>NW_026991717.1:24320000-26720000 GCF_029215605.1 Mirounga angustirostris
TCAGTCTGTTGAGCATCTGACTTTGGTTCAGCCCCACATCAGGCTCCCTGCTCAGTGGGGAGTCTGATTTTCCCTTTGCCCTACTCCCATCCGCCTGCTTGTGTGATCTCTCTCTCTCAAATAAGTAATTTTTTTTTAAAAGATAAATGTTAGAGAAATATGGACAGTGTTGAGGATATAGGTAGATTGTCTTTCAGAAAAAAGGCACAAATGGTGCATGGCAATTTGCATTTGGAGAAAAAAGTTTAAGAGATATTCTGAGTAATGATGAATTTATCTTTTTAGACGATCTGATACTCCAAATTCTCATAAAATGCATTTAACAGCCATCGGATTTTTATAATTATGGGGCAACATCTACATCTTGCCACCCTTAACTGAATTATTTCTTTCATACTATTCTGTTTCCTCCTTATTTAGTATCCTGTAGTTGCACACGGAAAACTGTATCCTCAAAACATTCTTTTACAATATTGTTTTGATGTTACAGTTCACACCCACAATTTAAATGATTTTATTTTCACATCCTGAAATAAATAATTCATAATTTACTTAACCAGTGTACATTGCTGTTTGAAAAGCGTTTCTGTTGAAAACAGAGAGCAATTTTAATGTCTGTATTGTTAAAAGTAAAATTATATCAGATTTTGTTTATGATATGGGTCTATATTTATGCATAAAGCCAAATTCCCATTCAAGTCTAATTTGTGTGTTTACTTTTCAAATTATTACAGAATCAGAGCTGTAAGAAAAAATGTACAATTTAGTTGTATCCTATTTTAATGTAGGAAGTCATAAGCAGGTACATGGTAATGCATTTGGTTCTTGGTAAAGAAAGATAATCTAGCATTATTTTGAAATGCTTTTGGCAGGGTTGAGGAGTCGGGGGAGATTGAGGTTGAAAACATTTAGGTGGTTTAACTAGGAAGCAAAAGTTTTAACCTACCTCAGGACAGTAATTCAGATGGCTAAACATAAGGATATCAAAATGTTGAAATTGCAATGAAACGGTGTTGACTTGGGACCAGAGAATGAAGCACTACCTAAAATAAGAATGGAAAGAAAAAAGATCAGTTTTTGGAATGGAAAATAAAAGCAATTTTTGAAACATTTAAAAATTTCTGCATAAAGCAAAAATTTAATAAACTTTGTCAATTTTAAGTGCATAAAATGGGGGAATTAAGGTGAGGGAATAGTGAAATTTGGTGTTCACTTGGTGGGTATAAGAACATGGGAATCTTTTGAACATGTCTGTTAAAATGATTTTCATAAAAAATTGTCTGCCTGTTTTTAAACATGGTAGATTGCAGTGCAGCTAGATCATGCTTTCCTCTGCAGGCTCCATCTACTGTTTGAAGCTTCTGCCCCAAGCTTGCATTGTTTATAGGAGAACCTGCGTCATACCTTTATCTGTAGCCTTCCCTTAGGTCTTAAGGATCCTGAAACCTTACTGTGGACATTGGATTTGGTGGAACAGCAACCATGGTAAGATGTATATTAAGACAGAAGGGTGAAAAGCTACTGGAAGGACCTAATATAATGGTTTACCAGAGTGTGGGGTGTCTTTGGGTTCTTAATGTTAGAAATAAGGAATCAATCTTTAGAGATGGTATCTCATTGTATGATGTATCAGCTGAAGGGGAGCTATGTCTGTTGTTCTACTGTAGTGATTAAATGGTTGAAAATATCTTAAGAGGGATCTTATATGTGAGAAAATACAGAAGAGAATTTTCATTTTGATTTACAATAGTAAGTGACAATCTAGTAGATGGAAGACTCAGGTTATAATAGACATAAAGTCTACATTAAAAATGGAGGGGTTTAGCAATTCACGGCATGAGAAGTATACAATAATAAACAGTCTGTAGAGATAAAATATACTACTCGGTTTTGTGGTTCTGTTAAAGTTTAAATGACTTACAGCATGTATTCCCAACAGGAAAGATACCTCAAAGCAGCAAAAATTGATTTGGAGAAGTGGAAGGAATATTAGATTTTACAATAACTTGTGGTCTTCCTGAGGACTACAGTATATAAATAGAGATGCAGATTTATCAACATATTAAACTTTCAGTGGAGTGGGTGATTTAGGATAAAAATATTTTTAAAAGGTGACTTAGTAGGATAAATGAAACTGAAGAAAGTTTGAGAAACACCGATCCAAGTTCTGAATGGGAGGGGATGTGGGGTGTGATATAACTAGGATAAAGGTCTTTGGGGAACTAAATAGTAGTTTGCATTGGGTTGATGGGAATTAGAGAGTTTCTGATGGAGGTAGGAATTTCCCACTGTTTGGGTACGTGTCTAGGGGAAAAGAAATAGGCCATGGGGTCGAGTGTTCTAAATGATGGTGGGATTTGGGATTAAAATTGGGAAAGGAGAGGAATTAGAATGATAGAATACTAACATGAAACTAGGTTTGTGAATCTGTTGGGGAAGAAATACAGTTAGGGAAATATAGTTAGGATGATGGGAAACTGCATAGGGAGACATTCTGAGAAGTAGAGGGTTCCACAGAGGAGTATAGTAGTCCTGGGCCTAAATTTGGTCCAGCATCTTGAGACTGAAGGGATTTTTGGAGAAAACATGTGAAGGAAGATGTGTTAAGGAAACCAAGTTTGGATTGATGCAGAAATAGGGAAGACATGGTGGAGAGACAAGCTGATGAGTGACAACTTTTCTTACTCCTTTCAGACTGTGGGAAAGAGCAGCAAGATGCTGCAGCACATTGACTATAGAATGAGATGTATCTTGCAAGATGGCCGAATCTTCATTGGCACCTTTAAGGCTTTTGACAAGCATATGAACTTGATCCTCTGTGATTGTGATGAATTCAGAAAGATCAAGTAAGACCACTTTGGGTTTGGACAGTGAGAGACAGAGGGAGAGGGTAATAGGAGTAAGGGATGATAGAGGATAACTGATAAGGAGGGAGGGAAAATGTGGCAGGGCTAATCTGTTGTCTAACCTAAACCATCACTGAATTGGATCAGAGTCTCCCCGTCTTAAAGTCAGTGTATTTACACTACTGTTTTAAGTTTGCAAACATACTCATGAACTTAATTTGGAAAGAACTTACAGTATGAGCAGAGTATCAAGTTATATTTATTTAAAAAGTTATGAAATGTTATTGATAGGTTAGGTTCTGTAGCATTTCTTCAGACTGAAGGAATTGTAAGAATAACAATTTGTTCTTAATGGTTGAGGAGTTAGGATATTAGAATATGCCAGGCTAGTTTTAACATTTGTTCTGCTAGCCTCTTTGCATGGTCCTTGTTTTGTCTAAATCATCATGTGCAGTGTTGATTTGGTGTCCATTCTTAACCCTCTTTGCTTATTGTATTTGTGATTTGCCCATTTCATTTCTTCAGGAATAACCTTTATGTTTGTGCCTTACCACATGAGGCTACCCGGTTTATACCTGTGACCAGGGAGCTTCCTTTCTCAGGGAACTGTTGACCATCTGCAATAAGATCACAGAAATTGGTGGATTTTAGTGGCATCCTACTTCCACCCAGTTGACTTATCATTCAGAGCAGTTGAGTTGGTGCTTGTAATATCATCTCTGGACATTCAAGATGGCTTTGTTTCAGGCTTTTATCATGGGGCAGAACTTGAGAGGCATTACCCTGGATTCTTGGCTTGATTTACTTTATTTCCACAGTCAGTGATAAACTGTACAGACGTTTAATTTGCCTACTTCACATAGGTTTTATTAAATACGAAGAAAAAGGCGATGCTCAGCACCAGTTGTCTGCTGTACTCTTAAGTCTGTTCCTCTCAGGCAAAAAACATTCCTCATCTTTCCCTTTTCATGTATTCTCAGTCTCCTCCCCGCACACCAAGCAGGATTATTTCAGATATTCTAGGACGGTGGATGTTTCAGTGTTATTTTTTTTGTGAGTGTAAATAATCCAGAATTTTCCCCTAAAATACAAGAATCCCTATGATAGTGAAAATTCTAAAGGTATTTGAGAGTTTTAGGCATACTAATTTCTGTTTCACTTTTCTCACTAAGTTATAGGGATAATTTCACATGCATAATGCTTTAAGCTGCACATTATTCTCTGATAATACTTAGTGAGGATTGTTGAATGGCACTGTCAGTTGCTTTTACCTGCATTATGTAGTATATGCCTTATGAATGTATGATTTTTGCTGCTGACAGTTGTGACTCTACACAAGGTTTCTCTTCTTTTTTTTTTCAATTTGTTTTTAATTCCCCATGGTTATATAATAAGTGGTAAGGCCAGAAATGCATAGGCATCTCTTACTCAAAGCCTTATTTTTTTCTTTATCATTTGGTATGACATCATTGCCTGTTAACTGTTACTATTTTAGCTGTCTGTCATCCAGATTTACTTAAAAAATAATTTTAAAAAACTTACTTCCCATGTAAACATGAAAACACATTTCAGTTTACTTGTCTTAAAAGTTTTAGCCACATAATTTGCATCTCTGTTTAACAAAGAAGAAATTAATCTTGCTGAAATATAACACTGAGAAACATTCTGGAAAATTTTGATAGGAAAAGGGCTTTACCATTTACCCTTATATGTCAGTGAGTCTAGTGTTTTTGTATTTTGTCTTTGTTTTGTCATAACTTAGCATGAATATCTTCCATCAATTATTGTCTTCCATCAGTTATTGTCTTAGTTGATACCTAACTGTAAATTTTAGTGAGTGATCGCTAACTTATCTTAACAAAGTTTACTTTTGATTTATAGGCCAAAGAATGCGAAGCAGCCAGAGCGTGAAGAAAAGCGGGTTTTGGGTCTGGTGTTACTACGTGGGGAGAACTTGGTTTCCATGACTGTGGAAGGACCACCCCCCAAAGATGTAAGGAAGCTGTAGGGTAGGACAGAATAGTAATGTGGAAGACATCACATTATTTGAGATGTTTGCTAAATGAGGGTACAAAGAGGCACAATAATAGTATACATTTGTCAAGTAAAATGTGCCCAGCACTTAATGTCAGTGCTGACTTGTCCATATTTGGTGATTAAGGACTTTATGATGTATTATTCTATGTGCTGGGGACTACCTAGAGAAGGGTGGGAGTGGTTATTTATATTTCCTCAAAATTTGACATATGTACATTTAATCTGTTGAATGCCTCCATGGCGTACTTGTCTATTCCTTTGAGTATAGAATTAATACAAGCTAGGTGGTGTGGGAAGATAGTGGGAAGAGTGATCTTTTAGGAATAAGACTATTCATAATGTTGGTAAGTCATTTGATTTCAAATAATTTTTCTTGTTTCAGACTGGCATTGCTCGGGTACCACTTGCTGGAGCTGCAGGAGGTCCTGGGGTTGGCAGGGCAGCTGGTAGAGGAGTGCCAGCTGGTGTTCCAATTCCCCAAGCTCCTGCTGGATTAGCAGGCCCTGTCCGAGGGGTTGGGGGGCCATCCCAACAGGTGAGGAACTAGAAGGTTTTATATTACCGAGAGAAAGTGCCTAGAGGCTGAATAGGTTTAAAAGCCTGAGTGCACATCCTGTGCTCTGTAAGCAGCATGTTACAGAGGGTGCTGAAAGACAAATACACATTAGGAGGGGAAAGGATTAGAGCCATCGTGATAAGAGGAACTCACCACTATTGGTGAGTAAGGAGAAATACGGATGGGTAAACCAGAGTTGAGAAAATGTGAAAGGACTTAATAGGTTAAAAAAGGGAATGTAGGGTTTTAGGAGGATGTATTAGTGTGCCAAGATTTTTAAAATGAAAATAATGGGAGAAATACAAAATTGCTATAATTATTTCACATTTAATAGGCCATGGTATCCACCAATTATTTTGTGTTTGAACAAGGAGAGGATGTGCCTTACCTTGACTGTATCTGACCGTGCCTTCTCAGGTAATGACTCCACAGGGAAGAGGCACTGTAGCGGCTGCTGCAGTTGCTGCCACTGCCAGCATTGCTGGAGCCCCAACTCAGTACCCACCAGGACGGGGGACCCCACCCACTCCTGTGGGCCGAGCAACACCACCTCCCGGTAAGGAAATTAGAGAGAAGTAAGAGAATTTGGCGCATATATATATATATATATATATATATATATATATATATATATATATAGTTATGTGAAAAAATACTTTATCTGGAGGAAGTGAGGACTAACAATACTCTTAAGAAGACACTGAACTAAGGAACAGCCTAAGTACCTAACTAGTTGCTTAGATTATGTTTCCCACTTTTAAACAGTAGTTTTTAATGAAAAGCTGTGGACTCTATTGTTGGGGATGGCTTACATGGTAAGGGTCCAGGAAAAAATGTTCGACTCTCTACTTAGTATCTGGGCCCATTTCTTTAAATATTATCTTGTATTTTATTCTGTCATCTTAGCTGAGCTTATTTATGAGGACTTTCTTTCTGCCGTTTTTCTTTAGGCATTATGGCTCCTCCACCTGGTATGAGACCACCCATGGGCCCACCAATTGGGCTTCCCCCTGCTCGAGGGACGCCAATAGGCATGCCCCCTCCAGGAATGAGACCCCCTCCACCAGGAATTAGAGGTGAGTGGCTACACTTTCGTGCAGTGGTGCCAGCTGGGCCCCTTAATACTTACGTGATGTTTTTCTAATGGTCCCATGGAATTTTGCTTTTTTTTTTCCCCCCCAGGTCCACCTCCCCCAGGAATGCGTCCACCAAGACCCTAGGATACTGTTGATCCTTCCTAAGTCACTTTTTTCCCTGCAATGTGTCTTGTGAAATTGTGTAGAGTGTTTGTGAGCTATTGTTTCCTCCTTGCTGCATTAATATTAGCTAATAAATGCACAGAGCAATTAAACTGCGAGGTACTGTTGTATGTTGTACATTTTTTTGCCTGTTGATTTTATTGAGATCAAAGTGAAGACTGGGATTTTTCTGGTCTTGAAGTTATTATGGACTAGGTGAATTCTGATAAGCAATGCATTTAAATAATTTTCTCTTTAATTCTTAAGATAAAATGGTTGTGATACCTGATTAAGCTTCCTAATTTTCAGTTTGTGCATTGAGTGGTATCAGTCCATAACCTTAACACAAAAGAAAACCCTTAACCAGGAGGTTAAGTGGCTAAGCTAAGCCTCACATATGGCATCTTCCTCTTTCATACATACCTGAAGGGAAGAAAGGATGGGATGAAAGGCCTTGTAAGGCCACCTATGGAAGGAAACTGTGGTACTGAATCAGACTTTGCTCATTAAATCAAAGCATTTGGGATTGGAGATACTCCTTTTCATGGAAGATTATCTCAGTTGATGAGCTTCTACAGTGCCCTTGTGACTTGTGTGATCAGAATAGATGATATGATCCTGGAATAATCATCACTACCTACCAGTAAGTATTTCCTTATAAATTTTTAAATTAATGGAAGAACCTGGGTACTGGGAGCCAGGGAGATTTTATATTTGGGTAAGTTGTGTTACTTAAAATACAGGTAACTTATACCCTAAAATGTAGTTGATACTCTTGAGTACAAATTATCCAGTTGCATCACTTAGTGATGTACTGAAAGTGTTTAGAGGAGTGGACAATCTCTTCCAGATGCCCAAATATCTAGGTCCAGTTTGAGTTGGTCATGCAATAGTGATGAACTCACTTTTAAAAGGAAGAGGGAAGAGTTTTTTTAGATTTCACTGCTAAGCTTTCAACTGGGCAATCAATCAATATTTATTGATTGAAAGAGTAGTTTATAAAATAGGAGTTGAAGATTGGTTTTAACTCCTTAGTAACTTCAGACTGGTAGATTGTGCCGCCTTCTTTGATTTTACCAAATAAAGGTTGTGTGTATATCACCATTTCCATCTTGTATTTTTTATTTTTAATTTTTAAAAAGATTTTATTTTTAAATAATCTCTATCCAAAGTAGAGCTCCATATCACAGCCCTGAGACTAAGAGTCATATGCTCTACTGAGTGAGCCAGCTAGGTACCCCTTCAATTTCCATCTTTTAAAGCATGACCTTTCAACTAATAGTCTCCCAAGGAAAAGGGACCCTCAAAATTACTGCAGTTGTTGTCACCAAATTTATATGGTCTCTCCCAAAGTAGTATTTAGTCTTGATGGCCACTATCAGGAAGGGAACATAAAGTAGCCAGGTCCTCCTTGGTTTAGTTGGTTTGTATAAGAGAGATGTGATACTTATTTTAGAGATTGTGAATGTTACAATGGAACTTCTTGGTTACTAGAGCCCTAGGCAAAGTACTTTATCAGGATCTTTGAAGGCAAAGCATTTCTGTTAAGATAAAATTGACTCTGATATGTATGACTTAGAACTTCTGCTCTAAATTGTATGGGTGGTATGCAAAGAGCCTTGTTTTATATGCAGTTGGCTCTCTGGACCTACTTTTGAATAATTTATGGTACTTTTTCCTGTTTTGAAAGGAAAACTTTCCTACTTGCATAGATCTGCTAATGTGGATGGTCCTTAGATTTTGGCATGAGTGATTGTGCATCATTTTTTTTTAAGATTTTATGTATTTATTTGACAGAGAGAGACATCGAGAGAGGGAACATAAGCAGTGGAAATGGGAGAGGGAGAAGTAGGCTTCCCACTGAGCAGGGGGCCTGATGCTGGGCTTGATCCCAGAACCCTGGGATCATGACCTGAGCCGAAGGTGTAACAACTGAGCCACCCAGGCACCCCAGTTGTGCATCATATTCAAAGAAAACCTGTTCTCTCATATTTCCTTAAGTAAAGTTGAACGCCACTTTCGCATGTGACAAGAACCCTAGATTCTGCAAGATGCTTACTTCTAATGGGTGTTTTGATTTGGTGGTAATATTCTCTGCTTAGAACTTCCTTGAATTGTTTGTTAACCTTGATTGTGGGAACATATATTGAAAAAATACTTGGCACAGATACTCCTATAATTGCATGTGGTGTGTAAGTTGAATGTGGATCTTTTGTTATAGATTGCTAGATAGAAGCTTCTACAGAGTTCCATTGTGAACACATAATAACATAAGAGTTTTCAAACATTCATGGCAGTAAATACTTTTCCCTTAGGATTTTTCCCATTCTGCATTCACATGAGTTACACGTTATATTTAAAGCACAGTTGGGCAATGACATCTTGATTTCCTGGTCATATTTATTAACAGTAACTTCATGAATATGTACACATTGCACACCAATATAGGTTTCTCATTGTGGTTCACATAACAGTTTCAAATAGAATTCTGGGATTTAATAGTTATGTTACCTTAAATCTTTATGGTTTTGAGTTTTTTGTGGTATTTTGTGTTTATATGATCTGATAGGTAAACTGGGACTTAGTATAAAAGTGTGTAAAAAGTGATGTAGCTTCCTGCCTTCATAACCTCATTACTCTTCAATCATGTAAAATTTTAGAAGTCCTGTAATTTTTCAGCTTTATCAATATGTAATTGATAAATAATGTATAATTTTAAGATGTGTTACATGATGATTTACTATACATCTATATTGTGAAAAGATTACTACAACAAGGTTAGTTAACACTCCAGCACCTTATATAGTTACCTTTTTTTTTTTTGTGGCGAGAACATTTAAGATCTACTCTTGGCAAATTTCAAATATTATAATACAATACTGTTAACTGTAATCACCATGCTGTATATTAGATCCCTTAAACTTAACTCATCTTGTAATTAAAAGTCTATACCCTTTGGAAGAATGAAGGGGGGGAAATTGGAGGGGGAGATGAACCATGAGAGATGATGGACTCTGAAAAACAAACAGGGTTCTAGAGGGGAGAGGGGTGGGAGAATGGGTTAGCCTGGTGATGGGTATTAAAGAGGGCATGCACTGCATGGAGCACTGGGTGTTATACGCAAACAATGAATCATGGAACACTACATAAGAAACTAATGATGTAATGTATAGTGATTAACATAGCATAATAAAAAAAAAAAGTCTATACCCTTTGATAAGCATCTCCCCATTTTCCATACCCCGTCAGTGCAAGGCAACCACCATTATAGTCTGTTTCAGTGAGTTTAACTTTTTCAGGATTCCCATGCAGGTGATACCAGAAGTCCTTTTCTTTTCTTTTTTTCTTTTCTGGTGTGCAGCAAAGCAAGGTTTTTTGTTTTTTTTTTTTTAATTTAATTTAATTTAATTTTATTATGTTATGTTAGTCACCATACAATACATCATTAGTTTTTGTTTTTTTTTTTAAAGATTTTATTTATTTATTTGACAGAGAGAAACACAGTGAGAGAGGGAACACAAGCAGGGGGAGTGGGAGAGGGAGAAGTAGACTCCCCGCTGAGCAGAGAGCCCGATGTGGGGCTCGATCCCAGGACCCTAGGATCATGACCTGAGCCGAAGGCAGACGCTTAACGACTGAGCCACCCAGGCGCCCCCATCATTAGTTTTTGATGTAGTGATCCAAGATGCATTGTTTTTGTATAACACCCAGTGCAAGGTTTATTGAGTGATAGCAAAGTGATAGTACAAAGCTCCCAAGGAGGGAGGGAACCCAAGGGGGTTGCCCAAAAGTCTTGTAATTTTTGTAAACTGAACTGATGTTTTATTTCTTGTAGGTCTTAACTTGTAGTAAAATAATAATGTAGTAGAAAGTAACTTATGGAATTATGTGATAATAGTAATGCTTGTCTAGAATTTTCATAATCTGATTTCAGAGATAAGGAAAACAATTTATTGTGTTTATTTCCAATAAAACTTAATTGATTTCAGCAAGTAGTCAGTTACAGCCTCTGACATTATATGAAGTTTTCAAATACATGTTATCCAGTTGATAATACATTGCCAAATTCTTAACTCATCTTTGCATTCTAGTTCCCTTGGGACTGGCCATTCATAAAATAAAGCTCAATATTTGAATTATAGTAAATAAGTAAAGCAAGATTTTATAATTTTTGTTGTGTTGCAATTTTTTTAGTCTTATGAAGGTCTTTTTTGCCCACATAGTTGATAACTGAAAGGAGGAGAGAATTTGACAACTCAATTTTCTGACATGTCACTGTGGATCCCACCCAGTAGTATCGCAAGGAAGCTGAAAACGGTGTTAGCTGCATTTAGGACAAACATAAACCACTCCAGGTAAAATAACCTTGTAAAGAAAAGTAATAGTGTATTATAGAGGCCTTGGCTAGGTTCATGATGACAAAGGACCTTGTCTGAACATAATGATTTCAAAATTTGAGCTTAAATGACACTCTGAAATCCAGTCAATGTGCCTCAATAGACTTTTCGGGGAACATTATTTTCAACAGAAAATTTGGCTTACTGTGAAAACTTTGAATACTTAGAAATGGCAGGTGTAGCCGTATACATTGCCAAGTCTTCTTTTTTAAATTTTCAAAAGATATTCTGAGCTCATTATTTTTCCCTTTTTTTTTTTAAACATATATGCTGTTGAAAGCAAAAAAGGAAACTCCTCCTTAGATCCCAGAAGGCACACACATATGCTGAGACGGAAGTAAGGACATGTAAAAGGAGACAACTACCTCTTTGATCAAACACTGAATGCCAGAGTTGGAGGTGTCTGATGATGTCCAGGAAAGAGGGGAACTAATATTTGTGGAACATGTATTATGAAATACAGTGAGTATGGTAAGTGTCTTTACATGGACACCATTGGTGTTTGAGGACAATTTTTTTGGTTTTGTTTTTCTTCAGTTGTCTGCAGTGATCAATGGGCATAGACTCTATCACAGAGTAGATGTTTAAGAAATGTGTCAGCATTGCTAATTTTTCTAAATGTTAGGGTGCAAGCTTTTAGATTTTTTTTAAGATTTTGTTCATTTATTTGTCAGAGAGAGAGAGAGAGCAAGAGAGAACACAAGCAGGGGAATGACAGAGGCAGAGGGAGAAGCAGGCTTCCCGCCGAGCAGGGAGTCCGATGCAGGGCTTGATCCCAGGACCCTGGGATCATGACCTGAGCCGAAGGCAGACGCCTAACCGACTGAGCCACCCAGGTGCCCCACAAATTTTTAGATTTATTATAGTTTCTCCCATGTAGTGGTATGTCTGATTAGAATCTATGCCTATCTAATAATCTAGCTCTACACTCTTAACATGGAAGTGGTCAGCTCTTCCTAAATAGGAGCCAGTGAGAACTATTTGGTGTTTATCTGTACTTGTAGTGAAGCTAGGTACCTTGGTATGAAGTTTACAATGTGTTTGTGGGGATACCTTTTAGTCATTTTTGGTCAAAAAGTAGAAATAAAGTTCTGTTGGATTTTACAGGGGTGAGAGGATCTCTCTTGCTTAAGTGAGATGATGAAGGCTCAATAAGAGAGCAGTATTTGAAATCCAGTTCCAAGAATGTGTTTGTTCTAGACGTGAATGTTGATTAACGGCTTCAGGTATTAACGCAGCAAGTCCATCTCTGCCAAAAGTGAGTAGACCATGAAGGGGAGCAACTGGGTGTTGGCTACAGTATACCTCATTCAACTTCTCAGATAATAGTTGAGGAAACCTCAAGGGACTTTCTGTGTACTAAAAGGGATGTGCCATTTGGGCCCTGGTATCTTCTGGTGGCAAGGATGCAGACTGGAAGAAATTGTCCCAGTTTTTCTTCTGCATTCAATATCACCTCAGTTTTGCTCCAGAATCCATGTTGTTAACTCATGTTTTTTGCCTATAATTTAGGAAGTTCTAATGTGGAATAGAAATAGTAGGAGAAGACTTGACTGGGTTAATTTTCTTTGGTGAGCAAAATTAATCTTAAAAATTAGATGACATAGCCAAGATTCAATGAAAAGCCTCATAGATCAGCCAGATGTTTGATGATTTTGAATCATTTGTCTTAGATTTACAGTTGATGAGAACACAATGACCCAGAGAGGTTAGATATATGTACATCTGAAATCATGGGGGTTTCTGTTCCCATATTTTTAAATTTAAATTCAATAAGACAACCCAAGGTACATCATTAGTTTCAGATGTAGAGTTCAGTAATTTCATCAGTTCCATATATAACACCTAATGCTCATCACATCACATGCTCTCCTTAATGCCCATAACCCCATCCCCCCGCCCATCTCCCCTCCAGCAACCCCCAGTTTGTTTCATGTAGTTAATTACCTATGAGTCTCTCATGGTTTTTCTCCTTCTTTGATAACTTCCCATTCAGTTTCCCTCCCTTCCCCTATGATCCTCTGCACTGTTCCTTATATTTCACATATGAGTGAAACCAAATGATAATGGTCTTTCTGTGATTGACTTATTTCACTCAGCATAGTACCCTCCAATTCCATCCACATCGATTTAAATGGTAATATCTGTTCCCATATTATATAAAATTTATTTTTACCCCTATATAGTTTCTTTTTTTCCCTTTATTTAAAAAAAAGTTTTATTTAGGGGTGCCTTGGGTGGCTCAGTCATTAAGCACCCTGCCTTCGGCTCAGGTCAAAATCCCAGGGTCCTGGGATTGAGCCCCACATCAGTCTCCCTGCTCAGCAGGAAGCATGGTTATCCATCTCTCACTCCCCCTGCTTGTATTCCCTCTCTCGCTATGTCTCTCTCTGTCAAATAAATAAATAAAATCGTAAAATTTTTATTTAAATTATATTTGGTTAACATATAGTGTAATACTAGATTCCAGTATACAATATTGTGATTCAACACTTCCATACAATACCTGGTGCATCACAAGTGCACGCATCCCCCCCCACCTCCCCTTATTTGTGCTATTATTAACAGAAAGAAAGTTAAAAAGTACAGTTCCTGATAGGAGTAATTTATTGTGTATTAGGAGATCTATATTAGGAAAAGTAGTGCCTGCTCTATTCTTTCCATGATAATTTGGATTATATTATCATATCACTTTGGTTCTTTGTATTAGAGATATTAGACCTCCTTCAGAATCCTCAACACTGTGTATCAGTGGACTTGTTGTTGGACTTTGCTTTTTTTTTAATTTTTATTGTTATGTTAATCACCATACATTACATCATTAGTTTTTGATGTAGTGTTCCATGATTCACGGTTTGCGTATAACACCCAGTGCTCCATGCAGAACGTGCCCTCTTTAATACCCATCATCAGGCTAACCCATCATTCAACCCCTTCCCCTCTAGAACCCTCAGTTTGTTTTTCAGAGTCCATAGTCTCTCATGATTCGTCTCCCCCTCCGATTTCCCTCCCTTCATTCTTCCCCTCCTGCCATCTCCTTTTTTTTTTTTTAACATTGTATTATTTGTTTCAGAGGTACAGATCTGTAATTCAACAGTCTTGCACAATTCACAGCGCTCACCATAGCACATACCCTCCCCAATGTCTATCACCCAGCCACCCTGTGCCTCCCACCCCCCACCACTCCAGCAGGAATTCTTAATCTCAGGAAACAAACTGAGGGTTACTGGAGTGGACTTTGTGTTTTATCTATTTGATTTTCCTTAATTTTATTTGACCATTCACATTGATTCTCACTTAGCTCTGGAATATTTTGGTGGATGTTTTCAATGTAATCTATCTAGGTCCTTAAGATACTTGAATATTTCATTTTACAGTTTGTTGGATAATTTGCTTGTAGAAGTAGTTTATAAACTATTATATTTAGTTCTAAGACACCAAAGATCTTAATGTTATTCTGTCACATTGCTTCGGTTTTACTGTCTTTAATTTTTTTCCCATATTGTTACCTTAATTTTGTGTAAGTTGAATGATATTGCTGCCATTTAACTTACATTGTTAAATGAAGATGATCATTCATTTTCCCAAGATAAAAGACTTTGCATTAGTAGAGATGTACTGTCTGTAGGTATTACTTGCTTTACAACTACAGTAGTAGTTGTTGGGAAAGACCTTAACTGGGTTTATGATGAGTTATGATTACAGAGCATGAAGAAGTGAAGCTTAATGTGAGTACTCTGAAGTCCAGCCTAAGAGTCATTCCAAGTACTTGGGACACACGTATTCCGAACATAAGTTCTTAACCTGTAAATTTCACATTATTTGGAGAAATATTGTGCAGATTATGGAGAATAGAAGTGTGGGTTTTTCCAGTGAGATAAAGGGAAGTGAATTCTAAATTCCACTACTGAAGTTTCCTTATAAGAGTATCTTCTATGTTTGTAACATTTGTATATCTCACCTGTCTTTTTCACTATGAATTTCAAGTAATAATTTCAAGAGAGTAAAGACTTGGTAGCTATTATGCTGGGTTTTTTTTTTTTTAATATTAATTATCATCATTCAGGTCCAGCCTTATACCTGTTTCCCAAGAGCATGTCCCCAAACTATGAGGCAGCTCCAATTCCCGTATGAATAAGAAATAGCTAGTTTATTGTTGAGATACTGCTTTGGTCTGAAATGAGAGTTACACCTTAAGCAGAATGCTAAAGATACATCAGATGGATTACTAGAATTCTGTTAATAAGGTACTGTTTTCTGTATCTTAGCAAATTGTAGATGGAGATTTAGAAGTTTTTACTGATTCAAGGGGATGAAAGTGACATTTTGCAGTTAATATTGAGCCCTAGAGAGGAACTAATTTGCTAAGTACCATGCATTTTCTTTTGAATCAGGACTTTAATCTCCCATTATTCTTTATTATTTATCTTTACTCGAATGAGTAATGGACCTTTTGTTATCTGTGATTGCCATTCTACAATTAGGTCCTTGTGATTTGCTTATTTTAGTTATGAGGGAGTTGAATAGTAATTAAACAGGTAATAAGGGAAAAACCTATAGAAATGTACCACGGATAGTTGAATACACCAGGATCTTATTCTTAACCAACTGAGCCACCCAGGCGCCCCACCAGGATCTTATTCTTAAATAGTTATCTTAATTTGTTAAGGAGTATGTGTGGTGTGTGTGTGTATATAAATAATGTGGGTATTGATAAATGACAACTGATAGTTTATAGGGAAATCTTTTGAGGTCCAGAAAAATTACTTCCCCCTTTTTTTTTTTTAAGGAGCAAGGGGAGTCAGTCTTTTCACAGTTATTTCCCTTATTAAGTCTTTGTCCCTGATAGAAATTTTAGAATATTTATAACCTCATATTTGTTTGACCTCTCTCAGTGTTCCTGATTCTTCACAAATAGGGATATGCTGGATGAATTGAGAGAAATGAGCTACCCTTTCTACTAATTGAATTAAATTAGAAATGTAACATTTGGATAAGGAAGGAAGGAAATACACATTGGAGTCTGTTGACTTAGTCATTTGATCTTGGATGTTTGGTACAGCCTGGGGTGGTCAGTTATTATTACCGTGAGAAAGCATGCAGTGGTATTTGCTGGCTCAGCCCTGTCCAAATAATCTCATTCTTTTTCCTTTTCTTTTCTTTTCTTTTCTTTTCTCTTCTCTTCTCTTCTCTTCTCTTCTCTTCTCTTCTCTTTCTTCTCTTCTCTTCTCTTCTCTTTTCTTTTCTTTTCTTTTCTTTATTTGAGAGAGAGAGCAAGCACAAGCAGTAGGGAGAGAGAGAGAATCTGAAGCAGACTCCACACTGAGTGCAGAGCCCGATGTGGGGCTCAATCCTACAACCCTGAGTTTAGGACCTGAGCCGAAACCAAGAGTAGGCTTCTTAGTGGATTGTGTCACCTGGGCGCCCCCTGATAATCCCATTCTTGGGGTGCTGCTTCTTTATAAGTGATCTAAAGAAAATCCTCTATAATAGGAATCCCTGGAAGATGATTAGTTTTTCAGTTTTTATTTTTCTTTTGGGGGCGGGTGGCTTGATGATCAGACTCATTGTTTCTTGAACCTGATGACAGTGCTCATTCCTAAAAGAGAATGTGGGGTTCAGCCAAGCTAATTTATGATAGGTGTGCTTTGTTGAGAGAGTATTAGAAGGAATGAGTTAGCAATAGGTGGTGAGAGCAGTGTTGAATGAAAGGAAGGTAAGAAGGAAAAAAGACAAGGTTTAGGTGATTATAGCATATCCTTTGTGTTGTAGAAGTGTGATGGAGACCTGTAAATGGAGAGCAGTGTTAGGATTCTTTCAATTGTTGGAAGTAGGAAAGCTCCCCTGTTTGAATATTTTACCAGTCAGGGTAGGTTAGGAGTCAGAATTAACTACCATTTACCCTCTCCTTTTTCGTTAACTTGAGTGTATGGGTCTCAGCCAGCTTTGGAATGTTAAATTCTATGTGCCTTTTCTTGAGATGACTAGGCAGTATTATGTCCTCTGTTGAAATTACAGTGATTAGTAAGATGTGCTGATCAAATAGCTGTTCATTATACAGTTTACTGGAATGGGTAGAGTTGTATATTTCTAGGCAACTTAGATTAAATCAAGCTTTCTCCAACTTTAGTACACTTTAAGAGTCACTGGGAGGTTGGGGTACCTGGGCAGCTAGAGTTGTTTAGGTGTCTGCCTTCTGCTCAAGACATCATCCCAGGGTCCTGGGATAAAGCCTCATGTCAGGCTCCCTGCTCAGAGTCTGCTGCTTCCTCTGCCTCTCCCCAGCTTGGGCTCTCTCTCTCTCTCGCTCACTCTCTCTCAAATAAATAAATAAAATCTTAAAAAAATAAAAGAGTCACTAGGAGGGCTTGTGCAGTTTGAGTGCGAGTTTTTGGATCAGCAGTAGGTCTAGGTCTGAGAAGTTGACAGATGCTGATTTCAGCACCATATGTTGAAAAAAACTGGGTTTTATTCAGAGAACAAAATGCCAGCATATATTTAAATCATGTACTTCAATTTATTTCTGATAATGAATCAACTACACAAATTTTCACCAAGTTCACATTCAGTAAAATGACCAATAAACAAAAATTTTATAAAAAAAACAATTTTTTTTTTTAAAGTAGATGTGATCTCAGTGAATAGTGTGATTTCCAGGACATGGTAATTTCTGCATAACAATTCTATGTTTGGGGCAAGGTTTATCTGGTTTTGTTCTATTAGTCATAAAACAACATTACCTGAATTACTTTGCATTTGGGCATATGTTTGTGTTTTTTAAGATTTTATTTTTAAGTAATCTCTACACCCAGTATGAAGCTCAAACTTATAATTATCCCGAGGATCAAGAGTTACACACTCTAGTGATTAAGAGCGCCAGGTGCCCTTGTTTTGTTTTATTTTAAGCATCCACTTCTGGATCGTTTTAAGTATTAGGCCAGAAACTGGCAATACCAGAGGATTTCTGGGTGTTGTGTTTGGGATTGAGTCTGTTTTCTGGGGAAATTTCAACCACTGTGTTACAGCTTGGCTGTGAATACTGCGGTGGCTCTATTTGGTTATTGAAATCTAATGCTGTTTTTTAATGATGCTTCTTTATGGGCATAGTCTTACAATGCACTGTCTACTTCTACTTAGAAACAACGAAAATTAGCCTAGGATTTCTCCAGGATTGAAAGTGCTGAAGAATGTATAGTTCAAATCAGAGTCACACATCCATGCTATAGCAAATAAGGAACCCACAATTGAAATGAGGGGACTTCTTTTCTGTGGCTTCGAGTGAGTAAAATAAATTACAGAGGATTTCTTAATATTGTAACTTATGATTTCTGAAAATAAGTTATTGAAGTGAAACTGGTTTTCTTGTTTTTGAAGGATGACACAACATTTGGGGCATTGTATTTTTCTTAATTTATATTTTATTACCTTCTCTAGTGAGCTTTTTTGGACAATGGCTTTGTATTTTAGATAGATGGGGTATTTTCTCTTTTTTTTAAAGATTTTATTTATTTGTCAGAGAGAGACAGAGAGAGAGAGAGAATGAGCACAAGCAGGGGAAGAAACAGGCAGAAGGAGAAGCAGGCTTCCTGCTGAGCAAAGAGCCCGATGCAGGACTCAGTCCCAGGACACTGGGATCATGACCTGAGCCAAAGGCAGACACTTACCCAACTGAGCCACCCAGGTGTCCCAGATGGGGTGTTTTCTCAACTGAGTGAATCATGGCCCTAAGTGATATCAAAGTAACAATAGAAGTATTGGCTTCCTCTAAGATTGCTGAAGTCACAATGGAGAAACAATACATAAAAGGCCTGACTTACCAAAGAATATTTCTATGTCTAAGATTTTAACATGGAAGATTTGTAAAAATGGTTACAAGAAGGCATAGACTTATTCTTCCTTTTTAGGGAGAACAAAACATTAATAATTGGAATCTAGTAGGAGTTTGGATAGTTAGCAATTTTTGTTATATTGGTATATTGTTAACACAGTTATTGGTGGAATCAATACATAACTGAACAAAAGGCATAACAAATTTCCTTATGGTATAGGCAAAGCTTGGCTTCAATTTAAAGCTCAAATTTCTCATTCTTTGTAATTTTTTGAGTCATGAAACATGGACATTTTATTGTGCCACATTGCTGGGGGCACAGAATTAAGTGATATTATCTTGATGTCAACTTGCCCATTCTGTCATTTAGAGAGTGCCAAATTTTAATTTGGGGCCTTGATGGAAAGGGAAAAGGGTGTTCCTTAAGGTGTCTACTCTTATTGGATATTTCTATCTGTTTCAGGATAACTCACAGGAGAATAAATCTTCCATGTTTAAATATTTAAAAAAGCACGTGTTTAGTTGAACTTAGCCCTTTGTGCAAATCCCTTAGAAATCAAGAGAGCATTGTTTAGGATCTATGACAGTTTACTTGTCAGTAGATAATAGAGTACTTGGCCCCATAAAAAGATATGAAAATGTGTCATTATTTAGGTTGGCAAAATATATTGTTTATTTATTTTCTTGTTTTTTGTAATGTATATAAACATCTGTACAACTCTAAAAGAACAGACTTGGAACAATTGTATTCAAAATGACAAAAACATGTACAGATAATTCAAAGAAGAAAATACAGCCAAGTAAAGTGAAATGTCTAAAAATAACTTACAAGCATCCTTTAAAAATCATTGACACATTTAGTTATCAGTTTTACATAGATGTAAAGAGGCTATGCCAGCTAGGCCAGGAAGTGGCTGTCATTCATGGACATGAACGGAGCGTAAGAAACATGGACAGGTATTTCATCCAGAAACTTAGAAAATTTATTGGACAGTAGATGCTGTACAACAAACTCCATTAGATGGTTGTTCTGGAGCTGCCTTTCTACATTAGTTTTGTTGTTATTGCTGTCTTTTAACTGTATTAAAACTTCTAACTGGTCCCCTTCTAGCTTCAGATTCTCTGTTTCATCTGTCTGCCAGAGCAGTCTTTTGGAAAGATATGACAAACCTCGTTACGTTGCTTCAAAAATCTGCAGTTGACATGTTTCAAGAGCATTAGAAATAAGCAATAATCAGAGAAGAGGACAAAGATTATATAAATTGATAATATGTAGAGCATCTTTGCCACTGACAAAACTGGAAGTTTTCTAGTCACTGAACATTTGGATTTATAAATTTTGTGATGTTCCTTTACTTTTATCCCCTGAATAAGATGCTCCTGATAAGAATCTGGAGAAATTTGTACAGCAAGAAAAAATGTGATTAAAATCCAGGATGATACAGGATAATGTGCAAACCTTTTTTCCATTAACATGAACAGGAAAGGATAGCCTGATTGCCTCTGCATTGATAAAATTGTAGTTTTCAAATTCTTCTGGAGAATCCTTTGCAATTTGACTTACGGACTGCTGTAGAAGTCTAAACCTGACGATGATTTAAGGGGTCATTGACCAGGACCCTCCTGTAGAGACACTCTAGCTCTTATACTCTATTTCATTGACCAACATGATCAGCACAGCATCCCTCATTCCAAATTATTCCCAAAAATGCAAGTGTGTGAAGGTATCTACTGAATTGAAAATTATTTCAGGTGGATGGCACTTGTAGTATTGGTCTAGTGTGGACAATCTCAAGGAAATATAAGCCAGCCTTCTAGGAATATGTGGAAAGAAGGGGAAGGACAACACATCCTGAATTCATCTAGAAGCTTCACCAACTGCAAAAAATCACTGACAAAATAAATAGAGATATATACTGTCCTGAAATTCATCTTCCTTTCAAATATTTATATTTCATTGGCAGTCTTTGCATTTGGAAAAAAAAGTCTCAATATTTTTCTTTCTATAGTTATCAACTTGCCATCAAAATATTTACCAGTAAGAGCCCTGCATATGTGACATTTATTGCCTATGTGGTAAACACAAATATTAGTTTTCTTTTTTTTCCTCTTCCCCTACCTGCCATTTTAAAACAGCTAGGAACCTAATCTATTAACTAATTTACTGGACATATATAGCTTAAGAATTTATTTAAATATGTAAGAAAATTGTGATTGGGTAATGATACTGAAATGGAAATATAAAATACTCAGTAAATGATGAATATGCATGAACTGTTCATTGGATGTTTGGAGGTGAAGAAAATGAAATTCAACATGTAATAGTTTTTTATTGTATTTTATTAATCTTTTTGGGAATCGAATGCTTAAGCACAGAGGCCTACATTTATAAACAAATCTATTGTTTTTAGATACTTTTAAAAATGGTTGCTGTGATAATAGAGCTGGTTTTGTAGGGAAGTTTCTAAAAACATGTTTGGTAAAACTGCATCCTGGAAAATATTTTAGAAAAGAATGGGCCATTTTGTAAAGATACCTTCAATTCTGTATTTATTGTTTGAGTGCTTATGGATAGTAAAGAGGAAATGGGCATGGGGAGTGTTTACTGTATTAATCAGGAAAGAAAGTAAGGCACTAGTTATTTATGTGCATTTTGAGAATATTGTATACGAAATAACCAAATATAACTGCTTTGTGACCGTAAGTCATTGTGATTGCTAAGAAAGCCGTTGCTAACATATGCAGAAGAAATATTTTTAATACGTGACTATGAAAATAGAAGTTACCTCTGAATGATGGACATTTAAAATCATTTGACTGGATTATTGCTGTGGCTTTTTGGAGGGGTTGGAGATTGTTCTGTGTGCAGTTGTCACATAAGAAATTTTGTTAAGGCTGCTATATGTGGATGTAGATGTTACTCTGTAAATGTTATTTATGTTAATATTTGTATGGTATGAGATATAATTCTCATGATGGAATTGCTGCATAAGAGGCCAGCCTCTGTGCATGTTTGGGCTAGGATTTGATGTGCTTTTTTATTTCTCTGGATATAATAGAAAAAAGTACTGTGTTAAAACATCTTATAAAGCATGGTGATGGCCAACATTTAGGGCATTTTAATTGTCAGAATATAATTTTGTTGGTTACTGAGAGGAGTTTCTAGATGGCCTTGTTTGTATTAGACAGATAAAAGAATTTAGAAGTTGGAGAATAGGGAATTTTTGAGGACTATATGTGTATGCATATGTACAGAGATAGTTCTTGAACAGCCAGGCTTTACTCCATGTTCAGATGTTGGGAATCTACATATATTTTATTAATGTAATGTTAAACAGGTGTGGGTTTTTGTTATTGTTTTAATCAGTGGAATTGTTGAATTGCCTCTCAAGATTAATTCCTTTTCAGTAGATACTGTTACAATGTTATATATAATGTAACTTTTTTTGTTGTTGTTTAACATCAGATTCTCTACATGGATAGGCATCACTGTAAATATGTATCACCTTATTAGGATAGACTTTTTTATTTCCCAAAAGTGATAATATATCTAGCCTCTCTGTGTATGTTCATCAGATCTCTAGGCTCAATTTTTAGGTTGTGGTAAATATGTTGTGTCTAGTATAATCTCTCATTGTTTTATATAAGATTCATCATGGTGGAAATGTCATTGTAACTATTGGTCTGCCTCTGTTCATGGTTTTCAGATGTTTGTATACAAACAAAATACAGTTACTAGATAAATTCTACATGTGGTTAAACATAACAGGTTAGAAGAGTTTTCATGTCAGTGGAATTTGACATTTAATGATAACTGAATTGTTCTTGTTTTAAAATACATCTAATTGTATAGGTGTAGGTGACTATAAGTTTTTATGGAGGTAGTTCAAAATTGTCTGTCAAACCTATGGTTACTAAAGGATGGGCTAATTCAAGAAATGTTTTATATAATGTGTATATAATAGACACAGTTATTATGTTTTCTTAAAGCCAAGGAACTATTATATCAGCATGTTTTGTAAATATATTAATTATGTATAGAGTGAAAAATTACCAAAACAGTTGTCGGATTATCTCTTAGTAAATAATTGGGCTGCTGAAGTTCAGGGTATTTTGTTAGATTGTTCTGTGTAAAAGGCGAGAAAGATTTATGCGATCTGAAGAGAAACCAGATTAGGTCATTCTGTGTAAAATAGTTAGGATATATAATAGTTTTTGCTTTAAACTTTTAATCCTTGATTTTATAGGGGTCGCTTTCATGTACACCTGTATATATACACGCAGGTGTATTGTATACATGGCTATAAAATAAGTGTTTATTAAAATTCATAGCAAAGAAACACTGTTGGCAATAAGTATCACTGGGTTTTAGTTTGTTCTTTGTGTCCTTTTGTGGTTCATGATACAGGGAGTTTCAGTTTGAGCTTTAGTTGCTGATGATATTGTTAGATTGCTACTTAAGTTATAGACCAATGTTAGTTTTTGTTTCAGAACATCTGCATAGGATTTGCTGATAGGCACGTATTTTTTGAATAGCAATTTGAGAGACAATGTAAAAACATTTTATTTTGGCAAGCTGAATCACTATACCATGTCTATTTGGGATGTATTTGGCGATGGAGATTATTATTATTTTTTTGGATATAGAACAGTGTCATTTTAGAAAACACTTGGATATATAATTTCTATCAATTTTGGAAATATATTTTCATATGAAACGTTAAAGGTGGAAACATTGAGTATAGATAGAGTGAGCATCTTCATGAGTTAGGCTTGATTTTGATTTTTTTTTTAATTTTTGTGTCTTTTTTTAAGGTTTTATTTAAATTTCAGTTAGTTAACATACAGTGTAATAATAGTTTCAGGTGTACAATATAGTGATTCGGCACTTCCATACAACACATAGTACTCATCACAAGAGCACTCCTTAATATCCATCACTTGGTTAATCTATGTCCCCACCCACCTCCCCTCTGGTAACCCTCAGTTTCTTTTATAGTTAAGAGTCTGTTTCTTGGTTTGCCTCTTTCTTTCTCTCCCTTTGTTTTATTGAGATTTTTTTTAGTTAGACATTTTTGTTAAAGTACAGGAATTATTGCCATTCATATTTTTAAATAAGAAACTTGAATAATTTCTTATTTCGATATAAATTTTTGATGTTAAGTGTTGAGAACAGAGCAGGGAAGCCTTTCACTGGCTTATATAACATCTTAATTTCCTAGGTATGTAGAAATACCCCCTCCACACATACACACACACACACACACACACACAGCATGCATACACACACAGAGTAAATCTATTAACATTGGACAACTATGGCAAAAATTAATATATTACCAATAGGAGTGTTACAAGACCACTCCTGTTTTCACTTGGTGTGTGTGGGGTTGTTACTAGGTAGTTGTGCACATGTGATCAGATCTTTGTTTTTATAACATAACTTGTTAGATGTACAGACATTTCTGTTATGTATTTGAATATATTTCACCTAAAATTAGAGCACATAAACTTTTTTTAAATGCTTGTAGATGTGAAATGGTAAAATAAGCTTCTATTGTTAGTATAATTTCTAGAATGCTGTGTATGTAATTATTTATAAAACACTTGTTATTTCTAGATATATAGCCATTGCTGACAGACATACTTTTAAGTATCATACTTTTTAAAATCAATATAGTAATTAGTTTCTCTGCATGTTCAGTGGTTTGTTGTGAGGGCTATGGATGGAGGGAGGGGTGGATGTTTTCCAGTCTCATCTATAATGTATGATTCTTTTGCTTCTTAACTATTCTTTTTGGTTTAAAGAAATTGTGAATATGTATATGTTGCAGTCATGCTATTGATAAACTATAAGTTTGACATGTTTAATATTTGCAAATTATTCTGAGAATTCTATATGGGTGGCTCTTTGTGGTTTGTTAAACAGTGGTATTTGTAATTATAACATTTGACTTAGGAAATATATAGAGTTGTTGAACATGATAGAGGGTAGAAACAGTATTTTGATACTGTTCACCTTTGTATAGGATTATATGGATTGCTGGGGTTGTTAAAGACAAATGACTTGAAAATTGAGTTAAAAGATTCTGAGCTATATTTTTGTTAACATTTATGTGTGTTTATACACACACACATGTATATAGTCAGGGAGAATAGAGTGGTTAAAAGTTTTGTCTCACAATTTCATTTAGAAGAAAAATTAGACTGCAATAATTAAATTGTACCCATTTTATATAAACATATTTCTGCCTACTTAAGGGACATTAGGTATATCTTATTTTCTCAGATATACTTACGTTGATGAAATTCACTTTTCTAAAGAACATTTTACAGAATCTAAATTACAAAACTCTATGTTCATCTGTTATATGGCAGTATGACAACTTTGTAAATAATGGGCAAGTGAAATATTTATTTTTAAACATTTAAATTTTTAGATGTATTGAGTGTCACAGTATAATATAAATGTTTTCATTGTAAATGTGTTAGGATTATTGTATTTTAAAATCAGCATGGCAGAGAAATTAATCATTGATATGCAGGCTCTTGGAGCTGTGCAACATTTATATTAATTTGGTTGTTAAGAGGAGAAATAGAAAAGACTGTGCATTACCCCATTCTCATAGTATAATAGTACGCCAGTGAATAAGTACAAATTATATATTAAAAAACTTGTACCATGTAAATTCATTTGGTATTTCTGAATGTATCATAATGTATTTCATTAGGAACTTCCTGATATATATATATATGTATGTGTGTGTGTGTGTATATCTTTTATTTTTATGTTAAGACTATTTTTTAGAGCAGATTTAGGTTCACAGCAAAATTGAGGGCAAGGTACAGAGATTTGCCATATAGCTCCTGCCCAACACATATATAATCCCCATCATTATCCACTCTGTACATGGATAATCACCCCCATTATCAACATCCCTTATCAGACTGGTACATTTGTTACTACTGATGAATTTTCATTGACATAGCATTATAACCCAAAGTCCATGGTTTGTTTTGGTTAACTCTTGGTGTTGTACATTTTGTTAAGTTTGGACAGATGTATAATGACCTGTATCCATCATGGTATTATACAGACTATTTTAATTATCCTAAAAATTCTCTGTGCTCCACCTATTCATCCCTCCCTCATATTTATTTTTATGGTTTTTGTTTACATTGGAGATATAAATGACTTTCTTAAAGAGATTTTATACTACCTCTTGGAACAATATACAGTTCTGTATGTGTTCCTTTGGTTGCATGACAATATTCAAGACAACTTTGTAAATAATAGATGCAGTTTTTTTAATTTTTAACATCTAGTCTTTCTAGATGTGTAGAGTCTCACAAAGTATAATTTTGTAAATAATTCATTGTAAACTTTATCATAGTCATTATTATCAAGTATTGTAATAGCATTGCAATTGATAACAATTTTAGGTTTCTTGAACTATACATATTTTGGTATCTGTTTATTGAGTTGTTAGGGGGAGAACGTTAAAAGGGTGTACTTCCACTCTTGCATACTCTAAAAGAAAATTTTACATTTTAATCACTGTTTAGTTCTTGTATTTATTATACACTCTTATACATTAAAAATCCTAAGTCAGTATTTTACAGCTGTATTGCTGAAAGGGCATTATGTGTTTTAATCATAGGAAATATGTTATATAAGAAATTTTGTTCTCCCTCCTCAAGCTATTCAGTTTCGTATTTAACTGGACAGCATGACAACATTCAAGACAACTTTGTAAATAACAGATGAATATATTTATAAATACCTAATTTTTCCAGATGCACAAAATTTCACAACATACACATTTATAAATATTTCTTTGTCAAATACCATAAATTGTTTTTTCTAAATATTTTGTCAGTGTAATAAGTAATTAATAATTGTTCTTTTAGTGTTATGTACCATTTTGATGTTTGTTAGGTGGGTTTTTGGGCAGAGGGATAGACCGATCACTTCCTTTTTCTACAGATTGTTACGTTCTCATGTAGAAGAAAAGATTATATTTTATACTTACAAAATGAATGAAAATACCCAGGATGTATTTTATCCTTGAAAGAAGAAGGAAGACATGAGAAAGGGAATTGTTTAAAACCACAGATATGTTCATTGTTAAAAGATACTTGTATTTGTTATTTTACTATGTTATGAAGATGTACTTATAGCAAATTTATATGTGTATATGCGTATACTTATATAATATAAATGTTAAGCACCTGTATACAGTAAAATTAGTTTTAGGAGCATAAATCTGATGGTATTCTCATTCTCATTTATTAGCTTATTGCTTTGCATTTTATTTTTTTGAAAATTATGGAAATAGTATTTCAAATCTAAGCTTAAACATTTTATAATCCCACTTCTTGGTATATCTAAATGTATGTTATTTTTAATATAAAATTGTTAAGTAGCTCCATATGTGTTTGTTTTCTGTTACCATGTATATATACATCTAAATGAAAATAGAATTTCTGTGATTATGAATATTTATTTTATTATTCTAAGAGCTTTTTGAAAATGTCCAGTGTGTAATTATATTTGTATGTTATGCAGTAGTCAAACAAATGTCAAAAGTGTTCCATCTTAGTAGCCTGTAATAAATTATGAAAATTGCTTAGAAAGAAATAAAAAGTATAAACAAAGATATAAATTAGTATATTTTTTGAACAGCAGTTTGGCAATAATAGTTGAAATTCAAGTGTGTAAACATTTGAAGTGGTATAACTTGCTGCTGGGATTTTATCTATTCCAAGTCTCAAATTTACAATGAAGAAAGTATGTTATATATTGAGTATCAAATAATATTGATTCCTGATCAAATAATTGAGCATCTGAAATATATATCCATAAAAGATCATAATGGTTGTATCTTTCATCATATGAATATAATTTAAACACTGGAAGACATTCTGATGTGAAAGGGTGTTTTAAGTGGGTATTTTAAATTATTTCATTTTTTGAACAAATATCAACTAATAGTGTGTTTACAGAGTTGTGTCCATATGTCTATCGTTGTTCTAATGGAAATGGTAATATTTACTATTCCTGAGGAATTTAATTATCCTGACATGATTATAGAGTTAAGTAATGCTTACTCATCAGTGTTATTATACTGGTTATTTTAGCATTCTTAAGATTTTTGTACATGTGTAAGTTAAATGGTAAAACATTGTTAGTTATCTGTATATTGCTACATGACAATCTGAAATGAATATATGAATTGCTGAATAGAAAGTTGTCTGGAAGATCATACAGCAAAACTTTAACATTACTGTGTAGAGAGTTGGGACTGGAAGGACTGCATCTGCTTTCTGCATTGAAATTTTAAAGATATTTCAAAAGGAACATTAAAACAACAAAAGGGAATTTTAAAGATACAACCAAGTTGTGCATCTCTGTATTCTTGCCTGTTGACATCTTGGGAGTATTGGGCTGTTATATCCAATTTTGTATTCCCAGCGGCCATTCGGAATAGTTTGTCAGTGATCACGAAGAACGTGTGATTTAGAAACTCTAGTACAGCAGAGAGTTATACACACTGAAACAGTACTGAGGGATCCAAGAAAAGAGTATGGGAGAAGATGGGATTTGAGGTAGGTGCTAAACAATTATATTTGGGTTTACAATCACATGAATGATTAAAATAAGTCATTGAAACTTTCTGTAAAGGGTAAATTTTCATAATGCATTGCCATATTTGTGGTTACTGACTATATCACGTTGTTTGAGGGAGAGTATTATAATAAGTTACTCTTAATTAATGGGAGTAATTGGAGAATGGATTCTTTACTTATATGGTAGTTGAGTCTGTCAGAAGGATTTCAAGTAGGTCTTTACGTTTTTTAATATTCAGAAATGAGAAGCATTTCAATAAATTTGTGTTAAATGTTCACTGATAAGGTAAGAAAATTTTTAAAAAGTTAACTGTGCTGTTAACTGCTGGTTTATCTCCATTCGCTATTCATGATTCTGAAGTCATCCTAACTTGTGTGTCCTGGTGTCTCATTTGTAACTGGCTACATGTATACTTAATTATCAGATGTACATGATGAAAAGAAGAGATTAATAGGTAACCTGAGGACAGCTGACATCAGGAACATTCCTCATGCTATTGGACTTCCTTAATTTAAAAGTCTTATCTGGGAACTACAGGTAAGAAGGTACTGGATCAAGAAGTGCTGTTTTAGGACAAGTCTTTGTCTAGGCTCAGGAAAATGTCACTGGTGCAGACTTTGGAATATTCAACCATGTCTGAGAATTAGAAAATTAATGCTTTCCAAAGATAATTTTACTGAAATAGAGATGTGGAGTATATGTAGAATGTAGGAGATTATTTGTGTATTCTTCCAGTTAATTACCTTATTTATAATCAAATATCATAACATAAGTAATGTTATAAATAAGTGATCAATTGTTCATTAGCTGGGCAGAAAGAATTTTTGCAAGTAAATTTTATAGTGTGATAAAGGGAGAAGTTCATGGAAACTGAACAAAAAGGGGAACCCTCTTGGACTGTTTGTGGGTTGGACTGTTGGTGGGAATGCAAACCGGTGCAGCCACTGTGGAAAAGTGTGTGGAGCTTCCTCAGAAAGTTAAAAATATGATTCAACAATTGAACCATGAGGCATTTATGTAGAGAATACAAAAATACTAATCCAGAAGGATACATGCACCCCAGTGTTTATAGCAGCATTATCTACAGCAGCCAAACTATGAAAATAGCTCGTGTCCATCAGCTGATGAATGGATAAGGAAGAAGTGTTAAATAAACAATGGAATGTTAATCAGCCATAAAATAAGAATGAGACCTTGCCATGTGCAGTGAGGTGGATTGCAGTCATATATTTGTCAATAAAGACAAATACCATATGATCTCACTCATGTGGAATTTAAGAAACAAAACCAACTAGCAAAGGGAAGAAAGAGACAGAGGCAAATCAAGAAACAGTCTTAAGTAAAGAGAACAAACTGATGGTTACCAGGGGAAGTAGGTAGGAGGAATGGATGAAAAGGTGATGGGGATTATGGAGGGCACTTGTGATGAGCAAGGGGTGTTGTATGGAAGCGTTGAATCACTAAATGGTACATCTGAAACAAGTAGTACACTGTATGTTACTAACTGGAATTTAAATAAAAACTTAAAAGTATTGGTAAAGTAATGGCTGATGTTGGAGAGTTACATCAGCTATGGGATTGATTAATGAGGTATTGTTTCTAAGCATTAAAAGAAATTTATAACAAAGTTCAAGATGAGCTTCTACTTACCTGCTGCTTTAGCTATTCTAGGACAATGGTGTATATCTTACCTTACTATGTTTCTTTTTTCTTCCTATCAGGAGATGATAGTTCCATGAAAACACACTTCTGCCTTCTTTGTAATTGCAAGAATTGGTATCACCAGACCTCTCATTGACAGTATTATTTATTCAAGTGTTCTTCACCTCTGATATCTGGTCCCAGGAATACCCCTTGGCGAAATTATTGTAAGAACAGGTAAGAGCTGGGGTGCCTGGGTGGCTCAGTTGGTTAAGCGACTGCCTTCGGCTCAGGCCATGATCCTGGAGTCCCAGGATCAAGTCCCACATAGGGCTTCCTGCTCAGCGGGGATTCTGCTTCTCCCTCTGACCCTCCCCCCTCTCATGAGCTGTCTCTCTCTCTCAAATAAATAAATAAATTCTCATTTTTCTTTCTTTTCCCACTCTACTCCTTTAGAAGGTTAATTTATGGGATATAAGGCCAAGCGTGAATGCAGACAAATTCCTTAGACATTGTTTTTCAGAGAGCCTTGGCTGCCTACCTGTTAATCCCAGAATAACCTTAAAGGTGAAGACTTTAATAATAAAGTTTTTTTTTTGCTTAGGATTAATCATTACTAAATAGAAGATTAAGGACTTCTTGGGGGAAGTGCCTACTCAACAATTTTGTGGTAGCCAGCTGGAATAATGGGTTAAGATCTAAATCTATTCTGAAGTTCCACTGTAGCATCTATATCTTTAGTATAGTTACCATTTTTCTCATCAAATGGACTGAGGTCCTTTTGTTATTTTTTTGGAACTTTTTGGCATTGCTGTCCTGTTCCTTGTACAGAAATGCATATAGATTACATGAAATATTTCTGTATGTGAATAAGCAATCTAGAGATACAAGCAACCATTCAAATACATAGTTGAACAGAGACATGAGAATTATCAAGGTATGAGAAGAAAGAACTGGGTTTTATTAAAATTAACATGCAGTGGTACATTAGCTTCAGGTGTATCAATAGTGAATAGTGATAGTGAATCGAAATTCTGTGCATTATGCAATGGTCAACACAATAAGTGTAGTTACCATCTCTAGCCTTACTAGAAATTCAAAAAGTAATTCTGATCCATCTGTTATTTCTTTACAATTAAATGGCTGTTGCATTTCATTGTACATAATTTTATTAGCTCCTACTGATAATTGTGTAAAAGTGTTGTTTCTAACTTTTACCCATTTCCTAATGTATCCTCTCAGGTGATGACTTAACAGAAAACTGATGCTATTGCTTCTGTCACCATCTTCAAATCCAAAAGACAGTCTTCATAATGTTATGGAGACTTCTCTTTCATGTGTTGGAGTGGCTATTCCTCACAGATCAGAAAAACTGGACTGAGAAAGCTCAAGTTTGAAAGTTACCTAAAGAGTGTCATTGGAGGGAATTGTAACCAGGCATGTTGACTGTTTTCATTATTGACACTGGACTAAATCTCAGGAGATTGAATGCGGGAGATGTTATTACACAGAAATGTTATTACACAGGATGCTGTGATTGCAAGGCTTCATTTCAGTGTTCTCATAAGTATAAAGTGCATATATTTATAATTTTCATATACTACAGGGTAAATTTAAAATTGATTGATAAAAAAATTACCTTTTTCCATATTTCAAAAGGCACAGAAATTTGTGAAGGATAGTATTTTTTACTTAAATGCTTTTTTCCCCTCCTAATTCTACTTCCCAACATTATCTACTGTTAATGGAGTTTTGTGCGTATCTTTTTGGGCTATATTGATGAACAAATGGTTATGCTAGTAGTCCTTTGGACACATACATTAGCTACAAATTTTCTAAGCAGTTACATGCTTTATATAGAAATAATTTTTAATTTCTCTGGCTAATTTGTTGAAAACAGTCTTAGTATTTCCACCTTCTTGGAATTAAGTATATCCAAAATTTATATTCTGAGTCAACAGTGGAAATTTTCCCCAAATGGTATAGATTGTCCTCATCAATCTTGAAACCCACTGTATGTTTATGAGACTTCTGTTTTCTTGAACAGTAGAAATATTACATTTCAATGTTTTAATCTTTGAAAATGTGGTATTACAAAAAAATTGCTTTCCTTCCCTTACTGTTCAGTTCAGTCATCTTCATATGTCCTTAAACCTTACTAGTCACTTACTTCATTTTCCTCTGTGGGTTTTAATTTTTTTTTTTCATTTCCCTCAGAGTATTAGTGTTTTTGTTACTGGTTTCTAAAAGATTATTTATGACTAAGGATGTTAAACATTTGCCATGCATTGCTAATGAAATACCATGTGTTCTCACCACCGTTTTACTGTGATGTTTTACTTTTTGGTTGTACAGAAATTGTGTATTCAAATATAATGTTCTGCTTTATGACTTTTGAGTTTTGTGTTTTTATTCAAAAACGTGTGTATCACTCTCATGCATTCTTTGTATTTTCTTCCATTTTTTTTTGTCAATCTGTCATTTTATTTTTTCCATCAATCATTACTGTGGTTTTAAAGCATTATCTACTCAAATTATTTACCTTGACTTAAGGTTATTTAGAAATTCCCACATATAATCAACTGCATTTCTCTGTTTGCCTTACTGTCTATTGATACTTTAAAGTTATTGATGATTTTTAGCCTATTCCATTGAGATCTGTCTCATTTCTCTTCTTTTTTTCAGAATATCCCCTGTCTATAGTCACATTTTTTTCTCTCAATTGATGCTTAAAATTATTTTGCAAGTTGGAAAAAAATGCAGTTTTAATTTCATTTGCACCAAATTTAATAGATTAATTAGGAGAGAATAGATCTCTTTAAAATTGAGTCATCCTATCCAACTGCAAGGTACGTCATTCTATTTTTAATCAAATTGTTATGTTGGAAAACTGCTGGTGTAATTTTTTTATTCAGTCCCGGTCATTTCATAGTTTTGTTAATGTAGTGATGGGGATTGTACAACTACTTTATTTTCTTACTTATATATAAGAGATATTTTTGTTTACTTTTCAGTGGCATTTCATTAAAATTCCAAAATTTTGTTTTTCTTTTTTAATTCATTGTTCTTACAGAATATATGGAAGAAGAAATGGCCCTTGCTTATTTGACAGTGAATATTAATCCTATTAGTTTAAGGTTCGTTTAGTTAAGGGTCATTTTAGGTAACTTTCCTATCTTTATTGGGCATTTTTGGCAAAATTTGTTGACAGTTTAATAAAATGATTTGTATTTATCATGTATTATAGGTGATCTTAGTTGCCATTATAATTATTGGTTAGGCTAAAAACTAACTTTTCCTAAAAACGAACATTCTTTTTTTTTTTTGAAAGATTTTATTTATTTATTTGAGAGAGAGAATGAGAGAGAGAGAGAGCACATGAGAGGGGGGAGGGTCAGAGGGAGAAGCAGACCCCCTGCTGAGCAAGGAGCCCGATATGGGACTCCATCCCGGGACTCCAGGATCATGACCTGAGCCGAAGGCAGTCGCTTAACCAACTGAGCCACCCAGGCGCCCTAAAACGAACATTCTTGAACTATATTTTGTGTATGTGTGAATGTGCATGTCTGTTTGTGTATATATATTCATAAACATTTCCCTATTATAATTGTTAAATTTTATTTGCAATTTCTGAAAATATAATCCTAAATAAACAGCTTATATTGTTCTGTTTTTGTCAGGTTTTTGTATTTGGTGTACCTGCTCTACCAAAATGTTTGGAGTATTATTTTTTATAGGCTGGAAACAATAAGTATTAGCAATAATTTTTTAATTTTTATTTTGAAATAACTCTTGGCTTACAAAAATGTATATTGTTCTCTACCTTCTTCTTATATTAACATCGCTCATTTGTAGTACACAGTTATCTAAGCCAGGAAATTGATATAGTCCTGTTAACTGATCTTTTTATGATCCATGATTGAAAGTGGAATCCTACTTTGCACCTAGTTGTCATAGTCTCCTTAATGTCCTTCTGCTTGGGGCATTTGCCCAGTGTTCTTTGATTTTCCACAATTTTGATGTTTTTGAACAGTCTACAAAATACCTAACTATTAATGTTACTCCCTATGGGTTTGTTTGATTTTTGTCATTGAAATTTAGGTTGTGCATAAGATTACTACAGAAATGGTACTCCTTTCTGAATTCATCACTAGAGATCACATACTGTTGTGTACCTTGTGACTAGCAATGTTACTTTGATTACGTAGCGTTACATAATAAGTATCTTTAGGGGAAGATACTACAAATACTGTTAATACTTTTATCTGTAAATTTTAGACCGTATTGTTGTTTGCAATAATTAATACACAGTGGTGTTTCATAAATTGTAATTTTTTTGACAAAACAGACTTTTTTTTTAGTTTCAGAAGTAGAGTTTAGTGATTTCCATCAGTTGCATGTAACACCCAGTGCTCTCATTACATCACCCAGTTACCCCATCCCACACCCAACTCCCCTTCAGCAACTCGTTTCCTAGAGTTAAGAGTCTCTTACGGTTTGTATCCCACTATGACTTTGTCTTACTTGATCTATGTGTCTGTTTCTGTGCCACTACCACACTGGCTTGATGACAGCTTTGTAATAGAGCTTGAAGACTAGAATTGTGATGCCACTAGCTTTGGTTTTCTTATTCAGCATTCCTTTGGCTATCTGGGGTCTTTTCTGGTTCCATACAAATTTTAGGATTGTTTGTTCCAGGTCTGTGAAAAAAGTTGATGGTATTTTAATAGGGATTGCATTGAATGTTTAGAGCAATGTCCCATGCGCATGGAATGGAAGAACAAATATTGTTAAAATGTCTATGCTACCTAGAGCAATCTAATTTTAACAATATTTGTTCTTCCATTCCATGCGCATGGGACATTTTTCCATTTCCTTGTGTCTTCCTCAATTTCTTTCATAACTGTTCTATATTTTCTTAGAGTACAGATCGTTTACCTCTGGTTTAGGTTTATTCCTAGGTATCTTATGGGTTTTGGTGCAATTGTAAGTGGGATCAGTTCCTTAATTTCTTTCTTCAGTCTCATTGTTTGTGTATAGAAATGCAACTGATATATGTGCATTGATTTTGTATCTTGCCACTTCGCTGAATTCGTGTATGAGTTTTAGCAGTTTTGGGATGGGGTCTTTTGGGTTTTCCGCTAGAGTGTCATGTCATCTGTGAAGATTGAGATGAGTCTTTTGTGCTCATTCGGATGCCTTTTATTTCTTTTTGTTGTCTGATTGCTGAGGCTAGGACTTCCAAGTACGATGTTGAACAAGAGTGGTGATAGCCACTGTGCTCCTGACCTAAGGAGAAAAGCTCTCAGTTTTTCAAAAACCCCATTGAGAGTGATATTTGCTGTGGGCTTTTTTTATATGGCTTTTATGATACTAAGGTATGTTCCCTCTGTCCCTACACTGTGGAGAGTTAAATCATGAAAGCACGCTGTATTTGTCAACTTTTTTTTTTTAAAGATTTTATTTATTTATTTGACAGAGAGAAACACAGCGAGAGAAGGAACACAAGCAGGGGGAGTGGGAGAGGGAGAAGCAGGCTTCCTGCCGAGCAGGGAGCCCAATGCGGGGCTCGATCCTAGGACCCTGAGATCATGACCTGAGCCAAAGGCAGATGCTTAATGACTGAGCCACCCAGGCGCCCTCAGATGCTTTTTCTGCATCTGTTGAGAGGATCATATTTTTTTTTTCATTTATGTATTGTATCACATTGATTTTGCTGATGTTGAACCCCCCTTGCAGCCCAGGAATAAATCCCACTTGGTCATGGTGAATGATCCTTTAATGTACTGTTGGGTCCTACTGGCTAGTGTTTTGGTGAGAATTTTTGCATCCGTGTTATCAGGGATATTGGTCTATAATTCTCCTTTTTGTTGGGGTCTTTGTTTGATTTTGGATTCAAGGTAATGCTGGCCTCATAGAATGAGTTTGGAAGATGCCCTCCATTTCAATTTTTTGAAACACCTTCAGAAGAATAGGTATTATTTCTTTTTTAAATGTTTGGTAAAATTCCCCTGGGAAGTCATCTGGCCTTGGACTCTTGTTTGTTCGGAGATTTTTGATTACTTCTTCAATTGTTATGCTGGTTTTGGTCTGTTCAGGTTTTTTATTTCTTCCTGTTTCAGTTTTGGTAGTTTATACATTTCTAGGAATGCATCCATTTCTTCCTGATTACCTAATTTGTTGGCATATGGTTGCTCATAATATGTTCTTGTTGTTTGTATTTCTGTGGTGTTGGTTGTGATCTCTCCTCTTTCATTATTTTTTTATCTGGGTCATTTCTCTTTTCCTTTTGATGAGTCTGGCCAGGGGTTTATTGATCTTACTGATTCTTTCAAAGAACCAGTTCCTAGTTTCTTTGATCTGTTCTACTGTTCTTTTGGTTTCTATTTCATTGATTTCTGCTCTAATCTTTTTAAATTCTCTTCTGCTAGGTTTAGGCTTAATTTGCTGTTCCTTCTCCAGCTCCATTAGGTGTAGGGTTACACTGTGTATCTGAGACCTTTCTTGTTTCTTGAGAAATGCTTCTTTGTTATATACTTCCCACTTAGGACCGCCTTTGCTGCAGTGTTTTCATTTTCATTTGTTTTCCGTGATTTTTTTTTTAATTCTTCTTTAATTTCCTGGTTGACCCATCCATTTCCTGGTAGGATGGTTTTTAACCTCCATGTATTTGAGTTCTTTCCAAATTTTCTCTTGTGATTGAGTTCCAGTTTCAAAGCATTGTGGTCTGAAAATAGGCAGGGAATGATCCCCATCTTTTGGTACCTGTTGAGACCTGATATGTGACCCATGATGTGATCTATTCTGGAGAATGTTCCATGTGCATTTGAGAAGAATGTGTTCTGCTGCTTTAGGATGGAATGCTCTGAATATCTGTGAAGGTCCTCTGGTCCAATGTGTCATTCAAAGCCTTTGTTTCCTTGTTGATCTTCTGCGTAGATGATCTGTCCATTTTATTGCATTATTATCCATGTGTTTCTTTAATTTTGTTATTAATTGGTTTCTGTATTTGGTTGCTCCCATGTTAGGGGCATAAATATTTACAATTATTAGATCTTCTTGTTTTATAGATTCCTTTATTATGGTATTGTGTCCTTCCTCATCTCTTACTACATTGTTTGGTTTAAAATCTAATTTGTCTGATATAAGGATTTCTACCCCTGCTTCCTTTTGATGTCCATTAGCATGATAAATGTTTTCCACCCCCTGACTTTCAACTGGACGTGTCTTTGGGTCTAAAATGAGTCTGTTGTAGAGAGGATATCATTGGGGTCTTGTTTTTTATCCAATCTGATACCTTGTGTGTTTTGGTTTGGGCAGTTAGCCCATTTACATTCAGAGTAACTACTGAGAGATATGAATTTCTGCCATTATATTACCTATACAGTCACCATTTCTGTATATTTTCTCTGTTCCTTTCTAGTCTATGTTACTTTTGTGCTCTTCGCTTAAAGGATCCCTTTTAATATTTCTTGTAGGGCTTGTTTAGTGATCACATATTCTTTTAGTTTCTGTTTGTCCTGGAAGCTTTTTATCTCTCCTTCTATTTTGAATGATATCCCAGGCTGCTAATGTATTCTTGACCACATAAATTTTCTCATTTAGCACCTTGAATATATCATACCAGTCCTTTCTGGCCTGCCAGTCTCTGTGGATAGGCCTGCTGACAGTCTTAAGGTTTCTGTCCTTCTATGTTATGGACCTCATGTCCCAAGCTGCTTTCAGGATTTTCTCTTTGTCTCTGAGATTTGCAAGCTTCACTATTACATGTCAAGGTGTTAACCTATTTTTATTGATTTTGAGGGGGTTTCTCTGTGATTCTGGATGTGAATGTTTTTTTTTTTCCTTCCCCAGGTTAGAGAAATTCTCTAATTTTCTCCATTATACCTTCTGCTCCTCCCCCTTCCTCTTCTTCTGGGATCCCATTTATTCTAACATTGTTTCTCTTTATGGCATCACTTATTTCTCACATTCTCCCCTTGTGATCTAGTAGTTGTTTCTCTCTTTCTCAGCTTCTTTATTGTCCATCATTTTGTCTTCTATATCACTAATTCTCTCTTCTGCCTCATTTATGCTAGGCATTAGAGCCTCCATTTTTGATTTTGACCTGATTAGATTTTAGTTCTTTTATTTCTCCAGAAAAGGATTCTCTAGTGTCTTCTGTGCTTTTTTCAAGCCCAGCTACTATCTTGATAATCATTACTGTTACCTCTAGTTTCGATATCTTACTTATCCATAGTGATTGGGTCTGTGGGAGTCAGTGCTACCTCTTGTTCTATTTTTTGAGGCAAGTTTTTACATCTTGTCATTCTGTCCAGAGAAGACTAGATGAACGAGAGAACAAAATATAAAATGGTAACAACAACCCCATCAAAGTATACACTAAACAAATCAGAAGAGACCTGAAACCAAGACTATATTATTCCATTATTTTTTCTTTACAATTTTGGGATCTTGTTTTCTAACAAACAAATCAAAATATACACAGGATCTGGTGTATTGCTCTGTGTTCACCTGTCTGATTATATTCTCTTTTTAAAAAATTTTCTTATTAATAGTTTTTTGGTTTTGGGTCTCTTCTGATTAGTGTATTACAAAAATAAAATACAATGAAAGGATAGAATTTACTGTAAAAATGAAAATTTAAAGAGAAAAGGAGTATAGTCAGGTGAACAGAACAGAGCAATATATTATATCCTCAGTGTATTTTGGTCACTTTGTTAGAAAAAACTACATCTCAAATTATAAAGAAAGAAAAATATATATACAAAAATAAAATAAATTGAAATGACAGAATGTAACTAAAAATGAAAATCAATAAAGGCTTTAACAAAACAAAGGAATAAAAAATATGATCAGACAGGTGAAGAGAACAGAGCCATAAACTAGATTCTGGGAGTATTTTGGTCTGTTTGTTAGAAGAAACTTCATCCTAAAATTGTAAAGAAATTTATGTATATGCACTGCTCCTCCCTGGGGAAGAAGGGGGTCTTGCTAATTTTGCCCTTGCTGGGCCCCTGCTCGGGGAGCAGTCCCCACCCTGTGCTATGGTTCAATGTATATGGCAACCCTGAGCTGAAAGCCCACTCCTGGGGTCCCTGATTGTAGCTGGTTCCCCTATTCAGATGCCTGGAAACTCTGTTTCACTTAGGTACCCGGTCTTCTTGTGACCCCTGAGTCCTGAGTCCACACTGTCCTGCCTAGGATTTCACCTGGCTTTGCCAACTGAGTGCCTGATTTTGTGCTCTGCTGCTTTATCACTTTCTGGTAGCCAGCTTATGTAGGCTCCCTCCCCCCATGATTTAGCTTCCCATATATCTCCTGGGATTCACTTCTCCACACCTCTCACCTTGAAGAAAGTGGTTACTTTTTTATTGTAGAGTTGAAGCTATTCTGTTCTTAGATCTCTGGTTGAATTCACGGGTGTTCAGAATGATTTGATAGCTAGCTAGCTGAATTCCTGGGAGCAGACAAAACTAAGGTTTCATACTCCTAGGCCATCTAGGACCAAATGTCTATCTCCTTTTACAGACTTTGTTTTAAAGTCCGTTTTGTTCACTATGAGTATTGCTATTCTGGCTAAGCCAGTTTGCATGATAAATGTTTCTCCACCACCTCACTTTCAATCTGTGGATGACTTCAGTCTGAAATGAATCTCTTGTAGGTAGCATATAGATGGGTCCTGTTCTTTTTTTTTTTAATATTTTATATATTTTTAAGTAAAGTCTATGCCCAGCATGGAACTTGAACTCATGACCCCAAGATGAAGAGTCATATGCTCTACCATCTGAGCCAGTCAGGGAATGCTGGGTTTTGATTTTTCATCTAATCTTATACCCTATGTCTTTTGGAGCATTTTGTCCATTTCCATTCAAAGTACTTAGTGATATGTATTTATTGCATTTTGTTACTTATTTTGTGGTGGTGGTTTTTTTTCTTTTTTTGAGGTTCCAAATAAATTCCAGTTAGTTAAAATACTGTCTTAATATTAATTTCTGGTGTACAATTTACTGATTTAAGACTTGCATACAACACCTAGTGCTCATCTCAAGTACCCTCCTTAATCCCCATCACCTATTTTACCCATTATCCCATCCACCTCCCCTCTGGTAACCATCAATTTGTTATCTATAGTTAGGAGTCTGTTTCTTTGTTTGCCTCTTTTTTTCCCATATGCTCGTTTTTTTTTCTTTTCTTAAATTCCACATACTAATGAAATCATACGGTATTTCTTTCTCTGACTTATTTCACTTAGTATAATACTCTAGCTCTATCCATGTTGCAGATGCCAAGATTTTCTTCTTTTTCAGGGTTGAGTAATATTCTGTTGTGTATATATACCACTTCTCCTTTATCCATCCATCAATGGACACTTGCGTTGTTTCCATATTTTGGCTGTTTTAGATAATGCTTATATAAAAATTGGGGTGCGTTTATCCCTTTGAATTAGTATTTTTGTATTCTCAGATAAGTACCCAGTAGTGCAATTGCTAGATTGTAACAAAGTTCTATTTTTTTTTTAAGTTTCTGAGGAACTTCCATACTGTCTTCCAAAATGGCTATACCAATTTGTATTCCAACCAACAGTATAAGAGCGTTCCCCTTATACTTGCCATCCTCGCCAACATCTGCTGTTGCTTGTGTTGTATTATTAGCCATTCTGATTGGTGTGAGGTGGTATCTCATTGTAGTTTTGATTTGTATTTCCTTGATTTTGAGTGATGTTGAGCATCTTTTCATGTGTCTGTTGGCCATCTGCATATCTTCTTTGGAAAAATGTGTTTTAATTGGATTATTCAGTTTTTGGTTGTTGAGTTTTATAAGATCTTTATGTATTTTGGATACTAGCCTTTTATCAGATATGTCATTTGCAAATATTTTCTCCCATTCTGTTGGCTGCCTTTCAGTTTTCTTGATTTTTTTTTTTCCTTCTCTGTGATGTAGTACCAGTAATTTATTTTTACTTTTGTTTCCCTTGCCTCAGGAGACCTATCTATCTAGTAAGAAATTACTATGGCCAATGTCACAAAGGTTATCGCTTGTATTCTCCTCTAGGATTTTAATAGTTTCTGTAGGTTGTTTTCTGATCTTTCAATTTATTTTTTAAGATTTTATTTATTCATTTGACAGAGAGAGCACAAGCAGGGGGAGAGGCAGGCAGAGGGAGAAGGAGAAGCAGACTGCCTGCTGAGCAGGGAGCCCAATGTGGGGCTCGATCCCAGGACCCTGGGATCATGACCTGAGCCAAAGGCAGATGTTTAACCTACTGAGCCACCCATGTACCCCTAGATTTTTGTTTTCTTTACTATATACTTGGGTTCTTTACTCTTTGTTTTTCATATCTATTAATGCATTTTTAATTGTGATTACCGTTCGGTTTATATACTCCATCTTTTGCATATAGCAGTCTACATTATGCTGATGGTTGCTTATTGTTGAACTCATTGTTTACTCCTGTCCACTCCAGTTTTGAGATACTTGGTATCATATTTTACATCCTTTCATTTTATGAATACCATGACTGATTTTTATAGAAATAGTTATTTTTAAAATATTTTATTTATTTATTTGACACAGAGAGAAAGACGGAGTAGCAGAGGGGGAGAGCAAGAAGCAGATTCCGTGCTGAGCTAGGACCCGAGGATCATGACCTGTGCCTAAGGCAGACGCTTAACCAACTGAGCCACCTAGGCATTGCCAGAAATAATTATTTTTACTGCTCTTATGTTTTTTACTTTTTATGCTCTTACATATGGCCTTTCCTTTTTTTTTTTTTTTTTTTTAATAAAAGATTTATTCAACTTGGGGTTGGATCCCTTGACCCCTGAGATCATGATCTGTGCTGAAACCAAGAGTTGGTCACTCAACCTACTGAGCCACCCAGGGTCCCCTGGTCTTTCTTTTTCACTCAGTCACCTTTAGTATTTAGTAGTTTAGTAGACAAACTTTAGTTTTTCTTTTTCTGAGAAACTCTTTATGTAGCCTTCTATTCTGAATGATAGTCTTGTTGAATAGAATATTTTGGGCTACAGATTTTTACCTTTCAGCACCTTGAATGTATCATGCCACTGTCTTCTAGCCTGCCAGGTTTCTCCTGAAAAATGAGCTGATAGCTTTTTGGGGTTTTCTTTGTATGTAAATGTCTGCATTTTTCTTTCAAACTTTAAAATCCCTTTATCACTATTTTTTTTTTTTTTTTTTTTTTTTTTACAATTTTAAGTACTATGTGTTTTGGTGTGGACTTGATTGAATTGAATTTCATGGGGAATCCCTGTGCTTACCAAATTTGGATTTCTGTTTCCCTCCCTGGATAAAGGGTATTTTTAGCTCTTTCTTCAAATATATTTTCTACCCCAGTTTTTCTCTCCTCAGATCCCTATAATGTGAATGTGACTATGCTTGATAGTCAATGAGTTCTCGTAAGTCTAGTCTCATTATGCAGTGTTTTGTTTTGTTTTTTACTTAATCTGTTCAAGTTGATTGCTTTCCATTACTCTATCCTCCAGGTCACTGATATGTTCCTCTGCTTCCTGTAACATACTGTTTATTCCATATACTGTATTTTTAATTTCATTTATTGAGTTCTCTTTGTTAAGGGTCTCACTGATGTCTTCTATTCTTAAGTCTGGTGTGTATCTCTATTATTATTACTTTAAATTCTCTATCAGGCACATACTTACTTATCTTTCTTGTTGTTCTCCTGTGATTTTATAGTGATCTCTCATTTTGACAAATTTCTCTGTCTCCTACTTTTGTCTGTGTCTATTTCTATGTGTTAGGAAAGTCCGTTACATCCTCTGCTATTGAATGAAGTGACTTTATGAAGAGTTCCTGTAGTGCCATGTCCCTGGTTCACCAGAACCTTGCATTTAGGGGAGTCTCCTTGTGGGTTTTGCTTGCATTGTGCTGTTGTACTGAGTAGCTTTCTCTTTTATTCCAAATGTGTGCATAAACTTTTCGCCTGTTGTGCGTTATGCTTGCTCTCTGTGGTGTCAACCTCTCCAATGCAACTTCTAAACATTTAGTTGTGGAGTTTGTTCTGTAATCTTTGGATCATTCTCCAGTTTATTAAGTTGGATGTGAGTGATGTGATACCTTGTTGTAAATCTGGAATGGGGTAAGGTTACAGTCCTCCTACAACACCATATCAGTCCTAGAAGAACACCCCTTATTGTATCACATTATAATGTTTTGTTTGTTTTTCTACAGTGTCGAGAATCATTCAGTGTTTAATTTCTCCACCTAAATCTAAAAATCATGGCCTTGAGTCATTATTTTATCAGTAGGTGAACTTTTGCTCTAATTAAGTAAAATTACTCTTAATATGGAATTTCTTTTAAACAAGAGTTTTCTAAATCAACCATTTTAAATTCTTAATTTAAAAGAAAATGTAGGATGCATATTAGATCCTTTTCCTTTACTTAGAAATTATAGTGATTAATTTGATGTCATAGCAGTCACCAGATGATTTGTATATGTGCTATAGTGTAAAGATAGAACTGCAAAGCAATTTGAATATTTAAGTTATATTGCAAAGGTAATGACAGTGTTAAACGTAGAGTTACTGAAATCAATAAACACATAGATACAGAAAAATAAGTAATACACATTTTAATTTTTTTTAAAGATTTTATTTATTTATTTGCGAGAGAGAGAATGAGAGACAGCATGAGAAGGAGGAAGGTCAGAGGGAGAAGCAGACTCCCTGCCGAGCAGGGAGCCTGATGCGGGACTCGATCCCGGGACTCCAGGATCATGACCTGAGCTGAAAGCAGACGCTTAACCAACTGAGCCACCCAGGTGCCCCACATTTTAATTTTTTCAATTTATTCAAATATGTATTCAATTTTTGTAATTTATTTTACAGCTTGTAGTTATGTTTTTTCTCAAGCTTTATAAAATTCAGTTTTATTCCACATATACATATATAGAGAGAAAGAGCATGAGTGAGCTTTTGAAAAATTAGCAAATATGTCATTTTTGACATTTTTTTTTTTAAGTTTTTATTTATTTGAGACAGAGAGAATGAGAGACAGAGAGCATGAGAGTGAGGAGGGTCAGAGGGAGAAGCAGACTCCTCGCCGAGCAGGAAGCCCGATGCGGGACTCGATCCCGGGACTCCAGGATCATGACCTGAGCCGAAGGCAGTCGCCCAACCAACTGAGCCACCCAGGCGCCCAATTTTTGACATTTTTTGAAGGTTGAAAATAATAACATGTTCCCATAATTCACTGTAAATATTAGTACCCAAAGAATAGGACTGTTACCATGAATATTGTTTTTTTTAATTTTTTATTTAAATTCAATTTAATTAGCATATACTGTATTATTAGTTTCAGAGGTAGAATTTTGTGATTCATCAGTTGCATATAATGCCCCATGCTCATTTCATCAAGTGCCATCCTTAATGCCCATCACCCAGTTACACCATCCTCCCATCCACCTTCCCTTCAGCAACCAAATTTAACTGTCACTCTATTATTTTTACATACTTTGTTCTATAGCTTTGCAAGTCTCTTGTGATACAGGTACTTTACTTTTATTCCATCCATAGATATGTCTTAGTTTATTCAGCATTAAAGTAAGGACAAATAATGTGTTTATCTCAAAAAATTCATGAATATGTAATTGATTATTATACACAAAGAGCTAAGAAGAGGTCTTGGCTATCCCAGTGCTCTTTTTCTAACTATTTATACTTGTAATGTAGGTTATTCAGGTAGGATCTGGTTTATCTCATTTTAAGTCTTTGGTCCATAACTTTAATGCTGTAATCCCATATACTCATGAGTAATACTTGGTTGCTGCCACTGAATATATATTTAGTATATCCATTTTCATTAAGTTACTTTATAAATTAATTGATTATACAGTCAGATTTTTTGGTAACAGAAGCCCAGTTAAGAAGCAGTTCCATATGTAGCAAGTATAGTGTTAGCTTCTTATTTTATGGCCAGAGATTCATTATTGTAGAGGTCAGTTACTAGGTCCAAAACTCTACCTGGTTATATCTATATCTATATATCTATATCTATATCTATATCTATATCTATATCTATATCTATATCTATATCTATATCTATATCTATATCTATATCTATATCTATATCTATATCTATATCTATCTATCTATCTATCTATCTATCTAGATATATATTTTAGAGAAAGAGAGTGTGAGCAGGAGGAGGGTCAGAGGGAGAGGGAGAGAGAGAAACTCAAGCTGACTCTCCACTGAGTGCAGAGCCCAACATGGGCTTGATCCCAGGACCCTGAGATCCTGACCTAATCTAAAATTAAGAGTCAGATACTCAACCAACTGAGCCACCACAGGGGCCTCTATCTGGTTATATTCTAAAAGTAGAAGAATGGGTCCCTCAAAGGTCAGCTGAAATTCTATCCCAATGTACTTACTGTCTGCTTTATAAAAAATAGAAAGGCTCATTATCAATTAGTTGTATGTTTTTAAAATTTGTATGCAACTTCCATCATAAAACAAACTCAATATAAAGAGTAATACATCATATGTTACTTGAAGACAGTAGGTTGCATGAATATTTTCATATGTTTAAGAAGAGTGAGTGCATTAGATTAGCAAATAAAAATGAATATAAAATATCAGAATTGAGTAAATGAGTTTGCTGTTAGTGATTCTGATGCCATTTTGCAATGGCAATTTGTTGAATTATTCTCTGAAAACAAGTTCTTTTTTTTAAAGATTTTTATTTATTTTTTGACAGAAAGAGACAGCAAGAGAGGGAACACAGCAGGGGGAGTGGGAGAGGGAGTAGCAGGCTTCCCACGGAGCAGGGAGCCCGATGCAGGGATTGATCCCAGGACCCTGGGATCATGACTTGAGCTGAAGGCAGACACTTAACGACTGAGCCACCCAGGCGCCCCTAAACTAGTTCATAAAAATAGTGGAGGATCTTATTTTGTTATTTTTTGTTTTTCTATGGTCTATAAGTTTTAGCAAGTGGCACCCAGAAAGGAGTGTTTAATTTCTTTTAGTTATAAACGATAGTACTTTCTCAGGTTTGTTTTAGAGTAGAAGTCACATAATATTCTACACTGAATGTGTAGTGCCTTCCCCTGCCATCTTTAGTCTGTTTGCATTTCATCTCACGTGTCTGGCCCCTTTCTTTGTGTTCATGGCTAGAAGATGCATGGAAGATTTTGATTAGGAAAAAGTGCAAGAAAACTTAGTCACTTCTTCATGGAAAATGATAGAGAAACAATTTCTAATGTAGATAAGTGATGAACAGTGGACAGCAAAGAATCTGGAGGTATATACATAAATTTATTTTGGTTAGCTTTTAAATGTAATTTTTTTATTCAAGTATAGTTAACATAACAGTGTTATTGTATCAGTTTCAGGTGTACAATATAGTGATTCAACAATTCTATACATTACTCAGTGCTCATCCCAGTAAGTGTACTCTTAATCCCCTTCAGCTATTTCACCATCCCCCTACCCACCTTCCCTCTGGTAACCATCCGTTCTCATATAAAGACTTTTTTTTCTTTTTGTCTCTTCCTTTGTTTTGGTTCTTAAATTCCACATATGAGTGAAATAATAATGATATTTGGTTAGCTTTTTAAAAAAACAACAATACCATTTCTTTGATTATTGTTTCCTGTTATCTTCTTCTTTACCTTTTGCTCTAGTTATATCATGTGTCTGGTAATCACCAAAGCAACATTTTTTGATATTAAGGTGAAAGAGTAGACAGAAGTATTAATGAAATTCAGTACAGCCCAGTACGTCAAATAAAAGGCTCTTTTCCAGGATAAGGATAGCATTATATTAATGAGAACATGTGTCAATACAGGCTATCTGGTTCCTCTAGGGTGACTCAGATATTTATATTTGGAGTAAATAGGTCACAGAAGAGTCTTGTTCTCAATAGATCTATTCCTCATATCTGTCACTGCAAAGGTAGGATGTACCTAATACTTTTCAGAGTTGAGGTTTTAAAATTGGCAATCATAACTGACACTAAGTTTATCTTAAGATTGAAAATCAAAAAAAGTAATTTATTACACATGAATGCACAATAATGCAATAGTACAGAAAATCAAGAACTTTCTAGGTTCATTAACAAATAGAAAATGCAAGAGAGTTATCTGCAATCATTGGAGGAAGTTGTTAGCCAAATGCAGAAAAATTAAGTTTGACCCATTTCTTTTTTTTTTTTTTAACATTTTATTTATTTATTTGACAGAGAGAGACTGAGAGAGGGAACACAAGCAGGGGGAGTGGGAGAGGGAGAAGCAGGCTTCCCGCCGAAGCAGGGAGCCTGATTTGGGGCTTGGTCCCAGGGCTCTGGGACCCTGACCTTAGCGGAAGGCAGATGCTTAACAACTGAGCCACCCAGGCGCCCCGACCCATTTCTTCTGGTATAGAACAGGAAGGATTTTACGTGAATCAGAGATTTAAATTAAAACTGAAGAAATTACAGAATTACAGAACATGGTGATTTTCTCTTTATCCTAGGAGTGAGGAAAATTTTATTCCTGATTATTTAAATTCTAGAATTGTTAAGAAAGAAAGTGATAAATTTGATAATGTTAAAATAACTTAATGGGCAAAGCAAACACCGAATCATAATTCAGGAAAGATACTTGTAATATAAGAATGCTGAAATACCCTAATATAGACAGATCCTAATAATCGGGAAGAAAACTACCAATAAAGTCTAAGGAAAACTCATAAAGAGATAGTCACAGAAGAAATGGAAATTGCTATTAATCATATGGAAGTATCCTTGGATTTGTTTATACTAAGTATAATTACAATTAACAATACAAACAGGATATAATAAGCGTCTCAACTATTAGATTTGCAGGAAGTCCAGACATTTGACAACATTCTCTTCAAGCTGAGGGGAGAGGAATCTGGCAAAATCATATGATGGTGGTATTGTAAAATGTAAAATTTCTATGGATAGGAATTAAGTGTTTAGTGAATTAATCTGTGGCAAATACATAATACATCATATAGTAATATGTAACCTTATAATGAATTGGTGAATACATGAAATTTACTATGGAATAATTTTTGAGATATAAGTATAAATAAGATAGTGTCAGGATATAGGAAGTGATGACAGCAAAATGATGTGTTTTTTTTTAAAGATTTAATTATTTGACAGACAGCAAGAGAGGGGACACAAGAAGGGGGAGTGGGAGAGGGAGGAGCAGGCCTCCCGCTGAGCAGGGAGCCTGATGGGGGGCTCAATCGCAGGACCCTGGGATCATGACCTGAGCCAAAGGCAGACGTTTAACGACTGAGCCACCCAGGTGTCCCTAAAATGATGTTTTGTTTTGTTTTTTTTAAGATTTTATTGATTTGAGAGAGAGAATTCGCGCATATGCACGCATGAGTGGGGGAGGGGCAGAGGGAGAAGACTCTCAAGTTTAAGCCAGGAGCCTCCTCCATCCTGGGGCTCCAGGATCATGACCTGAACCAGAGGCAGATGTTTAACCAACTGAGCCACCCAGTTGCCCCAAAATGATGTTTTTATCATCACAAATATGTAAATGGTCTTTGTTTCTGTTGCCTGGGTGGTATCTAAAAATAGTACAGGGCGTTCAACAGAATTTTGATAAATAGCTAATTCTCGCATTCAATGTCCTATGTAATAAATGGTGTTTTTATGGAATAAGTTAGAAATAAAAGGATGGGATAAATTTTGATTTAGGTAGGAATTCAAGGGATTCGTGGTTTTGTTAGTATCCTAGAGAAAAGAATAGGTACTCCTTTAAAAGTTGTGTAAGTGTAAAGGCAGTATTTGGTTTTTTTATACCAGAAATAATGAACATTTCTAAAATCCTGAGCTCTTCTTTCATTTTCCCTCAGACTGATTTAAGGTAGCTCTTGAAGGATTTGGTCAATATTGCAAACTCATAAGAGAGATCCCTGAGATTCTATGGGAAGATTTCACTTTATTATTTATTTTGATTTTTATTTAAATTTCAATTAACATACAGTGTAATATTAGTTTCAGGTGTACAGTATAATGATTGAACACTTACATACAACACCCAGTGCTCATCACAACTATGCAAAGATTGTAAAGAAGAGAGGTTATTTGAGGTTAATCCTGTGGGTCAGGCTGATTTGATGCCCTTTAGTGAAACAAAAGTTCATTTAGGCAAATAATTTAAGACCTATTTAGTACTCACGGCTCTGTTGATGTGGAAGTGGAAGTGAGTGTGGATAAGAAACAGATGTGTGGACATACATTGATAATGCAAAATGAACAGATTAATAGATGGACATAAGGGTGAATGATTTGATGGATATAGGCCTCAAAGAATATATAGGTAGGTGGATCCAGGAAGGGTTAATTCCTAAATCTCAGTTACTTTAAATTACAAAGATGTATTTCTTACAGAAACTGTTCAACAGGAATTTGTTAGGGGTCCTGGGTTCATGGCAGTCACTGATAGGCCAAATATCAGAAAGACCATGATTGTCGCCTGTCGCTACCATCACAACAGAAGATTTTATAGTTTATTCGTGGGGAGAGAACATGGAAAATTGCACAATAACTTGAGAAATAATTTTTTAGAAGTTTTGTCTTGGGCAAACCAAATCAATCACATAAATATCTGTAACCTAAGAGGGTTTACAAAGTATATTTCTTCCATGTCTTCAAAGGGAGAGTAGAAAGAACATACTAAGCAATAGTAATGTCTACCATAGGATACCTCTCTACCTTCAAATACTGAGTTTGCTTTCTACTTACACATTAAATTATGTGGCCTTCTCAGTGAGAACAAACAAAAAAGACTCACCTAGCTAAAAGTCCAGTATTTCTCAGTTGGGCACTGTTATCAGTACATGATTTGCACTGATTTGTGTGTCAGGTCTCATTTTGCCTACTCTTGATACAGAGACATAGGAACTTCATTTTTTTAAAGTATTTATTTTTATTTTTTTAAAGATTTTATTTATTTGTCAGAAAGAGTGAGAGACAGCACAAGCAGGGGGAGCAGCAGAGGCAGAGGGAGAAGCAGGCTTCCTGCTGAGCAGAGAGACCGCTGTGGGGCTTGATCCCAGGACCCCAGGTTCATGACCTGAGCCAAAGGCAGACGCTTAACTGACTGAGTCATCCAGGCAGCCTGAGACATAAGAACTTTATTTATTTATTTATTATTTTTTATTATTACATTAAATTAGCCAACATACAGTACATCATTAATTTTTGATGTAGTGTTCAACTATTTATTAGTTGCATATAACCCCCAGTGCTCATTACATCACATGCCCTCCCTAATACCCATCACCCAGTTAGCCCCTCCCTTCTGTAACCCTCAGTTTGTTTCCTGGAATCCAAAGTCTCTCATGGTTTGTCACCCTCTCTGATTTCTTTCCATTCAGCTTTCCCTCCCTTCCCTTTTGGTCCTCCACGCTATTCCTTATGTTCCACATATGAGTGAAACCCTATGATAATTGTCTGTCTCTGATTGATTTCACTTAGCATAATCTCCTCCAGTTCCATCCATGTTGATGCAAATGGAGGTATTCATCAGAAAGGAGACATAGGAACTTTACAAAAGAAGTTATTTGTAAATCACTTCCCAGTGTTTAATTATGGAGCAAGAACAAGGAAACCATAATAAAAGCTACAAAACATAAAGTGTACAATGAGAAATACATATACACTGGGAATATATTACATTATCTATTGTGATACCTTGGGGGTGGAGAATGTTTTACTAGGACTTGGGAGATGCTTACTTGTCCTGTGTTCTTCCTAACCCTAACTCAGCCTTCTGATGTATTGTTCCATTCCTATTATCCTGCTTAATTAATTTTAAGATACGCAGTGTAGAGAGGGAGCTACAGAACTTTTCTATTCATAGAGAGTGGGGGCCTAAAGTTCATTTTAAGTCTTAAATAATCACACATTTTTTAGTTCCTTGGGCAGTAAAACTCAGTCAAATTATGCCATGAGTAGCCCATATGTGATTCTCCTTCATCTCTTACTGGTGGTGATCATAGAACAATGTTTTGAATCAGAGGTGCCAGAAAGAGAATAGCCTGGAATAACAAAGTGTCATATGTAGTAATGCTATTTTGGGTATACGTTGAATCAGATCCACAGAATTTTCATGAGTAAGAAGTAAATGTTTGTTTTGTTAAGCCAGTGATATTTTGAAGCTGCTGTGATTTCAAACTCACTAATATAAATGGAAAAATTACATGTAAGAATTCAAGGATTGGTGGATGGATGCACAGAATGGAGGGTTGGATTGATGGTTTATAACTTGGTTATAGTGGTGGATAGATACAAGAAAGAATGTAAGGATGGTAAATGAAATTTCTGCATAATATGAGCTTACATGGATTTAAAAATTAGTGGATGAAAGAATGCAGATGGAGTATTTTAAAAGTCAGCTGTAAAGGTGGATATAAGGAACTACTGCTTTATGTAATTGAGGGTACAACAGTGGATGAATTAATGCAAAATTGGATGAGTGAAAGAATGGATGGAAACTAGAATATTAAGTGGATTGCTAGATGCAAGTATCAAGAATTAATGTTATGAAAAAAATGTTGGAGGTATGTATGGATTGGTGGAATGTTCAGTGAAGGTACAGTTCATCAGATACCTAATGTTAGAATTTGAGTGGATTCCAGAATGGATTGTTGGATGCATGCATCATCAACAGATAAATGGGTTTTTAGATTAATAGATGCAAGTATGGCTGGCTACAGTAATGGTGAATGTAGGGATTAATAAATTAATAAATGGTTTGTGTGAGTGTGATAGCATCATTGATGCTTTCAGGGTGGCTTAATAGATATACTGATTCATAGATGGTTTAATTCAAGAAGGGGTGGTACAGGAATTTTATTATTGGAAGAATAGACTAATAAAATAAAATCACATATATAAAGTTGAATGAAAAAAATGGAGGGACTGTTGAAGGATATAGGCCAATTTGTTATTTATAAAATTAGAAAAAATTTAATGATTGCTGTCACAAAGTGTTCTGATAGTAAATTAAAAGAAAGGGTGGGGGGTGAAACAGAACCAGAAAAAAGAAACCAAAAACCAAATATAGTGAGATTATGAGAGTAGTTTTCTATGATAGTGTTTTACATTTTAATAATATGGAGACTCTTAAGAGGTTGATCAAAGAGTCAACTTTACCTTCAGTATTTTATGTTGGTCATGGTATATATGACAATTTTCCCATATTTTCCACAGTTTTAACTGAGGTGTTAACCAGCTTAAGAAGTGAGACATATTAGATGCTTCAATACCTGACATTTCTATATCAATCCAAATTCTTGCGCTTGTTTCTCATTTCTGTGGACTTCGTTCTTCAAAAGTACTGGTAAGAATCAGTAACACCGGTGTACTATTTGTTTATTTTTTGTCCAGTTTGTTGTAGAATCAATTTGTAATATTTTAAGATTCCAAGCCATATATGAATTCCAAAAAAACAGTATTATCAAATTGTGGAAGTGATTGCCAATTAGATGGAATAGAATAGATTTAAAAAGCTATTAAATTTTGATGCAGTGTTGATACATAGATTGTGTAGATTTTCATTTACTACTTTTTATATACTCTTACCATAAAATGTGATGTTGTGCAGACAGAGACTATAATCTCTGTCAGCACACTCCATAAATGTTAAATTTATTTAAATATTAAATGTTTTTTTTTAAAGATTTTATTTATTTGAGAGAGAGAGTGCACGAGAGGGGGTAGGGTCAGAGGAAGAAGTAGACTCCCGACTGAGCGGGGAGACTGATGCGGGACTCGATCCTGGGATTCCAGGATCATGAACTGAGCTGAAGGCAGTTGCCTTACCAACTGAGCCACCAAGGGGCCCCTAAATATTAAATGCTTTGAAGCACATGCATTAGTGATGGATGGTTAAAGGGAGACTAAGAAGTCAGGCAGGTGGGGAAAAAAGTGAAAGGAGGATAAAAAGGCACTAGAAAGAAAAGCCATTAGGAAGTACAATTTGCTGCAAATAATATGGGTCTTAATGATAGCAGAAAGTTGATTTTTTTTCCAGATGCCTGATTTAGGGTATTGCTAATATTATCAGTGGGTAGATAAGGTAGATATACAGGCATTGTGGAATATTCCAGTATTAATGTAATGAAGTAGATTCTTAACACCCTTTCATTTGATGAATGAATGAAGATTTTTTTTTCAGATATTTTCAAGCTTCTCTCTCCCTTCCTTCCCTCCTTCCTCCCTTCCTCTCTCTCGCTTTCTTTCCTTCCTTCCTTTGTTCCTTCTTACCTCCCACCCTCACCCTCCCTCCCTCCCTCCCTCTTTCTTTCTTTTTCTTTCACAAGCATGTTTCATAAGCAAGGACCAAAGAGACTTTGTCTACAGGTAAGGACATTAAGACATATATTCTGATTTTTAAGAGTTTCTTTTTTGGCTATATTGATGGTTTGGACTTTTATTTGAGTAATTTGACACTAAATTTCTTTTTCATCAAACCTCTTATAAGGCCTACATGATTATTTTGAGGTTATAGTTTAACCTAGAGTTTTAGTGTTGTCACTTGTTTGTAAGCAACACTTAACGGTATAGAAGTTTTCTTCTAGTTAGGGCTGTCAAAAGCTGCACCATAAGCTTCTGGGAAAGCAGGGAGAATAGATATGTGGGTACTGTGATAATGGGTTTTGGTTTTTGGAAAGATTTCTATGAAACACTATGAAATTTACAGAGCACATTATTAGTATTTCCTTGTATCATTGGCTTTTATTTTTTAACCCTAGACTGGTATATAAATTAACACTAAGAAGTTACACAAGAAATGGTTGTTCAAAGAATGCATGTATGGATGGTTAAATGACATGAAAATTATTTGGAATATAAGATTGGTACTCAAATCATAGTAAATGGGCTGAGGAAGTAAAATTATGGTTTTGTCATTTTCCTACTGTAAATATACCTGTTTTTTGTAGATTGGAGATACTTAGTGTCTGGATCATGGGAATTGTTTTTCATGGATACCAGTAGAATACTTGACTTGAAGATGATATCCATCTGTCCCGATGCATGGCTTTGTGATAACTTGTTGTTTATTTGCATTTGCAATCTATCCCTTTGTACTATCCCAGGTGGTGAACATGTGTACAAGAGGATCATCGATACCTTCTGCGGTGGTACCATGCACAGAATAATGACCCAATTGCTGTCATTTATTTCCCCTTTTTGAAGCTCATTGCATCTTTATATCTCAAAAGGCACAAGTTTTATATATGTACCACCAGGAATAGAAGTGGTCTGCTTTTTGGCAAGTAACTGCCCAGAATGTTAAGTACTTTGTTCTCTGAATATATCTTATGCTTTACTCTATTGTTATTTACCTCATTGATTTTTTCTCTATGTTTTACTTTAGAAGTGGGAGTAAGATTTGTATGTGGTAAATGTAGTTAGTGCAATCCCATGGACACCTTGGTCATACTAAAGCATTATAACCAGGCTTTCTCACAAGCTGAGTACCTCCCACATGCCAATTGGATACTAATTGTAAAATACTTTGTTCCTCATTTGAATCATGAGCTCACAGTTTTTAGAGAGGTCCCAAACAAGATCTTCTTAAAACATTTGTGTTACCTGAAAATAGACCATTTGTAGTTTTCCTTTTTATGGAACCTAGTAGGTCTCCCTCTAGAACAGGATCTGAGCCTGAACATAGTTGATGTTTTCCTTAGTGTTCAAATTTAAGACTCAGATGCTACCACAATTCTGGTTATGTAAGGTAAAGCCAGATTCTTGCACTGACATTTATAGCCATGGTGTTGCCATCCTGTAGAACACACAGTTCTAACATTTTATTGCTATTACTAGAATTGGACCAAAAAACCCAAGCAACAAAGATATTTCACTTTCATTCACATTATCCTGATTTTCAATCGTTTTCTGTTTAACCTAAATGGGCTTAGTATAGATGGCTGTGTTTGTTGGAAGTTTTAATTGACCATTCTGGAACACAAACTGCACTGTCATCAGAGAACTACGAAGTGCATTGTCCAACCTGTCTCAATAGACAAGTTTGACCCCTAGTACATTGAATCAAGGCCATAAGGAATGAATGGGTTATTAAACAATTTAAAGCAAAATGTGGTCATTCATCCTCCCATCTTTCATTCCTACTTCCTAAGTGTGTCAAGAGTTAATCAGTTGTGCCAGTGGTCTATAACATTTCTAAGCTTATATAAATTATTTGGAATTTATTATATATAAATGGCATCATTAGGGTTTTACAACTGTATTTTTTCTTTAATATATTGTGGACCAATATATTTCTAAACCAATAAATGTAGCTTACCTAAAACTTTTCATTGGATGTAAAGTAGATATCATAATGGGTTTAGCCATTTCTCTATCTTGGGAAATGCAGATTAAATGTTTATTTATTTTTGTTGCTGCATAAAATGTTTTAATGTATATGTTTTATATATATGTTATAATATATATAATATATTAAAGCACTTGGGATTCTATTTCTGTAAGATAGATTTTTAGTTATGGCATTGTTGGATCAGCAGTTCTGCATACTTTTGATTTCAGTAGATATTGTGAAATTGCCAGCACACAGCTGTGGTGTAATGGCAGTGCATAATTTTCATAAAAACCTGTACAGGGTATATATTATCAATCCTTTAAATTTTTAACCAATCTAATAGGTGAAAACCATACTTTTAACTTAAGTATAATTTAAATAGTAAATGGCCATGGATTAAAAAAAAAAAAGACCAAAAGGGGTATATTATTTATTTAAGAAAGAAAAAAAAAAACAATAGTACACATTTCCTTCAATCACAAGAGTCATCCTGTTTGTTTAGAGGTAGAAACCATTGACCTTTTCTCTGTACAGTGCTTCTTGGAGGTACATAGACTTCTTTTTTTTTTTAAGATTTTATTTATTTGTCAGAGAGAGGGAGAGAACACAAGCAGGGGGAGCAGCAAGCAGAGGGAGAGGGAGAAGCAGGCTCCCCACTGAGCAGGGAGCCCTATTCGGGGCTGGATCAATCCCAGGATCCTGACCAGAGTTGATGTTTTCCTAAGTGCTCAAGTTTAAGACTCAGACTCAAGACCTGAGCAGAAGGCAGATGCTTAACCAACTGAGCCACCCAGGTGCCCCTGTACATAAACTTCTTAAGCATACCGTATACCAGTGTGTTTTTTGTTTTTGTTTTTTTTTACTTTTTATGTTTGAAATAATTTTAAATTTAGAGTGGCAAGAATCATATAGCGACCACCCTCAGACACTCTTACCCAGACTTTTTCTCTACATTGTTTTTTCTTTTTTTCTTATTTTCCTGCTCTTCCTCCTTCATCCCTCCTTCCCTCTTTTTTTCTATCTCTTCTCTCTCTCTCCCCGACCTTATGTTGTTCTTATTCTATTAAATATTTGTGAATAAGGTAGAGATATCATGTCACTGTAACCCAAAATACCTCAGCATTCACTTTCTGAGAGCCTGCAAATCCTCTTTTCTTAACTCTGGTACAGTTTTTTAAATCAGGAAATTTATTAATAGTACTAACATGCTATATTAATATACCATCTATTATTAGATTTCACCAGTTCTAATACTGTTCTTTATGTCCATTTCTTTCATCTTTCAGGACCTGGAAAAAAGATTCTGTATTGTGTTCAAGTGTCATGTTTCTCTAGTCTCATTTAATCTGGAGCAGTTTCTCATTCATTTTTGTCTTTTGATGACATCAGTATTCTTGAAAAATTATTGGCTCATAGTTTTTGAAAGATCTCTCAAATTTGAATTTTTTTTATGTTTCCTCCTGATTAGGTTTAGGTTATGCAAATTTGGCAAGAATATTTTATAACTTATGTCCGTCTACCTCAGTGATTCACAACAGGTGGAAAATGATATCATTTTATCCTATTATTAATGGCATTAATTTTGATCACTTGGTTCAGTTGATGTCCACTAGATTTATCCACTTTAAAGTTAACATTCCTTTGTAATTAGTAAATATTCTGTAGGCAAATCATTTGAAACTATGTAAATTTCCTATTTCTCATCAAACTTTTATGCTAGTAGTTTTAGCAGTTACAGGTGATTCTTAGGGAGAATCATTGGTGACTTTTCAAAATCTCTGTAATTGGTTACGCATATTAGTTGGTATTCTCGTAGGAGGAATTTGTGCATAATGGCTTGTGAGTAATGTTCAACAAAGTGTTTACTGAAAATACTTAGTGAAAAAATGAGATCACGGACAAGGCAGGGAAGAGTTAATTAAAGGGTTTAATGAAGTTTATGTCTAACTATGGAGTGAAATGGAGGTGGCAGGTAGAACTTTTTTAGAGCTGGTTGATGAAATGTATTCACATGGCAGAAGAAGAGCATGTTGTTTTGTTGTTGTTTTTTAAAGATTTTATTTATTTGACACAGAGAGAGAGAGCATGAGCAGGGAGAGTGGTAGGCAGAGGGAGAAGGAGAAGCAGACTCCCTTCAGAGCAGGGGGAGCCTGATGTGGGACTCGATCCCAGGACCCCAGAATCATGTCCTGAGCCGAAGGCAGTCGCTTAACCAGCTGAGCCACCCAGGCACTCGAGAAGAGCATGTTTTTAGCAATAAGTTCCAGCAAGGGAATATGACGGTGCCATCATTATTGGCAAGGTATTCAACGGTGGATTTTAAAATTTTTTTGAACTGTGAGGCATGGCAGTGGAGGCCAGGTTCAGATGCACCTGATATTTTATGCAGATGGTAAATCAATAGTGTTCCTCTTTTTGTTCTTCATTGCTTTAAGTTTCCATAACCCTTTACAGAGTTTGAGATTGATGGTGAAGGAACTTTATTTGAGGTGCTATCTAAAGATGAACACTCAGCTTTCGGAGTATTTTTTTTAAGATTTTATTTATTCATGAAAGACACAGAGAGAGAGAGAGAGAGGAAGAGGGAGAAGCAGTCTCCCCAAGGTTCAGGGACCCCGATGCGGGACTCGATCCCAGGACCCCGGGATCATGACCTGAGCCGAAGGCAGATGCTAAACCATCTGAGCCACCCAGGTGCCCCGCTTTCTGAGCTTTTATTCATGTTTTAACTTTCACTATTTCTCCAGCTCTGTGTGGCGCTGTCTGTGCCGATGATATGGATTGTGGCAGTGGTTATGTTGGCTAAAACCTATATACCCATGAAGTCTGTTCTATGTTCTCTGTAACCAGGGAATTTTAAGAAATCTACTCACAATCACAAATTTCATGCTATTTAAGGAAGGTTTCCAGAATGAAGAGGTTTTAAGCTTCCAAAAATGACTTAGTTGAATTGATGAAATGTTTTTAGTCATCTGAATATGATTTTCAAAGTCTAGCTCAGTTTTGCTGAAGTGCAGGCCACCTGATATGAATAGAAATGTCATACTAATTTATAAATTGTAAACTAAGGCAGTATATTTACAGAAGCATGGATATGGCCCAAGGCTTTGGATCCAAATGGTAATCTGAATACTCCCTGCTTCCCGTATCTAACTTTGTACTGTCTTTAGTGACAAGCTTGTTAGCAGAGGCTCAGTAAATGTTATCATTAAATGCATAGAGGAGAAAACAGAAGCAAGGCAAAAATTACTGATTGTAAACAAATGAAGTATCAACTAAATGAATATGCAAATAGGTAAATAAATAACCAGTGAAGAAAGCTGTCATGTGAAGAAGGCAAAACAGTTTAAGAAGGCAGCCAGGGTCCAAGAGAAGTCTGTATTGTATTAATATAAATATTGTTACTTTCATATATAACATAATAAGGGTATATTGGAAATTTTGAAATCTGCCTGGCTACAACACATCCTCCTCTCTTTTATGAGGCCAAATGTATCAGATTATTGTTTTGGTGTTGATGTGATTAAGACCAGTTTTATTACCAGATTCATAAATTGAGCCTCAAACCCTTACAATTTTCAATGATGTGAAGGGAGTTTTAAAAAAATAAATAGATCACAACAGGAGAGCATGTTACTATTTAATTATTCTCTGAGATGATAATAGAAACTGTGCTGCCAAAAACTTCTCGATACAGGAAAGTATCGAGTAGTAGTAGAGTAGTCCCAAAGAAAACAGCCTCTCAAATTTCAAATCTGAATGGAATCAATATGGCCCTACTCTGTAGAAGAAGGCAGGGGGGCAGTATAGCTGGGTCTTTTCATCAAGCAAGGCACTGTCAAGGTAGCAGCCCTTGAATTTGAAATAAGAATGCAAATGAGAATAAACACAAGGCTGACCTCACAACACTGAAGTCCCCTTAAAGAGAGGAGCGGTAATTACTGTAAAGTTTCTTCAATCACGGTGAAGCCTTTTCCTCCCAAAGGAAGTAGTGTGAAGTGACTAAGAAAAAAAATTTAAGAAGAAGATTGGAGTTTCTTTTCTCTCCTTGTCTCTTGAGTTTTGTTGCTTTGATAGATCATTTGCACAAAAATCCAGGCCTGTGGCTTTTCTGGTAATTGGTTTAATAGGATAGGACATTAAGTTAGTTCCAAGGAAAAACTATGCGATTGGTTAAAAATACTACAGTTATGACAGTTTGAAATAATTCTCTGCTATATTGTTCTATATAGTTCATCATATGAGATTATGTAACAGTCATGTTATCTTTATTTTCATTTTACCACAAAATAAATTCTAAAATTGATACATCATTTTTTTTCAGAAATTTTAGGCCCTAAGAAGTCCCTCCCATAATTTCTCATTCAACATTTTCTAAGGTAGAGTGTTCTCATTTAGTGCTTGGGGCAAGAATTATTGTCCTGTTCAATGGCTGTATTTTATTCATAATTAACATGCCAACTTCTTTCATTTTTTAAAAATTTCCAAATTTTGACTTCTATCATTCTTATATTTTCTATATTTTTATATAAACAAGTTATGTAAGATAAAGATCACTGTGAATAAAATACTAATGAGATAGCAAGACCTGGAATAAGAAGGCAAGGTACATGGTTATTTAAAAAGTCATATGAGGGCGCCTGGGTGGCTCAGTTGTTAAGCGTCTGCCTTCGGCTCAGGTCATGATCCCAGGGTCCTGGGATCGAGTCCCACATCGGGCTCCCTGCTCGGCAGGAAGCCTGCTTCTCCCTCTCCCACTCCCCCTGCTTGTGTTCCTGCTCTCTTTATCTCTCTCTCTGTCAAATAAATAAATAAAAATCTTTAAAAAACAAAAAATAAAAAAATAAAAAATAAAAAGTCATATGAAAGGTTTTGTACTGGGTTAATGCTATGGAAGTATTGAGAAGTAATGGGATTTAGGATGTATTTTGAAAGTATTGTCAGTCCTACTTGATAAAGTATTGAATGGTACTGGGTGAAACAAGAAGATTCAAATAGGATAGTATGATCAGGACCTCAGCAACTGAGAAAATGGTAATACCATTTACTATGCTAGGCAATGCTGATTTCCTCAAAATGCATGGTAAGAAATTGATCTGTTTTGCCAGTTTCATATTCATATTAAACCTATGGGTTAAGATGTTGAATTTTAATGTAGAAATAGGACTCAGACAGAAGCACAGGGTGTAAATTGGGGACTGGGATATTACTCTGGATGAGTCGGTACAGGCTGTTACTTATGGCCATGTGAAAGGTTGACATCTTGAGATGGTGTATACATGGGAGTAAGAATATATTCACCTTAAGACTGTGCCACCTCTAGAATTTAGATATTGAGTAAATGAGGAGAATTCATTAAAAGAGATTGTCAAGCGTGGCTAGAGTTACTGAATGAAAATTAAAGGATTTCATTGTTCCTGAAGGGAAGTGAATGAATTAAAAAATAATAATAATAATGGGTTAGCAGTTGGCTTTCACATGACATTGGAAGGCACAGTTAATTTTGGAAATAAAGAGAATGTCATTGATATTAAGTAAAAGTGCTGTGTGGTGGGGAGGGTAGGTAGTGCTTTTAATCAAAGGAGCCCTCTTGAGTCCACAATTTGCTCTGTAATATTGTTACCAGTGTCAACCTGGCACAGACAGATGCTGATGTGTTGTGAGTTGCTTGCATGAATCATAATAAAATGAAGATACATCTCAGTTGTACAATTTGAGATCCTTTTCAGTATTGCACATTATATGCATACGGGATAGAGCTGGTTGTCTTCATTATAACTACTCTGTCTTCCAGTAATTATCTTTGTGTGACTTTATCCATTGAGTTCCCACTTGCATTGTGTTGATTGGCTCCTACATCTATTGAACACAGTAGAATATTTCATTAAGGTAAAATTGCTTGCTAGTTCCAGAGGTCTTGTTTTTGTGAGATGTTGAGCAAAGACTGTTGAAGAAAGGAACAGGTGAGGAGCCAAGTGAAAGAAAAATTAACAGCCTAATCATGAACAAGTGAAAAGGCATGAAGAAAGGATGGTGTTACAAATCAAGTGAGTGAAGCAAGACAAAATGTACAGAAGGCAGAATTTTGAAGGAAAGAACTATAAGAACAAGGTCAAAGTGTGCTGAAGGTACATTTTAAATACTAGTTCTGTAGGATAATAAATGTAAATAACATCTCTACGGTCAAGGAGAAGATAAGAATGTGGAAGGTGATCTTTTTAAATTGAATCTGGAATAGTTCCATAAATTTATTATACATTTTCATTCCCTAATGTTTTAAGAATGAGTCTAGAAATTTTTTATCCAACCAGTCTGAATTATCACCATTTAATTTATATCATTCTTATGCCTCTAACATTTCAGTTACCAAATTTTCTTTTATTTATGTGTCTTAATAGACTAGAAATAATGAGCTCCTTTTGACAGGGATGTTTTCCTATTCATATTTAACTTTCCATTACCTTACAGAGCCTAGTATGTAGCAGATAATGTAATTTTATAATTGTGTTCACTAACATCTTGTTTAGTGTGTGGATGACTAAGATTTTGATGAATTATTCACTTAAAGGGCTAAGAAATTAAAATTTATAGAGACCCAATATGAGGCAGCTCCTTGAGGATATTTTCTGAGAATGTTTTGGCCATGACTGAGGAAATCATAGATTCTTTACACTCTGCTGTATTGGAAATTGCAAATGTAGATTATAGTATAGGGAAATTGAGTATCTGCTGGATTAGACTTTTTATGTTGAACATTATGGGTTGAGTTAAAAATTCCCATTGATAATTGTGGAGGAGTAGAATGCGGCCCTTGTTTTCTTTTCTGCTTATATGGCATGTACCACTGGTGTCCTTTTTTTCTACAGTGTTCCCTCATACAAAAATAATCCAGATAGGAAGCCTTATGGATGATAGACTTTTCCCTCTGGATAGAATGAACATGTTTTGTAGTATTTATCTTTTTGTGTGTAATCTGTCCTTAGAATACATTTATTTTCTATGTATTCTACACTTCTCTACTTTTAAAATTACCTTGGAAAAAATAAAATAAAATGACCTTGAAAGAGAAGAATTGTTCTTGGGGAGAGACTGTGGACAGGCCAATTTAATAACACATTAAGTTGTACAATATAGTCACTGATGGCATGCAATCATGGAAAGGAACAATATAGTACAGCCTATATGACTGATTTCAGTGAGACCATTCAGTGTCCCTATAATATTGTATTAATATTGCTGTCTTTGAATTTTCTAACTTTTAAAAATTATTCTTTTGTGTATCTATATGCGATTCTACCATGCTAAGTATGATGGGTAATTCCCAAAAGAGTATGTTAGTTATAACCATTTATTTGATCCAGTTCATTTGTTTAGTATTAAGATTCAAGGAGTCCTGAAGAGAAGTCTACTGACTAATGATGAATGAGAATGATATATATGTGTTTTAAATGGTAGTCCAGAAGAAACAATAAGGAAAAGAAGGAACTGTACATGAGCCTTTCTCGTTACTCTTAGGTTGGAAAGTCCAGAAGAGTAAGAACAATCACCTTTGTGGAGACTGTGAAGAGGTGAATACTGCCCTTTCAGTAAGGGCTGATCAAGTTGTCAGAAAGTGTTGATTTCTAGAAAGACAATGAAAACAATAGGTAAATAGGATCTGTATTCCTTGCTTTCCTTCTGGCTTTTAATCAGCTGTTCCAAGTAAGTTTAAGATATCTTCTGACTACATTACCTTTAGATTTCTTACCTTCAGTACCTTTAGAAAAGTACTGCTATTGGTTCAATTTGGAGGAGTGATAGATCCAACCAATGCCTTGTTAAATTGTGTCATTGGTTCATGATTATCATCATTCATAATACTATTGTGCACTGTCATTCCCTAACTAATGGTTTAGAAATACTTTTTCTAAGTAATCTCTATGTTCAACATGGGGCTTGAACTCATGACTCTGAAATCAAGAGTCATATACTGCACTGACTGAGCCAGCAGGAGCCCCAAGTCTAGAAATATTTTGTCCAGCCTGGACACCCACACCCATACCTCCCTTCCATTAGTGGAGAAAGTGCTGGTTTGGAGAGAGCATCTGAATGGATCCATTAATAAAATGGTAAATTTGAGATGAGACCATTGTTGAATGGCACCCAGATCTGAAGTGTCTCAGTATTGGTCAATATGCCTTAATGTAAATAGCTGCATTCATTGAATCCTATTTGCTTTGGCTCCCTACTTCCAACACTTAAGTGTTGTGTTTATATCCTTATCAATGCACACACCAATTTTGATTCCTTTTATGCCTGCTGTTCTGTCTCCCCCATACACACACACACACACACATAAAATGAGCTCCTACTTGACAGGGATTTTTTTTCTATTGTCTTATGCTGCAATATCTAAAAGTAAGAATTTCATTAAAGTTCAGAAATAAACAAATTTGTGAAAGAATGAGAGGTCATAAATAATGAGAGAGAATATAACAAAGGAATGAGTGATTCAGAGAGACAAGTGATATTATTTGAGTAATTTGAGAACCTCATGTTTGACAATGTTGAAAGAGAAGAACATAAAATTTAGTGATTTTTTTTTTTTTCTGAGACATAGACATGTAGATATTAACTCTGAGAATAAAATGGTTTACAGATCTTTCTCAACATGCAGTGGGGTTATGTACTGATAAACCTATCATAATTTGAAAATGTTGTAAGTTGAAAATGCATTTAATACACCCAACATACCAACATACCATCATAGCTTAGCCTACCCTATCTTAAACATGCTCAGAACATTTACATTAGCCTCAATTGGTCAAAATCATCTAACACAAAGCCTATTTTTTATAATAAAATGTTGACTCATGTAATTTGTTGATTACTGAAAGTGAAAAACAGGATGGTTATATAGGTATAGAGTGGTTATAATTTATCAATTTTTTACCCTAATGATCCTCTGGATGACTAGGAGCTGCTACTTGCTCCCTCTGCCTAGAATCACAAGAGAGTATCATACTGTATGTCACTAGCCCTGGAAAAGATTACAATTCAGTATTTTAAATTCAGTTCTACTGAGTATGTACCACTTTTAAGCAACATAAAGTCAAAAAATTGTACGTCAAACCATCATAAGTCAGGGATGTCTGTATTTAAAAATAGTGGATAAAACCCATTAAACATGTCTGAATTTGCTACATGAGAACAGGATTATTCTTTGGGCCTCCCTTCTAAGTATGTTCCATGTGCATGTTGTATAATTCTATTTTAGCATTGGCACTTGGCTAACTCTTGAATTTATGCAGGGAAGGGAGAGGGCCAGTACTGATACCACTTTGGGTCTGTCTTCAGGTTTATTGTGATGCAAGGGAAATGCTCTCTTTGTTGCCTATGGAAATATAAGGGCTTAGTTGTGTCAGTTGCTACTGCTTAAAAAATCTTCCTAAATTTTTGTCAGTTTTATTGAGATATAACTGACATACATAATTGTAAGATCTTTAAAGTATGATATGAAATTGTAAGATCTATAAAGTGATAGAGATGATTTGATATATATAATACACACATATATATACATATATATGTATGTTATATAACACAAACATATACACATATGTGTATATGTGTATATAGATGTTCTAATTAACATGTATATATATACACATGTATATATATAGTATATACACATACACACAATGTGAAAGGATTTTCCCCATCAAGTTAATGAAAACATCTACACCTCACATATTTGCTTTTCTTTTTTTGGTGAGAATATTTAAATTCTACTCTCTTAACAAATGCAATGTTACAAATTATAGTCACCATATTTTGTATTAGATCCTCAGATGTCCTTCATCTTATAATTGAAACTTCATACCCTTTCCCAACCTCTCCCTATTTACCACATCCCCAAGCCCCTGGAAACTGCTTTTCTACTTTGCTTATGAGGTTGACTTTTTTTTTGTAAAAAGATTTCTCATGTAAGTGATTCCATGCAGTATTTGATTTGTCTTTCTAGCTGGCTTATTTCATTTAGCATAATGACCTCCAGGTTCATCCATGTTGTCACAGAAGAGAAGATTTCTTTGTTTTTAAGGGTTAATGACAGTCCATTATATTATAATAAAATATTACATAATCACAATTATGTATTATAAATTACATATAATTATAATTTAATCCATTTTATCTATATTTATCTATCTTATATATACACACCATTTTTCCTTATTGACTCATTTATTAACAGACACATAAGTTGTTTCCATATATTGGCTACTATGAATAATGCTGCTGTGAAAATGGGAGTACAGCTACCTCTTCAAGATAATTTTATTTCCTTTGTATGTATACCCAAAAGTGGGATTGCTGGTTGATGTAGTAGTTCCATTTTAATTTCTTGAGAAATTTGCATACTGTTTTCCAAGTGGGTGTACCAATTTATATTCCCACTAATAGTGTACAAGGGTTCCCTATTCTCTTCATTGTCACCAGCATTTATCTCATGTCTTGTTTTTTTTAATTTAAAAATTTATTTACTTTAGAAAGAGAGAGAGGAAGCGTGCACACCTGTGACAGTGGGGAGAGGGGTAGAGGGTGAGAATCGTCAAGCAGACTCCTTGCTGAGCGCAGAGCCTGACTTGGGGCTCTATCTCATAACTCATGAGATCATGACCTGAGCCAAAACCAAGAGTCAGAAGCTTAATCAACTGAGTCACCCAGGTGCCACTGATGTCTTATTAATAATAGAACTCCTAGGAGGTGACAGGTAATATCACATTGTGGTTTTGATTTGCATTTCCCTCATGATTAGTGATGTTGAACACCTTTATATGTGCCTGTTGAACATTTGTATGTCTTTGGAAGACAAAGGTCCTTGCCCATTTTTAAATTGGGTTATTTGTTTGTTTTGTTATTGAGTTCTAGGAGTTCCTTGTATATTTTGGCTATTAACCCCTTATCAGATATGTGGTTTGCAAATATTTTCTCTCATTATATAGGTTGCCTTTTCATTTTGTTGATGACTTCCTTTGCTGAGCAGGAGCTATTTAGTTTGATGTAGCCTCAGGTGAAATCCAAAAAATTATTGCCAAGACCAATGTCAAGGACCTGTCTCTATGGAGTTTTATGATTTCATGTCTTATATTCAAGTTGTTAATCCATCTTGAGTTAATTTTTTTGTGTGTATTGTGTACAATAGGGGTCTAGTTTTATTTCATTTTATTTTCTTATATGTGGCTGTCCAGGATTTCAATACAATTTACTGAAGATACTATTCTTTCCTTCTTGTGTATTCTTGGCTTCTTTGTTGAAAATTAATTGACCAAAGCTGAATGGATTTATGTCTGGTCTCTCTATGTTGTTCTATTGATCTATGTATCTGTTTTTATACTATACTGTTTTGATTACTATATCTTTGTAATATAGTTTGAAATCAGGAAGTGTGATACCTCTGCCTTTGTTCTTTCTCAAGATGGCTTTGACTGACCAGGGTCTCTTCCGGTCTCACAAAAATTTCAGAACTTTTTCCTACTTTTTAAAAAAATTCCATTGGAATTTTTATAGAGATTTAATTTAAACTGTGGATTGCTTGTATTATGACCATTTTTTTAAAAAGATTTTATTTATTTATTTGACAGAGAGAGAGACAGCGAGAGAGGAAACACAAGCAGGGGGAGTGGGAGAGGGAGAAGCAGGCCTCCTGCCGAGCAGGGAGCCTGATGCGGGGCTTGATCCCAGGACCCTAGGATCATGACCTGAGCCGAAGGCAGACGCTTAACGACTGAGCCACCCAGGTGCCCCTAGTATGACCATTTTAACTATTAATTCTTCCAATCCATAAAGACAGAATATTTCTTTCATTAATTTCTTTCACTAATGTCTTGTAGGTTTCAGTGAACAGATCTTTCACCTCCTTGCTTAAATTTATTCCTAAGTATTTTATTATTTTTGATGCTATTATAAATTATATTATTTTCTTAATTTCTCTTTTCAAAAGTTTATTGTCAGTGTATAGAAACAAGTGATTTTTATGTATTGATTTTTTGTGTCCTGTAACTTTACTGAAATTGTTTATTACGTCTAATGGTTCTTTGTTGGGAGTCTTTGGAGTTTTCTATATATAACATGTCATCTGCAAATAGTGACAGTTTTATTTTTTTTCTTTCTGATCTGGATTCCTTTTATTTCTTTTTCTTGCCTAATTGCATTGTTTGGGACTTCCAGTAGTGTTGAATAAAAGTGGCAAGAGTGGGCATCCTTTGTTTTGTTCCTGATCTTAGAGGGAAAGCTTTCAGCTTTTTTTTACTTTTGAGTATGATGCTAGCTGTGGGTGTGTCATACATGGCTTTTATTATGTTGAGATATATTTCCTCTAAAATTGAGAGATTTTATCATGTTGAGAGATTTTATCATGAACAGATGTTGATTTTTAAAAATTATTTAAAAATTCTATGATTTTTATTCTTCATTTTGTTTATGTGGTGTATTTCATATTTATTGATTTGCAGATGCTGAACTACCTTGCATCTCTGGAATAAATCCTATTTGATGGTCTATGATCTATGGTCTTAAGATCATTTTAATGTATTGTTGAATTGGTTTGCTAATATTTTGTTGAGAATTTTTACATCTGTGTTGATCAGGGATATCAGCCTATAATTTTCTTTTCATGTGTGTCCTTGTCTGGTTTTGGTATTAGGGTAATGCTGGCTTCATAAAATGAGTTTGGGAGTGTTCCCTTATCTTCTATTTTTGGGGAATATTTTAAGAAGCATTGATTACTTCTTACTTAAATGTTTGTTAGAATTTTACTAATGAAACCATCTGGTCCTGGACTTTCTTTGTTGGGGAATTTTTGATTACTGATTCAGCCTCCTTACTGGTAGTTAATCTGTTCAGATTTTCTATTTCTTCATGATTCAGTCTTCATAGGTATTATGTTTTTAGGAATTTGTCCATTTCTAATGGATTATCCAGTTTGGTGGTATACATTGTTAAAGTAGTCTCTTATGATTATTTTAATTTCTGTTTATTAGCCATTATGTCTCCTCTTTCATTTATAATTTTGAGTCTTTTTTTTTCTTGGTAAGTCTAGCCAAAGGTTTTTTGTTTGTTTTTCTATTTTGGTTATTTGGTTATCTTTTCACAAAAACTATATCTTAGTTTCATTGAGGTTTTCTATTGTTTTTGTAGTCTCTATTGATTTCTGCTCTAATCTTTGTTATTTCTTTCCTTTTGTTAACTTTTGGCTTAGTTCTTTTTCTTGTTGCTTGAGGTGTGAAGTTTGCTTATTTGAGACCTTTTTTTTTCTTAATGTAGGTGTTTATCACAATAAAGTGCCCTCTTAAAACTGATTTTGCTGCATATTTAAGTTTTTATATGTTGTTTTTGATTTTTTCTTTGAGATATTGATTTTTCTGGAACATACTGTTTAATCTCTATATATTTGTGTATTTTTCAGTTTCCTTGTAATTGATTCTCATTTCATACCATTGTGGAGAAAAGCTGTTTAATATGGTTTCAATCTTCTTTTTACTTAAAATTTTTTTCAATTTGAATTCAATTTAATTAACATATACTATATTATTTCAGAGGTAAAATTTAGTGATTCTTCAGTTGCATATAACACCCTGAGCTTATTACTTTAAGTGCCCTTGTTAGTGCCCATCACCCAATTACCCTATCCCCCTCACGTCCCCTCAAGCAACCCTCAGTTTGTTTCCTATAGTTAGTAGTCTCATGGTTTGACCTCCTCTGTTTTCATCTTATTTTATTTTTTCCTTCATATCTTATTTTATTTTTCCTATGTTCATCTGTTTTGTTTCTTAAATTCCACATGAGTGAAATCATACGATTTTTTCTTTCTCTGACTTATTTCACTTAGCATAATACTTTCTAGTTCCATCCACACCTTTGCAAATGACAAGATTTCATTATTTTGATGGCTGAATAATATTCCATGGTATATACATACCACTTCTTTATCTGTTCATCTGTTGATGGACATCTGGGCTCTTTCTATATTTTGGCTATTGTGGACATTGCTGCTATAAACAATCTTCTTAAATATATTAAGACTTATTTTGTAGTCTGATATCTGTCCTAGAAAATGTTCCATGTTCACTTGAGAACAATTTGTATTTTGCTGCTTTTAGTTAAAATCTTATGTATATGTCTAGAGTACATATGGTCCAATAAGTAGTTTAAATTCAGTGTTTCCTTATTGATTTTGCATCTGGATGACATATCTCTTGTTGAAAATAGATTATTGAAGTTCCCTGTTAATATTGTATTGTCATATATTCCTCCTTTTCAATCTGTCAATATTTGCTTTATGTATTTAGGTGTTAATTGGGTGTATAAATATTGACAGTTGTCATATCCTCTTAATTGATCCCATTATCATTGTATAATGACTTTTATGTCTCTTCTTACAGTCTTTGGCTTAAAGTCTATTTTTTTCTGATATAAGTATTGCTACCCCTGCATTATTTTGGTTTCTATTTGCATGGAATATCTCTTTCCATCCCTTCACTTTATTTCCATGTATGTCCTTAATGTTTACTTGAGTCTCTTGTAGGTAATATATAATTGGGTCTTATAGGCAATATATAGTTGGGTATTGTTTGTTTATTTAATTATCAATTAAAAATAATCTGTCTATCCACTTTGTCTATTGATTGGAGACCTTGGTCCATTTACATTTAAAGTAATTATTGATTTGGACTTACTGTTAATTAAGGTTTGGACTTACTGTTGCTATTTTAATTGTTTATTTACAATTTAGAAATTGTTTTGTAATGCCTTTGGTTTGTTTTTCCTTTCTTAATCTATTCCTTTATGATTTGATAATTTTTTATAGTAGTATGCTTTGATGCCTTTGTTTTTATATTTTGTGTTTCTAGTATAGGCTTATACTTTGAGGCTTAAATAAAACATCTTTTATGTATAACAGTCTATTTTAAGCTGATAATAATGTCAAATGTATACAAATATGCCGTAACACAACTTATTATATTTTTGAGGTCACTGTTTACATCTTTTTTACATTGTGTATCCACAATAAATTGTTACTATAGTTATTTAATTTTTTTCTTTTAATCTTTTTTTTTTTTAAAGATTTCATTTATTTGACAGAGAGACAGTGAGAGCAGGAACACAAGCAGGGGGAGTGGGAGAGGGAGAAGCAGGCTTCCTGGCGAGCAAGGAGCCCGATGCGGGGCTCGATCCCAGGACTGTAGGATCATGACCTGAGCCGAAGGCAGACGCTTAATGACTGAGCCACCCAGGCGCCCCTAATCTTTTTTTTTTTAAAGATTTTATTTATTTATTTGTCAGAAAGAGAGCACAAGCAGGGGGAGTGGCAGGCAGAGCAGGCAGAGGGAGAAGCAGACTCCCTGCTGAGCAGGGAGCCCAATGTGGGGCTCAATTCCAGGACCCTGGGATCATGACCTGAGCCAAAGGCAGATGCTTAACTGACTGAGCCACCCAGGCATCCCTCTTTATTCTAGTTATAGGTGATTTACTCATTATTATTACAACTTTAGACTATTCTGAATTTATCTCTATATTTAACTTTACTATTAATTTTTATACTTTAATACAGTTTCTTATTATTAATTAACATCCCTTCAGTTCTGCTTGAGGAACACCCTTTAACATTTATTGTAGGGCTTGTCTGGTAGTGATGAACTTTTTGCTCTTTTGTTTGCCTGGAAAACTCTGTATCTCTTTTAATTCTGAGGAACCACTTTGGTGGGTAGAATATTCTTGGTTGGTAGTTTTTATTGTTTTGTTTTTCTCTTTTTTTTTAATTTTTTATTTTCTTAAGATTTTTACTTATTTTTTGGACAGAGAGAGAGACAGCAAGAGAGGGAACACAAGCAGGGGGAGTGGGAGAGGGAGAAGCAGGCTTCCCGCCAAGCAGGTTACCCAATGCAGGGCTCAATCTCAGGACCCTGGGACTGTGACCTGAGCCGAAGGCAGACGCTTAATGACTGAGCCACCCAGGTGCCCCTGTTTTGTTTTTTTCTTTTAGCAGTTTGAATATATCCTCATACTCCCTTCTGGCCAGCAAGGTTTCTGCTGAAATATTTATTGATAGTTTTATGGGGGTTGCCTTGTATGTAACAAGTTGCTTTCTCTTGCTGCTTTTAAGATTTTCTTCCTTGTCTTCGACAATGTAATTATGTCTTCATGTGAATCTTTTTGGGTTTCTTTTATGGTATTGTCTGGGATTTGTGGATCTGGTTTTCTATTTCTTTCCCCATTTAAGGAAGTTTTCAACCATTATTTTTTCAAATAAGTCTTCTGATCCCTTTTTCTCTGTTTTCTTCTTTTGGGACCTCTATAATATAGTGTATATTACTCAAATTGATGGTGTTTCCTAAGTCCCTTAAGCTGTCTTCACTTTTTCATTTATTTTTCTTTTAGCTAATTTGCCTGAATAAATTACCCTTTCCTCAATTTTGCTAATCCAGAGTCACTTGTTTTAGTCTACTATTGGACCCCTCTATAGAATTTTTTGGTTCAGTTATTGTATTCTTTACCTTTGTGGTTCATGTTTGCTACTTTTTTTTACACTTTTTAAAAAAAAGATTTTATTTATTTATTCATTAGAGACAGAGAGAGGCAGAGGGAGAAGCAGGCTCCCAAGGAGCCGGGAGCCCGATGTGGGACTCGATCCCAGGACCCTGAGATCATGACCTGAGCCGAAGGCAGACGCTTAACCATCTGAGCCACCCAGGCTCCCTTTTTTACACTTTTTTATTGGACTTTAGTTAACATACAGTGTTACATTCATTTTAGGTGTACAACAGAGTGATTTGACAATTCCGTACATTATGCAGTGCTCACCACAATAAGTGTAGGTACCATCTGTCACCATACAAAATTATTGCAATGTTATTGCCTATACATTCCCTATGCTCTACTTTCATTAGTGATTTATTTTATAACTAGAAGTTTGTACCTCTTAATCTCCTTCACCTACTTTGTTCCTCCCTGTACCCTTCCCTCTGGCAATCATCAGTTTATTCTCTGTATTTATGAGACTTTTTTTGTTGTGTGTGTGTTCTTTTGGTTTTTAGATCATGCATATAAGTGAAATCCTATGGTATTTTTCTTCCTTTCATTTATTTACCATAATACCCTCTAGGTGTATCTGTGTTGCTGCAAATGACAAGATTTCATTCTTTTTTTACAACTGAGTAACATTCTTTTGTATATATATATGCCACATCTCCTTTATCCAATCATTTGCTTGGTATTTAGAAAAAAAATACTATAGGGGCACCTCACTGGCTCAGTCAGGAGAATATGTGACTCTTGATCTCAGGGTTGTAGGTTTGAGCCTCATGTTGGGTGTAGAGATTACTTAAAAATAAAATATTTTTAAAAACGTTCTATCTCTGTTGAAATTCTTACTTTGTTCATGCATTGCTTTCCTGACCTTGGTGAACGTATCTGTGATCATTATTTTGATCATATTTTGATCAGGTAAATCACTTATCTCCATTTTATTAAGATTTTTTAAGACTAATTAGATTTATTAATTAGACAGAATGGTCTCTTATAGGAGATGAACCACACTGATCAACTCATCCTGAGTTCCTAGTTGTCTTTCAAACCTTCATGATTGTCCACGCCTTCTTTGTACCATTGTGGCTCTCATTAATTGAGGGTGTGGCAAGACCCATAAGTGTCCCAAAGGGGAGGATCAGTCTGCACCTAGATGCAGGCTGATTAGAAGCTTGCCCCTTAGGCAGCAGGTGTGAAACTTTATAGTTAAACCCCTTCCAGGGGGAACCTGTGTGTGTGTTCATAAATAAATAAAAATATTTATTGCTGCCAAATCTTTTTTTTTTTTTAAGATTTTATTTATTTATTTGACAGAGAGAGACAAAGCGAGAGAGGGAACACAAGCAGGGGGAGTGGGAGAGGGAGAAGCAGGCTTTCTGCCAAGCAGAGAGCCCGATGCAGGGCTCAATCCCAGGACCCTGGGATCATGACCTGAGCTGAAGGCAGACGCTTAACGACTGAGCCACCTAGGCGCCCCCCAAATCTTTTCATGATTTGGATTTTTTAAAATTTTATTTTGTTATGTTAGTCCCCATACAATATATCATTAGTTTTTGATGTAGTGATCCATGGTTCATTGTTTTTGTGTAACACCCAGTGCTCCATGTGATACGTGCCCTCCTTAATACCCATCACTGGGCTAACCCATCCCCACCCGCTCTCCTCTAAAACCCTCAGTTTGTTTCTCGGAGTCCATAGTCTTTCATGGTTCATCTCCCCCTCCGATTTCCCCCCTTCCTTTTTCCCTTCCTTCTTCTAATGTCCCCCATGCTATTCCTTATGTTCCACACATGATTTGGAATTTTTTGCCTGCTTCTTCTCCTGTGGCTTAGGTGTATAACCATGGAAGTATGCTCCTGAACCCATTAAGAACTTTGTTTTCTACAGTCCTGTGGAATTTGTAAATGTAAGCCCTCTGGGCTGTTAAAGCCAGGTGATCTTAGGGTGTATCACTCAGGTGAATGTTGCAAAAGTGGGAAATAATGGTAAACTTGGTTTTATTATTGGAGTAGGATAAAGGGAAAAGGTGTGAGAAGTATCCACCTGCATCCTTGGTTTCTGTAGAAGATTGCAGCCAGCTCCTAGATGATTGCCAATTAGAAGCTCAGCTATTTTCTTATCTTTTTCAGAGGAAATTGTTCAATCTGTAGCTATACATTCAGTCTGTCTGAGGGAGGAGATAAACTCAGGAACCTCCTGAGTCACCATCTTATTGATTCTCAATAGTTTTGAATTGTGGCTCTCAGTCAAAATTATTCCCTTTGCTCTAACATTTTTTTTTCCCAAATTTGAAGTATTTTATTCAATGATATTTTAATAACTGGAGTTTTCTTAGCTTTAGGTAAGATGCCTTACTTTAATGACAGTAAATATTTATTTCTGCCAAAGCTTTTCCTGAGTTGTGGAACCATTATTCAGGAATTGGCATTTTAGTTCTTTGCAGACTTACTCTTTCATGTGACGATGAAACTTTAAAACAGTGAAAAATCATAGAGTTTCATTAGGTATACAAATCTCATTAGCTACACAAATATATACATCCTTCACCATTTCTTTTTCTTTAAAGATATTTTATTTTATGGATTTCTAATTTTTATTATGGTTATTGAACATATTCTTTATCAGTTGAATGATTTTAAAGTTTTTGAGACTTGGTTTTTGGCTTAATATGTGGTTTATCTTGGTGAACATACCATGGAAAATTTGAACAAGTGCATATGTTCTAAAGTCATTGGCTATAGTGTTTTATAAATGTCCATTAGGAGAGGTTTGGTAGTATTTTTGCATTCTTCTATGTTGATACTTTGTCTTGTTCTATAAATTACCAAAGGAGTTGAATTTAAAATCATCAACTATGATTATGGATTTGTCTATAACTCCTTTTATTTCTATCAGTTTCACTTCACGTAATTTGAAACCGTTATTATTGACAAACATCCATACTTATTAATGTATTCCTTATAATTTGACCCTCTTATAAAATGTCTCTATCTCTGGTAACATAGTCTTGAAGTTTACTTTATCTGAAATTAATAAAGCCACTCTAGTCTTCATATGCTTACTGTTTGCATGGTATATCTTTTCATCTTTTTTTCCCAACCTATATCTTTAAATGTAAAGTTTTGTCATTTTAGACAGCATATAGTGGGTATATGTTTTAAGCTTTAACAGATGGATTATTTATTCCAATTTACACTTAGTATAATTTTTGAAATGGTAGATTTAAGTCAACCATTTTTATCATTTATTTTTAAGTGTGAACTCCCCTCCCTTGTTTCTCTTCTGTTTTTTGTTCTTCTATTCCTTCTTCTGTGCCTTCTTTGATTGCATTTTTTTTTCAGAATTCCATCTTCTTTTACCTTCTTAGCTCTATCTCTTTGCATATTTTAGTGCACATTCTAGTGATTAAAATATACATATTTAGTTTTCAATATTTTAAGACTAAATATTATCACTTCACATAAACATACGAATCTTATAACCATATATGTCCATTTCCCTAGTTCCTGTCCCCTTTTATGCTAGATTTGTCATGTATCTACATTTGCAATAAACCCTACAGCCAGTGATATAATTGTTCTAAATAGGTATATTTTCCTAACATAAGAGAAAAAAACCCTATTTCTTAAATATAAACCAGTTTCAGTGCTTTTCTATCCTGAAGATCCAGGTTTCCTTCTGTTATTATTATATATCTTCCTATAGAATTTTCTTTAACACCAGAACTACTGGTGGCAATTTTTCTCAGTTTTCTGTTATATGACAGTTTTCTTTTAACTGACAATAGCTTTATTTAGCATTTTTTTTTTAAAATTTAGCCTTCTTTATTGAGGAATGTTGTTACTGAATGTAGAATTCTGGTTTGACTTTTTTATCCCTAGTACTTTAAAGATAATAAAAACAATATTGCACATTTTTTTCAATGAGAAAACCATTTCCTTCTTTGGATAGTTGTAGAAAATAGTAGGAACAAAAATTTTGGCTAACAAAGCAGGATTTGATATTTTAACAAAGGGTAGTTCCGAAGAGCTCTTAATTAAACAGTTTGTCGTATGTTTTCCTCTCTGTTTTTGTTTCATGGTTTTGATAAAATGAGCTCCTTTGAGGGGCGCCTGGGTGGCTCAGTTCGTCAAGCATCTGCCTTCAGCTCAGGTCATGATGCCTGGGTCCTGGGATCAAGCCCCGCATCGGGCTCCCTGCTCCGTGGGAAGCCTGCTTCTCCCTCTCCCACTCCCCCTGCTTGTGTTCCCTCTTTCACTGTCTCTCTCTGTCAAATAAATAAATAAATAAATAAAATCTTTTAAAAAAATGAGCTCCTTTGACAGGGAATTCAGTTTTTTTAACATTCTTATCTTACACGCAAAGTCATATAAAAAATAATCATTCCACATTTTAAATGTCTGGTTTTGCTTTCATGGTATGTATAGTGAAAAAATAAGTTAGAGAGTATGTGGATGACTTATAGTTGCAAGAGTGTTAATGAGAAAAAGCAGGGTAAAAAGATTGGGGTGAATTGATGATAGAAATAATTTCATTTAATTAATTGATAACACTACCATTATGGTCAAAGCATAGAAATATGGAATGTTTTGTGAGTTGTCCTGTATTGTAAACATTTGAATTGAGTTCTCTTAACACAGAATTGATCTAGCTCTTGAAATACCATCTTTTTATTGAAGATAAGTGGGGCATAGGCATTTTATAACTTCTGAATTTGGGAAAGATAAAATTTGATACGAATGGCATTTTTTTTCACTTTGGCATGACTCCAACATGTCAGCCCCCATGACAACCATGCAGAAAAGGAACACTGTTGCAGTTTTTGCCATGCACACCATCACAAAACATACTATTGTTCTTCTATGATCTTGTGAGAAATTTAGAACTAGCATTCCAATGGACATGTAAGATAAATATGGTTTTGTGGAAACAAATGCTGTTTTGAGAAACACTCTGATTGATATTGTTAGGTCTTATGTTAATGATTCTCAAATTCAGCCCAATTCTATTTTCATCTATCTATCTACCTGCCAATTTATTTTCCATAATCAATCTGTATATATCTACCTATCAATAATCTGTCATCCATTTTACCTGTTTGTCTATCATCTATCTGTCTGCCTGTCTATCTGTGTATCCATTCTGCCATTAGATTTAGGAGGCAGAAGAACATAGAAATGGAGGACCAATAGAGTTACTTCCCATGTGTGAGGACAGTGGTAACAGTGGTCTCTGTGGTGATGATGTATAGAAGGAGAAAGCAAAAAGAAAGCATGACTGAGGACCATTAATTCAGGGACCTGCCTAGCAGGAACTCTGGCCTTATTACTATGCTTGAACTCAAAAAATCAAAATAGAGTTGCCTCCATTGTATGTCAGCCTGACATGAGAAAATTCAAACTAAATATGAGGACTCTACTTTTCCAGTCTTCCTATACTTCCATATTTTAATATTCAAGTTTTAATTACTTGGAATTATCACCTCAGTCTCTATTATAGTAGACCAAGGGTTGGCAAATCTTTTCTGTAAAGGGCCAAATAACCATGTTAGTTTTTCAGGCTGTTGCAATTACTCCACTCTACAGTTGTAGTATGAAAGCAGCCAAACATAATGTGTAATTGAATAAGTGTTGCTGTATTCCAGCAAAAGTTTGTTTCCAACAGCAGACTGTGGGCTTGAGTTTACCAATCCCTGAACTAGAGCATTGGTTAAACAAGAACCTGAACAATGAATGATCAGATTAACTCAGACACATGGTAAAAATATATGAGAATTATATCTCCATTTTATTTTCATTAAAATTATTTTAGCTCCTTTGCTGTATTTTCCTCACAAGAGAGTCATATAAATCAGTGCTACATGCCATCATAAACTAAACAATGTGAAACCAGCACTGTATAAGGAATTAGTGATATGAACCCCTTTCCATTTATAACCAATAATTTAAATTTCAAAATTGAATGTATTTCTGCCACATTTCATCTGTAATGGCACCAGGGAATTAGTGACCAAAATCTTGCCTGCTTTCTTTTCTCCTTTAGCATAGTTTGAATTGAAATGTTGTCTCTAAGCTTCCTTCATGGTATCCAGTCTCCTTATGCAATGACTTCAGTCTATTTTGATTTTATCTGAGCAGGTGTAAATTTTTCAACATCTCAAAATAAGATTCCTATATTTCAAGGCTAATATTTAATCTAGTTTATAAAAACTTGAGTCAACAATATACATAGGCAATGGATACAATATTTAACCCAATTAAACTGTTTTCTAAGTTTACTCTTGTTTTCTCATGTTATCTGCATGGGGGGTTTAGAGGAGAGAAAAACAGAATCACTAAAACCTTGTAACTTAAGATTGGGCTATTTCTTTGCAGTTAAATAAAAATACATATGCATATTTGCTTAAAATTTATGTGACAAATTTAGTGTTAATATTCTGTCAAAGCCTCACTCAAATCAGTTAGAAAAAGACAAGCATCCCAGTACAAAACTGGGAAGTACATAAATGAACAATTCATAAGAGAAAAGCATTGCGAATGGCCAAGAGCATATAATAATATGCTCAACTCTACCAATCTTTATAATTAAATGATTAAATATATATGAAATAATTATAAATATATAATGAAATTTAAATGTGTGTGAACACACATAGACACACACATAATGCAATAAATCAACAATTGTCTTTTTTCACCTATCAGATTAACAGGTACATTTGTTAACCAAGCGTGGAGAATTGGGAACCCCTGGTATGTTATAGTCTTTCCAGAAGACAGTGGAAAATATATTAGGTGGAAATTAGCACATTTTGACTAACAATTTTATTTTTAGAAATTTACCTAAGTATGTAATAGGAAGTGTTCAAAGTTGTATGTAAACTCAAGGGTAATCATTACAGCCTTAGTTGTACTTTTAAAATTGTAAGTAACCTGTTTACCTAAAATCATAATTCTAAGTAAGTTAATGTTGATACATTTATCCAATTGGATTATATTGTTATATATGGTAATGTATGTTTAAATTTATATGCAAATCCAAGCTTTTCAGAAGTTTATCTACCACTTATTGAGTACCAGGTATGTTTGAGGCAATAACATTGTATTTAATTCATGTAAAATGATACAAATATGTGCTTGTGCAGATATGGTCAATAAACCAATTTTATAGGAAGAATATTAAAAAATGTTGATAATGAGTTCTGGTCATTATTTTGCTGTTTCATTTGTGTGTTGTGTTGTGTGTGTGAGTGTGTGTGGGGTTTCAAATACACATATTTTAATTACATACAGCAGTTATTGAGTTGTCAGTCTAACTAAGTCTATCAAATGCTGAAATAAATGAAGAAATCCCCAACTGATAGAAATTTAAATGTCATAATCTCCCATTAGAATATTTTTTCTTTCTGTGATTTATGACCATATAGTCTGGATTCTAAACTGTCTACCTCCTTTGAATATGTGTTTCACGATCAGTTTACTTTTCCCCACTTATCTGTATTCATTCTGGCCCTTTTCTAAAGATAACACTTTGTGTCTTGCAAGTATAATTAATTATCAACTCAAAACTAGTAGCTAAAATGTTGGCCAAATTGATAAAGAGAATAGTGACAAATTCTGCCTGACTATGCCACAACAGTGGCTAGACTATGTTTAGAAATTTAACTGTCTTATAATGTAAGGAATGTGCAAAGCTATTTTAACTTTGCCTTTTTATCTTCTGGCATTTTGAGGGGAAATGGACTATATACGATACTCACAGTTGGGTTTCTGGAACATCGTGAATACTGAAGGAGAAGTAGAAGTACAGAAGGAGAAAGCTTTCACAGATGGATAAGGCTGCATCTGTCAAAGATGCTTGACATTAAGCAATGAGCCACCTCTGGTTCTGACATAAAGTTCAGGCATGTCTGGACATGGTAAATCTCTTTAGGAATGAAAAAAAACTGATTAATAATAATATGTTTATAATGTTATTAAACCAGTATGTAAATGAATGAGTGAATGAATGGGTAAATAGGGTAGAAAGTAAAGTGCTATGTGACAGAAAGCTATAATAAATGAGGTAGAAATGATATAAAGACATTCTCAGGAATCATCATCATAATTGTTTCAACCAGGAAACATCAAAGGATGCTAAAACTTCGAGAAAATTTGAGGAGAAACAGGATATTTTTATAGATTGTGATTATCTCCTCCATGATATACTTATTAGTTGCAAAGAGAAAAGAGTAGTGGAGAACCTGGCAGATACCACCTGAATTAAGTAAGAGATGAAAGATAATACTACCAGTGATGGAATCATCTGGCATCACTGATAGGAAGCCCTGAGAAGAACCTAGCCTTATTTCTTTAGTACCTCAGACAAAAGTAAATAAACCTGAATCAACTCATGAGAAAATATCAGACCCAAGTTGAGTGATACTCTACAAAACAAACCAAACAAAACCTCCACAAACTGTCAGTTTTCAAACATAGTAATATTACTGAGGAAATATTCTAGATTATGTTAGACTAAATAGATATGAAAACTGAATACAATATTGATTCAGGATTTTTATAAAAGACATTAAAGGAGAAACTGGCAAAATTTAAGAAAGTCCATAAATACATTATAGTACTATATAAGGAAGGTTATAATTGCCTAGTTTTAATAATAATGATACTGTTTTGAAGAAATTCAAACCTTGTTTTGAAGAAATTAAAATGATTTAGGGTATAAAGGAAAATCATAGCTTGTTGTAAATGGTTCAAATACAGGTGCAGACAAGTATTTTTATCCTTAATTACTTAGCAAAATGTTCTCACAGTTAAGCCATGTTGTAGAATGTATCTTGTTTAACTAATGAATCATTGAACACTACATCAAAAACTAATTATGTGTTATACAATGGCTAACTGAACATTTAAAAAAAAATAGAACCCCATTCCTTTTTTTATGGATGAGTAATATTCCACTGTATGGATATATCACATTTTGTTTATCCATTTATCACTTAGTGGATATTTGGGTTGTTTTCACTTTTTGTCTGTTATGAATAACTTTGCTGTGAACATTTGTGTAGAGGCTTTTTTGTATACCTATGTTTTTAATTTTTTTAAGGGTGAGAATATGGTAAATCTGTATTACTATTTTGGGGAACTGTTTGACCAGGATTTTTAAGATCATATTTGTTGCATTTAAAGGAGAAGTCTGTGCACAGTGAATATTCTGTTAGATAGTAGTAGAAACTCTTATTGTAGACATAATTAAGTAACTTGAATGTGATATATACCATTGAAGTCTATTTCCTGACACCTGTTGATTAGTGGGTGTATATATTTTTTATCATTGTACATTTTTGCTTTTGTATTTTGTTTTAGATGTTACAGAATCAATGTTGGTTTGAATAGAAAGCATTTCCTTGCCTTGTAACATTAAGATGCAGAAAAGGTATCTAGAATAAATGAGCTGCATAATACTCAAGGATACTAGAGATTGTTCAGATCAGTAGAGTTTTGCCACAGAAATTATACTGGCTTTCTTACTAATGTTCATGTAGAAGTATAATGAAAAACTGTCACTTGGGGGCTTCATAGCTGAAGCAGCCTCCATCATTTATTGTCATCTCCAGTATCTATGTGTAAATCAAGTGGTTCAGTATGTTTTAGGGTTATGATTGCTTGTCTGATTTCATGGTCTATCCTTTCTCATAAGCAGCAAGCGAAAAAGTGCCCTATTGAGTGAATGTAAGAAATCCAAAGAAAATGAGAGACAAAACCACTGTTGATGAACAGTACACTGTTTCTATTCTAAGCAAATCAGGATGGACTTCTACCTCATCATTTTAGTGCTAGCCCACAGTTTTCATGGTTTTGAATTCTACCAGTCTTGCATGTATTAAATATTTAATCTATGAATATCTTGTTTCTTGGTTAAATGGTGTTCCATTGCATGTGTGCCAGCTAACAAATATATGGGCCTAATCCATGAGAGTGTGCAGTGAATACGTGTCTGTCCCAGGCTGTTTTCAATTTTATATGTGTACCTTTAATTTATTTTTTATTTTACCTACAGGAAAACTCACTCTTTGTCACATGCAGTTATATGGTTATTGACAAGTGTATAGAATAGTATATCTAACACGACAATTATGATATGGAGGAGTTCCATTACCCCTAAAAATCTTCTTTATTTTATTCCTTTGTAGTCAACCCTTCATTCTACTCCATAATCTCTTGTGACCACTGTTTTTTATAGTTTTGTGTTTAACAAAGTGTCATTTAAATGGAATCAAACACTACATAACCTCTGAGGTCCAGCTCCTTGTACCTACTAGCACTTTGAGTTCCCCAGTTCACTTGCAAGCATTTATCCTTTAAGACCTATGCTAGCCAATCCATGAACTCTAGGATTATTAATTGCATTCTGTTTTGAATAAAGATTGGCCATGCTTATTCTATTTTAGTCCTCTTAGGACTTGCTCTCCTGATGTTCTTTTCCATTTGGTTCTATTTTATAATTTCCATTATCTTATGAAAATTTTGATCTTTTTAAATTTTTTTTTTTAATTTTTATTTAATTATTTTTAAAAATTTATTTATTTATTTATTTGACAGAGACAGAGAGAGCAGGAACACAAGCAGGGGGAGTGGGAGAGGGAGAAGCAGGACTCCCGCCAAGCAGAGAGCCCGATGTGGGGCTCAATTCCAGGACCCTGGGATCATGACCTGAGCTGAAGGCAGACACTTAACGACTGAGCCACCCAGGCACCCCTCATCTTTTTTTTTTTTTAATTCATACCATTATTCCATCAGTTTTTATATGTTGTAATAAGTTTTTGAAGTTCTTATCTCTTACTTCCAGAATATAAGTCTTACAACAAACAACCTTGTCATATGCCCTTCATTTTACCCATCAAAAAGCATTTTCATAAAGTCTTTATTTGGTAGAATACAACGTTAGAATTTCTCATTCAAAAAGAAAATCGCTGTGCCACCAATTTACACAGCATTTTAGAGAGGATTATTGACTATTTGTAGAGTGAATAATTCAGAGAGGAAATAAGTGGAGAAATGAACTGGCAAAGATAGCTAAGAACCAAGCAGCTATGATATGTGTAGCAAGGACTAGAAGTGTGGGGATTCCTCTATGATAATCACTACAGAACAAATGATTTGCTTTATTTTTAAATTAATTTCATGTATTTTTGGATCTAACTTATATTATCTGTGATGTTTTGCTGCAGGACAAAGACTGAACAAGTAACATACTTTAGGGAAGAGAGATGAGCAGCTATTCTGATGCTTTTAAAATTCTTTGTGTGTTGTCACGTTCTCTGGGTTCATTATTTCAGAAGCCCAAGGTAGAATATTTAATAATAGTTTTTTTCCCTCATAAGTGTGCCTACTTCATTAAATGAATATTCATTATTTTTTCTTTCCTTCATTAAATAAAAAAAATTTCTTCTGGAAGTAACCTGAATAATTTCTGGGAATCATTGATCTATTTCCTTTTTATACCATTTTATAGTGTATGCTAATAATCTTGTAAAGAAAATTAAATGTGCCAAAATATTGATTGATTTATCTTTTTATTATTGGCAAGTCCAGATACAGATGTTTCTACTCATATTTCTACTGTAATCATAACTTTTTGCTACCAGATTTACAAATACTCCCCCATTTCTCCTTGAAATTTTAGTTGATTTTTTTCAAATTTTCCCAGTTGATTTTATGTAATTTTATTAGAAAAATCCAAGGTTATATGCCTTTTGTTCTATGTACATAGGAGTTCCATTATTCGGATACTAAATATCTCTTGTGCATTTACTATTCTTTATTTATAATGCAGTAGATAAGCCTGAAGAAAATAAGCCTGGCTATGGAATTGCTTATTTGTTTGGGAGGATGTTTGTCTGGATCAATGATGAGCACAATTGTCTGAGGATGCTGAGGGACTCATTCCAGATGTCAATCTGAGGTCCAGATGAGTGGCCCTCTAATAGGACAAATAAGACTCTCAAAGCCTGGCTGTTTTTGAGGATCTTAAGTGACAAAACAGTACTGCTGTGAGCATGCCTCTTATTTATTTTGGAGCAAGGCATTAACCTCCTATCTCATGAGGCAGTGTGTAATTTAGATATGCTGTATGGCCCCAGACTTTCTTCATTTGCACACTTTGAACATAGAGTTGTCAATAGATATTTGTACATGGGAAACATGTTCATGAGTAATAAATGAGGAAACGAAAGATTGAATTAAGAGCTCAAGCAACTGTGATGAGTACTGAAAGTTTCATTGGTGTTGGCTAAAAGAAGGAAACATTGCATACTTAAATATTGACAATGGAATCAATTTTAGGGTTTGTTATTTTTCAGTGTAGAGAATGTTCAGAGATTATATGTTTGCTTTTCTTTCTGTCATGTTTTTCTGAGGTAGACGGGATGGAATGAAGTCCTCCACTTCAGAGAAGAGCAGTGAGTAACTATGCCAGCATCCTTTAAATTCATATGTCATGTGTTCTGGGCCACATCCTAAGGTCTCTGTGTTCATCTTTCCAATGACTTACTGGATAATATCTTCATTATGTGTCATCTTCTTTTCTAAAAAAAGATTTTATTTATTTGACAGAGAGCAAGAGAAAGAGCACAAGCAGGGGGAGCAGCAGAGGGAGAGAGAGAAGCAGGCTCCTCGCTGAGCAGGGAGCCTGACGCGGGGCTCGATCCCAGGACCCTGAGATCATGACCTGAGCCGAAGGCAGATGCCTAACTGACTGAACCACCCATGCAGCCCCATTATGTGTCATTTTCTTTGGTGAGTGTCTTTAGCCTCCTTTCCAAATTTTAAATTTTATTTTATCTGAGTTCTATGTGGATTGACAGATATAGAGCTTTGGAAAACCTGATTTGTTTTAGTTTAGGAGGAGGTAAATGTTTTTTTCTTGACAATGTTCTTGTCACACATTCTTTCAATGAGTAATGTTTTTGTGTTCTCTTTATACTTATGTATGTGTATAGGTAGGTAGGTAGGTATGTTTGTATTTTAATGTGTGTATTTATTTCTCCAGAATCGAGCAAGGCCATTCAAATGAGCTCAATCATAATAAATAAAATAGCCTTGAACACTAATAACTGGAACACCATAAAGTAAAAGAGCCCTAACAGATACTGAAATAGACTCCAGAACTTCCATTATTAAAATATATATATATAGAGAGAGAGAGAGAGAAATATTTGAGAATGAATGTAAATGATAGGAACACTAGAATATATTTTGGTATAATAAATATGATCCTACAAATAATCATTTGTATATTTTCCCATCTGTATATTTATACAATACTTACTTTAATATATAAGTGTATTTGTAGTGCATGGTTGTTGTTTCAAGGTATAGAAGTATATCACATATAATATTTATGCTGTAAAGGGCAGGTATTAAAAATGTACAACCCAGGGTCACCTGGGTGGCTCAGTTCGTTAAGTGTGTGACTCTTGCTCAGGTCATGATCACATGGTCATGGGATTAAACCCAACATCAGGCTGTGCTGAGCACAGAGCCTGATTGAGATTCTGTCTCTCTTCTTGTCCCTCTGTTCCTTCCCCTGATTGTCTCTCTCTAAGATAAATAAATAATTATTTTAAAAAATTAAAATAAAAATGTACAGCATAGTGTGGGTTTTTTAAATTTAATTTAAATTTATTATGTTACGTTAGTCACCATACAATACATCATTAGTTTTTGATGTGGTGATCCATAATCCATTGTTTTCGTATAACACCCAGTGCTCCATGCAGTATGTGCCCTCCTTAATACCCATCACCAGGCTCACTGATCCTGCCACCCCTCTCCCCTCTAGAACCCTCAGTTTGTTTCTCTGAGTCCACAGTCTCTCAGGTTCATCTCTCCCTCTGATTCCCCCTCTTCATTTTTCCCCTCCCTTCTCCTAATATCCTCTGTGCTATTCCTCATGTTCCACAGATAAGTGAAACCATATGGTAATTGACTTTCTCTGCTTGACTTATTTCACTTAGCATAATCTCCTCCAGTCCCATCCATGTTGATGAAAAAGTTGGGTATTCTTCCTTTCTAATGGCTGAGTAATATTCCATTGTATATATGGACCACATCTTCTTTATCCATTCATCTGTTGAAGGGCGTCACGGCACTTTCCACAGTTTGGTTATTGCGGACATTGCTGATATGAACATTGGGGTGCATATGGCCCTTCTTTTCAATACATCCGTGTCTTTGGGGGAAATACCCAGGAGTGCAATTGCTGGGTCATAGGGTAGCTCTATATTTAATTTTTTGACAAAACTCGACACTGTTTTCCAAAGTGGCTGGACCAATTTGCATTCCCACCAACAGTGTAAGAGGTTTCCCCTTTCTCCACGAACTCTCCAACATTTGTTGTTTCTTTCCCTGTCCATATTTGCCATTCTATCTGGTGTAAGGTGGTATCTCAGTGTGGTTTTGATTTGAATTTCTCTGATGGCTAATGATGATGGACATTTTTTCATGTGTCTATTAGCCATTTGTATGTCTTCTTTTGAGAAGTGTTTGTTCATGTCTTCTGCCCATTTTTTGACTTGATTATTTGTTTTTTGGGTGTTGAGTTTGAGAAGTTCTTTACAGATCTTGGATACCAGCCCTTTATCTGTGGTGTCATTTGCAAATATGTTCTCCCATTCTATGGGATGCCTCTTTGTTTTGTTGACTGTTTCCTTTGCTGTGCAGAAGCTTTTTATCTTGATGAAGTCCCAAAATTTCATTTTTGCTTTTGTTTCCCTTGCCTTTGGAGACATGTCTTGAAAGAAGTTATTGTGGTCGATGTTAAAGAGGTTACTGCCTATGTTCTCCTCTAGGATTTTGATGAATTCCTGTCTCACATTGAGGTCTTTCATCCATTTTGAGTTTATCTTTGTGAATGGTGTTAGAGAATGGTTGAGTTTCATTCTTCTGCATGTGGCTGTCCAATTTTCCCAGCACCATTTATTGAAGAGACTGTCTTTTTTCCATTGCATGTTTTTTCCTGCTTTGTCGAAGATTATTTGACCAGAGAGTTGAGGGTCCATATCTGGGTTCTCTATTCTGTTCCATTGGTCTATATGTCTGTTTTTGTGCCAGTAGCATGCTGTTTTGGTGATCACTGCTTTGTAATATAGCCTGAAGCCGTGCAGTGTGATGCCCCCAGCTTTGTTTTTCTTTTTCAAAATTTCCTTGGCGATTTGGGGTTTTCTCTGATTCCATACAAATATTAGGATTGTTTGTTCCAGCACTTTGAAAAATGTCATTGGAATTTTGATCAGGATGGCATTGAAGGTATAGATTGCTCTGGGTAGCATAGACATTTTAACAATGTTTATTCTTCTGATCCATGAGCATGGAATATTTTTCCATCTTTTTGTGTCTTCTTCAATTTCTTTCATGAGTGTTCTGTAGTTCCTAGAGTATAGATCCTTTACCTCTTTGGTTAGGTTTATTCCGTGGTTTCTTATGGGTTTTGGTATTGTAAACGGAATTGTTTCTCTAATTTCTCTTTCTACAGTTGCATTGTTAGTGTATAAGAAAGCAACTGATTTCTGTGCGTTGATTTTGTATCTTGCCACATTTCTGAATTGCTGTATGAGTTCTAGTAATTTGGGGGTGGAATCTTTTGGATTTTCCACATAAAGTATCATGTCATCTGTGAAGAGAGAGAGTTTGACTTCTTTGCCAATTTGAATACATTTTATTTCTTTTTGTTGTCTGATTGCTATTGCTAGGACTTCTAGTATTATGTTGAACAATAGTGACGAGAGTGGGCATCCTCGATGTGTTCCTGATCTTAAGGGTAAGGCTCTCAGCTTTTCCACATTGAGGATGATATTCGCTCTGGGTTTTTCATAGATGGATTTTATGAACTTGAAGAATGTTCCCTCTATCCCTATACTCTGAAGAGTTTTAATCAGGAAAGGATACTGTATTTTGTCAAATACTTTTTCTGCATCTATTGAGAGGACCATATGGTTCTTCTCCCTCCTCTTATTAATGTGTTCTGTGACACTGATTGATTTGCGAATGTTGAACTACCCTTGTATCCCTGGGATAAATCCCACTTGGTCATGGTGGATGATCCTTTTAATGTATTGCTGGATCCTATTAGCTAGGATTCTGTTGAGGATTTTGGAATCCGTATTCAGCAGGGATCTGAGTCAGAAACTCTCCTTTTTGATGGAGACTTTGCCTGGTTTGGGGGTTAAGGTACCGGGCAGGCCCTTTCAGGATCTGAGGCTTCCACACATGACCACCGACACCCATGCCCACCGTCCACCAGATAAGCACAGACCCAACCCACAACATACACACATGTACACACAAAACACACACAAACTACACAAAGAATCAAGCCCACGGCAACACCCACCCAAATGCCCATTCCACACACACACACACACAAAGACACACACACACACAAAGACACACACAAACACTCCCACACTGACTTCCACCGCCACACAGACTCTCACGTCCCTGGCCGTGCAGACTTGCCCATGGGGCCTCTTGCCCAACTGCACCCAGCCCTACCTGTGGGACAGAGTGACAGGACAGGCAGAGGCAAGGCTGCGCCCCGGATGCATTCTGAGCAGTGTGGCGACCTGAGCACCTGGACCCTTTTGTCACATGTGTGTGCCCTTTGTCCCCACTTCTCAGGTTCGGTGTCCACGACGGGCTCGCTGTTGGCCCAGAGAAGGGTTTCCTGTGCTTGGATGCACGGAGGTTGGGCGGATGGCCGGAAGAAGTCTTGTGCAGCCCAGGGTGAGCACCCTGCGGATGCAACGCAAAGACAGTAAGCCTTCCATCATCTCAGGCGGAGACGTTGGCTGTAGGATTTCCTTCGCCCACCTGAGAGCCTGCCAATCCGCGTGTGCCTGATGACGTGCGGGGTCTGGCTTCAAGAGAGGATGGAGCGTTCCTCTTGCTCAGTGGCTTGGATCTGGACGGTCGAGGCTGCTGGAGGGCACTGAGGCCATCAGCTCAAACCTCTGAGCCAGGCCCAGCTGGCCTTCTTCGATGTGCCAGGAGGCCCCGAATGTGCTCGGATCGATGATGACTCCCTCATTGTGCATTCCTTGGAAAAGCTGAACAAAATGAGTGAGAACTCCCTACCGTCGTTCTCATCGAAACTGAGGTCCAGCACGTTGTCTCCCCAGGGAAGGTAGGAGTGAGGGACAGCTTCCCCTCGGTCACACTGTCGCAGGCACCACCAGTACCGACCACCAGCACCAGCACCAGCCCCAGCACCAGCCCCAGCAGCTCCCAAGGGCCTCTGCATCAGAGAGCCTCGCGGAGGGCTCCGGGTCTGCGAGGCGTTTCCCCTCCTTAGCTGGGTGTTCACAGCGCAGAGGTACTCAGGGCTGTGGCCAGGCTTTGGTGGCATGTCGGGCAGCTGGTACGCCTGCCATAGGAGTCCCATTGCACGGCCTTGGCACAGGCCGTGAGAGTGTGTGTCCCAGAGCAGCGTGCGCCAGGGTGGCACTTCAGGCAGAGGTCCTGGCGGTGTGTGCGGTGGAGCCTGGTTGCGGCAGCTCCCATGGGTGCAGAGGAGAGCCCCGGGCCGGGGAAGCGGCGATCCCTCCTGTGCGCTTTGGACTGGTGACGTCCGTGGAGCGCCCCTCTGTGTAGGAGCCCGAGGGTAGGGGCACGAGGCAAGGCCACTGCACTCGACAGCGCCCGAGTATCTCCCAGTGGATGCCCACAGAGGCTATGTGGGGCCGCCTGTGTGTGGGCGCAGGGTGCAAATGGCACCTCGGTGCTGGCTCTTGCCCTGGCCAGGAATGGCATGGACCGGGCAGGACCGTTGCTGCAGTGACTCCGGGAAGGCGCGCGGCCTTATCCGGTGGTTGTGTTCCGAGAAATCCGGTCATGGTTTTCTGGGTTGTGGGCACCCTATCCCCTCCCTGTCCACATCATGGAGGCCACCTGTTGGCCACCGACCCGGCTTCAAGGTGTCTCAGTCCAGCACTGCAGTCCCTGACCGGTGTGCCCCTGCGTTCTCCGGGTCCAAGGAGCGGCGCGCTATGGGTGTCTTCCCTGAGTCTCGAAAGGGTGCGTAGGCGACGATGCATAGACTGGCTGCGCCTGTGGCACCTTGCTTAGCCACACAGAGATGGGGAGACCTTGTCTCCCTGGCCTGAGGCCCCTGAGGTGAAGGTGTGTTCCCGGGAGGGTCCCTTTGACTGGGAGCCAGGGGAACCCTAATCCTGCTTTGGGGGGCGGGATCGAGACCCCTCCTTACTAGCCTGTGTGCCAGGCAGGGCAGGGCAGGCAGCGAGTGCACCGATGGCAGCCAGGAGCAGCGCCCTGGCCACTTGGGGAGCTGGTCAAATGCGCAGATCTCCTTGGCCTGTGGAGCTGTCTTCCTTTTGTCACATCTGTTGCCATTGTGGCAGCGGGCATGGAGATCCACAGAGACCATGGTGCTGTTCCTGTGTCGAGCAAGGGGCCCTTCCTTGCATCCCACAGGGTGGTGGACTGTACCGTCCACAGCCCTTGTGGGTGTCCTTGCTGAAGATCCCTGCACCAGACGTGTGAGTCCAGGTGGACAACGCTGGCTGGTGGATGTGTCAGTGCAGACATGAAGACGCGGCCGTGGACAGGGTCGCCAATGAGTATACATTTGCTCGGGGGCAGGGCCCATGAAGCCGCTGGCCGTGGACCCGCCAGTGCCCTCAGTGGGAATGGGCCCTGGGTTCAGTCCGCTGGTACGCTGGCCCTCGGCGGGGCAGGGCACCGCTTGCCAAGGGCTGAGCTGCCTGTCTCACAAGGGCGGTTGGGCCAAGTACGCAAGCCACAGCGCCTAGCCTGGAGTCCAGGGCCACTCCCCTCCCTAGTGTGCTGGTCTTCATCGGGCTTTCCCCGGCATCCCAGGGCGGCCAGCATTCCCGTGGGCCCTTGGGTTTTGCCGGTGGACACTGAGGTGCAGTCACTTGGGGACAGCTAACGGGCTGACCGAGTCTACGTTGACGTCACGTCCCGAGTCGGAAGCAGGTGCAGGTAGAGATGGCGTGCCGTGCTTTGCCACTGTGACTTTGAGACAGGGAGCCTCAGGCCATTTTCAGACACCCCAAAGGGTCAAACGGGCGACTAGAGATTCAGTGGCACTGATCTTGTGACGTTGCATGACAGGACGTGAGGCCAGGTTTCCACGTACTGGGAAGGTTCTTTCAGGAGCTAGGGCCTCCACACATGACCAACAATACGTGTGCCCACCACCCACCAGACAGCACAGACCCGCCCCCCACACACCCAAGCCCACACGAAACAGACATGAACTACAGAGAGTTACAAACCCACGTCCACACCCACCCAAACTCCCCTTCCGCAGACTCACACACACTCCCAAAGTGACTCCCACGGCCACACAGACTCTCGTGCCTGTGGCCCTGGAGAGTTGCCACGGGGCCTCTTGCCCAAGTGCACCCAGCCCTGCCTGGGGGACAGAGGGACAGGACAGGCAGATGCGAGGCTGCCCCCCAGATGCATTCTGAGCGGTCTGGCGACCTGAGTACCTGGATCCTTTTGTCACACGTGTGTGCCCTTTGCCCCGCTTCTCAGGTTCGGTGTCCACGCTGGGCTCGCTGTTGGCCCAGAAAAGAAGGCTTTCCTGTCCTTGGATGTGCGGAGGTTGGCCGGCTGGCCATAAGAAGTGTTGTCCAGCCCAGGGTGGTCACCCTGCGGATGCATCGCTAAGACGGTAAGCCTTCCATCGTCTCAGGTGGAGGCGTTGGCTGTAGGATTTCCTTTGCATGGCTGAGAGCCTCCCAGTCCGCGTGTGCCTACTGGCATGAGGGGTCTGGCTCCAAGAGAGGACGGAGCATTCCTGTTGCTCAGTGGCTTGGCTCTGGACGGTCGAGGCTGCTGGAGGGCACTGAGGCCATCGGCTCAAACCTCTGAGCCGAGCCCAGCCTGCCTCGTTCGATGTGCCAGGAGGCCCCGAATGTGCTCGGATCGATGATGACTCCCTCATTGTGCATTCCTTGGAAAAGCTGAACAAAATGAGTGAGAACTCCCTACCGTCGTTCTCATCGAAACTGAGGTCCAGCACGTTGTCTCCCCCAGGGAAGGTAGGAGTGAGGGACAGCTTCCCCTCGGTCACTGTCGCAGGCACCACCAGCACCAGCACCAGCCCCAGCATCAGACTCAGCAGCTCCCAAGGGCCTCTGCATTGGAGAGCCTAGCGGAGGGCCCCAGGTCCACGAGGAGTTTCCCCTCCTTAGCTGGGTGTTCACGGTGCGGAGGTACTCAGGGCAGTGGCCGGAATTTGGTGGCGTGTCGGGTAGCTGCCATTCCAACCATAGGAGTCCAATTGTGCGGAGTTCGCATAGGTCCTGAGAGTGCGTGGCCCGGTGCAGCGTGCGCCAGGGCAGCCCTTCAGTAAGAGGTCCTGGCGGTGTGTGCGGTCGAGCCTGGTAGAGGCAGCTCCCATGGGTGCAGAGGAGAGCCCCGGGCCGGGGAAGTGACGATCACTGCCATGCCCTTTGGCCTGCTGACGTCCGCGCAGCTCCCCTTGGTGTAGGAGACCGAGGGCAGAGGCTCGAGGCGAAGCCGGTGCACTTGACAGTGCCTGAGTGTCTCCAAGTGGACTCCCACAGTGGCCACATGGGGCCGGCTGTGCTGTGGATGCAGGGTGCAAATGGCGCCTCAGTGCATGCTTTTGCCCTGGCCAAGAATGGTGGGGCCAGGGAGGACCGCTGGGGCGGTGACTCTGGGAAGGGGCGCGGTCCTCTCCGCTGGTTTTGTACCGAGAAACCCAGCCATGGTTTCGTGGGTTGTGGGCACCCTACCCCTCCCTGTCCACATCGCGGTGGCCACCTGGTGGCCACCGGCCCCGGCTTCAAGGTGCCTTGGTCCAGTGCTGCAGTCCCTGACTGGTGTGCCCCTGCGGTCTCCGGGTCCAAGGACCGGCGATCTATCGGTGTCTTCCCTGAGTCTCGAGGGGGTGCATAGGCAACGATGTGCAGACTGGCTGCACCTGAGGCACCTTGCTTAGCCCCCCGGGGATGGGGAGACCTTGTCTCACTGGGCCTGCGGTTCCTGAGGTGAAGGTGTGTTCCCGAGAGTGTCCCTTTGACTGGGAGCCAGGGGAACCCCAATCCTGCCTGGGGGGCAGGATCGAGACCTCTCCTTGCTACCCTGCATGCCAGGCAGGGCAGGGCAGGCCCCGAGTGCACTGTTGGCAGCCAGGCACAGCTCCCTGGCCTCTTGGGGAGGTGGTCAAACGTGCAGCTTTCCTTGGGCTACAGAAATGTCTTTCTTTCATCGTGTCTGTCGCCACCACGGAGACCTTGGTGCTGTTCCTGTGTCGAGCGAGGGGCCCTTCCTTGCATCCCACAGGGTGGCGGACTTGACCGTCCAGTGCCCTTGTGGGTGTCCTCGCTGAAAATCCCTGTGCCGAATAAGCGAATCCAGGTGGACAACTCTGGCTGGGGGATGTGCCAGTGCAGCCACGAAGACGGGCCGTGGACAGGGTTACCGAGTGATGGCACATTTGCTCAGAGGCAGGGCCCACGAAGCCGCTGGCCGTGGACACGCCAGTGCCCTCAGTGGGAATGGGCCCTGAGTTCAGTCCGCTGGTACGCTGGCCCTCGGCGGGGCAGGGCACTGCTTGCCAAGGGCTGTGCTGCCTGTCTCGCGAGGGCGTTTGGGCCGAGTCACAGGCCACGGCGCCTGGCCTGGAGTTCAGGGCCCCTCCCCTCCCTAGTGCGCTGGTCTTGGTCGGGCTTGCCCCGGCATTCCAGGGCTGCCAGCATTTCCGTGGGCCCTTGGGTTTTCCCGGCGGGTGCTGAAATGCAGTCACAGTGGGACACCTAGTCGGCTGAACGAGTCTACGTCGACGTCGCGTCCCGGGTCGGAAGCGGGTGTAGGTAGAGACGGCATGCCGTGCTTTGCCAGAGTGACTTTGAGACGGGGAATCTTGGGCCATTTTCAGCCACCCCAAGGGGTCAAACGGGCGACTGGAGATTCAGTGGCACCGATCTCGTGCCATTGCATGGCAGGACACGAGGCCTGGTTTCCACGTACTGGGAAGGTTCTTTCAGGAGCTGAGGCCTCTACACTTGACCAGAGACACGCGTGCCCATCACCCACCAGACACGCACAGACCCGCCCTCCACACACTCATGTCCACACGAAACAGACACGAACTACAGAGAGTTACAATCCCACGCCCACACCCACCCAAACTCCCCTTCCGCAGACTCACACACTCCCACACTGACTCCCACGGCCACACAGAATCTCGTGCCCATTGCCCTGCAGAGTTGCTCGTGGCCATCTTGCCCAAGTACACCCAGCCGTGCCTGTGGGAGAGAGGGACAGGACAGGCAGAGGCGAGGCTGCCCCCTGGATGCATTCTGAGCATTCTGGTGACCTCAGCACCTGGATCCTTTTGTCACATGTGCGTGCCCTTTGTCCCCACTTCTCAGGTTCGGTGTCCACGCCAGGCTCGCTGTTGGCCCAGAGAAGAAGGCTTTCCTGTCCTTGGATGCATGGAGCTTGGCCGGCTGGCCGGAAGAAGTGTTGTCCAGCCCAGGGTGGGCGCTCTGTGGATGCATCGCTAAGATGGTAAGCCTTCCATCGTCTCAGGCGGAGGCGTTGGCTGTAGGATTTCCTTCACCTGGCTGAGAGCCTGCCCGTCCACATGTGCCTGCTGGCATGAGGGGTCTGGCTCCAAGAGAGGACGGAACATTCCTGTTGCTCAGTGGCTTGGCTCTGGAGGGTCGAGGCTGCTGGAGGGCACTGAGGCCATCGGCTCAAACCTCTGAGCCGGGCCCAGCCTGCCTCGTTCGATGTGCCAGGAGGCCCAGAATGTGCTCGGATCGATGATGACTCCCTCATTGTGCATTCCTTGGAAAAGCTGAACAAAATGAGTGAGAACTCCCTACCGTCGTTCTCATCGAAACTGAGGTCCAGCACGTTGTCTCCCCCAGGGAAGGTAGGAGTGAGGGACAGCTTCCCCTCAGTCACACTGTCGCAGGCACCACCAGCACCAGCACCAGCCCCAGCATCAGACTCAGCAGCTCCCAAGGGCCTCTGCATCGGAGAGCCTCGCGGAGGGCTCCGGGTCCACGAGGTGTTTCCCCTCCTTAGCTGGGTGTTCACAGCACAGAGGTACTCAGGGCTGTGGCCAGGCTTTGGTGGCATGTCGGGCAGCTGGTATGCCTGCCATAGGAGTCCCATTGCGCGGCGTTGGCACAGGCCCTCAGAGTGCATGGCCCGGAGCAGAGTGCGCCAGGGTGGCACTTCAGGCAGAGGTCCTGGCAGTGTTTGTGGTGGATCCCAGTTGCGGCAGCTCCCATGGGTGCAGAGGAGAGCCCTGGGCCGGGCAATTGGTGATCCCTCCTGTGCGCTTTGGCCTGGTCACGTCCGTCGAGCGCCCCTCGATGTAGAAGCCCGAGGGTAGAGGCTCAAGGCGAGGCTGCTGCACTCGACAGCGCCCGAGTATCTCCCAGTGGATGCCCACAGAGGCCATATGGGGCCGCCTGTGTGTGGGCACAGGGTGCAAATGGCACCTCGGTGCTGGCTCTTGCCCTGGCCAGGAATGGCGCGGACCGGGGAGGAACGCTGGTGTGGTGACTCCAGGAAGGCGCGCGGCCTTATCCGGTGGTTGTGTTCCGAGAAATCCTTCCATGGTTTCATGGGTTGTGGGCACCCAATTCCCTCCCTGTCCATGTCGCAGTGGGCACCTGCTGGCCACAAACCCGGCTTCAAGGTGCCTTGGTTCAGCGCTGCAATCCCTGACCCGTGTGCCCCTGCGGTCTCTGGGTCCAAGGAGCGGCGCTCTAGGGCATCTACCCTGAATCTCGAGGGGGTGCATAGGTGACGATGCACAGACTGGCCACGCCTGTGGCACCTTACTTTGCCCCTTGGGGATGGGGAGACCTTGTCTCCCAGGGCCCATAGCTCCTGATGTGAAGGTGTGTTCCTGGGAGTGTCCCTTTGACTGGGAGCCAGGGGACCCCCACAATCCTACTTTGGGGGGTGGGATCGAGACCTCTCCTTGCTACCCTGAATGCCAGGCAGGGCAGGGCAGGCCCCGAGTGCTACAGTGGCAGCCAGGCGCAGTGCCCTGGTCGTTTGGGAGCTGGTCAAATGTAAGCTCTCCTTGGGCAACGGATCTGTCTTCCTTTCCTCATTCTGTCTCCATCGTGGCGGGGGGTGTAGAGATCCAGGAGACCATGGTGTTGTTCCTGTGTTGAGTGAGGGGCCCTTCCGTGCATCCCACAGGGTGGGGGACTGTACCGTCCACTGCCCTTGTGGGTGTCCTCGCTGAAGATCCCTGCACTGGACGTGCGAGTCCAGGTGGACAACTCTGGAGGGGGGCCCAGACAGTGCAGGCACGAAGACGCGGCCATGGACAGGGTTGCCGAGTGCACATTTCTTCGGAGGCAGGGCCCCTTAAGCTGCTGGCCGTGGACGCGCCAGTGTCCTCAGTGGGAACGGGCCCTGGGTTCAGTCCGCTGGTACGCTGGCCCTTGGCGGGGCAGGGCACTGCTTGCCAAGGGCTGAGTTGCCTGTCTCGTGAGGGTGATGGGGCCAAGTGCACAGGCCGCGGCACCCGGCCTAGAATCCAGGGCCACTCCCCTCCCTAGTGCAATGGTCTTTGTCGGGATTGCCCCCGGCATCCCAGGGCTGCCAGCATTCCCGTGGGCCCTTGGGTTTTGCTGGCGGGAGCTGAGTTGCAGTCACAGTGGGACACCTAGTAGGCTGACCCAGACCACGTCCACGTTGTGTCCTGGGTCAGAAGTGGATGTAGGTAGAGACGGCGTGCCAAGCTTTGCCAGAGTGACTTTGAGACAGGGAGTCTCGGGCCATTTTCAGCTGCCCCAAAGGGTCAAACCGGCGAGTGGAGATTCAGTGGCACTGATCTCGTGCCGTTGTGTGGCAGGACGTGAGGCCCGGGTTCCATGTACAATGCAGATTCTTGCAGGAGCTGAGGCCTCCACACATGACCACTGACACGTGTGCCCACCGCCCACCAGACACGCACAGACCCGCCCCCCACACACCCATGTCCACACGAAACAGACACGAACTACAGAGAATTACAAGCCCACGTCCACACCCACCCAAACTCCCCTTCCGCAGACTCACACACACTCTCAAACTGACTCCCACGGCCACACAGACTCTCGTGCCCGTGGCCCTGGAGAGTTGCGCACGGGGCCTCTTGCCAAAGTGCACGTGGCCCTTCCTGTGGGACAGAGGGACAGGACAGGCAGATGCGAGGCTGCCCCCCGGATGCATTCTGAGTGGTCTGGCGACCTGAGCACCTGCATCCTTTCGTCACACATGTGTGCCCTTTGTCCCCACTTCTCAGGTTCGGTGTCCACGCTGGGCTCGCTGTTGGCCCAGAAAAGAAGGCTTTCCTGTCTTTGGATGTGCGGAGGTTGGCCGGCTGGCCGGAAGAAGTGTTGTCCAGCCCAGGGTGGGCACCCTGCAAATGCATTGTTAAGACGGTAAGCCTTCCATCGTCTCAGGCGGAGGCGTTGGCTGTAGGATTTCCTTTGCATGGCTGAGAGCCTGCCCGTCCACGTGTGCCTGCTGGCATGAGGGGTCTGGCTCCAAGAGAGGACGGAGCATTCCTGTTGCTCAGTGGCTTGGCTCTGGAGGGTCGAGGCTGCTGGAGGGCACTGAGGCCATCGGCTCAAACCTCTGAGCCGGGCCCAGCCTGCCTCGTTCGATGTGCCCGGAGGCCCAGAATGTGCTCGGATCGATGATGACTCCCTCATTGTGCATTCCTTGGAAAAGCTGAACAAAATGAGTGAGAACTCCCTACCGTCGTTCTCATCGAAACTGAGGTCCAGCACGTTGTCTCCCCCAGGGAAGGTAGGAGTGAGGGACAGCTTCCCCTCAGTCACACTGTCGCAGGCACCACCAGCACCAGCACCAGCCCCAGCATCAGACTCAGCAGCTCCCAAGGGCCTCTGCATCAGAGAGCCTCGCGGAGGGCTCCGGGTCCATGGGGTGTTTCCCCTCCTTAGCTGGGTGTTCACGGTGCGGAGGTACTCAGGGCCGTGGCCGGGCTTTGGTGGCGTGTCAGGCAGCCGGCATGCCAGTTGTAGGAGTCCCATTGCGCGGCCTTGGCACAGGCCGTGAGAGTGTGTGGCCCAGAGCAGCGTGCGCCAGGGTGGCACTTCAGGCAGAGGTCCTGGTGGTGTGTGCGGTGGAGCCTGGTTGCGGCAGCTCCCATGGGTGCAGAGGAGAGCCCCAGGCCAGGGAAGCGGCGATCCCTCCTGTGCGCTTTGGACTGGTGACGTCCGTGGAGCGCCCCTCGGTGCAGGAGCCCGAGGGTAGGGGCACGAGGCGAGGCCGCTGCACTCGACAGTGCCCGAGTATCTCCCAGTGGATGCCCACAGAGGTCATGTGGGGCCTCCTATGTGTGGGCGCAGGGTGCAAATTGCGCCTCGATGCTGGCTCTTGCCTTGGCCAGGAATGGCGCGGACTGGGGAGGACCGCTTGTGTGGTGACTCTGGGAAGGCATGCGGCCTTAGCCGCTGGTTGTGTTCCGAGAATTCCGTTCATGTTTCATGGGTTGTGAGCACCCCACCCCTCCCTGTCCACGTCGCAGTGGCCATTTGCTGGCCACCGGCCCCGGCTTCAAGGTGTCTCAGTCCAGCGCTGCAGTCCCTGACCGGTGTGCCCCTGCGGTCTCTGGATCCAAGGAGCGGCGCTCTATGGGCGTTTTCACTGATTCTCGAGGGGGTTCGTAGGCGACGATGTGCAGACAGGCACTGCCTGCGGCACCTTGCTTAGCCCGCTGGGTTGGGGAGATCTTGTCTCCCTGGGCCCACAGCTCCTGAGGTGAAGGTGTGTTCCTGGGAGGGTCCCTTTGACTGGGAGCCAGGGGACCCCCACAATCCTGCTTTGTGAAGGGCAGGATCGAGACCTCTCCTTGCTACTCTTCGTGCCAGGCAGGGCAGGGCAGGCCCCGAGTGCGCTGATGGCAGCCAGGCACAGCACCCTGGCCGCTTGGGGAGCTGGTCAAACATGCAGCTCTACTCGGGCTACGGAGCTGTCTTTCTTTCCTCGTGTCTGTCGCCATCGTGGCGGCAGGTATAGAGATCCACGGAGACCATGGTGCTCTTCCTGTGTCGAGCGAGGGGCCCTTCCTTGCATCCCACAGGGTGGCAGACTGTACCGTCCACTGCCCTTGTGGGTGTCCAGGCTGAAGATCCCTGCGCCAGATGTGCAAGTCCAGGTGGACAACTCTGGAGGGGGGCTGAGCCAGTGCAGGCACGAAGACGCGGCCGTGGACAGGGTCGCCGATGACTACACATTTCCTTGGAGGCAGGGCCCACGAAGCCGCTGGCTGCGGATACGCCAGTGCCCTCAGTGGGAATGGCCCCTGGTTTCAGTCCGCTGGTACGCTAGCCTTTGGCGTGGCAGGGCACCGCCTGCCAAGGACTAAGCTGCCTGTCCCGCGAGGGCATTTGGCCCGATTGCGCAGGCCGCGACGCCTGGTCTGGAGTCCAGGACCTTCCACCTCTGTGTGTGTTCGTCTTCATCGAGCTTGCCCCTGGCATCCCAGGGCTGCCAGCATTCCCCTGGGCTCTTGGGTTTGGCAGGCGGGCGCTGAGGTGCAGTCACAGTGGGACACCTAGCGGGCTTACCGAGCCCACGTCAACGTCGCGTTCCAGGTCGGAAGCGCGTGTAGGTAGAGATGGCGTGCCATGCTTTGCCAGAGTGACTTTGAGACGGGGAGTCTTGGGCCATTTTCAGCCACCCCAAAGGGTCAAACAGGCAAGTGGAGATTCAGTGGCACCAATCTCGTGCCGTGGCATGGCAGGACGTGAGGCCAGGTTTCCACGTACTGGGCAGGTTCTTCCAGGATCTGAGGCCTCCACACTTGACCACAGACACGCGTGCCCACCGCCCACCAGACAGCAAAAGACCTGTCCCCCACACACCCAAGCCCACATGAAACAGACATGAAGTACAGAGAGTTACAAGCCCACGTCCACACCCACCCAAACTCCCCTTCCGCAGACTCACACACACTCCCATGCTGACTCCCACGGCCACACAGACTCTCGTGCCTGTGGCCCTGCAGAGTTGCACACGGGGCCTCTTGCCAAAGTGCACTCGGCCCTTCCTGTGGGACAGAGGGACAGGACAGGCAGATGCGAGGCTGCCCCCCGGATGCATTCTGAGCAGTCTGGCGACCTGAGCACCTACATCCTTTTGTCACACATGTGTGCCCTTTGTCCCTACTTCTCAGGTTCGGTGTCCACACTGAGCTCGCTGTTGGCCCAGAGAAAAAGGCTTTCCTGTCAATGGATGCGCGGAGGTTGGCCGGCTGGCCGTAAGAAGTGTTGTCCAGCCGAGGGTGGGCACCCTGCTGATGCATCGCTAAGACGGTAAGCCTTGCATCGCCTCAGGTGGAGACCTTGACTGTAGGATGTCCTTCAGCTGGCTGAGAGCCTCCCAATCCACGTGTGCCTGATGACGTGTGGGGTGTGGCTCCAAGAGAGACGGAGCGTTCCTGTTGCTCAGTGGCTTGGCTCTGGACGGTCAAGGCTGCTGGAGGGCACTGAGGCCATCGGCTCAAACCTCTGAGCCGGACCCAGCCTGCCTCGTTCGATGTGCCAGGAGGCCCAGAATGTGCTCGGATCGATGATGACTCCCTCATTGTGTATTCCTTGGAAAAGCTGAACAAAATGAGTGAGAACTCCCTACCGTCGTTCTCATCGAAACTGAGGTCCGGCACGTTGTCTCCCCCAGGGAAGGTACGAGTGAGGGACAGCTTCCCCTCAGTCACACTGTCGCAGGCACCACCAGCACCAGCACCAGCCCCAGCATCAGACTCAGCAGCTCCCAAGGGCCTCTGCATCAGAGAGCCTCGCGGAGGGCTCCGGGTCCATGGGGTGTTTCCCCTCCTTAGCTGGGTGTTCACGGTGCGGAGGTACTCAGGGCCGTGGCCGGGCTTTGGTGGCGTGTCAGGCAGCTGGCATGCCAGTTGTAGGAGTCCCATTGCGCGGCCTTGGCACAGGCCGTGAGAGTGTGTGGCCCAGAGCAGCGTGCGCCAGGGTGGCACTTCAGGCAGAGGTCCTGGCGGTGTGTGCGGTGGAGCCTGGTTGCGGCAGCTCCCATGGGTGCAGAGGAGAGCCCCGGGCCGGGGAAGCGGCGATCCCTCCTGTGCACTTTGGCCTGGTCATGTCCGTGGAGCGCCCCTCGGTGCAGGAGCCCGAGGTTAGGGGCACAGGGCGAGGCAGCAGCCTGAGTGTCTCCCAGTGGATGCCCACAAAGGCCATGTGGGGCCGTCTGTGTGTGGGCGCAGGGTGCAAATGGCTCCTTGGTGCTGGCTCTTGCCCTGGCCAGGAATGGCGCGGACCGGGAGGACCACTGGTGTGGTGACTCCGGGAAGGCGCGCGGCCTTAGCCGCTGGTTTTGTTCTGAGAAATCCTTCCATGGTTTCATGGGTTCTGGGCACCCTACCCCCTCCCCGTGCAGGTCGCAGTGGCCACCTGCTGGCCACCGGAACCGGCTTCAAAGTGCCTTGGTCCAGCGCTGCAATCCCTGACCGGTGTGCCCCTGTGGGCTCCGGGTCCAAGTAGCGGCGCTCTATGGGCGTCTTCCCTGAATCTTGAGGGGGTGTGTAGGCGATGTTGCACAGACTGGTCATGCTGGAGACACCTTGCTTAGTCCCTTGGGGAAGGGGAGACCTTGTATCCCTTGGCCTGCAGCTCCTGAGGTGAAGGTGTGTTCCCGGGAGTGTCCCTTTGACTTGGAGCCAGGGGACCCCCAATCCTGCTTTGGGGGGTGGGATCGAGACCTCTCCTTGTGCCCTCTCCCTTGTGCATCGCCCTGGCTGCTTGGGTTGCTGGTCAAATGTGCAGCTCTCCTTGGGTAACGTAGCTGTCTTCCTTTCCTCGCGTCTGTCGCCATCATGGTGGCACGTGTACAGATCCACCAAGACAATGGTGCTGTTCCTGTGTTGAGCGAGGGGCCCTTCCTTGCATCCCACAGGGTGGTGGACTGTACCGTCCACTGCCCTTGTGGGTGTCCAGGCTGAAGATCCCTGTGCCAGACGTGCGAATCCAGGTGGACAACTCTGGAGGGGGGCCAAGCCAGTGCAGGCACGAAGATGCGGCTGTGGACAGGGTCGCTGAGTGACTGCACATTTCCTCGGAGGGAGGGCCCACAGAGCCGCTGGCCGTGGACACGCCAGTGCCCTCAGTGGGAATGGGCCCTGGGTTCAGTCTGCTGGTACGCTGGCCCTCGGCGGGGCAGGGCACCACTTGCCAAGGGCTGAGCTGCCTGTCCCACAGGGAGTTTGGGCCGAGTGCGCAGGCTGCGGTGCCTGGCCTAGAGTTCAGGGCCCCTCCCCTCCCTAGTGCGCTGGTCTTTGTTGGGCTTGCCCCGGCATCCCAGGGCTGCCAGCATTCCCGTGGGCCCTTGGGTTTTCCCGGCGGGCGCTGAAGTGCAGTCACAGTGGGACACCTAGTGGGCTGAACGAGTCTACGTCAACGTTGGGTCCCGGGTCGGAAGCGGGTGTAGGTAGAGACGGCGTGCTGTGCTTGCCAGAGTGACCTTGAGACGGGGAGTCTTGGGCCATTTTCAGCCACCCCAAGGGGTCAAACGGGCGACTGGAGATTCAGTGGTACTGATCTCGTGCCATTGCGTGGCAGGACGTGAGGCCAGGTTTCCTCATACCAGGCAGGTTCTTTCAGGAGCTGAGACCTCCACACATCACCACCGACACGCATGCTCACCAGCCACCAGACATGCACAGACCCCGCCACACACACCAATGTCCACACGAAACAGACACGAACTACAGAGAGTTATAAGCCCACGTCCACACCCACCCAAACTCCCCTTCTGCACACTCACACACACTCCCATATTCACTCCCACGGCCACACAGACTCTCACGCCCAGGGCCCTGCATAGTTGCGCATGGGGCCTCTTGCCCAAGTGCACGTGGCCCTTCCTGTGGGACAGAGGGACAGGACAGGCAGATGTGAAGGTGCTCTCCAGATGCATTCTGAGCGTTCTGGTGACCTCAGCACCTGGATCCTTTTGTCACACGTGCGTGCCCTTTGTCCCCACTTCTCAGGTTCGGTGTCCATGCCAGGCTCGCTGTTGGTCCAGAGAAGACGGCTTTCCTGTCCTTGGATGCGCGGAGGTTGGCCGGCTGGCCGTAAGAAGTGTTGTCCAGCCGAGGGTGGGCACCCTGCGGATGCATCGCTAAGACGGTAAGCCTTGCATCTTCTCAGGTGGAGACATTGACTATAGGATGTCCTTCAGCTGGCTGAGAGCCTCCCAGTCCACATGTGCCTGATGACGTGTGGGGTCTGGCTCCAAGAGAGGACGGAGCATTCCTGTTGCTCAGTGGCTTGGCTCTGGACGGTCGAGGCTGCTGGTGGGCACTGAGGCCATCGGCTCAAACCTCTGAGCCGGGCCCAGCCTGCCTCGTTCGATGTGCCAGGAGGCCCCGAATGTGCTCGGATCGATGATGACTCCCTCATTGTGCATTCCTTGGAAAAGCTGAACAAAATGAGTGAGAACTCCCTACTGTCGTTCTCATCGAAACTGAGGTCCAGCACGTTGTCTCCCCCAGGGAAGGTAGGAGTGAGGGACAGCTTCCCCTAGGTCACACTGTCACAGGCACCACCAGCACCGACCACCAGCACCAGCACCAGCCCCAGCATCAGACTCAGCAGCTCCCAAGGGCCTCTGCATCGGAGAGCCTCGCGGAGGGCCCCGGGTCCACGAGGTGTTTCCCCTCCTTACCTGGGTGTTCACAGCACAGAGGTCCTCAGGACTGTGCCTGGACTTTGGTGGCATGTCGAGCAGCCAGCATGCCAGTTGTAGGAGTCCCATTGCCCGGCCTTGGCACAGGCCATGAGAGTGCGTGACCCGGTGCACCATGCACCAGGGTGGCGCTTCACGCAGAGGTCCTGGCCATGTGTACGGTCAAGCCTGGTTGTGGCAGCTCCCATGGGTGCAGAGGAGAGCCCCGGGTCGGGCAAGCGGCAATTCCTCCTGTGCCCTTTGGCCTGATGATGTCTGTGGAGTACCCCTCGATGTAGGAGCCCGAGGGTAAAGACTTGAGGCGAGGCCACTGCACTCGACAGTGCCCAAGTATCTCCCAGTGGACGCCCACAGAGGCCATGTGGGGCTGCCTGTGTTGTGGGCGCAGGGTGCAAATGGCTCCTCGGTGCTGGCTCTTGCCCTGGCCAGGAATGGCGTGGACCGGGAGGACCGCTGGTGTGGTGACTCCGGGAAGGCACGCGTCCTTATCCGCTGGTTGTGTTCCAAGAAATCCTTCCATGGTTTCAGGGTTCTGGGCACCCTACCCCTCCCTGTCCACATCACGGTGGCCACTTGCTGGCCACTGGCCCCGGCTTCAAGGTGTCTTGGTCCAGCACTGCAGTCCCTGACCGGTGTGCCCCTGCGGTCTCTGGGTCCAAGGAGCGGCGCTCTAGGGTGTCTTCCCGGAGTCTTGAGGGTGTGCATAGGCGACGATGCACAGCCTGGCCATGCCTGCGGCACTTTGCTTAGCCCCCTGGGGATGGGGAGACCTTGTTTCCCTGGGCCCGCAGCTCCTGAGGTGAAGGTGTGTTCCCGGGAGGGTCCTTTTGGCTGGGAGCCAGGGGACCCCCAATCCTGCTTTGGAGGGCGGGATTGAGACCTCTCCTTGCTACCCTGCATGCCAGGCAGGGCAGGACAGGCCCCGAGTGTGCTGATGGCAGCCAGGAGCAGCGCCCTGGCCACTTGGGGAGCTGGTCAAACGTGCAGCTCTCCTTGGTTAACGGAGCTCTCTTCTTTTCCTCGCCTGTGTCGCCATCGTGGTGGCGGGCGTGCAGATCCACCAAGACAATGGTGCTGTTCCTGTGTCGAGCGAGGGGCCCTTCCTTGCATCCCACAGGGTGGTGGACTGTACCGTCCACAGCCCTTGTGGGTGTCCTCGCTGAAGATCCCTGCGCCAGACGTGCGAGTCCAGGTGGACAGCTCTGGAGGGGGGCCGAGCCAGTGCAGGCATGAAGACGCGGCCGTGTACAGGGTCGCCGATGATTGCACATTTCCTCGGAGGCAGGGCCCACAAAGCCGCTGGCCGTGGACACGCCAGTGCCCTCAGTGGGAATGGGCCCTGGGTTCAGTCCGCTGGTATGCTGGCCCTCGGCGGGGCAGGGCACCGCTTGCCAAGGGCTGAGCTGCCTGTCTCGCGAGGGCATTTGGGCCGAGTGCACAGGCTGTGGCGCCTGGCCTGGAGTCCAGGGCCACTCCCCTCTGTTGTGCATTGGTATTTGTCGGCTTTGCCCCCGGCATCCCAGGGCTGCCAGCATTCCCGTGGGCCCTTGGGTTTGCTGGTGGGCGCTGAGGTGCAGTCACAGTGGGACACCTAGCAGCCTGACCGAGTCCACGTCAACGTTGCGTCCTGGTCAGAAGTGGCTGTAGGTAGAGATGGCGTGCCGTGCTTTGCCAAGTGACTTTGAGATGGGGAGTGTCTGGCCATTTTCAGCCGCCCCTTGGGTTCTCAATTGGCAAAGGTAGATTCAGTGGCATCGATCTCGTGCCATTTTGTGGCAGGACGTGAGTCCTGACCCAAGGTGGGCAAGGGCACCACTTGCCAAGTGACTGCACATTTCCTCGAGGGCAGTCCCATACAATTGCATGACAGCAGGGCTCACCCCCTGCTCGGGTCCTGTTGTGGAACCCGCCCAAATCAGTGTTAGGTGTCTCATCCAGATAGGTTTTTTGTTGGCAGCACTGGAAATTGGGGTCTCTTGAGCTCGGGTGTTTTCTGCATTGAAGAAGTGAGGTGATCTGTATACGGCAGAGAGGTGCAATCCAGGCCATCTTGGGGCAATGGTCTGGCCTCTCCTAGAGCGGCCCAGTAGGGTGTGTTTGGCAGAGGTCAGCCTACCACACCATGGGGGTGCAGGCTGCTGTGAGTCTCTGATGCCCTCCCTGCCACCGCTCACCCCCAGCCCTGCTGCTGCCCCGGCCACAGAATCAGTCCTGGGCCCTGCTCCTCCCTTGCTGTTGTGCCTTGTCCGCTCCAGGGCAGAGAGGTTTTGGACACGGGATAGGAGAATGTCTCCTGCCAGGCTTGGGTCAGGGTTCTTCTTCAGCTACTCCCTGGAGGAGGGCATGTGGCGTGCCTTGCTGATGGGGTAGGCTCGGTGGGCATCAGGACTGGGGAAGTCATCTATGCTGACCGCATCACTTGGGCGATAGTGTCCATCCTGTGTGCTGGGGCCATCGTGGTGTCTTATGGGGATGCGGTAGTCAGGTCAAAGGGCTGTGGTCCACAGGGGCCAGGGAAGCTCTCGGCAGAGATAGAGGCAGTTAGAACCGTGGTCCCGGAATGACGCATTAGTGCGACATGGGGGTTGGAGGTGGCGTGATACCCGCTGGGACAGGTCACCACTGGCCACAGGAATGCAGGAGAGAAGCCTGCCCGGGTGTCGGTGAGCCTTGGGAGGCCAGGGCACCCGTCTGCAGTGGGCTTGACGTGTTTCCTCTTATGGGGAGGCGGCAGTGCCTGGGCGTCTTGGAGTTGCCAGTGGAGTTCAGATGGGCAGGTTGAATCTGGGGTCCAGTGCCCTTTCCAACGCCCTCCCCTCCCATCCAGAGCTGACTTTGGCAGGTGTGGCAGTGAATGGTGACCTGGAGAGGCTCCCTCAGGGTGGGTAGCCAGGCCATGCAAGTTTCCCCAGAAGTTTGGGTTTCCAGCGGGAGGGCAGTGGGCACCAACTGGCAGAATGTGGCGGGGAACAGTGCCGCGAGAATTGCTCTTGGACTATAGGCTGGCGAGGCTACGGGATCAGGGTACGTGCTGACGGGTCTTTCTGCCTGGTGGCCAGACCCACACATGGTTCCCATGTGCTTGTTTTGGGGCAGAGGTGGGTACCCCAGGGTCACGGAGGTCTTGGTTGTGTTGTGAGGCCAGGTGGTGCTCCTGGTCCAAGGCTTAGCCCCTTGGGGCATGGCCCCCAGGGCAGGATCAGGCCACATCATAATGCCCTTCAGGCTTCTGGTGACCCGGGCCTCCGTGGGTGACCCTTGGATGCAGGCAGACATGCAAGTGGCATGAGAGTGTGAGGTCACCCCCTGCATGGGTCCTGCTCTGGAGCCCACCTGAACCAGTGTTAGGAGACCTCCTGCCAGATGGGTTGGTCACTGGCACCTCGGGAATTAGGGGTCTCTCGAGCCCCATGTGGCCTCTCTGCTTTGATCAAGGGATGGGATCTGGCCGAGGCAGAGAGGGCAGGAGCGTGGGTGGCCAGCTGTGGGAGGCCACTTGTGCCCCTGTGGCCCTAGGCCACGAAGGGTCCTCTCCATGAAGCTTCTGGGCTCATTGCTCCTGGGGCGTTTCCCCTTGAGCTGAGGGCAGTTCCCTTGGGCTAGCTTGCCGATGCCGTTTCGAGTCCACCTGGTGTGAATTTCACTCTCGGGATGAGTAGGTACCACTAGTGGGTTTGCACCTGCGAGGGCCATGGCTGCTGGGCAGAGGTGTTCTGGGCTGGGACCCAGACCGTGGGAGGGCGAGGTCCACGAGATCCCCTGAAGGCCGTGCGATGGCCTGTAGGAGACCAGTGGTGGGGTGCGTGGACTGGGGACTCGTTTCTTTTGCAGGACTCTGTGCCCAGGGTGGCCCTGGCTGCCCACCCCCACCTCCTCCCCCTCCCCTGCCCGTGACCAGCTCCACTTCTGGCCACCCTTCCCTCCATCCCCCATCCCGTACCCCACGCCCCCATGCTTGGAAGCATCCACGTGTGGGTGTCTGTCCGTGGGCACGGGAGGAGCCCCCAGATTATAGGGAGAGGCAGAGCAGCGTGTCCCCGCTGTGAGGCACTGCCGTGGATGCCCACAGACCTGTCCGCCATGCTGAAGCGCACCTATCTCTTCTCCCCACATCCGAGGTGGAGGTGGCTGGACTTGGGTGTCCGTGAGCATTGGCGAGTCCCATTCAGTTTCATCGGTGATGCCCGGTCTGCATGGCGAAGACAGCCTGGGAGAGTAGCGCTGTGTGGTCTGCGGTCACGTGGGAGCTGCCAGCATAAGCGGTAAGAGACTCGCCTCTGCCTCAACCAGCTGGGGTCTTTTGTGAGGCTTCCTTGGCCGAGGATGGTTCCCTGGTCATGTGGTGGCTTGCCCTTGGGTTCTGCCGAGGGCCAATGTGTGTGAACGCATCAGCTGTCCCAGGCTGGAGCCCGGCACTTTTAACGTTCCATGTCCTGAAATGTGCTTGGATCGATGATGACTCCCTACAAATGCATTCCTTGGAAATCTGAACAAAATGAGTGACAATCCCTACCGTCGTCCTCATCGGAACTGAGGTCCAGCACGTGGCTCCACCCGGGAATTCTGAGTGAGGGACACATGCCGTCCGATAGCTTTGAGGGTAGCTAGGAGTGTGTGCCAGGTTTGGAAGTCACTGTATGGTGGGGGAAAGTCTCAGCAGCAGAGGGATGCCCATCCCCACACCTAGGGATTGCGCGCCGCGACTCGGGCCGCCTGGCTGCAAAGGTCTGTCCTCTCCTAGAGTGGCCTGGGACGGTGAGGGTGGCAGAGGTCAGCACAAAAGGCCGCATGGATTCAGGCTGCCTTGGAGTCACTGAGGCCCTCCTCGCCACCGCTCACCTCCACCCCCCCACCACCCCACCAACGGCCCCAGCCTTGGGCCCCCCCTCCCTTACCCTTGTGCCTTGTCTGCTCCAGAGCAGAGAGGTTTTGGAAAAGGGAGATGAGAAGGGCCTCAGGCCAGGCTCGGGGCAGGCTTCTTCCTGAGCTGCTCCATGGCAGAGGGCTTGAGGAGTGCCTTTCTGGTAGGGCAGGCTTAGGCGGTTTCAGGAATGGGGAGGTCGGCTATGCTAACTGCATCGCCTGGGTGGCAGCATCCATCCTGTGGGCCGTGGCCATCATGGTGGCTTACAGGGATGTGGCAGTGAGGTCAAATGGATGTGGCCCACGGGCGACCATGGGAAGCCCTCGGTAGAGATAGAGGCAGTTAGAACCGTGGTCCCTGGAATGACTCATTAGTGCGACGTGGGGGCTGGAGGCGGGGTGATACCCCTGCTGGGACAGGTCACGTCTGGCCGCAGGAATGCAGCAGAGAAGCCTGCCCTGGTGATGGTGAGCCTTGGGAGGCCAGGGCACCCGTCTGTGGTGGGCTTGATGCGTTTCCTCTTAGGGGGAGGTGGCAGCACCTGGGCGTCTTGGGGTTGCCAGTGGTGTTCAGATGGGCAGGTCGAATCTGGGGTCCAGTGCCCTTTCCAACGCCCTCCCCTCCCCTCCAGAGCTGACTTTGGCAGGCATGGCAGTGAATGGTGACCTGGAGAGGCTCCCTCAGGGTGGGTAACCAGCTCACGGAAGTTTCCCCAGATGTTTGGGTTTCCAGCGGGAGGGCAGTGGGCACCAACTGGCGGAATGTGGTGGCGAACAGTGCCGCGAGAATTGGTCTTGGACCAGGGGCTGGCGAGGCTGCGGGATCAGGGTATGTGCTGACGGGTCTTTCTGCCTGGTGGCCAGATCCACACATGGTTCCCGTGTACTTGCTTCTGGGGCAGAGGTGGGTACCCCAGGCCCACGGACGGCTGGGTTGTGTTCTTAGGTCAGGCGGTTCTCCTGGTCCAAGGTTCGGCTCCCTGTGGCATGGCCCCGAGGGCAGGATCGGGCCACGTTGCAGGGCCCGTTGGGCTTCTGGCATCACGGGCCTCCATACGTGACAGTTGGATGTAGGCGGACACGCAAGTGGCATGAGCGTGTGAGGTCACCCCTTGCAGTGGTCCTGCTCTGGAGCCCGCCCTAACGAGTGTTAGGTGACCTGCTGCCAGATGGTTGGTTGCTGGCACCTTGGGAAGTTGGGACTCTCAATCCCCAGGTGGGCTTTCTGCATTGAACAAGGGAGGGGATCTGGCCATTGCAGAGAGGGAAGGAGCATGGGTGGCCGGCTGCGGGAGGCCACTTGCGCCCCCGTGGCCCTAGGCCACAAAGCGTCCTCTCCCGGAAGCTTCCAGCTCATTGCTCCTGGGGTGGTTCCCCTCGAGCTGTGAACTGTCACCTTGGGCTAGCTTGCCGATGCCGTTTTGTGTCTTCCTGGAATGCACTTCACTTTCAGGATGAGTAGGTGCTGCGAGCGGGTTTGCTACTGAGAGGGCCATTGTTGGGTAGAGGTGTTCTGGGCTGGGACCCAGACCGTGGGAGGGCGAGGTCCACGAGATCCCCCTATGGCCGTGTGGACTGTGTGTAGGAGAACAGTGGTGGGGTGCGTGGACTGGGGACTCATTTCCTTTGCAGCACTCTGTGCCCAGGGTGGCCCTCGCTGCCCACCCCCACTTCCTACCCCTCCCACGCCCATGTCCGGCTCCGCTTCCCGCCACCCTTCGCTCCATCTCCCACCCCATACCCCACGCCCCCATGCTTGGAAGCGTCCACGTGTGGGTGTCTGTTTGCAGGCACAGGAGGAGCACCGAATCATAGGGAGAGGCAGAGCAACGTGTCCCCGCTGCGAGGCACTGCTGTGGATGCCCACAGACCTGTCTGCCATGCTGAAGCGCATCTGTCTCTTCTCCCCACTTCCCAGGCGGAGTTGGCTGGACGCAGGTGTCTGTGAGCATGGGTGAGTCCCATTCTGCCTCATCGGTGATGCCCAGTCTCCATGGCGAAGACAGCCCGGGAGAGTAGTGCTGTGTGGTCTGCGGTCACCTGGGAGCTTCCGGCATAAGCGGTAAGAGGCTCGCCTCTGCCTCAGATGGTTGGGGTCCTTCCTGAGGCCTCTTGACTGAGGATGGCTCCCCTGGGTGTGTGGTGGCTTGGCCCTCGTTCTGCCGAGGGCCGATGTGTGTGAACGCATCCACTGTCCCAGGCTGGAACTGGCACTTTTAATGTTCCATGTCCTGACACGTGCTTGGATCGATGATGACTCCCTACAAATGCATTCCTTGGAAATCTGAACAAAATGAGTGACAATCCCTACCGTCGTCCTCATCGAAACTGAGGTCCAGCACGTGGCTCCACCCGGGAACTCTGAGTGAGGGACACATGCCATCTGATAGCTTTGCAGGTAGCTAGGAGTGCATGCCAGGTTTGGAAATTACTGTATGGTGGGGGAAAGTCTCAGCAGCAGAGGGATGCCCACCCCCACACCTAGGGATTGCTTTCTGTGACTCAGGCCTTCTGGGTGCAAAGGTCTGTCCTCTCCTAGAGCGGCCTGGGAGGGTGAGGGTGGCAGAGGTCGGCGTACCAGCCTGCACGGATTCAGGCTGCCTTGGAGTCACTGAGGCCCTCCTCGCCACCGCTCACCCCCACCCCCACCGCCACCCCGCCCACGGCCCCAGCCTCGGGCCTTCCCCTTCCGTTGCCCTTGTGCCTTGTCTGCTCCAGAGCAGAGAGGTTTTGGAAAAGGGACATGAGAAGGGCCTCAGGCCAGGCTCGGGGCAGGCTTCTTCCTGAGCTGCTCCATGGCAGAGGGCTCGAGGAGTGCCTTTCTGGTAGGGCAGGCTCAGGGGGTTTCAGGAATGGGGAGGTCGGCTACGGTGACCGTATCGCCTGGGTGGCAGCATCCATCCTGTGGACCATGGCCATCATGGTGGCTTACAGGGATATGGCAGTGAGGTCAAATGGACATGGCCCACGGGCGACCATGGGAAGCCCTCGGTAGAGATAGAGGCAGTTAGAACCGTGGTCCCTGGAACGACTCATTAGTGCAACATGGGGGTTGGAGGCGGGGCGATGCCCCTGCTGGGACAGGTCACGTCTGGCCGCAGGAACGCAGCAGAGAAGCCTGCCCGGGTGACGGTGAGCCTCGGGAGGCCAGGGCGCCCGTCTGCCGTGGGCTTGACGTGTTTCCTCTTAGGGGGAGGTGGCAGCACCTGGGCGTCTTGGGGTTGCCAGTGGTGTTCAGATGGGTAGGTTGAATCTGGGCACCAGTGCCCTTTCCTACGCCCTCCCCTCCCCTCCAGAGCTGACTTTGGCAGGTGTGGCAGTGAATGGTGACCTGGAGAGGCTCCCTCAGGGTGGGTAGCCAGGCCATGCAAGTTTCCCCAGAAGTTTGGGTTTCCAGTGGGAGGGCAGTGGGCACCAACTGGCGGAATGTGGTGGGGAACAGTGCCATGAGAGTTGGTCTTGGACTAGGGGCAGGCGAGGATGTGGGATCAGGGTATGTGCTGATGGATCTTTCTGCCCGGTGGCCAAATCCACACATGGTTCCTGTGTGCTTGCTTTTGGGGCAGAGGTGGGTACCCCAGGCCCACGGACGGCTGGGTTGTGTTCTTAGGTCAGGCAGTGTTCCCGGTCCAAGACTCGGCCCCCTGTGGCATGGCACCCAGGGCAGGATCTGGCCACAGTGCAGGGCCCGGTGGGCTTCTAGCGACGGGGGCCTCTGTGGGTGACAGTTGGATGTAGGTGGACACGCAAGTGGCATGAGCATGTGAGGTCACCCCCTGCACAGGTCCTGCTCTGGAACCTGCCAGAACCAGTGTTAGGTGACCTGCTGCCAGATGGTTGGTCACTGGCACCTCGGGAAGTGGGGACTCTCAAGCCCCAGGTGGGCTTTCTGCATTGAACAAGGGAGGGGATCTGGCCACGGCAGAGAAGGCAGGAGCATGGGTGGCTGGCTGCGGGAGGCCACTTGCGCCCCCGTGGCCCTAGGCCACAAAGCGTCCTCTCCCAGAAGCTTCCAGCTCATTGCTTCTGGAACAGTTCCCCTCGAGCTGAGAACTGTCCCCTTGGGCTAGCTTCCCAATGCTGTTTTGTGTCTCCGTGGAATGCACTTCTCTTTCGGGACGAGTAGGTGCTGTGAGGCCCGTTGTTGGGTGGAGGTGTTTTGGGCTGGGACCCAGACCGTGGAAGGGTGAGGTCCACGAGATCCCCCTATGGCTGGGCGGACATCATGTATGAGAGCAGTGGTGGAGTGCGTGGACTGGGGACTCATTTCCTTTGCAGCACTCTGTGCCGAGCGTGGCCCTCGCTGCCCATCCCCACCTCCTCCCCCTCCCTTTCCCACGACCCGCTCCCCTTCCCACCACCCTTCCCTCCATCCCCCACCCCATACCCCAAACCCCCATGCTTGGAAGCGTCCACGTGTGGGTGTCTGTCCGCAGGCACGGGAGGAGCACCCGAATCATAGGGAGAGGCAGAGCAGTGTGTCCCCGCTGTGAGGCACTGCCATGGATGCCCACAGATCTGTCTGGCATGCTGAAGCGCACCTGTCTCTTCTCCCCACTTCCCAGGTGGAGTTGGCTGGCCGCGGGTGTCTGTGAGCATCGGGGAGTCCCATTCTGCCTCATCGGCGATGCCCAGCCTGTGAGGCAAAGACAGCCTGGGAGAGCAGCGCTGTGTTGTCTGCGGTCATGTGGGAGCTGCTGACATAAGCAGTAAGAGGCTCACCTCTGCCTCAGCTGGCTGGGGTCTTCCCGAGGCCTCCTTGGCCGAGGATGGCTCCCCTGGCTGCATGGTGGCTTGGCCCTGGGTTCTGCTGAGAGCCGATGTGTGTGAATGCATCGGCTGTCCCAGGCTGGAGCCCTACCCTTTTAATGTTCCATGTCCTGAAATGTGCTCGGATCGATGACGACTCCCTACAAATGCATTCCTTGGAAATCTGAATAAAATGAGTACAATCCCTACCGTCGTCCTCATCGAAACTGAGGTCCAGCACGTGGCTCCACCTGGGAACTCAGAGTGAGGGACACATGCCATCCGATTGCTTTGCGGGTAGATAGGAGTGCGCGCCAGGTTTGGAAGTCGCTGTCTGGTGGGGGAAAGTCTCAGCGGCAGAGGGATGCCCACCCCCACCCCTAGGGAATGCCCGCTGCGACTCTGGCCTTCTGGGTGCAAAGGTCTGGCCTCTCCTAGAGCGGCCCGGGAGGGTGTGGGTGTCAGAGGTCGGCGTACCACACTGCACAGGAGCAGGCTGCCTTGGAGTCACTGAGGCCCTACAACTACCACTCACTCCCATCCCCAACGCTGCCTCGGGCACGGCCCTGGTCTCGGTCCTTGCCCCAGGCAGGGCCCTGCTCCCCCCTGCCCTTGTTCCTTGTCCATCCAGGGCAGAGACTTTTGGACATGGGATAGGAGAAGGGCCTTAGGCCATGCTCGGGTCAGTCTTCTTCCTCAGCTGCTCCGTGGCAGAGGGCTCGTGGAGTGCCCTGGAAGGGCAGGCTCAGGGGGCGTCGGATTGGGGAGGTCGGCTATGCCAACCGTATCACCTGGGTGACAGCATCCATCCTGTGGACTCTGGCCATCATGGTGGCTTACAGGGACGTGGCTCTGAGGTTAAAGGGCCGTGGCCCACGGGGGACCAGGGGAAGCCCTCAGCAGAGATAGAGGCAGTTAGAACCGTGGTCCCTGGAACAACTCATTAGTCAACGTGGGGTTTGAGGCGGGGTGATCCCCTGCTGGGACAGGTCACCCCTTGCCGCAGGCACACAGGAGGGAAGCCTGTCTGGGTGACGGTGAGCCTCGGGAAGCCAAGGTGTCCAACTACAGTAGGCGTGATGTGTTTCCTCGTAGGGGGAGGTGGCAGCGCCTGGGCGTCTTGGGGTGTCTGGTGGGTTTCAGATGGGCAGGTCAAATCTGGGGGCCAACGCCCTTTCCAACGCCCTGCCCTCCCCTCCACAGCTGACTTCCGTGGGCAAGGCAGTAAATGGGCCCCCGGAGAGTCTCCTTCAAAATGGGTAGCCGACCCATGCACGTCTCCCCAGAAGTTTGGGTTTCCATCGGGAGGGCAGCGGGCACCACCTGGCAGAATGTGGCAGGGAACAGTGCCGTGAGAATTGCTCTTGGACTAGGGGCAGGAGAGGCTGTGGGATCAGGGTATGTGCTGATGGGTCTTTCTGCCTGGTGGCCAGACACACACATAGTTCTTGTGTGCTTCCTTTTGGGGCAGAGGTGGGTACCCCAGGCTCAGGGATGGCTGGGTCATGTTCTGAGGCCAGGCAGTGCTCCTGATCCAACGCACAGCCCCCTGGGGCGTGGCCCCCAGGGCAGGATTGGGCCATGTCGCAGGGCCCCATGGGCTTCTAATGACATGGGCCTCCGTGGGTGACCCTTGGATGAGGGCGGACACATGAGTGGTATGAGAGTGCAAGGTCACTCCTTGCATGGGTCCTGCTCTGGAGCCCGCGAGAACCAGTGTTAGGTGACCTCCTGCCAGATGGATTGGTCACTGGCACCTCGGGAATTGGGGGGTTCTCTCGAGCCCCAGGTGGGCTTTCTGCATTGAAAAAGGGAGGGGATCTGGCCATGGCAGAGAGGGCAGGAGCGTGGGTGCCCAGCTGTGGGAGGCCACTTGTGCCCCCATGGCCCTAGGCCACAAAGGGTCCTCTCCCGGAAGCTTCCGGGCTCATTGCTCCTGGGGCAGTTCCCCTCGAGCTGAGAGGGCTGTTCCCTTGGGCTAGCTAGCTGATGCCGGTTCGTGTCTGCCTGGCGTGTACTCACTCTCGGGAGGAGTAGGTGCTGCGGATGGGTTTGCTCCTGCCAGGGCCCCGGCTGTTGGGCAGAGGTGTTCTGGGCTGGGACCCAGACCGTGGGGAGGCGAGGGCGAGGTCCACGAGATCCCCCTATGGCCGTGTGGACAGCGTGTAGGAGACCAGTGGTGGGGTGTGTGGACTGGGGACTCGTTTCTTTTGCATCACTCTGTGCCCAGGGTGGCCCTCACTGCCCACCTCCACCTCCTCCCCCTCCCACGCCCGTGACCCGCTCCCCTTCCGCCACCCTTCCTTCCTTCCCCCACCCCGAACCTCATGCCCCCATGCTTGGAAGCGTCCACATGTGGGTGTCTGTCCGCAGGCATGGGAGGAACCCCCAGATCGTAGGGAGAGGCAGAGCAGTGTGTCCCTGCTGCGAGGCACTGCAGTGGATGCCCACAGACCTGTCTGGCATGCTGAAGTGCACCTGTCTCTTCTCCCCACTTCCCAGGTGGAGTTGACTGGACGTGGGCGTCCGTGAGCATGGGTGAGTCCCATTCTGCCTCATCCGCGATGGCCGGTCTGCATGGCGAAGATGGCCGGGGAGAGTAGCGCTGTGTGGTCTGCAGTCACGTGGGAGTTGCCGGCATAAGCGGTAAGAGACTCGCCTCTGCCTCAACTGGCCGGGGATCTTCGCGAGGCCTCCTTGGCCGAGGATGGCTCCCCTGGCTGCACGGTGGCTTGGCCCTGGGTTCTGCCGAGAGCCGATGTGTGTGAACGCATCGGCTGTCCCAGGCTGGAGCCCGGCACTTTTAACGTTCCATGTCCTGAAATGTGCTCGGATCGATGACGACTCCCTACAAATGCATTCCTTGGAAATCTGAACAAAATGAGTACAATCCCTACCGTCGTCCTCATCGGAACTGAGGTCCAGCACGTGGCTCCACCCGGGAACTCTGAGTGAGGGACACATGCCGTCCGATAGCTTTGCGGGTAGCTAGGAGTGCGCGCCAGGTTTGGATGTCGCCGTCTGGCGGAGAAAGTCTCAGCGGCGGAAGGAGGACCATCCCCACCCCTAGGGACTGCCTGCGGTGACCGGGGCCATTTGCGTGCAGAGGTCTGGGCTCTCCTAGCGCGGCCCGGGAGGGTGCGGGTGGCAGAGGTCGGCGTACCACAGCGCGCGGGAGCAGGCTGCCTTGGAGTCACTGAGGCCCTACCACCACCGCTCACCCCCACCCCCGCTGCCGCCCCGGGGCCCTGCTCCCCCCTTGCCCTTGTGCCTTGTCCACTCCAGGGCAGATAGGTTTGTGACGCGGGACAGGAGAAGGACCTCAGGCCAGGCTCGGGGCAGGCTTCTTCCTCAGCTGCTCCATGGCAGAGGGCACGTGGCGTGCTCTGTAGTTTTCTTGGGTTGTCTGTTCTAGTCAGTTTAGTGGCCTTGTGGTCTTGTTTTTTGATGTTCTGACTGCCCTTCCTGAGAGATAGTCTCCTGTGGAGTGCCTTTCATTGCCTCTTACTACGTTTTTCCCTTTCAAAAAATATTTTTATCCATTTGAGTCTGACGCCTTCATCCCCTCAGGTAGGATCCTAGTATAAATGATAGTTTTTTCATTTTTTTTTAACATGCTGTTTATGATATACTGTTTATGTGTTTTTCCGTCCCCTTCATCTTCAAACTTTGTGTATCCTTCACATTTATTGTTTTGTGGTTTTTCTTTTTCATGTTTCTATATATGCTGTTTATTCCCTTAGTATTTAGAAATCATGTATATTTCAGTGATTCAGGCTTTTTTGTTTTTTCATTTTGCATTCCTCCTTAGGATCCTTTTGTCTATATTGTGTGTTTCAGCTTTGTGTTCACATCATATTATTGATCTATCCCAATTATGAACGTGGATTATTCAGCAAAATGATTTACTTTTATGAAATTTTTTTTCTTAGTATCTTAGCATTGAAATTTCCCAGTGCTTTTTGGATTTTTTTTTCCAGTGGAACATATTGCACCATGCCTGTCATATTAACTGTGCTTTTAAATGTCTTTTGTACAGTTCAGATGGATATCTTCTTTCTTTTGCTAGTGTTCTTGGTGTGCCACTTGATGATGACAATCTTATGGTTTTGTGGTCTTGTTCTCTTTTCCAAGTGTAGTTCCTTGGAATGGTACCTGAGGTTGTCTGTCCACATTTTATCAAATTTTTATTTGGAACAGTGTATTAAAAAACTTTTTAGTGTCCTGTGGAAGGTAGTGGATGTTATTGAAGTGTATCTCTTATATTTAGGTCATACAATGTGTCATAATTCATTTTACCCTATGTTAGTCATTAGTCTTCAGGTATGTGATTACTCATTGTGAAGACAGGAAACTATATAATCAATATATTGTGATTTAATGAATTTCACTCATACTTAACTTTCTACATATACACATATATATCCTTCTATTATTTTCCATTGTAATTATTTGTAAAATCTTAATGGAATTGAACTTTTTAAATTTGTTTTCCAAATGCCCTTTTGTTACTGAAATGTCAAATGAATAATTTTTATATTTGTTAGTGAAATCATATTTTCAGTTTTATACTACTAATTTAGTTTTTTTGACTTCCCTTATGTTATCATGTTTTCTAATGATGTGATATTGAGAATCTTAATTTCTTATCACATGTTAATTTTGTGAATATTTTAGGTTATGTTCTTTCTTCCAAGATTGGATAAAATCTTTTGATTCATACTAAGTTCATTTATTGTCTTCCTGTTTTGTCAACACTAATAATGAGCCTATCCTATGAGATTTTTATATAATTTTTAAAGTTTCTTTTTTTTTTTTACAACTTCTCTTTGTTATCTGATGCTAGCTTTATTTTAGTTTGTTTCCACAGATCTTGTAGTTACAAGGTAAATATGTTTATCATCACTAATTTTAAATCTTTGTGAGACTACTACATAATGGTTTTTAATCTTTTGTTGGTATTTTTTGATTTTCTCTTCTCCTTCTATTTGTGCTGTGAGGCATTATAATCTATTGAATCATTCATAGTTTCTGTCTTTTTTTTATTTCCAGAATTTGCACTCTTTTCTTCTTAAAATAATTAAAAAATATCCAAGTAAATTAATTTATATAGTTAAATTGAAATGTATATACACAGTGAATTTTACTATCTTTTGTTTGGTTGACAAATGTACATGATTTTCATTTTTATATGTATTTATTACTACAGTTCAAGATGGACAGAAATGGGTTTCATATGAAAGAGTTTATCCTTTGACATATAGCTCTTCAGGTATAGTTCTGCCAAAATATATTCAAATGCCAATGGGAATTCTCATATCAGTAAGCATTTTTTCCTGAAGATATTGACATTCCTCTCAGGTTATTGTAGCACTTCAATGACAATGAGACTCTGGCTATTCTAATCTGCACTGGATCATCAGTGATTCTGGTTACCGTCATCAAGTTAGTGTGGATCAATGTCTCCTAGGGTAACAGAATCCTGAATGCTCAGTGTCTACCACGTATCTCATTCTGATGGTCCCTTTTATAAATGTTCCTGGATAAATGATGACTCCACAAATGGATCTTGTTGGAATATGAACAAAGTGAGTAACAAAAATAACTTCTGTGAGCTGAGGTCTACCCCATGGATCATGCTAAACAAAAATGTGGAGGGGAATTCAGTTTGGTCAGCAAGTGTTACCAAAAAAAAAAAAAAAAAAGTACTGTGGTATTTGAAAAATAACACGCTGGCATGTGCTAGAGAAAATGAATTGTAGATAGGTCTATATAACCAATTGTGGAACGATATTATAACTTTTGGCTACCAGTATCTACACATAAGTCATAAATAGATCCTGTGGAACCAACACTTAAATCATGAGTCCCATGAGAAATGTTTGTGACTACATTTGATCTATTTACGTGTTTGAGCTCCCGGAATCTTCTGAGTCATGATCAGTGTCTTTGGGGTAATTAGATTATCAAAATCCAAAGATACTATGAAATTTTACTTGTCATTTTCTTTTAAGTGGAACAATTGTATGTAAATTGAAAAGTAGATACCTTATGTGGAATCATCATAGTATATTTTAATTTGCTTGTCATCCCAGTCACTAGAGATAATCAGAACAGTTGTTTACACATTGTTTTCTTTGCCTTTTCTATTATCTGAGCAAGAAATTTCATATACTTTCAAGTGATAGCTTCAACTACATGCTAGATTAAACATTTTTAGATGTGAGATGATTATATTTAAAATTCTTGGATTCTTACATGAATTTCATTGGCCACTTTCATATATCATCAATGGGTTTGTAATGTGTTTAGAGAGACACCCTAGTTATAATACATAATTTTACATGAGTCTGCTGGGGAAATTTTGAGAAAAATATCTTAGAAACAATTATTTCTGTACTATTTTGATGAAAATTGTGAGCATAATCGTTCTTGTCATCAGATGAATGAATATCCATTATGAATTCTTATAACTTTTTATAACTAAATATTCCATTAGGAAAATTTTGTCTTGCAACTTCTCCAATTTCCTATGTACTTTGTAGACTGGGTATAATATTAGAATTCCATGGAATCTCATCACTGCACCAATGGAGTGCTGATTTTGAAGTGCTCCCTCATCTGGGAAGAAACAAAACTATACACTCCTGATACAATACACAGTTTATAGTAAATTTATGTATCTCTGTTGTCTTATTATTTTTAAGTCATCAAAATTTAATTGAGTTAGTGGATAGTTGGTTAATACAAACTATTATTAGTATTAAAAATCTGTTGGGTTATATGAAGCTTTAGTCTCCTTTATTTTTCAGATTTTACTCTTTCCTCTACTTTGAATAGCCAGAAACATCCTAGAGGAATAATAAATTAGTATATTTTTACATAAAGGTACATAGTGAGTCCTCCTGTCATATGCAGTTTTGGCAAATGGTCATATATACCTTTTATCTTTCCACAATGATAATTTTACCACAGGCAGGTGTGGACCAAAAACTGGGTTTCATATAGATGAGTTTATTCCTTCTCCTTGATGTATGACATGAAGGAAAGTATTGGGAATAATTCTGCCTTCCATCCTTACAGGCTATTGGGAATTCTAACATCAGTAAGCATTTTGTCCTGAAAGTGCTGACATTCCTCTTAGGGAATCATAACACTCCAATAAGAATAAGATTGGCTATGCTAGTCAGCCATGGGGCTGGGTCAGCATTTCCCAGGGTGATAGAATCCTGATTGCTCTAGTGTCTGTCACATATCTCATTCTAAATAGCTATTTTATAAATATGCTTATATCAGTAAAGACTTCAAAAATGGATCTTGTAGAAATCTGAACAAAATGAGTAACAAATCTCTTCTATAAGCTGAGTTCCAGCATAGGGACCATGCAAGGCAAAAACTGTGTGGAGAATTCAATTGGTGAGGTAGTAGTACCAACAGGGTATTAAAAGCTAACCTGAATGCATAAATTAAGGGAAATGAATTGTATAGTTGTCCATAAATCTAATTGTTGGGTAAAATGGCAACATTTTATTTGCTTCACGGGTAGCATCCATATACTCATAGTAAACAGACCATGGAGAACCAACACATGAGTAATGAACTCAGTGGAAAATGACTGTGCATACCCTTAAGTCATTCATGCTATTTTCTTAGATGATGCGATCTTCTGAATGAGGAGCAGTCTATTGAGGTCTATTAGAGAGCCTATTTGAAAGAATTAATGAGTCTTATTTGGCCTTTATCTCAAGTAAAACAAACAAATGGTAATTTTAGAGTTGTTTTTATTCCTGTGAATGTTTTAGACTATATTTTAATTAGATTGATGGTAACAATCACAAGAAGCGGAATAGCTTTTTTTTTTCTTCCCTATCATCCAGGGGGCAATTTTCTAGACATTAGAATAAAGGGTTCATGTAGATAGTACATGAAACATTTTTAAAATAATAAAATAAATAAATTTCTCATTGTTGGTATTCAAGATAGATTTCACTGGCTAATATTTCTTCAGCCAATTTTATACATATTTAAAGGTGGATTATATTCATAATGAATGATGCTAAGGGAGATAATTGGGGAAACTTTGACACCAGTACCTTCTAAATAAAAGATGACTATCTATGGTACTCCGTTTCAAGGAGTGAGTATAATTTTCTTGTCAGGTAGGTTGTCACATGCATATCTATATATTTAATTCCTTGGAACCTATTAATTATAAATATTCAATTAGTAAGGTTTTCTTTTCAACTTCCCTAACTTCCTCCAAGTGTTATTGGTTGGAAATGACATTGGAATTGCTTGAAATTTTTCATTCCACACCATTGGAAGTGTTGATGTTGTTACTTTTACAAATTTCCCTTTCTAGAAATGACCAGAACACTGATTTCCAAAGGTGACGTGTTATACACAAACAACGAATCATGGAACACTACATCAAAAACTAATGATGTACTGGGTGAGAGGAGCAAAATGGCGGAGGAGTAGGAAACCTGGATTTCATCTGTTCCCAGGAATTCAGCTGGTTAGGGGTCAAACCATTCTAAACACTTACGAACTCAAAAGGAGATCGAAGAAAAGAATAGCAACAACTCTCTGAACAGAAAAGCGACCACTTTCTGGAAGGTAGGACGTGTGGAGAAGTGAATCTGAGGCGATATTCGGGAAGATAAAGGGTGGGGGAGGGGGCCTCTGTTGGCTGATTCTGGCAAGTGATAGAGCAGCAGAGCTCAAAATCAGAACTTCTAAAGTTGGCTTTGCTGAGGGACGTTGCTCCAGTGGCTAAGCGGGGGGTGGAACTCTCGCTGGGACAGTGTGGTCTCAGGACCCTCGGGGTCACAGAAAGACTGGGGGTGCCTGAGTGTGGTAGAGCTCCCAGGTATTGGAGCAGGGAAGCCAGCTGCAGAGACAGAGCCAAGGAGTGGGCTCTCAGCTCCAGGTTGCCATAAACTGTGATCCACGGTGCAGTCGGGCCACTGGTTCTCCAGCAGGGACCCAACAAGCAGCAGATCTGGGGAGACTCCCCTTCCTCCTCCCAGGAGGAGTGGTGCAGGAGCACACTGCAGGGATTGGCTGGGTTTGGAGACTCCACAGGGGGTCGTGAGCCAAAGATAGAAAAGCTTGGTCATAGGCTGGGTGAACACAGAGTGCGGCCAGATACTGGGGAGAGAGGAGTGATTGCTTTTATCTGGGGGCTCACTGAGGAGTGGAGCCCCAAGTTCTCGGCTCCTCCGGGGAGGAGATTGGGAGGCCACCATTTTCACTCTCCTCCTTCAAAGCTGTACGAAAAGCTTACAGAGAACAAAAGCTCCCAAGAGCAAACCCGAGCAGATTACTTAGCCCAACCCGGAAAGGGCGGGGCAATTCTGCCTCCAGCAAAGACATTTGGGAACCACAGCAACAGGCCCCTCCCCCAGAAGATCAGCAAGAACAGCCAGCTAAGACCAAGTTTACTGATCAATGAGAATGGCAGAACTCCAGCGCTAGGGGAATACTGCACATAGAATTCATGGCTTTCTCCCCATGATTCTTTAGTCTTTCAAAGTTAACTTTTCTTTTGAATTTTTCTTTTTCCCTTTTTCAATGAACATCTTATCAATCCCTTTTTTAAAAAATCTTTTTTTTATTTTTCACTTTTAGAGTCATATCCTATCCCTTCATAGTAGTTAACCTTATTTTTGGTATATATATATAAGTTGTTCTCTCTTTAAAATTTTGGGATATAGTTGCTTCTAACAGATCAAAATATACCCTAAATCTCTAGTGTATGGTTATGTTCTAGTCTCCTTCCTGATCACATTCTCTCCATTTTTTAAAAAATCCTCTTCTTTCTTTTTTCAACCAACTTCTTATCTTATCAATTCCTTTTTAAAATCTTTTATAATTTTCATCTTTACAATCATAGTCCATCCCTTCATCATATTAACCCTTATTTTTTGTACATGTATAAGTTTTACTTTCTTTAAAATTTTGGGAGGCACTTACTTCTAACAGACCAAAATATGCCCCAAATCTAGTATGCGGCACTGATCTATGCATCAGCCTGATCATATTAGATCATATTCTGTTTTTGTTGTTGTTGTTGTTGTTTTGTGTTTATTTGTTTTTATTTTTTTCGTTACTTTTTTCTTTCTTTTTCCCCGGTTTCAGGTCTTTCCTGATTTGTTTAGTGTATCTTTTCTGGGGACGTTGTTACCCTGTTAACATTTTGTTCTCTCATTCATCTATTCCCTCTGAATAAAATGACAAGGTGGAAAAAATCACCTCAAAAAAAAGAACAAGAGGCAGTACCGACTGCCAGGGATTTAATCAATATGGACATTAGTAAGATGTCGGAACTAGAGTTCAGAATGACGATTTTAAAGATACTATCTGGGCTTGAAAAAAGCATGGAAGATATTAGAGAAGCCCATTCTGGAGAAATAAAAGAACTAAAATCTAAACAAATCAAAATCAAAAAGGCTGTTAATGAGGTGGAATGCAAAGTGGAGACTCTAACTGCTAGGATAAATGAGGCAGAGGAGAGAATTAGTGATGTAGAAGACCAAAAGATAGAAAATAAAGAAGCTGAGAAAAAGAGAGATAAACAACTATTGGATCACAAGGGCAGATTTCGAGAGATAAGTGATACCATAAGGTGAAACAATATTAGAATAATTGGGATCCCAGAAGAAGAAGAAAGAGAGAGAGGGAAGAAGGTTTTTGGAGCAAATTATAGCAGAGAACTTCCCTAATTTGGAAAAAGAAAGAGGCATCAAAATCTAGAAGGCACAGAGAACCCCTCTCAAAATCAATAAAAATAGATCAACACCCTGACATCGAATAGTAAAACTTACAAGTCTGAGAGACAAAGAGAAAATCCTGAAAGCAGCTCAGGAGAAGAAATGTGTAACCTACAATGGTAGAAATATTAGATTGGCAACAGACCTATCCACAGAGACCTAGCAGGCCAGAAAGACGGGCATGATATATTCAGAGAATTAAATGAGAAAAATATGCAGCCAAGAATACTATATCCAGCTAGGCTGTCACTGAAAATAGGATAGATAAAGAGGTTCCAGGACAAACAAAAACTAAAGGAATTTGCAAACACAAAACCAGCCCTACAAGAAATCTTGAAAGGGGTCCTCTAAGCAAAGAGAGAGCCTAAAAGCAACATAGACCAGAAAGGAACACAGACAATATACAGTAACAGTCACCTTACAGGCAATACAGTGGCACTAAATTCCTATCTTTCAATAGTTACCCTGAATGTAAATGGGCTAAATGCCCTAATCAAAAGACACAAGCTAACAGATTGGATAAAAAACCAAGACCTATTGAATGCTGTCTGCAAGAGACTCATTTTAGAACCAAAGACACCCCCAGATTGAAAGTGAAGGGGTGGAAAACCATTTACCATGCTAATGGACACCAAAAGAAAGCTGGGGTGGCAATCCTTATATCAGACAAATTAGATTTTAAACCAAAAACTTTAATAAGAGATGAGGAAGGACACTATATCCTATTTAAAGGGCCTATCCAACAAGAAGATCTAACAATTGTAAATATCTATGCTCCTAACATGGGAGCAGCCAATTATATAAACCAATTAATAAAAAAATTAAAGAAACACATTGACAACAATACAATAATAGTGGGGGACTTTCACATCCCCCTCACTGAAATGGACAGATCATCTAAGCAAAAGATCAACAAGGAAATAAAGTCTTTAATGACACACTGGACCAGATGGACTTCACAGACATATTCAGAACATTTCATCCCAAAGCAACGGAATACACATTCTTCTCTAGTGCCCATGGAACATTCTCCAGATTCGATCACATCCTAGGTCATAAATCAGGTCTCAACCAGTACCAAAAGATTGGGATCATTCCCTGCTTATTTTCAGACCAAAATGCTTTGAAACTAGAACTCAATCACAAGAGGAAAGTTGGAAAGAACTCAAATACATGGAGGCTAAAGAGCATCCTACTAAAGAATGAATGGGTCAACCAAGAAATTAAGGAAGAATTAAATAAATTCATGGAAACCAATGAAAAAGAAAACACAACTGTTCAAAATCTTTGGGATGCAGCAAAGGCAGTCCTAAGAGGAAAGTATATAGCAATACAAGCCTTTCTCAAGAATCAAGAAAGGTCTGAAATACACAACCTAACCCTACACCTAAGGGAGCTGGAGAAAGAACAGTAAATAAAGCCTGAACCCAGCAGGAGAAGAGAAATAATAAAGATCAGAGTGGAAATCAATGAAATAGAAACCAAAAGAACAGTAGAACAGATCAACAAAACTAGGAGGTGGTTCTTTGAAAGAATTAACAAGATTTAAGAAGATTGATAAACCACTGGCCAGACTTATCAAAAAGAAAAGAAAAATGACCCAAATAAATAAAATCATGAATGAAAGAGGAGCAATCACAACCAATGCCAAAGAAAAACAAACAATTATAAGAACATATTCTGAGCAACTCTATGCCAGCAAATTAGATAATCTGGAAGAAATGGATGCATTCCTAGAGATGTATCAACTACCAAAACTGAACCAGGAAGAAATAGAAAACCTGAACAGACCCATAACCAGTAAGGACATTGAAGCAGTCATCAAAAATCTCCCAAAAAACAAGAGCCCAGGGCCAGATGGCTTCCCAGGGGAATTCTACCAAACATTTCAAGAAGAATTAATACCTATTCTTCTGAAACTGTTCCAAAAAGTAGAAATGGAAGGAGAACTTCCAAACTCCTTTTATGAGGTCACCATTACCTTGATCCGCAAACCAAAGACCCCATAAAAAAGGAGAATTACAGGCCAATATCCTTGATGAACATGGATGCAAAAATTGTCACCAAAATACTAGCCAATAGGATCCAACAGTACATTAAAAGGATTATTCATCACGAGCAAGTGGGATTCATCCCTGGGCTGCAAGATTTCTTCAGCATCCACAAATCAATCAATGCGATACAATACATTAATAAAAGAAAGAACAAGAACCATATGATCCTCTCAATAGATGTAGAAAAAGCATTTGACAAAGTACAGCATCCTTTCTTGATCAAAACTCTTTAGAGTATAAGGATAGAGGTTACATACCCCAATATCATACAAACCATCTATGAAAAACCCACAGTGAATATCATTCTCAATGGGGAAAAACTGAGAGCTTTTCCCTTAAGGTCAGGAACAGGGCAGGATGTCCACTATCACCACTGCTATTCAACATAGTATTAGAAGTCCTAGCCACAGCAATCAGACAAGAAGAAGAAATAAAGGCATCCAAATTGGCAAAGAAGAAGTCAAACTCTCACTCTTTGCAGATGATATGATACTTTAAGTGGAAAACCCTAAAGACTCCACCCCTAAACTCCTAGAACTCATACAGAAATTCAGTCAAGTGGCAGGATATAAAATCAATGCACAGAACTCAGTGGCATTCCTATACACCAACAACAAGACTGAAGAAAAAGAAATTAAGGAGTTGATCCCATTTACAATTTTACCCAAAACCATAATATACCGAGGAATAAATCTAACCAAAAAGGCAAAGATTCTGTACTCAGAAACTATAAAATACTCATGAAAGAAATTGAGGAAGACACAAAAAATGGAAAAACATTCCATGCTTATGGATTGGAAGAACAAATTTTGTGAAGATGTCAATGCTACCTAGAGCAATCTACACATTCAGTGCAATCCCCATCAAAATACCATCCACTTTTTTCAAGAAATGGAACAAATAATCCTAAAATTTGTATGGAGCCAGAAAAGACTCCAAATAGCCAGAGGAATGGTGAAAAAGAAAAGCAAAGCTGGGGACATCACAATTCCGGACTTCTAGCTCTATTACAAACTGGAGTCATCAAGATAGTATGGTACTGGCACAAAAACAGACACATAGATCAATGGAACAGAATAGAGAGCCCAGAAATGGACCCTCAACTCTACGGTCAACTCATCTTTGACAAAGCAGGAAAGAATGTCCAATGGAAAAAAGACAGTCTCTTCAACAAATGGTGTTAGGAAAATTGGACAGCCATATACAGAAGAATGAAACTGGACCATTTCCTTATACCACACACAAAAATAGACTCAAAATGGTTGAAAGACCTGAATGTGAGACAGGAGTCCATCAAAATCCTAAAGGAGAACACAGGCAGCAACCTCTTTGACCTCAGCTGCAACAACTTCTTCCTAGAAACATTGCCAAAGGCAAGGGAAGCAAGGGTAAAAATGAACTATTGGGACTTCATCAAGAGAAAAAGCTTTTGCACAGCAAAAGAAACAGTCAACAAAACCAAAAGACAACCGATAGAATGGGAGAAGATATTTGCAAATGACATATCAGAAAAAGGGCTAGTATCCAAATCTAGAAAGAACTTCTTAAACTCAACACCCAAAGGACAAATGATCCAATCAAGAAATGGGCAGAAGACGTGAACAGACATTTTTCCAAGGAAGACATCCAAATGGCCAACAGACACATGAAAAAGTGCTCAAAATCGCTCAGCCTCAGGGAAATCCAAATCAAAACCTCAATGAGATATCACCTCACACTAGTCAGAATGGCTAAAATTAACAAGTCAGGAAACGACAGATGTTGGCAGGGATGGGGAGAAAGGGGAACCCCCTACACTGTTGGTGGGCATGCAAGGTAGTGCAGCCACTCTGGAAAACAGTATGGAGGTTCCTCCAAAAGTTGAATTTAGTGCTACGATATGATCTAGCAGTTGCACCACTGGGTATTTACCCCAAAATTACAAATGTAGGGATCTGATGGGGGTACATGCACCCCGATGTTTATAGCAGCAATGTCTACAATAGTCAAACTGTGGAAAGAGCCAAGATGTCCATCGACAGATGAATGGATAAGGGGAAGTGGTGTATATATACAATGGAATAATATGCAGCCATCAAAAGGAATGAAAGCATGCCATTTGGAATGACCTGGATGGAACTGGAGGATATTATGCTGAGCGAAATAAGTCAATCAGAGAAAGACATGTATCATATGATCTCACTGATACGAGGGATTCTTAATCTCTGGAAACAAACTGAGATTTGCTAGAGTAGTGGGGGTTGAGAGGGATGGTGTGACTGGGTGATAGACATTGGGGAGGGTATGTGCTGTGGTGATCGCTGTGAATTGTGTAAGACTGTTGAATCACAGACCTGTACCTCTTAAACAATACATTATGTGTTCAAAAAAAAAAAAAAAGAATAAGATAGCAAGAGGGGAAGAATGAAGCAGGGGAGATCGGAGGGTGAGACGAACCATGAGAGACTATGGACTGTGAGAAACAAAGTGAGAGTTCTAGAGGGGAGGGTGTGGGGGGATGGGTTAGCCTGGTGACGGGTATTAAAGAGGACACGTTCTGCATGGAGCACTGGGTGTTATACGCAAACAATGAATCATGGAACACTACATCAAAAACTAATGATGTAATGTATGGTGATTAACATAACATAAGAAAAACTAATGTACTGTATGGTGACTAACAAAACATAAAAAAAAAAAAAGAAAGAAATAGGCAATTTCTGAAAGATGGCAGAGGAGTAGGGGACCCTATATCAGGTGGTCCCGGGAATTGAGCTGGATATCTACCAGACCACTCTGAGCACCCATGAAACCAGCCTGAGATGTAAGAAGAGCTGGATCTCTACAAACAGAATATCACAGGCAGTTAGTTTTGAGGTACAAAGTGGAGAGCCGTGATTCTGTGGGCAGATATCGAAGGATAAACAGCAGGCGGAGGGTGCCTGGCCATGGAGATCCTACACTGCCAGTGAGTGACAGCCTCACGCACTGCAGAAGGGGCACAGACTCAGAGACCGGTACCTTCGGGAAAGCACTTTAGGGCAGCCCTGGGGTGGAAACCTAGAGCGGTGGGGTCGTGCACACGTGAACTGCAGCCCCCCGGACAGAAACCCGGAGCGAGAGTCATGCGCACGCGAACTGCAGCATCTGAGACAGAAACCCGGTGCGCCGGGGTCACCTCTGTGAACTGCAGCCCCCGGGGTGGAAACCCGGATTGACAGAGTCACACGCAGGCAAACGGCAGCCTCCGAGACAGAAAACCAGTGTGCCGGGGTCACGCTGGTGAACTGCAGCCCCTGGGAGGGAAACCCAGAGCTGCAGAGCCCTGCGCGCGCAAACTGGGAGCGGCTGGTGGTTTTAGAAGCACAAAGGGAAGAGACGTGTCCCAACTGGAGGCAGGACTGGGGGTGCTGTGGAGGGGCGCACAACCCAGGACACTGCAGTTTATAGCAGCACAGACAGAAATGGAGACGGTGTGGTCTGGAGAGCACACTGAAGAACAGACTGCGGTCGCTCTGCTCTGAGGCAGAGGCTTGGAAACGGTCTCTTCTGCTCTGACTCGCAGAAGAGACGCAGAAAGTCACCAGGGAAAGGCGACAGAGAACAAAAGCCCCAAAGAATGATTCCCACTGAGCCTAGCCCCCACCACAGGGGCACAGAGCAGCTCTGCCGGAACAGGGTTGCCTGAGTAACAGCGGCAGGCCTCTCCCCCAGAAGACAGGCTGGGAAAACAAGAGGCTAGCAGCCCTAAGGTCCCAAGAAAACAGGTGCATCTTACTTGGGTTCTGGTCAATAATTTGGACTCTATACATTCCCTCAAACACCCATCAACAGAATGACTAGGAGGAGGAGCCCCCAAAACAGAAAAGACTCAGAGATTGTGACTTATGCTGCAGATTTACAAATGGATGCAGATATAACCAAGATGTCAGGGATGGAATTCAGGCTAGCAATTGTGAAGACAATGGCGAGAATGGAGAAACCAATTAATGGCAACATAGAGTCTCTAAGGGCAGAAATAAAAGGTGAATTGGAAGAACTTAAAAATGCTATCAGTGAGATCCAATCCAATCTAGATAATCTAACAGCTAGGGTAACTGAGACAGAAGAGAATAAGCGACCTGGAAGACAATATAATAGATAAAAAGGGAAAAGACGAGGCCAGGGAAAAACAACTCAGAATCCATGAAAATAGAATCAGAGAAATAAGTGACACCATGAAGCATTCCAGTGTCAGAATAATTGGAATCCCAGAGGGAGTGGAAAGAGAGAGAGAGGAATAGAAGATATATTTGAGCAAATCATAGCTGAGAACTTCCCTAATCTGGGGAATGAAACAAGCATTCGAGTCCTAGAGGCAGAGAGGACCCCTCCTAAGATCAAGGAAAACAGGCCAACACCCCAGCATGTAATAGTAATACTTGCAAATCTTAGAACCAAGGAAACCATCTAAAGGGCAGTTAGGGGGAAGAGATTCCTTACGTACGGAGGGAGAAACATCAGAATAACGTCAGACCTATCCACAGAGACCTGGCAAGCCAGAAAGGCCTGGGAAGACATATTCAGGGTACTAAATGAGAAGAACGTGCAGCCAAGAATATTTTATCCGGCAAGGCTTTCATTTAGAATGGATGGAGAGATGCAGAGCTTCCATGACCAGCAGAAGTTGAAAGAATATGTGACCACTAAGCTGGCCCTGCAATAAATATTAAGGGGGGTTCTATAAAAGGAGAAAGACCCCAAGAATGATATACAACAGAAATTTACAGGGACAATCTATAAAAACAACATCTTCACAGGCAACATGATGACAATTAATTCATACCTTTCAATAATCACTCTCAACATGAATGGCCTAAACGCTCCCATAAAACAGCACAGGGTTGCAGATTGGATAAAAAGACAGGACCCATCCATATGCTGTCTACAAGAGACTCATTTTGAACCTAAAGAAACATCGAGACTGAAAGTGAAGGGCTGGAGATCCATCCTCTATGCCAGCGGACCTCAAAAGGAAGCTGGGGTAGCAATTCTTATATCAGACAAATTAGATTTTAAACTAAAGTCTGTAATAAGAGACACAGAAGGGCACTCTATCATTCTCAAAGGGTCTATCCAACAAGAAGTCTAACAGTTGTAAATATCTATGTCCCCAACATGGGAGCAGCCATCTACATAAGCCAACTGTTAACCAAAATAAAGAGTCATATTGATAACAATACATTAATTGTAGGAGACCTCAATACTCCACTCTCAGCAGTGGACAGATCATCTAGCAGAAAATCAACAAGGAAACAAGAGCTTTGAATGATACACTGGATCAGATGGACCTCATAGATATTTACAGAACATTCCACCCTAAAACCACAGAATACTCATTCTTCTCAAGCGCACATGGAACTTTCTCCAGAATAGACCATATACTGGGTCACAAATCAGGTATCAACCGATACCAAAAGACTGAGATTATTCACTGCATATTCTCAGACCACAATGCTCTAAAACTGGAACTCAATCACAAGAAAAAATTTGGCAGAAATTCAAACACTTGGAAGCTAAAGACCACTCTGCTCAAGAACATTTGGGTCAACCAAGAAGTCAAAGAAGAACTTAAACAATTCATGGAAATCAATGAGAACGAAAACACATCGGTCCAAAACCTATGGGATACTGCAAAGACGGTCCTAAGGGGGAAATACATAGCCATCCAAGCCTCACTCAAAAAAATACAAAAATCCCGAATTCACCAACTAAGTCTACACCTTAAAGAACTAGAGAAAAAGCAACAAACGATGCCTAAGCCATGCATTAGAAGAGAAATAATTAAAATTGGAAGAGAAATCAATTAGAAACCAGAAACACAGTAGATCAGATCAACAAAACTAGAAGTTGGTTTTTTGAAAGAATTAATAAGATCGATAAACCACTGGCCAGACTTATCCAAAAGAACAGAGAAAGGACCCAATTTAATAAAATTATGAATGAAAGGGGAGAGACCATGACTAACACCAAGGAAAGAGAAACAATTATTAGAAATTATTATGAACAACTATATGCCAATAAACTGAGCAATCTGGATGAAATGGAGGCCTTCCTGGAAACGTATAAGCTACCAAGACTGAATCAGGAAAAAATTGACAACATGAATAGGCCAATAACCAGTAACGAGATTGAAGCAGTGATCAAAAACCTCCCAAAAAACAAGAGTCCAGGGCCTGAAGGATTCCCTGGGGAATTCTACCAAACATTTAAAGAAGAAATAATACCTATTCTATGGAAGCTGTTTCCAAAAATAGAAATAGAAGGAAAACTTCTAAACTCATTTTAGGAGGCCAGCATTACCTTGATCCCTAAACCAGGCAAAGACCCCGTCAAAAAGGAGAATTTCAGACTGATATCCCTGATGAATATGGATTCCAAAATCCTCAACAAAATCCTAGCTAATAGGATCCAACAATACAGTAAAAGGATCATCCACCACAACCAAGTGGGATTTATCCCCCGGATGCAAGGGTGGTTCAACATTCGCAAATCAATGTGATAGAACACATTAATAAGAGGAGAGAGAAGAACCATATGGTCCTCTCAATTGATGCAGAAAAAGCATTTGACAAAATACAACATCCTTTCCTGATTAAAACTCTCCAGAGTATAGGGATAGAGGGAACATTCCTTAAGCTCATAAAATCCATCTATGAAAAACCCACGGCGAATATCATCCTCAATGGAGAAAAGGTCAGATCCTTTCCCTTAAGATCAGGAACATGTCAAGGGTGCCCACTCTCTCCACTGTTGTTCAACATAGTACTAGAAGTCCTAGCAACAGCAATCAGACAACAAAAAGAAATAAAATGTATTCAAGTTGGCAAAGAAGAAGTCAAACTCTCTCTTTTCACAGATGACATGATACTTTATGTGGAAAACCCAAAAGACTCCACCCCCAAATTACCAGAACTCAGCCAACAATTCAGTAATGTGGCAGGATACAAAATCATTGCCCAGAAATCAGTTGCTTTCCTATACACTAACAATGCAACTGTAGAAAGAGAAATTAGAGAAACGATTCCATTTACAATAGCACGAAAAACCATAAGATACCTCGGAATAAACCTAACCAAAGAGGTAAAGGATCTATACTCTAGGAACTACAAAACACTCATGAGAGAAATTGAAGAAGACACAAAAAGATGGAAAAATATTCCATGCTCATGGATCAGAAGAATAAACATTGTTAAAATGTCTATGCTACCCAAAGCAATCTATACCTTCAATGCCATCCTGATCAAAATTCCAATGACATTTTTCAAAGTGCTGGAAGAAACAATCCTGAAATTTGTAGGAAATCAGAAAAGACCCCGAATCACCAAAGAGATGTTGAAAAAGAAAAACAAAGTTGGGGGCATCACATTGCACGGCTTCAAGCTATATTACAAAGCAGTGATCACCAAGACAGCATGGTATTGGCACAAAAACAGACATACGGACCAATGGAACAGAATAGAGAACCCAGATATGGACCCTCAACTCTATGGTCAAATAATCTTTGACAAAGCAGGAAAAAACATGCAATGGAAAAAAGTCTCTTCAATAAATGGTGCTGGGAAAATTGGACAGCCACATGCAGAAGAATGAATTCGACCATTCTCTAACAGCATTCACAAAGATAAACTCAAAGTGGATGAAAGACCTCAATGTGAGACAGGAATCCATCCAAATCCTAGAGGAGAACATAGGCAGTAACCTCTTTGACATCAGCCACAGCAACTTCTTTCAAGATACATCTCCAAAAGCTAGTGAAACAAAAGCAAAAATGAACTTTTGGGACTTCATCAAGATAAAAAGCTTCTGTATAGCAAAGGAAACAGTCAAGAAAACAAAGAGGCATCCCACAGAATGGGAGAAGATATTTGCAAATGACACTACAGATAAAGGGCTGGTATCCAAGATCTATAAATTACTTCTCACACTCAACACCCAAAAAACAAATAATCCAGTCAAAAAGTGGGCAGAAGAGAGGAACAGACACTTCTCTGAGGAAGACATACAAATGGCTAACAGACACATGAAAAAATGTTCATCATCATTAGCCATCAGGGAAATCCAAATAAAAACCACACTGAGATTCCCACCTTACACCAGTTAGAATGGCGAAAATGGACAGGGAAAGAAACAACAAATGTTGGAGAGGTTGTGGAGAAAGGGGAACACTCTTACACTGTTGGTGGGAATGCAAGTTGGTACAGCCACTTTGGAAAACAGTGTGGAGGTTCCTCAAAAATTTAAAAATAGAGCTACCCTATGACCCAGCAATTGCACTCCTGGGTATTTACCCCAAAGACACAGATGTAGTGAAAAGAAGGGCCGTATGCACCCCAATGTTCATAGCAGCAATGTCCGCAATAGCCAAACTGTAGAAAGAGCCGAGATGCCCTTCAACAGATGAGTGGATAAAGAAGATGTGGTCCATATATACAATGGAATATTACTCAGGCATCAGAAAAGATGAATACCCAACTTTTACATTAACATGAATGGGACTGGAGGAGATTATGCTAAGTGAAATAAGTCAAGCAGAGAAAGTCAATTATCACATAGTTTCACTTATTTGTGGAAAATAAGGAATAACATGGAGGATATTAGGAGAAGGAAGGGAAAAATGGGCAGGGGGAGTTGGAGGGAGAGTTGAACCGTGAGAGAGTATGGACCTGAGAAACAAACAGGGTTTTAGAGGGGAGGGGTGAGGGGGGATTGGTTAGCCCAGTGATGGGTGTTAAGGAGGGCACGTACTGCATGGAGCACTGGGTGTTATACGAAAACAATGGATCGTGTATCACTACATCAAAAACTAATGATGTATTGTATGGTGACTAACATAATGAAATATAAAAAAAAAAAAGAAAAAAGAAAAAATGTAATTTTCATGCTGTATATAAAATAAATAAATAAATAAATTTATTTTTCATGGATCATTCATTTATTTTTTAAAGTTTTTATTTAAATTCCAGTAGTTAACATACAGTGTAATATCAGTTTCAGGTGTACAATATATTCAACAGTTTCATACAACACCTGGTGCTCATCACAGCAAGAGCACTCCTTTTTTAAGCTAGTTAATAATATAATTCGTTTTGCAAAAGTTCTGTGAAACTAACCAGTGTAAGGTTTAATAATTTGTGGAGTCATCTGGGGCTTCTGTCTCATTTATTTCCAAGAATATCAGAAAAATCCTAGTAGAGTAGTAAATTAGCATATTTGTGTGCAGGTACATAATGAACCATTCAGTCTTCAGTGGTTGACAAATGGTCATGTATACTTCTCATATTTTCCTATTTTTACTCTATTTTCACAGCTCAGTGTAAACTAAAACCTTGGTTTCATATGAATAAAAAAATTATCCCTTCCTCTTGAAATGTGACAAGGAAGAAAATATTGGGAATAATTCTACCATCTCATCCTCAAGAGCCAGTAGGAATTCTACCATCAGTAAGCATTTTGTCCTGAAGATACTGACACTTCTCTTAAGACACTACAACACTCCTATTACAGGCTGGATCATTAACTGTGATGACTAGTCTCCATGAGTAAATAATATGGGTTAATGTGTCCCAGGGTGAAATAATCTGGAGTGCTCAGTGTCTGCCACATATGTCAGGATCAAGATTTTTTTAAAAAAGAAATGTGTCTGGATCTTCGATTCTCACTGGAGTCTGAACAAAATGAGTGACAAAGTCACTTCTGTGGACTGAGGTCCAGCACAAGAGATCATGTTAGCCAAAAATGTGGAGGGGAGGTTCAGTTTGGTCTGCTGGTATAACTAATAGGGACTATAGTAATTGAATTCTACCCTGATTGCATATATTAAGAATAATGAATTATATAAAGATCTTTCAATTTCTGGTTTAGGAATGACATGGCAACTCTTTTGAGTGCTTGGCTGGCAGCCTCCACACATTCATAGTAACCAGACCCTGGAGAACCAGCATGTGAGGAGAGAGACCAGTGGTAAATGGTTATGCCTACCTTTGAGCCATTCACACATTTTTCTTACATGCCAAAATCTTTAGAGTGAGGAGCAATTGACTGAGATCGACTAGGTAATCAAGGTAAAGGATGAGTCTTTATTTATTTATCTCTTAAGTAAAAGAAATATGGAAATTGAAGAGTAGTTTCTATTTGTCAAAATGCTTTAAAGGATGTTTTAATTTCCTTTCTGATGAGGTCACAAGAATTAGAATACTATTTTCCCCCTGTCACCCAAGCAGAAATGTTCTAGACATTTGAGATATGGACTCAAGTAGATGCTGCACTAAAATTTTTAATTATAAAATGATTGCATTTTCAGTTCTTGGCGTTTTAGGTAGATTTTATTGCCCAATATTCACATTTTGTTAGTGGGTTTCATAGTTAGTGTTGAAGGAGAGATCCTAGTTTTAAGCCCGATGCTGATGGAGGCCGTTTTGGGAAACTTTGAGACCAAGGTCTTGTGACCTTCAATGCTGCCCTGTTTCAAGTATGAACATAATTTTTCTTATTATATAGAGAGTCAAGTGAATATCTATGGTTTATTTTTTACGACTTGTTATTAGTAAACTTTCAATTATGGTGTTTTTGTTTGTCAACTTTCTTAATTTCCCAGTATATTTTGTAGATTTTAAGTGATATTGGAATTGGATGAAATTTCTACCACTGCTCCAATGAACTACTGATTTTGTCATTGTTACCAGTTCTCTTCTATGGGAATAATCAGAACAGTGCACTCCAGAGGTAACTTTGCAATTTTTAATAAAATTTATTATTTATTATTATTTAGGTTATTTCTATTATTTATTTTTGGCAAATAAGATTACACATGATTTTGAAGAGTCTCTTAATCCAGACAATATGAAGCCTTTATATTCTGGGTTATCTGAGACTTCTGTGTACTTTCCCTCCAGGATTTATATGCTTCCTCTTTTAAATTATATCAGAAGGGCCTACTTGAAAAATAGTATTATGATATACTTATTCATAGTAAACCTCTTACGTTGTGAATGATACAGATGGACATGTATACTTCCCATCTTTCCATAATTTTATTCTATGCTAACTTGAACATGGACACAGAACTTGGTTTCATATAAAAGCTTTTATTTCTTCCCTTTGAGACATGAAATGAAGGAAAGTTTTGGGAAGAATTCTGCATCCTATCCTCAAGGGCCAGTGGGAATTTTCATGCTGGTAAGTTTTTTTTTCCTGAAGATACCGACATTCTCTCAGGGAATTTTAACTCTTCTGGTAAGATTTTGGCTAAGCTAGTCAGTCATGAGGCTGGGTCCTTGACTGTGGTGGCTAGTCTCCATAACTGAATAGTATGGTTCACTGTGTCCTAGGGAGACAGAATCCTGAGTGTTCAGTATCTGACATATATCTCAGGATTAAAATCCCTTTTGCAAACGTACTTAGATCAATGATGGCTTCACAAATGGGTCTTGTTGAAATCTGAACAAGATGAGTGACAAAATAACTTCTATAAGGTGAGGTCCAGCACAGGGACCATGATACTAGGCAAAAAATGTGAAAGAGAATTCAATTTGGTCACCAAGGGTACCAAATAAAAAGGACTATGGCATTGGAAAACTAGCATACTAACAAATGCTAGAGGAAATGAATGGTACAGAGGCTGTAAATAACCACTGTGGAATGACACAGCTACTCTGAGGGCTTGACTGATAGCTTTCATAAACCCACATTAAGCAGACTGTGGAAAACCAGCACATGAGTAGTGAACACTGTGGGAAATGGCTGTGCCTAGTCTTGAGCCATTTACACCATCTCCTCAGTCACAGTCATTTGTGAGAATCAACATAGAAATAAGAATCAGTTAGAAATAAGTTATTCAGGGCGCCTGGGTGGCTCAGTTGGTTAAGCGACTGCCTTCGGCTCAGGTCATGATCCTGGAGTCCTGGGATCGAGTCCCACGTCGGGCTCCCTGCTCAGCAGGGAGTCTGCCTCTTTCTCTGACCCTCCCCCCTCTCATGCTCTCTATCTCATTCTCTCTCTCAAATAAATAAATAAAATCTTAAAAAAAAAAAAAAGAAATAAGTTATTCAGGGGCATCTGGGTGGTTCAGTCGTTAAGCATCTGCCTTCAGCTCAGGTCATGGTCCCAGGGTCCTGGGATCAAGCCCCGCACCGGGCTCCCTGCTCAGAGGAGAGCCTGCTTCTCCCTCTCCCACTCCCCCTGCTTGTGTTCCCTCTCTCACTGTGTCTCTCTCTGTCAAATAAATAAATAAAATCTTAAAAAAAAGAAAGAAAAAAGTTATTCATTTTTTTGCTTATTATTTATCTCTTAAATACAAGAAATATGGGAAAATTGAAGAGTAAGTAGATCGTATTTATTAGGTGATCTTATTATGTTTTAATTTGCTTGCTAGCCCAGTTTCAAGATTAGAATTATTTTTCTTTTTCTCCTCACTCAGGGAGAAATTTTCTAGATATTTGATGATGGATTAAATTAGATATTTCATTAAACATTTTAACATGAAATGATTAAATTTCCAATTCTTGGAATTTCATGTTGATATCATTGCTTAACATTCATATTCCATCAGTGGGTTTATGTGTATAAAGGTAAGTTATAATTTTAGTGAGTAATGCTTGGGGGTGGGCTTTGGGTCAGCTTTGAGACCAAGGTTTTAGAAAATTTGATTTTCTATACTACTTTTTTTCCGAGGAAAAAGCATAATTTTTCTAGTTACATAGATGGTCAAGGGAACATCTTTGTTTGATTCCTTAATTATCTGTTATCAGTAAACATTCAACTGGGAAGGTTTTGTTTCACAACTTTTTATATTTCCTCTGTGTTTTTGTGGAATGGAAGTGATTTTTTGAGTTGCATGAATACTCATCACCATTGCAAAGAAGTGCTGATTTTGTCATTTTTATCTGTTCCTTTTCTTTGAGATGGCACAAAACAATACACTCCAAGGGTAATAACCAATTTGAAATAAATTACTTTTATGGCTTATATTTTTTAATATTTTTCTGTAGTCAAGTAGATAATTGGTTTTGTGAAGTATCTGTTAATCTGGACAATGTGCGTTATTAATTATCTGGTGAACTGTCAAATATTTTGTCTCTCTTATTTCCAGGATTTTTGACTTCTCTCTTTGAATAATAACAGAAACATCCTAATAAAGTAATATGAGTTCACTTGATATGAAGGTATATTATAATCCCTTCTGTGTTGTGCATGTTTGATAAATGGACATCACATATTTCCATATTTTAGTCTATTTGCACAAGTTGATATGAACCACTATCTGGGTCTCATATGAATTGATTCCTTCTTCTTGATAGAGTTTCAGGAGGGGGTGGGGGCTGGGTGGCTCAGTTAAGTGTCTGCCTTCAGCTCAGGTCATGATCCTGGAATCCTGGGATCCATCTGCCCCACATCAGGCTCCCTGCTCAGTGGGGAGTCTGCTTCTCCTTCTGCTCTGCCTCTCCCCCCACTCCTTCTCTTTCTCTCATTCACTCTCTGTCAAATAAATAAATAAAATCTTATTTAAAAACAGAGAATTCCAGTAGGAATTCTAACATTAGTAAGCATTTGTCCTGAAAAAAACTGGCATTCCTCTTAGGATACTCTAACATTCATATGACAGTGAAATTCTGACTGTACTAATCAGTTGTGAGGCTGAGTCATTGACTATGATGACTAGTCTCCATGATTAAATAATATGGCTCAGTGTGTCCCAGGGAGACAGAATCTGGAATGCTTAGTGTCTGTCACATATCTTAGGTTTAATATCCCTTTTATAAATGTGACTAGTCCAATGATGAATTAAAAAAATGGATATCATTGGAATATGAAAAAAATGAGTGACAGAAACACTTCTGTGAGCTGAGGTCTGCCAAAGGACCATATGAGGCAAAAAATATGGATAAAGTTCAGTTAGTCAGTAGTACCAGCCAGGTCTGTGGTATTTGAAACCTAAACTTATTGCATACATTAAGAAAAATGAATTGTGCAGAGATCTATAAATATCTGATTTAGAAGTGACATGGTAACTCTGAGTGCTTGGCTAGCAGCATCCATATAGTCATAATAATCAGGCACTGGGGAACCAGCACATAAGTAATGAGACTGATGAGTCACATTTTTGTCTACCATTAAGCCATTCACATGATTTCCTTAGATGCTGCAATCTTGTGAGTGAGGCATAGTCCATTGAGGTCAATTAGATAGTTCAAAAGATATTATAATTCATGAGTTACCAATATTTTTTTAGATAAAGGAAACATAATAGAAGTTGAAAAATGGTTTGTATTTGTGTGAATATCTCAGAGAGTGTTTTAATTTGCTTGTTAATCCAGTCACAATAATTCATAGTGTTTTTTTCTTGCCACTCAAAGAGAAATTTTTTAGATATTTGAATGATGGATTCAAGTATGTACTGCATTAAATATTTTTTTAGAAGAGAGGGGGTAGGGAGATGGGGTAGCCAGGTGATGGGTATTAAGGAGGGCATGTGTTGTGATGAGCACTTGGTGTTATACACAACTAATGAATCATTGAACACTACATCAAAAACTAATGATGTACTATATGTTGGCTAACTGAACTAACTAAATAATATATATATATATATATATATATATATATATATTTGTAACTGTGAAATTATTGCCAATTATATCCAAATCTTGGAATTTTATTGGTTGATGTTGATATTCCTTCAGTCTGTTTCATTTCTGTTTAAAGGAAGATCCTAGTTTTAATGAATGATGCTAAGAGTTCTTTGGAGAAACTTTGACTACGTCTTAAAACAAAATTACTTTGTATACCATTCTATTTCATGGAACAAGGGTACTTTTTTTCTTGTCATATAGCTGGTCATTGAATGTATATAATTAATGCTTGTAAGCTTTTATCAATAAACATTGGATTTGGAAAGTTTTCTTCCTTGGCTCCTCTGACTGTCCCTGTGGTTTGTAGGTTGGAAGTAAGATCACAGTTGCATGGAATTCTTGCCACTTCACCAAAGAATACCTGATTTTGTCACTTTTACCAACTCCCTTACCTGAGAAGAAACAATGATGCACTCTCAAGGTAATATCTATTTTTTAATAAATTTTTTCCTGGGTTATTTTTATCATTTAAGGAATCATGAATTAATTAATGTTGTATAGAATCTGTCAATTTAAACAGTGTGAGGCTTTAGTAATCTAGTGATTCTTCAAGACTTCTGTTTTTTTTCCAGAATTTTTGCACTTTCTCAGTCTTTCTGTTGATCCCTCATATAGGAATTAGGCAGAGAAATGATGGCAAGGTAATTTCTCACCAGTGTGTCAGTGTTCATACCAATAAGTGTGCTTACCCAAATGCCACTAGTACTTAGCAGTGTATCCTTATGAGCACCACCCTAAAAATAGAATGAGAAGTATTTTAATTAAGAGAGCTCACTGTCTGACTTTTCTGTATACTCTCAACCCCTCTAGTTACATGTCATATTTATCGTGCCTATGTGAGCCCTGCATGCATTGCTGTGACCACAATGTGGAATTAGGTGTAGCGTAACCCTATGTATCCTCTGCAAATTGCCATGTTCCTGAGCTCAGGCAGATTAAGTGATTTTTAAACAATGGTGCTTTATTCCCCTATAATGGCTTTTTGTGATTTCCTCCTCTCCAAATCACTGGATCATTTTTGAGTATAAGATAATTCTGAGGTTGAATTGCCAGAAATATATGTGCATTGTTGTGATTGAAATTTTCACCAGGCCAACATTTTCCTGGAACTTTAAGCATACTCTGGTTGCTCATTTAATTTGTCTGGCAGAAAATGTTGGACAAAATTTGCTCTGATGGAGGCTAGAAATTAACACTATTAATATTGTTGGAATAACATTGGAAACATCCTAGGAGAACAGTATATTAGATTATTTAATAAGAAGTGCATTATTGAACCCTCCCATATTGTGCTTCTGGCAGACCAATGAACATATTTATTTCTCATCTTTCTACATTTTTACTGTATTCCCACAGGTCAACAAGGATAGAGCTCAGGTGTCACATGAAAATGTTTATCCTTTACCCTTGAGCTAGGACACAAAGGAAGGGTCCTTCCTCAAGGGCCAGTAGGAATTCTCAATAATTTTCAGTTAGCATTTGTCCCTAAAATATTGATCTTTCTTTTAAGAATTATGTAATATTCCAGTTACCATAAGACAGTCAATGATAGTCAGCTAGGAAACCTGAATCATTAATGTAGGGGCTGGTCTCCATGACTGAATAGGATAGATAACTGTGTCCCAGAGAGATGAACTCCAGAGTGCTCAGTTTCTTTCATTTTCTGAGGTACACAGTACCCTATTTTAGGAACTTGTGTGTATCAGTGATGACTATAATTGACGTCATTGAAAAATCTGAACAAAATAAGTTACACAATCACTTCTGTGAAACTGAGGTCCAGCCAGATATCCATCATAAACAAAATATGTACAAGGGGGAGATCCAGGTTTTCATTTTGTGGTACCAGGAAGAACCACAGTATTAGAAAACTAAGCAACTGAATTCTTAAGATGGTGGAGCAGTAGGGGGATTCTATGCTTGCCCCATCCTTCAAACACAGCTAGATAGATATCAAACCATTCTGAACACCCAATAAATCCATATGGGGACTGAGAGAAAAAATTGCACATCTAGAGGGAGAAAAGTGGCCACATTGTGGAAGGTAGGAGCTGTGGAGAGTTGATTTGGGGAAGAGAATTGCAGATGCTACAGAGGGGATTGAGCCCTGATCATACAGAGAGGAGAGAGAGAGAGAGAAAGAGAGGAAGAAAGAGTGATATCAGTATGCAGGCAATTGCACAAGAAAAACTTCCCAAAAACCATTGACTGAGAAAAGGAGAGAGGCTGATTGTCACAAGATTTTACAAGCAGTGGAGCTGAAAGTCTGAAGTTTTAGAAGTCCATGCCATCACCAGGGTCATGCCTGACAAGCTTAGCAATGCTCCTGCGGGGAAGGAGGACAGAGGCCCAGGAGCAGACGGCATCTAAGGATCCCCTGGGTCACACCAAAAAAGGCAGTTCCCCTTCTTGGAGTGCATTTAGGAAATATGGCACTGCCTCTCAGGACAAAAATGATGGCAGGCACTGTTAAGCAGCCCTGTTAATTAACATTATCAGTGGAGGCATCTGCTGAAGGCAGCTAACCTGGAAGCCAGATTTTGGCTGTGCTTTACCATAAACTCTGAGCCCCTGCATTGTCATGCAACTACTTTTCTGGGACAAGTGGCACCAGCCACAGCACAGCAAGACCCTAACTCAGAGGATCAATGTGGGTCTGAGCTGTGCTGAGTCCCTAGAATTTGGAGTTTTGAAACCCAGCCATACCCCTGAGATAAAACACAGGAGCACTGTGCTGCCAGGCAGAGAGATAGCTCAGACACAGACAGGGTGAAAGCAAGGTCCTGATGGAAACCGGGACACAAGAGGGGAAATTGTTTGGTCTTCTATGAGGCCTCCCTGAACAGCTGCAGGTGTGAACTCCCCTCTCTGGGTACAAGAGAGTGGGGTGACACCATTTTCCCCCAAACCCATCAGCACAACAGATTTCAGTGAGCAGCACAGCACCACCAGTGGAGGCTGGAGCTACTTAAACCAATGCCCACCTCACTGTGCCCTGTGGGTACATCTTTTTTTTTTAATTTTCTAATTTTTATTTTATTTTATTTTTTAGAGAGAGAGGATGTGGGGGAGCAGAGGGAGGAGGAGAGAGAGAATCTTAAGCAGGCTCCACATCCAACTAAGAGCCTGATGCAGGGCTTGATCTCATGACCCTGAGATCATGACCTGAACCCAAATCAAGAGTCAGTTGCTTAACCAGCTAAGCCACCAAGGTGCCCCTGCAGGTGAATCTTTACTAGGTCAAGTCTGCCTAAGAATTAGCAGAGTAAGTCCCTCTCCCCCACACACATACACACACCAACTTAAAGTGCTGCAAATCTTCAGCTATAAGGTAAAATGGATCTAGCCTTTTCTAACAAGCAGACCAAAACATACCTAGTTAAAACTCAGCACACATTGGACCAGGTCCAAACACACCCCACTGAAGGCAAGGAGAAACTCTGCAGAGGACCGATCTGAGGGAAAGAGCAGCCAAACACAACAGCAGAATGTGCACAGCATACACACACACACAAAACTTCCTGAAGCACCAGGCCCTAGACAGAATGTGGCCTCTTCTTAATATAGCCATTACTCTAAGGAGCAGGAAAGGTAACATGTTTCCTTAACACACAGAAGACAGAGGTCTAGGAAAAATGCCAGGTGGAGGAATTTATCCCAAAAGAAAGAACAAGAAGAGGTCACAGCCAGTGATCTAATCAAAACAGATGTAATTAGTATGCCTGAATGATAATTTATTTTTTTAATTTTTTTTATTATGTTATGTTAGTCACCATACAGTACATCTTTAGTTTTTGATGTAGTGTTCCATGATAATTTAAAAGAGCAATCATAAGGATAGTAGCTGGGATTGAGAAAGACAAGGGGAGTCCCTTACTGCAGAGATAAAGGAAATAAAACTAGTCAGGCCAAAAAAAAGAAAAATGCTATTACTGAGATGCAAAACCAACTGGATGTATTGACAAGGATGGGAGAAGCAGAGAAATTAATCAGTGATATAAAAGTTAAAATTATGGGGGGGAAATGAAGCTAAAAGAAAGAAAATAAGAAAAATATTGGATCATGAATGTAGACTTAGGGAACTCGGTGAGTCCATAAAGAATAATAACATTCATATCACAGGAGTCCCAGAAGAGGGAAAAAAGGGGGCAGAAGGTTTATTTGAGCAAATTACAGCTGAAAACTTCGCTAATCTGGGGACAGAAATAGACATGCAAATCCAGGAGGTGCAGAGAACTCCCATCAAATTCAACAAAAGCCAGCCAACACCAAAACAAATCACAATAAAACTGGCAAAGTACACAGAAAAGAAAATAATCCTGAGCACAGCAAGGGAGAAAAAGTCCTTAACCTACAAGGGAAGACAAGTAAGGTTTGCAGCAGATCTCACCACAGAAACCTGGCAGTCCAGAGGAGAGTGGCATGATATATTTAGTGAACTGAATGGGAAAAATATGCAACCAAGAATACTTTATCCAGCAAAGGTGACATTCAGAATAGAAGGAGAGATAGACTCTTAGCTATAGAGAATGAACTGAGGGTTGCTGGAGGGAAGGTGGGTGTGGGGATGGGCTAAATGGGTAATGGGCATTAAGGAAGGCACTTGTAATGAGCACTGAGTATTATATGTAAGTGATGAATCACTGGATTCTACTCCTGAAACTAATACTACACTATGTGTTAACCAACTTGAATTTAAATACGAACTTGGAGAGAAAAAAAGAATATAAAGAAAAAGAATAAGGAGAGGTAAAGAGTTTCCCAGACAAATAAAAACTAAAGGAGTTCAGGACCACTAAACCAGCCATGCAAGAAATATTAAAGGGGACCCTTTGAGTTGGAAAGAAAGACCAAAAGCAACAAAGACTAGAAAGGAACAGAGAAAATCAACACCAGCATTACAGTTAATACAATGGCACTAAATACATGTCTATCATGAATGTAAATGGACTAAATACTCCAATCAAAACACATAGGGTATCTGAATGGATAAAAAGATCAGACTCATCTATATATTGCTTACAAGAGACCCACTTTAGACCTAAAGAAACTTCCAGATTGAAACCATCTATCATGCTAATGGACATTAAAAGAAAGCCAGAGTAGCTAAATTTATATTAGACAAACTAGATTTTAAACCAAAGAATGTAACAAGAGATGAAGAAGGGCACTATATCATAATTAAGGGGTCTATCCAACAAGAAGATCTAACAATTGTAAATATTAATGCCCCCAACTTAGGAGCAGCCAAATATATAAATCAATTAATAACAAACATAAAGAAACTCATTGACTTAATACAGTAATACTAGGGGAATTTAACACCCTACTTACAGCAATGGGCAGATCATCTAAACAGAATATCAACAATGAAACAATGGCTTTGGATGACACATTGGACCAGATGTACTTAACAGATATATTCAGAACATGTCATCCGAAAGTAGCAGAATACATATTCTTTTCTAGTTCACATGGGACATTCTCCAGAATAGATCACATACTGGGTCAAGTAAAAAAAAGATGTATAAGTACAAAAAGATTGAGATCATAACATGCATATTTTCAGACCACAATGCTATGAAACTTGAATTCAACCACAAGAAAAAATTTGGAAAGACACAAATAAATGGAGGTTAAAGAATATCCTACTAAAGAATGAATGGGTTAACCAGGAGATTAAAGAAGTAATAAAAAAAATAGGGGCACCTGGGTGGCTCAGTAGGTTAAGTGGCTGCCTTTGGCGTGGGCCATGATCCCAGACTCCTGGGATTGAGACCCACATCAGGCTCCCTGCTTAGTGGGGACCCTGCTTCTCCCTCTCCCACTCCCCCTGCTTGTGTTCCCTCTCTCACCGACTCTCTTTGTCAAATAAATAAAATCTTTAAAAAAATACAGAGAAGCAAATGAAAATGAAAACATGAAGGTCCAAAGCCTTTGGAAAGCATCAAAGGCACTCAAAGAGGGAAGTATATAGCAATACAGGCCTACCTCAAGAATCAATAAAAATCTCAAATACACAACCTAACCTTACAACTAAGGGAACTAGGAAAGGAAGAGCAAATAAAACATAAAGGCAACAGAAGAAGGGAAATAATATAGATTAGAACAGAAATAAATGATATATAACAAACAGCAACAACCAAAAAGCAGTAGAACAGATCAACAAAACTAAGATCTTGGTCTTTGAAAGAATTAATAAAATTGATAAACCCCTAGCCACTTATCAAAAAGAAAAGAGAAAGGAACCAAATAAATACAATCATTAATGAAGGAGAGATCATAACTAACACCACAGAAAGAGAAACAATATAAGAGAATATTATGAAAAATTATATGCCAATAAACTAAGCAATCTGGAAGAAATGAATAGATTGTTAGAAACGTGCAAACTACCAAAACTGAAACAGGAAGAAATAGAAAATTTGAACAGACCCATAACCAGCAAAAAATTGGAACAATAATCAAAAAATTTCCAACAAACAAAAGTCCAGGAGCAGTCGACTTCCCGCGGCGGGGGGGGATGGTAGAATTAGACATTTAAAGATGAGTTAATACCTTTTCTTCTCAAACTGTTCCAAAAAATTGAAATGGAAGGGAAACTTCCAAACTCATTCTATGGGGCCAGCATTACCTCCAAAACCTTACAAAGACCACACTAAAAAGGAGAATTACAGACCAATATCCCTGATGAACATGGATTCAAAAATTCTCATTGAGATATGAGAATTATTCATCATGATCAAGTGAGATTTATTCCTGTGCTGCAGGGGTGGTTCAGTATTTGCAAATCAATCGTGATACACCACATGAATAAAAGAAAGAATAAGAAACTTATGATCCTCTCAATAGATGCAGAAAAAGCATTTGACAAAATATAGCATCCATTCTTTTTTAATTTAATTTAATTTTATTATGTTATGTTAGTCACCATTTCAAGCTATATTACACAGCAGTGATCACCAAGACAGCATGATACCGGCACAGAAATAGACATATAGACTAATGGAACAGAATAGAGAGCCCAGATATGGACCCTCAACTCTATGGTCAAATAATCTTTGACAAAGCAGGAAAAAATATGCAATGGAAAAAAGACAGTCTCTTCAATAAATGGTGCTGGGAAAATTGGACAGCTATACACAGAAGAATGAAACTTGACCTTTCTCTAACACCATACACAAAGATAAACTCAAAATGGATGAAAGCCCTCAATGTGAGACAGGAATCCATCAAAATCCTAGAGGAGAACATAGGCAGTAACCTTTTTGACATTGGCTACAGCAACTTCTTTCAAGATACATCTCCAAAGGCTAGTGAAACAAAAGCAAAAATGAACTTATAGCATCTGTTCTTGATTAAAACCATTAACAAAGTAGGGATAGAGGTAACATACCTCAACATCATAAAGGTCATATATGAAAGAACCACAGCTAATATCCTCACTGGGGAAAACTGAGAGCTTTGCTTCTAAGGTCAGGTAGAAGAGAGAGATGTCCTATCTATTTAACATAGTACTGGAAGTCCTGGCCTCAACAAAAAGACAACAGAAAGAAATAAGGCATACTAATTAGTAAGGGAAAAGTCAAACTTTCACTATTTGCAGAGGACATGATAGTCTATGTAGAAAACTTGAAAGACTCCATCAAAAAATCGTGAGAACTTATACAAAAATTCAGCTAAGTCATAGGATATAAAATCAATGCACAGAAATCATTTCTATATAGCAATAATGAAGCAACAGAAATAGAACTCAAGGAATCAATCCCATTTACAATTACACCAAAAACCATAAGATACCTAGGAATAAACCTAACCAAAGAGGTACTCTGTAAACTATATAACTCATATGAAAGCAATTGAAGAGAACACAAAGAAATGGAAAAACATTCCATGCTTATGGATTGGAAGAATAAATATTGTTAAAATGTCTATACTACCCAAAGCAATCTACACATTTAATGCAATCACTATCAAAATACCACCAGCATTTTTCACAGAACAAGAACAAAAATCCTAAAATTTGTATGGAACCACAGAAAGACCCTAAGGAGCCAAAGCAATCTTGAAAAAGAAAAACAAAGCTGAAGGCATCACAATTCCAGACTTCAAGTTATATTACAAAGCTGTAGTCATCAAGATAGTATGGTGCAGACACAAAAACAGACACATAGATCAATGGAACAGAATAGAAAACCCAGAAATGGATCCACACCTGTATGATCAACTAATCTTCAACAAAGCAGGAAAGGATATCCAATGGAAAAAACAGTCTATTGGATAAATGTTGTTGGGAAAACTGGACAGCATCATGCAGAACAATGAAATTGGACCACTTTCTTACACCATAAACAAAAATAAATTTAAAATGGTTGAAAGACCTAAATGTGAGACAGGAAACCATCAAGATCCTTCAGGAGATCACATGCAGCAACCCCTTTGACCTCGGCTGTAGCAAATTCTTGATAAACATGCCTTGAGAGAAAAGTAAAAATGAACTATTGGGACTTCATCAAAATAAAAAGCTTCTGCACAGCAAATGGAACAATCAGCAAATGTAAAAAGCAGCTTGTGGAATGGGAGAAGATATTCACAAATGTCATATTGGATAAAGAATTTATCAAACTCAACACCCATAAAACAAATAATCCAGTCAGGAAATGGGCCAAAGACATGAATAGATACTTTTCCAAAGAAGGTGTCAAGATGGCCAACAGATATATGAAAAGATGTTCAACATCACTCAGCGTCAGGGGAATACAAATCAAAACCACTATGAGATATCACCTCATACCTGTCAGAATGGCTAAAATTAACAGCATAGGAAATAACAAATGTCAGCAAAGATACGGAGAAAAGGGAAGCCTCTTACACATCCATGGTAGGAATGCAAACTGGTGCAGTCCCTTTGGAAAACTGTCCAAAATGTTCAAAATAGAACTACCCTATGACCCTCCAATTGCACTGCTAAGTATTCACCCAAAGAATGCAAAAATACTAGTTTGGAGGACATACCCCTGATGTTTATAGCAGCATTATAAACAATAGCCAAATCATGGGAAGAGACCCAATGTCCATCAACTGATGAATGGATAAAGAAGTGGTATATATACACAATGGAATATTACTCAGCCATCAAAAAATGAAATCTTGCCATTTGCAACAACATGAATGGAGCTAGTGAAATGCTAAGCAAAATATCATAGAAAGACAAATACCATGTGATTTCATTCATATATGGAATTTAAAAAACAAAAGAGATGAACATAGGGGAAGGGGGAAAAAAGGAAGCCAACCATAGAGACTTTTTAAAATTTAAATTCAATTATCTGAAATACAGAATATCATTAGCTTCAGATGTAGTGTTCAATGATTCACCACTTGTGTATAACACCCAGTGCTCATCACATCACATGCCCACCTTAATGCCCATCACCCAATTACCCCATCCCCCCACCCATCTCCCCTCAAGCAACCCTCAGTTTATTTCCTGTAGTTAAGAGTCTCCCATGGTTTCTTTCCCTCTCTGATGACTTCCCATTCAGTTTTCCCTCCCTTCCCATATGATCCTCTGTGCTGTTTCTTATATTTCACGTATGAGTGAAACCATATGATAATCGTCTTACTCTGACTGACATACTACACTCAGCATAATACCCCCCAGTTCCATCCACGTCAATGTAAATGGTAACTACTCATTCTTTCTGATGACTAATATTGCATTGTATATATATACCCCATATCTTCTTTATCCATTCATCTGTGGATGGACATCTCAGCTCTTTCCACAGTTTGGCTATTGTGGGCATTGCTACTGTAAATATTGGCGTTCAGGTGCCCCTTTGGATCACTGCATTTATATCTTTGGGGTAAATACCTAGTAGTGCAATTGCTGGGTCATAGGGTAGCTCTATTTTTAGCTTCTTGAGGACACTCCATACTGTTTTCCAGAGTGGCTATACCAGTTTGCATTCCAACAAATAGTGTAAGAGGGCTCCCCTTTCCCTGCATCCTCGCCATTATTTGTTGTTTCCTGTCTTGTTAATTTTAACCATTAGGACTGGTGTGAGGTGGTATCTCATTGTGGTTTTGATTTGTATTTCCCTGATGCCAAGTGATGTGGAGCTTTTTTTCCTGTGTGTGTTGGCCATTGAGGAAGACACAAAGAAATGGAAAAACATTCCATGCTCATGGATTGGAAGAATAAATATTGGTAAAATGTCTATGCTCCCCAGAGCAATCTACACATTCAATGCAATCTCTATCAAAACACCATCAACATTTTTCACAGACCTGGACAAATAATCTCAAAATTTGTATGGAACCAGAAAAGACCCCAAATAGCCAGGGGAATGTTGAAAAAGAAAATCAATGCTGGTGGCATCAGAATGCCGAACTTCAAGGTATATTACAAAGCTATAATCATCAAGACAGTATAATACTGACAAAAAAAAAAAATGTCACATGGATCGATGGAACAGAATAGAGAACCCAGAAATGGACCCTCAATTCTATGGCCAACTAATCTTCAACAAATCAGGAAAGAATATTCAATGGAAAAAGGACAGTCTCTTCAATAAATGGTGCTGGGAATATTGGACAGCCACATGTAGAAGAATGAAACTCAACCATTTTCTTATACTGTAAACAAAGATAAGCTCAAAGTGGTTAACAGACCTAAATGTGAGACAGGAATCCATCAAAATCCTAGAGGAGAACCCAGCCAGGAACCTCTTTGACCACAGCTGCTGCAACTTGTTGCTAGACACATCTCCAAAGGCAAGGGAAACTGAAGTGAAAATGAACTATTGGGACTTCATCAAGATAAAAACTTCTGCACAGCAAAGGAAGCAGTCAACAAAACTAAAAGGCAGCCTATGGAGTGGGAAAAGATATTTGCAAATTACATATCAGATAAAGGGCTAGTATCTAAGATCTATAAAGAACTTATAATGTTCAACACCCAAAAAACAAATAATCCAGTCAAGAAATGGGCAGAAGACATGAACAGACATTTCTTGATGGTATTTTGTTAGGGGTCACATGAATGTGTAGATTGCTCTGTGTAACAGAGACATTTTAACAGTATTTATTCTTCCAATCCATGAGCATGGAATGTTTTTTCATTTCTTTGTGTCATCCTCAATTTCTTTCATAAGTGTTCTGTAGTTTTTAGAGTACAGATGCTTTACCTCTTTGGTTAGGTTTATTCCTAGGTATCGTATGGTTTTTGGTGCAATTGTAAATGGGATCAACTCCTTAATTTCTCTTCCTTCTGTCACATTGTCAGAGTATAGAAATGCCACTGATTTCTATGCAGTGATTTTATATCCTGACATATTGCTGAATTCCTGTATGAGTTCTAGCAATTTTGGGGTGGAGTCTTTTGAGTTTTCCACATAAAGTATCATGTCATCTGGAAAGAGTGAGAGTTTGACTTCTTCTTTGCCAATTTGAATGGCTTTTATTTCTTTTTGATATGTGTGTGCTGAGGCTAGGACTTCTAATACTATGTTGAACAACAATGGTGAGAGTGGACATCCCTATCGTGTTCCTCACCTTAGGGGAAAAGCTCTCAATTTTTCCCCATTGAGAATGATATTCACTGAGGGCTTTTCATAGATGGCTTTTATGATATTGAAGTATGTTCCCTCTATCCCTACACTGTGCAGAGTTTTAATCAAGAAAGAATGCTGTATTTTGTCAAATGCTTTTCTGCATCAATTGAGGGAATCATATAGTTCTTGTCCTTTCTTTTATTGTGATGTATCAAGTTGATTGATTTATGAATGTTAAACCAGTCTTACAGCCCAGAAATAAATCCCACTTGGTTGTGGTGAATAATCCTTTTAATGTCCTTTTGGATCCTATTAGCTAGTATCTTGGTAAGGATTTTTGGTATCCATGTTCATCAGGGATATTGGTCTATAATTCTCTTTTTTGGTAGGGTCTTTGTCTGGTTTGGGGATCAAGGTAATGCTGGTCTCATAGAACGAGTTTGGAAGTTTTCCTTCCATTTCTATTTTTTGAAACAGCTTCAGAAGAATAGGTATTAATTCTTTAAATGTTTGGTAGAAGTCCCATTGGCAGCCATCCAGCCCTGGACTCTTGTTTTTTGGGAGATTTTTTGTTACTGCTTCAGTTTCCTTGCTGATTATGGTTCTGTTCAGGTTTTCTATTTCTTTCTGTTTCAGTTTTGGTAGTTTATATGTTTCCAGGAATGCGTCCATTTCTTCCAGATTGCCTAATCTGTTCGCATATAGTTGCTCATATTATGTTCTTAAAATTATTTGTATTTCCTTGGTGTTGGTTGTGATCTCTCCTCTTTCATTCATGATTTTATGAATTTGGATCCTTTCTCTTTTCTTTTTGATAAGTCTGGCTAGGGGTTTATCAATCTCATTAGTTCTTTCAAAGTACAAGCTTCTAGTTTCATTGATCTGTTCTACTGTTCTTTTGGTTTCTATTTCATTGATTTCTGCTCTGATATTTATTATTTCTCTTCTCCCACTTGATTTAGGTTTTATTTGCTGTTCGTTCTCCAGCTCCTTTAGGTATATTTTTAGGTGGTGTATTTGAGACTTTTCTTGTTTCTTGGGAAAGGCTTATATTGCTATGTACTTCCCTCTTAGGACTGCCTTTGCTGCATCTGAAATGTTTTTAACATTTATGTTTTCATTTTTATTTGTTTCCATGATTTTTAAAATTCTTTTTAAGTTTTCTTTTTGGCCCATTCATTTTTTAGTAGGATGTTCTTTAATCTCCTAGTATTTAAGTTTCTTCTAAAGTTCCTCTTGTGATTGAGTTCAAGTTTTAAAGCATCGTGGTCTGAAAGTATGCAGGAAATAATCCATCTTTTGGTACTGGTTGAGAACTGATTTGTGACCCAGTATGTGATCTATTCTGGACAATGTTCCATGTGCACTTGAGAAGAATGTGTATTCTGTTGCTTTAGGATAGAATGTTCTATATGTATCTGTGAAGTCCATCTGGTCCAATGTTTCATTCAAAGCCCTTGTTTCATTATTGATCTTCTGCTTAGACAATCTGTCCATTGCTCTGAGTGGGGTATTAAAGTCCCCTAGTATTTTTGTATTATTATCAATGTCTTTCTTTAACTTTGTTATTAATTGGATTATATAATTGGCTGCTTCCATGTTAGGAGCATAAATATTTATGTTAGATGTTCTTGTTGGATAGACCCTTTATAGGTTGATATAGTGTCCCTCTCCATCCCTTACCACAGTCTTTGGTTTAAAATCTAATTTGTCTGATAGGAGGATTGCTACCCCAGCTTTCTTTCCATTAGTGTGATGAATGGTTCTTTGGGTCTAAAATGAGTTTCTTATAGACAGCATATGGATGGGCCTTGCATTTTTATCCAATCTGATACCCCGTGTCTTTTGATTGGACAATTTAGCCCATTTACATTCAGAGTCACTATTGAAATATATGAATTTAGTGACATTGTATTACATGTAAAGTCACTGTTCTGTATTTTGTCTGTGTTCCTTTCTGGTCTATGTTGCTTTTTGTCTCTTTCATTTACAGGTTCCCCTTTAATATTTCTGCAGGGCTGGCTTAGTGATCACAAATTCTTTTAGATTTCGTTTGTCTTGGAGCTCTTTGTCTCTCCTTCCATTCTGAATGATAGCCTTGCTGGATAATGTATTCTTGGCTGCATGTTTTTCTCATTTCATACTCTGAATATATCTTGCCAGCCCTTTCTGTCCTGCCAGGTCTCCATGGACAAGTCTGCTGCCAGTCTAATGTTCCCACCCTTGTAGGTTAAGGAACTCTTGTCTTGAGCTGCTTTCGGGATTTTCTCTTTATCTCTGAAATTTGAAAGCTTCACTATTATATGTCTCGGTGATCTATATTTATTGATTCTGAGGGGGGTTCTTTGTGCCTCCTGGACTTAAATATTTGTTTCCTTCCCCAGATTAGGGAAGTTCTCAGCTATGATTTGCTCAAATATACCTTCTAGTCCCTCTCTCTCTCTCTTTCCTCTTCCCCTGGGACCCCAATTATTCTAATATTGTTTCACTTTATGGTGTTGCTGATTTCTCAAAGCCTCCCTTCATAATCCAGTCGTTGTTTATCTCTTTTTCTCTGCTTCCTTACTTTCCATCATTTTTTCTTCTATGTCATTGACTCTCTGTTCTGCCTCATTTACCCTAGCATTAGAGCATCCATTTTAGAATGCATCTCAGTTAAAGAATTTTTTTTTTGCCTGATTAGAATTTAGTTCTTTTATTTCTGCACTAAGGGATTCTATAATGTCTTTTATGCTTTTTACAACCCTAGCTAGTATCTTTATAATCATTATTCTGAATTCTAGGTCTTATATCTTACTTATAACCATATAGATTAAATCTATGGCAGAGAGTATTACCTCTGGTTCTTTCTTTTATTGGAATTTCTCCTTCTAGTCATTTTGTCCAGAGAAGACTAGATGAATGAGAGAACAAAATAAAAAATATCAACCATGATCCCAGCAAAATATACACTAGACAAATCCGAAGAGGCAAGAAATCAAAAAAGAAAAGAAAAAGGGAAAAAGAAAGAATATAATCTAATAGGTGGATAAAAACCCTTGGTCCTGGATGTATTTTAGTCTGTGTGTTAGAAGACACTAGATCCCAAAATTGTAATTAAACACACACACACACACATACATATGTATACACACACACACACACATGAAATTGTATACAGTGAAAGAAAGCCAAAATGAAGAATATATCTATGAAATGTAAATGTAAGAATAAAAGTTAAAAAAATACTTAAAAATAGAGTTGATAAGTTAAGAAACTAATTGAAAATTTTAAAAAAAGAAAATTTTAAACTGAAAGACTAAGGAATCATGAGAAAAAACCTCAAATTCTATGTACTGTTCCCCCAGCATAGGAGTTTTCAGTTCTCTGTGATACATAAACCTGGTATTAGCCTGATGTTCCTGCTGGTTTTCTGTGGGAGGGGCCTGTTGCACTGATCCCGGGTGTCTTCTCCTGGGTGGAGTTGCACCACCCCTTGTCAGGGGACTGGGCTCAGGTAAGCTGCATTAGGTTGCTCTATGTGGCTTTTGTTCCCTGAAGGCTTTCCTTCCCACTTGAGAGGTTGAAGAAAAAATAAAATAAAAATGGTGGTGCCCCAGTTTCCAGCCCTGGAACTGAAAGATCATGGCTCCCACTCTTCAATGCACCCTCTGGCAAAAGCAGTCAGTCACTTTTGTGTTCCCCAAAGTCTACAGAGTCCTGCAGTGCACACCTGCACTTATCTTCCCAGGGGAATGAGGAAGGTCTCACTGGTGTCCTGCCACTTGCTGGGCTCCTGCTCAGATAGCGGCCACCCAATTGTGCCACAGTTTGTGGTCTGTGACAACACTGATCTGAGAGCCCACTCCTGGGCTCAGTGATCATAGCTGGCTTCCCCGCTCCAATGCTTGGGAACTCTGCTGCACTCAGATACCCCTGTTCTTTCTGTGACTCCAGGGACCTGAGTCAATACTGTCCCACCTGGGATTCTGCCCCTCTTTACCTCCTGAGCACCTTTCTGGCATGGACATCCCTCACAGGAGCAGACTTCTAAAAGTTCCAATTTTGCACACCGCTGCTATATCTTTTTCTGGTAGCTGGCTTACATAGGCTCCCTCCCCATGGCAGTTTATCTTCCAGCATATCCCCTCCAATTCACTTCTCCACACCTCCTACCTTGCAACTAGTGGTTGCTTTTCTATTTGTAGAATTACAGAAATTCTTTTCTTAGATCTCAGGTTGAATTCACAGGTGAATGATTTGATAGATATGTAGCTGAATTCAAGGGACCAGATAAAACAGGGTCCACTACTCCTCTGCCATATTCCCTGCACCTCAAGAGACTCTTTATCATACAGAAGAAGCTGAGGGTTGATGGAAGGGAGGTGGCTGGGGGATGGGCAAAATGGATAATGGGTATTAAGGAAGGCATTTTTTGTATTTAGAACTGGGTGTTATATCTAAGTGATGAATCACTAAATTCTATTCCTGAAACCAATATTGAACTATATGTTAACCAACTAGAATTTAAATATCTGTAAATGAAAACAAAACAAAACCAAAAAAAAGTGAAGGCTAAGCCATTTGCATGCATTAGAGGAATTGAATTGCACTGTGATCTATATATATCCAATCTGGGGGTGAAACTGTCTATTTTAGTGCATAGCTGGCAGCCTAAATACACTTGTAGTAAAGTGACCTGGGGAATTATCACATGAGTACTGAAAATTTGAGAAATGGTTCTGCCTACACATGAACCATTTACACATTTGTCTGTGCTGCTGGAATCTTCTCAGTGATGATTGGTCTCTTGGCAGCTATTAGATGGTCAAAAATCCAAAGAGATTATGGATTTACTTTTCTCTTGTAAGCGAAACAAATATATGAGAATTAAACAGGTATGCATTTTGTCCCAAGAATACTGAAATTTTTTCATGGAATTAAAATGCTCCAAATGACAGTAAGAGTCTACCTATGCTAGTCAGCCATTGATTGTGTTTGCTGTTCTCCCTGACTTCAAAATGTGATCGTAGTGTCCAATGGTCACAAAATCCTTAGCGTTTTGTGGTGCCTGGGTGGCTCAGTTGGTTAGGCGACTGCCTTCGGCTTGGGTCATGATCCCAGAGTCCCGAGGTCAAGTCCCGTATCAGGCTCCCTGCTTGGCGGGGAGTCTGCTCCTCCCTCTGACCCTACCCCCTCTTTTTTTTTTTTAAGATTTTATTTATTTATTTGACAGAGAGAGCGAGAGAGCACAAGCAGGGGGAGCAGTAGTAGGAGAGGGAGAAGCAGGCCTCCCGCAGAGCAGGGAGCCCGATGCGGGGCTCGATCCCAGGACCCTGGGATCATGCACTGAGCCGAAGGCAGACGCTTAACCATCTGAGCCACCCAGGCGCCCCAGACCCTACCCCCTCTTGTACTCTCTCTCTCTCTCAAATAAATAAAATAAAATCTTTAAAAAAAATCCTTAGTGTTTAGTGTCTATCACATATTTCAGGCTGTCAGTCACTTATAAACATGCTTGGGTCAATGATGACATCAATAATTTTTTGTTTGAAAACATGGAGAACATGACTGACAGAAACACTTCTCTGAAATTGAGTTCAAGACATATAAAGGCCATATAACAAAGTTAGTGTTACCCTGAAATAGATTGTGGTAATTTAAGATCTATTTTGTAAACCATAGGATAAATAGTAATAACACAAAATTATCAAGAGAAGGGCCCCTGGTGGCTCAGTCAGTTGATCATCTGACTCTTAATTTCAGCTCGGCTCTTGATCTCAGGGTCTTAAGTTCAAGCCCCACATTGGGCTCCATGCTGGGCATGGAGCCTACTTAAATATAAATATATACATAATTCAAAATATATACTAAACTCCTACCTTAAGAAATAAGAAAAGGACTCAACTAGAAAATCAAGTACGAGGAAGTAAATAATAAAGATTTGAGCAAAGTCAATGAAATAAAAATAAAATCCAAAATAACTATAAGGAAAACTCATGAGACCAAAAGTTAGATTTCTGCAAAGGTTAATGGAACTGACAAGCCTTTAGTTAGACTGAACAAGAAACAAAGAAGATATAAATCACTAAAGTTAGGAATGAAAGAGGGGCATCACTATTGATTCTGTAGATTCCATCAGAAATATTATTTGTCTCGTGTTTTCTTGAGGGAAATGGATATGGAGGAATCCAAGGTTTTAGTTGCACTTAAGACTCAGCAATGTGCCACTGATATTTAGATTCCCATCAATATCAGTGCTTATCTCTGTGAGGCTTCCAGAAGGTCCCTTTACACTACAGTCACACCCATTCAAATTTATCTATATTTCTAGCCAATGTTTGTTTTAACTAGTCAATAATTTAATCTATTTTAGAAGACCCTTTGTAATCTCAACATTAGATAAATACATTAATGATATGGTGAGTCCTCCATGTTTTCCATTCCTGTGGATTCTAGGATTTTTGGCATTTCCGTGTTTAGACCAAAGCATAAAGGCATAGTTCTTTTCAGGCATGAAGATGATATTGGGCCAAAGTAAGGTATGTGACAGAGAACATCCCTGCACCCTCAGTAGCGTGTCCTGTTGAGTATGAGCATTAGAAGAGAATAAGAAACTACTCTAAACACATTTCATGACAAGCTGGAAGACTGTATGCACTCCCTACCTGTTTAGTTATTTTTCTCAAATTACTGTACACCATGATTCTCAAGATAGTTGATGTCATACTTCTGAGGTGAAAGTTAGTTCTTGGGAGCAAAAGAAATCTTATATATTACAGTGGATCATGGCCCTCCAAACAGCCACCATACATAAGCAGATATACAGCATATCTGTGGTATTAAAATTTGAGGGTGTGAAAACTAGGGGGAAATGCCTAAAAAAGATATCCACGCAGCTGCTGCTGCTGCTGCTGCTGATGATGATGATGATAATAGGTTGACAAACACTCTCATACAAGTCTAAAGAAAATCTATTTCTGCCATCTAACTCCAAGAGTCAGATGTGATGGAAGCTAGAGCAGTTGCTACAGTTTGTCAAGATTTCCTCAGTAGTAGCAGGTTTTGCAGAGACAGTGATTTTAGAATATTGTGTTTCTTTTCCCATTTAGACTCACTTAAATCCTTGTCTTCCAGAATACATTATCCTAACTTAGATCTTAAATATTTTCTGAAGAACTGTGTCTGTGTGGTTCTTTTGAAGGGAAAGGCTGATTGTCTTTCACTGGGACTTTCAGAAAACCCAAAGGTCCACATCTACATATTTGCCAACAGCAATCTTCAGAACCAAATTTACTCTGAGAACAGAGAATTATGTAAGCACAATGATATACCATTCCTTTGGCTCCTGAGATTTATAAACTTTTGTTCAGCAGGAGCCAAAGTTCTATTGGAAACAAATTTACTAGAACTACTCTCATATATGCCAATGCATTATGAAATATGTGGATCTTTAAAATATCTGTTGTTGAAATCTTAGCTAAGATTATTTTGGGGAAAATATATTTGAAAATAGAATTAAAAGATACTACATTATGATAAATGTTTCTAAATTTGTCAGCAGGCAGGAAATGAAATTAAAAAGGCAATGGTATTGTATCAATGTGTCTATATTCAAAAGACAAGTATACTTTTTAACAATTATGGTTTTTGCTTAGTTTTTCTTTAATATAAAGGTTAATATTTTACACCTTTATATAAATCTAGTATTTCAAGATATTTTAATGATTGACATGATAAAAGAAGAAAGCCTAAATATATTTGATTAACTTTGTGATATGATGTTCTGCAGATGACTTCAGAAAGACATTTTTAGGATATTGCTTTCAGATACACACAGTTCTTTTTCACTGAGTAATCAGTGAATTTGAGATCAGTAAATAACATGTAAACCATTGTTCTGTGCAGTTTTGAGGATACTCTGAATATAGTAATCAAATGTGTTCTTCATTTTATCACATCTACACTCTATTGCTATACTATATTGTTATACTGATGATTTATGCTTTCTTCAAAATCATAGATAAAAATATTGTATTTATGAATTATTTTAAATGAAGAATGGTTAAGACTCTTGTAATTATTACACAAGAATGTACCATTTCACTAGATTATTGCTTTGGGGCAAATATTAGACTGTTGTTATAAAAGAGTAATTTAGTTTAATCCAATCTTTCCAAATATTTATATATTATTGATGTGTATATTTTCTTCTGAAGATGGTCTTGTAAAAATTGATAAATATAAGCTAGAAACAATTTTCTTTTGCAAATGGAATTGTTGGGAGCCTCCCTTGGACTTCACCAGATAGTAATAGAGAAACCATATTTTTATTGATGTATATATAAAAGTAAAAGTGTTTTATAACATGTAGTCTTAATAGAATAAGAATATTTTACTTTGCTAAAATAATTATTAGCCAGCCACTTTTTGGGTGTATTGGATCTCAGGGGAAGGGAGAGCAATGCACATTTGAAGGTGTGCACATGACACACAAGGACTTAGCAATATCCACCCTTTGTAATCTGTATAGCAGGATATGCACAATTTGTGAATATTTTATTGTTAAATTTGATTACATGCACAACTGTGTATATAGGTACATTTATATTTATATCTGCATATTTTTTCTTAAAATGTTATTTTTCCTCTTTTTTTTCCCTGCCAGGTAATGATGGATCCTAGAAAGGAAGAGAAACTCTCTATGCCTTTGCCTTTCTTGAATGCCATCTCCAGAGAGTGAAATGACAAATTAATTTTAAGTCGGTGGTTCTCCATTGCTACTTGTGGTCTTCTGGACCCTTGCAGGTATGAATATATTATCATGGAACTGCATGTTTACTGGGAAAAAAACAAAGCCCACGATGCATAGCAGTTGATAGATCTTGCTCTTCTTAAGATTGATGACATTTGGTTGTAACTAAATATCATTAAAAACCCGCCCAAGATCCAGATAATAGTGGGCACAGTAATTGGGAGTTGTATCTGTGGGTCATAACAGGCCTTACTAAATGCGGGACTTTCTCAACGACCACTCCTAAAACTGAACCAACTTCTACAAGACCATTTACTAAATTGCTTCTCAGGTCTTTCTTTCTATGTTTGATTAATCAAATGCACTTTTAATTTCTTATGACCTGACATTTTTATTTTATTTTTGTGATATAAGTACCTATGGATTGCCGGGCATAGAATAGGTTCTCAATGAACTTTTATTGAGTATAGATATATGAGTAGATTATTTTAAGTGATTTTGTAAATAACCTGGCCAACTAAGCAGAAAATGATAAATGATGGGGGAAAAAAAGGCATAATTTTCAGTGGGATTCAAGCAATCGAGTCAGTCTTGGAAATGCACAGGAGAGAAGGACTCTGATACAATGCGCTAATGTTGAAATGTATAGAGTTATGGTTCAGGTAGCTATAGTCTCAGAGCTGTGTGAGTAAGAAGCAGCTTCCAAATAAAATCAATATGAAAGAGTACCAAAGAATAACTTCCCAGCATCCAGCTGATTAACCTTTTTCACTAGAAGTGGCATTTCTCATTTTCCCCCCAGAAGATTACTTCTTGGGAACTCTTGGGAGTGAATGATACCAGTAAATCCCTGAAACAAGACTCTTCAGACAAGAAGGCTATGGTCCAAGGGCTGTGCTTTGAAGGTAAGGTTTTGTCAGAATAGTCCTTGATTTCTAGGGGCAACCATGTCTGGGTAGGAAAATAGATGTTAGTTTTCTGAAGGTTGATGACTTTTGGCTTGATTCTAATTGACCTCAAGGGCCAGAATGCATAGTGAGTTAAGAGATACAGCTTCTCAGGGCACCTGGGTGATCGGTTAAGTACCCAACTCTTGGTTTCAGCTCAGGTTGTGATCTCAGGGCCCTGAGACCAAGCCCTGCATCAGGCTCCATGCTCAGTGCAGAGTTGGCTTAATACTCTCTCTTCCTCTCCCTCTGCCCCTCCCCTTTCTCTCTCTCTTTCTCAAATAAATAAATACACAAATAAATAAATAAATCTTTAAAAAAAGAGATACAGCTTTTTTTTTAATATACCTTCATAGATTTTCTGTATTCCAGTTAGAATATTTGTGGTGAATATGAAAGATTTCCTTAGTGTTTCTTATCCAATATCCTACTTGGCTGAATACATTGTGTTAACAGAAAGTTGTTGTATACATGAAATTCAGTGGTTCTCAATAACTATTAGACTGGAGTGAAGAAAAATAGTTTTGTCTGAAATAACTGATCAAATGAATGAGTGACCTAGAACTTAAAGGAGCCAATACAGAGGGAAAGAAACAGATAAAATTCTGAGATAGTTGGAGGTGTCTATCCTTTTTAGCTCAGCAAAGAAGAAAAAGTAGCACTGATGTTGATTTAGGAAGATTTAAAGTCATTTTTCTGGCCACAGGGTGAATGCAGCAGCTGAAAATGTGGCTTTCTTTGTGTCCTCTGTGTAGATTCATACATGGCACATGTAGAGGTAGAGTATATAAGAATTTCATAGCCCGCAATGGGCTCCTTAGACAATGTGTCACTCACCTTTGCCAATATTCCCGTCTGTATCCTTGCAGGTGGTGACCACAAATGTGAGGTGGATTTGTTACTGAGGGTGCCATTACTTCTACCACCAGCTTCACCAAAACAATGACACACTCTTCTTTATGCTTGGCGATTCCTCTCTTTCCTGTGTTGCAGTGGACACCTCCCGCAGATAAGAAATGCTTAACTGAGAAATGCTCATGTTGGGATATCATCGATGAGACTTTAATTTGGGCATGGTGACTGTTTCCCTTGCTGCCACTTGACTCAATCCCAGGAGCCTCAGTAGAGGATATATTATTGCACAAGAAACTCAAAATGGTGGAATTGCTCAGTGCTCCCATAAATATACATTTATAATTTCCATTTGCCATATGGTAAAAATTTTAAATAGGATATATTAAAACGAAACTGCACAGTTTTTTTCAAAAATTCAAAGCGTATTTAAATATCTAATATATAAATTAAGTGCCCTCCTCTCTCCCAATTCTCTCCCCCAGTGTTTTCTTCTCTTAAGAGAGTTGTGTGCATTCTTTAAGTGGATAGATGCACACACACAGACACACATACACACGAACTATTTTGGGGGGGTTCTGGAAGTGGGGCCATATTGTACACATTCTTCTGCAAATTGCCTTTCATTTTACAGTTTTTAATACCCTTTTCTATTTCAATAATATACATCTGTGTCATTTGTTGAATGACTGCACGACTGTTTTGTAGATGAAATACAATTAAATGTTATAAGCATTTCTCATCCATAGATATTTGTTAGCACAAAATTTCTGTGCAATGAACCTCCCTATCAACAATTTTGCATTTGTCTATTATATCATTATAAATTACTTAGCAGTTGAAATACTGGGATTAAGGATATGCACATTTCAAATTATTACAAGATTTCCTTAAAATGTGGTAACAACTTTATCTTCAAATGGCAATGAATGAGATTGCCAGCTTTCCCACAACTTCACAGATAATGGATTTTATAAATATTTACATTTTTAGCAAATGTGATAGCCCAAACTATTGTCTTAAATTGTATTTCTTTTGCTTTTGAGTTTGATCATTTTTTTCATATTAGCCATCTGTATTCTTTAATTTCCTCTTTCTGTCCAATTTCGGGGGTTGGGGCTTAGTCTTCTGATTTTGAAGAGCTCATTTATTATTGGGGAAAAAAGGTTTGGATTGTCAAGCTTTACAGATATTTTTTATGCACTTTTAAACTTCATTTTTGTTATAAGAATGTGTATGATTGTTATATGTCCAAGTATAACCATGTTTGCTTTTACGGCTTCTGAGTTTCATGTCATTTTGGAAAAAAATATTTATACTGATTCCATAAAACCGTCACCTATGTTAACTTTTATTCTTTTGTCTTTCTTTTATTCAAATTTAAATCATGAGAAATTTTTTTTTATTTGAAATCTTAAAGTTGCCAAGTTATTTGCCATTACTTGCGATTATTTGCCAATAATTGCCCATTTATCTGTAATGTCATCTTGCACATGTGCTGTATTCTCATCTGTGACTGGCACCATTTTTGTTCTGTGGGTCTGTGTGTCTCTTCTTCTGCCTCCTGTCTCATGTGTCTACTCGTTGGAAGAAATTACAGTTTAGACTGCAATTTCATCAACTTTAATAAATTAATTTAGGGGAGAATTTGGTTTTTAATACTATAAGTCTTCCTATCCAAGAACAAGGTATGTCTTTCTTTTTATTAAACAATTTTAATTATTGTTAATATTTTCACTTTGTGATAGAGGTTTTTCTTTCAGTTTATTTTCTCCCTTGATATTTTTTCTACATCTGAAAGTTTTGTTTTGGGGGGTAGGTGTTCACCTTACTCTTTCTCATGACTTTTCAGATTTTGTCTAAGTACATACATACCAAAACTTTTGAAAATACCAATCATTTTGATTCGTTCCTTCCAAATGATCTTGATTTAATTATATTGATAGTGTTCACTGACTCGTACTTTCAGAGCACTTAAATGTGGAACTATTACCCATCTTGATTTAATCAGTTTTTAATGGAATGTTTCTTGGGTTTGACCAGTACATTGTTGCTGGTCTATTACCCAAAAAGACTCCAAGAAAAAAAAAAAAAACTATAATCAAGAAAAGCTGAGTGTGTTAAACTTACCGCAGCAAGGGAAAACACCATTTTGACAATGTTTAATAGTGTTCTCTAAGTAGGCTTTGGGGTCTGGGCTGATGTGATTTAAGATGGGCTTTTCAAAAAATAGAACGGGTTAAGAATGGACAAAATTTGTCAGGCAGTAGTATAAGGTTGGCAAAAGAGTAACATGATGTGAGTCTAGATAATCAAATTTTTGTTTGATAAATTAGCTGTTTGCCTTTGTGAGTAACATGTTTTTCAATGATAGAAGAGCTATTAGCTTAGATGAGAAATTGTGAATGTATTTATTTGTTTGCAGTTCTATCTGGTGTACAGGACTCTGCTAGGGATGGTATCAGGTCCTAGTCCCAGTAGGTAAGTTATTTTGTTTTAGGTGGTCTCAATCATCAATGAAATAGGTGAATTTTAAATTTGAGATGTTTTTGTGTATCATATTAAGTAAGTCTCCCACCTTATATATATTTGTAAGAAATTTTAATCAGAACCAGGTGGTAGATGTAATAAATGCTTTTTGCATAAACAGTTGTATAATTCTTCAAACTTTTATTATTGTGAAATAATTCTATTATTGAAATTTTCTTTTTTTCCTTGAATGGACAAACCCTATTTGGTATAAAAAAAGTTTTGCTCTGAATTTACTACTAAATTATGAGTATCTTAATTTGATTTGGACTTTTGGCAAGTATACTATTAAATGAAGTTGATCTGTAATTTTCTTTTCTATATTTGTCATATTTTGATTTCAGATGCTCTGGTTGCATTAAATTAATTTTGAGGATTTTCTTTTTTACTCTATTCTATAAAATGGGTTGAAAAGCTTTAGCATTAATATGAAAGGTTAAGTTAACATATCAATTAAATCATCAGAACTCTCCTTTGTTTTTTGTGGTTTGAAGTAGAACTGAGGCTATCTAGAAAATTTTCTCACTTTTTTCTTTTTTTTAAAGATTTTATTTATTTATTTACTTGAGAGAGAGAATGAGAGAGAGAGAGAGAGAGCATGAGAAGGGGGAGGGTCAGAGGGAGAAGCAGACTCCCTGCTGAGTGGGGAGCCCGATGCGGGACTCGATCCCGGGACTCCAGGATCATGACCTGAGCCGAAGGCAGTGGCTTAACCAACTGAGCCACCCAGGCGCCCTTCTCACTTTTTTCTATGGTGATTCCTTATTTTTTGTTTTGCATCTTATATTTAACTTGTTTTCTTCTAGAAAATCACAATCCAAGCAGATTTTCCAACATAGTAACATGAAGTTGTGCAAAATGTTCTTTCATCACGCTATTAATTTCTCATTTCAATTGATATTCCTTTTCATTCCAGTTTTAGTTGTTTTGCCCTGCTTTTTTTTTTCTTTATTTTAATTAAGTCTGACTCATGGATCTTTAGCAACATTAGCTCTTCCTTTTCTTCTCCCTCAATCAGCTTTTTGGTATAACTTATCAGTCTTTTTTTATGATGTTCTAATTTATTTATATTTTTTTTCTGTAGTGTTTTGTGTTTTTAAAATAAATTCTAAACATGTATAATCCACTTATTTTCACTTGTTTTTGGTAGTGAAAGATTTGCACTATTGTAACTTTTATAAAACTTCTCATTATGAACAGATAAACATGCAGAGTATAAAGAGAAAAGAACAGTAAACTTGTAGACACCAGGAAACCAGGTTCTACCATTATCAACAGTTTGCCAAATTTACTTCATGTTAATTATAAGTTATTTTCAAATAACTTAGAGAAATTAGGAAACTTCTTTTTTCCCAGAATCATTTTAAAAATTATATATTTGTTACAAATAATATATGTTACAAAATTCAAAATTTACAGGAGGATATTCAGTGAAAGGTAATTCAGCTCAATTCTGTCCTTTATAACTACCTAATTTTCCCTTTTTGGAGAAAACTAGTGTTAAAGCTTCTTGTTTCTGCTCTCTCTCTCTCTCACACACACACACACACACACACACACACACACACACACTTTTGTAATGTTCTATAACTTAGTTTTCTATATTTTTGTACTCTATAAATATTTTACTATTTCTAGGGACACCTGGGTGGCTCAGTTGGTCAAGCATCTGCCTTTAGCTCAGGTCATGATCCCAGAGTCCTGGGATCAAGTCCTGCATTGGCCTCCTTGCTCAGCAGGGAGCCTGCTTTCCCCTGCCTCTGCTGCTCCCCCTGCTTCTGTGCTGTCTTTCACAAAAATAAACAAATAAAATATTTTTAAAAAATAGGATAAAGAAGATGTGGTCCATATATACAATGGAATATTACTCAGCCATCAGAAAGGATGAATACCCAACTTTTACATCAACATGGATGGGACTGGAGGAGATTATGCTAAGTGAAATAAGTCAAGCAGAGACAGGCAATTATCATATGGTTTTACTTATTTGTGGAACATAAGGAATAGCATGGAGGACATTAGGGGAAGGAAGGGAAAAATGAAGGGGGGGAGATCAGAGGGAGAGATGAACCATGAGAGACTATGAACTCTGGGAAACAAACTGAGGGTTCTAGAGGGGATGGGGGTGGGGGGATGGGTTAGCCTGGTGATGGGTATTAAGGAGGGCATGCACTGCATGGAGCACTGAGTGTTATACGAAAACAATGACTCGTGGATCACCACATCAAAAACTAATGATGTATTGTATGGTGACTAACATAACATAATAAAATAAATAAATAAATAAATAAATAAATAAAAATATTTTACTATTTCTAGCAGATCAATTCATATCAGTATTGAAACCTTTTTTAATATTTATATCCTTACACAGCTAACATTTCCATAGGTAAATGCGTAGATCTCAACTATATAATTCATTGAGTTTTCCTAAGTGTATACCCATGTAACTACTACCATATTCAGGAATTAGAATCTTTTTCTTACTTGAGAACCTCCCCTACTACCTCCTTCCAGCCACATGTAATTCACATAGGAAACAGTGTTCTAATTTCTATAATAGATGAATTTTGTCTGTTTTTGAAATTAATATAAATGGAATCACACAGTGTGTGCCTAGCTCCTTCCACTCATCATAATGATATTAGAATTCATCCATGTTATTCTGTATAAAAGATTTGGAAGATTTTTACACTCTCAGACAGTGCTGTATGATATTTTCATATATCACTAAACTTGGACATTGTCATTCTCTTAAATTTTATCTATTTCAGTGGGTGTGAGGGAGTATCTTATTGTGACTTCAGTTTTCAATGTGATTACTTAAAAAGAGAAACAATTTTTCATGAGGTTAGCTGCCAATTATAAATCTTATTTGATAAAATTTCTGTTTTTTCCAAAGTTTATTTTTTTCTTCCAAGTTTTTATTTAAATTACAGTTAGTTAACATTCAATGAAATATTCAATTCAAGTGTAGAATTTAGTGATTCAACACTTATATACAATACCCAGTGCTCATCACAACAAGTGCATTTCTTAATTCCCCATCACCTATTTAACTCATCCCCACACCCACCTCCCCTCTGCTAACCATCAGTTTGTACTCTATAGTTAAGAGTCTGTTTCTTGGTTTTCCTCTCTTTTCCCCCCCTCTGTTTTTTGTTTGTTTGTTGTTTTATTTTGTTTCTTAAATTCCACATACAAGTGAAGTCATATGGTATTTGTCTTTCTCTGACTGACTTATTTTCCTTAGTATAATATCCTCTAGGTCTATTCAAGTGGTTGCAAATGGCAAGATTTCATTATTTATGATGGTTGAGTAATATTCCTTTGTGTGTGTGCACGAGTGTATATATGTGTCCTATCTTTTCATTTTTTTCCTTATGGTGTTGGTTGTTGTTTCTTCATTTTTTATTTTGAGTTCTCTCTCTTTTTCTTAATGAACTAAAGGTTTAGCAATTGTGTTTATCTTTTCAAAAAGCAGTTCCTGATTTCATTGATCTGTTCTTTGTTTTTTTAAGTCTCTATTTCATTTATTTCTGCTCTAATTTTTATTATTTCCTTCCTTATACCAGCTTTGAGTTTTATTAGTTCTTTTTCTAGATACTTTAGGTATAAAGTTAGGTTGTTTACTTGAGATTTTACTTGTTTCTTTTTTTTTAATTTGAATTTTGTTAGTTAGCATATAGTGCAATATTGGTTTCTAGAGTAGAATTCAGTGATTCCTCACTTAGATACAACTTGTTTCTTGAGGTTGGCCTATATTGTTGTAACCTATCTTTTCATTTTCAAATTGTTTTTGATGCAGACTTTTTTAAAAATAATAATTATACTTTTTATTTTTTAAAACTTAAGAATAATTAACATACATTGTTATATTAGCTTCAGAGGCACAGTGTAATGTTTCAACAATCCTATGCATTTCTCAGTGCTCATCAAGATAAGCATACTCTCAATCTCCTTTATATATTTCACCCATTGCCCATCCACCTTCCCTCTGGCAACCACAGTTTGTTGTCTCTATGTAAAAGTCTGTTTTGGTTTGTTTGTCATTTTTTTTTTTGTTCATTTGTTTTGTTTCTTAAATTCCACATATGAAGGAAATTGTATTGTATTTGTCTTTCTCTGACTTATTTCACTTAGTATTATACCCCCAGATCCATCCATGTTGTCACAAGTGGCAAGATTTCGTTCCCTATTCTTATTGAAACATTATTTATAATAGCTAAGATATGGAAGCAACACAAATGTCCATCATAGATGAATATATAAAGATGTGTGTATATATTAACATATACATACACACACACACACACAGCCATAGATAAGCAGACATTACTAATTTTGATGAAGATCCAGTGTATCAGTCTGATTCTTTCATTTTTAGTGCTTATTATGAACTCACTATTAAATCTTTTCTTACCCCAAGTTTGCAAATATTCTAAGTTTTCTTCTAAAAGCTTTATATTAATAGCTTCACCACATAAGTGTAGCATCTATCTCAAATCATTTTCATGTGTGGTATGATATCAGGGTCAAAGTTCACTTTTTCCTCTTTATTTGTGGTTTTTATTTTTATTTATTTTTTCATGTGCCCTCTCTAATGCCCATTACCCAGTTACCTCATCCCCCCACCCACCTCCCTTTCCACAACCCTGTTTGTTTCCTGGAGTCAAGTGCATTTTAAATGTGTTCTTTCAGTTGTTCCAGAACTATTTACTGAAAATAATTTTTTTAATTTAATTTAATTTTAATTCAATTAGTTAACATATAGTGTATTATCACTTTCAGAGGTAGAGTTCAGTGATTCATCAGTCATATCTAACACCCAGTGCTCATCACATCATGTGCCCTCCTTAATGCCCATCACCCAGTTACCCCATCCCCCCATTCACCTCTCCTCCAGCAACCCTCAGTTTGTTTCCTATAGTCAAGAGTCTCTTATGGTTTGTCTCCCTCTGATTTCGTCTTATTTTATTTTTCCCTCCCTTCCCGTATGTCCTCTGTTTTGTTTCTTAAATTCCATATGAGTGAAATCATATGATAGTTGTCTTTCTCTGACTGACTTATTTTGCTTAGCATAATACTCTCCAGTTTCATCCACATCCTTGCAAATGTTAAGATTTATTTTTCTGATGGCTGAGTAATATTCTGTTATATATATATTACATCTTCTTTATCCATTCATCTGTCAATGGACATCTGGGCTCTTCCATAGTTTGGCTATTGTGGACATTGCTTCTATAAACATTGGGGTGCAGGTGCCCCTTTGAATCACTATGTTTGCATCCTTTGGGTAAATAATAGTAGTGTGATTGCTGGGTAATAGGTTAGCTCTATTTTCAGCTTTTTAGGAACTTCCATACTGTTTTCCAGAGTGGCTGTACCAGCTTGCATTCCCACCAACAGTGTAAGAGGGTTCCCCTTTCTCTGCATCTGTGCCAACATTTGTTGTTTCCTGACTTGTTAATTTTAGCCATTCTGACTGGTGTGAGGTGGTATCTCATTGTGGTTTTGATTTGTAGTTCCCTGTTGGCAAGTGATGTTGAGCATTTTGAAAAAATTTTTATTTTTCTGTTCAATTATCTGATGCCTTGCTTGAAAATAAATGGACTATATATGGATGGATCTCTTTTGAACTCTCTGTTTTAACCTCTATGTCATTCTTTTTCACTGAAACTTCATAGTAAATCTTGCTATAAGATAGTTTATGTCAAAACCTTTGTTCGTCTATTCAAGGTCTTTTGGGGTAGGGAGCTGATATTAGTATAGTAACACCAGATTTCTTATCATTACCATTTCTCTGATATGTCTTTTAAATCTTTTGAAATCTTTTGGTCCATTACATAAATATACTTACTAACGTATTTGGATTTCGGCTACTATTTGGCTACTTTTTCCCCCTATTTGTCCCTTTTAGTTTACTCCTCTCTCCCTGCTTTGCTTCCTTCTTTTGGCAAAGAATTAAATAAATGCGAAATTATTGAATTAATTGAATGTATTTTAGTTTTCCATATCAAGTTGTTTATTTACATTTTAGCTCTACTTTTAAGTATTTTGTTTAGGGGTTCCCATATGGATTATAATATGTAGTTTTAACTTATGATAGTCTTAGAGTTAATATTGTACACTTCATTTAAAGTGTAAAAACTTTTAGCAAAACAGTTAAACTTTGTACTCTTTCATCCGTGTTCACCATATTTTATATCTACGTATGATATAAAATCTATATGTTAAAATTATCCTTTCTGCAATCAGTATTTTTTTAATTTTATTTTATTTTATGGTATGTTTGTCACTGTACAGTACATCATTAATTTTTGATGTAGCATTCCATGATTCATTGTTTTCATATAACACCCAGTGCTCCATGCAGTATGTGTCCTCCTTAATAACCATCACCCAGTTAACCCATTCCCCCACCACCATCCCCTCTAGAACCCTCAGGTTGTTTCTCAGAGTCCATAGTCTCTCATGGTTCGTCTCCCCCTCTGATTACCCTCCTTCATTTTTCCCTTCCTTCTTCTAATGTCCTCCATGCAAATCCTTATGTTCCACAAATAAGTGAAACCATATGATAATTGCCTGTCTCTGCTTGACTTATTTCACTTAGCATAATCTCCTCCAGTCCCATCCATGTGGATGTAAAAGTTGGGTATTCATCCTTTCTGATGGCTGAGTAATATTACATTGTATATATGGACCACATCTTCTTTATCCATTCATCTGTTGAAGGGCATCTTGTCTCTTTCCAATAGTTTGGCTATTGTGGACATTACTGCTTTGAACATTGGGGTGCACATGGCCCTTCATTTCACTACATCTGTGTCTTTGGGGTAAATACCCAGTAGTGCAGTTGCTGGGTCATAGGGTAGCTCTATTTTTAAATTTTTGAGGAACCTCCACACTGTTTTCCAAAGTGGCTGTACCAACTTGCATTCCCACCAACAGTGTAAGAGGGTTCCCCTTTCTCTACAACCTCTCCAACATTTGTTGTTTCTTGCCTTGTCAATTTTTGCCATTCTAACCGGTGTAAAGTGGTATTTCAATGTGGTTTTGATTTGGATTTCCCTGATGGCTAATGATGATGAACATTTTTTCATGTGTCTGTTAGCCAACAATTCATGGAAACCAATGAGAACAAAAACACATTGGTCCAAAACCTATGGGATACTACAAAGGTGGTCCTAAGGGGGAAATACATAGCCATCCAAGCCTTGCTCAAAAAAATAGAAAAATCCCGAATTCACCAGCTAACTTTACACCTTAAAGAACTAGAGGAAAAGCAACAAACAATGCATAAGCCATGAATTAGAAGAGAAATAAAAGATTAGAGCAGAGATCAATGAATTAGAAACCAGAAACACAGTAGATCAGATCAATGAAACTAGAAGCTGGTTCTTTGAAAAAATTAATAAGATCAATAAACCACTGGCCAGACTTATACAAAAGAAAAGAGAAAGGACCCAAATTAATAAAATTATGAATGAAAAGGGAGAGATCACAACTAACACCAAGGAAATAGAAACAATTATTAATTATTATCAACAACTATATGTCAATAAATTAAGCAACCTAGAAGAAATGGATGCCTTCCTGAAACCTGTAAACACCCAAGACTGAAACAGGAATAAATTGACAACCTGAATAGGCCAATAACCAGTAACGGGATTGAAGCAGTGATCAAAAACCTCCCAAAATACAAGAGTCCAGGACCTGATGGATTACCTGGGGAATTCTACCAAACATTCAAAGAAGAAATAATACCTATTCTCCTGAAGCTGCTTCATAAAATAGAAACAGAAGGAAAACTTCCAGACTCACTCTATGAGGCCAGCATTACTTTAATCCCCAAACCAGGAAAAGACCCCATCAAAAAGGAGAATTTCAGACCGATATCCCTGATGAATATATATTCCAAAATTCTCAACAAAATCCTAGCTAGTAGGATCCAACAATACATTAAAAGGATCATCCACCATGTCCAAGTGGGATTTACCCCTGGGATGCAAGGGTGGTTCAACATTCACAAATCAATGTGATAGAACACATTAATAAGAGGAGAGAGAAGAACCATATGGTCCTCTCAATTGATGCAGAAAAAGCATCCTTTCCTGATTAAAACTCTTCAGAGTATAGGGATTGAAGGAACATTCCTCAAGTTCATAAAATCCATCTATGGAAAACCCACAGTGAATATCATTCTCAATGGGGAAAAGCTGAGAGCCTTTCCCTTAAGATCAGGAACACGTCAAGGATGCCCACTCTCGCCACTATTGTTCAACATAGTACTAGAAGTCCTGGCAACAGCAATCAGACAACAAAAAGAAATAAAATGTATTCAAATTGGTAAAGAAGAAGTCAAACTCTGTCTTTTCACATATGACATGATACTTTATGTGGAAAATCCAAAAGACTCCACCCCCAAATTACTAGAACTCATACAGCAATTCAGCAATGTGGCAGGATACAAAATCAATGCACAGAAATCAGTTCTTTTCTTTATGCTAACAATATAACTAGAAAAAGAACTTAAGGAATCAATTCCATTCACAATAGTGACAAAAACCATAAGATACCTCGGAATAAACCTAACCAAAGAGGTAAAGGATCTATACTCTAGGAACTACAGAACACTCATGAAAGAAATTGAAGAAGACACAAAAAGATGGAAAAACAGTCCATGCTCATGGATCAGAAGAATAAACATTGTTAAAATGTCTCTGCTGCCCAGAGCAATCTATATCTTCAATGTCATCTTGATCAAAATTCCAATGACATTTTTCAAAGTGCTGGAACAAATAATCCTAACATTTGTATGGAATCAGAAAGACCCTGAATCACCAAGGAAATGTTGAAAAAGAAAAAGCTGGGGGCATCACGTTGCCCAATTTCAAGCTGTATTACAAGGCAGTGATCACCAAGACAGTACGGTACTGGCACAAAAACAGACATATACACCAATGGAACAGAATAGAGAGCCCAGATATGGACCCTCAACTTCCTGCTCAGCAGGAAGCTTGCTTCTCCCTCTCCCTTTGCCACTCCCCCTGCTTGAGCTCTCTTTCTCACTATCAAATAAATAAATAAAATATTTTTAAAAATTAAAAGGAAAAAATATGCAATGGAAAAAAAAAAAGTCTCTGATAAATGGTGCTGGGAAAATTGGACAGCTACATACAAAAGAATGAAACTCGACTGTTCTCTTACACCAGACACAAAGATAAACTCAGAATGGATGAAAGACCTCAACGTGAGACAGGAATCCATCAAAATTCTAGAGGAGAACATAGGCAGTAACCTCTTCAACACTGGCCACAGCAACTTCTTTCAAGACGTGTCCCCAAAGGCAAGGGAAACGAAAGTGAAAATGAACTTTTGGGACTTCATCAAGATAAAAAGTTTCTGCACAGCAAAGGGAACAGTCAACAAAACAATGAGGCAACCCATGGAATGGGAGAAGATTTTTGCAAATGACACTACAGACAAAGGGCTGATATCCAAGATCTATAAAGAACTTCTCAAACTCAACACCCAAAAAAACAAATAATTGAGTCAAAAAATGGGCAGAAGACATGAACAGACACTTCTCCAAAGAAGACATATAAATGGCTAACAGACACATGCAATCAGTATTTTTAGTAAATTGAGAAGATATTTGTATTTACTTATATGTTTATCATTTCTACTTTTTCTTCAGCCTGAAAATCTTCTTTTAGTATTCTGAGTGGAGGTGTATTAACAACAAATTTGCTTGCCCCATATTATGAAAATATACTTTCATTTTTACTGAATATACAATTATAGGTTGACATTTTTCTCCTTTTAGCACCTTAAGTATGGCATTTTATTCTTTTCTGGCCTCCAGTGTTTTTGAGAATATAGCCATCCCTTGAATCATTATTTATGTTTTTTTATCTGTTTTCCTCTCTCTACTTTTAAGGTTTTTCTCTACTTTTTTTATTTAAGTGTGGTTTTCTTTATATTTATTCCTGTTTGGTGTTCAAACTTCTTGATGTGTAGACTGACTTCGTTCATGAAATTTGAGATACTTGTGCCCTTTATTTCTTCTAGTTAATACTTTTTTCCTCCTTACCACTCCCGCTTTCTCATTATGGACTACAACCATACCTATGTTGGAATACTTTCTATTTTTACACAGACTAGTGATTCTGTGTTCATCTTCTATTTATTTTTTTAGAGATTTTATTTATTTATTTATTTGAGAGAGAGAGAGAGATCACAGAGGGAGAGGGAGAAGCAGACTAACCACTGAGCATAGAGCCTGATGTGGGGCTTGATCCCAGGACCCTGAGATCATGACCTAAGCTGAAAGCAGACACTTAAGCGACTGAGCCACCCAGTCACCCCTTATTATTTATTTAGAGAGGAAGTGTGGGGACGGGCAGAGAGAGAATCTTAAGCAGGCTTCACACCTAGCACTGAGCCTGATGCAGAGCTCGATCACACAACCCTGAGATCATGACCTGAGCCGAAATCAAGTGTTGAATGCTTAACTGACCGAGCCACCCAGGTGTCCCTGTGTTCATTTTTTATTTTTATTTTTTTAATTTAATTTAATTTTATTATATTACATCACCATACAATACATCATTAGTTTCTGATGTAGTCATCCGTGATTCATTGTTTCTGTATAACACCCAGTGCTCCATGCAGTATGTGCCCTGTGTTCATTTTTTTAAAAAAATATGTATTGGTGATATTTTCCAATTCAGTTATACTTATTGAGCTGGCCTCTGGTTCACAGACTATTTCTTCTCCTTTTTCCAATCTTACTTTTTTTTTTTTTACTTTTGTATTTGTCTTTTTTATTTCTAGAATATTCATTTGGCTCACTTTTATAATTTCAATTTATCTGCTTATATTCCCATCTATTCATTCATTATTAGCATATTGAACTATTTTGAACATATTTTAATGAGTTCTTTAAAGTCCTTATCTGTTAATACCACATCTGAGTCATCTTAGGATATGTTTCTATTGACATAAATGTAATTGGAGTCTTGGGAAAAAAAAGGACAGAAAAATAATTTAGGATATATGTTGGTTAATAAAAAAGATGTTTTTATCTTTTCTTTCAATGTTTGAAGGCCATATTACTATTATTATTAAAACCTAAAATTATAATACTGTGTTTTTGGTGTTGTAACACATGTAAATATAATCTGTATTACAACAATAGTACATAGGATAGAGCAAGGATGAATGTAACTATAGTAGTGCATGGTTCTTATATTTTACATAAAGCTGTACTACATAAAGTCTATGTGTATTCTGATGACTTAAATATGCATACTATAACCATAGAACAAATACTAAAAAGTACAGAGAACTATAGGTAAAAAGCCAATAGCAGGATTAAAATATAAGGATAAAACGGGGCACCTGGGTGGCTCAGTCGTTTAGCGTCTGCCTTCGGCTCAGGTCATGATCCCAGGGTCCTGGGATCGAGCCCTGCATTGGGCTCCCTGCTCGGCGGGAAGCTTGCTTCTCCCTCTCCCTCTGCCACTCCCCCTGCTTGAGCTCTCTCTCTCGCTGTCTATCAAATAAATAAATAAAATATTTAAAAAATAAGGATAAAAATACTTGGTTTAACTCAAACTAAATCAGGCTAAATATAGAGAGATATATAGAAAACAAATACTAAAATGGTGGACCTAAAGCCAACCATAGTGATAATTAGTTTAACTATACTCTTGTTTGTAATTGCCTTGATTGGTCAAATATTGAGTAAAGTGTCTTAAACTTTGTAGTTTTCCTTAAATTTCATGGATCTTGTGCAATTTTTGCTTTATAAAATTTGATGCTATTATATTTATCATTAATGGGGTTAATACATTTTATCTTTAGGTGGATTATACTTTTTTTTTCCATTCTCATTTTATAATCATACCCATTACATAAACCACAGTAGCCCTGAGGACTGCTGGAGAAAAACTTTTTTCTTTTTCTTCTTTTATTTAAATTTTACTTAGTTAATATACAGTGCAATATAGGCTTCTGGAGTAGAATTCAGCGATTCATCACTTAGATACAACACCCAGTGATCATCACAGAAAGTGCCCTCCTTAATACCCTTCACCCATCTATCCCATCCCCCCACTCACCTCTCTCCATAAACCCTCAGTTTGTTCTCTATCATTAAGAGTTCCTTATGGTTTATTTCCCTTTCCCCCTTCCCATATGTGCATCTGTTTTCTTAAATTCCACATGTGAGTGAGACCATATGGTATTTGTCCTTCTCTGACTGGCTTATTTCTCTTAGCATAATACTCTCTATCTCCATCCACATCATTGCAAATAGCAAGATTTTATTCTTTTTGATGGCCTAGTAATATTCCAGTGTGTGTGTGTGTGTGTGTGTAACATCTTTATACAATTTCAGTGGACATTTGTGCTCTCTCCATAGTTTAGCTGTTGTTGATAATGCTGCTATAAACATTGAGGTGCATGTACCCCTTTGAATCTATTTTTTCATTCTTTGGATAAATACCTAGTAGTGCAATTGCTGGCTAGTTCTATTTTAACTTTTTGAGGAACCTCCATACTATTCTCCAGAGTGGCTACACCACTTTGCATTCCCACCAACAGCAAGAAGGTTCCCCTTTCTCCTCAACCTCACCAACACCTGTTGTTTCCTGTGTTGTTAATTTTAGCCATTCTGACAGGTGTGAGGTGGTAACTCATTGTGGTTTTGATTTGTATTTTCCTGATGATGAGTGATGTTGAACATCTTTTCATGTGTCTATTAGACATCTGGTTGGAGAAAAGTTTTAAAACATGAGAACTTTATACCACCTTTGTTACATTATACTGCCATTTAAAATCTTAATCAAATTTCATCAAAGTTTACCAGCTATATTACATGCTGTGATTAGCTTTCTATAAACAACTTTGCTTTCTGTGTACAAATCAGTGTCAATGAAAAAATACATATACTAGGTAAAGATCTTTATTAACCTTGTTTCAAACTTTATCCTCAGGTTTCTTCAGCTTAATTAACTGCAAAGAATGAATTGTGTATAAGCAAAAACTGAAAAGAGTTGCAGTGTCCAAGGGGTTTGGGCTTAAAATATTAGAGATCTAGATCCATGAACAAAATTTTAAAAAGCACGCATATAAAATAGCAGTTCCCAGTAACTTTTCAAGTTTTATCTTCTTTAGAAGTTGACTCAATTCAGTTTGCCTCATTCTTGGAAGCTTCATCAAAATTCTCCACAAGATCTGGAACTTCATCATCATCATCCTCTCTGGTAGCAAGTGGTGCTTGTCCATCCATAGATTCTTTGGCCAGAACTTCAGTCACTTTTCTTAAACTAGTCTGACTATCTGCACCAAGTTGGTTTAAGATACTGGGTAGTATTTCTGTCAGCTGCTTTGTCTCAGCATGGCCTGTAATGGTGAAAATGTTCACTTCCAGGGATGCCTGAACTTTAGGATTGTTTAAGTGGATCACTGTTCTTTGGTTTGTGAACATATTCACTTCAATACCAGATATTGTTTGCCCTGAACTTCGTTAAGGAGAACTAAAGTTTTTTATCATCTGCTGTAGCTGTTCTATGAACCACCTTCTTTTGGGGAGCAGTTCTCCCACCAAAGTGCACATGTGTTTGCAATTGGGGAGTTTCTCCTGGTTCATAAGTTTATTTCATCTTGTTTGAGTGGAAATGGGACCATGTGGAGGACTAGGGTTGGTACTCAGGGAGTCTCGTGCAGACTAGCTGAGATTAGATGCATGCCTATGGGGATGCATGAGGGCATCTGTGGATCTTTTTTTTTTTTTTTTAAGTGTGGAGCCTAATGTGGGGCTTGAACTCATGACCCTGAGATGGAGACCTGAGCTGAGATCAAGAGTCAGCCACTTAACTGATTGAACAACCCAGGTGCCCGGTGTGGATTATACTTTTGATCAGGAGTAACTGTCTTATTTTTCTGTTAAAATCTCTTTTTAGTCTCAGACTTCTCTTTTTTTAATAAAACATTTTTGTGTTGTTTTTTAAAATTTAACTTTTAATACTAGATAATATAACTTATTCTTCTTACATAACAGGCAGTATTGCTTTTATTTGCCTTTGCCATTTTGTAATTATTCTTTTTTAAGTGATTTGTGATATTTCATTTTACTTTGTTTTTATATAACTTGTGTCTCCACCATTCTTTTCATTTAGGAAATATGTTACTTGTGTGTTTTGATTAGTTTATGTTACTTACATATCTTTAAATTATATGGTGAAACAAATTTTTTTGTTTGATCAACTTAATAGAGGCTTCCTTGTTTGAAAGAAGAAAATAACACATGCCTACAAATTCCTTATTCATGTAATAAAATAGTGAGTATGATAAATGTTTTTATTGCACACATATAACATAGATTCTGTGCTCAAATGTTTATAAACCTTGCATTTAAAAGAAACTTCCAATTACCCCAGAAGATATATATTAGAATATTATAAATTTGACATTATATATGTATATATACATAATATATGCATATATGTATATATATTATATGCCTAAATAATGAGAACACTCATACTACCTTTGTCATATTGCTCTTTTGAATAGTAAATGACTTATGTAAATAAAGCAGCTTGGAAAGTTTGGGACATAATGCTGCCATGCACAGATGCTGGGGACAGCAGCAATAGTAGTCATTGTAGTAACTGATTGAGGCAATATTTGAATCTAGACATATCTTTTTTTTTTTAATTTTTTTATTATTATGTTAATCCCCATACATTACATCATTAGTTTTAGATGTAGTGTTCCATGATTCATTGTTTGTGCATAACACCCAGTGCTGAATCTAGATATATCTTAACTGTAGAATTGTTGGCTTAATCATTATACCTTGATGCTCTCCACACCGTAGCTTCACTTTGTTGGCATAACCAGAAATTTCATAGCTTCACTTCATTGGCATAACCAGAAATTTTAAATCCCATTGTCACACAATACATTTGTACAAATTCATCCAGTTACAGTATCTGTACAACTACATTAATCACACAAAGTCAAATTATTAAAATTATTTCATTATTCTGCTTTGCAGCACTAGATACCTTATTACCAACAATTAATTACAATATCAAAGAGAATTTGATTGTCACCTCTTGCTCTATGGCACCACCTTCATATCACTATTTTATCTCTCTCTCTTTTTATTAGTATTATGTTAAAAATTGTTCAAGAAGCACTCCGGAAATGACATCATTTCTAAGTCTTGTTAGCTCTTCTGTGCTTTTTCTCATAATTCTCTTATCAATCATATGTCTCAGTTATAAATGAAAGATATACAACACAATATCTTAAAGGGAGGCAAAGGAATTCATAAGTTTCTATAACCAGGATGGGTCTAACTTCAGTCTCAGAGGAATACAGGAGTTTGACCTATAGAAGAATCTGGCCTTGTGCTCTCTTTCCATCTCTTAGCTCTATGTTTCTTGGCTTTGCTTAATTCTACATATTTTTTCTTCATGTGATTGGCAAAGGGTAATTTGAAGATGTAAATGTTATCTGTTTTGTAATTGTAGTAAAATGTAAACTTCTCTCTCCCCTTGACTATATAGAAATCCAAGAGTAGAGGAGTGGGCCTAATTTGATTCATTTCATTAAGACATTTACTAACTCTGGGTAGTTTGGTCATAGCCCCAGTGGAGGTATGGCAACCCATGATCATCAGCTGTCTACCAGTATTTCATAGTCTGGAAGAGAATGTCCCCTAAGAGAAAAAGAAAGGGAGTGAGTTGTAAACATGACCAGGAACTGTAATATTTACATGCCACCACCCACCACTAGTGTTCCACGTGTTCTAATGCAAGTCTTTATGACAATATACATCACATTAATAATTGCCGCCAGCTTACATAATCAAACAAACCCACATACCACCAAATATGCATTATAGCCTGATAGACAACAGCAATGAATTTCAACTGAAATGAATTAATTGGCCAATTAATCTAGCTGTTCCTGTTTTGCTTTTGTGGAAGAACTTAGTTTTCTAGTGGGCTTAGAAGCTGTAGAATGACAGTGGTGGGAAGTTTCTTCTTTGTGGACTATCATGACATAGAAATTCCTTTTATCAGTGCTTCAAGGAATTGCTATTCTTTGGTGGTTAGGGATTAGGTTTCTAATTTGCATATTCAATTCCCTTGAAGCACCGGACTAACAGACAATTTGATTGAGGTAACTCCTTAGGATCTGAAAACATCAGGCACCACTACAAATCATGGTGCTTAAATCATGACTCCACCTTTAGAGAGAAAATGGTTCTTTCTGCCTTGGCCTCAGGCTGCTGAGGTGAGTAATAGAGGATAGTAATTAAGCATCACTTTCTTTTTGAGGCAATAACCTACTAAATTGACTGTTTTAAAGGCTAGTGATATATGCTATCCATTAAGGAAGGGAGCGTGTATCTGGAGATACTGATAAATATTTCTCATCTCACTCTTTTTGGGAAGAATATGGCTATGGCAAATTTTCTATTTCCATGACCATTTGACTCTCAGTCTTCTTAACATTTTGTAGAAAGAAAAGCCTTCCCCATGAAGTTGTATGCTATTCTCTGAATCTAGAAGAGCAATTGGAGTGGCACTTATTTATTCATGGCAACATCATCATGAATAGTTACCATACCCTTAACATCACTATATGTTTTGATAAAGACTCTAAGGCTCCAGTCCATGAATATTCAAAAAGCTATGTTAATGCACTGCTTGGTATCATTTCAAAATAATTGCTGGTTTTCCATTGGAAAGCCCATTCAGTTAGACGTGAGATATTAGAATATGGTAGAACTTCCTCAAATGAACTATAGGAGTGAAGAAGGTAATGTATGTGAAGCACACAAATTATCGTTCTTTTGTCCTTTGATTCTTTTCCACTGAACTATGTATGAACTGCACCTACCTGCTCATCCATCACCTCAGTGATACTTTTCAGGCAGTTGTAGAATTGGATGTGTAAAATTAAATTACCATTTCATCTCTTAACACTTAAAATAAAAGGAACAAATTTTTTTTAAATTTTTTTATTCTTATATTATCCCCATACATTACATCATTAGTTTTAGATGAAAAGGAACAAATTTGATAAGGAAACCACATATCTGATATAGAAATAGTCCATTAGCCTGTACTACAAATGGAAGAGTTTCATACTGATAAATGAAAACAGTACCAGTTAAAGAAAAACACTGAGGCATCATCCACTTCTCTAATTGTAGTCAGAGTATAGGTTTTAAAATTTTAGTGGCAGGCATATAAATGCTATATTAGCAACTCTCACCTTGAAGAAGTGACTCCTGGTATCCTGGGTAGACCACAAGGAAAATGGTATTAATTGCATGTTATATTTATACAATTAAAAGTGGAATTGCTGGGTATTTTCTATCTCTGTTTCCTCCCCTAAAAAACCTGTTCAAGACATTCATAGCTGGTGTGAAACCATAGGGAACTCTCTTTAGCATGTTCCACACTCTTTTGGGAAGGACTAGCCTTCCTCTACTCTGGTTTGGAGAACAATTACATTCATTATTAACAAAATTAAAGGTATAAATTAAGCAAAAAAATAGAAAAAATGTCCTCTAAATAAAACTTCAGGAAAAAGTCAAATCATTATTCTTAGACCTGTTTGTAATTTCACCCAGTTATTTTTATTTCAATTACTGTCAATGTTTTTTTCATCCTTGATAATCTATAAGCTTCTTTAGACTCTTTTTTCATATTCTGTTATAAGTGCTTCCCACATTATGTGCTTAATAAATGCAACTTCAATACTTTGGATGATTTACTATTGAATAATTGAAGGAATGGGCAATTATATATACATAATTATATATAGAATATATTATATATTCAGTCATGTATGTATATTATACATACACACACATATATAAAAACATAAATTCATGACAGTGCAATTGCATACAGACACACACACATGTATATTCCATTCTTTAATTAGTGTGACTTTTAGTGAGTGTGCACAAATATGTAAAGTTCAGAAGATAGAATAAAGCTTATTTGAGGTGAGTATCAGAGATTCAAGTGATATGTTATAAAGAGCAAAAGGACATTGACAACTTCATATTGGCTATCAGCACTATTCTGAGCACAATGAAAAAAGCCAGAGGAAAGGTTTTACTCTTCTTTTGTCTGGTACAATACCTCGCATAGAGGAAATGCTACAGCAATGTTTGTCTATTGAATTAATCACCCAAATATATGAATGATTGAAAAAATGGGCAAAATATTTTTTTTTTGCTTACCTTCTGCATGAAGTTTTTTGTAGTTATTACCTCCATGAAAGAAAGAGTTGTATTAGGAGAGATCTCATAGCTAAAACTATGATGAAACTTAATTTTTGAAGTCATATGGATCTTTGTTTTTAACCTATTGTAAGTGAAGAAGGTTAAAAACATAGTACTGCATGTGCTTAAACTGACAATTACTTCATTTTTGCTATTTGTTGTTTGATTATTATTAACTTGATTATTTGTTGTTTGATTTATATTCTGTATTGAATGAGTAGATAGATGCAGAGTAAATGTGATAATACTATCCTATTATTACTGTTTGTTGAGTTCTTGCCATATACAAGCCACAGACTTTACCCTATGTGATCTTTCTAATATACACCTATATGGGTTAAACTCACTTACTTGAGGAGACACTCCAATATTTAGAGATCAAGAAAGGTGATTTGGAATATACTTTGACCTAGTGGCAGAGCAGCTTACCTCTAACATTTGAGAAGAATCCCCATTAGAATAAAAATACTAGCTTACTCCCTCATATACTCTACCTACTTTTCCTTTTTCCTTTTAATTTCTACTTCTGGGTAGGATGTGTCAGGCACTAAGTAGTTATGATCCACTTTCATATGTAATCTCTAGAAACTCAGATAACAACCTCCAACATTAAAAGAAGAAACAAACAAAAAATAAAACCTATAAATAGGAAAAAAAGAGAACTAAAACTATGAGCACTGGGTATTGTATGCAGCTGATGAATTACTAAATTCTACCTCTGAAAATAATAATACAGTATATGTTAGTTAAATTGAATTTAAATAAAATTTAAAAAAGCCTAAAACTATAGTACAGATTTTTTTTTATGTTACTAAAGAATGATGAACAAGCTGAAGAAAGTATGGGAATATGCCACTTAATAAAATCTTACAGGAAGAAAAGTACTGGGATGAAAATAATATAAGAATAATTGTCATTATCATCATCATCATAATAGACACACTTTGTAGTATCAAGTCTATTCCAGCACCTGTGGTTGATGATTTGTATAATTCTACCATATATTCTTTAGCATGAACCTAAATATTTCCTTCACTACAAATATGAGAAAAACAAGATAATTTCTAAGTAGCATACCTATTATTCTAATTTTGACTACTGGATTCAAAGCCTGTGTTCTCAGATACCACTAAGTGTACCAACATGGGATGTTTTAAATCCATTCAACCTAAAAATATTTTTGGAGCATGTAGTATGAGACAGAAATTGTTCTAGGCAGCAGGGAAATAGGTATGAGCAAGGGGGTAAAGCTCTCTGTAATCATGAAAATAGAATGTATTAATAGATACAAATGCATACTCATTAAGGAAATGGATACTGGAATACATTGCTTGGATTCAAAATCCCATTCACTGTGTCTTCCTTGTTGCCTCTGTGGTGAGAGGTGAGATAGTCCAACTATTACCAAAATTAAATGAGATCTCTTGGTGAAAGATTTATTTTAGCACAGTATCTGTTGCATTATGTGTTCAATAAATGTTACTTGTGACTCTTTAAGGAAACATACATTTAACAAGCATTGAGTATGTTTTGAATGTCAAATTCTGGCTCCTGAAAAAATATCAAAACTACCATGATGTCTTTTGATAATAAGAGAGAGTCCATCTTGGCAGAGTCTCAGCAGTATATCAAAAATGGGAAGACATTTTGAAGCTTCATTGAAGGTGGATCTGTTGGTGTGGGGGGCTTGAAGATAAAAAGAAAACAATGCATAATTCTCCTTGAGTGGTAGAGCTTTGGATCTAACATCAAGACCTGGTTTTTCTTTTTCTAAATGAAAGTTTATTTCTAAATGAAGTTATATAAGGATCTCTTCTCCTTAGAAGAGAAATTAATTGTCCAAATTAGAACCCAGGTGATGTCAGAGACTATACTGAAGGCAGACTTTAATTTACCAAGGTAACAAGTTCCAGTCCAGAGTATAGGACATAGCCCAGGAGACTTTTGTTTCACTAATCCAGTGAAAGTCTTGCAGAGATACCCAGTGATTTGTTTAAAACCAAAATATTCATGGGGCATCTGGGTTGCTCATTCAGTTAAGTGTCTGGCTTAATTTTGGCTCAGATCATGATCTCAGGGTTGTGAGATGGAGCCCCGTATCAAGCTCCATGCTCAGTGCAGAGTCTGCTTGAGATTCTCTCTCTCCCCCGCCTCTCCCCCCACTCTAAATAAATAAATAAATGAATAAATAAATAAATAAATAAATAAATAAATAAATAAATAAAATCTTAAAAGAATTACTCCTATGAGATTGCCAAATCAGGCTGTAATATTTTCAGTATTACTCATCAAGAATAGTTTAGTGCCAGACAGTAAATTTTGTGTTTTCAGTATCATTTATAGATCTAAAACAAAAGAAAAGCTTTGGATCTTACTTATAAGATCTGAGAAATTGAGATACCTCTGAGTAAATACTGTCTGTTTCAAGTTCTTATGTAAGTTCTAGTCCTCTGAAAGTTTAGTACAAAAGCTAACTTCCACCAAAAATCCTCCAGTATTGTTTTGGTAGACACAGGAAACTCATTTTCCAGGTATGACAGGATAGGAATTTTTAGATTTCTCGTTGTCAAGCATGTTGTTGTGTTTGCCTTGCCATGTATTAGTTGAGCCTCAGTTACTGATTTATTTTAAGGAATTAGAACCAATGGAAACTGGGTGCCTCACAAAGGAAAATGTGTACAAACCCAACAGCCAACTTGATTGTATGCATTAATCACTTCACACATAAATCCTAACCAGGTACCAGACTTATACTAAAGAGTAACTAAAATGCAAAATAAATAAAATGATACAAATAAATGTTTTATAAGTAACATAGTTGAATGTAACTTTAAACCAGATGATAAGAAAATAAACAATAAAAGAATGCAGATTAAAACATGACAATTTATAATATTGTTCTGTGGACCTTGAGTGGAAGCTGTCATTTCATACAGTCATCTACTTGGTTGCAAGGTCTTAGGTAGAAGCTGTTTTCTTCCAAAGACCATCTGCTTTGAATTGGTTCCTAAGATCTCTCAGCTTGAGGCCTCCAGCAATTATTTAAGATGGTTTATCCCTCTTTGAATGAATCCCTCTTTGAATGATATCATTCTAAGTATCAACCTTACGGAATTTTACTTATGCACTAGTTTTAAGTGTACCTGATTGGGTCCTTTTGAAGTTTGAAGGCTGTCTTCCTCTCCTAAATTTTAGACCAGGTCTTTAAAATTTAATGGTTGTTTAGGAGGATATTAAGGAAAGACTATTTGTACCTCATGGTTTTATAGGAAGCCTTAATCTAAAACCAAGCCAGCAGTTTTCACTAGTTTAGCTGCTGTGGCTGTTTCCACTGGGTCAAGACAGATATTTTAGTAAGCTGATCTCTGAGGATTCTAATGAAGTTATCATAACACCAAGATATTTGTCCACATTACTCATATACAAATTGGTAGAAAGTTTTATTATAATTACACCTGGATGAATTGCCTAAGTTGCCTGCAATATCTGGCCATGATTGCTTACAGTAGTGTAGAGTCTAAAATCAGAGTTGATATTCCTAGATTCATAAGTTGTCCTGTTACTAACTCAAAAGGAAAAATTCAATGAATTCCAAAATAAATTATGTTTATTGTCATTAAAGCAAATATTAGGCTTATAGGAGTTTGAGAGTCTCTGAGAATGTTGCTGATATGAGCCTAAGATTTCTGTTTATTCTATCTTTTCTGAAGATTGGAGTGGTATGGACAATAAGTTACCATGTGACTGGCAGAACTGTACAGAACTCTCTAGTTACAGTTTCAGTAAATTGGTTGTGTCCAGTATTATAAGTATAATTTGGGAACACAAAATCATGTAATATATTGCAACTAACAAATCTGGAAATCTCCAAAAAGGCTTGTCCCTCAAAGAAGCAGACAATTACAATACATAATCAAAATGCACTGCAGAAGGTATTTACGAGATCTGGAATTGTTCAAAGAGTATTCAGCTTTTGCCCATGTCTCACTTCTACAGTTTTATAAATAATGGCAAAGGAGCTGTACACCACACCCACTTTCAGTAATTTTAGTAAAGTTTCTCCACTAATATTGACTGAGTACAGTAGCCAATTTGCCCTTGCTATGGGGAATAAGCTTATGTTAAATTTTTGCAGTTTTCCATTTGAAGTCCTCTGGCACTACTAAGTGCCCATCCTGAGAGTGTCAGAAATTATCATTTAATTTACCTCTGGTAACTCTTTGCTGACTCTGGAGCCAATGTCTGGCATTTTATAACAATCTATTTGAACCTCTCAAAATATTTAATTATGGGGGACAGGATCTTAGTGCCTGCTGGGGAATTTCCTGTAGCTTCCATAGTATCCCCTTTTGTATGAGTGTTTATTTTTTAAAAAGATTTTATTTATTTACTTGACAGAGAGAGAGCATGTGCGCACAAGTAGGCAGAGCAGCAGGCAGAGGGAGAGGGAGAAGCAGGCTCCCTGATGAGCAGAGAGCCCATTGTGGGGCTTGATCCCAGGACCCTCGGATCCTAACCTGAGCCAAAGGCAGACACTTAACCGACTAAACCACCCAGACACCCTGAGTGTTTACTTTTTTTTTTTTAAGATTGTATTTATTTATTTATTTGACAGAGACACAGCAAGAGAGGGAACACAAGCAGAGGGAGTGGGAGAGGGAGAAGCAGGCTCCCTGCTGAGCAAGGAGCCCGATGTGGGGCTAGATCTCAGGACCCTGGGATCATGACCTGAGCTGAAGGCAGACACTTAACAGCTGAGCCACCCAGGCGTCCCCCGAATGTTTACTTTTTATAATAACCACTTCTTTAGGAAATTTCAGAGCATTCAAAGGTTATTTTATTATTCTCAGTTGAGTCTTTTGCTGAGATCAAAACACTGTTCACTTACAAAGCATTCCAAAACCATGGACTACACTCAAAGTATACTTAACATCAGTGTGTCTAATGACATTCTTATCTCTAACTGACCAAATCTGTGGAGTGCAGTGACTTCTGACATCTGGGAAGATTTTGCTATGAGTGCGATTATTCTGTTGATTTTCTTGGGTGGACAAAGAGACAGTAACAAAAAAGTAGAACACAAATCTACCGCTATAACATATACAGCCTCAAGGAATTACTGAAAATAAAATGGTATATGGGTGTGGTGTAGGGAAACAGGAAATGTTTATTCTATGTATGGCTCTGAGGTCCTGAACAATGTATCCCCTGAATGGGTTTTTGAAATTGGAGGGTAAAAGAATGAGAAGAACTGGTACAAATTTTTGGCTTTTGTTTTTACTCCTTTGCAATTCCTGGTTTTAGAAGATACTGTGCAAGTTTGGGTAGCAGTTGAGATGGATAAATCTAAACCTTACTGTGTTTATCCCAGATAACCCTACCTATATTAGTAGAAATTTTTTGTGCACAAAAATGTTAAGTACCTCCTTGAGATCTTCAATCTGGGATTAATTTAGATACAAAAGTAGTAGTAAATCAATTGCCAATTATCTATATACGTTTTATGAGGAGGGGAGTCTTCAAAGACTTAAGGTCTAGACCATCCAGAGTGATTAGTTTGCAATGACATTTGTACAGAAAACACCTATGTATCAAGTAAGCAGAATATGGTATTACAGTGAAAGAAATTAATGTAATTTAAAGTCTGAGGTAATTTGTGATAGTCTGGGACATGGGGAACATCTGAATATTATTGGAGAAACCTACCACCTGAATTCGTTGTCATTTCTGAAGAAGAGGTGTAATAGTGGTAGGGTTTAAAAATTAATATTGCAGCATCCATATCAATTTGCAAAATTATAAATTTATTCTTTAATATTTAAGGAAAGTCTTCTTTTTGACTTTAAGAATAAAATGGATAATTAGGTGTTTGGTATTCAGTTGAAGCACCTAGATTTTTAATTTCTTTTTTTTTTTCCTTTTAGATTCTCAACTAACACAGGACAAATTATTTTCCCAGTGTACTTAATGTTTACATGTGTCTGGGATGGGAGGATGTGATTTGGTCTCTGATTTTGGTTTTTGTTTTTTTATAAAATTACTTAAAATGTTTAGTGAGGTGTTGGAGATCTGATAGTGTCACAATTTTCCATTCTAGCTTTTTCTTGCATATTGAATCTTCTATTTCTGGCTTACATTTATTATATGCCTTTCCATGACTTTGGGCACTTATCATCTAATATAAAGTATGTCTAATATTTTTAAATTATTGGTTCCTTGTACTAGAATGTAAGCATGCTGAACATAAAGATTTTTGAATGTGTCTTTTATTGCATGAATCCCAAGTTTCTGACTCTGACTGCAAAAGAAATAAAAATTAACTTAACTTTGAAAATTGGGAGCTAAATTAAATTCAAATTATTGATCTGGTAAGGGAGAAACTGCAAAAGGAAATTCAACTTCTTCTTGGAGAAAGAAGCAATGTTATATAGAATTTTGAGAAAGGGTGGAATTTAGGTTAAATTTATAATAAGCAGTATTTTGGTTAAGTAAAATAAAGGTGGAGCTGATTGGATGGACTTTATTTGGTGAAAGCCAAATGGAGATAATTGAAAGAATTACATAGCAGGTCAGTTAAAGTAGTCTTTGTTGATTGTGGGATTTATATAAAAATCAGTTTTGACCTTTTTGCAGCTTCCTGAGTACTGGGAAATCCTGTTGTTCAGGTGAGAGTAGACTTTATAGATACTTTTGTACATGTAGATACTGTCCTTTAGTCAAGGGTAGAATTTTCATCTTATCATCAAAATCTGGCAGTGTATAGGGAACCTATGTTGACAATGCTCATGGTCATCTAGATGCTCTATTTGCCTTTGTAGATTATTGGAAAATCTCCTAACTTAATTTTTTTTAAATATAAAGTACATTTAAAGAGTAATTTTTGCCAATCATTTAAAAAATATTAATAAAATGGGAAAATTCCTTAAAAACACACCATGAAAAAATCACAAAAAGAAATGGGAGAGAATAAACTGATGGTTACCAGAGGGGAGGTGGATGGGGGGATAGATTAAATAGGTGATGGGGATTAAGGAGTGCACTTGTTCTGATGGGTGCTGGGTGCTGTATGTAAGTCTTGAATCACTAAATTTTACATCTGAAATAACATTACACTATATGTTAACTGGAATTTAAATAAAAACTGTAAAAAATGGAAAATATAAATTGTTCTATATCTGTTAAAGACATGGAATCCATAATGAACATATTTCCAAACAAGAATATTCCAGACATAAATACTCTCACTAGTGGATTTTTATGAGTATTTAAGAAAAACTATATTATTAACTATCATTTTCTCAGACTAGCTTAATTCTAGTAACTAAACTAGACAATCACACTGTTAAAAATAAGTTTACAGAATATGGCTACTATGAATACAGGAGCAAGCATCCTAAATGCAATAACAGTAAATCATAATTAAATGAAATATTTTTTAAAATGCATCAGAACTATTTTGGGTTTACTTTAAGTAATGCAAGTGTTGCCTAACTGAAATTAAATAATAATAAATAAATAAATATTCAAGACCTCTGGTTTCAACTTTGACATGTGAAGAGCTGGAAGTCACCATTTCTATCCTTAGAATAAGTTAAAGGTGGACAAACTGAAAAACCAATCAGAGATCTGAGGCTGCAGGGAATACTGCCACTCCCCAAATCTGGAGAGACAGTCATCCATTGAGATACGGGAGACACGGAGGAAAACCTATGATACTGGAGAAATACTTGTGAAGTTCACAACCACAGATGCAAACTTAATCAAAAAGTCTCCCCAACAGCTCCCCCACATCTTACCATCCCCAAAACAATTTTCAGTAGAGTAACAGTGGATTACAGTTGAAAGAGCTGCAAAATTACAACTCTCTCAGGAGAGAAGTTAAGGAAGCCCAGACTAAAATGAAGAGACAAAAACACACTAAAGGAATTTGACACTTTTGTTCCCTTTACCAACAGCAAACATTAAACAGAATGCAACTCCTAGTCAGATTACAATAAATATCACACTAAAGGTCATTTATCTCAATCCCTAATATCAGATAAAATTCAACAACAAAAACATATTACAGTGCATGCTATATGTTGAGGGGGAAAAAAAACAATCTGAAGAGACAAAGCAATTAGTACCAGACTCAAGACACAGATGTTGAAATTATCAAATAGGGAATCTAAAATAACTGTGATTGATATGTTAAGAACTCTATGGAAAAAGAGGACAGCATAGAATAAGAGTTTGGTTATATAAACAGAGAGATGAAAACTGTAAGGACCAAAAGTAAATACTAGAAATCAAAAACACTATAACCTAATAAAGAATGCCTTTAACAGGCTCATCGCTAGACTCAATGCAGTAAAGGAAAAAATCAGTGAGCTTGAAGATGAATAGAAATTTCACAAAATGAAATGCAAAGAGAAAAAATATAATGGAAAACTAAAACAGAACATCCAAGAGCTGTTGAACAAAAATGTAATAGACATAACTAGAATACTAGAATAAGATGAGAAAGTGCAGAGCAGAAATAATTTTTGAAAAAATAATGGCCAAGAATATTCCAAAATGAATGACAGACTTTAAACTACAGATGCAGGGATCTCTGAAAACACAAAGCAGAGAAAAAATGAAGAAAAACAATAACAACAGTAAAGCCTATACATATATATATTCAACTGTAGGAAGTCACAAAGAGAAATCTTGAATAGAGCTAGCAAAACCCCACACCTTCTCTATAGAAAATTACAGTAGATTATAGTGGACTTCCCATCAGAAATCATGAAAATAAGGAGAGAAAGAAGTGAAATATTTAAAGTGTTGCAGGAAAAATAATCTATCTAAAACTGTATATCAGCAAAATTATCTTTCAAAAGTAAAGGAGAAATAAATACTCTTGGATAAAAAATGAGGAAATTCTTGTCAACAGACCGCCCTACAAGAAATTAAATATAAGTCAAAAGTTCTTCAGGCAGAAGAAAATTCTACAGGTTAGAAACATGGATCTCCATAAAGAAAAGAAGACCATCAGAGAAGGAATAAATGAGGTAAAACAAAATTATTATTTCCATCATTCTTAAATAATAAAAATGTTCTAAGGTAATTATAGTAACAATGTACTGGGTGATTATGGCATATGGATAATAAAGTAAATGAAAGCAATGTCATAAGAGATGAGAAGGAGAAATTGAGAATCATCTGATATGAGGCTTGCACATCACATGAAATGGTGTGGTGTAATTTGGAAAGTGAGTTTGGATTAGTTGAAAATGTATATTGTAAATTCTAGGGACACAATTAAAAAATAAAAAAGAAAGAATGATATGCTAAGAGAGAAAAAATATAATCATATAGGAGGATCAACTAAAAGCAGAGAAGGCAGTAAAAAATGAAATTACTAGAGAACAGGTATAAACACAGAAGATATTAATCTAGCTATAACAATAATCATTTTATTTTTATTATTTTTTGTAAGTAGGCTCCACATGCAGCATGGAGCCCAACACAGTGCTTGAATTCAGCACCCTGAGATCAAAACCTGAGCTGAGATCAAGAGTTGGCTCCTTAATGTACTGAGCCACCCAGGCACTCCACAGTAATCGTTTTAAATGTAAATGTTTTAAATTAAAAGACAGAGATTGCCAGAATGGATTAAAAAAAATATTCAACTAAATGTTGTTTACAAGAAACCTTTTTCCCCCTTTTGGAATAACTTTATTACCTTGTTTTTTAAACTTTTATTTAAATTCCAGTTAATTAACATACAGTGTAATACTAGTTTCAGGTGTACAATATAGATATTCAACACCCATTCAATAAGAAACCTACTTTAAAATTAAAAATTTAGATGGGATTCAGGGAGGGATTCAGAAAGATATGCCATGTTAACACTAATCAAAAAATAACTGGAGAAGTTATATTGATTTCAGCAAAAGCAAACCTCAGAACAAGGAAGATGATCAGGCATGAAGAATGGCATTACATAATGATAAAAGGCCAATTATTCAAGAAGACATAGCCATCATAAATGTGGATATCAACAACAGTGTGTCAAGATACATGAGGTTAAAATGGAAAAAACTAAAAGGAAAAATAGACAAATTCAATATTATATTTGGAGACGTTGACACCTGTCTGGCAATAATTGATTAAATAGGCAAAAAACAAAACAAAACAGTAGGGATATAGGTGATCTAAGCATCACTATCAGTTAGTTTGTCTGACTGACATAGACCATACATCAATAAGAATATACATTCCTCTAAAGCTCAAATAAAACATTCACCAAAATAGATCATGACATGTGCAATAAAACAGACCTTAACAAATTTAGAAGATTAAAAAGTCATATAAAGTAATTTCTTTGGCAACCATAGATTAAAATTAAAAATCAATAAGAAAGGTATAGCTGCAAATTCCCTAAATATTTTTATTAAATAATACACTTCCTAAATAATAGGAATCAGAGAACAAGCCATTAGAAAAACTAAAAAAATTAAAAATATATTAAACTAAATCCAAATGAAAATACTACTTATAATTTGGGGGATGTAGTTAAAGCATTGCTTATGGGGAAAAAAGAATATTTAAGTCATACATTAGAAAATTAAAAAACAATCTAAAATCTATAGTCTAATTTTCTACCTTAGAAAAAATAGGGAAAGAACACTTTAAGCTTAAAGCAAATAGAAGAAAATAAATAATAAAAAATAGAACAGAAGTCAAATTAAGAACAGAAAGCAATAGAGAAAATGAATAAAAACAAGAGCTAGTTATTTTAAAAGATCAATAAAATTGCTAAACCTCTAACCAGGCTAAGCAAGAGGGAGAGAGAGAGACAAATAGCCAATATCAGAAATAAGAATAATAAATTCTGATCCCATACATATTAAAAAGATAATTACAGAATGTTAAGAACAACCCTATGCCCCCAAATTAAATAAATTAGATGAAATAGACCAATTCCTTGAAAGACACAGACTATCAAACCTCACACAAGAATAGATTAAATAAATTAATTAATTAAATAAAATAAATTGAATTAATAAGTAATAAGCTGGGGCACCTGGGTAGCTCAGTAGGTTAAGCATCTGCCTTCAGCTCAGGTCATGATCTCAGGGTCCTGGGATCAAGCCCCGTATTGGGCTCTCTTGCTCAGCGGCGACTCTGCTTCTACCTCTTCTTCTATGATCTCTCTCGCTTTCAGTCTCTCTCAAATAAAATCTTTTATTTTATTTTTTTATTATTATGTTCAGTTAGCCAACATTTAGTACATCATTAGTTTTGATGTAGTGTTCAATGATTCATTAGTTGCATATAACACCCAGTGCTCATCACAACATGTGCCCTCCTTAATACCCATCACCCTGTTACCCCTCCCCCAACGCCCTCCCTTCTGAGACCCTCAGTTCCTTTATCAGGGTCCATAGTCTCTCGTGGTTCATCTCCTCTCTGATTTCTCCCCCTTCAGATTTCCCTCCTTTCCATTATAGTCCTCTGTGCTGTTGCTTATGGTCCACATATGAATGAAACCATATGATAATTGTCTTTCACTGCTTGACTTACTTCACTTAACATAACCTCCTCCAGTTGCATCCATGTCGATGCAAATGGTGGGTATTCATCCTTTCAGATGGCTGAATAATATTCCATTGTATATATATACCACACCTTCTTTATCCATTCATCTGTTGGAGGACATCTCAGATCCTTCCACAGTTTGGCTATTGTGGACATTGCTGCTATGAACGTTGGGGTGCATGTACCCCTTCTTTTCACTACATCTGTATCTTTGTGGTAAATACCTATCTTTAAAAAAATAAGTAATAAGCTTCCAAAAAGAAAGCATTAAGCCCAGATACTTTTGCTGGTGAAATTTACCAAACATTAAAAGAAGAAATAATACCACTTCTCTACAATTACTTCCAGAAACTAGAAAGAGAGGGGACACTTGTTAATTTATTGCATTGAACCATTAGTACCCAACACCATAATCAGATAAAGACATTACAAGAAAGGAAAACTACAGACCAATATCCTTCATAGCATTTACATAAAAATCATCCAGAAAATATTAGCAAATCGAACCCAACAATGTATAGGAAAAAATTATACAACCAATTGGAATTTATTGGAGTTATACAAGGCTTTTTTAACATTCAAAAGTCAATCAATGTAATCGATCACATCAAAATCTACCAAAGAAAAATCATATGATTATTCAAGTAGATAGTATAAAAAAACATTTGACAAAATCCTGATAAAACTGTCAGAAAACTAGGAATACAGGGAAATTTTCTAAATTTGATCAGAGACATCTACAAAACACCCTATAGCTACCATTATCACACTTACTAGTGAGAGACTATGCTAATTTCAGGAAAAAAGCAAGGATATCCTCTTGCACCACTCCTATCCCACATCATACTGGAAGTCTTATCCCCTAGTGTAATAAGACAAGAAAAGGGTGAAGAGCCATACAGATTTAAATTGGGAGAAAGAGGGGTGCCTGACTGGCTCAGGTGGTAAAATGTACAACTCTTGATCTCAGGGTTGTGAGTTTGAGCCCCACATTGGGTGTAGAAATTACTTGAAAATAAAATCTTCCAAAAATAAATAAAGAAAACGGGAGAAAGAAAACTGTCTTTATTTAGAGATGACATGATTGTATAGAAAATTCCAAGGAATCTACAAAGCAAAACAAAACAAAAACTTCCAGGAACTAAAGGAATAAAAGCAAAGTAGAAGAATACAAGGTTAATATAAAAACAAGTGATGAATAATTGGAATTTGAAAAAAAATTAAATACCATTTATAATTGCACCAAAAAGGAAATACATATCATATGTGATATATACCTATGCTCTAAACGTAGAAAGTACAAAACAGATGAAAAACTCAAGATGTAAATAATACACAGATGTTTGGTGCTCATGAATTGGAGAATTCAATGTTGTTTGGAAGTCAATTCTTCCCAATTTGATCTACAAATTTGGTGCAATCCTGTTCAAAATCCCAACAAGTTATTTTGTAGATATCAACAAACTCTTTCTTAAAAAGTTTATATGGAAGGACAAAGAATTAGTTAATACAATACTGAAGAAAAACAAATTTGTGGGATTCATAGTATCGTATTTTAAGACTTTTACTATATATCTAGAATAATCAAGACTGCATGGTATTGGCAATGAATAGACACATCATTAATAGTAGGGAACAGAGAACCCAGAAATAGATACAAAGTTAACTGATCTTTGGCAGGAGAACAAAGGTAATTAAATGAATAAAGAATGGTCTTTTCAATAAATGATGCTAGAACAAAGGGATATTTATATGGAAAAAGGGAAGCTGGACACAGACCTTAAATGTTTTACAAAAATTAAAAATAAGCCATAGAAATAAATGTTAAATGCAAAACTATAAAACTTCTAGAAAAAAAAAAAAACATGAGAAAATCTATGTGAACTTGGGTTTTGTGATGAGTTTTTAGATATGACACCAAAAGCACAAACAATAAAATAACAAGTTGAGATTTATTAAAATTTAAAATTCTGCCTTAGCAAAAGACACTGTCCAGTTAATGAAAAGGCAGGACACGGATTGGGATAAAATATTTTCAAAACACATATCTGATAAAGATCTTTTATCAAAATATATAAAGAGCTCTTACAACTCAGCAATAAGAAAAAAACTTTTTAAAAAATGGATGAAAGATATAAATAGACACCTCACCACAAAAATATACAGATGGCAGGTAACCATATGTAAAGGCGCATTATTGTCATTAGGGAGATGCCAATTAAACAAAAAAACACCATTACACTTCTAAGAAAATGCTAAAATCCAAACAGCTGAAGATGCCAATCATTGGTGAAGATGCAAGCAGCAGAAAGTATCATTCATTGGTTATAAGAATTAAAAAACGGTACAACTGCATCTGAAGACAGTGCGGAGGTTCCTACAAACCTAAATGCTCTACCATACATTCAGCCACTGTGCTCCTAGGTATTTGCCCAAATGATTTGAAAACTTATGTCCACACAAAAACTCGCATAGGAATTTAATAGCTTATTTATAATTGCCCCAAACTGGAAGTAACTAAGATATACTTCATAGGTGAATGGATACAAACACTATGGTACATCCACATCTACAAAAAGACACAGATGAATCTTTAACGCATTTTGCTAGGTAAAGAAGCCAGTTGGAAAAAGATACATAGCATGCTCTCATTTATATGACATTCTGAAAAAGGCATGATGAAAGTTACAGTAAATGTATAAGTGGTTGGCAGTGGGAGGTTAAAGCCTGAATGGATAAGACACAGTGAATCTATTATGTATGGTGCAGGAGTAGCATATATATGACACTACATTTGTCCAAAACCACAGCAATTTACAGCACTAAGAATGAACCTTAATATATGCAAATTAAAAAAATATTTAGCAGGTTAAGGGATCCTAGGATCAATGCAGAATGTAAAAAAATAACCTACTACATTATAAATGTATAAAACAACCTCACTTGACAGGGTTGGAAGGAAAAGGTGCTGACTTCAGTTACTAGGGGACTCAGTGGAATCTGTAAGACTAAAGGAAAATGGCACTGTATTTGATAAAGTTGTTTAAGATGGGTATTTTGGTTAATAATGTAGAAAGCATTAGATACACAAACTGGAATTGAACAATTACGTAAATGGTTGGCAGATGATGTAAAGTTTCTCACTGTTGGGGTAGAAGGTTACAGACAAGAAAAGAGAGGTTAGAATTATTCAAGTGATAATGGATTTGAATTGGAAACATCAGTATAAGTCATGTTTAACTCAGTATAACTCATTTATGCATGTGTATGTATGGCTACACATATAAATATTTGTATATGTACAATTATTGTACATATACATATTTCTTTACTCTGTTAGCTGAGAAATCAATGACAATCCAGTAACAAAAGGAACGCCTAAAACCCAGATCTTGGTTTCTATACCAATCTCCCATAAAACAAACCAGGATCTTTTAAAAGACGGCTGATTCTATGAAAGGACAAGAAATATAACAGATGGCCTAGAACATCTTATAGTGCCAGAAAGTAAGGAAGTGCCACACACACACACACACACATAAATTAATAAAAGCATGTCAAAATGATACAGGAATGAACCAAAAGAGCTTCTTATTGTCAAAGCTAGAAAAATTTGAACAAAATTAATGGCATGGTATTACACAAAGTAAAAAATAGATATTTGTGAACACACACTACTATAAAAATGAATAAATAAATTGGGGAGAATAGACACATTTCTTGTATAAAAGAATTCAAAATAATAATTGTAGATATTTTAGTGCAACATTACTCCTCACTTCTCAAAAGTGAGCTTGCATAGTGACTTCCTTCCAAAGAGTACAGTATGAAAATTGCAGGTAGGAGAAAAAGTAACTACACAGTGGAGAAACCTGACAAACACTACTTCAGGTAATAAAGGTTAAAGTAAATAGTGGTAACTCATGTTGATAGTATGAATCCTTGATCTGATATGATGAGAATGGTACTTTACCTTCATGGTCTTTCTCCCCAAAACCCATAACCCCACTATTAATCATGAGAAAATAGTTAGACAAATCCCACTTAAGAGACACTCTATAGCAAACTTGACCAGTTCTCAAAACTGTGAAGATCATCAAAACAAGGAGAATCTGGTATGCGTGACTGGCTCAGTCGGTAGAGAATGCAACTCTTCATCTCAGTGTCATGAGTTCAAGCCCTACATGGGCATGGTGCCTAGTTAATAAAAACAAACAAATAAATAAATATTTTTTTAAAAAAAATCAAGGAAAATCTGAAAAAAAGGGTTACAGTCAAGAGCATCCTAAGTAGACATGAAAACTAAAATGTATTGTGACATCCTGTATGGTATCCTGGAAGAGTAGTAGGACATTAAGTAAAAACAATAGAAATATGAAAAAAATGTAGGCTTTAGTTAGTAATAATGTGTTAATATTGATTGGTTATAGGACAAATGTCACATATTAATATAAGATGTTAATAGTATATAATATATGATATTAATAATAGGTGAAATAAGGTGTGGTATATTTGGGAACTATGTTATCTTCACAACTTTTATTTATAAATCTAAAACTTCTAAAATAAGTTTATTTTAAAAATATTTAAAAATCATTCACTTGGTGTTATTTGCAACTAATGAATCATTGAACACTACATCAAAAACTAATGATGTATTATTTGTTGACTAATTGAACATAAAAAAAATCATTCAAAGTAATTCATCATAGTAACACAAAATAGGGAAAACATAATATAATCATCTCAAAAATAAGGAAAAAGTATTTTATAGAGTACAAAACCTATTCTTCATAAATCTCATGGGAACTAAGAATTGAACAAAGTTATTTAATGAGATAAAAAGAATTTACAAAAGAAATCAATTGCAAAATCACTGATAATATATTCAAAGCTGAGATTGGGAATAAAAAATTTTCTGTCACCATTTCTATTCATGGTGGATGTCCTAATGCAATAAGCTATGGAAGGGGAATAAACAGTGTATAAGAATTAGAAATGGAAAGGTATAAGTTTATTTACAGACAACAAAATAATGTGTGTGAATCATCTATCATATATTTCTCTATTGTCTGTCTAATCTGAACATGAAAAATTAAAACTAAGAGTTAGTTTAGCAAAGGTGATGTATTAGTAAACAAATAACTACAGTGATATGCACTTCTGTGTGAAATAACAAATGAAAAATGAAGATTCATAAATATAACACTTTCAGGAATATCAGAAACATCAACTGCATAGGAAAAGATCTACACATAATATTACAAAACATCATTCAAAGAAAGTAAATAATATCTTACAAATGAGGGGATATAACATATTCAAATTGGCAGATTCAGTTACATATAAATTTTAATTCCTTCCCCCAAACTCATTTTAAAGATTCAATGTAATAGCATTCCAAGTCCAAATCCTGTTAAATTTTTTTTGGAAATTGTCAGTTTAATTTCACAAGTTATGTAGAATGCAAAGAGCCAAAAAAAAAAATCTCAGTCATCTTGATGAAAATGAAGAAAGTTTCATGAATTAAATGACAAAATTTCAAAATTTCAATTTTATAGGTTAGAGTAGTTAAGATTCTACTGATAAAAAATAGAAAACTAGTCCAGTGGGGAATAAAATAGACTCCACAAACAGATCAACAGATATACGATTACTTGATTTATAATAAATGTACTTCTGTTGCATGATGAGTAAATGATGATGTGTTCAAAAGATGGTACTAGAGGGCACCTGGGTGGCTCAGTCGTTAAGCGTCTGCCTTCGGCTCAGGTCATGATCCCAGGATCCTGGGATCAAGCCCGCATCAGGCTCCCTGCCCTGCAGGAAGCCTGCTTCTCCCTCTCCCACTCCCCCTGCTTGTGTTCCTGCTCTCGCTATTTCTCTCTCTGTCAAGTAAATAAATAAAAATCTTAAAAAAAAAAGTTGGTACTAGATATATTGGTTATCAATATGAAAAAAAGATGAGTCTCATTTTCAAACCATACAAGGGAAATAAAAATGGAGAGACTAAAATAGCAGATGGGGGAGAGCATCTACAGGGGAGCTGTCTTCAGTAATTTTCTTAAACTGAGAATATTAAGTGATATGTTTTGCCCATGCAGGGAACTTATGGGGAAAATATGAATGATTACATGCAGAATGAACACATTTGTTGAAGTTTAACCGATAAGCACAGGGCTGTTTTACCAAATTCTGGGCTGCACAGGGATGTATAGTAAATACCTAAACTGTGTGGAATAAAAAGCTAAAGTGCTAAGCTAAAGTATTTTTTAGCACAGGGATAAATTATCCACAGTTTACAGAGCTGAGTTTAAAAAGGAAACAGCATGGGCACCTGGGTGGTTCAGTCGGTTAAGGTCCAACTCTTGATTTTGGCTTAGGTCATGATCTCAGGGTCCTGGGATGGAGCCCTGTGTTGGGCTCCTTGCTCAGTGGGGAGTCTGCTGGAGATTCTCTTTCTTCCTCTACCTCTGCCCTTCCCCCATGTTCTCTCTCTCTCTAAAATGAATAAATAAACAAATCTTAAAAAAAATTTAAAAAAAGGAAACTGCAGTTGCAACAGGTGTGAAAAACAGGTGGAATGATACCAAAAATAAAAATTAATCTGAATTCCCCTCAATAATTACAGAGAGACATAATATATATCTACAGATATATACACAGGTATATCTACAGATATATACAAATATATATCTACAGATATATACAAATATATCTACAGACTAAGAAAGAGTAGCCTCTAAGATATTTAGGTTCATTCTTTAAGGAAATATGGATATTATGATGGCTAATTTTTCTCCATGAGTGACTCACATAGATGATACCTTCATGAGAACTTTATACCTGAAGTTTTGCTGTGATTGAAGTTGAAAAACCTTGTAATTTTTTAAAGATTTTATTTATTTATTTGACAGTGAGAAAGACAGCGAGAGAGGGAATACAAGCAGGGGGAGTGGGAGAGGGAGAAGCAGGCTTCCTGCAGGGCAGGGAGCCTGATGCGGGCTTGATCCCAGGATCCTGGGATCATGACCTGAGCCGAAGGCAGACGCTTAACGACTGAGCCACCCAGGCGCCCCAGAAAAACCTTGTAATTAATTGGTATTATTTTTTATGATATATTATTGGGTTGGATCTAAATTCACATGCAGATAGATCTATTTCTGTTAGATTATTTTTTTCTAAGGTGCTGTGAAATATGTGCATCATAAATGAACAACTCACAATTGAAGGACCTTGGAATTTGCAGCCAGAAGTTTGAGATTCAGTTATATGCTTTGACCATGATACATGAGATTGAATAAAATCATAAGCAGTCGGATACCTGATATCTAGCTTCTTACATCATTAGGTTTACTTTAGGAGGAAAACATATGCTATGAGAGATGCCTTTTTTTTTTTTTTCTGCTCTGGAATCTGGAAGATACAGGAAGATATAAGAACTGGTTAATAGTAAGATGTTGTTTCTGTATAAATGCTCTTGACAGGTTTTGAGACCAATGTACTTTATTTGCTCTAACTTGACTGCATTTAGTGAACCTCTGGTCTATATTCAAAGGAATGTGCCCTTTTTTGAGTAAGGACACTCAATATCCCTAATGTAGAAACCACAGAGGAACACATGAACAATGCAGATATGATATATATATTTTTTCATCTTTGACTACTGTCCCAACACTGTCTGCATAGACAAAAACAAATGGAGAACAGAACCATTTAGCTCACTTTCCCTGGGGCACCATTAACTACCCAGTTGCCCTGCACTGAATTTTTCATATATCTAGTTCACTTGGGACCAGAAGTTAAGAGTGCCATCCATAGTAAGAGTTTTCAGGACAAAGAAGTTGTAGGTAGAGGGGGTGCCACGATTTGAGCGAATGATGATGTCTTGAGGAGGTGTGATAACATAAAAATCATGCTCACTAGGATTACATTGGGGGCCATCAGAAATGATAATCCTAGATTGTGAAGTGGAGGAAGGGGTTCTTAGCTTTCCTAGAGTAGATATTCTAATGATGGGCTTCAGATAATAAATCTCCTGTGTGAAAGTTGTTCATCCACCCCTTCCTGTCTCCTTCCAAGTGAGAAATACTCCTATATTAACTGGGTTTGGGTGCTTCATTCTCATATTTTTTTGGGAAATTATACTTCATTTCTTTCTTATATTGTGTATTGCAGTCATCTGACTGGCATGATATGCACCATTACGTGAATTAGGGCTAGTTAACTACCTTTGGTAACTGAAAAATTCCAAATTGATTTTTAAATCAGTGAAGACTTACCTCTAGGGCATTTAGGTTCATTCTTTCAAACAACATGACTATCATTATGGCTTCCTTTTCTCCCAGGGTCATGTATATGATGGGATCTTCAACAGAAGAATTTCATTTTTCACCTGAGCTTGCTTTAAATGAAAGTTGAGAGAGTTTTATGATCCATTTGGCATTTCTATAGTGCCACATTTGCTTGGGTCTAAATGCCCGAGTAGACAAAGTCAACCATTATATTACTTCATGTTTTCAATGTATTGTATTTGTGGGTCATTTTTGGACTATGAATATTTAAGTCTCCTGACAATTGTGGACAAAGGTTTCAGAGTCAGACATTTATTTGCCTGTGGATGTAACAATCAATAAAATTAGAAGCTTCTTGGTATATTATTTACTGTTTAGGAGTAGTTCCCAAGAGATACAGTTTTCAACTTTGACTACTCTCCTACTCCTGTCCTCTTAAATAAAGACTACTGAAGAAGAGTACTTTCTGACATTCTACACTGGGGACACATGACAACTATCCAGACTAACTTTGCTGAATCTTCCCAAATTCTAATCCACTTTGCCACAAGGGTTTCAGAATGCCAACTCTAGTTAGAGTTTTCAGGATCAAATAGGTCTATAATGAGAATGCCATGGCTTGGGTCATAAGGAAACTTGATAACAAAAATTATGCTGACATCAGCGTAGGTTCCATTCTTAGGAAGGGATGTAGAGGAGTTCTAGGCTAAGAAAACAGAGTTATGGAAGCAGATATAATAAAGAAAGAACAAGTGGTCATTGAAAACTTAGATAAGACACTGTGTCAGAAGGAAAGCATCAGAATAGATGGTGGTTGCCCTTGTAAATAAAAAAAAAAAAACTGGAATAAAACAGTTATGCTACTAAATGGCAAAATTAGAACTGAAATACAGTGCCATAGAAACCAACTTATTTTTTTATTCCAATGTACAGTGTAGCAGCCCTATTCTTTGGTAACTCCAGCAACTCAAATGCTTTTTAGAATGTATCCAAGACTGCTGCAAGAACAGAAAATGATAAAAGTTCATATGTCCTTTTCCCCAACTAAGCTATTCTAAGAATTCAATTACTCTGGAGATACCCATGAAAATTTCTGAGGTGCTCGGCAGTTTCAATCTAAAGCCCTATTCAGGGGGATGCATACTGGCTGCTATGTGGATTATTGCCTTCAGTTGACCTTCTTGACTAATGGTAAGGTCACAATGGAAGCAAAATGGTAACCCTCGCATCAGGGAGTAACAAGTCCTCAGGATTCCAACTATACACTTCCTGCAACAACTCAGGCTATTCTTTGTACCTTGGAAACCCAACATGAGGGGCTGCTGGCAGGAGTCCTTGAAATATTTCTATACCAGATGAGTGGGGAGAAGTTAAGTACTGTATTCAGAAGCTAGATGACTTCTCCACTGATTTTCACTGAGGCATTTTCTCAGTTTAAATATATAAATCCATGTGAAAATTGTAATAGACCATTGAACCTCTCCATTATTATGGGATTTGTTTCCAGGAATTCAACAGAAGTGGGAGAAAAAGTAAGTTGATGGCCAGGACAGATAGTTTCTCAGATATTGGTGGCAGCAATCCAGTTCTGGGAAAATATATAGAAATATAAGACATAATTTTATTGTGTTATGCAATTTTAGCTGCCCACAAAAAAATATTGTGAATAATTCATAAGAAATCACAAGCCCCCTTATTTGGGGCCACCAACAAACAAGAAGGCAAACTGTAATGTAAAGTCAGTAAGTCACTATTGGAAAGTAAAGATTTTGGAAAAAGGAAGAGACTGAGGAAAATGCAAGGGATACAATCTCACTGAATCTTTATCACCTTCTCAATAGGATCCTCCCTGTCCCCAGGAAATCAGATGGGAAATAATTGGCAAATGGTGCAAACTAATGGGCAAAATTGAGGGAAATAGGCAAAAATGAGGGAACCTCAAAACTGGGAACAAGATAAATTTACGTATCTGTTTATTCTCCCCAACTTAATCTTTTCCTATTTTGTGTGTGTGTGTGTGTGTGTGTATACTGGAGCCATGGATTCTGCATTTCTATGGACTTTTCTTGTTTTGCCTAACCCAGAAAAATATCCAAGGTGTGGGTGTTTTGGGACAATCATCTATCTGTTCTTTCTCTTCTGAAGTTTCCATGCAAGTCGGTCCCCCCATAGAAGAATATGCCTTGTCTCCCAATGTGCTTCATAATGTGTCAGGAAGGGAATTACTGTCTAGTTGTGTAAACTTCAGGCTATGATATTCCATACCATGGATGTAGTGTTTTGGGAGCACCTGAGATGCCAGCCATCTAGATTGGTAAATATGTGCTTTCTGAAACAAAACGAGGCTACGGGAAAGTGGCAGTCTCACCCAATGCTGACAAGTTACACCCAAATTATAGGATATAGATCTCTCTTTATGGGCCTCCAGAACAAATTATAGCAGTTTAATAAAATAGATCGATTCCATTGTTATAACTTACAATAAAGAAAAAAAAATGACTACATATAGAACGTGTTCTCTATTTCTAGCTCAAATGTATATAACAAATAATCAGAAAAGAAGATGTGGTTCATATATACAATGGAATATTACTAAGCCATCAGAAAAGATGACTATCTACCATTTACATTGACATGGATGGAACTGGAGGGTATTATGCTAAGTGAAATAAGTCAATCAGAGAAAGACAGTTATCATATGGTTTCACTCATATGTGGAACATAAGGAATAGTGCAGAGGACAATAGGGGAAGGGAGGGAAAACTGAAGGGGAAGAAATAAGAGAGGAGCAACCCATATGAGACTCTTGAGTCCGGGAAATAAACTGAAGGTTGCAAAAAGGGAGGTGGGCGGGGGAATTGGGTAACTGGGTGATGGGCATTAAGGAGGGCACATGCTGTGATGAGCACTGGGTGTTATACGCAACTAATGAATCATTGAACATTATATCAAAAATTAATGATGTACTATACATTGGCTAATTGAATTTAAATTTAAAAAGTTAAAAAAAGGAAAATTATATAAACAGGACATAATTTAAAAAGGACATTTACCTTATAATTTTCCCATATTATCTGTCAGAAAGGAAAAAAAATTACAAGGAAGGTCAATTTGTTTATAGATTTGTACATAATCTAAGAGAAATAATTCCTCTAACACCTGTGGTACCCAACCTTGCCATTCCTTACCCACTATGGATGAGTCAAGTATTCTGTAACAGACATGTTCAGATTTTTTTTTTTTTAACTTTTACCTAAGAAGTCAAGGTTCCTGCTTAAGTTTTCTTATGGAAGCTTTTGATTTTTGTGGCAATTGATTCCCCAGGGATTCAAAGATTCACCTACTGTATTCTCCAGGCATTTATAAGAAAGCTTAAAAATTTTTGTCCACCTTAAGATTCCATCCTAATTCAACACTGGTTGATTTATTGTTAGCCCCTAACACCTTACATGCTAGTAAGAAAGATACTTTAGCTTTACCAAATTTCTTAGCCTCCCAGGACTAAAGCCTTCTTGGATAAGTTGCAATACCCAAAGTGAAGTCAAATAGTTGTGATATGTTTTATTGGCAAACAGATGGAAGATAGTTGTATCTTGAATTCAGCCTAATATACCAATGAAACAATGTACCACACATACACACACAAAACAAACCTCCAACAATTTTGAGGGTTGTTGTAGAACCTTGCCTTTTATGAAAAGGTTGAGTCTCTCTGAGATGTTACATAAAGTATTGAAATTATAGTCAAAATAAGCTGAAGAACCCTTTCAGTCTTAAAATAGTTGTTGTTTCTGGGGCACCTGGGTGGCTCAGTTGGTTAAGCAACTGCCTTCGGCTCAGGTCATGATCCTGGAGTCCCTGGATCGAGTCCCGCATCGGGCTCCCTGCTTGGCAGGGAGTCTGCTTCTCCCTCTGACCCTCCCGACCCTCTCCCCTCTCATGCTCTCTCTCTCTCAAATAAATTAAAAAAAATCTTTAAAAAAAAATAGTTGTTGTTTCCTCATCTGTCTTAGTTTTAACTTTGATAAAACCTTTTACGTTTTCTGTCATGAGATTAAGGGTGGTTCTAATAGTGTGCTTATTTAGAAAATTAGGCCCTGGTTATAGGCATGTTGCTTACTCTTCTGTGTTACTGGGTTTTGTTGCTCTGAGAGTGCAAGGGTGTTATCAGTGCATAGTAGCAACCACTCTCCTGACTGGAAAAGCTCAGGCTTTGACCTTGGGACACTTAACTTACTAATAGATATCTCATGCTGTTATTAGTTTACAAGTTCTTTTTTTTTTTTTTTTAAGATTTTATTTATTTGACAGCGAGAGAGGGAACACAAGCAGCGGGAGTGGGAGAGGGAGAAGCAGGCTTCCCGCGGAGCAGGGAGCCCGATGTGGGGCTCGATCCCAGGACCCTGGGATCATGACCCCAGCCGAAGGCAGACGCTTAACGACTGAGCCACCCAGGCGCCCCAGTTTACAAGTTCTTAAGACTCATGCATCTCTCAGTGTGCTGCCTGACTAGCTATGAACAAATATTATTATCTAATCCTAGTGCTATTCTGTGCAAGTGTAACCTTTTAAACCTTTCTACTATATTGCAAGGTTCTGATAAAATAGGTTGAATATGACTCTTAGTCATTGAGTAGATAGCAAACCTTGCTATGATTTTCCTATTATTCTGAAAGCCAGTGCTGATATAATATTGTTCACTGATATGTCCTGTGTTAGAGACCCACAGGGGAATATAAAAGCACCTTATGCAGTAGTCAACCCTCCTGAAATTTTAGAGGCTTCTGTTTCCCCAAACATAAAGTCATTCATGTATAGCTGTTATACCAGCTATTACATTAACCATCAGTCTTTTAAAAACATGTTTCCAAGTTTATTGATGTATAATTGGTATACAGACATACCTCATTTTATTGTGCTTTCCTTTTTTTGTGCTTTGCAAATATTGCATTTATTACAAATTGAAGGTTTGTGGCAACCCTGCATTAAGAAAATCTATCAGTGCCATTTTTTCAACAGTAATTACTTTGTGTTTCTGTGTCACATTTTGATAATTCCTATAATGTTTCAAACTTTGTCATTATTAGTATATTTGTTATGGTGATTTGTGATCAGTGATTGTGACTGAAAGCTCAGATGATGGTAGCATTTTTTACCAATAAAATATTTTTGAATTTAAGTATATACATTTTTTAGACAAAGTGCTATTACACACTGAATAAACTACAATCTGGTATAAATACAGATTTATATGCACTGGAAATGAAAAGAAATTTGATTCACTGTATTAACTTTATTGCAGCAGTTTGGAACCAAACCCACAATATTTCTGAGATATTTCTATACAAAAAAAAAAAAAAAACCCAATGTATACAGTTTGGTGACTTTGAACATATACATTCAAGTACTACCACCACAATACAGGCAGTAAACATATTCATTGCCTCCAAAAGTATTGTTTGTGTGTGTCTGTTTTCTGGTTTGTGTGTGTGTGTGTGTGTGTGTGTGATAACACTTAACATGAAATCCATTCTCCTAATACATTTTTCAATACACATTACCTTATTATTAACCACAGGCACTATGTTGTATGTCAGGTCTCTGGAACTTACTCATCTTGTATAACTAAAACTTTACACCCATCTACTACCCAAATCTCTCTCCCCGCCAAGTCCCTGGCAATTATCATTCTATTGTATACTATACCACTGACTATTTTATATGCCACATGTAAGAGGAATCAAGCAGAATTTGTTCTTTTGTGAAGGACTTATTACACTTAGCATAATGTCTTCCAGGTTTGTACATTTTGTCACAAATGATAGTATTTCCTTTTTCAAGGCTGAGTAACATTCCATTGTATGTATATTTTTAATCCATTGATAAGTTGATGAATATTTGGGTTGTTTTTATATCTTGGCTATTGTGAATAATTCTGCAATTTAAGTGGCAGTGCAGATGTATCTTTTAGATCCTTATTTAAATATACACCCAGAAGTGGGTTTGCTGGATCATATAGTGTGATAGATAAACTTTATGTTCCACCATTAGTGTGGAACATAAAGTTTCCTATATATATATTTTCATAATGGATATAAGAATTTTTGTCCCAACCAACAAAGTACCAGGCTCCCCTTTTCTTCACTTCTTTGTCAACACCTGTTGTAATTTGTATGCCTGAACATAGTCATTCTAATGCATGTGAGATGATATCATAATGTAGTTTTGATTAGCATTTCTCTGATGATTAGTGATGTTAAGCATCTTTTCATATATCTGTTGACCATTTGATTGTTTTCTTTGGAGAATTGTATATTCTGGCTACTGATATTGATATATTTATCTATCTAATCTCATATATCATCTATCTATCATTTATCTATCATCTATCTATCTACCTATCTATATCATCTATCATCTATCAATCTATCATCATCTATCATCTATGTATCATCTATCATCATCTATCATCTATCATCTGTTTTTTTAAATATTTTCAGCATTTTATTTTGCCTTAATATCATTATAAACATTATTTGTTCTTGTGTTACAAGCATGTGAAGGGTTAGTTACAAAGAATTTTATTTAACAAAATGACTCACAAAAAATTTACTATAAATGCATTATTATGGTAACTGCTTATGTGCCTATTTAACAGTACATAATGTGTATTTAATCTTTATCTAATGTGCATATATTTAATAATAGTGCACTAGGCTTAGTGCCCTACACATAGTATCATCTATTTATAGCTATTGAAGGAGTTTTTAAAGTATATCTTCGATATTATCACCTTATCAGATATATAGCTTGTAAGTATATATTTCCCTTTTCATTTTTTGATGACTTTTTGATCTGCAGAAGCTTTTGATTTGATGTGGTTCCACTTGTTTATTTTTGCTTTTGTTATCTGTGCTTTTCATGTTATTTAAAAAAAAAAAAGCTTGCACAGTCCAATGTCAAGGAGCTTTTCCCTTCTCTGTTTTTTGCAGAAGTTTTGCAGCTTCTGGTCTTACATTTAAGTCTTTATTAATAATTGATTATGTGTATGTTGAAACATATGGGTCCCATTTTATTCCTCTTTACATAGATACCTAGTTTCCCCAGCAGCATTTATTGAAGAGACTATATTATCCCTATTTTATATTCATGGTGCCTGTGTTGAAGGGCATTTATTTGATTCTATGTCTGTGGGTTTATTTCTGGGCACTCTATTATGTCCCATTGGTTTATGTGTCTGATTTTATTTCATTTATTTTTTTTAAAGATTTTATATATTTATTTGACAGAAAGAGACACAGCAAGAGAAGTACACAAGCAGGGGGAGTGGGAGAGGGAGAAGCGGTCTTCCTGCGGAGGAGGGAGCCTGATGCGGGGCTCAATCCCACGACCCTGGGATCACGACCTGAGCTAAAGGCAGATGCTTAACTGACTGAGCCACCCAGGCACCCCTGTGTCTGATTTTAAACCAATAGTGTACTGTTTAAATTACTACAGTTTGTTTGTTTGTTTTTATTATGTTATGTTAATCACCATACATTACATCATTAGTTTTTGATGTAGTGTTCCCTGATTCATTGTTTGCGTATAACACCCAGTGCTCCGTTCAGTATGTGCCCTCTTTGATACCTATCACCAGGCTAACCCATCCCACCACCCCCCTCTTCTCTAGAACCCTCAGTTTGTTTCTCAGAGTCCATACTCTCTCATGGACTCGTCTCCCCCTCCGATTCCCCCCCTTCATTTTTCCCTTCCTGCTACCTTCTTCTTCTTCTTTTTTTTTTTTTTAACATACAATGTATTATTTGTTCCAGAGGTACAGGTCTGTGATTCAATAGTCTTACACAATTCACAGTGCTCACCATAGCACATACCCTCCCCAGTGTCTATCACCCAGCCACCCCATCCCTCCCACCTCCCCACTCCAGCAACCCTCAGTTTGTTTCCTGAGATTAAGAATTCCTCATATCAGTGAGATCATATGATACATGTCTTTCTCTGATTGACTTATTTCGCTCAGCATAATACCCACCAGTTCCATCCATGTCATTGCAAATGGCAAGACTTCATTCCTTTTGATGTCTGCATAATATTCCACTGTATATATATACTACATCTTCTTTATCCATTCATCTGTCGATGGACATCTTGGCTCTTTCCATAGTTTGGCTGTTGTGGACATTGCTGCTATAAACATCAGGGTGCACATACCCCTGCGGATTCCTACATTTGTATCTTTGGGGTAAATACCCAATAGTGCAATTGCTGGGTCATATGGTAGCTCTATTTTCAACTTTTTGAGGAAACTCCATACTGTTTTCCAGAGTGGCAGCCACTCATTGTGGTTTTGATTTGTATTTCCCTGATGATGAGTGAGTGATGAGCATCTTTTCATGCGTCTCTTAGCCATCTATATGTCTTCTTTGGTAAAATGTCTATTCATGACTTCCCGCATATTTTTAATTGGATTATTTGTTTTTTAGGTATTGAGTTTTATAAGTTCTTTATGTATTTTGGATACTAATCCTGTATCAGACATGTCATTTGCAAATATCCTCCCCATTCTGTATGTTGCATTTTAGTTTTGTTGGTTGTTTCCTTTGCTGTGCAGAAGCTTTCATTTTGATGTAGTCCCAGTAGCTTATTTCTGCTTTTGTTTTCCTTACTTCATGAGACATATCTAGAACGAAGTTGCTATGCTCTGTCAGAGATGTTACTGTCTATGCTCTCTTCTAGGATTTTTATGATTTTATGACTCACATTTATGTCTTTCATCCATTTTGAATTTATTTTATGTGTATAGTGTAAGAAAGTGGTTAAGACTCATTATTTGCATATTGCTTTCCACTTTTCCCAACACTATTTGTTGCAAAGACTCTTTTTTTTTTACTTTTTTAATTGTTATCTTAATCACCTACATCATTAGTTTTAGATGTAGTGTTCCATGATTCATTGTTTGTGCATAACACCCAGTGCTCCATGCAGAACGTGCCCTCTTTAATACCCATCACCAGGCTAACCCATCCTCCCACACCCCTCCCCTCCAGAAGCCTCAGTTTGTTTTTCAGAGTCCATCGTCTCTCATAGTTCATCTCCCCCTCTGATTTCCCCCCCTTCATTCTTCCCCTCCTGCTATCTTCTTCTTCTTTTTTTTTTTCTTAACATATATTGCATTATTTGTTTCAGAGGTACAGATCTGAGATTCAACAGTCTTGCAAAATTCACAGCGCTTACCAGAGCACATACTCACCCCAGTGTCTATCACCCAGTCACCCCATCCCTCCCATCCCACCCCCACTCCACCAACCCTCAGTTTCTTTCCTGAGATTAAGAATTCCTCATATCAGTGGAATCATATGATACATGTCTTTCTCTGATTGACTTATTTCGCTCAGCATAATACCCTCCGATTCCATCCATGTCCTTGCAAATGGCAAGATTTCATTCCTTTTCATGGCTGCATAATATTCCACTGTGTGTGTGTGTGTGTGTGTGTGTGTGTGTGTGTGTGTACATACACCACATCTTCTTTATCCATTCATCTGTCGATGGACATCTTGGCTCTTTCCACAGTTTGGCTATTGTGGACATTGCTGCTATAAACATCGGGGTGCACGTACCCCTTCGGATCCCTACATTTGTATCTTTGGGGTAAATATCCAGTCGTGTAATTGCTGGATCGTATGGTAACTCTATTTTCAACTTTGAGAGAAACCTCCATACTGTTTTCCAGAGTGGCTGCTCCAGCTTGCATTCCCACCAACAGTGGAGGAGGGTTTCCCTTTCTCGGCATCCCTGCCAATATCTGTATTTCCTGACTTGTTAATTTTAGCCATTCTGACTGGTGTGAGGCGGTATCTCATTGAGGTTTTGATTTGGATTTCCCTGATGCCGAGCGATGTTGAGCATTTTTTCATGTGTCTGTCGGCCATTTGGATGTCTTCTTTGGAAAAATGTCTGTTCATGTCTTCTGCCCATTTCTTGATTGGATTCTTTGTTCTTTGGGTGTTGAGTTTGATAAGTTCTTTCTGGATTTTGGATACTAGCCCTTTATCTGATATGTCATTTGCAAATGTCTTCTCCCATTCTGTCGGTTGTCTTTTGGTTTTGTTACTGTTTCTTTTGCTGTGCAAAAGCTTTTTATCTGGATGAAGTCCCAATACTTCATTTTTCCCCTTCCTTCCTTTGCCTTTGGCAATGTTTCTAGGAAGAAGTTGCTGTGGCTGAGGTCAAAGAGGTTGCTGCCTGTGTTCTCCTTTAGGATTTGAATGGAGTCCTGTCTCACATTGAGGTCTTTCAACCATTTGGAGTCTATTTTTATGTGTGGTGTAAGGAAATGGTCCAGTTTCATTCTTCTGCATGTGGCTGTCCAATTTTCCCAACACCATTTGTTGAAGAGACTGTCTTTTGTATATTGGACATTCTTTCCTGCTTTGTCAAAGATTAGTTGACCATAGAGTGGAGGGTCCATTTCAGGGCTCTCTATTCTCTTCCATTGATCTATGTCTGTTTTTGTGCCAGTACCATACAGTCTTGATGATGACAGCTTTGTAATAGAGCAGGAAGTCTGGAATTGTGATGCCGCCAGCTTTGCTTTTCTTTCTCAACATTCCTCTGGCTATGCGGGGTCTTTTCTGGCTCCATACAAATTTTAGGATTGATTATTTGTTCCATTTCTTTGAAAAAAGTGGATGATATTTTGATGGGGATTGCATCGAATGTGTAGATGGCTCTAGGTAGCATTGACATCTTCACAATATTCTTCCAATCCATGAGCATGAAACGTTTTTCCATTCCTTTGTGTCATCCTCAATTTCTTTCATGAGTATTTTATAGTTTTCTGAGTACAGATCCTTTGCCTCTTTGATTAGATTTATTCCTAGGTATCTTATGGTTTTGGGTGCAATTGTAAATGGGATCGACTCCTTAATTTCTCTTTCTTTGGTCTTGTTGTTGGTGTATAGGAATGCCACAGATTTCTGTGCATTGATTTTATATCCTGCCACTTGACTGAATTCTTGTGTGAGTTCTAGAAGTTTTGGGGTGGAGTCTTTTGGGTTTTCCACATAAAGTATCATATCATCTGCAAAGAGTGAGAGTTTGACTTCTTCTTTGCTGGTTTGGATGCCTTTTATTTCTTTTTGTTGTCTGATTGCTGTGGCCAGGACTTCTAATACTATGTTGAATAGCAGTGGTGATAGTGGACATCCCTGCCGTGTTCCTGACCTTAGGAAGAAAGCTCTCAATTTTTCCCCATTGAGAATGATAATCGCTGTAGGTTTTTCATAGATGGCTTTTATGATATTGAGGTATGTACGCTCTATCCCTATACTCTGAAGAGTTTTGATCAAAAAAGGATGCTGTACTTTGTCAAATGCTTTTTCTGCATCTATTGAGAGGATCATATGATTTTTGTTCTTTCTTTTGTTAATGTATTGTATCACGTTGATTGATTTGTGGATGTTGAACCAACCTTGCAGCCCAGGGATAAATCCCACTTGGTCATGGTGAATAATCCTTTTAATGCACTGTTGGATCCTATTGGCTAGTATTTTGGTGAGAATTTTTGCATCCATGTTCATCAGGGATATTGGTCTGTAATTCTCCTTTTTGATGGGGTCTTGTCTGGTTTTGGGATCAAGGTAATGCTGGCCTCATAAAATGAGTTTGGAAGTTTTCCTTTCGTTTCTATGTTTTGGAACAGTTTCAGAAGAATGGGTAGTAATTCTTCTTTAAATGTTTGGTAGAATTCCCCTGGGAAGCCATCTGGCCCTAGGCTTTTGTTTGTTGGGAGATTTTTGATGACTGCTTCAATTTCTTTAGTGGTTATAGGTCTGTTCAGGTTTTCTATTTCTTCCTGGTTCAGGTTTGGTAGTTGATACATCTCTAGGTATGCATCCATTTCTTCCAGATTATCTAATTTGCTGGCATAGAGTTGCTCATAATATGTTCTTATAATTGTTTGTATTTCTTTGGTGTTGGTTGTCATCTCTCCTCTTTCATTCATGATTTTGTTGATTTGGGTCATTTCTCTTTTCTTTTTGATAAGTCTGGCAAGGGGTTTATCAATCTTTTAATTCTTTCAAAGAACCAGCTCCTAGTTTCGTTGATCTGTTCTACTGTTCTTCTGGCTTCTATTTCACTGATTTCTGCTCTGATCTTTATGATTTCTCTTCTCCTGCTGGGTTTAGGCTTTGATTTGCTGTTCTTTCTCCAGCTCCTTTAGGTGGAGGGTTATGTTGTGTACTTGAGACCTTGCTTGTTTCTTGAGAAAGGCTTGTATTGCTATATACTTTCCTCTTAGGAATGCCTTTGCTGCATCCCAAAGGTTTTGAATAGCTGTGTTCTCATTTTCATTGGTTTCCATGCATTTTTTTAATTCTTCTTTAATTTCCTGGTTGACCCATTCATTCTTTAGTAGGATGCTCTTTAGCCTCCATGTAATTGAGTTCTTTCTGACTTTCCTCTTGTGATTGAGTTCTAGTTTCAAAGCATTGTGGTCTGAAAATAGGCAGGGAATGATCCCAATCTTTTGGTACCAGTTGAGACCTGATTTATGACCTAGGATGTGATCTATTCTGGAGAATGTTCCATGGGCACTAGAGAAGAATGTGTATTCCGTTGCTTTGGGATGGAATGTTCTGAATATGTCTGTGAAGTCCATTTGGTCCAGTGTGTCATTTAAAGTCTTTATTTCCTTGTTGATCTTTTGCTTAGATGATCTGTGCATTTCAGTGAGGGGGGTGTTAAAGTCCCCCACTATTACTTTATTGTTGTTGATGTGTTTCTTTGCTTTTGTTATTAACTGCCTTATATAATTGGCTGCTCCATGTTAGGGGCATAGATATTTACAATTGTTAGATCTTCTTGTTGGATAGACCCTTTAAGTAGGATATAGTGTCCTTCCTCATCTCTTATTAGTCTTTGGTTTAAAATCTAATTTGTCTGATATAAGGATTGCCACTCCAGTTTTCTTTTGGTGTCCATTAGCATGGTAAATGGTTTTCCACGCCTCACTTTCAATCTAGGGGTGTCTTTGGGTCTAAAATGAGTCTCTTGCAGACAGCATATCGATGGGTCTTGTTTTTTAATCCAGTCTGTTAGCCTGTGTCTTTTGATTGGGGCATTTAGCCCATTTACATTCAGGGTAACTATTGAAAGATAGGAATTTAGTGCCATTGTATTGCCGGTAAGGTGACTGTTACTGTATATGGTCTGTGTTCCTTTCTGGTCCATGTTACTTTTAGGCTCTCTCTTTGCTTAGAGGACCCCTTTCAAGATTTCTTGTAGGGCTGGTTTCATGTTTGCAAATTCCTTTAGTTTTTATTTGTCCTGGAAGCTTTTTATCTCTCCTTCTATTTTCAATGACAGCCTAGCTGGATATAGTATTCTTGGCTGCATATTCTTCTCATGTAGTGCTCTGAATATATCCTGCCAGTGCTTTCTGGCCTGCCAGGTCTCTGTGGATACGTCTGTTGCCAATCTAATGTTTCTACCATTATAGGTTACATATCTCTTCTCCTGAGCTGCTTTCAGGATTTTCTCTTTGTCTCTGAAACTCGTAAGTTTTACTATTAGATGTCGGGGTGTTGACCTAGTTTTATTGATTTTGAGAGGGGTTCTCTATGCTTCCTAGATTTTGATGCCTGTTTCCTTCCCCAAATTAGGGAAGTTCTCTGCTATAATTTGCTCCATTATACCTTCTGCCCCTCTCTCTCTTTCTTTTTCTTCTGGGATCCCAATTTTTCTAATATTTCATCTTATGGTATCACTTATCTCTCGAATTCTGCCCTCATGATCCAGTAGTTGTTTATCTCTCTTTTTCTCAGCATCTTTATTTTCCATCATTTGGTCTTCTGTATCACTGATTCTCTCTTCTGCCTCATTTATCCTAGCAGTTAGCACCCCTAGTTTTTATTGCACCTCATTAATAGCCTTTTTGATTTCAACTTGGTTAGATTTTAGTTCTTTTATTTCTCCAGAAAGCGTTTCTCTAATAACTCCCATGCTTTTTTCAAGCCCAGCTAGTATCTTTTAAGTGATGATTCTGAACTCTAATTCCGACATTGTACTAATGTCCATATTGAGTAGGTCCCTGGCAGTCGGTACTACCTCTTGTTCTTTTTGTTGAGGTGATTTTTCTGCCTTGTCATTTTGTCCAGAGGAGAATAGAAGAATGAGAGAACAAAATGCTAACAGGGTAATAACGTCCCCAGATAATATACTCTAAACAAATCTGAAAAGACCTGAAGCACGGGGAAAAGAAAGGGAAAGAGAGAAAAAAGAAAAAGAAAAAGAAAAGAAAAGAAAAAGATGAAGATAAAAACAAACAGAACAAAACAAAAAAAAGAACGCAATATGATCAAATATGATCAGGCTGGTACATAGATCAGTGCTGCACACTAGATTTTGGGTGTATTTTGGACTGTTAGAAGAAAGTGCCTCCCAAAATTTTAAAGAAAGAAAATCTTATATATGTACAAAAAATAAGGGTTGCTATGATGAAGGGATGGAATATGACTGTAAAGTTGAAAATTATAAAAAATTTTATAAAAGGAATTCATAAGAAGTTGTTTGAAAAAAGAAAGAAGAGGATTTTAAAAAAATGAAAAAAAAGGGGGGGAGAGAAGGTGATCAGGCAGGAGAGTAGAAAAAAACCCTACACTAGAGATTTAGGGTATATTTTGATCTGTTAGAAGAAACTATCTGAAAATTTTAAAGAGAGAACAACATATATATATATATATATATATATATATATATATATATATATATATATATATATATATATGCCAAAAATACGGGTAACTAGTATGAAGGGATAGAATATGACTCTAAAAATGAAAAATAAAAATGTTTTTTTTTTTTAAAGATTTTATTTATTTATTCGTGAGAGACAGCGCGAGAGAGAAAGGCAGAGGGAGAAGCAGGCTCCCAAGGAGCAGGGAGCCTGATGTGGGACTCGATCCCAGGACCCTGAGATCATGACCTGAGCCGAAGGCAGACATTTAACCATCTGAGCCACCCAGGCGCCCAATAAAAATGTTTTTTAAAAAGGGGATTGATAAGATGTTGGTTGAAAGAGGGGAAAAGAAAAATGAAAAAAAAAAAAGACAGTTAAAAAAAAATTAACTTTGAAAGACTAAAGAATCATGGTAAAAAAGGCCATGAATTCCATGTGTAGTATTCCCCTAGCTCTGGAGTTCTGCCATTCTCATTGATGGGTAAACTTGGTCTTGGCTGGCTGCTCTCCCTGATCTTCTGGGGGGGGGGGGGGCTGTTGCCATTGTTCCCAAATGTCTTTGTCGGAGGCAGAATTGCCCCGCCCTTGCCCGGTCCAGGCTAGGTAATCTGCTCGGGTTTGCTCTCGGGAGATTTTGTTCCCTGCAAGCCTTCCGTACAGCTCTGGAGGCTGAGAGTGAAAATGGCGGCCTCCCAATCTCCACCCCGGAGGAGCCGAGAGCTCGGGGCCCTACTCCTCAGTATGCCCCCAGAGAAAAGCAGTCAGTCACTCCCATCTCCCCGGTCTCTGGCCGCACTCCGTGCTCACCTGGCCTGTGACCAAGTGTTTCTGTCTCTGGCACCCGACCCCGTGTGGAGTCTCCAAACCCAGCAGATCCCTGCGGTGCACTCCCACACCGCTCCTCCTGGGGGAGGAAGGGGAGTCTCCCTGGATCTGCCACTTGTTGGGTCCCTGCTGGTGGAGCAGTGGCCCGACTGTGCTGTGGATCATGGTTTATGGCAACCCCGAGCTGAGAGCCTGCACCTCAGCTCCATCTCTGCAGCTGGCTTCCCCGCTCCGATACCTGGGAGCTCTGCCACACTCAGGCACCCCCGGTCTTTCTGTGACCCCGAGGGTCCTGAGACCACACTGTCCTGCGAGGGTTCCATCGCCGCTTAGCCACTGTAGTGACGTCCCTCAGTGGAGCCGACTTCTAAAAGTTCCAATTTTATGCTCCATGGCTCTATCACTTGCCAGAAGCGGCGGACAGAGGCCTCCTCCCCCGCCGTCTATTCTCCCGAATATTGCCTCGGATTCCCTTCTCCACATGTCCTACCTTCCAGAAAGTGGTCGCTTTTCTGTTCAGAGAGTTGTTGCTATTCTTTTCTTTGAACTCTTGTTGAGTTTGTAGGTGTTCAGAATGGTTTTATCCCTATCCAGCTGAATTCCTGAGACCAGACAAAATCCAGGTCTTTTACTCCTCTGCCATCTTGCTCCGCCCCCCGAGACTGTCTTTTTTTCAATTGAATATTCTTTCCTTCTTTGGGGAGTATTAATTGACCACATAGTTGTGGGTTTATTTCTGGATTTTCTATTCTGTTCTACTGATCTATGTGATCTATATTTTTGTTCTAGTACCATATTGTTTTGATCTCAATAGCTTTGTAATATAACATGAAGTCTGGAATCATGATGGCTCCAGTTTTGCTTTTCTTTTTCAAAATTGCTTTGAGTATTTGGGGTCTTTTTTGGTTTCATACTAATTTTAAGAGTGTCTTTTTTCCAGTTCTCTGAAAAATGTTGCTGGTAATTTGTAAGTATTGCATATAATTGTAAATTGTTTTGGGTAGTACATTTTAACAATATTTGTTCTTCCAGTCCATGAGCATGGAATGTATTTCCATTTCTTTCTGTCATCTTCAAGTTCTTTCATAAGTGTTATATAGTTTACAGAGTACTGAGATTTTACCCCTTTGGTTAGATTTATTCCTAGGTATCTTATTATTCTGGGTGCAGTTATGAATGGTATGGTTTTCTTGATTTCTCTTTCTGCTGCTCCATTAACTGGTGTATAGAAATGCAACAGATTTATGCACATTAGTTTTGTATCTTGTAACTTTACTGAATTTGTATCAGTTCTAGCAGTTTTTTGATGGTCTTTGGGTTTTTTAAATAGAATATCATATCATCTGCAAATAGTGAAAGTTTTACTTCTTCCTTACTGATTTGGATTCCCTTTATTTCTTTTCGTTGTTTAATTACTGTGGCTTTCAGCAATATGATAAATAAAAGTGTTGAGCGTGAACATCCTTGTTTTTTTCCTCACCTTAGGGAGAAAGCTCTCAGTTTTTTACACACTAAGGATTATGTTAGCTGTAGGTTTTTCATTGATAGCTTTTATTATGTTGTGGTATGTTCTCTTTAAATCTACTTTTTTGAGGGTTTTTATCATGAATGGATGTTGTATTTGTCAAATGCATTCTCTGCATCTATTGAAAGGGTCATAAGGTTCTTATCCTTTCTTTTATTAATGTGGCGTATCACATTGATTTGTGAATACTGAACCACACTTGGAACCAAGGAATAAATCCCACCTGACGGTGGTTAATGATTTTTTTTCTTTTTTTTATGATGTTCAGTTAGCCACTGTATAGTACATCATTAGTTTTTGATGTAGCATTCAATGATTCATTAGTTACATATAACACCCAGTGCTCATCACAGCATGTGCTCTCCTTAATACCTATCACCCTGTTAACCCCTCTGCCCACACCTCTCCCCTCTGAAACTCTTACTTTTTTTCCCCAGGGTCCATAGTCTCTCATGGTTCTTCTCCCTCTCATTTCTCCCCCATTGGATTTCCCACCCCTTCCCTATGGTCCTCTGAGCTATTGCTTATGTTCCACATACGAGTGAAACCATATGACAATTGTATTTCTCTGCTTGACTTAATTGACTTAGCATAATCCCCTCCAGCTCCATCCATGTCAATGTAAATGATGGGTATTCATAATTTCTGATGGCTGAATAATATTCCATTGTATATATGTACCACATCTTCTTTACCAATTCCTCTGTTGAAGGGCATCTCAGCTCCTTCCACAGTTTGGCTATTGTGGACATTGCTGCTATGAACACTGGGGTACATGTGCCCCTTCTTTTCACTACATCTGTATCTTTGGGGTAAATACCTAGTAGTGCAATTTCTGGGTTGTAGGGTATCTCTATTCTTAACATCCTGAGTAACCTCCATATTGTTTTCCAGACTGGCTATACCAGCTTGCATTCCCCTTTCTCCACGTCCTCTCCAACATTTGTTGTTTCCTGCCTTATTAATTTTTGCCATTCAAACTGGTATAAGGTGGTATCTCAATGTGGTTTTGATTTGAATTTCCCAATGGCTAATAATGTTGAACTTTTTTTCATGTATCTGTTAGCTATTAGTATGTCTTCTTTGGAAAAGTGTCTGTTCATGTCTTCTGCCATTTTTTGACTTGATTATTTGTTTTTTGAGTGTCGAGGTTGAGAAATTCTTTATAGATCTTGGAAATCAACCCTTTCTCTGTAATGTCATTTGCAAATAACTTCTCCCATTCTGTGGACACCCTCTTTGTTTTGTTGACTGTTTCCGTTGCTCTGCAGAAGCTTTTTATCTTTTTTTAAAAATTTTATTATGTTATGTTAGTCACCATACAATACATCATTAGTTTTTGATGTAGTGATCCACGATCCATTGTTTTCGTATAACACCCAGTGCTCCATGCAGCGTGCCCTCCTTAATACCCATCACCGGGCTAACCAATCCACCCTCTCCCCTCCCCTCTAAAACCCTGTTTGTTTCTCAGAATCCATAGTCTCTCATGGTTCATCTCTCCCTCCAATTCCCCCCACCCATTTTTCCCTTCCTTCTCCTAATGTCCTGCATGTTATTCCTTATGTTCCACAAATAAGTGAAACCATATGATAATTGACTTTCTCTGCTTGACTTATTTCACTTAGCATAATCTCCTCCAGTCCCATCCATGTTGATGTAAAAGTTGGGTATTCATCCTTTCTGATGGCTGAGTAATATTCCATTGTATATATGGACCACATCTTCATTATCCATTTGTCAGTTGAAGGGCATCTCGGCTCTTTCCACAGTTTGGTTATTGCATACATTGCTGCTATGAACATTGGGGTGCATATGGCTCTTCTTTTCACTACATCTGTGTCTTTGGGGTAAATACCCAGGAGTGCAATTGCTGGGTCATTGGGTAGCTCTATTTTTAAATTTTTGAGAAACCTCCATACTGTTTTCCAAAGTGACTGTACCAACTTGCATTCCCACCAACAGTGTAAGAGGGTTCCCCTTTCTCCACAACCTCTCCAACATTTGTTGTTTCTTTCCCTGTCCATTTTCGCCATTCTAACTGGTGTAAGGTGGTATCTCAGTGTGGTTTTGATTTGGATTTCCCTGATGGCTAATGATGATGAACATTTTTTCATGTGTCTCTTAGCCATTTGTATGTCTTCTTCAGAGAAGTGTCTGTTCATCTCTTCTGCCCACTTTTTGACTGGATTATTTGTTTTTTGGGTGTTGAGTGTGAGTTCTTTTTTTTTTTAAGATTTTATTTATTTATTCATGAAGGACAGAGAGAGAGAGAGAGGCAGAGGGAGAAGCAGGCTCCCAAGGAGCAGGGAGCCCGATGCGGGACTCAATCCCAGGACCCTGGGACCATGACCTGAGCCGAAGGCAGACGCTTAACCATCTGACCCACCCAGGCACCCGAGTGTGAGTTCTTTATAGATTTTGGATACCAGCCCTTTATCTGTAGTGTCATTTGCAAATATCTTCTCCCATTTTGTGGGATGCCTCTTTGTTTTGTTGACTGTTTCCTTTGCTGTAGAGAAGCTTTTTATCTTGATGAAGTCCCAAAAGCTCATTTTTGCTTTTGTTTCACGAACTTTTGGAGATGTATCTTGAAAGAAGTTGCTGTGGCCGATGTCAAAGAGGTTACTGCCTATGTTCTCCTCTAGGATTTGGATGGATTCCTGTCTCACATTGAGGTCTTTCAACCACTTTGAGTTTATCTTTGTGAATGCTGTTAGAGAATGGTCGAGTTTCATTCTTCTGCATGTGGCTGTCCAATTTTCCCAGCACCATTTATTGAAGAGACTGTCTTTTTTCCATTGCATGTTTTTTCCTGCTTTGTCAAAGATTATTTGACCATAGAATTGAGGGTCCATACATGGGTTCTCTATTCTGTTCCATTGGTCTGTATGTCTGTTTTTGTGCCAGTACCATGCTGTCTTGGTGATCACTGCTTTGTAATATAGCTTGAAATCGGACAACGTGATGTCCCCAGATTTGTTTTTCTTTTTCAACATCTCCTTGGCGATTTGGGGTCTTTTCTGATTCCAAAAAAATTTTTAGGATTGTTTGTTCCAGCACTTTGAAAAATGTCATTGGAATTTTGATTGGGATGGCATTGAAGGTATAGATTGCTCTGGGTAGCATAGACATTTTAACAATGTTTATTCTTCCGATCCATGAGCATGGAATATTTTTCCATCTTTTTGTGTCTTCTTCAATTTCTTTCATGAGTGTTTTGTAGTTCCTAGAGTATAGATCCTTTACCTCTTTGGTTAGGTTTATTCTGAGGTATCTTATGGTTTTTCGCGCTATTTTAAATGGAATCGTTTCTTTAATTTCTCTTTCTACAGTTGAGTTGTTACTGTATAAGAAAGCAACTGATTTCTGTGCATTGATTTTGTATCCTGCCACATTACTGAATTGCTGGAAGAGTTCTAGTAATTTGGGGGTGGAATCTTTTGGGTTTTCCACATAAAGTATCATGTCGTCTGCGAAAAGAGAGTTTGACTTCTTCTTTGCCAACTTGAATACATTTTATTTCTTTTTGTTTTCTGATTGCTGTTGCTAGGACTTCTAGTACTATGTTGAACAACAGTGGAGAGAGTGGGCACACTTGACGTGTTCCTGATCTTAAGGGAAAGGATCTGACCTTTTCCCCATTGAGGATGATATTCGCCGTGGGTTTTTCATAGATGGATTTTATGAGCTTGAGGAATGTTCCCTCTATCCCTATACTCTGGAGAGTTTTAATCAGGAAAGGATGTTGTATTTTGTCAAATGCTTTTTCTGCATCAATTGAGAGGACCATATGATTCTTCTCCCTACTCTTATTAATGTGTTCTATCACACTGATTGATTTGTGAATGTTGAACCACGGTTGCATCCCGGGGATAAATTCCACTAGGTTGTGGTGGATGATCCTTTTAATGTATTGTTGGATCCTATTAGCTAGGATTTTGTTGAGGATTTTGGAATCCATATTCATCAGGGATATTAGTCTGAAATTCTCCTTTTTGATGGGGTCTTTGCCTGGTTTGGCGATTAAGGTAATGCTGGCCTCATAGAATGAGTTTGGAAGTTTTCCTTCTGTTTCTATTTTTGGAAACAGCTTCAGTAGAATAGGTATTATTTCTTCTTTAAATGTTTGGTAGAATTCCCCAGGGAATCCATCAGGCCCTGGACTCTTGTATTTGGGGAGGTTTTTGATCACTGCTTCAATCTCGTTACTGGTTATTGGCCTATTCATGTTGTCAATTTCTTCCTGTTTCAGTCTTGGCAGGTTATAGGTTTCCAGGAAGGCCTCCATTTCATCCAGATTGCTCAGTTTATTGGCATATAGTTGTTCATAATAATTTCTAATAATTGTTTCTATTTCCTTGGTGTTAGTCGTGATGTCTCCCCTTTCATTCATAATTTGATTAATTTGGGTCCTTTCTCTCTTCTTTTGGATAAGTCTGGCCAGTGGTTTATCAATCTTATTAATTCTTTCAAAGAACCAGCTTCTAGTTTCATTGATCTGATCTACTGTGTTTCTGGTTTCTAATTCATTGATTTCTGCTCTAATTTTAATTATTTCTCTTCTAATGCGAGGCTTGGGCGTCATTTGTTGCTTTTTCTCTAGTTCTTTAAGGTGTAGAGTTACTTGGTGAATTCGGGATTTTTCTATTTTTTTGAGTGAGGCTTGGATGGCTATGTATTTCCCCCTTAGGACTACCTTTGCAGTATCCCATAGGTTTTGGACCGATGTGTTTTCGTTCTCATTGATTTCCATGAATTAAGTTCTTCTTTGATTTCTTGATTGACCCAAACATTCTTGAGCAGAGTGGTGTTTAGCTTCCAAGTGTTTGAATTTGTGCCAAATTTTTTCTTGTGATTGAGTTCCAGTTTTAGAGCATTGTGTGTGAGAATATGCAGGGAATAATCTCAATCTTTTGGTATCAGTTGAGACCTGATTTGTGACCCAGTATATGGCCTATTCTGGAGAAAATTCCATGTGCACTCAAAAAGAATGAGTATTCTGTTGTTTTAGGGTGGAATGTTCTGTAAATATCTATGAGGTCCATCTGGTCCAGTGTATCATTCAAAGCTCTTGTTTCCTTGTTGATTTTCTGCTTAGATGATCTGTCCATTACTGAGAGTGGAGTATTGAGGTCTCCTACAATTATCGTATTGTTATCAATATGACTATTTTGGTTAACAGTTGGCTTATGTAGATGGCTGCTCCCATGTTGGGGACATAGATATTTACAATTGTTAGATCTTCTTGTTGGACAGACCCTTCAAGAATGATAGAGTGTCCTTCTGTGTCTCTTATTACAGACTTTAGTTTAAAATCTAATTTGTCTGATATAAGAATTGCTACCCCAGCTTTCTTTTGAGGTCTGCTGGCATGGAAGATAGATCTCCATCCCTTCACTTTTAGTCTCGATGTATCTTTAGTTTCAAAATGAGTCTCTTGTAGACAGCATATGGATGGGTCCTGTCTTTTTATCCAATCTGCAACCCTGTACCATTTTATGGGAGTGTTTAGGCCATTCAAGTTGAGAGTGATTATTGAAAGATATGAATTAATTGTTATCATGTTGCCTGTGAAGACGTTGTTTTTATAGATTGTCCCTGTAAATTTCTGTTGTAGATCATTCTTGGGGTCTTTCTCCTTTTATAGAACCCCCCTTAATATTTCTTGCAGGGCTGGCTTAGTGGTCACATATTCTTTCAACTTCTGCCAGTTGTGGAAGCTCTGCATCTCTCCATCCATTCTAAATGAAAGCCTTGCCAGATAAAGTATTCTTGGCTGCATGTTCTTCTCATTTAGTACCCTGAATATGTCTTGCCAGGCCTTTCTGTCTTGCCAGGTCTCTGTGGATATGTCTGACATTATTCTGATGTTCCTCCCTCTGTACGTAAGGAATCTCTTCCCCCTAACTGCCCTTAAGATGGTTTCCTTGGTTGTAAGATTTGCAAGTTTTACTATTACATGCCGGGGTGTTGGCCTGTTTTCCTTGATCTTAGGAGGGGTCCTCTCTGCCTCTAGGACTTGAATGTTTGTTTCATTCCCCAGATTAGGGAAGTTCTCAGCTACGATTTGCTCAAATATAACTTCTAGCCCTCTGTCTCTCTCCACTCCCTCCAGGATTCCAATTATTCTGACATTGGAATGCCTCATGGTGTCACTTATTTCTCTGATTCTATTTTCATGGATTCTGAGTTGTTTTTCCCTGGCCTCTTCTTTTCCCTTTTTATCTATTATACTGTCTTCCAGATCGCTTCTTCTCTCTTCTGTCTCAGTTACCCTAGCTGTTAGATTATCTAGATTGGATTGGATCTCACTGATAGCACTTTTAAGTTCTGCCAATTCACCTTTTATTTCTGCCCTTAGAGAGTCTACATTGCCATTAATTTATTTCTCCATTCTATCCATTGTCTTCACAATTGCTAGCCTGAATTCCATCTCCGACATCTTCGTTATATCTCCATCCATTTGTCTGCAGTATAAGTCACAATCTCTGAGTCTTTTCTGTTTTGGGGGCTCCTCCTCCTAGTCATTCTGTTGATGGGTGTTTGAGGGAATGTATAGAGTCCAAATTATTGACCAGAACCCAAGTAAGATGCACCTGTTTTCTTGGGACCTTAGGGTTGCTGACCTCTTGTTTTCCCAGCCCATCTTCTGGGGTCGGGGCCTGCCGCACTGTTACTCAGGCAATCCTGTTTGGGCGGAGTTGCCCTGCGCCCCTATGGCAGGGGATGCGTTCAGTGGGAATCAGTCTTTAGGGCTTTTGTTCTCTGGCGCCTTTCCCTGGCAGCTTTCCGCATCTCTTCCAGGAGTCAGAGCAGAAGAGACCATTTGCAACCCTCTGCCTCAGAGCAGAGAGATTCCAGTCTGTTCTTCAGTGAGCTCTCCAGGCCACACTGTCTCCGTTTCTGTCCATGCTGCTATAAACTGCAGCATCCTGGGTTGTGCACCCCTCCGCAGCACTCCCAGTCCTGCCTCCAGGTCGGGGCTCGTCTCTGCCCTTTGTGCTTCTAAAACCGCCAGCCGCTCCCAGTTCGCCCACGTGCAACTCCGCCGCTTGAGGTTTCCACCCTGGAGGTTGCAGTTCACCGGCGGGACCAGCTCACCGGGTTTCCGTCTCGGAGGCTGCAGTTCACGTGTGCGCGACTGTCACTCCAGGTTTCTCTCTGGGGGGTTGCGGTTCTTGTGCGCGCAACCCCGCCGGTCTGGTCCTCCACCCCGGGGGCTGCCCTAAAGTCCTTTCCTGACACTACCGGTCTGCGAGTCTGTGCCCTGTCCGCAGCGCGCGAGGCTGTCACTCACTGGCGGTGTAGGATCCCCATGGCCAGACACCCTCCCGCTGCCATTTATCCTCCGATATCTGCCTGCAGAATCATGGCTCTCCGTTTCATACCTCAAAACCAACCACCTGCGATATTCTGTTGGTAGAGATCCAGATCTTCTTACATCTCAGGCTGGTTTCGTGGGTGCTCAGAGTGGTCTGATAGATATCCAGCTCAATTCCAGGGACCAGTTGAAATAGGGTCCCCTACTCCTCCGCCATCTTTCCCCCCTCCAGAAGCTTTTTATCTTGATGAAGTCCCAAAAGCTCATTTTTGCTTTTGTTTCCCTTGCCTTTGGAGATGTGTCTTGAAAGAAGTTACTGTAGTCAATGTCAAAGAGGTTACTGCCTATGTTCTCCTCTAGGATTTGGATGGATTCCTGTCTCACATTGAGGTCTTTCATCCATTTTGAGTTTATCTTTGTGTATGGTGTAAGGGAATGGTCCAGTTTCATTCTTCTATATAGCTGTCCAATTTTCCCACCACCACTTATTGAAGAGACTGTCTTTTTTCCATTGGGTATTTTTCTTGATTTGTCAAATATTAGTTGACCATAGAGTTGAGGGTCCATGTCTGGATTCTCTATTCCTTTCCATTGGTCTATGTGTCTGTTTTTGTGCCAATACTATGCTCTCTTGGTGATCATGACTTTGTAATATAGCTTGAAGTCAGGCAACATGATGACCCCAGTTTTGTTTTTCTTTTTCTGTTGAATCTTATTAGCTAGGATTTGTTGAGTATTTTGGCATCCATGTTCATCAGGGATATTGGTCTGTAATTCTTCTTTTTGAGGTGGTCTTTGCCTGGTTTTGGGATCAGGGTAATGCTGGCCTCATAGAATGAGTTTGGAAGTTTTCCTTCTGTTCCTATTTTTTTTTTTTTGGAACAGCTTCAGTAGAATAGTTATTATTTCTTCTTTAAACGTTTGGTAGAATTCCCCTTGGAAGCCATCTGGCCCTGAACTCTCAATTTGGGGAGGTTTTTGATGACTGTTTCAATTTCATTACTGGTTATTGGTCTATTCAGATTGTCAATTTCTTCCTCTTCCAGTCTTGGTAGTTTGTAAGTTTCCAGGAAGGCATTCATTTCTTCCACATTGTTTAATTTGTTGGCATATAGTTGCTGGTAATAATTTCTAATAATTGTTTCTATTTCCTTGGTATTGGTCATGAACTCCCTCTTTCCCTCATGATTTTATTAATTTGGATCCTTTCTCTTTTCTTCTGTAAAAGTTTGACCAGTGGTTTATTGATCTTATTAATTCTTTCAAAGAACCAGCTTCTAGTTTCATTCATCTGTTCTACTGTTCTTCTAGTTCTTCTGATTTCTGCTCTAATATTTATTATTTTTCTTCTCCTGCTTGGTTTAGGCTTATTTGCTGTTTTTCTCCAGGTCCTTTAAGTGTAAGGTTAGTTTATACATTTGGGATTTTTCTAATTTTTTGAGAAAGGCTTGGATGGCTATGTATTTCCTCCTTAGGACTGCCTTTGCAGTATCCCATAGGTTTTGGACTGATGTGTTTTTGTTCTCATTGGTTTCCATGAATTGTTTAAGTTCTTCTTTAATTTCCTGGTTGACCCATTCATTCTTTAGCAGGATGCTCTTTAACTTCCAACTGTTTGAATTCCTTCCAAAGTTTTTCTTGTGACTGAGTTCCAGTTTCAAGGCATTGTGGTCTGATAACATGCAGGGAATAATCTCAGTCTTTTGGTATTGGCTGAGACCTGATTTGTGACCCAGTATCTGGTCTATTTTGGAGAAAGTTCCATGTTCACTCATGAAGAATAAGTATTCTGCTGTTTTAGGATGGAATGTTCTGTATATATTTACAAAGTTCACCTGGTCCAATGTGTCACTCAGAGCTCTTGTCTCTTTGTTGATCTTCTGTTTAGATAATCTGTCCAATGCTGAGAGTGGAGAGTTAAAATCTTCTACTCTTAATGTATTATTGTCGATCTGATTCTTTATTTTGGTTAACAGCTGGCTTATGTAGTTGGCTGCTCCCATGTTGGGGGCATAGATATTTACAATTGTTAGATTTTCTTTTTGATAGACCCTTTAAGAATGATATAGTGTCCCTCTGGATCTCTTATTACAGTCTTTGGTTTAAATTCTAATTTGTCTGATATAAGAATTGCTGCCCCAGCTTTCTTTTGAGGTTGGTTGGCATGATAAATGGTTCTCCATCCCCTCACTTTCAGTCTGGAGGTGTATTTAGATTCAAAATGAGTCTCTTGTAGCCAGCATATGGATGGGTCCTGTCTTTGTATCCAGTCTGCAACCCTGTGAAGTTTCATGGGAGCATTTAGGCCTTTCACATTGAGAGTTACTACTGAAAGATGTGTATTTATTGCCATCCTATTGTCTGTACAGTCCCTCCTTCTATGGATTGTCTCTGTAAATTTCTGGCCTACATTACTTTTGGGGTCTTTCTTCTTTTATAGAATCCTCCTTAGTATTTCTTGCAGGGCTGGCATGGTAGTCACTTATTCTTTCAGTTTCTGCTGATCCTGGAAGCTCTTTATCTCTCCATCCATTCTGAATAATAACCTTGCAGGATAAAGTATTCTTAGCTGCATGTTCTTCTCATTTAGTATCCCGAATATGTCTTCCAGCCCTTTCTGGCTTGCCAGGTCTCTGTGGATAGGTCTGATGTTATTCTGATGTTCCTCCCTCTGTATGTAAGGAATCTCTTCCCCCTAATTGCCCTTAGGATGGCTTCCTTGGTTCTAATATTTGAGTGTTACTATTACATGCCAGGGCATTGGTCTGTTCTCCTTGATCTTGGGAGGGGTCCTCTCTGCCTCAAGGACATGAATGCTTGTTTCATTCCTCAGATTAGGGAAGTTCTCAGCTATGATTGGCTCAAATATGTCTTTTAGTCCTCTCTCTCTCTCTCTCCACCCCCTCAGGGATCTCAGTAATTCTGAATTTGGAATGTTTCATGGCATCATTGATTTCTCTAAGTCTGTTCTCATGGATTTTAAGCTGTCCCAGGCCTCCTCCTGTTCCTTCCTTTCTATCAGCTTATCTTCTAGGTCACTAATTCATTCTTCTACTTCATTTACCCTAGCAGTTAGAGTATCCAACTTAGACTGCATCTCATTCATAGCATTTTTATGTTCAGCATGATTAGCTCTCATTTCTGCCCTTAGAGATTCTATGTTGCTGCTAATGGTTTTCTTAAGCCTAGCTATTGTCTTCATAATTGCTATCCTGAAGTCTATTTCTGACATCTTGCTTATATCCATATCCATTAGGTCTGTGGGAGAGGCCATTGTCTCTGGTTCTTTTCTTTGTTGGGAGTTCCTCCTCCTAGTCATTCTGTTGAGGGATGGTTGAGGGGATATACAGAGTTGAAAATATCAACCACAATCCAGGAGGCAAGATGCACCCTGGGAAAGTTTGGAGGGGTCAGAAGCCACCATCAAAAAAACACAGCCAAAATGAAACCCAAGAATAAGATTTATAAAGTTAAAAAAAAGTGGGGGCGTGAGGGGATGGGGGACTATAATCTCTCAATGTGGGCAAGGTAAGGTGTTTCAGTTCTTCCTGGGCATATTTTGTTCTCTTTGCTAGAGAGCACTACTTCCCAGAGTTACAGGGAAATTAAAACTGGTATATATAAAGGTAGTATTGAATAGAGAAAAGGACTACATTGAAGCTTATATCTATATATATTAAAAAAATAGGTGTGAAAAAGTACAAATTAAAAAGCTACTATGGAATATGTTGTATTAAACATCTAGCCCGGTGATGGGTATTAAGGAGGACACGTACTGCATGGAGCACTGGTGTTATACAAAAACAATGAATCATGGATCACTACATCAAAAACTAATGATGTATTGTATGGTGACTGATATAACACAATAAAATAAAATTAAAAGAAAATAAATAAACATCTATTTGAAATGAGAAATAGGTAAAAAGTAAAAACAGAGAAGAAACATTAGAAAGAATTTTAAAAAAGGGAAAAAAAAAGTTGTATCTGAGGAATACAGTCTGTGAAGCAACACCAGGAGCTAAATATACTATTTTTCCCCGGTGTTGGGGATTTACAGCTTTATGGGGACCCTGGGGTTGTTGTCCTCCCATTCTTCCAGCTTGTCTTCTGGAGGAGGGGCCTGCCATGTTGTTTTTCAGGCAACCCTGCTTGGGCAGAGCTGCCCTGCCCCCTATCAGGGGGCTGGTCTCCATGGAAACTTTTTTGGGGCCTTTATTCTCTGGTGGCTTTTGTTCTCTGGAGGCTTTTCATGCCTTTTTGGAGTGTCAGAGCAAAGGAAAATGTCTGCACACAGACTTCCACCCCAGGGCAGAGAAGTCACAGTCTGGTCCTCTCTGAACCCTCCAGAACACACAGTCTCCCTTTCTGTAAGTGCTGCTGAAAAGCGGTCTCCCACAGGCTGTGCCCGCCCCCAGCAACCCTCTCAGCAGTTGACTCAGGCCCCCACTTGTCTCTACACTTTGTGCTTCCAAAACCGCAAGCAGTCCAGGTCTGCGGCCCTGGGTCTGTGGGTGCAGGACCTCGTGAGCAGCCATCCCAGTCCTAGTGCGTTCCCCCTCAGCTCCTGGATCCTGAGTGTTGTTATCAGGCTCTTCCTGACCTGCCGCCACCGCTCTGCAAGCTATCCCCATTCCTGGGCACAGGATACGTTTGTGCTCAGATATTATATTACTTTCCAGTGGCCAGATTCTGGTGACTCTCTCCCCCTTCTGTTTATCCTCTGATATCTGTCCATGGAATCACAACTCCATCCTTTGTACCTCGGAGACTGCTCGTCCTCTGCCCCCATAGAGATCTAGACATATTCTTACATCTCAGGCTGATTTCATGGGTGTCCAGAATGGCTTGGTAGATATCCAGCTAATTTCAGGGGACTGGTTGAAAGGGAGTCCCCCACTCTTCCCCCATCTTGCCTCTCCCCCCGTGAATGATTTTTTAAATGTATTATTAGACTCAGTTTGCTCGTATTTTATCGAGAATTTATGTTGCATGTTCATCAGGGATATTGGCCTCTCTTTATCTGGTTTTGGTATCAAGGTAATGCTGGCTTCATATGAATTTGGAAGTTTTCCTTCCTTTTCTGTTTTTTGGAATAGTTTGAGAAGAACAGATATTACCTATTTTTAAATGTTTGGTAGGTTCACATCTGGGTTTTCTATTCTGTTCTATTGACCTGTGTGTCACTTTTGTGTCAGTACCATACTGGCCTGATCACTACAGCTTTGTAATGTAACTTGAAGACCATAATTGGAATGTCTCCAGCTGTGCTTTTCTTTTTAAAGTTGTTTTGGCTATTTGCAGTCTTCTGTGGTTCCATACAAACTTTAGGATTGTTTGTTCTAGCTCTGCTGTTGGTATTTTATAGGGATTACATTAAATGTGTAGATTGCTTTGGGTAACATAGACATTTTAACAATCTTTATTCTTCCAATCCATGAGTATGTATATTTTTCCATTTCTTTGTGTCATCTTCAGTTTCTTTCTTAAGTGTCCTATAGTTTTCAGAGTACATATATTTTAACTCTTTGGTAAAGTTTATTCTGATATATCTTATAGTTTTGGATGCAACTGTAAATGGGATTGATTCTTTGATTTCTCTTTCTGCTGCTTCATTATTAGTGTATAGAAATGTAACAGATTTCTATATGTTGATTTTGTATTCTGTGACTTTACTGAATTTGTGCATCATTACTATACAGTCAATTAATCTTTTACAAAGCAGGAAAGACTATCCCGTGGAAAAAAGACAATCCCTTCAACAAATGGTGTTTGGAAAACTACACAGCAATGTGCAAATAATGAATCTGGACCATTTTTGTGCACCATACAAAAAGATAAAACGAAATGGATTAAAGACCTAAATGTGAGACAGGAAACCCTTAAAACCATAGAGGAGAACACAGGAATAATTTCTATGATAGAGACCATAGCAACTTTGTTCTAGATGCTTCTCCTGAGGCAAAGGAAACAAAAGCACAAATCAGCTATTGGAACTGGTTCAAAATATAAAGCTTCTGCAGAACAAAGGGAACAATAACAAAACTAAAAGGCAACCTACAGAGTGGGAGAAGATATTTGCAAATGACATATCTGATACAGGGTTAGTATCCAAAATATGTAAAGAATTTATCAAACTCAACACCCAAAACTCAAACAATCCAATTAAAAATGGGCAGAAGACATGAGCAAGCATTTCTACAAAGAATACATACAGATGGCCAACAGGCAAATGAAAAGATGCTCAACATTACTCATCATCAGGGAAATACAAATCACAACTACACAGAGATATAACCTCACCCCAGTCAGAGTGGTCAAAATTAACAACACAAGATTCAAAAGTATTGATGAGGATGTGGAGAAAGGGGAAACCTCTTACACTGTTAGTGGAAATGCAAACTGGTGCAGCCACTGTGGAAAACAGTATGGCAGTTCCTCAAAAAGCTAAAAATAGAGCTACCCTATGACCAATCAATTGCAGTACTAAGTATTTACACAAATGATACAAAAATACTGTTTTGAAGGGATCCATGCATCCTGATGTTTATAGCAGCATTATCTACAATAGCTAAATTATGGAAGGAGCTCAAATGTCCACAAGCTGATGAATGGATAAAGAACATGTGGTATATATAAACAATGGAATATTACTCAGACAAAAGGAATGAAATCTTGCCACTTGCAGCAATATGGGTGGAGCTAGGGAGTACTATACTAAGCGAAATGTCAGTCAGAAAATGACGAATACCATATGATTTCATTTATATGTGGAATTTAAGAAACATAACAAATGATCATAATTTTTTTTAAAAAAAGAGGAAAACCAAGAAACAGACTCTTAACTATAGAGAACAAACTGATGGTTATAAAAGGGAAGGAGAGGGGTGGGATATGTTAAATAAGGTGATAAGGATTAAAGAGTGCACTTGTATTGAGCACCAGGTGTTGTATGTAAGTGTTGAGTCACTAAATCTTACACCTGAAACTAATATTACTCTGCATACAAACTAACTGGAATTGTAAAAAAAAAAGCTTTAAAAAACGTTTGGTAGAATTTGCCTGTAAAGCCCTCTGGCCCTTTTTGATTACTGATTACTGATTCAGTATCTTTGTTGGTTATCAGTCAAAGTTTTCTATTTCTTCCAGTCTCAAAACTGGTAATTTAAGTATATTTTTTTTTATTTGAGAGAGAGAATGAGAGACAGAGAGCAGGAGAGGGAGGAGGGTCAGAAGGAGAAGCAGACTCCCCGCGGAGCAGGGAGCCCAATGCGGGACTCAATCCTGGGACTCCAGGATCATGACCTGAGCCGAAGGCAGACGCTTAACCATCTGAGCCACCCAGGCACCCCTCAAAACTGGTAATTTATATGTTTCTAGGAATTTTTCCATTTCTTCCAGGTTGTCCAATTTGTTGGCATATAGTTTTTCATAATATTCTCTTATAATTGTTTGTATTTCAGTGACATTAGTTGTTATTTCTCCTCTCTCATTTGTGATTTTATTTATTTGGGTCCTTTCTCTTTTCTCTTTCATAAAGTCTGCCTAGAAGTTTATCAATTTTACTAATTATTAAAAAGAACCAGCTTCTGGTTATATTGATTTTTTATTTATTTATTTATTTATTTTTAATTTTATAATGTTATGTTAGTTACCACACAATAAATACATCATTAGTTTTGATGTGGTGATCCACGATCCATTGTTTTCGTATAACACCCAGTGCTCCATGCAGTACATGCCCCCTTAATACCCATCACCAAGCTAAACAATCCCCCCTCCCCTCTAAAACCCTGTTTGTTTCTCAGAGTCCATAGTCTCTCATGGTTCCTCTCTCCCTCCGAATCCCCCCCTTCATTTTTCCCTTCCTTCTCCTAATGTCTTCCATGCTATTCCTTATGTTCCACAAATAAATAAAACCATATAATTGACTTTCTCTGCTTGATTTATTTCACTTAGCATAATCTCCTCCAGTCCCATCCATGTTGATGTAAAAGTTGGGTATTCATTCTTTCTGATGGCTGAGTAATATTCCATTGTATATATGGACCACATGATTTTTAAAAATTTTTTACTTTATTCAAATTCAATTAATTAACATATAAGGTATTATCAGTTTCAGAGGTAGAGTTCAGTGATTCATCAGTTGCATATAACACCCAGTGCTCATTACATCCTGTGTCCTCCTAATGCCCATCACCTAGTTACCCCATCCCCCCACCCACCTTTCCAGCAACTTCAGTTTGTTTCCTACAATTAACAGTCTCTTATGGTTTGTCTCCCTCTCTGATTTCATCTTATTTTATTTCCCCCTTTCCCCTATGAGCCTCTTTTTTGTCTCTTAAATGACACATATGAGTGAAATCATATGATAGTTGTCTTTCTCTGGTTGACTTATTTTGCTTAGCATAATACACTCCAGTTCTGTGCACAACCTTGCAAATGTTAAGATTTATTTTTTTGATGGCTGAATAATATTCTGTTATATATATACATCTTCTTTATTCATTCATCTGTCAATGGACATCTGGACTCTTCCATAGTTTGGTTATTGTGGACATTGCTGCTATAAACATTGGGATGCAGGTGTCCCTTTGGATCACTATGTTTGTATCCTTTGTAAACAACTAGTAGTGGGATTGCTGGGTCATAAGTTAGCTCTATTTTCAGCTTTTTAGGAACTTCCATACTGTTTTCCAGAGTGGCTATACCAGCTTGCATTCCCACCAACAGTGTAAGAGGGTTCCTTTCCAACATTTGTTGTTTCCTAACTTGTAATTTTAGCCATTCTGGCTGGTGTGAGGTGGTATCTCATTGTGGTTTTGATCTGTATTTCTATGATGCCAAGTAATGTTTAACATTTTTTCATGTGTCTGCTGGCCATTTGTATGTCTTCTTTGGAGAAATGTCTGTTTGTATCTTCTGCCCATTACATGACTGGATTATTTGTTTTGGGGGTGTTGAGTTTAACAAATTCCTTATAGATCTTGGACACTAACCCTTTATCTGACAAGACATTTTCAAATATCTTCTCCCATTCTGTAGTTTGCCTTTGGCTTTGTCTATTTCCTTAGCTGTGCAAAAGATTTTTTATCTTCATGAAGTCCCTATAGCTCATTTTTTCTTTTGTTCCCCTTGCCTTTGGAGATGTGTCTAGCAAGAACTTTCTGCAGTTATGGTCAAAGAAGTTCCTGCCTGGGTTCTCCTCTAGGATTTTGATGGATTATTGTCTCACATTTAGGTCTTTCATTCATTTTGAGTTTATTTTTGTGTATGATGTAAGAAAATGGTCCAGTTTAATTCCCCTACATGTGGCTATCCATTTTTCCCAGCACCATTTGTTGAAGAAAATGTTGTTTTTTCCATTAGATATTCTTTACTGCTTTGTCAAAGATTAGTTGACCATAGAGTTGAGGGTCCATTTCTGGGTTCTCTATTGTGTTCTACTGAACTATGTGTCTGTTTTTGTGCCAGAACCATACTGTCTTGATGATTACAGCTTTGTATTATAGCTTGATGTCCAGCATTGTGATACCAGCAGTTTTGGTTTTCCCTTTCAACATTCCTTATGGTATTTGGGGTCTTTTCTGGTTCCATACAAATCTTAGGATTGTTCCAGCTCTGTGAAAAATATTGATGGTTTTTCCATAGAGATTGCATTGAATGCATAGATTGCTCTGGGTAGCATAAACATTTTCACAATATTTGTTATTCCAATCCATGAGCATGGAGTGTTTTTCCATTCCTTAGTGTCTTCCTGAATTTCTTTCATAAGTGTTCTATAGTTTTCATAGTAAGATCTTTTACCTCTTGCCTTAGGTTTATTCCTAGGTATCTTACGTTTTTGGCGCTATTGTAAATAGGATCGATTCCTTAATTTCTCTTTACTCTGTCTCATTATTAGTGTACAGAAATGCAACTGATTTCAGTGTATTGATTTTATATCCTCCACGTAAAGCACCATGTCATCTGCAAAGAGTGAGAGTTTGACTTTGCCAATTTGAATGCCTTCTATTTCTTTTTGCTGTTTGATTGCTGAGGCCAAGATTTCTAGTACTGTGTTCGGCAACAGTGCTGAGAGTGGATATCTCTGTCGTGTTCCTGACCTTAGGGGAAAAGCTCTCAGTGTTTCCCCCTTAAGAATGATGTTTGCTGTGGGCTTTTCATAGATGGCTTTTATGATATTTTATGTTCCCTCTATCCCTACACTGTGGAGAGTTTTAATCAAGAACGGATGCTATATTTTGTCAAATTTTTTTTCTGCATCAATTGAGAGGATCATATGATTCTTATTTCCTTTGTTAATGTGATGTATCAAGTTGATTGATTTATGAATGGTGAACCACCCTTGCAGCCCAGGAATAAAACCCGCTTGGTTGTGGTGAATAATCCTTTTAATGTACTTTTGGATCCTATTGGCTAGTATCTTGGTGAGAATTTTGGCATCCATGTTCATCAGGAATATTGGTCTGTAATTCTTTTTGGTGGGGTCTTTGTCCAGTTTGGGGATCAAGGTAATGCTGGCCTAGAACAAGTTTAGAAGGTTTCTTTCCTTTTCTATTTTTTGAAACAACTTCAGAAGAATAGATACTAATTTTTCTTTAAATGTTTGGTAGCAGTCCTTAGGGAGCCATCTGGTCCTGGACTCCTGTTTGTTGGGAGATTCTTGACTACTGCTTCCATTTCATTGCTGGTTATGGGTCTGTTAAGATTTTCTGTTTCTTCCTATTTCAGTTTTGGTAGTTTATATATTTCTAGGTATGCATCCATTTCTTCCAGATTGCCTAATTTGTTGGCATATTGTTGTTCATAATATGCTTTTAAAATTATTTGTATTTCTTTGGTGTTGGTCGTGATCTCTCCTCTTTCATTCATGATTTTATTAGTTTGGGTCCTTTCTCTTTTCTTTTTGGTAAGTCTGGCTAGGGGTTTATCAGTCTTACTAATTATTTCAAAGAACCAGCTCCTAGTTTTGTTGATCTGTTTTACTGTTCTTTTGGTTTCTGTGTCATTGATTTATGCTCTAATCTTTATTATTTCTCTTTTCCTGCTTGGTTTAGGCTTTATTTGCTGTTCTTTCTCCAGTTCCTTTAGGTGTAGGTTTAGGTTTGTGTATTTGAGACATTTTTGTTTCTTGAGAAAGACTTGTATTGCTATGTACTTCCCTCTCAGGACTGCCTTTGCTGCATCCCAAAGGTTCTGAACTGTTATATTTTCATTCTCATTTGATTCCATGATTTTTTTTTAGTTCTTCTTTAACTTATTGGTTGACCCGTTCATTCTTTAGTAGGATTCTCTTTAACTTACAAGTATTTGATTTCCTTCCATATTTTCTCTTGTTGTTGAGTTCAAGTGTTAAAACATTGTGGTCTGAAAATATCCAGGGAATAATCCCAATCTTTTGGTACTGGTTGAGACCTGATTTGTGACCCAGTATATGATCTATTTTGGAAAGTGTTCCATGTTCACTCAAGAATGTGTATTCTGCTGCTTTAGGATGAAATGTTCTGAATATATCTATGAAGTCCATCTGGTGCAGTGTCATCAAAGCCCTTGTTTCATTATTAATCTTCTCCTTAGATGATCTGTCCATTGCTGTGAGTGGGGTGTTAAAGTCCCCTACTCTTATTGTTTTATTATCAATATGTTTCTTTAATTTTGTTATTAATTGGATTATATAATTGGCTGCTCCCAAGTTAGGGGCATAAATATATACAATTATTAGATTTTCTTGTTAGACAGACCCTTTTATTATGATATTGTGTCTTTCTTCATTTCTTATTACAGTCTTTGGTTTAAAATCTAGTTTGTCTGATATAAGGATTGCTACACCAGCTTTCTTTTGATGTCCATTAGCATGATAAATTGTTCTCCACCCCCTCACTTTCAATCTGGAGGTGTCTTTGGGTCTAAAATGAATCTCTTGTAGATAGCATACAGATGGGTCTTTTTTTTTTTTTTCATTATGTTCAGTTAGCCAGCATATAGTACATCATAAATTTTTGTTGAAGTGTTCAACGATTCATTAGTTGCTTATAACACCCGGTGCTCATCCCAACACGTGCTCTCCTTAATACCCATCATTTCGTCCCCCCATCCCCCCCACCACCCTCCCTTCCATAACCCTCAGTTTGTTTCCTGATGTCCAGAGTCTCTCATCATTTGTCTCCCTGTCTGATTTCTTCCCATTCAGTTTTCCCTCCCTTCCACTGTGGTCCTCTGCTCTATTCCTTATGTTTCACATATGAGTGAAACCATATGGTAATTGTCTTTCTCTGCTTGGCTTATTGTATTTTGTATCCAAACTGATACCCTGTGTCTTTTGATTGGAGTATTATGTCCATTTATATTCAGAGTAATTATTAATAGATATGAATTTAGTGCCATTGTATTACATATAAAGTCACTGTTTCTGTATATTGTCTCTGGTACTTTCTGGTCTTTGTTACTTTTGGGCTCTCCCTTCCCTTAATGGATTCCCTTTAATCTTTCTTGCAGGGCTGGTTTAGTGATCACAAATTCTTTTACTTTCTGTTTGTCCTGGAAGTTCTTTATCTCTCCTTCTATTTTGAATGACAGACTTGCTGGATAAAGTATTCTTGGCTGCATATTTGTCTCATCATTACCCTGAATATATCATGCTAGTTGTTTCTGGCCTGCCCCGTCTCTGTAGATAGGTCTGCTGCCAGCCTTATGTTTCAGCCCTTGTAGGTTAAGGACCTTTTGTCTCAGGCTGCTTTCAGGATTTTCTTTTTATCTCTGAAATTTGCAAGCTTCACTCTTATATGTTGAGTTGTTGACCTATTTTTATTGATTTTGAGGGTGGTTCTCTGTGCCTCTTGGTCTTGAATGCCTGTGTCCTTCCCCAGATTAGGGAAGTTCTCAGCTATAATTTGTTCAAATAATCTTTCTGTCATTCTCTCTCTTTCCTCTTCCTCTGGGACCCCAGTGATTCTAATATTGTTTTGCTTTATGGTTTCACTGATCTCTAGTATCCTCCCCTCATGACCCAGTAGTTATTTATCTCTTTTTCTCAGCTTCCTTATTTTCCAGGATTTTCTCTTCTATATCACTAACTCTCTCTTCAGCCTCGATTATCATAGCACTTAGACCCTCCATTTTTTATTGCACTTCAATAATAGCCTTTTTTATTTCAACCTGATTAGATTTTAGTTCTTTTATCTCTCCTCTAATGGATTCTCTAGAGCCTTCTATGCTTTTTTCAAGCCCAGCTAGTATCTTTATAATCATTGTTTTGAATTCTAGTTCCGACATCTTACTTATATCTGTATTTATTGTATCCTTGGATGTGAGTTCTGCTCTTTCTTGGGGTGAGTTCTTCCATCTTGTCATTATGTCCAGAAAAGAATAGATGAAAGGGAGGGGGAATACAAATACAGAAACAATGACATCAGAAAATTATGCTCAGAAGAGAGCAGAAACCAAAAAGAAAAGAAAAGATAATAAAATCAAACAAGAAGTAGAACAGAAAAGAACAATAAACTGGATCCTGAGTATATTTTGGTCTGTTTGTTAGAAGAAACTAGATCCCAAAATAGGCAAGAAATAAAACTCGATATATATATATATATATATATATATATATATATATATATATATACACACACACACACACATAAATGTAGTTGAATACAATGAAAGGAAGCCAAAAATTAAATATATATATACTTTAAATATAAAAAAATTAAAAAGGACTTAAATAATAATTTATAAGATAGGATAATAGTTGAGAAGGATAATAAAATATAAAATTGAAGGACTAAAGAATAATAACTATACCAGAAAAATATACACTACACTAATCAGAAGAGAACTGAAACCAAATAGAAAAGAAAAGGGAAAAGTTGGGGAAAAAATGGGAATAAAATCAGGCAAGAACTCGAACAGAACAGAATGATAAACTGGATCCTGAGTGTATTTTGGTCTGTTTGTTAGAAGAAACTAGATCCCAAAATATTTAAGGAAGAAAAACGTATATATATACATATTTGTGTATATATACAAAACAAAACTTGAATACAATGAAAGGAAGCCAAAAATATATATATATATGCATACACATATATACTGTAAGTGTAAAAATGAAAATTAAAAATGTCTTTAAAATGATAAAATAAGAACATAGCTGAAAAAGATAATAAAATATAAAACTGAAGGACTAATGAATAATAAGAAGACAACCACAATTGCTATATACTTCTTTCCCCAAGAACAGGAGTTTTACAGTTATGTATGATCAGTAAACTTGGTATTAGCTGGAAGTTCCTGCTGGTTCTGGGGGAGGGGCCTGTTGGGCTGATTCTCAGGTGTCTTTGCTCCGGAGGAATTGCACTGCCTTTGGTAAGGGGCTGAGCTCAATTTAAGTGGCTCCAGAGCCAGTGGGGGAGGGCTGGAAATAATGGTGAGCTGATTTCTAGCCCAGAAGCTGAAATTTTGCTCCCTCATACTCTTCAGTGAGCCCTCACAGAAAAACAATCACTCTTGTCTCCCTGGTTTCCCTCCAAACTCTGTGTTCACCCAGCCTGTGACAGAGCATTTTTATCTCAGGCACGTGACCCTGTTTTGAGTCTCCAAACTTTTCAGACTCTTGCAGCAGGCACCCACACTGGTCCTCCTGGGGTGGGGAGGGGGGCCTCACTGCAGTTCTGCCTCTTGCTGGGCCCCTGCTTGGAGAGAGGTCACCCAACTGAGCAGTGGTTTGTGGTTTATGGCAACACTGAGCAGAAAGCTGATGCCTGGTCTCACTGTTTGTAACCAGCTTCTCTGCTCCAGTGCCTGGGAACTCTGCCAACTCAGGCACTCCTATTCTTTTTGTGACCCTGGGGATCCTCAGGCCACAATGTCCCACCTGGGATTTTGCCTTGCTTCACCTCCTTTGCAACTTTCAGGTAAATTTCTAAAAGTTCCAATTTTGAGCTCTACTGCTTTGTAACACTTTCCAGTACCTGGCTTCCAGAGGCTTCTTCCCCACCTCAGTTTATCTTCTGCTGTATCTCCTCAGATTCACATCAACACACCTTCTACCTTGCAAAAAGTGGTCGCTTTTCTATTTGTAGAATTGTAGCAATTCTTTTCTCAGATCTCCAGTTGATTTTGTAGGTTTTCAGAATGATTTGATAACTATCTGATTTCCAGGGACCAGACAAAAGAATTCCCTACTCCTCTGCCGTCTTGGAGATTGATTTCTTTTATTGTTTTTTAGTTTTTATATTATTTATTTCTCCTCTAATCTTTATTATTTTCTTCCTTCTGCTTGCTTTAGCCTTCATTTGTTGTTCTTTTGTTAGCTCCTTTAGGTGCAAGGTTAGATAGTTTATTTGAGATTTTTCTTATTTCTTGAGGTAGGCCTGTATTGCTATAAAGTTCCCTCTTGAAATTGCTTTTGTTGCATCTTAGAAGTTTTGGACCATTGTGTTTCTATTTTAATTTGTTTCCATGTACTTTTTTAATTTCTTATTTTATTTCCCGGTTTACCCATTCATTATTTAGTACCATGTCATTTGAACTCCATGTATTTGTGGTCTTTCCAAATCTTGTCTTCATTAGCATTGTGGTCAGAAAAGATGCATGGTTTGACTTTGATCTTCTTGAGTTTGTTGAGGCTGGTTTTGTGGGCTAATATGTGACCTATTCTTTGAAATGTTCTATATGCACTAGAAAATAATGTATATTTTGCTGTTTTATGATGAAATGTTCTGAATATATTGGTTAAATCCATCTGTTCCAATGTGCCATTCAAAGTCATTGTTTCCTTGTTGATTTTCTGTTTAGATGATCTGCCCTTTGATGTAAGTGGGGTATTAAAATTCCCTACTATTTTTGTATTATCTATTAGTATCTTTATGTTTGTTATTAACTGTTGTTTTATGTATTTGGGCACTCTTCAGTTGCATTCATAAATATTTATAATTATTATATCTTCTTGTTGGATTGCCCCCTTTATTACTATATAGTGCTCTTCTTTGTCTCCTGTTATAGTCTTTGTTAAGTCAGTTGTGTCTGAAATAAATATTGCTACTCCAGCTTTCTACAGACTATCATTTGCAAAATTGATGTTTCTCCATTCCTTCACTTTCAATTTTAAGGTGTCTTTTGGTCTCAAATGAGTCTTGTAGGCAACTTATTGATGGGTCTTTTTTTTTTTTTTTTATCCATCTGTCACCTTATGTCTTTTGATTTGAATGTTTAGTCCATTTACATTCAAAGTAATTATTGATAGGTATGTCTTTATTGCCATATTATTACTTGTTTTGTGGTTGTTTCTGAAGATTTTCTCTTATCTTTTCTTGTCTTTCTGTCTCTCGTGGTTTGCTGATTTTATTTAGTGATGTATTTGGGTTTCTTTCTCTATTCTTTGCATATTTCTTAGTGGTTTTTGATATATGCTTACCTATAGGTTTGTGTATAATGTCTTCTGCATATAGAAGTCTGTTTTAGGTTGATTGTCATTTGAGTTTGAACCCATTCTTCACTTGTACTTTCCACATTTTAGGTATATGTTACTATATTTTATAACATTTTTTAAAGTTCCTTGACTATTTTTTACATAAATATTCATTTTTGCTGTTTTCATGTTTCCTACTTTTATACTGTCACTTTTGGTCTGCCCTTTCTACTCAAAGAGTCCCCTTTAGTATTTCTTGTAGGGCTGGTTTAGTGGTCACAAACTCCTTTAGTTTTTGTTTGGGAAATTCTTTTTCTCTCCTATTCTGTGATAGCCTTGCTGGGTAGAATATTCTTGGCTGCAAATTTTCCCATTTAGCACTTTGGATATATCATGTCCTTCGCTTATTGCTTGAAAAATTTCTGATGAAAATCTCCTGGGTTTTCCCTTGTAAGTTAATGACTTCTTTAATCTTGCTGTTTTTTTTTTTTTTTTCTTTATCACTATATTTTGCAAGTTTAATTATAATATGTCTTGGTGTGGGTCTGCTTTTGTTGATTTTGATGGGAGTTCTCTGTGCTTCCTAGATCTGGATATCTGTTTCTTTCCTCCAATTAGAGAAGTTTTCTGCTACTGTTTCTCAAATAAATTTTCTGCCCCTCCCCCCTTTTCTCTCTTCTTCTGGAACTCCTACAATACAAATAATATTACATTTGATGGAGTCACTGAGTTCCCTGTCTATTCTCATTTTGTGTAATTCTTTTTTTCTCTCTTTTGTTCAGCCTGATTACTTTCCATTACTCTGTATTTTAGGTTACTAAGTCATTCCTCTGTTTCTTCCTCCCTGCTATTCATTTCATCAAGTTTGTTTCTCATTTCATTTGCTGAGCCCTTTATTTCTGCTATGTTATTCCTTATCTCTGTTAAGGATCTCACTGATCCTTAACTCTTTCCTCAATTCCAGTATCTTTATTATCATTACTTTAAATTCTCTATCAGACATGTTACTTATATCTGTTTCACTTAGATCTCTGGCTGTGGCCTTGCCCTATTCTTTTATTTGGAATAAATTTCTCTATATCCTCATTTTGTCTGCCTTTCTGTGTCTGTTTCTCTGTTAAGAAAGTCAGCTGTGTCTTCTGCTACTGAAAGTAGTGACTCTATGAAGAAGAGGTCCTGAGGTGCCCTGCAGTGCAGTGTCCCCTGTTCACTAGAACCTTGCACTTCAGAAGAGTATCCTCTGTGTATTGCTTATATCTGCTGTTGCGTCTGAGTCACTTTTCCTTTCAGTGATGTTGTTTGCACTGACTCTCTACCTGTTGTGGGCTGTGCTTTCTCTCTGTGGTGTTAGTGGACCCAGTCAGGCCAGGTCTGAGGGGGTGTGCCCACTGGGGAACTTGGGAATGGCATGGTGGTATTAGCAAAATTTGTGCTGGGGCACTACTCCCATGCTGGATCCTTGGAATAGTTTTGGCACCTGGGAGTTGAGTGCTGGGGCTACCAGAGCTTGAGAGTAGGCATGGGGCAATGCTTGGGCCTGGTGCTGTGGCTGGGTGCCATACACAGTTGTAACTGTGCACCTGGTGGCTGGTCAGGGTGCATGCATGGCTTTTACAACATTTTTCCTGAGCTCAGGGCAAAGGCCAACAGGCTTGGAGTGGGCTAGTCCTCAGACTCATGGGCATGGTACACTTCCACCAGGTCAGGCAGCAAGTCTGTACAGCCCTGCCTCTGGCAGGTGGCTCTGCGTTTTTGCTGGGGCCAGGGGGGCAAAATGGCCCCTGTCAAGTCCCTCATTTTTTGAGAAGTCCTGCAACATGCTCCAAAATCTTTATGAATAGATCTGTCTCCTGTTTTTTCCCTGCATTTTGAAAACTGCCAATTTTTGTTGCCTCTCCATGCAGGCTGCTGTCTCTTTAAGGACAGTAACCCAGCTATCACTCACGTTCCCTGCTTGCCCAGTCCTGAGTCAGCAGACTTTTAAGGTTCTAAGCTCCAAGTACCACTGGTTTTATAAGCTCATGGAATTTAGCTCCTTTGGTTTTTAAAGCCAAACATAGGAATTAGTCTTCCCTGTGTGAGTTCCTTTGTATAAGCACCCATTTCTCTGTCCTCTTCACATGCACAGCCCCCTCCCTCCTGTGGTCAGCATCCAGCTTTGCCTTTCTGACCTTCCTAAATTTTCAGCTGCAGCTTCTTCTCTATATTTAGTTGTGGAGTTCATTCTTCCAGTCTTTGGATTGTTTTCTGGTTTGTTGATTTGGATGTGGATGATATCTAATTGAAAATGTGGGATGGGGTGAACTCAGGTCCTCCTACTCTGCCATCTTCCCAGGGGTTTCTCACTTTTTTTTTTTTTTTGTCGCTCACTTTTAAACACTTTTCCCAACCCCACCCCTTGTAGGTGACTGACTTCATTGTTGGGTGCTTTATCCTTTTTGTGTGTCTTTTCATAGAGACAGGCAAAATATGGTTATTATTTACCATTTCTCTTTTCTTAACCAAAATGTAGCATAGTGTCTATTCTATTTTGCAATTGCTTTTTTTAAATTTAATTTAATTTTATTATGTTATGCCACTCTATGTTTTTTTTAACTCAGTTTAATTCATTCACATTGCAGGTAATTATTGGCAGGTAAGAACTTAGTATTGCCATTTTGTTAATTATTTTCTGTTTGAATCTTGTCTTACTGCTTTTCTTTTGGTTTGATGATTTTTTGTAGTTGTATGGCTTATTTACTCTTTAGCTTTTGTATATTTACTATAAGTTTCTCTTTGTGGTCACCATGAGGCTTACATTGAACTACTTATAGTTATAATGGTCTGATTTAATCTGATAATAACCTCAATTGCATACAAAAGATCTACACTTTTATTACTAGGGTTCAAGTGATTTATATGCCATTGTACAGTATTACAATATTCTGTTTGTCTATATTCTTAACTTTACTAGTGAGATTTGTACATTCATATGCTTTTTTGCTTCTGTTTAGTGTTTATTTTTTCAACTTGAAGAATTTCATTAATGATTTCTTTTTTTTTTAAAGATTTTATTTATTCATTTGAGAGAGAGACAGTGAGAGAGGGAACACAAGCAGAGGGAGTGGGAGAGGGAGAAGCAGGCTTCCCACGGAGAAGGGAGCCCAATGTGGAGCTCGATCCCAGGATCCCCGGACCATGACCTGAGCCGAAGGCAGACACTTAACGACTGAACCACCCAGGTGCCCCTCATTAATGATTTCTTGTAAGGCAAATCTAGTGGTGACAAACTCCCTCATTGTTTTGTTTAATTGGGAAAGTATTTTTCCTTCACTAAAAAAATCTTTTGTGAGATATACAGGCTACCAACTATGATATTAATAAGTCATGGGAATGCAAGTATAGCATAAGGATTATAGTCAATTAAATTTTAATACCATTGTATGAAGACACATAGTAGCTACACTTGTGGTAAGCATAGCATAACATATAGAGAAGTGGTATCACTGTGTTGTACATCTGAAACTAACATAACACTGTGTGTCAACTATATTCAAATAAAAAAGGGGGAAATGTTTATTCTTTTTAAAGAAATCTTGCAAATGATACATGTTAAAATATAAAAAATAAATTTAAAATATTAAATTTTTAAAAAGTTTCTTCAGGTTTAATATTCTTGGTTAGCAATTTTTTTTTCTTTCAGTATTTTAACTATATCATCCCTTTGTCTCCTGACATGCAATATTTCTACTGAGAAATCTACTTATAGTCTTATGGGAGTTCCCTTGTATGTGGTAGGTTGCTTATGTCTTGCTGTTTTCAAAATTCTCTCTTTGTCTTTGAATTTGACAGTTTAATTGTAATGTATCTTGGTATAGACCTATTGGGTCCAATCTACTTGGTGACTTTTGGGCTTCATTAATTTCATTTCCCTCCCCATCAGCTATTATTTGTTTAAATAGAGCATCTACCCCTTTTTGTCTCTCTTCTTCTGGGACTCCCAAAATGTAAATATTGTTTTACTTCATGATATTCTGTACTTCTGTAGGCTTTCTTTACTCATTTTAATTCATTTACCTTTTTGTCCCTCTGACTAGGTAATATCAAGTGATTAGTCTTCAAGTTCACTGATTCATTCTTCTGTTAGGTTGAACATGCTGTTGAATTTCTCTATTGAAATTTTTGTGCAGTCATTGTATTATTCATCTCTAAGATTTCTGTTTGATTTTTATAGTTTTAACTTTTTTTGGTTGTTCATGTATTATTTTCCTGATTTCATTCAGTTGTCTATGTATGTTCTTTTTTAGTTCCCTGAGCTTCTTTCAGACAATTATTTTATGTTCTTCATCAGGATGTTTGTAGGTATGTTTCTTTAGAATTGGTTATTGGGGCTTTATTTGTTTCCTTTTGTAGTGCTATATATCCCTAATCCTTTCTGATCTTTGTATCCTCATATTGGTGTGTGCACACTTGAGAAAGTAGTAACCTTTTCCATTCTTAGCTTAGCTTAGCAGGGAAAAGTCCTTCACCAATCAGCCCAGCCTAGGATTCTGGGTAGACCAGTATTAGCATCCATGTACCAGCAGGGCAAGGCACCTGTGCTGTGAGGTTGGGTGAGGACACTGGCTGGGCTATGCAGTTGCAGAGGACACTGAATGGGTTGTCTAGTCAGATGGTGATCCTGGCTGGGCTCCTTCATTAGGCAGGGCCCCTGAATGGGCTCTGTGATTTGGCAGGGCTACTGGTTGAGCTCTAAGTTTCAGTGGAGCTGCCTACCTAGGCAGGACTGCTGGCTGGGCTACACAGTTGGGTGTTTTGGTGACTCAGCTCTTGAGGCCAGCAGAAGTGCTGATTAGGGTCTATGGTGGTTCAGGCTGGGCTCCCTGGTTGTTTGGGGGGGTTGGCTGGGGGCATTCCTTATTGTAGCAATGCTGCTGTAAAGAGCTCTGGTTGTCCAAACTGCTGGTGGGGGCACAGGGCTTCTGCTAAGAACTGCAGCACCCATTAGCCCATGTCCCTGTGAGCCCAGGTCCCTTTTCCTTGTTTCTAACAGTCCACATGTGGTCTACCAATTCTAATTCCCTCCTGTCCCATGTGAGACAAGAGAGAAGTGGATATCTTAGTGTACAAAACACTGGAGAAGTTGGATGTATGTCTTAGCCTCTTCTTCCCCCGCTGGAGAAATCATGTGCCAAGGAGATCTTTCTCAGTGTGGTACTGTGCCAGCTTGGAGGAAGGGTGACAAGAACAAAGTAAAACCTTTACTCTGCCCATTTTTAATGTTTTAAATTAGTTTTTGCATTCCCCTGTGTGCTAAAACATTACCTTTGAGGCCTGGGATTCTCACAAAGGCATTTTTGTTGTATATTTGCTAAACTGATTTTTCTGTAAAGGAATTAGGGCCAGAGACCTCCTATTCTGACATTGCGGATGTCACTATAGATTAGCCTTCAGTCTTTTTTTTATTTTATTTTATTTATTTGACAGAGAGAGAGACAGTGAGAGACGAAATACAAACAGGGGGAGTGGGAAAGGGAGAAGCAGGCTTCCAGCTGAGAAGGGAGCCCAATGCGGGGCTCAATCCCAGGACCCTGGGATCATGACCTGAGCTGAAGGCAGACGCTTAATGACTGAGCCACCCAGGGGCCCCTAGCCTTCAGTGTTAACGTAAATATTTGTATTGTTAATAAATATCCTCATATTGGTGTGTGCACACTTGAGAAAGTAGTAAAAACTTTCACAAAAGAATTTGTTTGTGGTCTATTGTGCAACCATCCAACTTTGAAAGAATAAAGGCTTTTCAACATTGACAGCAATTAAAATATTACATGGGAAATTAATTACTGATTTATTAGGATCATTGAAAATTCTCTAAAATATTTATATTATTTATTTTAAAACTTATATTTGAAAACAGGATAAAATATTTTTTTAAAAAGGAATTTTTAGAGTAAGCTATGAAAAGAAGTATACTAAGTTTTGGACTGGTAAAATGAAACGCCTATTACTCATATCCAGGAGCTTTGAATGATAACTTTGGAAACATCTAACTCTCTAAGAATTAGAAAATTAGAATTCAAGAGGAGCTAAGAAGAGTACCATAGAAAAATGGGAATTACATTATAGGACTTTTCTTTTACCTCAATCATATATATGGGTGGCTTTTTCATAAAATCAACCAACTCATTCATACAGAAGGAATATGTTGAAAATTTTGAAATCTTGTAATGCTTGTATTGGATTAAATAATTCAAGAAATAGGGCGCCTGGGTGGCTCAGATGGTTAAGCGTCTGCTTTCGGCTCAGGTCATGATCCCGGGGTCCTGGGATCGAGTCCCACATCGGGCTCCCTGCTCCTTGGGAGCCTGCTTCTCCCTCTGCCTCTCTCTCTGTCTCTCATGAATAAATAAATAAAATCTTTAAAAAAAATAATAATAATTCAAGAAATAATGCAAAGATGTGTTGTTTGTCAGAAAAGTTCTTTACAGAGAACACATAAGATAAGTCTAAGGCCAATGTTACCTGGAGTATGATGACAATTGGACTTAACTGAGACTCCAACTTTCAAAGGTATTAAATATTTTTAGTAATGTTATATATAATGTCCATATGGCCACAAATGTGTCTGTGGGCTAAAGCTGATACTCAAATTGTGAACAGTGCCTTACTAAATTATATCATCTAAACTTTTAGAATTCCTAAACATGAAGAATTCCATAAGAAGTCATTTTATTTTATTTTTTTATTATGTTCAATTAGCCAACATATAGTACATCATTAGTTTTTGATGTAGTGTCCAATGATTCATTAGTTGTGTATAACACCCAGTGCTCATCACCTCACATGCCCTCCTTAATACCCATCACCCAGTGGTCATTTTATATTTGTGGCAATTCAGGAGCTTTGTAATATCCTACAAGTATTCAAAATTTGGCTACTTGCAATCATCTCCAAACTTCAGGACAAGTAGAATGAATAAACCATATCCTAAGCAATTATTGAACTAAATTGTATCAAGCCAATGTCTCACATTAACCCAAAGCCTTACAACTGTTTTTATTAAAAATAATATTAACTCTCTGTTGTAAGCATGGTATTTCTTTCTTTGAGTTTGAAAAATCTATAAATTTAGGGTTTAAGCCTACCGTATTATGTGATTTAAAAAAAAACAGTCATGATCGTATATAACACTTAATGAGTTTGTGGGTTTCCTTGGGCTAATTATGCCATCATGTGACCAGGTGCTGAAAAAAATCTCCCTGAGGAGATGTGTTATCATCATTGAACAGGAGACCTGGTCTCTATTAAAGTGTTACACTGACAGACTGATGGTCATCCATTAAATGGAGTCCTACCAAATACCAGACGATGTTGATAAACACACTACCATTAAGGTAAAGGAGAAACCTAGGTGGATGCATGTTTCACATGTGAGACCAACACATATAATTGAGCAGGCTTTAATCCTTATTAAGCACTTTAAGGATAAATTCTTTAGTTACTTATAATAATATGAAAGCTGAAGAGAAAGTTCCTCTAATTGGAGAGATAAGCTGATTTCTTAATTTTTTTCTTAATTATCTTGCCCTTATGATTTTATTTTTGATTTTTATTTTTTACAATATTCTATTTAAATTCAAGTTAGTTCATGTATAGTGTAGTATTAGTTTCAGGGGTAGAATTTAGTGAGTCATTGGTAGCATATAACACCCAGGGTTTATTACACCAAGTGCCCTCCTTAATGCCCATCACCCAATTACCCTATCCCCCACCCACTCCCTTCCAACAACCCTCAGTTGTTCTCTATAGTTAAGAGTCTCTCATGGTTTGCTTCCTTCTCTTTTTCCCCTTCTCCTGTGTTCATCTGTTTTGTTTCTTACATTCCATATATGAGTGAAATTATATGGTATTTGCCTTTTCCTAACCAACATTTGTTGTTTCCTATATTGTTAATTTTAGCCATTCTGATCTGTGTGTGGTTTTGATTTGTATTTTCCTGATGATGAGTGAGAAAACATTACTTTAAAAAATTTTTTTTATTGTTATGTTAATCACCATACATTACATCATTAGTTTTTGATGTAGTGTTCCATGATTCATTGTTTGTGCATAACACCCAGTGCTCCATGCAGAATGTACCCTCTTCAATACCCATCACCAGGCTAACCCATCCTCCCACCCCCCTCCCCTCTAGAACCCTCAATTTGAGAAAACATTACTTTTTAAAGTTTATTGAAAGTATATGAGAATTTTTCAGAGCTATGGTTCCTACTCCATTTTGTGAGTTTCTTTGGTCAAAATATGCAAGTATACATATTTACACTAATTATTGTATTTTCCTTTGTTCTGTTTTTGTCAAGACTGTAAGACATTGAAAAGGACTTACAACATACTACAACAGCTTATTGGCCATGATATGAAAACTTCTTTTATGGTTACAAAGGATTCATAAAGTGACCACAATTTCAAGTGTCCTGACATCTGATTTCTAGATCCAGAGTTTCATATGGCTGAAAGAGTAAGATTTATTTGAGTTTATATGCAATGAACCATGACAAATACCCTGACATAACTTCTTGACTAGATACAATAAGATTAACCAATGAAAGTCTCCCATGTCTGCAAACACCACCTGAATGTTTATCCAAACTTAAGAAACCTGTATATAATGTCCTTTTTCTTTTTTTTCTTTGAAAAAGCCTCGTTCAAAGAGGCCTCAAAAAATTGAGTAAAAACTCGCAACTGTTCTTCTCCACGGAAATCTGTAGTAAAAGGCAAAAGATTTATATGATCTGAAGAGAAACCAGAGTATTATAATGTCCTTTTTCTGCTTGTGAATGAAAGCTGCATCAACTCTGTAAGAAGTAATTTTTTTTTTCAGAAATGATCATAATAATTGCTTAACATAGAGTATGGATAAATCGTGAGTCCATGAGAGATGTAGTAAAACATTTTGTAATCTGTCTTACAACTTACAACAAATGACTCTAAAAAAAGTGCGCTGTTTGTTGCCACAGAATTAACCTATGTCAGCCAAGTGCTCATGATGGTATATGGCAAAAGTCATGTCTATTTTGGCATCACAAATTGCAAAATCTATCTCTGATGAGCATAGACAGGTCAAAGTGTGTAATTTTGCAGGTAATGCTGTAGTTGGATCAAAGATGAGAACTCATATTATCTTCTAGAGAAGTGATGACCTAAAAATCATGTTCAGAAATTTTACGCTGAGGCCCAATGTAGTCAGTAATGCTAAAGCAAAAGGTTGAAGAACCATATTTCCCTTCTAGAGAAATGGGTTTTGGGTCTTCAAGCAACAAGTCCATTCAGGGAAACTTCTCTATAGGTTTCATGATAACAACACATCCTCAAGTTTAAGCTATATTTGGTGAGCCATATTTAGTCACAGAGGGCCATCCTCAAGGCTAGTCCTTAGCTATATTTTTCTCATCATGTTATTCAGTTGGAAGTTCTGGAAAGAATTTTGCTGTTGCATTAAAATTCAAAGTGAGTAGATGTGTTTGATCATAGATACAGGTGACACAGAAAATTAGACTATATAAGAGGTCTGACTTAAGAAGATAAATAAGTGACTACTTTCAGAAAGCTAAGTGTTGTAGATGTTTGATTTCTGTCTGGGAGTCAGGCAACTGGGATAGCATCGCTGGAAACATTTTAATTATACCTGAAATGGATCACACTCCAAATAGAGGAAATATTTCCCTCACTACCCAGCCGCACCCCCTCAGGAAACATTACCATCTATCTGTGCAGAGGTTGAAAATTAACTCTAATATACTGAAGGGATAATAACTGCTGGGATCATCATCAGATCCTCAAAACAAATTCCTCTAAGGAAGGATCATGTCCATAGCATCCAGAGAGTGAAATGCAAGAATTAATCTGCCAATCGGTCTTGGCTAAAAGACACTTGAGTATTCAGATAACTACATCATGGCCCCTGAGGATTATTAGGTCTTTAAAATATCAGTGTAAGGAACCGTGGGTTATTGGTGATGCCAGTTTTTCCTAATTGGCACCTTAATCTGTTTAGCTTTGCCAAATGGAACACTAGCTTCACATTTGAAGTTCTTCTTCTCAAGACACAGATCCTTTAGAAATGGCACCATAAAGGAAAAAAAAAAAACAGTTTTGGAAGTACTTATATAAATATTATGTTGAGATTTTGGAGCCATAGTATCATCTACATCATGAGGTCTTGTTTGCCCAAAGTACAGAAATAAATATATATATTACAAAGAAAAATTTTTGCAGTGCTGATTGGAAGATGTTAGTAAGAACATGAAAGAGGAGTCTGAACAAAAAGAATGTATTTTAGGCCATGACCTAAAAAACCTCATGCAAAGTTTTGCCTCAGTGATGGGTAGTGAACACATTTTCAAGACTCCATAAAACTAATTCTACATAATTTTACAAGGTCATTTTATGGGTATTCATGGCCAATAGCCAAGCCCAATTATCCACATACCACTATTGCTGTGTAAACAAAAAATGGATCATAGGGAACTTGATTTTACCAGACACATCATGACTGCTTTTCCAATCTAGAAGCTTGTTTGTAAACAAGGACTTCTCCTTTATGGTGAATGAATGGTGCTTAGCATTTTCATAAGGTAAATTTATATTTATTCTTCAGGTATTAATTAATTGATTAACTAATTAATTTACAAATTTCTTTTTTATTCATTCATTCATTCATTGTTTTATGCATTATCACTGGGGAAATCATAGAATTTCAGACTTGAGATAACCTCAAGGCAATCCTTTGTGCTATACAATGTCTATAAGATTCCATGTACCTAACAAATGTTAATATTTTAGGCTTTATTACATGATCCATGTTTCCCCAAAGGAGCCTTCATTTGGAACAATTCCATACCTCTTTTTCCCTCATTGTGTCTTCAGTTGAACATTCAAGCAATGGTTGTCATAATATGAGGTGAGTTGATGCATTTGATCATAGATACAGGACACAAAAAAGCTAGGGCAGAAGAGTAAGCCCATGTAAAGGCAATAAATATGTTTGACTCCTTTTGGAAAACTAAATAATAGAGGATTGATTTTGTCCTGTGTCATCCTGACATGATAGAATCTCTGGAAAGCATAACTTAGTTATTTTTAAAGAAATGTGTAAGATGGCAGTGGAGGATATCTGTCCTTCATGGCCACTGGGAAACATGACACAAGTCAGTATGTGTCCAGGTTGAGGAAATATATCAAATACACTTCAGAGATGACAACAGTGAGAGTCTGCATTTGAGTCTCAGACCACTTCTTCTAGAAAAGTTTGACATCCATGGTGGTCAGAGGCTGAGATGCAAAAATTCATCCCATGGATCTTAGTTGGAGGACACTGAAAAGAATTCATATAGCTTACTTGTGACTCTGGTGGATTGACAAAACTTCTTATGACAATTTAAGAAATTATATATATATATACTATATGTTGACTAATTGAATTTAAATGAAAATAAGCAAAAATTTGTGAGCTATTGGTATTGCCAGTTGTTCATGATGGGAACTCTGACCAAATAAGTTTTACCCAATAAGGACACTGGTGTTCAAAGTACTTGGAAAATAAATCTATGTCTTAAAGAATGAAACAAACAGGAATACAAAAACTATTTCAAAGGTACTTTTGTAGAAATAAATAGGAAATTCTTCAAAATATGAAAGGAACTCCCTCATGACTTCATGTTCCTTTGATCACATAGGCTCACCTTACACCAGGATGATGGAGTATATGAATCACAATTTAAATGCTATTAGCAGAATATGGAAGGAAAACATAAAAAAAAAAACATGACTTTTGAAAAATAGACTGAAAATTGCCTTGATCATAAGGAACAAGTATATTTTAGTGATGGGAAATATGTTTTACTGAAAAACAATTCCATATAAAATCACACTGACACTTCATGAGAGAGAAATTATTGTACTAAGAAAATGAAATTGAAGCCAAAAATAAATGAGCCTAAAAAGTAAAATTATTGAAAATGCAGAGAGTTTAAATAATGAATCAGAAGAGCTAGGCCTACTTGTGACAGAACAGATAGATGGATGGATAGATAGATGATAGATAGATAGATAGATAGATAGATAGATAGATAGATAGATAATAGAGGATAGATAGATGATAGATGATGATGATAGATAGATAGATAGATAATAGATAGATAGATAGATAGATAAATGATAGATGATAGATAATAGAGATATAGAAACATAAACGAAGACTAGGGGCCAATTTACAATGTTTTTAAGAAAGTAGATATGTATGGATTTGCCAATACACAATAATTATACATCCATTGGTTCACTTATTATGAACATATTCATGTATTAAATGGTTTATACAGATATAAAGAAAAAGAACACAAAAAATAACGCAGATAGAAAGGTTGTTCTGACAAATATCCTACTTCTCATTAAACAGATTACTTCTGAAAAGGAAGAAAAGCAACATACCCACACAAATGCAACACCACCGAGCTCCAAGAAGAGGCCCAAAATCGTGTGTGCATGGGCATCATGCTCTGTAGTAAGCCCGGCATTCTGCTTGGACAATGTGGCAAGGGAGATCTTCCATGGTGTTCCATGCCCTATCAAACCCTGTTCAAAACGAAACATGGTACAACCTTGAATGCCACAAGGGGCTTATTCCGCGCAGCTTCCAAGACTGGGCCACACCAACTGGGGCTCCCAAACAAAAACCCAGTAAATCATGGCCGAAAAATATAAACTTCAGGAACCCTGTGTGCCTGGCTTTCCACACGGTCGGGGGTGGGGGTGAACATTAACAATACTCAAAATCTCTTGGAGACCAAATGTTCCATTCATATGGGATCAAAGAAAAGGCACAGATTTTCAGGAATGCTATGCTTCAATCACAAATCCAAGGTTAAAAACACAGATCTGAAGACTGGCAGCTTGTGGGGGCAGGGGCATGTGCCAAGGAGCAGGGCGTTTTGACAGCTGGCTTACCCCTCTCCCCAGATGCCATCCCCAGATGAAGATCCTGCCCTGAGGGCCAAGTCTTGCTAGGCCCAGCCCTGGCAAGAGGCCCAATGTCTCAAGCTCTTGCACCACCTCCAGGGCATCCCAATCTACAGTAAGCAACCCCGGTAAGCAGGTTTGGGGGATGGATAGCACCCGCCCATATTGCCAGTGCCTTGCTTGGGTCAATGATGAGAACTCATATTGTCCTGAAGAGAGATGATGACCTAAAAATCATGCTCAATAAGATTACGCTGAGTCCCAATGGAGGGGACCATTCTGGAGTCAGCATCCCGAGAATGCTTAGGGTGATGGGGGAGTACTGAAGTTTGGGGCTTGAGGCGACCAATCCCTTGAGGCTCCCCACTGTGGCTGTGGACTGACTGTGGGTCTCCAGGTGCCTAAGAGGGGCTCAGGCCTTCAGACTTGCCTACCAACACATTCCCTCCCAGGACGACTCCCGGGGAGCCATTGCTTAGCAACCCTGGGCTCCTTGTGTCTTTCAGTGGGCAATGGTGACCAGGGTCTCAGCACAGCCTCAATCATAGCATGTGAGTGGAAGCCACTGGGTTTGGAGGGAGGCCACAGATGCCATTGGAGTGGATTTGGGAGGCCCGTGTCTGGGTGGAGGCCGCATGGTCATGGGGTCGGGAGCCCTGGATGTCTGGAGAGGGTGGGCTTACCACTTGAAGGTCCACCCTTGGGCCATCCAAGGTGCAGGGGAAGCGAAAGTTTGGCCAGGTCCCTGACAAGGAACGGAAAGTGCAGGGATGCTGCAGTGAGCCCATGTTCAGCTCAGGGCTCATGCTGCTTCACGGTGTACCCCATGGGCCCATCCAGATGGTGGACGTGGACCCCTTGGGGCCACAGGCAGTTATCTCCCATAGCCCTGGGCTGTTCCTGAAGCCCTGGGACTTGGCCAGTTGCCCTGGGCAGGAGAGCCCAGAGCTCCTTTCATGCGTTGACTCCCAAGGATCTTGGGGCCCCTTGGGGCAGCTGGGGAATTCCCCTCCCTGATCCCTTTGGCCATTGAGACAGGAAGGCCCCATTAGGCCTAGGAGGGGAATCTCAAGTCCCTGCAGGCAAGAGGCGATGACCCTGGGCCTCTTGCGGCAGCACTCTAGACCTGAGGGAGTGATCACAGGGAAGATGCCCAACAGGTGCAGGGAGAGGTCCCCCCTGCATGGTGGGCAGTGGGCAGCATGCCTTTGTTGTACGCATGCAGTTGGCCCAGCATCTATTCCTCTGCCTTGGGGGCCCTGGAGACCGTGGCTCCTCATGTGCTCAAGGGCATCTGCCCAGCAGTGGATGCCACAGATGGCCAATCGGTGGGAGGGTGAATGCCTGGCCCTACCTACCAGGGCACACCCCCTTCATGCTGGGCCCTGTGACCACACATGTTAACTCTCGGGAGCCTGTATGCCGGGAATTCTGGGGGGCAGCATCAGCAAGGCTCAGCTCCCCTGGGGGGAGCCACACTCTCCATTGTTTTGGGGTCCAGGTATGGGCAGCTATAGCCTGTAGCCTGCCCCTTATTTGTGGATCCCACCGTGTGCCAGCCAGCCTCAGGCCTTGCCACGTGGTGCCAGGCTTTTGGGACTGGCAGCTCTCGGCCACAGGGGCAGGTGCCCCAGAGCAGGGCGTTCTGACAGCTGGCCTACCCCTCTCTCCCCAGATCCTGTACCCAGACGAAGATCCCACTCTGAGAGCAAAGTCTTGCTAGGCCCAGCCCTAGCAAGAGGCCCAACGTCAGGTGCCAACATACCCCAACGGGGCATCCTGCTCTACAGTAAGCACCCCTGGTAAGTAGGTTTGGGGGATGGGGAGTGCCTTCCCAGGTACCAATGCTTTGCTTGGGTCAATGATGAGAACTCATATTGTCTTGAAGAGAGATGATGACCTAAAAATTATGCTCAATAGGATTACGCTGAGGCCCAGTGGAGGGAACCATCCCCGGGTCAGCATCCCGACGATGCTTGGGGCCCTGGGGGAGCACCACAGTTTTTGGCTTGAGGTGACCGATCGCTTGGAGTTCCCCGCTGTGGCTATGGTCTGACTGTGGGCCTCCAGGTGCCCAAAGGTGCTCAGGCCTTTGGCCTTGCCTGCCGACTCATTCCCCCTACCAGGACGCCACCCAGAGAGCCATTGCTTAGCAACCCTGGTCTCCTTGTGTCTTTCAGTGGGCCATGGTGTCTAGGGTCTCGGTGCAGCCTCAACCATGGCAGGTGAGTGGAAGCCACTGGGCTTGGAGGGAGGCCACAGACACCATCGTGGTGGGTTAGGGAAGCCCATGCCTGGGAGGCGGCCATGTGGGCATCGGGCCAGGGGCCCTGGAAGTCCGGAGAGGGTGGACTTACCCCTTAAAGGTCCGCCCTTGGGACATCCCATGTGCAGGGGAAGTGAAAGGTTGGCTGGGTCCCTGACAAGGACCGGAAAGTGCAGTGACACCGCCGTCAGCCCATGTTCAGCTGAGGGCTCTTGCTGCTTCATTGTGTGCCCCATGAACCCATCCAGATGGAGGATGTGGGCACCTTGGGGCCACTAGCGGCTGTCCCCCTCAGCCCTGGGCTGTTCCTGAAACCCAGGCCCTTGGCAAGGTGTCCATGGTGAGAGAGTCCAGAGCTCCAGTTGCATGCACCTGACTCCGAAGGAGCTTGGGTCCCCTTGGGGCAGCTGGGGAATTCCCCTCTCTGATCCCTTGGGCCACCGAGACACAAAGGGCCCACCAGGCCTAGGAGGGAAATCTCAAGTCCCTGGGCGCAAGAGGCGATGGTCCTGGGCCTCTCACGGTGGCACTCTAGGCCTCTGGGAGTGATCCCAGGGAATAGGCCCAGCATGTACCAGGAGAGGGCCCCCCTGCATGGCGGACAGTGGGTGGCATGCCTTGATTGCATGCATGCAGTTGGCCCAGCATCCATTCCTCTGGCCTGGGAGTCCTGGGGGCCATGGCTCCCTGTGTCCTCGAGGGAACCAGCCCAGCTCTGGGTGCCATAGATGGCCAATCAGTGGGAGGGCGAGGGTCTGGCCCTACCTACCAGGGCAAGCACACTTCATGCCAGGTCCCACGCTCACAGGGTGCTACATCTCTGGAAGCCTGTGTGCCAGGCCTTCTCCTGGGGGGCAGCATCAGCAAGGCTCAGCTCCCTCTAGGGCCACGGTCTCCATTGTTTCAGGGTCCAGGTATGGGCCTCTCTGCTCCGGTAGCCTACCCCTTGTTTGCAGTCTCCTGCTGTGTGCCGGCTGGCCTCAGGCCTTGCCATGGGGCGCCAGGTGTTCGGGAGTGGCAGCTCTTGACTAAGGGCAGGTGACTCAAGTCAGGGCATTTTGAAAGCTGGGCTACCCCTCTCTCCACAGATCCCATCTCCAGACGAAGATCCTGCCCTGAGGGCCAAGTCTTGCTAGGCCCAGTCACAGCAAGAGGCCCAGTGTCTTGTACACCTGCAACCCCCTTCCAGAGTATCCCGCTCTACAGTAAGCACCCTTTAAGCAGGTTCAGGGGATGGGAGAGTGCCTGACAGTGTCACCACTGCCTTGCATGGGTCAAATATGAGAACTCATATTGTCTCGAAGAGAGGTGATGACCTCAATATCATGCTCAATAGGATTATGCTGAGGCCCAATGGAGGGGACCATCCCGGGATTAGCATCCTGAGGATGCTCGGGGCCCTGGGGGAGCACCACAGTTTGGGGCTTGAGGCGACCAATCTCTTGAGGCTTTCTGCTGTGGCTGTGGTCTGACTGTGGGTCTCCAGGTGCCCAAGAGGGGCTCAGGTGTTCGGCCTTGCCTGCTGAACCATTCCCCCTCCCAGGACGCCTCCCAGGGAGCCATTGCTTAGCAACCCCGGTCTCCTTGTGTTTTCCAGCAGGCCATGGTGGCCAGGGTCTCGGCACAGCCTCAACCATAGAAGGTGAGTGGAAGTCACTGGGTTTGTAGCGAGGCCGCAGATGCCATTGGAGTGGGTTTGGGAGGCCCATGTCTGGGTGGCTGCTGCATGGGCATTGGGTAGGGGACCCTGGATGTCTGGAGAGGGTGGACTTCCCCCTTGAAATCCTGCCCTTTGGCCATCCTACTTGCAGGGGAAGGGAATGTTTGGCTGGGTCCCTGACAAGGACCGGAAAGTGCAGGGACACCGCCGACAGCCCACGTTCAACTGAGGGCTCTTGCTGCTTCATGGTGTGCTGCATGGGCCCCTCCAGATGGTGGACATGGGCCCCTTGGGGCCACTTGCTGCTGTCCCCCTTGGCCCTGGGCTGTCCCTGAAGCCCAGGGCCTTGGCAGGATGCCCCAGGCAGGAAGCCAAAGCTCCTGTGGCATGCACCCGACTCCAAGGAGCTTGAGCCCACTCGGGCAGCTGGGAGCTTCCCACCCCAATCCCTGGGCCACCGAGACAGGAAGAGCCCAACAGGCCTAGGAAGGGAATCTTGACACCCTGGGCAAACAGAAGATGGCTTTGGGCCTCTTGCCATGGCACTCTAGACCTGAGGGAATGATCCCAGGAAGAGGCTAAGCAGGTGCAGGGAGAGAGCCCCCTTGCATGGTGGGCAGTGGGTGGAATGCCTTGGTTGTGTGCAGGTGGTTGGCCCGGCATCCTTTGCTCTGCCCTGGGGGCCCTGGGGGCTGTGGCTCCCCTTGTCTTCGAGGGCACCTGCCCAGCTCTGAGTGTCACAGATGGCAAATACGTGGGAGGGCAAGGGCCTGGCCCTACCTACCAGGGTATGTACCCTGCATGCCGGGCCTTGTGCCCACAGCATGCTACCTCTTGGGAAGTGTGTGTGCCGTGCCTTTTGGGGGGCAGCCTCAGCAAGGCTCAGCTCCCTTGGGGGCCATGCTCTCTATTGTTTCAGGGTCCAAGTAAGAGCATCTCTGCTCCTGTAGCCTGTCCCTTCCTTGTGGTCCCCCCCATGTACCCACTGACCTCACACCTTGCCATGTGGCACCAAGCTTTCAGGACTAGCAGCTCTTGGCTGAAGGGGCAAGTGCCCTAGAGAAGGGCATTTTGACACCTGGCCTACCCCTCTCTCCCCAGATCATGTCCCCAGACAAAGATCCCACCCTGAGGGCCAAGTCTTGCTAGGCCCAGACATGGCAAGAAATGCAACATCTTGTGCCTCTGCCCCACCCCCCAGGGGCATCCCACTGTACAGTAAGCATCCCTGGTAAGCAGGTTCGGGGGACGGGAGAGCACCTGCCTGCATAACGACTGTCATGCTTGGGTCAATGGTGAGAACTCATATTGTCTCAAAGAGAGATGATGACCTCAATATCATGCTCAATATGATTATGCTGAGGCCCAATGGAGGGGACATCCTGGGGTCAGCATCCCGAGGATGCTCAGGGTCCTGGGGGAACACTGCAGTTTGGGGCTTGAGGCGACTGATCCCTCGAGGCTCCCTGCTGTGACTGTGGACCTACACGTGCCCAAGAGGGGCTCAGGACTTTGGCCTTGCCTGCCGATCCATTCCACCTCCCAGGACGCCTCCAGGGGAGCCATTGTTTAGCAACCCTGGTCTCCTTGTTTCTTTCAGTGGGTGGTGGTGGCCAGGGACTCGGTGTGGCCTCAACCATGGCTGGTGAGTGGAAGCCACTGGACTTGGAGGGAGGCTGCAGATGCCATCAGGGTGGGTCCGTGAGTCCACTGTCTGGGTGGCGGCCACATGGGCATCAGGCCGGGAGCCCTAGATATCCAGAGAGGGTGGAGTTCCATCCTTGTGCCATCCCACATGCAGGGGAAGTGGAAGTTTGGCCGGGTCCCTGACAAGGACCGGAAAGTGCAGGGAAGCCATAGTCAACCCACGTTCAGCTGAGGGCTCTTGCTGCTTCATGGTGTGCCCCATGGGCCTGTCCAGAGGGTGGACGTGGGCCCCTTGGGGCCAATGGTCCGTGTCCCCCTTGGCCCTGGGCTGTTCTTGAAGCCCAGGCCCTTGGCAAGTTGCCCTGGGAGAGAGAGCCCAGAGCTCCTGTAGCATGCACCTGACTCCCAGGGATCTTGGGGCCCCGTGGGCATCTGGGAAGATCCTCTACCCAATCTATTGGACCGCCAAGACAGGAAGGGCCTGTTGGGCCTAGGAAGGGAATTTCAGTCCCTGGGTAAAACAGGCAATGGCATGGGCCTCTCAATGCGGCACTCTAGACTTGAGGGAGTGATCCTGGGGAAGAAGGCCAGCAGGTGCCAGGAGAGGGCCCCCTACACGGGGGGCAATGGGCGGCATGCCTTGGTAGCGTGCATGCAGATGTCCTGGCATCCATTCCTCTGCCCTGGGAGCCATGGGGCAATGGCTCCCTGTGTCCTCGAGGGCACCTGCCCAGCTCCAGGTCCACAGATGGCCAATCCATGGGAAGGCAAGGGCCTGACCCTACCTACCTGGGTACGCACCCTTCATGCCTGGCCTCATGTCCACAGCGTAATCCTATTGAGCATGATTTTTAGGTCATCATCTCTCTTCGAGACAATATGAGTTCTCATCATTGATCCAAGGAAGGCACTGGCGACACAGGCGGGCGCTCTTGGGAAGCCTGTGGGGCTTCTGGGAAGGCAGCATCAGAAAGGCTTGGCTCTCATGGGGGCCATGCTCTTTGTTGTTTAGGGATCCAGGTATGGGCATTACTGCTCTTGTAGCCTGCTCCTTCCGTGCTGTCCCCCACGATATGCCAGCTGCCTCACGCTTTGCCACACAGTGCCAGGCTTTCCAGACTGGCAGCTCTTGGCTACAATGGCAGGTGCCCTGGAGCTGTGCATTTTGACACCTTGCCTACCTCTCTCTCCACAGATCCTGGCCCCAGACAAAGATCCTGCTCTGAGGGCCAAATCTTGCTAGGCTCAGCCACTGCAAGATGCCCAACAACTCGTGCCCCCCCCTCCCCCCAGGCATACCCCACTTCAGCAAGCACCACCGGTAAGCAGGTTCGGGGGTGGGAGAGCTCCTGCCTGTGTTGCCAGTGCCTTCCTGGGATCAATGATGAGAACTCATGTTGTCTCGAAGAGAGATGATGACCTAAAAATCATGCTCAATAGGATTACGCTGAGGCCCAGTGAGGGGATCATGCCGTGGTCAACATCCCGAGGATGCTTGGGGCCTTGGGCAAGTGCTGCAGATTGGGGTTTGAGGTGACCGATCCCTCAAGGCTCCCCACTGTGGCTACGAACTGACTGTGGGCCTCCAGGTGCCCACGAGAGGATCAAGCATTTGGCCTTGACTGCTGACCCATTCTTAGTCCAGGGATGCCTTCCGAAGAGCCATTGCTTTTCAACCCTGATCTTGTCTTTCATGAGCTGTGGTGGCCAGTGTCTCGGCATGGCCACAACCATGGTAGGTGAGTGGAATCAAGTGTGCTTGGAGGGAGGCCACAGACGTTGTTGGGGTGGGTTCATGAGGCCCGTGTCTGGGTGGTGGCTGCATGGGAATAGGGCTAGGAACCCTGGATGTCCGGAGAGGGTGGACTTCCCCCTTGATGGTCTGCCCTTGGGCCATCCCACATGCAGGGGAAGCGAAAGATGGGCCAGGTCCCTTACAAGGACCGGAAAGTGCAGGGACGCCACCGTCACCCAGTTCAGCTGAGGGATCTTGCTGCTTCATGGTGTGCCCCATGTGCCCATCCAGATGGTGGACGTGGGCCCCGTGGGACCACTGGTGGCTCTCCCCTCAGCCCTCAGCTGTTCCTGAAGCCCTGGCACTTGGCAAGGTGCCCTGGGCAGAAGGGCCCAGAGTTCCTGTCGCATGCACCTGACTTCCTGTCGCATGCACCTGACTCCAGGGGTTTGGGCCCCCTCGGGGCAGCTGGGAGCTCCCCTGCCTGATCCCTCGAGCTGCTGAGAGAGCAAGGGCCCACTGGGTCTAGGAGGGGAATCTCAAGAACCTGGGCACAACAGGCAATGGCCCTGGGGCTCCCGCCCTGACACTCTAGACTTAAAGGAGTTATCCAGGGAAAAAGTCTCAGCAGGGGCAGGGAGAGCCCCCCACCCTGTACGGCGGGCAGTGCACAGCATGCTTGGTTGCATGCATGTGTTTCACCCAACATCCATTCCTCTACCCTGGGGAACATGGCGGCCATGGCTTCACATGTCCTCGAGCGCACCTGCCCAGCTCTGGGTCTCACAGATGGCCAATCCGTGGGAAGGTGAGGCCTTGGTCCTACCTACCAGGACAAGCTCCTTGCACACCGTGCCCTGGTCCCACACTGTGCTACCTCTCAGAAAGCCTGTGTGCCAGCCTTCTCCTGGGGGGCAGCCTCAGCAAGCCTCGGCTCCCTTGGGGGCCACACTCTCCATTGTTTTGGGATCCAGGTATGGGCATCTTGGCTCCTGTAGCCTGCCCCTTTCTTGTGGTTCTGGACATGTGTCAGCTGGCCTCACACCTTGTCATGCGGCACCAGGATTTCGGGACTGGCATCTCTTGGCTGCAGTGATAGGTGCCCCGGAGAATGGCATTTTGACATCAGGCCTAAACCTCTCTCATCAGATCATGTACCCAGACGAGGATCCTGACCTGAGGGCCAAATCTTCCTAGGCCCAGCCCTGGCAAGAGGCCCAGTGTCTCCTCCCCGGCACCATCCAGGGTAATCCACTCTACAGTAAGCTCCCCTGGTAAGTGGATTCAGGGGACAGAAGAGTGCCCGCCTGCATTGCTACTGCCTTGCTTGGGTCAATGATGAGAACTCATATTGTCTCGAAGACAGATGATGACCTAAAAATCATGTTCAATAGGATTACACTGAGGCCCAATGGAGGGGACCATCACTGGGTCAGCATCCCAAGGATGCTCAGGGCCCTGGGGGAGAGCTGCTGTTTGGAGCTTATAGTGACCATTCCCTCGAGGCTCCCCGCTGTGGGTGTGGTGTGACTGTGGGCCTCCAGGTGCCAAAGAGGTGCTCAGGCCTTCTGCCTTGCCTGCTGACTCATTCCCCCTCCAGGACGCCTCCCAGGGAGCCATTGCTTAACAACCCTGGTCCCCTTGTGTCTTTCAGTGGGCCATGGTGGCCAGGGTCTCCATGTGGCCTCAACCATGGCAGGTGAGTGGAAGCCACTGGGCTTGCAGGGAGGCAGCAGATGCCATCAGGGTGGGTTCAGGAGGCCCATGTCTGGGAGGCGGCTGCATGGCCATTGAGCCGGGAACGCTGGATGTCCAGATAGGGTGGGTGTCTCCATTAAAGGTCCCCCCTTGGACCATCCCACACGCAGGGGAAGTGAAAGGTTGGCCAGATCCCTGACAAGGACCAGAAAGTGCAGGGATGCCACCGCCCACGTTCAGCTGAGGGCTTTTGCTACTTCATGGTGTGCCTCATTTCCCATCCAGATGGTGGACTTTGGCCCCTTGGGGGCCACTGGTGGCTGTCCCCCTCAGCCCTGGGATGTTCCTGAAGCCTCGCCCTTGGCAAGGTGCTCTGGGCAGTGGAGCCCAGAGCTCCTGTTGCATGTAACCGACTCTCAAGGAGCTTGGGCCCTCTCAGGGCAGCTGGGGAGCACCCTCCATGATCCCTTAGGCCACTGAAGCAGGAAGGGCTTACTAGGACTTGGAGGGGAATCTTGAGTCCCTGGGCAAAACAGGCGATGGCCCTGTGCCTATTGTCGTGACACTCTAGACCTGAAGGAGTGATCCAGAAGAGGCCCAGCAGGTCCAGGGAGAGGGCTCTCTTGCATGGCGGGCAGTGGGCAGCATGCCTTTGTTGTGTGCATGCGGTTGGCCTGGCATACATTCCTCTGCTTAAGGACCCTGGGGGCCATGGATCCCATGTCCTTGAGGGCACCTGCCCAGCTCCAGGTGCCACAGATGGCCAATCCATGGGAGGGCAGGGGCTTGGCCCTACCTACCAGGGTACTCACACTTCATGCTGGTTCCAGCCCCCACAGTGTGCTACCTCTCAGGAAGCCTGTGTGCTGGGTCTTCTTGGGGGGCAGCATCAGTAAGAATCTGTTCCCTCAGGGGCCACACTCTCTGTTGTTTTGGGGTCCAGGTATGGGCATCTCTGCTACTGTAGTCTGCCCTTTCCTTGGGGTCCCCTGCCGTGTGCCAGCCAGCCTCAAGCCTTCCCATGTCCTGCCGTGGTTTCAGACTGTCAGCTCTTGGCTGCAGGGACAGTGCCCCAGTGCAGGATGTTTTGACACCAAGGCTACCTCTCTCTCCCCAGATCCCGTCCCAGATGAAGATCCTAGTCTGAGGGTCAAGTCTTGCTAGGCCCTGCACCTGCAAATAGTCCAACGTCTCTTGCCCCCATCCCCGCTCATCCAGGGCATCACGCTCTAAGTAAGCACTCCGGTAAGCAGGTTCGGGGGATGGGAGAGCGCCTGCCCACGTCACCACTGCCTTACTTGGGTCAATGATGAGAACTCATATTGTCCCAAAGAGAGATGATGAGCTAAAAATCATGCTTAATAGGATTACGCTGAAGCCCAATGGAGGGGACCATTCCTGGATCAGCATCCTCAGGATGCTCAGGGCCCTGGGGAATGCTGCAGCTTGGGGCTTGAGGTGACCGATCCCTCGAGGTTCCCCCTGTGGCTGTGGCCTGTGGGCCTCCAGGGACCCAAAGGGGTTAAGGCCTTCAGCCTTGCCTGGCCACTCCTTCCCCCTCCCAGGATGCCTCCCAGGGAGCCATTGCTTGTCAACCCTGGTCTCTTTGTGTCTCTCAGCGGGCCATGCTGGCCAGGGTCTCAGTGCAGCCTCAACCATGGCATGTGAGTGGAAGCTCCTGTGTGTGGAGGGAGGCTGCAAATGCCTTCGTGGTGGGTTCGGAAGGCCCGTGTCTGGGAGGTGGCTGCATGGGCATCAGGCCAGGTGCCCTGGATGCCCGGAAATGGTGGACTTCTCCCTTGATGATCCGCCATTGGAACATCCCACATGCAGGGGAAGCTAAATGTTGTCAGGGTCCCTGACAAGGACTGGAAAGTGCAGGGACACTGCTCTCAGCCCACATTCAGCTGAGGGAACTTGCTGCTTCACGGTGTCCCCCATGGGACAATCCAGATGGTGGATGTGGGCCCCTTGGGGACACTAGTAACTGTCCCCCGTGGCCCTGGGCTGTTCCTGAAGCTCTGGCCCTTGGTAAGGTGTCCCTGGCTGGAGAGCTCAGAGCTCCTTTGCATACTTTGGCTCCCAAGGGGGCAGCTGGGGAGCTCCCCTCCCCGATTCCTTTGGCCGCTGAGACAGGAAGGGCCCACAGGTCCTAAGAGGGAAATCTCGAGTCCCTGGACACAACAGGTGAGAGCCTGGGCCTCTCATGGCAGTATTCTAGACCTGAGGGAGTGATCACAGGGAAGAGGCCCAGCAGGTGCAGGGAGACACTCCCCCTTGTACAGAGGACAGGGGATGGCCTGTCTTGGTTGCATGCACACTTTGTTGGCCTAGCATCCATTCCTCTGGCCTGGGGGCCCTGGGGGCAGTGTTTTCCTGTGTCCTCGAGAGCACCTAACCACCTCCAGGTAACAGAGATGGCCAACGGTGGGAGGCCAAGGGCCTGGCCCTACCTACCAGGGCATGCACCCTTCATGCTGGGCTGGGGGCCCATCATGTGCTACGTCCCAGGAAGCCTATGGGCCTGGCCTTCTCCTGGAGGCCAGCATCAGCAAAGCTTGGCTCCTTTGGGGGCCACGCTCTCCTTTGTTTCGGGGTCCAGGTATGGGCATCTCTGCTCCTGTAGCCTACCCCTTCCTTACGTTCCTCTGCCGTGTGCTGGGCATCCTCATGCCTTGCCACGCATTGCCAGGATTCTGGGAGTGGCAGCTCTTGGCAACAGGGGCAGGTACCCCGGAGCAGGGCGTTTTGAGACCTGGCCTACCCCTCTCTCCCCAGAGTGTGTCCCCAATTGAAGATCTTGCCCTGAGGGCCAAGTATTGCTAGGCCCAGCACCGGCAAGAGGCCCAATGTCTCATGTCTCTCCATGACCCCTGGATAACCTGCTCTACAGTAGGTACCCCTGATGAGCAGTTTTGGGGGATGGAGAGCGCCCATTCGGGTCGCCACTGCCTTCCTTGGGTCAATGATGAGAACACATATTGTCTCAAAGAGAGATGATGACCTAAAAATCATGCTCAATAGGCTTACTCTGAGGCCCAATGGAGGGGCCAATCCAGGATCAGCATCCTGAGGATGCTGGGGGCCCTGGGGGAGCACTGCAGTTTGGGGCTTGAAGCGACCTATCCCTTGAAGCTCCCCATATTGGCTTTGCCTTACTGTGGGCCTCAAGGTGCCCATGAGATCAAGCCTTCGGCCTTGCCTGCCGACCCATTCCCCCTCCTAGGACGCCTCCCAGGAAGTCATTGCTTAGCAACCCTGGGCTCCTTGTGTCTTTCACTGGGCCATGGTGGCCAGGGTCTCTGTGCAGCCTCAACCATGGCAGGTGATTGGAAGCCACTGGCTTGGTGGGAGGTCCCAGACACCATTGGGGTTGTTTTGGGAGGCTGGGTCTGGGTGGCGGCCGCATGGGCATCAGGCTGGGAGCCCTGGATGTCAGGAGAGGGAGAACTTCCCCCTCAAAGGTCCACCCTTGGATCATTCCACGTGCAGGGGAAGTGAAATGTTGACCGGGTCCCTAACAAGGACCAGAAAGTGCAGGGACGATGCTGTCAGCCAACTATCAGGTGAGGGCTCTTGCTGCTTCATGGTGTGCCCCATGGGTCTGTCCAGATGGTGGACGTGGGCCCCTTGGGGCCATTGGCGGCTGTCCTTCTCAGCCCTGGGTTGTTCCTGAAGCCACAGCCGTTGGCAAGATGCCCCAAGCGTGAGAGCCCCGAGCTCCTATTGCATGCACCTGACTCCCAAGGAACTTGGTCCCTCTTGTGGCAGCAGGAGAGCTTCCCTTCCTGATCCCTTGGGCCACTGAGACTGGATAGGGCCTGCCGGGCCTTGGAGGGGAATCAAGAATCCCTGGACGCAACAAGTGATGGCCCTGGGCCTCTCTCTGGGGCACTCTAGTCCTGAGGGAGTGTTCCTAGGGAAGAGGCCCAGCGGGTGCAGGAAGAGGCCTCCCCTGCATGGTGGACAGTGGGCGGCCCTCCTTGATTGGGAGCACGTGTTTGGCCCGGCACTCATTCCTCTTCCCTGGAGGCCCTGGGGAAGCACCTGCCCATCTCCGGGTGCAACAGATGGCCAATCCATGGGATGGCGAGGGCCTGGCCCTAGCTACCACAGCATGCATACTTCACGCCCGGGCCTGCGCCCACAGCGTGCTACCTCTCGGGAAGACTATGTGCTGGGCCTTCTGCTGGTGGCAGCATCCACAACACTCGGCTCCCTCGGGGGCGACCCTCTCCATTGTTTAGGCGTCCAGGTATGGGCATCTCTGCTCCTGTAGCCTGCCCCTCCTTGCGGTCCTCTGCCGTATGCTGGTCTGCCTAATGCCTTGCCATGCAGAACCAAGCTTTCAGAACTGGCAGCTTTTGGCAGCTGACACAGGTGCCCCACAGCAGGACATTTTGACACCTAGACTACTACTCTCTCCACAGATCCTGTCCCTAGATGAAGTTCCTGCCCTGAGATTCAAGTCTTGTTAGGCCAAGCCCTGGCAGGAATCCCAACGCCTTGGGTCCCCACCCCCCACCAGGGCATCCCACTCTACAGTAAGCACCCTGGGTAAGAGGTTTCAGGGGGTGGGAGAGGGCTTGCTGGCATTGCCATTACCTTGCTTGGGTCAATGATGAGAACTCATATTGTCTTGAAGAGAGATGATGACCTAAAAATCATGCTCAATAGGATTACACTGAGGCCCAGTGGAGGGACCATCTCGGAGTCAGCATCCTGAAGATGCTCAGGACACTGGGGAAGTGCTGCAGTTTGGGGCTTGAAGTGACCAATCCCTCAAGCCTCCCCGCTTTGGCTGTGGCTTGACTGTGGCCCTCCAGGTGCCCAAGAGGTGCTTGGGGCTTTGGCCTTGCCTGCAGACCCATCCCCCTTCCAAGGACACCTCCCGGGGAGCTACTGCTTAGCAGCCCTGGTCTCTTTGTGTCTTTCAGCAGGCCTTCATGGCCAGGGTCTCGGTGTGGCCACAAACGTGGCAGGTGAGTGGAGCTACTGGGCTTCGAGGGAGGCCATAGCTGCCATCCATAGTGGGTGCGGGAGGCCTGTGTCTGGGGGCAGCCACATGAGGGTTGGGTTGGGAAACCTGGGTGGCCGAAGAGGGTGGATTTCCCCATTGAAGGTCCACCCTTGGGCCATCCCAGGTGCAGGGGAATCAAAAGAATGGCCAGGTCCCTGACAAGGGCCGGAAAGTTCAGGGATGCCGCTGTCAGGCAACGATTAGCTGAGGGACCTCCCTGCCTCACGGTGTGCCCCATGTGCCCATCCAGATGGTGGATATAGGCCCCTTGGGGCCACTGGCGGCTGTCCCCCTTGGTCCTGGGGTGTTCATGAGGCCCCAGTCCTTGGCAAGTTGCCCTGGGCTGGAGAGCTCAGAGCTCCTGTCGCATGCACCCAACTCCCAAGGAGCTTGGGGCCCCAGGACAACTAGGGAGCTCCCATCTGCAATCCCTTGGGTTGCCGAGACAGGAAGGGCCAACCTGGCCTAGGAGGGTAATCTTGAGTCCCTGGGCACAACAGGTGATGTCCTTGGGCCTATCGTCAGGTCACCTAAGATCTAGGGAGTGATCCTGGTTATGAGGCCCAAGAGGTGCAGGGAGAGGGCCCCCGTGCACAGCGAGAATGGGCGGGATGTCTGGTTGTGAGCATGCCTTTAGCTGAGCAACCATTCCTCTGCCCTTGGGACGCTGAGGGCCATGGGTCCCCATGTCCTCGAAGGCACCAGCCCAACTCTGGGTGTCAGAGATGGCCAATTCGTGGGATGGCAAGAGCCTGACTGTACATACCAGGGCACCCACCCTTCATGCCTGGCCCAGATTCCACAGTGTGCTACCTGTCAGGAAGCCTGTGTGCCAGGCCTTCTGGGGGGCAGCATCAGCAAAGCTTGGCTCTCATGAGGGCCACACTCTCTGTTGTTTTGCGGTCCAGGTATGGGCATTTCTGCTCCTGTAGCTTGCCCCTTCCATGCGGTCTCCCACCTTATGCTGGCCAACCTCACACCTTGCCACACAGCACCAGGGTTTCCAGACTGGCAGCTCTTGGCTACAATGGCAGGTGCCCCAGAGCACTGCATTTTGACACATTGGCTACCCTTCTCTCCCCAGATCCTGTCGCCAGACGAAGATCCTGCCTTGAGGGCCAAGTTTTGCTAGGCCCAGGCACTGCAAGATGCCCAATGTCTCCTGCCTCCACCCCTCCCCCTGGACATCCCACTCTACATTAAGCACCCCTGGTAAGCAGGTTCGGGGGACGGGAGAGCACCCCACATCACCACTGCCTTCCTTGGATCAATGATGAGAACTCATAATGTCTCAAAGAGAGATGATGACCTAAAAATCATGCTCAATAGGATTACGCTGAGGCCCAATGGAGGGAAAAATGCCAGGGTCAGCATCCCGAGGATGCTCGGGACCCTGGGAGAGTGCTGCAGATTGGGGCTTGAGGCAACCATTCCTTCAAGGCTCCCCACTGTGGCTATGAACTGACTGTGGGCCTCTAGGTGCCCACAAGTGGATCTAACCTTTGGCCTTCTCTGCTGACCCATTCTACCTCCAAGGACACCTACTGAAAGCCATTGCTTTGCAACCCTGATCTCTTTGTGTCTTTCAGAGGACCATTGTGGCCAGTGTCTCTGCGCAGCCACAACAATGGCAGGTGAGTGGAAACCACTGCACTTGGAGGGAGGCCGCAGATGTCGTTGGGGTGGGTTGTGAGGGAATATGGCTGGAAGCCCTGGATGTCCAGAGAGGGTGGACTTCCCCCTTGATAGTCTGCCCTTGGGCCATCCCACATGTAGGGGAAACAAAAGTTGGGCCGGGTGCCTTACAAGGACTAGAAAGTGCAGGGATGCTGTCATCACCCAGTTCACCTGAGGGATCTTGCTGCTTCATGGTGTTCCCCATGGGCCCATCCAGATGGTGGACATGAGCCTTGTGGGACCACTGGTGGTTGTCCGCCTCAGCCCTTGGCTTTTGCTGAAGCCCTGGCACTTGGCAAGGTGTCCTGGGCAGAAGAGCCCAGAGTTCCTGTCACATGCACCCGACTCCCAAGGAGTTTGGGCCCCCTCAGGGCAGCTGGGAGCTCCCCTCCCTGATCCCTTGGGCTACTGAGACAGCAAGGGCCCACCGGGTCTAGGAGGGGAATCTCAAGTTCCTGGGAACAACAGGCGATGGCCCTGGGGCTCTCGCCCTGACACTCTAGACCTAATGGAGTTATCCAGGGGAAGAGACTCAGCAGGTGCAGGGAGAGGCCCCCCACTGCGTGACAGGTAGTGCACTCACTGCATGCCTTGGTTCCATGCACATGTTTGGCCCAGCATCCATTCCTCTGCCCTGGGGACCCTGGGGGCCATGGCTTCCCATGTCCTCTAGGGCACCTGCCCTCGAGGGTGTCATAGATGGCCAATCCATGGGAGGGTGGGGCCTTGGCCCTACCTACAAGGACAAGATCCCTCCATGCCATGTGTCGCTCCCAAACCATGCTACCTCTCAGGTAGCCTGTGTGCTGGGTCTTTTCCTGGGGTACAGCCTCAGCAAAGCTCGGCTCCCTCAGGGGCCACGCTTTCCATTGTTTTGGGGTCCAGGTATGGGCATCTCGGCTCCTGTAGATTGCCCCTTTCTTGCAGTTCCTGCCATGTGCCATCCGGCCTGAAGCCTTGCCAGGGGGTGCCACAATTTTGGGACTGGCAGCTCTTGGCCACAGGGGTAGGTGCCCCAGAGAATGGCGTTTTGACACCAGGCCTACTGTCTCTCCCCAGATCACGTATCCAGACAAAGATCCCACCTTGAGGGCCAAATCTTCCTAGGCCCAGCCCTGGCAACTGGCCCAATGTCTCCTGCCCTGACACCCTCCAGGGTAATCCACTCTACAGTAAGCTCCCCCGGTAAGTGGATTCGGGGGACAAGGGAGTGCCTCCCTACATTGCTACTGCCTTCCATGGGTGAATGTTGAGAGCTCATATTGTCTCAAAGAGAGATGATGACCTCAAAATCATGCTCAATAGAATTATGCTGAGTCCCATTGGCAGGGTCCATCCGAGGTCAGCATCCTGAGGATGCTCGGGGCCCTGGGGGACCACTGCAGTTTGGGGCTTGAGGTGACCAATCCCTCGGGGGTCCCTGCTGTGGCTATGGACTGACTGTGGGCCTCCAGGTGCCCAAAGGTGCTCAGGCTTTTGACCTTGCCTGCCGACTTATTCCTCCTACCAGGATGCCTCCAAGGGAGCCATTGCTTCGCAATTCTGGACTCCTTGTGTTTCTGCGGTCTGTGGTGGCCAGGGTCTCCATGTGGTCTCAACCACGGAAGGTGATTGGAAGCCATTGGGCTTGGAGGGAGGTCAAGAAGCCATAGGGGTGGGTTTGGGAACTGGTATCTGGGTGGTGGCTCCATGGGCTTAGGGCTGGTTGCCCTGGATTTATGGTGAGGGTGGACTTACCTCTTGAAGGTCCACCCTTGGGCCATCCCACCTGCAAGGGAAGGGAAAGTTTGGCCATGTCCCTGACAAGGACCGGAAAGTGCAGGGACACCACCGTCAGCCCACGTTCAGCTGAGGGCTCGTGCTGCTTCATGTGATGCATTGGCCTGTCCAGATGGTGGACCTGGGACCCTTGGGCCACTGGCGGCTGTCCCCCTTGGCCCTGGGCTGTTCCTGAAGCCCTGGCCCTTGCCAAGGTGACCCAGGTGGGACAGCCCAGAGCTTCTGTCACACGCACCCAACTTCCAAGGAGCTTGGGCCTCCTCGGACCAGGTAGGGAGCTCTCCTCCTTGATCCCTTGGGCTGTCAAGACAGAAAGGGCCCACCAGGCCAAAGAGGGGAATCTTGAGTTTCTGGGTACAACAGGCGATAGCACTGGGCCTCATGCAGCGGCACTCTAGACCTGAGGTAGTGATCCCAGGAAGAGGCCCATCAGATACAGGGAGAGGGCCCCCCTGCAAGGGGTCAGTGGGCAGCATGACCTGGTTGCAGGCATGCAGTTGGCCTGGTATCCATTCCTCTGCCCTGGGGACCCTGGGCCATGGCTCTCCATGTCCTTGAGAGCACCTGCCAGGCTCAGGGTTCAACAGATGGCCAATACATGGGAAGGCGAGGGCCTGAACCTACCTACCAGGGCACGCACCCTTCACAGCTGGCCCCCCACACACAGCGTGCTACCTCTCGGGAAGCGTTTGTGCCATGCCTTCTTCTAGGGGGCAGCATCAAAAAGGCTTGGCTCCTTCAGGGGCCACACTCTCCATTTTTTCGGGGTCCATGTATGGCCATCTCTGCTTCTATAGCCTGCCCCTTCCTTAAGGTCACCCACTATGGGCTGGCTGGCCTAAAGCCTTGCCACGGGGCACCAGGCCTTCGGGACCAGCACTTTGTGGCTGCAGGGGCAGGTTCCACACAGCAGGGCGTTCTGACACCTGGCCTACCCCTCTCTCCCCAGATCATGTCCCCAGATGAAGATTCCGCCCTGAGGGCCAAGTCTTGCTAGGCCCAGCCCCTGCAAGGGGCCCAAAGTCTCATGACTCCGTCCCCCCCGGGGCATCCCGCTCTACAGTAAGCACCCCAGAAAGCAGTTTCGGGGGACAGCATAATGCCCGCCTATGTCGTCACTATCTTCCTTGGGTCAATGATGAGAACTCATATTGTCTCAAAGAGAGATGATGACCTAAAAATCATGCTCAATCGGATTACGCTGAGGCCCAATGGAGGGTCAAACCTGGATCAGCATCCCAAGGATGCTGGGGGCTCTGGGGGAGCACTGCATTTTGGGGCTTGAAGTGACCGATCCCTTGAAGCTCCTCATGTTGGTTGTGCATTACTGTGGGCCTCAAGGTGCCCACAAGGGGATCAAGCCTTCTCCCTGCCTGCCGACCCATTCCCCCTCCTAGGACACCTCCCAGGGAGTCATTGCTTAATGACCCCGGGCTCCTTGTTTCTTTCACTGGGCCATGGTGGCCAGGGTCTCTGTGCAGCCTCAACCATGGCAGGTGATTGGAAGGCACTGGCTTGGTGGGAGGTCTCAGACACCACTGGGGTGGTTTCGGGTGGCCAGGGTCTCAGTGTGGCCACAAACATAGTAGGTGAGTGGAGTCACTGGGCTTCGAGGGAGGCCATAGACACCGTCCGGAATGTGTGCAGGAGGCCTGTGTCTGGGGGCGCCCACATGAGGGTCAGGCTAGGAAACCTGGATGGCTGGAGAGGGTGGATTTCCCCATTGAAGGTCCGCCCTTGGGCCATCCCAGGTGCAGGGGAATCAAAAGAATGGCCAGGCCCCTGACAAGGACCAGAAAGTGCAGGGACGCCACTGTCAGGCAACGATTAGCTGAGGGACCTCCCTGCCTCACGGTGTGCCCCATGTGCCCATCCAGATGGTGGATATAGGCCCCTTGGGGCCACTGGTGGTTGTCCCCCTCAGACCTGGGGTGTTCATGAGGCCCCGGACCTTGGCAAGTTGCCCTGGGCCAGAGAGCACAGAGCTCCTGTCACATGCACCCAACTCCCAAGGAGCTTGGGCCCCCTCGGGGAACTGGGGAGTTCCCCTCTCCAATCCCTTGGGCCGCCGAGACAGGAAGGGCCAACCTGACCTAGGAGGGTAATCTTGAGTCCCTCGGCACAACAGGCGATGTCCTTGGGCCTATCGTAGCAGCAATCTAGATCTGAGGGAGTGATCCCAGCAATGAGGCCCAGCGGTGCAGGGAGAAGGCCCCCGTGAACAGTGGGAATGGGCGGCATGCCTGGTTGTGAGCACGCTGTTAGCGCAGCATCCATTCCTCTGCCCTCAGGACCCTGAGGGCTGTGGGTCCCCATGTCCTTGAGGGCACCAGCCCAATTCCGGGTGTCAGAGATGGCCAATCTGTGGGAGGGCGAGGCTCTAACTGTACATACCAGGGCACCAACCCTTTATGCCTGGCCCAGAGTCCACAGCGTGCTACCTCTCAGGAAGCCTGTGGGGCTTCTGGGGGGCACCATCAGCAAAGCTCAGCTCTCATGAGGGCCATGGTCTTTGTTGTTTCGTGGTCTAGGTATGGACATTTCTGCTCCTGTTGCTTGCCCTTTCTGTGCGGTCCCCCACCGTATGCCAGCCGGCCTCACACCTTGCCATGTGATGCCAGGATTTCTGGACTGGAAGCTCTTGGCTACAATGGCAGGTGCTGGGAGCAGTGGGTTTTGACACCTCGCCTACCCTTCTTTCCCCAGATCCTGTCCCCAAATGAGGATCCCACCCTGAAGGCCAAGTCTTGCTACGCCCAGGCACTGCAAGATGCCCAAAATCTCGTGCCCCCACCCCTCCCCCTGGACATCCCACTCTACATTAAGCACCACTGGTAAGCAGGTTCGTGGGACAGGGGAGTGCCCACCTGCGTTGCCACTGCCTTCCTTGGGTCAATGATGAGAACTCATAATGTCTTGAAGAGAGATGATGACCTAAAAATCATGCTCAATAGGATTACTCTGAGGCCCAATGGAGGGGATCATGCCGTGGTCAGCATCCTGAAGATGCTCAGAGCTGCAGATTGGGGCTTGAGGTGACCATTCCCTCAAGGCTCCCCACTGTGACTATGAACTGACTGTGGGTCTCCAGGTGCCCATGAGTGGATCAAGCCGTCGGGCTTGCCTGCCGACCCATTTGTCCTCCAAGTACCCCTCCAGAGGAGCCATTGCTTTGCAACCCTGATCTCCTTGTGTCTTTCTCGGGCCATGGAGGCCTGTGTCTTGGCACGGCCACAACCAGGGCAGGTGAATGGAAGCCACTGCACTTGGAGGGAGGCTGCAGATGTCATTGGGGTGGGTCATGAGAGAATATGGCTGGGAGCCCTCGATGTCCAGAGAGGGTGGACTTCCCCCTTGATGGTCCGCCTTGGGCCATCCCACATGCAGGGGAAACGAAAGATAGGCCAGGTCCCTTACAAGGACGAGAAAGTACAGGGATGCCACCGTCACCCAGTTCACCTGAGGGATCTTGCTGCTTCATGGTGTTCCCCATGGGCCCATCCAGATGGTGGATGTGGGCCGTGTGGGACCACTGGCGGCTGTCCACCTCAGCCCTTGGCTTTTGCTGAGGCCCTGGCACTTGGCAAGGTGTCCTGGGCAGAAGAGCCCAGAGTTCCTGTTGCATGCACCCGACTCCCAAGGAGTTTGGGCCCCCTCAGGGCAGCTGGGAGTTCCCCTCCCCAATCCCTTGAGCTACTGAGACAGGAAGGGCCCACCGGGTCTAGGAGGGGAATCTCAAGTCCCTGGGCACAACAGGTGATGGCCCTGGGGCTCTCGCCCTGACACTCTAGACTTAATGGAGTTATCCAGGGGAAGAGACTCAGCAGGTGCAGGGAGAGGCCCCCCACTGCGTGGCAGGCAGGTAACAGCATGCCTTGGTTGCATGCATGTGTTTGGCCCAGCATTCATTCCTCTACCCTGGGGACCCTGGGGTCATGGCTTCCCATGTCCTGGAGGGCACCTGCCTAGCTTCGGGTGTCATAGATGGCCAATCCATGGGAGGGTGAGGCCTTGGTCCTACCTACCAGGACAAGCTCCTTGCATACCATGCCCTGCTCCTACACCGTGCTACCTCTCAGATAGCCTGTGTGCTGGCCTTCTCCTGGGGGGAAGCCTCAGCAAGGCTTGGCTCCCTGGGGGGCCATGCTCTCTGTTGTTTTGTGGTCCAGGTATGGGCATCTCGGCTCCTGAAGCCTGCTCCTTTCTTACGGTTCCCGCTGTGTGCCATCCAGCCTGAACCCTTGCCAGGCGGTGCCACAATTTTGGGACTGGCAGCTCTTGGCCACAGGGGTAGGTGCCCCAGAGAATGGCGTTTTGACACCAGGCCTACCATCTCTCCCCAGATCACGTACCCAGATGAAGATCCCGCCCTGAGGACCAAATCTTCCTAGGCCCAGCCCTGGCAACTGGCCCAATGTCTCCTGCCCTGACACCCTCCAGGGTAGTCCACTCTACAGTAAGTTCCCCTGGTAAGCCGATTCGGGGGACAAGAGAGTCCCACCTGCATTGCTACTGCCTTCCATGGGTGAATGTTGAGAGCTCATACTGTCTCGAAGAAAGATGATGACCTAAAAATCATGCTCAATAGGATTACACTGAGGCCCATTGGCAGGGTCCATCCGACGTCAGCATCCTGAGGATGCTCAGGGCCCTGGGGGACCACTGCAGTTTGGGGCTTGAGGTGACCGATCCCTTGGGGGTCCCTGCTGTGGCTATGGACTGACTGTGGGCCTCCAGGTGCCCAAAGGTGCTCAGGCTTTCGGCCTTGCCTGCTGAATTATTCCTCCTAACAGGATGCCTCCAAGGGAGCCATTACTTCGCAATCCTGGACTTCTTGTGTTTCTGCGGTCTGTGGTGGCCAGGGTCTCCATGCGGTATCAACCATGGAAGGTGATTGGAAGCCATTGGGCTTGGAGGGAGGCCAAGAAGCCATAGGGGTGGGTTTGGGAGACTGGTATCTTGGTGGCAGCTGCATGAGCTTAGGTCTGGTAGCCCTGGATTTATGGTGAGGGTGGACTTACTTCTTGAAGGTCCACCCTTCGGCCATCCCACCTGCAAGGGAAGGGAAAGTTTGGCCTTGTCCCTGACAAGGACTGGAAAGTTCAAGGACACCACCGCCAGCCCACGTTCAGCAGAGAGCTCATCCTGCTTCATGTTGTGATGCATTGGCCTGTCCAGATGGTGGACCTGGGCCCCTTGGGCCACTGGCAGCTGTCCCCCTCAGCCCTGGGCTGTTCCTGAAGCCCTGGCCCTTGCCAAGGTGACCCAGGTGGGACAGCCCAGAGCTTCTGTTGCACGCACCCAACTCCCAAGGAACTTAGGCCTCCTCGGACCAGGTGGAGAGCACTCCTCCTTGATCCCTTGGGCTGTCAAGACAGAAAGGGCCCACCAGGCCAAAGAGGGGAATCTTAAGTTCCTGGGTGCAACAGGCAATGGCCCTGTGCCTCACGCAGTGGCCCTCTAGACCTGAGGAAGTGATCCTAGGAAGAGGCCCATCAGATAAAGGAGAGCGCCCCCCTGCAAGGGGTCAGTGGGCGGCATGACCTGTTTGCATGCATGCAGTTGGCCCTGTATCCATTCCTCTGCCCTGGGGACCCTGGGGCCGTGGCTCTCCATGTCCTCAAGGGCACCTGCCAGGCTCGGGGTGTGACAGATGGCCAATACATGGGAGGGCGAGGGCCTGGACTTACCTACCACGGCACGCACCCTTCATGACCGGCCCCACACCCACAGGTTGCTACCTCTTGGGAAGCATGTGTGCTGTGCCTTCTTCTGGGGGGCAGCATCAACAAGGCTCATTTCCTTCAGGGACCATACTCTCCATTTTTTTCAGGGTCCAGGTATGGGCATCTCTGCTCCTATAGCCTGCCCCTTCCTTAGAGTCACCCACTATGTGCCGGCCAGCCTAAAGCCTTGCCATGGGATGCCAGGCTTTCGGGACTGGCACTTCTTGGCTGCAGGGGCATGTGCCATGCAGCAGGGTGTTCTGACACTTGGCATACCCCTCTCTTCCCAGATGGAATCCCCAGACAAAGATTCCTCCCTGAGGGCCACATCTTGCTAGGCCCAGCCCCTGCAAGAGGCGCAAAGTCTCATGACTCCATCCACACCCCCCCCGGGGCACCCCACTCTACAATAAGCACCCCAGAAAGTAGGTTCAGGGGATGGCATAACACCCACTGCGTCGTCACTGCCTTGCTTGGGTCAATGATGAGAACTCATATTGTCTCTGAAGAGAGATGATGACCTAAAAATCATGCTCAATAGGATTACTCTGAGGTCCAATGGAGGGTACCATGCCGGGATCAACATCCCAAGGTTGCTTGGGGTCCAGGGGGAGTGCTGTAGTTTGGGGCTTGAGGTCACGGTTCCCTCAATGTTCCCCACTGTGGCTGTGGTTTTTCTCTGGGCCTCCAAGTGCCCAAAGGGTCTCAGGCCTTCGACCTTCCCTGCTGACCCATTCCGCCTCCCAGGACACCTCCTGGGGAGCCATTGTTTAGCACCTGGTTCTTGTGTCTTTCAGTGGGCCATGGTGGCCAGGGTCTCTGCACGGCTTCAAACATGGCAGGTGAGTGGAAGCCACTGGGCTTAGAGGGAAGTGGCAGATGACATTGGGGTGGGTTCGGGTACCTGTCCCTGGATGGTGGCTGCATGGACATCGGACTGGGAGCCCTGGATGTCTGTAAAGGGTGGACTTCCCCCTTGACAGTCCGCCCTCAGACCATCTCATGTGCAGAGGAAGGAAATGTTTGGGTGGTTCCCTGACAAGGACCGGAAAGTGTAAGGGCACCAACGTCAGCCCACGTTCAGCTGAAGGCTCTTGTTGCTACATGGTGTGCCCCATGGGCCCATCCAGATGGTGAGACGTGGGCCTCTTGAGCCACTGGCATCTGTCTACCTGGGCCCTGAACATTCCTGAAGCACTGGTCCTTGGCAAGTTGCCCCAGGTGGGAGAGCCCAGAGCTCCTGTCGCATGCACTTGACTCCCAAGGAGTTTGGGCCCACTTGAGGCAGCTGGGGAGCTCCCCTCTTGATCCCTTGGGGTGCATAGACAGGAAGAGCCCACTGGGGCTAGGAGGGGAATCTCGAATCCCTAGGCACAACAGGCGATGACACTGGGCCTATGGTCGTAGCACTCTAGACCTGAGGGAGTGATCCCAGGAAGAGGCCAAACAGGTGCAGGGACAGGGTCCCCCTGCATGGCAAACAGTGGATGGCATGCCTTGGTTGCATGGACGTGATTACCCTGGCATCCATTCCACTGACCTTGGGGCCCTGGGGGCCATGGATCCCCGTGTCCTCAAGGTCACTTGCCCAACTCCAGGTGCCAGAGATGGCCAATCTCTGGGAGGGCAAAGGCCTGGTCCTACCTACCAGGGAATGCACCCTTCAAGACCGGCTCCCCAACCACAGTGTGCTACCTCTTGGGAAGCGGTATGCCAGGCCTTCTGGGCGGCAGCATCAGCAAGGCTCGGCTCCCTCAGGGGCCACACTCTCCATTGTTTCAGGGTCCAGGTATGGGCCTCTCTGCTCCTGTAGCCTGCCCCTTCCTTTCGGTTCCCCGATGTGTGCTGGCAATTCTCACAACTTGCCATGTGGCACCAGGCTTTCCAGACTGGCAGCACTTGGCCACAGGGACAAGTGCCCCAGTGCAGAACATTTTGACAGCTGGCCTACCCCTCACTCCCCAGATGCCATCCCCAGATGAAGACCCCGCCCTGAGGTCCAAGTCTTGCTAGGCCAAGCCCCAGCAAGAGGCCCAACATCTCGTGCCATCACTCCCCTCCCAGGGCATCCCGTTCTACAGTAAACACCCAGGGTAAGCTGGTTCGGGGGATGGGAGAGCACCTGCCTGCATTTCCATTGCCTTGCTTGGGTCAGTGATGAGAACTCTTATGTCTTGAAGAGAGATGATGACCTGAAAATCATGCTCAAAAGGATTACACTGAGGCCCAATGGAGGGGACCATCACTGGGTCAGCATCCAGAAGATGCTCATGGCCCTGGGGGAGAGCTGCTATTTGGGGCTTATAGCGACTGTTCCCTCAAGGCTCCCCACTGTGGCCGTGGTGTGACTGTGTGCCTCCAGGTGCCCAAAGGTGCTCAGGCCTTCTGCCTAGCCTGCCGACTCATTCCCCCTCCCAGGATGCCACCCAGGGAGCCATTGCTTAACAACCCTGGTCCCCTTGTGTCTTTCAGTGGGCCATGGTGGCCAGGGTCTCCATGTGGCCTCAACCATGGCAGGTGAGTGGAATCACTGGGCTTGCAGGGAGGTCGCAGATGCCATCAGGGTTGGTTCGGGAGGCCTGTGTCTGGGAGGCGGCCCTATGGCCATTGGGCCGGGAGCCCTGGATGTCTGGAGAGAGTGGACTTACCCCTTAAAGGTCCCCCCTTGGGCCATCCCATGTTCAGGGGTAGTGAAATGTTGGCCGGGTCCCTGACAAAGACCAGAAAGTGCAGGGATGCCACCGTCAGCCCACATTCAGCTGAGGGCTCTTGCTGCTTCATGGTGTGCCCCATTTCCCATCCAGGTGGTGGACTTTGGCCCCTTGGGGGCCACTGGCGGCTGTCCCTCTTGGCCCTGGGGTGTTCTTGAAGCCTCAGCCCTTGGCAAGGTGCCCCGGGCAGGAGAGCCCAGAGCTCCTATCACATGCAACCAACTCTGAAGGAGCTTGGTCTCCTGCAGGGCAGCTGGGGAGCACCCTCCTCGATCCCTTAGGCCGCTGAAGCAGGAAGGGCTTACCGGGACTTGGAGGGGAATCTCAAGTCCCTGGGCACAACAGGCGATGGCCCTGCGACTATCGTCATGGCACTCTAGACCTGAGGGAGTGATCCAGAAGAGGCCCAGGTGTAGGGAGAGGGCTCTCTTGCATGGCAGGCAGTGGGCGGCATGCCTTGGTTGCATGCATGCGGCTGGCCTGGCATCCATTCTTCTGCCTTAAGGACCCTGGGGGCTGTGGCTCCCCATGTCCTCGAGGGCACCTGCCCAGCTCCGGGTGCAACAGATGGCCAATCCATGGGAGGGCAGGGTCTGGCCCTACCTACCAGGGTACTCACACTTCACAACGGTTCCAGCCCCCACAGCATGCTACCTCTCAGGAAGCCTGTGTGCTGGGCCTTCTTGGGGGGCAGCATCAGCAGGAATCTGTTCCCTCAGGGGCCACACTCTCTGTTGTTTTGGGGTCCAGGTATGGGCATCTCTGCTACTGTAGCCTGCCTTTTCCTTGGGGTCCCTGCCGTGTGCTGGCCAGCCTCAAGCCTTGCCATGCACTGCCATGGTTTCAGACTGTCAGCTCTTGGCTGCAGGGACAGGGCCCCGGTGCAGGATGTTTTGACAGCTGGCCTACCCCTCTCTCCCCAGATCCTGGCCCAGATGAAGATCCTGGCCTGAGGGTCAAGTCTTCCTAGGCCCTGCAAGGAGCCCAATGTGTCTTGCCCCCATCCACGCTCATCCGGGGTGTCATGCTCTAAGTAAGCACCCTGGTAAGCAGGTTCGGGGGATGGGAGAACGCCTGCCCACGTCACCACTGCTTTGCTTGGGTCAATGAGGAGAACTCATATTGTCCCAAAGAGAGATGATGACCTAAGAATCATGCTTAATAGGATTATGCTGAAGCCCAATGGAGGGGACCATTCTTGGATCAGCATCCCCAGGATGCTCAGGGCCCTGGGCAGTGCTACAGCTTGGGGTTTCAGCTGACCCATCCCTCGAGGCTCCCCCCTGTGGTTGTGGCCCCCTCCAGGGGCCCAAAGGGTTTAAGGACTTCAGCTTTGCCTGGTGACTCATTCCCCCTCCCAGGACGCCTCCCGGGGCGCCATTGTTTGTCAACCCTGGTCTCTTTGTGTCTCTTAGCGGGCCATGCTGGCCAGGGTCTCAGCACATCCTGAACAATGACAGGTGAGTGGAAGAACCCTGGGCATTGAGGGAGGCTGCAGATGCCTTTGTGGTGGGTTCAGGAAGCCCATGTCTGGGAAGCGGCCACATGGGAATCAGGCCAGGAGCCCTGGATGTCCAGAGAGTGTGACATTTCCCTTGAAGGTCTGCCCTTGGGCCATCCCACATGCAGGGGAAGTTAAATGTTGTCAGGGTCCTGGACAAGGACTGGAAAGTGCAGGGATGTTGCTGTCAGTCCATGTTCAGCTGAGGGACCTCGCTGCTTCATGGTGTGCCCCATGGGACCATCCAGATGGTGGACATAGGCCCCTTTGGGCCACTGGTGGTTGTCCCAAATGGCCCTGGGCTGTTCCTGAAGCCCTCAACCTTGGTAAGGTGTCCCGGGCTGGAGAGCTCAGAGCTCCTTTCACATACATCGACTCCCAAGGGACTTAGGCCCCCTTGGGGCAGCTGGGGAGTTCCCATCCCTAATCCCTTTGGCTGATGAGACAGGAAGGGGTCACTCGGCTTAGGAGGGGAATCTCGAGTCCCTGGGTGCAACAGGCTATAGCCCTGGACCTATCACAGCAGCAATCTAGACCTGAGAGATTGATCTGAGGGAAGAGGCCCAGCAGGTACAGGGAGATGTCCCCCTTGTACGGCGGGCAGTGGGAGGCATGCCTTGTTTGCGTGCACATCTTGTTTGCCCAGCATCCATTTCTCTGCCTTGTGGGCCCTGGGGGCAGTAGCTCCCTATGTCCTCAAGAGCACCAGCCCAGCTCTGGGTGCCACAGATGGCCAACAGTGGGAAGGCAAGGGCCTGGCCCTACCTACGAGGGCATGCACACTGCACATTGGGCTGCATGCCCACTGCGTGCTACCTCTCAGGAATCCGATGTGTCGAGCCTTCTCCTGGGGGCCAGCATCAGCGAAGCTTGGCGCCCTTGGGGGCCATGTTCTCCATTGTTTCTGGGTCCAGGTATGGGCATCTCTGCTCCTGTAGCCACCCCTTCCTTGTGTCCCTCCACCGTGTGCCAGGCTGCCTCATGTGTTGCCAGGCATTGCCAGGATTCCAGGAGTGGATCCTCTGGGACACAGGGGTAGGTTCTCTGGAGCAGGGCATTTTGAGAGCTGGCCTACCCCTCTCTCCCCAGATTGTGTCCCCAGTTGAAGAACCTGCCTTGAGGGCCAAGTTTTGCTAGGCCCAGCACCAGCAAGAGGCCCAACATTTCATGCCCCCGCACCCCCACTGGGCATCCTGCTCTACAGTAGGCACCCCTGAGGAGCAGTTTAGGGGACGGTGAGCACCCTAAACTGGTCGCCACTGCCTTCCTTGGGTTATGCGGCACAAGGCTTTCAGACTGGCAGCTTTTGGCCACTGAGGCAGGTGCCCCACAGCCCCACATTTTGACATTTAGCCTAGGACTCTCTCCACAGACCTGCCCTAGACCAAGTTCCTGCCCTGAGTTCAAGTCTTGCTAGGCCAAGCCCCGGCCGGAATCCTAACGTCTTGGGACCCCATCCCCACAGGAGCATGCCACTCTGCAGTAAGCACCCCGGGTAAGCAGGTTCAGGGGGCAGGAGAGGGCTCGCCGGCATCGCCATTGCCTTGCTTGGGTCAATGATGAGAACTCATATTGTCTCGAAGAGAGATGATGACCTAAAAATCATGCTCAATAGGATTATGCTGAGGCCCAATGGAAGGGACCATCTCAGAGTCAGCATCCTGAGGATGCTCAGGGCCCTGGGGGAGCGCTGCAGTTTGGGGCTTGAAGCGACCAATCCTTCAGGCTTCCCCGCTTTGGCTGTGGCCTGACTGTGGGCCTCCAGGTGCACAAGAGGTGCTCGGGTCTTCAGCCTTGCCTGCCGACCCATCCCCCCTCTCAGGATGCCTTCCGGGGAGCCATTGCTTAGCAACCCTGGTCTCTTTGTGTCTTTCAGCAGGCCTTTGTAGCCAGGGTCTCAGTGTGGTCACAAACATGGCAGGTGAGTGGAGCCCCTGGGCTTCGAGGGAGGCCATAGATGCCACCTGGAGTGGGTACCGGTGGCCTGTGTCTGGGTGGCGGCCACATGGGGGTCGGGTTGGGAAACCTGGTGGTCAGAGAGGGTGGATTTCCCCATTGGAGGTTTGCCCTTGGGCCATCCCAGGTGCAGGGGAATCGAAGGATTGGCTAGGCCCCTGACATGGAGCAGAAAGTGCAGGGATGCCACTGTCAGGCAACGATTAGCTGAGGGACCTCCCTGCTTCACAGTGTGCCCCATGTGCCCATCCAGATGGTGGATATAGGCCCCTTGGGGCAACTGGAGGCTGTCTCCTCGGGCCTGGGGTGTTCATGAAGCCCCGGACCTTGGCATGTTGCCCTGGGCAGGAGAGCTCAGAACTCCTGTCGCATGCACCCGACTCCCAAGGAGCTTGGGCCCCTCGGGGCAACTGGGGAGTTCCCCTCTCCAATCCCTTGGGCTGCTGAGACAGGAAGGGCCAACCTGGCCTAGGAGAGTAATCTTGAGTCCCTGGGCACAACAGGTGATGTCCTTGGGCCTATCATCATGGCACTCTATATCTGAGGGAGTGATCCGGCGATGAGGCCCAGCAGGTGCAGGGAGAGGGCTCCTATGCAGGGCGGGAATGGCGGCATGCCTGGTTGCGAGCATGCTGTTATCCCGGCATCCATTCCTCTGCCCTTGGGACCCTGAGGGCCATGGGTCCCCATTGTCCCTGAGGGAACCAGCCCAACTCCGGTGTCAGAGATGGCCAATCTGTGGGAGGGCGAGGGCCTGACTGTACATACCAGGGCACCCACCCTTCATGCCTGGCCCAGAGTCCACAGCGTGTTACCTCTCTGGAAGGCTGTGTGCCAGGCCTTCTGGGGGGCAGCACAGCAAGCTTCGGCTCTCATGGGGACCACGCTCTCTGTTGTTTCGAGGTCAAGGTATGGGCATTTGCTCCTGTAGCTTGTCCCTTCCATGCAGTCCCATGCTGTATGCCAGCCGGCCTCACACCTTTCCATGTGGCGCCAGGCTTTTCGGACTGGCAGCTCTTGGCTATAATGCAGGTGCCATGGATCAGTGTGGTTTGAGACCTTGCCTACACCTCTCTCTCCAGATCCTGTCCCCAGATGAAGATCCTGCCCTGAGGGCCATTTCTTCCTAGGCCCAAGCACTATAAGACACCCAATGTCTCGTGCCCCCACCCCCCTGGGCATTCGCTCTACAGTAAGCACCCCGGTAAGCTGGTTTGGGGGAGGGGTGAGTGCTTGTCTGCATCGCCACTGCCTTCCTTGGGTCAATGATGAGAATTCTTAATGTCTTGAAGAGATATGATGACCTAAAAATCATCCTCAATAGGATTACGCTGAGGCCCAATGGAGGGAATCATGCCGGAGTCAGCATCCTGAGGATGCTTGGGGCCCTGGGAGAGCGCTGCAGATTGGGGCTTGAAGGAACCGTTCCCTGAAGGCTCCCCACTGTGACTATGAACTGACTGTGGGCCTCCAGGTGCCCACGAGTGGATCACGCCTTTGGCCTTGCTTGCCAACCCATTCTTCCTCCAAGGACGCCTCCTAAGAGCCATTGCTTTGCAACCCTGATTTCCTTGTGTCTTTCTCAGGTCATGGTGGCCACTGTCTCAGTGCAGTCACAACCATGGCAGGTGAGTGGAAGCCACTGCATTTGGAGGGAGTCCACAGATGTTGGGGTGGGTTGTGAGGCCCGTGTTTAGGTGGCTGCCGCATAGGAATATGGTGGGGAGCCCTGTATTTCTGGAGGGTGGACTTCCCCCTTGAAGGTCTACCCTTGGGTCATCCCACATGCAGGGGTAGGGAAAGATGGGCTGGTTCCCTTACAAGGAGTAGAAAGTGCAGGGACACCGCTGTTACCCAGTTCAGCTGAGGGATCTTGCTGCTTCAAGGTGTGCCCCATAGGCCCATCCAGATGGTGGACATGGGCCCCTTGGGACCACTGGTGGCTGTCCCCCTCAGCCCTCAACTGTTCCTGTAAACCCGGCACATGGCAAGGTGCCCTGGGTGGAAGAGCCCAGAGTTCTTGTCACATGCACCTGACTGCAAAGAAGCTTGAGTCCCCTTGGGGCAGCTGGGAGCTCCCCTCCTTGATTCCTTGTGCTGCTGAGACAGCAAGGGCCCACCGGGACTAGGAGGGGAATCTCAAGTCCCTGGGCACAACAGGCGATGGCCCTGGGGCTCTTGCACTGACACTCTAGACCTGATGGATTTATCCAGGGGAAGAGGCTCAGCAGATGCAGGGAGAGGCCCCCTATTTGGGTGGCAGGCGTTGCGCTACATGCCTTGGTTGCGTGGATGTGTTTAGCCCAGCATTCATTCCTCTACCCTGGGGACCCTGGCGGCCATGGCTCCCTGTGTCTTCGAGGGCAGCTGCCAGGCTCGGGGTGCAACAGATGGCCAATACGTGGGAGGGCAGTAGGTAGACCTACCTACCAGGGCACGCACCCTTCATGACAGCCCTGCACCCACAGCATGCTACCTCTCGGGAAGCATGTGTGCCATGCCTTCTTCTGGGGGGCAGCATCAACAAGACTTGGCTCCTTTGGGGGCCAAGCTCTCCTTTTTTGGGGGTCCAGGTATGGGCATCTTGGCCCCATAGCCTGCCCCTTTTTTGCGGTTCCCACCAGATGTTGGAGGGCCTCATGCCTTGCCCCGCAGCACCAGGATTTCAGGACTGGCAACTCTTGGCCACAGGGGTAGGTGTCCCAGAGAATAGCATTTTGACACCAGGCCTATCCTCTCTCCCCAGATCATGTACCCATACGAGGATCCTGCCCTGAGGGCCAAATCTTCCTAGGCCCAGCCCTGGCAACTGGCCCAAAGTCTCCTGCCCTGACACCTTCCAGGGTAATCTGCTCTACAGTAAGCTCCCCTGGTAAGCAGATTCAGTGACAGGAGAGTGCACACCTGCATTGCTACTGCCTTGCTTGGGTCCATGATGAGAACTCATATTGTCTCGAAGAGAGATGATGACCTAAAAATCATGCCAAATAGGATTACGCTGAGGCCCATTGACAGGGTCCATCCCGAGGTCAGCATCCCGAGGATGCTCGGAGCCCTGGGGGAGCGCTGCAGTTTGGGGCATGAGGAGACCGATCCCTCGGGGGTTCCCGCTGTGGCTATGGTCTGACTGTGGGCCTCCAGGTGCCCAATGGTGCTCAGGCCTTCGGCCTTGACTGCCGACTAATTCCCCCCACCAGGTCGCCTCCCAGGGAGCCATTGCTTAGCCATTTGGGACTCCTTGTGTCTTTCCATGGGCCATGGTGGCCAGGGTCACAGTTCGACCAGCCCCGCACCCACAGCATGCTACCTCTCGAGAAGCGTGTGTGCCGTGCCTTCTTCTGGGGAGCAGCATCAACAAGGCTTGGCTCCTTAAGGGACCAAGCTCTCCATTTTTTCAGGGTCCAGGTATGGGCATCTCTGCTCCTATAGCCTGCCCCTTCCTTGTGGTCACCTGCTGTGTGCTGGCTGGCCTAAAACCTTGCCACGCAGTGCCAGGCTTTTGGGACTGGCACTTCATGGCTGCAGGGGCAGGTGCCACGCAGCAGGGCATTCTGACACCTGGCCTACCCCTCTCTCCCCAGATCACGACCCCAGATGAAGATTCTGCCCTGAGGGCGAAGTCTTGCTAGGCCCAGCCCCTGCAAGAGGCTCAAAGTCTCGTGACTCTGTCGCCCACTGGGGTATCCAGCTCTACACTAAGCACCCAAGAAAGCAGGTTCAGGGTATGCATTGCACCATCCTGCGTCATCACTGCCTTGCTTGGGTCAATGATGAGAACTCATAGTGTCTCGAAGAGAGATGATGACTTAAAATCATGCTCAGTAGGATTACGCTGAGGCCCATTTGTAGGGTCCATACTGAGGTCAGCATCTCGAGGATGCTCGGGGCCCTGGGGGAACGCTGCAGTTTGGAGTTTGAGGTGACCAATCCCTTGGGTGTCCCCGCTGTGGCTGTGGTCTGACTGTGGGCCTCCAGGTGCCCAAAGGTGCTCAGGCCTTCGGCCTTGCCTGCTGACTCATTCCCCCTACGAGGACGCCTAGCAGGGATCCATTGTTGGCAATCCTGGACTCTTTGTGTCTTTCCACAGGCCATGGTGGCCAGGGTCACAGTTCGGCCTCAACCATGGCAGGTAATTGGAAGCCACTGGGCTTAGAGGGAGGCCGAGACGCCATAGGGGTGGGTTTGGGAGGCTTGTATCTGGGCGGCAGCCATATGGGCTCGGGCTGATAGCCCTGGATATAAGGAGAGGGTGGACTTACCTCTTGACAGTCCGCCCTTGGGCCATCCCACCTGCAAGGAAAGGGAAAGTTTGGCTGTGTCCCTGACAAGGACCTTAACATGCAGGGACACTGCCCTCAGCCCACGTTTAGGTGAGGGCTCATGCTGCTCACGTTGTGACACATTCACCTGTCCAGATGGTGGACCTGGGCCCCTTGGGCCACTGGTGGCTGTCCTCCTTGGCCCTGGGCTATTCCTGAAGCTCCGGCCATTGCCAAGGTGACCCGGGTGGGACAACCCAGAGCTTCTGTCCCACGCACTTACTCCAAGGAGCTTGGGCCTCCTCGGACCAGCTGGGAAGCTCTCCTCCCTGATCCCTTGGGCTGTCAAGACAGAAAGGACCCACCAGGCCAAGGAGGGAATCTTGAGTTCCTGGGTGCAACAGGCAATGGCCCTGGGCCTCTTGCAGCGGCACTCTAGACCTGAGGTAGTGATTCCGGGAAAAGGCCCAGCAGGTGCAGGGAGAGGGCCTCCTGCAAGGGGGTCAGTGGGTGGCATGACCTGGTTGCACGCATGCAGTTAGCACAGTATCCATTCCTCTGCCCTGGGAACCCCAGGGGCCTTGCCTCCCCATGTCTTTGAGAGCAGCTGCCAGGCTCAGGGTGCGACAGATGGCCAATCCATGGGAAGGCGAGGGCCTGGACCTACCTACCAGTGCATGCACCCTTCACGACCAGCCTCACGCCCACAGTGTGCTACCTCTCAAGAAGCGTGTGTGCCATGCCTTCTTCTGGGGGGCAGCATCAAAAAGGCTCAGGTTCTTCAGGAGCCAAGCTCTCTGTTTTTTCGGTGTCCAGATATGGACATCTCTGCTCCTATAGTCTGCCCGTTCCTTGTGGTCACCCGCTGTGTGCCAACCTGCCTAAAGCCTTGCCACGTCATGCCAGGCTTTTGGGACTGGCACTTCGTGGCTGCAGGGGCAGGTGCCATGCAGCAGGGCGTTCTGACACCTGGCCTACCCCTCTCTCCCCAGATCATGTCCCCAGACGAAGATTCTGCCCTGAGCGTGAAGTCTTGCTAGACCCAGCCCCTACAAGAGGCTGAAAGTCTTGTGACTCTGTCGCACACTGGGGCATCCCGCTCTACACTAAGCACCCCAGAAAGTAGGTTCGGGGGACGTCATAGCACCCACCTTCATCGTCACTGCCTTGCTTGGGTCAATGATGAGAACTCATATTGTCTCAAAGAGAGATGATGACTTAAAAATCATGCTCAATAGGATTACGCTGAGGCCCAATAGAGAGAACCATGCCAGGTCAAATTCTCAAGGTTGCTTAGGGTCCTGGGAAATGCTGTAGTTTTGGGCTTGAAGTGACGGCCTTGAAGATCCCTGCTGTGGTGGTGGCCTTACTGAGCCCCCCAAAGGGACTCAGGCATTTTACCTTCCCTGCTGACCCATTATCCCTCCCAGGACACCTCCTGTGGAGCCATTGCTTAGCACCTGGTTCTCCTTGTGTCATTCAGTGGGCCGTGGTGGCCAGGGTCTCTGCACGGCCTCAAACATGGCAGGTGAGTGGAAGCCACTGGGCTTGGAGGGAAGCGGCAGATGCCATAGGGGTGGGTTCAGGTGGCCCGTGTCTGGGTGGCGGTGCTATGGACATCAGGCCAGAGGCCCTGGATGTCTGTAGTGGGTGAGAGTCACCCTTGGACCATCTCATGTGCAGAGGAAGGAAAAGTTTGCGTGGGTCCCTGACAAGGACTGGAAATTGTAAGGGCACCAATGACAGCCCACATTCAGCTGAGGGCTCTTGCTGCTTCACGGTGTGCCCCATGGGCCCATCCAGATGGTGGATGTGGGGGTCTTGGGCCACTGGCGTCTGTCCACCTTGGCCCTGAGCTATTCCTGAAGCCCTGGCCATTGCCAAGGTGATCGGGGTGGGACAACCCAGAGCTGTTCCTGAAGCAATGGCCCTTGGCAAGTTGCTCTGGGCAGAAGAGCCAAGAGCTCCTGTCACATGAACTTGACTTCCAAGGAGCTTGGGCCCACTCGGGGCCGCTGGGTGGCTCCCCTACTGATTCCTTGGGCTGTGGAGTCAGGACGAGCCCACTGGGCCTAGGAGGGGAATCTCAAATCCCTAGGCTCAACAGGCGATGGCCCCGGGCCTATGGTCGCAGCACTCTAGACCTGAGGGAGTGATCCAAGGAAGAGGCCAAACAGGTGCAGGGATAGGGTCCCCCTTCACGGCAGACAGTGGGAGGCATGCCTGGTTGCGTGTACATAATTACCCTGGCATCCATTCCTCTGACCTTGGGGCCCTGAGGGCCGTGGTTCCCCATGTCCTCAAGGTCACTTGCCCAACTCCGGGTATTACAGATGGCCAATCCCTGGGAGGGCTTGGGCCTGGTCCTACCCACCAGGGAACGCACCCTTCATGCCCAGCCCCCTGCCAACAGTGTGCTACCTCTCGGGAAGTCTGTGTGCAGTGCTTTTTCCTGGTCAGCAGTATTAGCAAGCCTCAGCTCCCTCAGGGGCCACACTTTCCGTTGTTTTGGGGTCAGGTATGGGCATCTCTGTTCCTGTAGCCTGCCCCTTTCTTGCGGTCCCCTGATGTATGCTCGCAATTCTCACAACTTGCCATGCAGCACCAGGCTTTCAAGACTGGCAGCTCTTGGACGCAGGGACAGGTGCCCTGGGAAAGGACATTTTGACACTGCTCTACCTCTCTCTCCCCAGATGCTGTCCCCAGGTTAAGATCCCACCCTGAAGTGCAAGTCTTGCTAGGCTAAGCCCTGCAAGAGGCCCAACATCTCATGCTATCACCCCCCTCCCAGGGCATCCCGTTCTAGAGTAAACACCCAGGGTAAGCTGGTTCGGGAGATGGGAGAGCATCCACCTGCGTAGCCAGTGCCTTGCTTGGGTCAATGATGAGAACTCATATTGTCTCGAAGAGAGATGATGACCTAAAATTCATGCTCAATAGGATTACGCTGAGGCCCAATGGAGGGAATCACGCCAGGGCCAGCATCCCGAGGATGCTTGGGGTCCTGGGAGAGTGCTGCAGATTGGGGCTTGAAGCAACCTTTTCCTCAAGGCTCCCCACTGTGGCTATGAACTGACTGTGGGCCTCCAGGTGCCCACAAGTGGATCAAGCCTTCAGCCTTGCCTGCCAACCCATTATTCCTCCAGGACGCCTCCTGAAGAGCCATTGCTTTGCAACCCCGATTTCCTTGTGTCTTTCTCGGGCCTTGGTGGCCATTGTCTCAGCACAGCCACAACCATGGCAGGTGAGTGGAAGCCACTGCACTTGGAGGAAGGCCGCAGATGTCATTGGGGTGGGTCATGAGGCCCGTATCTAGGTGGCTGCTGCATGGGAATATGGCTGGGAGCCCTGTATGTCCAGAGAGGATGGACTTCCCCTTGAAGGTCTACCCTTGGGCCATCCAACATGCAGGGGAAGTGAAAGATAGGCAGGGTCCCTTACAAGGACCGGAAAGTGTAGGGATGCTGCCGTCACCCAGTTCACCTGAAGGATCTTGCTGCTTCAAGGTGTGCCCCATGGGCCCATCCACTTAACCAACTGAGCCACCCAGGCGTCCCCCATGGGCCCATCCAGATGGTGGACATGGGCCCCTTGGGACCACTGGCAGCTGTCCCCCTCAGCCCTCAACTGTTCCTGCAGCCCCGGCACTTGGCAAGGTGCCCTGGGTAGAAGAGCCCTCCAGAGTTCCTGTCACATGTACCCAACTCCCAAGGAGCTTGGGTCCCCTTGGGGCAGCTGGGAGCTCCCCTCCCTGATCCCTTGGGCTGCTGAGACAGCAAGAGCCCTCTGGGTCTAGGAGGGGAATCTCAAGTCCCTGGGCAAAAAAGGTGATGGCCATGGGGCTCTCGTCCTGACACTCTAGACTTAATGGAGCTATCCAGGGGAAGAGGCTCAGCAGGTGCAGGGAGAGGCATCCCATTCCCTATGGGCAGTGGCTGCATGCCTTGGTTGTGTGCATGTGCTTGGCCCAGCATCCATTCCTGTACCCTGGGGACCCTGGGAGTGATGGCTTCCCGTGTCCTTGAGGACACCTGCCCTCAAGGGTGTCACAGATGGCCAATCCGTGGGAGGGTGAGGCCTTGGCCCTACCTACCAGAACAGGCTCCCTGCACGCCAAGCTTTGCTCCCACACACTGCTACCTCTCCAGTAACCTGTGTGCCGGCCTTCTCCTGGGGGCAGCCTCAGAAAACCTCTGCTCCCTCGGGGGCCACGCTCTCCATTGTTTTGGGGTCCAGGTATGGGCATCTCGGTTCCTGTAGCCTGCCCCTTTCGTGCAGTTCCCACCATATGCCGGTGGGCCTCATGCCTTGCCATGCAGCACCAGGATTTCGGGATTGGCAGCTCTTGGCCACAGGGGTAGGTGCCCTGCAGAATGGCGTTTTGACACCAGGCCTACACTCTTTCCACAGATCATGTACCCAAAGATCCTGTCCTGCGGGCCAAATCTTCCTAGGCCCACCCCTGGCAACTGCCCCAACATCTCCTGCCCTGGCACCCTCCAGGGTATTCTGCTCTACAGTAAGCTCCCCTGGTAAGCAGATTCGGGGGACAAGGGAGTGCCCCCCTGTGTTGCTACTACCTTCCTTGGGTCATGATGAGAACTCATATTGACTCGAAGAGAGATGATGGCCTAAAAATCATGCTCAATAGGATTACGCTGAGGCCCATTGGAAGGTTCCATCCCGAGGTCAGCATCCCGAGGATGCTCGGGGCCCTGGGGGAGCACTGCAGTTTGGGACTTGAGGTGACTGATCCCTTGGGGGTCCCCACTGTGGCTATATTCTGACTGTGGGCCTCCTGGTGCCCAAAGGTGCTTAGGCCTTTGGCCTTGCCTGCCAACTCATTCCCCCTACGAGGATGCCTCCCAGAGAGCCATTGCTTAGCAATCCTGGGCTCCTTGTGTCTTTCCGCGGGCCGTGGTGGCCAGGGTCTCAGTTCGGCCTCAACCAAGGCAGGTGATTTGAAGCCCTGGGATTGGAGGGAAGCCAAGACGCCATGGGGTGGGTTAGGAAGGCTGGTATCTGGGCGGTGGGTGTATGGGCTTTGGGCTGGTAGCCCTGGATATAAGAAAGGGTGGACTTACCTCTTGAAGTTCCTCCATTGGGCCATCCCACCTTCAAGGAAAGGGAAAATTTGGCTGTGTTCCTGACAAGGACCTTAACGTGCAGGGACACTGCCATCAGCCCACATTCAGCTGAGGGCTTGTGCTGCTTCACGTTGTGACGCATTGGCCTATCCAGATGGTGGACCTTGGCCCCTTGGGCCACTGGCGGCTGTCCCCCTCGGCCCTGGGCTGTTCCTGAAGCCCCAGCCATTGCCAAGGTGACCCGGGTGGGACAGCCCAGAGCTTTTGTCCCACACACCTAATTCCAAAGAGCTTGGGCCTCCTCGGACCAGCTGGAGAGTTCTCCTCCCTGATCCCTTGGGCTGTCAAGACAGAAAGGGCCCACCAGGCCAAGGAGGGGAATCTTGAGTTCCTGGGTGCAACAGGCGATGGCCCTGGGGCTCTCGCAGCAGCTCCCTAGCCTTGAGGTAGTGATCCCGGGAAGAGGCACAGTAGGTGCAAGGAGAGGGCTCCCCTGCAAGGGGAGCAATGGCGTCATGACCTGATTGCATGCATGTGGTTGGCCCAGTATCCATTCCTCTGCCCTGGGGATGCTGGGGGCCATGGTTCCCCATGTCTTTGGGGGCACCTGCCAGGCTTGGGGTGCGACAGATGGCCAATCCGTGGGAGGGCAAGGGACTGGACCTAACTACCTACCAGGGCACGCACCCTTCATGACCGGCCCCGCGCCCACAGCGTGCTACCTCTTGGGAAGTGTGTGTGCCGTGCCTTCTTCTGGGGGGCAGCATCAAAAAGGCTCGGCTCCTTCAGAGGCCAAGCTCTCCATTTTTTCGGTGTCCAGGTATGGGCATCTCTGCTCCTATAGCCTGCCCCTTCCTTGTGGTTACCCTCTGTGTGCCGGCTGGCCTAAAGCCTTGCCACACGGCACTAGGCTTTCGGGACTGGCACTTCGTGGCTGTAGGGGCAAGTGTCACTCAGCAGGGCATTCTGACACCTTGCCTACCCCTCTCTCCCCATCATGTTCCCAGACGAAGATTCCGCCCTGAGGGCCACATCTTGCTTGGCGCAGCCCCTGCAAAAGGCCCAAAGTCTTGTGACTCTGTCCCCACCCCCGCCCCCCACCGGGACATCCCGCTCTACAGTAAGTACCCCAGAAATCAGGTTCGGAGGACGCCCTAATGCCCGCCTTCATCATCACTGCCTTGCTTGGGTCAATGATGAGAACTCATATTGCCTTGAAGAGAGATGATGACCTAAAAATCATGCTCAATAGGATTACGCTGAGGCCCAAAGGAGCGGACCATGCCTGGGTCAACATCTGAAGGTTGCTTGGGGTCCTGGGGGAGTGTTGTAGTTTGGGGCTTGAGGCGATGGATCCCTTGAAGGATCCCTCGAAGTTCCCCGCTGTGGCTGTGGCATTTCAATGAGCCTCCAAGTGCCCAAAGGGCCTCAGGACTTCAAACTTCCCTGCTAACCCTATCTGCCTCTCAGGACAAATCCTGGGGAGCCATTGTTTAGCACCTGGTTCTCCTTGTGTCTTTCAATGGACCTTGGTGGCCAGGGTCTCCGTATGGCCTCAAAAATGGCAGGTGAGTGGAAGCCACTGGGATTGGAGGGAAGCAGCAGACGCCACTGGGGTGGGGTCGGGTGGCCTGTGTCTGGGTGGCTGCACTTGGACATCGGACTGGGAGCCCGGGATACCTGTAGTGGGTGGATTTCCCCCTTGAAAGTCCGCCCCTGGACCATCTCATGTGCAGGGTAAGCAAGGGTTTACGTGGATCCCTGACAAGGACCGGAAAGTGTAAGGTCAGCTTATGGCCACAGGGACAGGTGCCCTGCTGTAGGACATTTTGACACCTGGCCTACCCCTCTCTCCCCCGATCCTTTCCCAGATGAAGATCTCGCTCTGACGACCAAGTCCTGCTTGGCCCTGCCCCTGCAAGGAGCCCAACATCTCTTGCCCCCATCCTCCCTCAACTGGGATGTCCAACTCTACAGTAAGCACCCCGGTAACCAGGTTTGGGGGTGGGAGAGCACCTGCCCATGTCACCATTGCCTTGCTTGGGTCAATGATGAGAACTCATATTGTCTCGAAGAGAGATGATCACCTAAAAATCATGCTTAATAGGATTACGCTGATTCCCAATGGAAGGGACCATTCCCGGATCAGCATCCCCAGGATGATCAGGGCCCTGGGCAGTGCTGCAGCTTGGGGCTTGAGGTGACTGATCCCTCGACGCTCCCCCCTGTGGCTGTGGCCCCCTCCAGGGGCCCAAAGGGGTTAAGGCCTTCAGCCTTTTTGGCCACTCATTCCCTCTCCCAGGATGCCTCCCAGGGAGCCATTGCTTGTTAACCCTGGTCTCTTTGTGTCTCTTAGCGGGCCATGCTGGCCAGGGTCTCAGCACATCCTGAACAATGACAGGTGAGTGGAAGAACCCTGGGCATTGAGGGAGGCTGCAGATGCCTTTGTGGTGGGTTCAGGAAGCCCATGTCTGGGAAGCGGCCACATGGGAATCAGGCCAGGAGCCCTGGATGTCCGGAGAGTGTGGACATTTCCCTTGAAGGTCTGCCCTTGGGCCATCCCACATGCAGGGGAAGTTAAATGTTGTCAGGGTCCTGGACAAGGACTGGAAAGTGCAGGGACATCGCTGTCAGCCAACGATCAGCTGAGGGACCTCGCTGCTTCATGATGTGCCCCATGGGCCCATCCAGATGGTGGATGTGGGCCCCTTTGGGCCACTGGTGGTTGTCCCCAATGGTCCTGCGCTGTTCCTGATGCCCTCGCCCTTGGTAAGGTGTCCGGACTGGAGAGCTCAGAGCTCCTTTTGCATACATTGACTCCCAAGGGACTTAGGCCCCCTTGGGGCAGCTGGGGAATTCCCATCCCCAATCCCTTTGGCCGATGAGACAGGAAGGGCACACCAGGCCTAGGAGGGGAATCTTGAGTCCCTGGGTGCAACAGGTGATAGCCCTGGGCCTATCACAGCAGTAATCTAGACCTGAGAGATTGATCTGAGGGAAGAGGCCCAGCAGGTACAGGGAGATACCCCCTTGTACGACAGGCAGTGGGCAGCATGCCTTGTTTGCATGCACATCTTGTTTGCCGAGCATCCATTTCTTTGCCTTGTGGGCCCTGGGGGCAGTGGCTCCCCATGTCCTCAAGAGCACCTGCCCAGCTCCGGGTGCCACAGATGGCCAATGGTGGGAGGGCAAGGGCCTGGCCCTACCTACGAGGGCATGCACACTGCACACTGGGCTGCATGCCCACAGCGTTCTAACTCTCAGGAATCCGATGTGCCGAGCCTTCTCCTGGGGGCCAGCATCAGCAAGGCTTGGCTCCCTTGGGGGCCATATTCTCCATTGTTTCTGGGTCCAGGTATGGGCATCTCTGCTCCTGTAGCCTACCCCTTCTTTGTGTCCCTCCACCGTGTGCCAGGGGGCCTCAAGTGTTGCCACGTGTTGCCAGGTTTCTGGGAGTGGACCCTCTGGGACGCAGGGGCAGGTACCCTGGAGCAGGGCGTTTTGAGCGCTGGCCTACCCCTCTCTCCCCAGATTGTGTCCCCAGTTGAAGAACCCGCCCTGAGGGCCAAGTCTTGCTAGGCCCAGCACCTGCAAAAAGCCCAACATTTCATGTCCCCGCACCACCACGCGGCAACCTGCTCTACAGTAGGCACCCCTGAGGAGCAGTTTGGGGGACAGAAAGCGTCTGCTCTGGTCACAACTGCCTTCCTTGGGTTACGTGGCACCAGGTTTTCGGAACTGGGAGCTTTTGGCCACTGAGGCAGGTGCCCCACAGCAGGACATTTTGACACCTAGCCTATGACTCTCTCCACAGATCCTGCCCCAGACCAAGTTCCTGCCCTGAGTTCAAGTCTTGCTAGACCAAGCCACAGCCAGAATCCCAACTCTTGGGTTCCCATCACCCACCGGAGCATGCCACTCTGCAGTAAGCACCCAGGGTAAGCAGGTTCGCGGGGGCAGGAGAGGGCTCGCCGGCATCGCCATTGCCTTGCTTGGGTCAATGATGAGAACTCATATTGTCTTGAAGAGAGATGATGACCTAAAAATCATGCTCAATAGGATTATGCTGAGGCCCAATGGAAGGGACCAACTCAGAGTCATCATCCTGAGGATGCTCAGGGCCCTCGGGGAGCACTGTAGTTTGGGGCTTGAAGTGACCGATCCCTCAGGCCTCACCACTTTGGCTGTGGCCTGACTATGGGCCTCCAGGTGCACAAGAGGTGCTCGGGCCTTCAGCCTTGCCTGCCAACCCATCCCCCCTCTCAGGATGCCTTCCGGGGAGCCATTGCTTAGCAACCCTGGTCTCTTTGTGTCTTTCAGCAGGCCTTCGTGGTCAGGGTCTCAGTGTGGTCACAAGCATGGCAGGTGAGTGGAGCCCCTGGGCTTCGAGGGAGGCCATAGACGCCATCTGGAGTGGGTACGGGTGGCCTGTGTCTGGGTGGTGGCCACATGGGGGTCTGGTTGGGAGACCTGGATGGTCGGAGAGGGTGGATTTCCCCATTGAAGGTCCGACCTTGGGTCATCCCAGGTGGAGGGGAATTGAAAGATTGGCCGGGTCTCTGACATGGACCAGAAAGTGCAGGGACACCACTGTCAGCCAACAATCAGCTGAGGGACCTTGCTGCTTCACGGTTTGCCCCATGTGCCCATCCAGATGGTTGATATAGGCCCCTTGGGGCCACTTGTGGCTGTCTCCTTGGACCTGGGGTATTCATGAAGCCCCAGACCTTGGCAAGTTGCCCTGGGCTGGAGAGCTCAGAGTTCCTGTCGCATGCAGCCGACTCCCATGGAGCTTGGGCCCCTCGGGGCAACTGGGAGTTCCCCTCTCCTATCACTTGGGCCACTGAGACAGGAAGGGCCACCTGGCCTAGGAGGGTAATCTTGAGTCCCTGGGCACAATAGGCAATGTCCTTGGGCCTATCATCGCGGCACTCTAGATCTGAGGGAGTGATCCCAGTGATGAGGCCCAACAAGTGCAGGGAGGGGGCCCCTGTGCACAGTGGGAATGGGCAGCATGCCTGGTTGTGAGCATGCTGTTATCCCGGCATCCATTCCTCTGCCCTTGGGACCCTGAGGGCCATGGGTCCCCATGTCCTTGAGGGCACCAGCCCAACTTCAGGTGTCAGAGATGGCCAATCTGTGGGAGGGCGAGGGCCTGACTGTACATACCAGGGCACCCACCCTTCATGCGTGGCTCAGAGTCCACAGTGTGCTACCACTCTGGAAGGCTGTGTGCTGGGCCTTCTGGGGGGCAGCACAGCAAATCTCAGTGCTCATGGGGGCCACGCTTTCTCTTGTTTTGTGGTCAAGGTATGGGCATTTCTGCTCCTGTAGTTTGTCCCTTTCATGTGGTCCCCTGCCATATGCTGGCCAGCCTAACAGCTTGCCACGCAGCCGCAGGCTTTACACACTGGCTGCTCTTGGTTACAATGGCAGGTGCCACGGAGCAGTGCATTTTGACACCTCGCCCACCCCCCTCTCCCCAGCTCGTGTCCCCAGACGAAGATCCTGCCCTGAGGTCCAAGTCTTGCTAGGCTCAGACACTGCAAGATGCCCAATGTCTCATGCCCCCACCCCGCCCCCCGGGCATCCCTCTCTACAGTAAGCAACCCCAGTAAACTGGTTCGGGGGAGGAGTGAGTGCCTGTTTCATCGCCACTGCCTTCCTTGGATCAATGATGAGAACTCATAATGTCTCAAAGAGAGATGATGACCTAAAAATCATGCTCAATAGGATTACGCTGAGGCCCAAGGGAGGGGATCATGCTGGGCTCAGCATCCTGAAGATGCTCGGGCCCCTGGGTGAGCACTTCAGATTGGGGCTTGAGGCAACTGTTCTCTCAAGGCTCCCCACTGTGGCTATGAACTGACTGTGGGCCTCCAGGTGACCACGAGTGGATCAAGCCTTCGGCCTTGCCTGCTGACCCATTCTTCCTCCAAGGATGCCTCCTGAAGAGCCATTGCTTTGCAACCCCGATTTCCTTGTGTCTTTCTCGGGCCTTGGTGGCCATTGTCTTGGTGCAGCCACAACCATGGCAGGTGAGTGGAAGCCACTGCACTTGGAGGAAGGCCGCAGATGTCATTGGGGTGGGTCATGAGGCCCTTATCTAGGTGGCTGCCGCATGGGAATATGGCTGGGAGCCCTGGATGTCTGGAGAGGGTGGACTTCCCCTTGAAGGTCCACCATTGGGCATGTGAAAGATGGGCTGGGTCCCTTAGGACTAGAAAGTGCAGGGACACTGCCGTCACCCAGTTCAGTTGAGGGATCTTGCTGCTTCAAGGTGTGCCCCATGGGTCCATCCAGATGGTGGACGTGGGCCCCTTGGGACCACTGGCGGCTGTCCCCCTCAGCCCTCAACTGTTCCTGTAGCCCCAGCACTTGGCAAGGTGCCCTGGGCAGAAGAGCCCAGAGTTCCTGATGCATGTACCCAACTGCCAAGGAGCTTGGGTCACCTCAGGGTAGCTGGGAGCTCCCCTCCCCGATCCCTTGGGCTGCTGAGACAGCAAGTGGCCCTCTGGGACTAGGAGGGGAATCTCAAGTCCCTGGGCACAACAGGCGATGGCTCTGGGCCACTCTAGATCTGATGGAGTTATCCAGGGGAAGAGGCTCATCAGATGCAGGGAGAGGCCCCGCCCCACTTGCATGCCTGGCAGTGTGCTACCTGCCTTGGTTGTATGCATGTGTTTGGCTCAGCATTCATTCCTCTACCCTGGGGACCCTGGGGGCGATGGCTTCCCATGTCCTCGAGGACACCTACCCTCGAGGGTGTCACAGATGGCCAATCCGTGGGAGGGTGAGGCCTTGGCCCTACCTAACAGGACAAGCCCCCTGCACGCCATGTCTCGTTCCCATATCCTGATAACTCACAGGTAACCTGTGTGCCAGCCTTCTCCTGGGGGGTAGCCTCAGCAAGGCTTGGCTCCCTTGGGGGCCATACTCTCCATTTTTGCAGGGTTCAGGTATGGGCATCTTGGTCCTGTAGCCTGCCCTTTTCTTGCAGTTCCCACTGTATGCCAGACAGCCTCACGGCTTGCCATGTGGCACCAGTATTTCAGGACTGGCATCCCTGGCTGCAGGGGTAGGTGCCCGGGAGAATGGCGTTTTGACACCAAGCCTACCCTCTCTCCCCAGATCACGTACCCATACAAGGATCCTGCTCTGAGGACCAAATCTTCCTAGGCCCAGCCCTGGCAAGTGGCCCAACATCTCCTGCTCTGACACCCCCAGGGTAATCCACTCTACAGTAAGCTCCCCCGGTAAGCGGATTCAGGAGACAGGAGAGTGCCCACCTGCATTGCTACTGCCTTGCTTGGGTCCATGATGAGAACTCATATTGTCTCGAAGAGAGATGATGACCTAAAAATCGTGCTCAATAGGATTATGCTGAGGCCCATTGGCAGGGTCCATCCCAAGGTCAGCATTCTGAGGATGCTTGGGGCCCTGGGAGAGTGCTACAGTTTGGGGCTTGAGGTGACCAATCCCTTGGGGGTCCCCACTGTGGCTATGGTCTGACTATGGGCTTCCAGGTGCCCAAAGGTGCACAGGCCTTCGGCCTTGCCTGCCGACTAATTCCCCCCACCAGGACGCCTCCCAGGGAGCCATTGCTTAGCAATCCTGGACTCCTTGTGTTTTTCCATGGGCCGTGGTGGCCAGAGTCACAGTTCAGCCTCAACCATGGCAGGTAATTGGAAGCCACTGGGCTTGGAGGGAGGCCGAGATGCTGTAGGGGTGGGTTCGGGAGGATGGTATCTGGGCGGCAGCCGCATGGGCTTCGGGCTGGTAGCCCTGGACATAAGGAGAGGGTGGACTTACCTCTTGACAGTGCACCCTTGGGCCATCCCACCTGCAAGGGAAGGGAAAATTTTGCCATGTCCCTGACAAGGACGGGAAAGTACAGGGAAACCACCGTCAGCCCACGTTCAGCTGAGGGCTCATGCTGCTTCACGTTGTGATGCATTGGCCTGTCCAGATGGTCGACCTGGGCCCCTTGGGCCACTGGTGGCTGTCCCCCTCGGCCCTGGGCTGTTCCTGAAGCCCTGGCCATTGCCAAGATGACCCGGGTGGGACAGCCCAGAGCTTCTGTCCCACACACCTACTCCAAGGAGCTTGGGCCTCCTTGGACCAGCTGGGAAGCTATCCTCCCTGATCCCTTGGGCTGTCAAGACAGAAAGGCCCACCAAGCCAAAGAGGGGAATCTTGAGTTCCTGAATGCAACAGGCGATGGCCCTGGGGCTCTCACAGCAGCTCCCTAGCCCTGAGGTAGTGATCCCGGGAAGAGGCCCAACAGGTGCAAGGAGAGGGCCTCCCTGCAAGGGGAGTAATGGGCGTCATGACCTGGTTGCATGCTTGTGGTTTGCCCAGTATCCATTCCTCTGCCCTGGGGACGCTGGGGGCTGTGCCTCCCCATATCTTCAAGGGCACCTGCCAGGCTCGGGGTATGACAGATGGCCAGTCCGTGGGAGGGCAAGGGCCTGGACCTAACTACAAGGGCATGCACCCTTCACGACTGGCCCCATGCCCACAGCGTGCTACCTCTCGAGAACCGTGTGTGCCATGCCTTCTTCTGGGGGGCAGCATGAAAAAGGCTCGGCTCCTTCAGGGGTCAAGCTTTCCATTTTTGGGGGGTCCAGGCATGGGCATCTCTGCTTCTATAGCCTGCCCCTTCCTTGCAGTTACCCACTGTGTGCCAGCAGGCCTAAAGCCTTGCCACACGGTGCTAGGCTTTCGGGACTGGCACTTCTTGGCTGCATGGGCTGGTTGCATGCAACAGGGCATTCTGACACCTGGCCTACCCCTCTCTCCCCAGATCGTGTCCCTAGATGAAGATTCTGCCCTGAGGGCCACGTCTTGCTAGGCCCAGTCCCTGCAAGAGGCCCAAAGTCTCATGACTCTTCCCCCACCCCCCACCGGGGCATCCTGCTTTACAGTAAGCACCCCAGATATCAGGTTCAGGGGATGCCCTAATGCACACCTGCATCATCACTGCCTTGCTTGGGTCAATGATGAGAACTCATATTGTCTCAGAGCGAGATGATGACCTAAAAATCATGCTCAATAGGATTACGCTGAGGCCCAATGGAGGATACCATGCCGGGATGAACATCTGAAGGTTGCTTGGGGTCCTCGGGGAGCACTGTAGTTTGGGGCTTGAGGTGATAGATCCCCCAAAGTTCCCCACTGCGGCTGTGGCCTTTCAATGGGCCTCCAAGTGCCCAAAGGGCCTCAGGCCTTCGAACTCCCTTGATCACCCTATCCGCCTCCCAGGACAACTGGAAAGCCATTGCTTAGCACCTGGTTCTCCTTGTGACTTTCAGCTGACCATGGTGGCCAGAGCCTCTGCACGGCCTCAAACATGGCAGGTGAGTGGAAGCCACTGGGATTGGAGGGAAGCAGCAGACGCCATTGGGGTGGGGTCGGGTGGCCCGTGTCTGGGTGGCTGCACATGGACATTGGACTGGGAGCCCTGGATATCTGTAGCAGGTGGATTTCCCCCTTGTAAGTACGCCCTTGGACCATCTCACGTGCAGGGTAAGCAAGGGTTTGCGTGGGTCCCTGACAAGGACTGGAAAGTGTAAGGTCACCAACGTCAGCCCACGTTCAGCTGAGGGCTCTTGTTGCTTCAGGGTGTGCCTCATGGGCCCATCCAGATGGTGGACGTGGGCCCCTTGGGCCACTGGCATATGTCCACCTTGGCCCTGAGCTATTCCTAAAGCACTGGCCCTTGGCAAGTTGCCCCGGGAGGGAGAGCCAAGAATTCCTGTCACATGCAGTCGACTCCCAAAGAGCTTGGGCCCGATTTGGGCAGCTGGGGAGCTCCCCTCTTGATCCCTTGGGGCGCATAGACAGGAAGAGGCCACCGAGCCTAGGAGGGGATTCTCGAATCCCTAGGTGCAACAGGCGTTGGCCCTGGGCCTATGGTTGCAGCACGCTAGACATGAGGGAGTGATCCCTGGAAGAGGCCAAACAGGTGCAGGAACAGGGTGCCCTTGCACAGCGGACAGTGGGTGGCATGCCTTGGTTGCATGGACGTGATTACCCTGGCATCCATCCCTCTGACCTTGGGGCCCCAGGGGCTGTGACTCCCTAGGTCCTCGAGGTCACTTGCCCAACTGCAAGTGTCACAGATGGCCAATCCCTAGGAGGGTGAGGGCCTTGTCCTAACTACAAGAGAATACACCCTTCTTGCCTGGCCCCTCAACCACAGGGTGCTACCTTTCGGGAAGCCTGTCTGCCCAGCCTTCTCCTGGGTGGCAGCATCAGCAAGGCTTGGTTCCCTCGGGGACTACATTCTCCGGTTTCAGGGTCCAGGTACGGGCATCTCTACTCCTGTAGCCTGCCCCTTCCTTTCAGTCCCCCAATGTGTGCTGGCAATCCTCACGACTTGCCACATGGCACCAGGCTTTCAGGACTGGCAGCTCTTGGCCACAGGGACAGGTGCCCCAGTGCAGGACATTTTGACAGCTGGCCACCCCTCTCTCCCCAGATGCCATCCCCAAGATGAAGATCGCTCCCTGAGGTCCAAGTCTTGCTAGGCCAAGCCCTGGCAAGGGGCCCAACATCTCGTGCCATCGCCCCCTTCCCAGGGCATCCTGTTCTACAGAAAGCACCCTGGGTAAGCCAGTTCAGGGGATGCGAGAGTGCCCCCGTGTGTCGCCATTGCCTTGCTTGGGTCAATGATGAGAACTCAGTTTGTCTCGAAGAGAGTTGATGACCTAAAAATCATGCTCAATAGGATTACACTGAGACCCAGTGGAGGGGACCATCCCCAGGTCAGCATCGAGAAGATTCTCAGGGCCCTGGGGGAGAGCTGCTGTTTGGGGCTTGAAGCGACCAATCCCTTCAGGCTCCCCGCTGTGGCTGTTGTCTGACTATGGGCCTCCAGGTGCCAAAGAGGTGCTCAGGGCTTCTGCCTTGCCTGCCGACTCATTCCCCCTCCCAGGATGCCTCCCAGGGAGCCATTGCTTAACAACCCAGGTCCCCTTGTGTCTTTCAGTGGGCCGTGGTGGCCAGGGTCTCCATGTGGATTCAACCATGGCAGGTGAGTGGAATCCACTGGCCCTGGAGGAAGGCCGCAGATGCCATCCGGGTGGGTTCGGGAGGTCCGTGTCTGGGAGGCAGCCACACGGGCGTTGTGCTGGGAGCCCTAGATGTCTGGATAGGGTGGATTTCCCCATTGAAGGTCCTCCCTTGGGCCATCGCATGTGCAGGGGAAGTGAAAGGTTGGCGGGGTGCCTGACAAGGACTGGAAAGTGCAAGGACGCCGCCGTCAGTCCACGTTCAGCTGAGGGCTCCTGTTGCTTCATTTTGTGTCCCATGGACCTGTACAAATGGTGGACTTTGGCCCCTTGGGGCCACTGGCAGCTCTCCCCCTTAGCCCTGGGGTGTTCCTGAAGCCCTGGCCCTTGGCAATGTGCCCTGGGCAGGAGAGCCCAGAGCTCCTGTCACATGCAACCGACTCTCAAAGAGCTTGGGCCCCCTCAGGGCAGCTGAGGAGCACCGTCCCTGATCCCTTAGCCTGCTGAAGCAGGAAGGGCTTACCAGAACTTGAAGGGGAATCTCGAGTCCCTGGGCACAACAGGCAATGGCCCTGGGCCTATCGTGGTGGCACTCTAGACCTGAGGGAGTGATCCAGAAGAGGCCCAGCAGGTGCAGGGAGAGGGCTCTCTTGCACGGCGGGCAGTGGGCGGCATGCCTTGGTTGCGTGCATGTGGGTGGCCTGGCATCCATTCCTCTGCCTTAAGGACCCTGAGGGCCGTGGCTCCCCTTGTCCTCAAGGGCACCTGCCCAGCTCCAGGTGCCACAAATGGCCAATACGTGGGAGGACGAGGGCCTGACCCTACCTACCAGGGCACTCACCCTGCATGCCCAGTCCTGTGCCCACAGCTTGCTACCTCTCAGGAAGCCTGTGTGCTGGGCCTTCTTGGGGGGCAGCATCAGCAAGAATTGGCTCCCTCAGGGGCCACACTCTCCATTGTTTTGGGGTCCAGGTATGGCTTCCTCTGCTCCTGTAGCCTGCCCCTTCCTTGCAGTCCCCCGCATGTGACGGCCAGGCTCAAGCCTTGCAACACACTGCCACGGTTTTGGACTGTCAGCTTACGGCCACAGGGACAGGTGCCCTGGTGTAGGACGTTTTGACACCTGCCTACCCCTCTCTCCCCAGATCCCGTCCCAGGTGAAGATTTCACTCTGAGGGCCAAGTCCTGCTTGGCCCTGCCCCTGCAAGGAACCCAACGTCTCTTGCTCTCATCCCCACTTAACCAGGACGTCCAACTCTACAGTAAGCATGCCAGTAACCAGATTCGGGGGATAGGAGAGCACCTGCCTGCATCATCACTGTTTTGCTTGGGTCAAAAATGAGAACTCATATTGTCTCGAAGAGAGATGATCACCTAAAAATCATGTTTAATAGGATTATGCTGAGTGGAAGCCCCTGGGCCTGAAGGGAGGCTGCAGATGCCTTTATGGTGGGTTCGGGAGGCAGGTGTCTGGGATGTGGCCTCATGGGAATCGGGCCAGGAGACCTGGATGTCCAGAGAGGGTTGACTTCCCCCTTGAAGATCCACCCTTGGACCCTCCCATGTGTAGGGGAAGTTAAATGTTGTCAGGGTCCTAGACAAGGACCAGAAAGTGCAGGGACACCACTGTCAGCCCACGTTCAGCTGAGGGACCTCGTTGCTTCATGGTGTGCCCCATGGGACCATCCAGATGTTGGACGTAGGCCCCTTTGGGACACTGGTGACTGTCCCAAATGGCCCTGGGCTGTTCCTGAAGCCCTCAACCTTGGTAAGGTGTCCCGGGCTGGAGAGCTCAGAGCTCCTTTTGCATACGTTGACTCCCAAGAGGCTTGAGCCCCCTTGGGGCAGCTGGAGAGTTCCCTTCCCTGATCTCTGTGGCTGCTGAGACAGGAAGGGCCCACCAGGCTTAGGAAGGGAATCTCATGTCGCTGGGTGCAACAGGCGATAACCCTGGGCATATCACGGTGGCACTCTAGACCTGAGGGATTGATCTGAGGGAAGAGGCCCAGCAGGTACAGGGAGATACCCCCTTGTACAGCAGGCAGTGGGCGGCATGCCTTGTTTGCATGCACATCTTGTTTGCCGAGCATCCATTTCTCTGCCTTGTGGGCCCTGGGGGCAGTGGCTCCCCATGTCCTCAAGAGCACCTGCCCAGCTCCGGGTGCCACAGATGGCCAATGGTGGGAGGGCAAGGGCCTGGCCCTACCTACGAGGGCATGCACACTGCACACTGGGCTGCATGCCCACAGCATTCTACCTCTCAGGAATCCGATGTGTCGAGCCTTCTCTTGGGGGCCAGCATCAGCAAGGCTTGACGCCCTTGGGGGCCATATTCTCCATTGTTTCTGGGTCCAGGTATGGGCATCTCTGCTCCTGTAGCCTACCCCTTCCTTGTGTCCCTCTGCCGTGTGTGGGGCGGCCTCACGTGTTGCCACGCGTCTCCAGGGTTCCAGGAATGGACCCTCTTGGATGCAGGGGCAGGTACCCTGGAGCAGGGCGTTTTGAGAGCTGGCCTACCCCTCTCTCCCCAGATTGTGTACCCAGTTGAAGAACCCGCCCTGAGGGCCAAGTCTTGCTAGGCCCCGCACCTGCAAGAAGCCAAACATTTCATGCCCCCGCACCACCGCGCGGCAACCTGCTTTACAGTAGGCACCCCTGAGGAGCAGTTTGGGGGATGGAGAACGTCCGCTCGGGTCACAACTGCCTTCCTTGGGTTACGTGGCACCAGGCTTTTGGAACTGGGAGCTTTTGGCCACTGAGGCAGGTGCCCCACAGCAGGACATTTTGACACCTAGCCTATGACTCTCTCCACAGATCCTGCCCCAGACCAAGTTCCTGCCCTGAGTTCAAGTCTTGCTAGGCCAAGCCACAGCCAGAATCCCAACTCTTGGGTTCCCATCACCCACCAGAGCATGCCACTCTGCAGTAAGCACCCAGGGTAAGCAGGTTTGCAGGGGCAGGAGAGCGCTCGCCGGCATCGCCATTGCCTTGCTTGGGTCAATGATGAGAACTCATATTGTCTCGAAGAGAGATGATGACCTAAAAATCATGCTCAATAGGATTATGCTGAGGCCCAATGGAAGGGACCATCTCAGAGTCAGCATCCTGAGGATGCTCAGGGCCCTGGGGGAGCGCTGCAGTTTGGGGCTTGAAGCGACTGATCCCTCAGGCCTCACCACTTTGGCTGTGGCCTGACTGTGGGCCTCCAGGTGCCCATGAGGTGCTCGGGCTTTTGGCCTTGCCTGCCGACCCATCCCCCCTCCCAGGATGCCTTCCGGGAGCCATTGCTTAGCAACTCTGGTCTCTTTGTGTCTTTCAGTGGGCCTTGGTGGCCAGGGTCTCAGTGTGGTCACAAACATGGCAGGTGAGTGGAGCCCCTGGGCTTCGAGGGAGGCCATAGATGCCATCTGGAGTGGGTACAGGTGGCCTGTGTCTGGGTGGCGGTCACATGGGTGTCGGGTTGGGAAACCTGGATGGCAGGAGAGAGTGGATTTCCCCACTGAAGGTCCGACCTTGGGCCATCCCAGGTGCAGGGGAATTGAAAGATTGGCCAGGTCCCTGACATGGACTAGAAAGTGCAGGGTCACCGCTGTTAGGCAACGATCAGCTGAGGGACCTCACTGCTTCACGGTGTGCCTATATGCCCATCAAGATGGTGGATATAGGCCCTTTGGGGCCACTTGTGGCTGTCTCCTCGGACGTGGGGTATTCATGAAGGCCAGACCTTGGTGAGTTGCCCTGGGCCAGAGAGCCCAGAGCTCCTCTCACATTCACCTGACTCCCAAGTAGCTTGGGTCCCCTCGGGGAACTGGGGAGTTCCCCTCTCCAATCCCATGGGCCGCTGAGACAAGAAGGACCAACCTGGCCTAGGAGGGTAATCTTGAGTCCCTGGGCATAACAGGCGATGTCCTTGGGCCTATTATCTCGGCAATCTAGATCTGAGGGGGTGATCCCAGTGATGAGACCCAGCAGGTGCAGGGAGAGGGCCCCTATGCAGGGTGGGAGTGGGCAGCATGCCTGGTTGGGAGCACGCTGCTATCCCGGCATCCATTCCTCTGCCCTCAGGACTCTGAGAGCCGTGTGTCCCCATGTCCTCGAGGACACCAGCCCAACTCCGGATGTCAGAGATAGCCAATCCATGGGAGGGCAAGGGCTTAACTGTACATACCAGGGCACCCACCCTTCATGCCTGGCCCAGAGTCCACAGCGTGCTACCTCTCAGGAAGTCTGTTTGCCAGGCCATCTGGGGGGCAGCATCAGCAAGGCTCAGCTCTCACGGGGGCCATGCTCTCTGTTGTTTTGTGGTCATAGTATGGGCATTTTTGCTCCTGTAACTTGCCCCTTCCATGCCGTCTCCTGTCTAATGCTGGCTGGCCTCACACCTTGCCATGCAGCACCAGGCTTTCTGGACTGGCAGCTCTTGGCTACAATGGCAGGTGCCGCAGAGCAGTGTGTTTTCATACCTCACCTACACCTCTCTCCCCAGATCCTCTCCCCAGATGAAGATCCCACCCTGAGGGCCAAGTCTTGCTAGGCCCAGACACTGCAAGACGCCCAACGTCTCATGCCCCCACCCCCCCACCGGGCATCACGCTCTACAGTAAGCATCCCCAGTAATCATTTTCGGGGGATGGGTGAGTGCCTGTCTGCATCACCACTGCTTTCCTTGGATCAATGATGAGAACTCATAATGTCTCGAAGAGAGATGATGACCTAAAAATCATGCTCAATAGGATTACGCTGAGGCCCAATGGATTAGATCATGCTGGGTTCAGCATCCTGAGGATGCTCGGGGCCCTGGGCGAGCGCTTCAGATTGGGGCTTGAGGCAACCATTCCCTCAAGGCTCCCACTGTGGCTATGTACTGACTGTGGGCCTCCAGGTGCCCACGAGTGGATCATGCCTTCGGCCTTGCCTGCCAACCCATTCTTCCTCCAAGGATGCCTCCTGAAGAGCCATTGCTTTGCAACCCCGATTTCCTTGTCTTTCTTGGGCCGTGGTGGTCATTGTCTCGGCGCAGCCTCAGTGAAGCCACTGCACTTGGAGGGAGGCCGCAGATGTCGTTGGGGTGGGTCGTGAGGCCCGTGTCTAGGTGGCTGCCCCATAAGAATATGGCTGGGAGCCCTGGATGTCCAGAGAGGGTGGTCTTCCCCTTGAAGATCCGCCCTTGGGCCATCCCACATGCAGGGGAAGCGAAAGATGGGCTGGATCCCTTACAAGGACTAGAAAGTTCAGGGACGTTGCCATCACCCAGTTCAGCTGAGGGATCTTGCTGCTTCATGGTGTTCCCCATGGGCCCATCCAGATGGTGGATGTGGGCCCTTAGGGACCACTGGTGGCTGTCCCCCTCAGCCCTCAACTGTTCCTGAAGCCCTGGTACATGGCAAGGTGCCCTGGGTGGAAGAGCCTAGAGTTCTTGTCACATGCACCCGACTGCCAAGGAACTTGGGCCCCCTCCGGGCAGCTGGGAGCTCCCCTCCTCGATCCCTTGAGCTGCCAAGACAGCAAGGGCCCACCGGGTCTAGGAGGGGAATCTCAAGTCCCTGGGCACAACAGGCGATGGCCCTGGGGCTCTCGCCCTGACACTCTAGACCTGATGGAGTTATCCAGCGGAAGAGGCTCAGCAGGTGCAGGGAGAGACCCCCTGCCCTTGCGTGGCGGGCAGTGCGCTACATGCCTTGCTTGCATGCGTGTGCTTGGCCCAGCATCCATTCCTCTACCCTGGGGACCCTGGGGGCCACGGCTTCCCATGTCCTTGAGGACACCTGCCCTTGAGGGTGTCATGGATTGCCAATCAGTGGGAGGGTGAGGCCTTGGCCCTACCTACCAGGACAAGCTCCCTGCACACCATGCCTCGCTCCCACACCCTGCTACCTCTCAGGTAGCCTGTGTGCCAGCCTTCTCCTGGGGGGCAGCCTCAGCAAGGCTCGGCTCCCTCGGGAGCCATGCTCTTCATTGTTTTGGGGTCCAGGTAGGGGCATCTCTGCTCCTGTAGCCTACCCCTTTCTTGCAGTTCCCACCATATGCTGGCAGGCCTCACACCTTGCCATGTGGCACCAAGTTTTGGGAATGGCAGCTCTTGGCTGCAGGGGTAGGTGCCCCGGAGAATAGTGTTTTGACACCAGGCCTACCCTCTCTCCCCAGATCATGTACCCAGATGAGGATCCTGCCCTGAGGGCCAAATCTTCCTAGGCCCAGCCCTGGAATAGGCCCAACATCTCCTGCCCTGACACCCACGCGAGGGCCTGGACCTACCTACCAGGGCACGCACCCTTCACTACTGGCCCTGCACACACACACAGCGTGCTACCTTTTGGGAAGCTTGTGTGCCATGCCTTCTTCTGGAGGGCAGCATCAAAAAGGCTCGGCTCCTTCAGGGCCCCGCTCTCCATTTTTTCAGGGTCCAGGTATGGGCATCTCTGCTCCTATAGCCTGCCCCTTCCTTGGAGTTACCCACTAATTGCTGGCTGGCCTAAAGACTTGCCATAGGATGCCAGGCTTTTGGGACTGGCACATCTTGGCTGCAGGGGCAGGTGCCATGCAGCAGGGCATTCTGACACCTGGCCTACCCCTCTCTCCCCAGATTGTGTCCCCAGACGAAGATTCTGCTCTGAAGACCAAATCTTGCTAGGCCCAACCCCTGCAAGAGGCCCAAAGTCTCGTGACTCCATCCACCCACCCCCGCCGGGGCATCCCACTCTACAGTAAGCTCCTCTGGTAAGTGGATTCCAGGGACAGTATAACGCCCACCTGGGTCATTACTGCCTTGTTTGGGTCAATGATGAGAACTCGAAGAGAGATGATGACCTAATAATCATGCTCAATAGGATTATGTTGAGGCCCAATGGAGGATACCATGCCATGGTCAACATCCCAAGGTTGCTTGGTGTCCTGGGGGAGCTCTGTAGTTTGGAGCTTGAGGTGACAGTTCCCTCGAAGTTCCCCACTGTGCCTGTGGCCTTTCTGTGGCCTGTGGCCTTTCTGTGGGCCTCCAAGTGCCCAAAAGTCCTCAGACCTTCGACCTTCCCTGATGACCCATTCCACCTTCCAGGACACCTCCTGGGGAGCTATTGCTTAGCACCTGGTTCTCCTTGTGTCTTTTAGTAGGCCTTGGAGGCCAGGGTGTCCATGCGGCCTCAAACATGGCAGGTGAGTGGACCACTGGGCTTGGAGGGAAGCGGCAGATGCCATTGGGGTGGGTTCAGGTGGCCCGTGTGTGGGTGGTGGCACATGGACATTGGCCTGGAAGCCCTGGATGTCTGTAGCGGGTGGACTTCCCCCTTGAAAGTCTGCCCTTGGACCATCTCATGTTCATAGGAAGCAAAGGTTTGTGTGGGTCCCTGACAAGGACCAGAAAGTGTAAGGGGGCCAGCATCAGCCCACATTCAGCTGAGGGCTCTTGCTGCTTCATGGTGTGCCCCATGGACCCATCCAGATGGTGGATGTGGGCCCCTTGGGCCACTGGCATCTGTCCACCTGGGTCCTGAGCTGTTCCTGAAGCACTGGCCATTGGCAAGTTGCCTTGGGCGGGAGAACCCAGAGCTCCTGTTGCATGTACTCGACTCCCAAAGAGCTTGGGCCCACTTGGGGCAGCTGGGGAGCTCCCCTCCCAATCCCTTGGAGTGCATAGACAGGAAGAGCCCACCGGGCCTAGGAGGGGATTCTTGAATCCCTAGGCACAACAGGCGATGGCACTGGGCCTATGGTCGCAGCACTCTAGACCTGAGGGAGTGATTCAAGTAAGAGGCTAAACAGGTGTAGGGACAGGGTCCCCCTGCATGGAGGACAGTGGGTGACATGCCTTGGTTGCATGGAAGTGATTACCCTGGCACCCATTCCTCTGACCTGGGGCCCTGGGGGCCATGGATCCCCGTGTCCTCGAGGGCATCTGCCCAACTCTGGGTGCCACAGATGGCCAATCCGTGGGAGGGGGAGGTCCTGGCCCTACCTACCAGGGCACACACCCTTCACGTCCGGCCCACTGCCCACAGTGTGCTACCTCTCAGGAAGCCTGTGTGTCAGGCCTTCTTGGGGGCAGCATCAGCAAGGCTCGGCTCCCTTGGGGGCCATACTTTCCGTTTTTTGGGGTCCAGGGATAGGTATCTCTGCTCCTGTAGCCTGCCCCTTCCTTGCGGTCCCCTGATGTGTGCTGGCAATTCTCACAACTTGCAAAGGGGCACCAGACTTTTGGGACTGGCAGCACTTGGCCGCAGGGGCAGGTGCCCCAGTGCAGGACATTTTGACAGCTGGCCTACCCCTCTCTTTCCAGATGCCATCCTAGAATTAAGATCCCGCCCTGAGGTCCAAGTCTTCCTAGGCTAAGCCCCATTAAGAGGCCCAACATTCTGTGCCATTGACCCCTTCCCAGGGCATCCCGCTCTACAGGAAGAACCCTGGGTAAGCCAGTTTGGTGGACAGGAGAGTGCCCACCTGTGTCGACATTGCTTTGCTTGGGTCAATGATGAGAACTCATATTGTCTCAAAGAGAGTTGATGACCTAAAAATCATGCTCAATAGGATTACACTGAGGCCAAGTGCCTCAACAATGGCAGGTGAGTGGAAGCCACTGGCTTTGCAAGGAGGCCACAGATGCCATCGTGGTTGGTTTGGGAGTCCTGTGTCTGGGAGGTAGCTACATGGGCTTCGGACCAGGAGCCCTGGATATATGGAGAGGGTGGACTTACCTCTTGAAGGTCCGCCCTTGTGCCATCCCACCTGCAAGGAAAGGGAAAGTTTGGCCATGTCCCTGACAAGGACCTTAACATGAAGGGACACTGCCGTCAGCCCACGTTCAGCTGAGGGCTCATGCTGCTTCACGTTGTGATGCATTGGCCTGTCCAGATGGTGGACCTGGGCCCCTTGGGCCACTGGTGGCTGTCCCCCTCAGCCCTGGGCTGTTCCTGAAGCCCCAGCCATTGCCAAGGTGACCTGGGTGGGACAGCCCAGAACTTCTGTCCCACACACCTACTCCAAGGAGCTTGGGCCTCCTTGGACCAGCTGGGAAGCTCTCCTCCCTGATCCCTTGGACTGTCAAGACAGAAAGGACCCACCAGGCCAAAGAGGGGAATCTTGAGTTCCTGGGTGCAACCGGCGATGGCCCTGGGCCTCTCGCAGTGGCACTCTAGACCTGAAGTAGTGATTCCCCTCCCAGCAGGTGCAGGGAGAGGACCCCCTGCCAGGGGAGCAATGGGTGTCATGACCTGTTTGCATGCATGTGGTTGGCCCAGTATCCATTCCTCTGCCCTGGGAACCCTGGGGGCCATGCCCCCCCATGTCTTCGAGAGCATCTGCCAGGCTCGGGGTGCAACAGATGGCCAATCTGTGGGAGGGCGAGGGCCTGGACCTACCTACCAGGGCATGCACACTTCACAACCGGCCCCGCACCCACAGCGTGCCACCAAGAGAGGAAGGGCCCACCAGGCCCAGCAAGGGAATCTGGAGTCCTAGACACAATAAGCGATGTCCCTGGGCCTATCGTCACGGCACTCTAGACCTAAGGGATTGATGCTGGTGAAGAGACCCAGCAGGTGCAGGGAGAGGGCATCCCTGCATGGCAGGGAGTGGGCTGCATGCCTTGGTTGTATGCACACAGTTGGCCCAGCATCCATTCTTCTGCCTTGGGAGCGCTTGGAGGCCATGGCTCCCCATGTCTTCGAGGGCACCTGCCCTGCTCTGGGTGCCACAGATGGCCAATCAATGGGATGGCGAGGGCCTGGCCCTAGCTACCACAGCATGCACACATCACGCCAGGCCCTGTGCCCACAGCATGCTACCTCTCGGGAAGCCTATGCACCAGGCCTTCTCCTGGGGCAGCATCTGCAACACTCGGCTCCCTTGGGGGCCACCTTCTCCATTGTTTAGGGGTCCAGGTATGGGCATCTCTGCTCCTGTAGCCTGCCCCTCCTTGCAGTCCTCTGCTGTGTGCCAGCCTGCCTAACACCTTGCTATGTGGCACCAGGCTTTCGGAACTGTCAGCTTTTGGCAGCTGGGGCAGGTGCCCCAGAGCAGGACATTTTGACACCTAGACTACCACTCTCTCCACAGATCTTGTCCCCAGAAGAAGTTCCCGCCCTGAGATTCAAGTCTTGCTAGGCCACGGCCAAGCAGCAACCCCAACGTCTTGGATCCCCACCCCTCACCGTGGCATCCCACTTTACAGTAAGCACCCCCGGTAAGCAGGTTCATGGGGCAGGAGACAGCTTTCCCGCCATTGCCTTGCTTGGGTCAATGATGAGAACTCAATTTGTCTCAAAGAGATATCTAAAAATCATGCTCAATAGGATTACACTGAGGCCCAATGGAAGGGACCATCTCGGGGTCAGCATCCTGAGGATTCTCAGGGCCCTGGGGGAGCGCTGCAGGTTGGGGCTTGAAGTGACTGATCCCTCAGGCTGTGGCCTGACTGTGGGCCTCCAGGTGCAAGAGGTGCTTGGGCCTTCGGCCTTGCCTGCTGACCCATCCCCCTCCCAGGACGCCTTCTGGGGAGCCATTGCTTAGCAACCCTGGTCTCTTTGTGTCTTTCAGCGGGCCTTGGTGGCCAAGGTCTCGGTGTGGCCACAAACATGGGCAGGTGAGTGGAGCCACTGGGCTTCGAGGGAGACCATAGACACCGTCTAGAGTGGGTTCGGGAGGCCTGTGTCTGGGTGGCGGCCACATGGTGGTCGGGCTTGGAAACGTGGATGTCTGGAGAAGTGGATTTCCCCATTGCAGGTCCGCCCTTGGGCCATCTCAGGTGCAGGGGAATTGAAAGATTGGCCCAGTCCCTGACAAGGACTGGAAAGTGCAGGGACGCCGTTGTCAGCCAACGATCAGCTAAGGGACCTCACTGCTTCACAGTGTGCCCCATGTGCCCATCCAGATGGTGGATATAGGCCCCTTGGGGCCACTGGCAGTTGTCCCCCTTGGACCTGGAGTGTTCATGAAGCCCCAGACCTTGGCATGTTGCCTAGGGCAGGGGAGCCCAGAGCTCCTGTCGCATGCACCTGACTCCCATGGAGCTTGGGCCCCCTTGGGGTACCTGGGGAGTTCCCCTCTCCAATCCCTTGGGCCACTGAGATATGAAGGGCCAACCTGACCTAGGAGGGTAATCTTGAGTCCCTGAGCGCAACAAGCAATGTCCTTGGGCCTATCATCGCGGCACTCTAGATCTGAGGGAGTGATCCCATGGATGAGTCCCAGCAGGTGCAGGGAGAGGGCCCCCGTGCATGGCGGGAATGGGCGGCATGCCTGGTTGGGAGCATGCTGTTGGCCTGGCATCCATTTTTCTGCCTTCGGAACCCTGAGGGCCAGGGGTGCCCATGTCATCGAGGGCACCAGCCCAACTCTGGTGTCAGAGATGGCCAATCCATGGGAGGCCGAGGCCCTGACTGTACATACCAGGGCACCCACCCTTCATGCCTGGCCCAGATTCCACAGTGTGCTACCTCTCAGGAAGCCTGTGTGCCGGGCCTTCTGGGGGCAGCATCAGGAAAGCTCAGCTCTCATGAGGGCCATGCTCTCTGTTGCTTCGTGGTCGAGGTATGGGCATTTCTGCTCCTGTAGCTTGCCCCTTCCATGCAGTCCCCCTGCTGTATGCCGGCCGGCCTCACACCTTGTCACACGGCACCAGGGTTTCCAGACTGGCAGCTCTTGGCTACAATGGCAGGTGCCCCGGAGCAGTGCGTTTTGACACCTTGTCTACCCTTCATCCCCAGATCCTGTGCCCAGATGAAGATCCCGCCCTGAGGGCCAAGTCTTGCTAGGCAGAGCCAGTCCAAGACGCCCAACGTCTCGTGCCCCCACCCCTCCCTCTGGGCATGCCGTTCTACAGTAAACACCCCTGGTAAGCAGGTTCGGGGGAGGGGAGGGTGCCTCCCTGCGAAGCCACTGCCTTCCATGGTCAATGATGAGAATTCATATTGTCTCGAAGAGAGATGATGACCTAAAAATCATGCTCAATAGGATTACGCTGAGGCCCAATGGAGGGAATCATGCCAGGGTCAGCATCCCGAGGATGCTCTGTGCCCTGGGCGAGTGATGCAGATTGGGCTTTGAGGTGACCGTGCCCTCAAAGCTCCCCACTAAGGCTATGAACTGACTGTGGGCCTCCAGGTGCCCATGAGGGGATCAAGTCTTCGGCCTTGCCTGCCGACCCATTCTTCCTCCAAGGACGCCTCCTAAAGAGCCATTGCTTTTCAACCCTGATCTTGTGTCTTTCAGAGGACCATGGTGGCCAGTGTCTCTGTGCAATGACAACCATGGCAGGTGAGTGGAAGCCACTGCACTTGGAGGGAGGCCGCAGATGTCATTGGGGTGGGTCGTGAGGCCCAGGACTGGGTGGCGGCAGCATGGGAATATGGCTGGGAGCCCTGGATGTCTGGAGAGGGCGGATTTCCCCCTTGAAGGTCCACTCTTGGGCCATCCCACATGCAGGGGAAGCAAAAGATGGGCCGGGTCCCTGAGAAGAACTGGAAGGTGCAGGGACACTGCCATCGCCCAGGTCAGCTGAGGGATCTTGCTGCATCAAGGTGTGCCTCATGGGCCCATCCAGATGGTGGACGTGGGCCCCTTGGGACCACTGGCAGCTGTCCCCCTCAGCCCTTGGCTATTCCTGAAACACTGGCACATGGCAAGGTGCCCTGGGCAGAAGAGCCCAGAGTTCCTGTTGCATGCACCCGACTCCCAAGGAGCTTGGGTCCCCTCAGGGGAGCTGGGAGCTCCCCTCTCTGATACTTTGGGCTGCTGAGACAGGAAAGGCCCACCAGGTCTAGGAGGGGAAGCTCATATTCCTGGGCACAACAGGCGGTGGCCCTGGGGCTCTCGCCCTGACACTCTAGACTTAATGGAGTTATCCAGGGGAAGAGGCTCAGCAGGTGCAGGGAGAAGCCCCTCCTTGTGAGGCAGGCAGTGGGCTGCATGCTTTGGTTGCTTGCGTGCGTTTGGCCCAGCATCCATTCCTCTACCCTGGGGACCCTGGGGGCCATGGCTTCCCGTGTCCTCAAGGACACCTGCCCGGCTCCAGTTGTCACAGATGACCAATCTGTGGGAGGGTGAGGCCTTGGCCCTACCTACCAGGACAAGCTCCCTTCATGCCATGGGTTGCTCCCACACCATGCTACCTCTCAGGTGGTCAGTGTGCCAGTCTTCTTCTGGGGAGCAACCTCAGCAAGGCTTGGCTCCCTCGGGGGGTATGCTCTCCATTGTTTTGGGTTCCAGGTATGGGCATCTTGGCTCCTGTAGCCTGCCCCTTTCTTTTGGTTCCCACCATATGCCAGCCGGCCTCATGCCTTGCCATGTGGCACCAGGATTTCGGAACTGGCAGCTCTTGGCTGCAGGGGTAGGTGCCACAGAGAATGGCGTTTTGACACCAGACCTACACGTCTCTCCCCTGTACCCAGACAAAGATCCCGCCCTGAGGGCCAAATCTTCCTAGGCCCAGCCGTGGCAACAGGCCCAACGTCTCCTGCCCTGGTACCCTCCAGAGTAATCCACTCTACACTAAGCTCCCCTGGTAAGTGGATTCGGGGGACAGGAGAGTGCCCACCCTCATTGCTACTGCCTTGCTTGCGTCAATGATGAGAACTCATATTGTCTCGAAGAGAGATGATGACCTAAAAATCATGCTCATTAGGATTACACTGAGGCCCAATGGAGGGGACCATGCCTGAGTCAGCATCCAGTAGATGCTCGCGGCCCTGGGGGAGAGCTGCTGTTTGGGGCTTATAGCAAAAGTTCCCTCGGGGCTCCCCGCTGTGGCTGTGGTCTGACAGTGGGCCTCCAGCTGCCCAAAGGTGCTCAGGCCTTCGGCCTTGCCTGCCAATTCATTCCCCCTCCCAGGACACCTTCTGGGGAGCCATTGCTTAGCAATCCTGGACTCCTTGTGTCTTTCAGTGGGCCATGGTGGCCAGGGTCTTGGTGCAGCCTCAACCATGGCAGGTGAGTGGAGCCACTGGGCTTGGAGGGAGGCCGCAGACACCATAGGGGTAGGTTCGGGAGGCTGGTATCTGGGCGGCAGCCACATGAGATTAGGGCCGGGATCCCTGGATATATGGAGAGGGTGGACTTACCTCTTGAAGGTCCACCCTTGGGCCATGCCACCTTAGGGTAAGGGAAAGTTTGGCCGTGTCCCTAACAAGGACCTTAAAGTGCAGGGACACCGCCATCAGCCCATGTTCAGCTGAGGGCTCGTGTTGCTTCATGTTGTGACACATTGGCTTGTCCAGATGGTGGACCTGGGCCCCTTGGGCCACTGGCAGCTGTCCCCCTTGACCCTGGGCTGTTCCTGAAGCCCCGGTCATTGCCAAGGTGACCCGGATGGGACAGCCCAGAGCTTCTGTCGCATGCACCCAACTCCCAAGGAGCTTGGGCCTCTTCGGACCAGCTGGGGAGTTCTCCTCCCTGATCCCTTGGGCTGTCAAGACAGAAAGGGCTCACCAGGCGAAGGAAGGGAATCTTGAGTTCCTGGGTGCAACAGGCAATGGCCCTGGGCCTCTTGCAGTGGCACTCTAGACCTGAGGTAGTGATCCTGGGAAAAGGTCCAGCAGGTGCAGGGAGAGGGCCCCCCTGCAAGGGGGGCAATGGGTGGCATGACCTGGTTGCATGCATGGGGTTTGCCCGGTATCCATTCCTCTGCCCCGGGGACCCTGGGTGCTGTGGCTCCACATATCCTCGAGGGCACCTGCCAGGCTCGGGGTGCGACAGATGGCCAATCTGTGGGAGGGCGAGGGCCTGGACCTACCTACCAAGCCATGCACCCTTCACGACCGGCCCTGCACCCACAGCGTGCTACCTCTCAGGAAGCGTGTGTGCTGTGCCTTCTTTTGGGCAGCATCAACAAGGCTCAGCTCCTTCAGGGGCTACACTCTCCATTTTTTTGGAGTCCAGGTATGGGCATCTCTGCTCCTATAGCCTGCCCCTTCCTTGCGGTCACCCACTATGTGCCAGCTGGCCTAAAGCCCTGCCATGCGGTGCTAGGCTTTCGGGACTGGCACTTGTTGGCTTCAGGAGCAGGTGCCACGCAGCAGGGCATTCTGACACCTGGCCTAACCCCTCTCTCCCCAGATCGTGTCCCCAGATAAAGATTCCTCCCTGAGGGCCATGTCTTGCTAGGCCCAACCCCTGCAAGAGGCCCAAAGTCTCGTGACTCTGTCCACTCCCCCCCATGGCATCCCGCTCTACAGTAAGCACCCCAGAAAGCAGGTTTGGGGGATGGCATAATGCCCACTGCGTTGTCACTGCCTTGCTTGGGTCAATGATGAGAACTCATATTGTCTCGAAGAGAGATGATGACCTAAAAATCATGCTCAATAGGATTATGCTGAGGCTCAATGGAGGAGACCATGCTGAGTCAACATCCGAGGTTGCTTGTGGTCCTGGGGGAGTGCTGTAGTTTGGGGCTTGAGGCAATGGATCCCTCGAAGTTCTCCGCTGTAGCTATGGCCTTACTGTGGGCCTCCAAGTGCCCAAAGGACCTCAGGCCTTCGACCTTCCTTGCTGACCCATTCTCCCTCCCAGGACACCTCCCATGGAGCCATTGCTTAGCACCTGGTTCTCCTGTGTCTTTCAGTGGGCAGTGGTGGCCAGGGTCTCCACAAGACCTCAAACATGGCAGGTGAGGGGAAGCCACTAGGCTTGGAAGGCAGCGGCAGATGCCATTGGGGTGGGTTTGCATGGCCCATGTCTGGGTGGCGGCTGCATGGACATCGGACTGGGAGCCCTGGATGTCTGTAGCAGGTGGACTTCCCCCTTGAAAGTCCGCCCTTGGACCATCTCATGTGCAGGGGAAGCAATAGTTTGCATGGGTCCCTGACAAGGACTGGAAATTGTAAGTGCGCTAACATCAGCCCACATTCAGCTGAGGGCTCTTGCTGCTTAATGGTTTACCCCATGGCCCCATCCAAATGGTGGATGGGGGCCCATTGGGCCACTGGCATTTGTCCACCTCGGCCCTGAGCTGTTCCTGAAGTGCTGGCTCTTGGCAAGTTGCCCCCGGTGGGAGAGCCCAGAGCTCCTGTCACATGTACTCAACTCCCAAAGAGCTTGACCCCACTCGGGGCAGCTGGGGAGCTCCCCTCCTGATCCCTTGGGCCATAGAGACAGGAAGAGCCCACCGGGTCTAGGAGGGGAATCTCGAATCCCTGGGGCAACAGGTGGTAGCCCTGGGCCTCTCACAGCATCACTCTAGACCTGAGGGTGTGATCCAGGGAAAGAGGCCCCGCAGGTGCAGGGGGACGCCCCCCTTGTACGGCAGATAGTGGGTGGCATGCCTTGGTTGCATGCACACGTCTTTGGCCCAGCTTCCATTCCTCTGGAATGACAGGTGAGTGGAGCCACTGGGCTTCGAGGGAGGCCATAGATGCCATCTGGAGTGGGTTCAGGAAGCCTGTGTCTAGGTGGCGGCCCCATGGGGGTCAGACTGGGATCCCTAGATGGCCGGAGAGGGTGGATTTCCCCATTGAAGGTCCAACCTTGGGCCATCCCAGGTGCAGGGGAATCAAAAGATTGGCTGGGTCCCTGACATGGACCAGAAAGTGAAGTGTTGCCGCTGTCAGGCAACGATCAGCTGAGGGACCTCGCTGATCCACAATGTGCCCCATGTGCCCATCCAAATGGTGGATATAGGCCCCTTGGGGCCGCTGGTGGCTGTCCTGCTTGGACTTGCAGTGTTCATGAAGCCCCAGACCTTGGCAAGTTGCCCTGGGCCAGAGAGCCCAGAGCCCCTGTCACATACACCCAATTCCCAAGGAGGTTAGGCCCCCTCAGAGCAACTGGGGAGTTCCCCTCTCCAATCCCTTGGGCCACCAAGACAGGAAGAGCCAACCTGGCCTAGGAGAGCAATCTTGAGTCCCTGGGCGCAACAGGCAATGTCCTTGGGCCCATCATCGCAGCACTCTAGATCTGAGGGAGTGATCCTGTTGATGAGGCCCAGCAGGTGCAGGGAGAGGGCCCCCATGCATGGTGGAAATGGGTGGCATGCCTCGTTGTGAGCATGCTGTTGGCCCAGCATCCATTCCTCTGCCCTTGGGACCCTGAGGGCCGTGGGTCCCCATGTCCTTGAGGGCACCAGCCCAACTTCAGGTGTCAGAGATGGCCAATCTGTGGGAGGGCGAGGGCCTGACTGTACATACCAGGGCACTCACCCTTCATGCCTGGCCCAGAGTCCACAGCATGCTACCTCTCGGGAAACCCGTTTGCTGGGCCTTCTGGGGGCAGCATCAGCAAGGCTCGGCTCTCATGGGGACCACGCTCTCTGTTGTTTCGTGGTCCAGATATAGGCATTTCTGCTCCTGTAGCTTGCCCCTTCCATGCGGTACCCCACCATATGCTAGCCAGCTTCACACCTTGCCACATGACACCAGGCTTTCCGGACTGGCAGCTTTTAGCTACAATGGCAGTTGCCACAGAGCAGTGCATTTTGACACCTCGCCTACCGCTCTCTCCCCAGATCCTGTCCCCAGATGAACATCCCGCCCTGAGGGCCAAGTGTGCTAGGACCAGCCACTGCAAAACGCCCAATGTCTTGTGTCCCCACCCCCCCCCCAGGCATCCCACTCTACAGTAAGTACCCCTGGTAAGCAGGTTCGGGGGATGGGAGAGCACCCCACGTCACCACTGGCTTCCTTGGGTCAATGATGAGAACTCATATTGTCTTGAAGAGAGATGATGACCTAAAAATCATGCTCAATAGGATTACACTGAGACCCAATGGAGGGGACCATCCCGGAGTCAGCATCCCGAGGATGCTCTGTGCCCTGAGCGAGCACTGCAGATTGGGGCTTTAGGCAACTGTTCCCTTAAGGGTCCCTGCTGTGGCTGTGAACTGACTGTAGGTCTCCAGGTGCCCAGGAGTGGATCAAGCCTTGCCTGCCAACCTGTTCTTCTTCCAGGGACAGCTCCCGTAGAGCCATTGCTTTGCAACCCTGATCTCCTTGTGTCTTTCACGGGCCATGGTGTCCATTGTCTCGGTGCAGCCACAACTATGGCAGGTGAGTGGAAGCCACTGGGCTTGGAGGGAGGCTGACAGACATCATTGGGGTGGGTTCGTGAAGTCCATGTCTGGGTGGTGGCCACATGGAAATCGGGCTGGGGACCCTTGATGTTGGGAGAGAGTGGACTTCCCCTTGAAGGTCCACCCTTGGGCCATCCCTCATGCAGGGGAAATGAAAGATGGGCCGGGTCCCTGACAAAGACTGGAAAGTGCAGGGACATCACCGTCGCCCAGTTCAGCTGAGGGATCTTGCTGCTTCATAGTGGGCCCCATGGGCCAGTCCAGATGGTGGACGTGGGCACCTTGGGACAACTGGCTGCTGTCCCCCTCAGCCCTCGGCTGTTCCTGAATTCCCTGCACATGGCAAGCTGCCATGGGCGGAAGATCCCAGAGATCCTGTCACACGCACCTGACTCCCAAGCAGCTTGGGCCCCCTCAGGACAGCTGGGAGCTCCCCTTCCCCATCCCTTGGGCTGCCATGACAGGAAAGGACCACCAGGTCTAGGAGGGGAATCTCAAGTCCCTGAGCACAATGGGTGATGGCCCTGGGCCTCTCGCCCTGACACTCCAGACCTGAGGGAGTGATTCATGGGAAGAGGCTTAGCAGGTACAGGGAGAGGACACCCCTGCCCGGCAAGCAGTGTGGAGCATACCTTGGTTGCATGCACATGTTTGTCCCCCCATGTCCCCCCCATTGCTCTGCCCTGGGGACTCTGGGGGCCGTGGGTCCCATGTCCTCAAGGGCATCTGCCCACCTCCAGGTGTCACAGATGGCAAATCCGTGGGAGGGTGAGGCCTTGGCCCTACCTACCAGGACAAGCTCCCTGCACGCCATGCCCCGCTCCCATACCGTACTACCTCTCAGGGAGTCTGTGTGCTGGCCTTCTCCTGGGGGACAGCCTCAGCAAGGCTCAGATCCCTCAGGGGCCATGGACTCCATTGTTTCGGGATCCAGGTATGGGCATCTCCCGTCCTGTAGTCTGCCCCTTTCTTTGGGTTCCCACCATGTGCCAGGTGGCCTCATGCCTTGCCATGTGGTGCCAGGATTTCAGGACTGGCAGCTGTTGGCCTCAGGGACAGGTGTCACAGTGCAGGACATTTTGACAGCTGGCCTACGCCCTCTCTCCCCAGATGCCATCCCCAGATGAAGATCTAGCCCCGAGGTCCAAGTCTTGCTAAGCCAAGCCCCGGCAAGAGGCCCAAAGTCTCATGCCCCCACCTCCCTCCCAGGGCATCCCACTCTACCGTAAGCACCCTGGGTAAGTAGGTTTGGGGGATGGGACAGCACCTGCCTGCGTCACCATTGCCTTGCTTGGGTCAATGATGAGAACTCATAATGTCTCGAAGAGAGATGATGACTTAAAAATCATGCTCAATAGGATTACACTGAGGCCCAGTGGAGGGGACCATCCCAGAGTCAGCATCCCGAGGATTCTCGGGGCCCTGGGGGAGTGCTGCAGTTTGGGGCTTGAAGTGACCAATTCCTCAAGGCTCCTAGCTTTGGCTGTGCCTTGACTGTGTGCCTCCAGGTGCCCAAGAGGGGCTCAGACCTTTGGCCTTGCCTGCCAACCCATCCCCCCTCCCAGGACACCTTCTGGGGAGTCATTGCTTAGCAATCCTGGTCTCCTTGTGTCTTTCAGCAAACCATGGTGTCTAGGGTCTTGGTGCGACCTTGACAATGGCTGGTGAGTGGAAGCCACTGCACTTGGAGGGAGGCCGCAGACATCGTCGGGGTGGGTTCATGAGGCCCGTGTCTGGGTGGCGGCCACATGGGAATCGGGCCGGGATCCCTGGATGTCCGGAGAGGGTGGACTTCCCCCATGAAGGTCCGCCCTTGGGCCATCCCACATGCAGGGGAAGGGAAAGATGGGCTGGTTCCCTGACAAGGAGTAGAAAGTGCAGGGACGCCGCCATCACCCAGGTTAGCTGAGGGATCTTGCTACTTTACGGTGTACCCCATCGGCCCATCCAGATGGTGAACATGGGCCCCTTGGGACCACTGGTGGCTGTCCCTCTCAGCCTTCAGCTGTTCCTGAAGCTCTGGTGCTGGCAAGTTGCCCTGGGCAGAAGAGCCCAGAGCCCCTGTCACATGCACCCAACTCCCAAGGAGCTTGGGCCCCCTCGGGGCAGCTGGGAGCTGCCCTCCCTGATTCCTTGGGCTGCCGAGAGAGGAAAGGACCACTGGGTCTAGGAGGGGAATCTAAAGTGCCTGGGCACAACGGGCAATGGCCCTAGGCCTCTCACCCTGACACTCTAGACCTGAGGGAGTGATTCATGGGAAGAGGCTCAGCAGGTGCTGGGAGAGGCCCCCCCTCTCCCAGCAGGCTGTGAGCAGCATGCCTTGGTTCTGTGCACATGTTTGGCCCAGCATTCATTCCTCTGCCCTGGGGACTCTGGGGGCCATGGCTCCCCATGTTCTTGAGGGCACCTGCCCAACTCCAGGTGCCACAGATGGCCAATAAGTGGGAGGGCGAGGCATTGGCCCTACTTACCAGGACACGCACCCTGCAAGCTGGGCCCCGCTCCCACACCATGCTACCTCTTGGGAAGCCTGTGTGCCAGGCCTTCTCCTGGGGGGTAGCTTCAGCAAGGCTTGGCACTCTCGGGGCCATGGTCTCCATTGTTTCAGGGTCCAGGTATGGGCATCTTTGCTACTGTAGCCTGCCACTTCCTTGTGGTCCCCTGCCATATGCCGGCAAGCCTAACACCTTGACAGTGGTGCCAGGATTTTAGAACTTGCAGGTCTTGGCCGCAGGTGCAGGTGCCCCAGACCAGGGCATTTTGACACCAGATTTACCCCTCTCTCCCCAAATCCCATCCCCAGATGTAGATCCAGCCCTGAGGGCCATGTCTTGCTATGTCCAGCCCCTGCAAGAGGCCCAAAATCTCATGCCCCTGCCCCACCCCACCCCCCGGCATCCTGCTATACAGTAAGCACCCCAGTAAGCAGGTTTGGGGGACAGGAGAGTGCCAAACCGTGTCACCACTGCTTTGCTTGGATCAATGATGAGAACTTATATTTTCTAGAAGAAAGAAGATTCATCCTCCCAGGACTCCTCCCAGGGAGCCATTGCTTAGCAACACTGGTCTCCTTTTGTCTTTCAGTGGGCCATGGTGGCCAGCGCCTTGACAGGGGCCTCAACCATGGCAGGTGAGTAGAAGCAACTGGGCTTGGAGGGAAGCTGCAGACGCCATTGGGGTGGATTTGGGAGGCCCATGTCTGGGTACTGGCTGCATGGACATTGGACCAGGAGCCCTGGATGTCTGTAGAGGGTGCACGTCACCCTTGAAAGTCCGCCCCTGGACCATCTCATGTGCTGGGGAAGCAAAAGTTTGCGTGGGTCACTGACAAGGGCCAGAAAGTGCAGGGACACCGCCGTCAGCCCACGTTCAGCTGAGGGCTCTTGCTGCTTCATGGTGTACCCCATTGGCCCACCCAGATGGTGAACGTGGACCCCTTGGGCCACTGGTGTCTGTCCACCTTGGCCCCGAGCTGTTCCTGAAGTGCTGGCCCTTGGCAAGTTGCCCCGGGTCGGGGAGCCCAGAGCTCCTGTAGCATGCACTCAACTCCCAAGGAGCTTGGACCCAATCAGGGCAGCTGGGGACCTCCCCTCCTGATCCCTTGAGCTGCGGAGACAGGAAGGGCCCACTGGGCCTAGGAGGGGAATCTCAAATCCCTAGGTGCAATGGGCAATGGCCTTGGGCCTATAGTCGCAGCACTCTAGACCTAAGGGACTGATCCCAGGAAGAGACCCAACAGGTGCAAGGAGAGGGCCCCTTGCATGGCGAGCAGTGGGCGGCATGCTTTGGTTGTGTGGACACGGTTACCTGGCATCCATTCTTCTGCCCTTGCGGCTCTGGGGGCTATAGCTCCCAATGTCCTCGAGGGCACTTTACGAGCTCCAGGTTCCACAGATCGCCAATCCGCGGGAGGGCAAGGGCCTGGTCCTACCTACCAGGGAATGCACCCTTCACGCCGTGCCCCCCACCCACAGTGTGTTACCTCTCGGGAAGTCTGTGTGCCAGGCCTTCTGGGAGGCGGCATCAGCAAGGCTCAGCTCCCTCAGGAGCCATGCTCTCCATTGTTTTGGGGTCCAGGTATGGGCATCTCTGCTCCTGTAGCCTGCCACTTCCTTGTGGTCCCTCGCTGTGAGACAGGTAGCCTTATGCCTTGTCACATGGCACCAGGCTTTTGGGACTGAAACTCTTGGCCACAGGAACAGGTGTCCCAGTGCAGGACGTTTTGAGAGCTGGCCTGCCCCTTTCTTCCCAGAGGCTGTCCCCAGGTGAAAATCCCGCCCTGAGGTCCAAGTCTTGTTAGGCCAACCTCTGGCAAGAGGCCCAACATCTAATGCCATTGCCCCCCTCCTGGGGCATCCCGCTCTACAGTAAGCACCCTGGGTAAGCTGGTTTGGGGGACGGGAGAGTGCCCGCCTGCATCACCATTGCCTTGCTTGGGTCAATGATGAGAACTCATATTGTCTCGAAGAGAGACGATGACCTAAAAATCATGCTCAATAGGATTACACTGTGACCCAATGGAGGGGACCATCCCCATGTCAGCATCCAGAAGATGCTCGGGGTCCTGGGGGAGTGCTGCAGTTTGGGGTTTGAAGCGACCATTCCCTCAAGGCTCTCCATTGTGGCTGTGGTCTGACTGTGTGCCTTGGGCCATCTGCCCTTGGGCCATCCCATGTGTAGCCAAAGTTTGGCCAGGTCCCTGACAAGGACCGGAAAGTGCAGGGATGCCGCCGTCAGCCCACGTTCAGCCGAGGGCTCTTGCTGCTTCAGTTGTGCCCCATGGGCCCATCCAGATGGTGGACATGGGCCGCTTGGGGCCACTGGCGTCTGTCCCTCTTGGCCCTTGGGTGTTCCTGAAGCCCCAGCCATTGGTAGTGTGCCCCAGGTGGGAGAGCCCAGAGCTCCTGTAAAAAACACCTGACTCCCAAGGCGCTTGGGCCCTCTCAGGGCAGCTGGGGAGCTCCCCTCCCCGATTCCTTGGGCCGTCAAGACAGGAAGACCCCACCTGGCCTAGGGGGGGAATCTCGAATCCCTGGGCACAACAGTTGATGGCCCTGGGCCTTTCATCATAGCACTGGAGACCTGAGGGAGTGATCCTGGGGAAGAGTCCCAGCAGGTGCAGGGAGAGGCCTCCTGCATGGAGGGCAGTGGGCAGTATGCCTTGGTTGCGTGCATGCAGTTTGCCTGGCATCCATTCCTCTGCCCTTGGGGCCCTCAGCGCTGTGGCTTCCTGTGTCCTTGAGGGCATGTGCCCAGCCCGGGTGCCACAGATGGCCAATCCTTGGGAGGGTGAGGGCCTTGCCCTACCTACTAGGGCATGCACCCTTCACACCTGACCCTGCACCCACAGTGTGCTACCTCTCTGGAAGCCTGTGTGTCAGGCCTTCTGGGGGCCATCATCAGCAAGGTTCAGCTCCCTCGGGGGCCGCACTCTCCATTGTTTCGGGGTCCAGGTATGGGCATCTCTGTTCCTGTAGCTTGCCCCTTCCTTGCAGTCCCCCACTGTATGCCAACCAGCCTTAGACCTTGCCACTCGCTGCCAGGCTTTTGAGATTGGCAGCTCTTGGCCACAGGAGCAGATGCCCTGGAGTAGGGAGTTTTGACAGCTGGCCTACCACTCTCTCCCCAGATCCCATGTCCAAGGACCCTTCTACACCTTTCAGCCCCTGCAAGAAGCCCAAAGTTCATGCCCCTGCCCGCCCCCCCGGGGCATCCCATTCTACAATAAGCATCCTGGTAAGCACATTCAGGGGATGGGAGAGCACCTGCCCATGTCACCACTGCCTTGCTTGGGTCAATGATGAGAACTCATATTGTCCCAAAGAGAGATGATGACCTAAAAATCATGGTCAATAGGATTACGCTGAGGCCCAATGGAGGGGACCATCCTGGGGTCAGCATCTCGAGGATTCTTGGGGGGCCCTGGGGGAGCACTGCAATTTGGGGCTTGAGGCAACAGATCCTTCGGGTCTCCCTGCTGTTGCTCTGGCCTGTCTGTGGGCCTCCAGGTGCCCAAGAGCTACTCCAGCCTTTGGCCTTGCCTCCTGACCCATTCCTCCTCCCAGGACACCTTCTCATGAGCCAATGCTTAGCAACCCTCATCTCCTTTTGTCTTTCAGTGTACCTTTGTGGCCATCATCTTGGCATGGCCTCAACAATGAGATTTGATTCGATGCCTCTGGAGCTATTTGAAGGTCTCAGATGTAAACAGTTGGTGGGAAGTTCCACATGATGCAGCTTCGGCACTTCTCTCTTGGTGGGACACCTTCATGGCCAGTGAGGGTTGACTTCTCCTTGAATGTCCTCCTTTGTCCTTTGGCAACTCCACCTGATGAGTACATTTGGCCATCCTCCTGACATGGTCTCGAATATCCAGGGAGATCTCCACTCTGCCACCAATCTCCTACTACATTTCCCACCCCCTGCCATCGAGTTCTCAGCTTTAGCAACCTCTGTTTGATGCTGGTCTCTTTCAGGAAATGCCATTTTATTTTGAAGAGAATTTGTTTGTCCGGTGAGGTGTGGTGAATCAGGCCTTTGTCCCTGCTGTCCACTTTTGGTGTTTCAGGAAATTGCCTGTACTGAGGCTCCCAGCTGGAGGTTTGCAGCTGGATCCCCCTAGCCAGCCTTCAGAAGAGGGGAAGCCATCCCCTGAGGGGTGCTTCCTGTTTTCTTATGAACAACACTGTTTTTTCTGGACAATTTCTTGCAGATTTCTGGCAGATTACAATCCAATTGTAATCTCTGACTGAAACACAGCTAGATAATCATCAAATCATACTGAAATAGCAGGAATTCTTATCCTTCTCCACAGCAGCTTAGACAGAGAAGGCCATGTGGCCAAAATTAGGATGCATTGAGACATGATTTTTGGTAGAATTGGATCCCTGAGATCCTGGCCAGTTTGGGCCTCTCATCATGGAAAAGGCAAGAGAGAGTGGAGTTCATGTGGCAACATCTAGAGAAATACATCCCCCTACATTGCCTGGGAAAAGCTTAGAGGCTCATTTTTGTTGTTTTTGTAGCCAGAAGCTTTTGAGGACTGTAGTTTTATATTTGGCGGGCTTTTTTTGTGATTGATATTTGAGGGCACTGTCCTTGTCCTGGAGAAAAGGCAAGCAATCTACCCTGGCCAAATGGTGGGCCCTGAGTATCACCTGGGCACAGTTGTGGGCGATTATTTGCTCCTCTTGGACCATATTTGTGGTAGGTCACTTTCACAGAGTGGCCTCTTAGGATACAAAGGATCCAGTGATTTCCATTTCCCTTCTACACCTTTCAGCATAAATGCAGAGTCACCTGCCAAGTGCCGCTCATCCCTGACATTGGCTGCATAGTTGCTTGCTCCACATCCTAGGACACTGTGCTCTTCTTTGTTAAATATCCCGTAGTTCCAGCACACTGAATCCCTCCCCCAGAAGTCCAGGACAGTCTCTGTCCACACTCTATACCTAAAGCCTGGATTTTTAAATGATATCCAGCTTGGTTGGGATAGAATATGGATGGCACTCTGTTGCTCCTGGAGAGAAAGCAGGAAAACAACCTGGAGTTGGACAGTGTGAAAACAGTGACTGAAAAATACCTAAGACATTCATGGGGGAGATAATTTGCTCTTCTTAGAGTGCTTCCCTGAGGAAAGCAAGCACTAAGACCCCTTTCCAGGGACAGAGGAGCTGGCTGGGACTGTTTCCCTTCCCCACCCCTCAGTATAAACATAGAACCAGCTTCCATAAATAGCACAATGCCTACAGTGACTTCCTAACCCACTTATTCAGGTCACGCACCCCTTTGCTATGCCAGCACTGCCCTTGTAGTACAAATTCGCTTCACTCCCAGTGTGGAGGACCCCTTCTTCAGAAGACCAGCATAAACCCCTAATCACACCACATCTTCTGACCATAGAGTTCTGCAAAGCCTCCGTGCTATCAGAAGTAGCATCAGATCTCATTTAACATGGAAACCAGAGCACACCTAGTTAAAACTCACCCACTCTGACCAAGTTCCAAACACTACCTACTGAAGAGCCTCTGAAGATGACTGGCCTGCAGGATAGAGCAGCCAAAACACAGCAGCAGAGTGCATGCAGCACACAACAGAGACACTCCCTGAAGCACCAGGCGCTGGATATTATATGAATTTCTTCTTAACAAAGCCATTACTTTCAGAAGCAGGAAATATAACAGGCTTTTCTAACTCAGAGAAGAAAACAGAGGCTTAGACAAAATCCCAAGACAGTGTAATTCATCCCCCAAGAAAGAACAAGATAAGGTCATGGCCAGAGATCTAATCAAAACAGATATAAATAATATGCCTTATGGAGAATTTAAAGTAATAATCACCAACATACTCACTGGGCTTGAGAAAAGCATAAAAGACAACAGGGAGGCCCTTACCACAGAGATAAAAAAGTTAAAAAAAACAGTCAGAAATTAAAAATTCAATAACTGAGATTCCAAACTGATGGGATGTAATGACCATGAAGATGAAAGAAGCAGAGGAACAAATAAGTGATATGGAAGACAAAATAATGGGAAACCATGAAGCTGAAAAAAAAGAGAAAGAAAAATTATGGAACACAAAAGTAGATATAGGGTATTCAGTGTCCCTGTAAAGTGTAATAACATTTGTATTATAGGTGTCCAGATTAAGAACAGAGGCAAAAGCGGACAGAAAATTTAATTGAGGAAATATTAGCTGGAAACTTCCCCAATCTGGGGAAGGAAACAGATATCCAAATCCAGGAGGAACAGAGACCTCCTGTTAAAATCAACAAAAGCAGGCCAACACCATGACCTATCATATTTAAACTTGCAAATTATAGTGACAAAGAAAAGATGTTAAAGCAGCACGACAAAATAAGTACCTAACTTATAAGGAAAGACCCATAAACCTAGCTATATATCTTTCCACAGAAACGTGGTAAGCCAGAAGAAAGTGGCATGATATATTCAACATGCTGAATCGGAAATATCTGCTGCAAAGAATACCCTATCCACAAAAGCTATTAGTCAGAGTAGAAGGAGAGAAAAAGAGTTTCCCAGACAAAACTAAAGAAGTTTGTGACCACTAACTCAGCCCTGCAAAAAAATATTAAAGGAGACTCTTTGAATAGAAAGGAGAGACCAAAAGTGACAAAGACTAGAAAGGCAAAGAGAATCTCCAGAAACAATGACAAAACAAGTAATAAAATGGCATTAAATACATATCTGCCAATAATTACTGAATGTAAATGGACTAAACACCACAACCAAAAGATCTGGAATGTCAGAATGGATAAAAATCCAAGACCTGTCTATATTCTGTGCACGAGACTCGTTTTAGACCTAAAGATTGAAAGTGAGGGGATGGAGAAATATTTATCATGCAATAGCACATCAAAAGAAAGAATAGCAGTACTTATATTCAACAGACTAGATTTTAATCCAAAAACTGTAACAAGAAATGAATGAAGAAAGGTACTATATCATAATAAAGGGGTCTATCCAACAAGAAGATCTAACATTTGTAAATATTTATGCTCCCAAATGGGGGGACACAGATATATAAAACAATTAATAACAAACATAAGGGACTCATTGATAATAATACAATAATAGTAAGGGATTTTTTTTTATTCTTATGTTAATCCCCATACATTACATCATTAGTTTTAGATGAAGTGTTCCATGATTCATTGTTTGTGTGTAACACCCAGTGCTCCATGCAGAATGTGCCCTCCTCAATACCCACCACCAGGCTAACCCATCCTCCCACCCCCCTCCCCTCTAGAACCCTCAGTTTGTTTTTCAGAGTCCATCGTCTCTCATGGTTCGTCTACCCCTCCGATTTCCCCTGCTTCATTCTTCCCCTCCCGCTACCTTCTTCTTCTTTTTTTTTCTTAACATATATTGCATTATTTGTTTCAGAGGTACAGATCTGAGATTCAACAGTCTTGCACAATTCACAGTGCTTACCAGAGCACATACCCTCCCCAGTGTCTATCACCCAGTCACCCCATCCCTCCCACCCCACCCCCCACTCCAACAACACTCAGTTTGTTTCCTGCGATTAAGAATTCCTCATATCAGTGAGATCATATGATACATGTCTTTCTCTGTTTGACTTATTTCACTCAACATAATACCCTCCAGTTCCATCCAAGTCGTTGCAAATGGCAAGATCTCATTCCTTTTGATGGCTGCATAATATTCCATTGTATATATATAGCACATCTTCTTTATCCATTCATCTGTCAATGGACATCTTGGCTCTATCCACAGTTTGCCTATTGTGGACATTGCTGCTATAAACATCAGGGTGCATGTACCCCTTCGGATCCCTACTTTTGTATCTTTGGGGTAAATACCCAGTAGTGCAATTGCTGGATCATAGGGTAGCTCAATTTTCAACTTTTTGAGGAACCTCCATACAGTTTTCCAGAGTGGCTGCACCAGCTTGCATTCCCACCAACAGTGTAGGAGGGTTCCCCTTTCTCCGCATCCCCGCCAACATCTGTCGTTTCCTGACTTATTAATTTTAGCCATTCTGACTGGTGTGAGGTGGTATCTCATTGAGGTTTTGATTTGGATTTCCCTGATGCTGAGGGATATTGAGCACTTCTTCATGTGTCTGTTGGCCATTTGGATGTCTTCTTTGGAAAAATGTTCATGTCTTCTGCCCATTTCTTGATTGGATTCTTTGTTCTTTGGGTGTTGAGTTTGATGAGTTCTTTATAGATTTTGGAGACTAGCCCTTCATCTGATATGTCATTTGCAAATATCTTCTCCCATTCTGTCGGTTGTCTTTTGGTTTTGTTGACTGTTTCCTTTGCTTTGCAAAAGTTTTTATCTTGATAAAGTCCCAATAGTTCATTTTTGCCCTTGCTTCCCTTGCCTTTGGCGGTGTTTCTAGGAAGAAGTTGCTTTGGCTGAGGTCAAAGAGGTTGCTGTCTGTATTCTCCTTTAGGATTTTGATGGACTCCTGTCTCACATTGAGGTCTTTCAACCATTTGGAGTCTACTTTTGTGTGTGGTGTAAGGAAATGGTCCAGTTTCATTCTTCTGCATGTGGCTATCCAATTTTCCCAACACCATTTGTTGAAGAGACTGTCTTTGTTCCATTGGACATTCTTTCCTGCTTTGTCGAAGATTAGTTGACCATAGAGTTGAGGGTCCATTTCTGGGCTCTCTATTCCGTTCCATTGATCTATGTGTCTGTTTTTGTGCCAGTACCATGCTGTCTTGATGATGACAGCTTTGTAATAGAGCTTGAAGTCTGGAATTGTGATGCCGCCGACTTTGCTTTTCTTTTTCAACATTCCTCTGGCTATGCGGGGTCTTTTCTGGTTCCATATAAATTTTAGGATTATTTGTTCCATTTCTTTGAAAAAAGTGCATGGTATTTTGATGGGGATTGCATTGAATGTGTAGATTGCTCTAGGTAGCATTGACATCTTCACAATATTTGTTCTTCCAATCCATGAGCATGGAACGTTTTTCCATTTTTTGTGTGTCTTCCTCAATTTCTTTCAGGAGTATTTTATAGTTTTCTGAGTACAGATCTTTTGTCTCTTTGGTTAGATTTATTCCTAGGTATCTTATGGTTTTGGGTGCAATTGTAAATGGGATCGACTCCTTAATTTCTCTTTCTTCTGTCTTGTTGTTGGTGTATAGGAATGCCACTGACTTTTGTGCATTGATTTTATATCCTGCCACTTGACTGAATTCCTGTATGAGTTCTAGCAGTTTTGGGGTGGAGTCTTTTGGGTTTTCCACATAAAGTATCATATCATCTGCAAAGAGTGTGTGTTTGACTTCTTCTTTGCCAATTTGGAGGCCTTTGATTTCTTTTTGTTGTCTGATTGCTGTGGCTAGGACTTCTAATACTATGTTGAATAGCAGTGGTGATAGTGGACATCCCTGCCGCGTTCCTGACCTTAGGGGGAAAGCTCTCAGTTTTTCCCCATTGAGAATGATATTCGCTGTAGGTTTTTCATAGATGGCTTTTATGATATTGAGGTATGTACCCTCGATCCCTATACTCTGAAGTTTTGATCAAGAAAGGATGCTGTACTTTGTCAAAAGCTTTTTCTGCATCTGTTGAGAGGATCATATGATTCTTGTTCTTTTGTTAATGTATTGTATCACATTGATTGATTTGCGGATGTTGAACCAACCTTGCAGCCCAGGGATAAATCCCACTTGGTCATGGTGAAAAATCCTTTTAATGTACTGTTGGATCCTATTGGCTAGTATTTTGGTGAGAATTTTTCCATCCATGTTCATCAGGGATATTGGTCTGTAATTCTCCTTTTTGATGGGGTCTTTGTCTCGTTTTGGGATCAAGGTAATGCTGGCCTCATAAAATGAGTTTGGAAGTTTTCCTTCCGTTCCTATTTTTTGGAACAGTTTCAGAAGAATAGGTATTAATTCTTCCTGAAATGTTTGGTAGAATTCTCCTGGGAAGCCATCTGGCCTTTTTTTTATTGGGAGATTGTTTTTGTTTATTGGGAGATTTTTGATGACTGCTTCAATTTCCTTAGTGGTTATAGGTCTGTTCAGGTTTTCTATTTCATCCTGGTTCAGTTTTGGTAGTTGATACATCTCTAGGAATGTATCCATCTCTTCCAGGTTATCTAATTTGCTGGCATAGAGTTGCTCATAATATGTTCTTATAATTGTTTGTATTTCTTTGGTGTTGGTTGTCATCTCTCCTCTTTCATTCATGATTATGTTGATATGGGTCATTTCTCTTCTCTTTTTGATAAGTCTGGCCAGGGGTTTATCAATCTTGTTAATTCTTTCAAAGAACCAGCTCCTAGTTTTGTTGATCTGTTCTACTGTTCTTTTAGTTTCTATTTCATTGATTTCGGCTCTGATCTTTATTATTTCTCTTCTCCTGCTGGGTTTAGGCTTTATTTGCTGTTCTTTCTCCAGCTCCTTTAGGTGTAGAGTTAGGTTGTGTACTTGAGACCTTTCTTGTTTCTTGAGAAAGGCTTGTATTGCTATATACTTTCCTCTTAGGACTGCCTTTGCTGCATCCCAAAGATTTTGAACAGTTGTGTTTTCATTTTCATTGGTTTCCATGCATTTTTTTAATTCTTCTTTAATTTCCTGGTTGACCCATTCATTCCTCAGTAGGATGCTCTTTAGCCTCCATGAATTTGAGTTCTTTCCGACTTTCCTCTTGTGATTGAGTTCTAGTTTCAAAGCACTGTGGTCTGAAAATAGGCAGGGAATGATCCCAATCTTTTGGTACCAGTTGAGACCTGATTTATGACCTAGGATGTGATCTATTCTGGAGAATGTTCCATGGGCACTAGAGAGAATGTGTATTCCGTTGCTTTGGGATGGAATGTTCTGAATATGTCTGTGAAGTCCATTTGGTCCAGTGTATCATTTAAAGTCTTTATTTCCTTGTTGATCTTTTGCTTAGACGATCTGTCCATTTCGGTGAAGGGGATGTTAAAGTCCCCCACTATTATTGTATTGTTGTCGATGTGTTTCTTTGCTTTTGTTATTAATTGCCTTATATTTTTGGCTGCTCCCATGTTAGGGGCATAGATATTTACAATTATTAGATCTTCTTGTTGGATAGATCCTTTAAGTATGATATAGTGTCCTTCCTCATCTCTTATTACAGTCTTTGGTTTAAAATCTAATTTGTCTGATATAAGGATTGCCACCCCAGCTTTCTTTGGGTGTCCATTAGCATGGTAAATGGTTTTTCACCCCCTCACTTTCAATCTGGGGGTGTCTTTGGGTCTAAAATGAGTCTCTTGCAGACAGCATATTGATAGGTCTTGTTTTTTAATCCAGTCTGTTAGCCTGTGTCTTTTGATTGGGGCATTTAGCCCATTTACATTCAGGGTAACTCTTGAAAGATAGGAATTTAGTGCCATTGTATTGCCTGTAAGGTGACTGTTACCGTATATTGTCTGTGTTCCTTTCTGGTCTATGTTGCTTTTAGGCTCTCTCTTTGCTTAGAGGACCCCTTTCAAGATTTCCTGTAGGGCTGGTTTTGTGTTTGCAAATTCCTTTAGTTTTTGTTTTTCCTGGAAGCTTTTTATCTCTCCTTCAATTTTCAATGACAGCCTAGCTGGATATAGTATTCTTGGCTGCATATTTTTCTCATTTAGTGTTCGGAATATATCCTGCCAGTCCTTTCTGGCCTGCCAGGTCTCTGTGGATAGGGTTGTTGCCAATCTAATGTTTCTACCATTGTAGGTTACATATCTCTTCTCCCGAGCTGCTTTCAGGATTTTCTTTTTGTCTATGAGACTCGTAAGTTTTACTATTAGATGTCGGGGTGTTGACCTATTTTTATTGATTTTGAGAGGGGTTCTCTGTGCTTCCTGGATTTTCATGCCTGTTTCTTTCCCCAAATTAGGGAAGTTCTCTGCTATAATTTGCTCCATTATACCTTCTGCCCCTCTCTCTCTTTCTTCTTCTGGGATCCCAATTATTCTAATGTTGTTTCATCTTATAGTATCGCTTATCTCTCGAATTCTGCCCTCGTGATCCAGTAATTGTTTATCTCTCTTTTTCTCAGCTTCTTTATTTTCCATCATTTCATCTTCTATATTAGTGATTCTCTCTTCTGCCTCATTTATTCTAGCACTTAGCGCCCCCATTTTTTATTGCACCTCATTAATAGCCTTTTTGATTTCTATTTGGTTGGATTTTAGGTCTTTTACTTCTCCAGAAAGGGTTTCTCTAATAACTTCCATACTTTTTTCAAGCCCAGCTAGTGTCTTTAAAGTGATGATTCTTAACTCTAGATCTGACATCGTACTAATGTCTGTATTGAGTAGGTCCCTGGCAGTCGGTACTACCTCTTGTTCTTTTTGTTGAGGTGATTTTTTCCGTCTTGTCATTTTGTGCAGAGGAGAATAGATTAATGAGAGAACAAAATGCTAGCAGAGTAACCACGTCCCCAGAAAATATACTCTAAACAAATCAGAAAAGACCTGATGCAGTGGGATAAGAAAGGAAAAGAGAGAAAAAAGAAAAAGAAAGATAAAGATAAAAACAAAAAACAAACAAAACAAAACAACAACAACAACAAAAAACAGAATGTGATCAAATATGATCAGGCTGTTGTATAGATCAGTGCCACACACTAGATTTGGGGTGTATTTTGGTCTTTTCGAAGAAAGTGTCTCCCAAAATTTTAAAGAAAGAAAAATTTACATATGTACAAAAATAAGGGTTGATATGATGAAGGGATGGAACATGACTGTAAAAATGGAAATTATAAAAAATTTTATAAAAGGAATTGATAAGAAGTTGTTTGAAAAAAGAAAGAAGAGGATTTAAAAAAGAAAAAAGAAAAAAAAAGGGAGAGGATGTGATCAGGCAGGGGAATAGAAAACACCATATACTAGAGATTTAGGGTATATTTTAATCTGTTAGAAGAAACTATCTCAAAATTTTAAAGAGAGAACAACTTATATATATAAGCCAAAAATATGGGTAACTATTAAGGGATAGAATATGACTCTAAAAATGAAAAATAAAAATGTTTTTTTTTTAAAAAGGGATTGATAAGATGTTGGTTGAAAAAGGGGAAAAGAAAAATTCAAAAAGAAATAAAAAGACAGACAGTTAAAAAAAAAATTAACTTTAGAAGACTAAAGAATCATGGTAAAAAAGCCGTGAATTCTATGTGCAGTAGTCCCCTAGCGCTGGCGTTCTGCCGTTCTCATTGATCGGTAAACTTGGTCTTGGCTGGCTGTTCTCGCTGATCTTCTGGGGAGGGGCCTGTTGCCGTGGTTTCCAAATGTCTCTGCTGGAGGTGGAATTGCCCCGCCCTTTCCCCCTCCAGGCTAAGTAATCTGCTCGGGTTTGCTCTCCAGAGCTTTTGTTCCCTGCGAGCTTCCTGTACAGCTTTGGAGGCGGAGAGTGAAAATGGCGGCCTCCCAATCTCTGCCCCGGAGGAGCCAAGAACTCGGGGCCCTGCTCCTCAGTGAGCCCCCAGAGAAAAGCCGTCAGTTACTCCCGTCTCCCCAGTCTCCGGCCGCACTCCGTGCTCGCCCGGCCTGTGACCGCGCGTTTCTATCTCTGGCACCCGACCCCAGGTGTTGTCTCCAAACCCAGCAGATCCCTGCAGTGCACTCCCGTGCGGCTCCTCCCAGGGGAGGAAGGTTAGTCTCCCCGGATCTACCGCTTGTTGGGTCCCTGCTGGAGGAGCAGTGGCCCGACTGTGCTGCGGATCACGGTTTATGGCAACCCCAAGCTGAGAGCCCGCGCCTGGGCTCCGCCTCTGCAGCCTGCTTCCCTGCTCCGTTACCTGGGAGCTCTGTCACACTCAGGCACCCCCGGTCTTTCTGTGACCCCGAGGGTCCTGAGACCACACTGTCCCGGAGGGTTCCACCCCCCGCTTAGCCACCCGAGTGACGTCCCTCAGCGGAGCAGACTTTTAAAAGTTCCGATTTTGTGCTCCAAGGTTCTATCACTTGCCAGAAGCGGCTGACGGAGGCCCCTCCCCCGCCGTCTATCCTCCCAAATATTGCCTCGGATTCACTTCTCTGCACGTCCTACCTTCCAGAAAGTGGTCGCTTTTCTGATGAGAGAGTTGTTGCTCTTCTTTTCTTCGATCTCCTGTTGAGTTTGTAGGTGTTCAGAATGGTTTGATCCCTACCCAGCTGAATTCCTGAGAGGAGACGAAATCCAGGTCTCCTACTCCTCCACCATCTTGCTCCGCCCCCCCAATAGTAAGGGATTTAAACACCCCACTTACATCAATGAACAGATATCTAAGTAGAAAATCATCAAGGAAACAATGGTTTTGAATGTGGACCAAATAGACTTACCATATATATTCAGAACATTCCACCCCAAAGCGGCAGAATACACATTCTTTTCAGATGCACATGGGACATTCTCCAGGATAGGTTACATGCTAGTTCATAAATCAGGTCTCAACAAGAACAAAATGACTGAGATCATACCATGCATATTTTCATATGTTTCATATGATGCTATGAAACATGAACTGAACCACAAGAAAAAAACTGGAGAAGACTGCAAATACATGAAGGTTAAGCAAAATGCTACTAAACAACAAATTGATCAACAAGGAAATCAAAGAAGAAAAAATACATGGAAACAAATGAAAATGAAATCACAACAGTCCAAAATCTTTGTGATGCAGCAAAAGTGGTCTTAAAAAGACATAGATAACAATTCAGGCCTACATTAAGAAGCAAGAAAAATATCAAATAAAAAACCTAACCTCACACCTAAAGGAGCTCAAAAAGAATTTTTTTAAAGCCTAAAACCAGCAGAAGGGAAATAATAAAGACCAGAGCAGAAATAAATGATATAGAAACTAAAAAAACAACAGATCAGTGAAACCTGGAGAAGGTTCTTTGAAAAAAAAATAATAAATTAAACTCTTAGACTTATCAAAGACAAAAGCAAATGGACACAAGAAGTAAAATCACAAATGAGAGAGGAGAAATAACCAACACCACAGAAACATAAACAATTATAAAAGGATATTATATAAAACTACATGGCAACAAGTTGGACAAACTGGAAGAAATGGATAAATTCCTAGAAACATATAAACCACCAAAACTGAAACAGGAAGAAATAGAAAACCTTAACAGATGGATAACCAGCAAAAAAATTGGACCAGTAATCAGTACTCTCCCAATAAACAAAGTTCACAGCCATGTGTCTTCACAGTTTAATTCTATGGAACATTTAAGGAAGAGTTAATATGTATTCTTCTCAAAATATTTAAAAAAATAGAAATGGAAGGAAAACTTCAAAATTCATTCTATGAGGCCAACATTACACTGATAACAAAACCAGATAAAGATTCCATTAAAAACCAGAACTACAGGCCAATATCATTGGTAAACATGGAGGCAAGAATTCTAAGTAAAATATTAGCAAATCGAATCCAACAATACATTAAAAGAATCATTTGAGATAAGCAAGTGTGATTTATGCCTGGGCTGCAAGAGTGGATCACTATTCACAAATCAATCAACATGATACGCCACATTAATAAAAGAAAGGATAACAACCATATGATCTCAGTAGATGCAGAAAAAGCTTTTGGCAAAGTACAACATCCATTCTTGATTAAAAAAAAAAAAAAAAAACCTCAACAAAGTAGAGTTAGAGGGAACATACCTCAACATAATAAAGTCCATAAATGAAAAACCCGCTGGTAAGATCCTCAATGGGGAGGGCGCCTGGGTGGCTCAGTTGGTTAAGCGACTGCCTTCAGCTCAGGTCATGATCCCAGGGTCCTGGGATCGAGTCCCGCATCGGGCTCCCTGCTCTGCGGGGAGCCTGCTTCTCCCTCTCCCACTCCCCCTGCTTGTGTTCCCTCTCTCGCTGTGTCTCTCTCTGTCAAATAAATAAATAAAATCTTAAAAAAAAAAAAAGATCCTCAATGGGGAATAATTGAGAGCTTTAATCTATGATCAGGAACAAGGCAAGGATATCCAGTCTCACCACTGTTATGAAACATAATACTGGAAGCAATCAGAAAACAAAAAGAAATAAAAGGCATCCAAGTCACCAAGGAAGAAGTAAAACTTTCAATATTTGCAGATGACATGATACTCTATATAGAAATTCCAAAACTCCACCAAAAAAATTGCTATTATTGATACACAAATTCAGTAAAGTCACAGGATACAAAATCAATGTACAGAAATCTGTTGCCTTACTATACACGAATAATAAACAGCAGAAAGAGAAATCAATGAATCCATCCCATCTACAACTGTACCAAAAATCATAAGAATAAACCCAACCAAAGAGGTAAAATATGCGTACTCTGAAAACTATAAACCACTGATGAAAGAAATTGACAATGACACAAAGAAATGGAAAAACATTCCATGCTCATGGTTTAGAAGAATAAATATTTTTAAATTGTCTATATTACCCAAAGGAATCTGCACATTTAATGCAATCACCATCAAAATATGACCAGCAGTTTTCACAGAGTTAGAAAAAGAATCCTAACACCCAGTTACCCCCTCCCCCCACACCTCCCCTCCAGCAATCCACACTGATTATAATGAGCGCTGGGTGTTATATGAAACTGATGAATCACCAAACTCTATGTCAGAAACTAATAATACACTATATGTTAATTAAATTGATTTTAAATTTTAAAAAAGGAAAAGAATCCTAAAATTTGTATGGAACCACAAAAGACCTTGACTAGCCAAACCAATCTTGAAAATGAAAAGCAAAGCTGGTGGCATCACAATTCTGGACTTCAAGTTATATGACAAAGCTGTAGTGATCAAGACAGTATGGTTCTGGCACAAAAACAGACACATAGATCAATGGAACAGAATAGAGAGCCCAGAAATGAACCCTCAATTCTATGGTCAACTAATCTTCGACAAAGTAGGAATGAATATCCAATGAAAAAAAGACAGTCTCTTCAACAAATGGTGTTGGGAAAACTGGACAGCCACATGCAGAAGAATGAAACTGAACCACTTTCTTACACCACACACAAAAATAAAATCAAAATGGATGAAAAACCTAAATGTGAGACAGGAAACCAAAATCCTAAAGGAGAACACAGGCAGAAACCTCTTTGACATTGGCTATAGCAACTTCTGACTAGATATGCCTCTGGAGAAGGGGGAAACAAAAGCAAAAATAAACTGTTGGGACTTCATCAAGTTAAAATGCTTCTACACAGCATAGGAAACAATTAACAAAACTAAAGGCAACCTACAGAATGGGAGAAGATATTTGCAAATGACCTATCTGATAAGGGGTTTATATTCAAAATCTACAAAGAACTTATCAAACTCAACATACAAAAAAAAAAAATCCAGTTAAGAAACAGAAATCATGAATAGACACTTTTCCAAAAAAGACATGCAGATGACTAACAGACAAATGAAAAGATGTTCATCATCATTCATCATCAGGGAAATACAAATCAAAACCACAATGAGCTACCACCTCACGTCTGTCAGAATGGCTAAAATTAATAACACAGGAAATAATAGATGTCGGCAAGGATGCAGAGAAAGGGGAACCCTCTTACACTGTTGGTGGGAATGCAAACTGGTGCAGACACTCTGGAAAACAGTATGAGGTTCCTCAAAATGTTCAGAATAGAAGTACCATATGACCCAGCAATTGCACTGTCTTAGAGAAAGACAAATACCATATGATTTCACTCGTATGTGCTATTTAAGAAACCAAACAGATAACCATTTGCAAAGGAGAAAAAAAGAGAGAAGGAAGCATGCCATAAAAGAATCTTAATGATAGAGAACAAACTGAGGGTTGATGGAGGGACGTGGGTGGGGGAAGGGTTAAATGGGTATTAAGGAGGGCATTTGTTATGATGAGCCCTCAGTGTTATATGTAAGTTATGAATCATTAATGTTACTCCTGAGACCAATATTACACTATATATTAACTAACTAGAATTTAAAAAAAAAATTATTAACATATAATGTGTTATTTGTTTCAGGGATACAGATCTGTGATTCATCAGTCTTACACAATTCACAGTGCTCCCATAGTACATACACTCCCCAATGTCCATCACCCAGCCACCCCATCCCTCCCACCCCTTTCCAGTCCAGCAATCCTGTTTGTTTCCTGAGATTAAGAGTCTCTTATAGTTTGTCTCCCTCTCTGGTTTCATCTTGTTTCATGTTCCCCTCCCTCCCCCTATGATCCTCTGTCTTGTTTCTCAAATTCCTCATATCAGTGAGATCATATACTTGTCTTTCTCTGATTGACTTATTTTGCTTAGCATAATACCCTCTAGTTCCATCCATGTTGCAAATGGCAAGATTTCATTTTTTTAATGGTGGCATAATATTCCACTGTATATATATACACAATATCTTCTTTATCCGTTCATCTGTTGATGGACATCTAGGCTCTTTCCATAGTTCATTGCTGCTATAAACATTGGGGTTCATGTGCCCCTTCGGATCACTACATTTGTATCTTTGTATATATATACCACCTCTTCTTTATCCATTCATCTGTTGATGGACATCTTGGCTCTTTCCACAGTTTGGTTATTGTGGACATTGCTGCTATAAACATAGGCTATAAACACAACCCTTTCTGATCCCTACTTTTGTATCTTTGGGGTAAATACCCAGTAGTGCAACTGCTGGGTCATAGGGTAGCTCTATTTTCAACTTTTTGAGGAACCTCCATACTGTTTTCCAGAGTGGTTGCACCAGCTTGCATTCCCACCAACAGTAGAGGAAGGTTCCCCTTTCTCCGCATCCTCGCCAACATCTGTCATTTCCTGACTTGTTAATTTTAGCCATTCTTTTTTTTTAAGATTTTATTTTATTTATTTGAGAGAGAGAATGAGAGAGAGAGCACATGAGAAGGGGGAGGGTCAGAGGGAGAAGCAGACCCCCTGCTGAGCAAGGAGCCTGATATGGGACTCAATCCCGGGACTCCAGGATCATGACCTGAACCGAAGGCAGTCGCTTAACCAACTGAGCCACCCAGGCGCCCAATTTTAGCCATTCTGACTGGTGTGTGGTGGTATCTCATTGAAGTTTTGATTTGGATTTCCCCGATGCCATGTGATGTTGAGCACTTTTTCATGTGTCTGTTGGCCATTTGGATGTCTTCTTTGCAGAAATGTCTGTTCATCTCTTCTGCCCATTTCTTGACTGGATTATTTGTTCTTTGAGTGTTGAATTTGATAAATTCTTCATAGATTTTGGATACTAGCCCTTTATCTGGTATGTCATTTGCAAATATCTTCTCCCATTCTGTCGGTTGTCTTCTGGTTTTGTTGACAGTTTCCTTTGCTGTGAAAAAGCTTTTTATCTTGATGAAGTTCCAATAGTTCATTTTTGCCCTTGCTTCCCTTGCCTTTGGCGATGTTTCTAGGAAGAAGTTGTGGCTGAGTCGAAAAGGTTGCTGCCTGTGTTCTCCTCTAGGATTTTGATGGATTCCTGTCTCACATATAGGTCTTTCATCCATTATGAGTCTATTTTTGTGGGTGTAAAGAAATGGTCCAGTTTCATTCTTCTGCATGTGGCTGTCCAATTTTCCCAACACCATTTGTTGAAGAGACTGTCTTTTTTCCATTGGACATTCTTTCCTGCTTTGTCGAAGATTAGTTGACCATAGTGTTGAGGGTCCATTTCTGGGCTCTCTATTCTGTTCCATTGATCTATGTGTCTGTTTTTGTGCCAGAACCATACTGTCTTGATCACTACAGCTTTGTCATATAACTTGAGTCCAGAATTGTGACGCCACCAGCTTTGTTTTCTTTCTCAACATTCCTCTGGCTATTCGGGATCTTTTCTGGTTCCATACAAATTTTAGGATTATTTGTTCCATTTCTCTGAAAAAAGTGGATGGTATTTTGATAGGGATTGCATTAAATGTGTAGATTGCTCTAGGTAGCATAGACATTTTCACAATATTTGTTCTTCCAATCCATGAGTATGGAACGTTTTTCCATTTCTTGTGTCTTCCTCATTTTTTTCATGAGTATTCTATAGTTTTCTGAGCTCAGATCCTTTGCCTCTTCGGTTAGATTTGTTCCTAAGTATCTTATGGTTTTGGGTGCAATTGTAAATGGGATCAACTCCTTAATTTCTCTTTCTTCTGTCTTGTTGTTGGTGTATAGAAATGCAACTGATTTCTGTGCATTGATTTTATATCCTGCCACTTGACTGAATTCCTGTATGAGTTCTAGCAGTTTTGGGGTGGAGTCTTTTGGGTTTTCCACATAAAGTATTATATCATCTGCAAAAAGTGAGAGTTTCACTTCTTCTTTGCCAATTCAGATGCCTTTTATTTCTTTTTGTTGTCTGATTGCTGAGGCTAGGACTTCTAGTACTATGTTGAACAGCAGTGGTGATAGTGGACATCCCTGCCGTATTCCTGACCTTAGAGGAAAACCTCTCAGTTTTTCCCCATTGAGTATGATATTCGCTGTGGGTTTTTCATAGATGGCTTTTATGATATTAAGGTGTGCACCTATCCCTACAATTTGAAGTTTTACTCAAAAAACGATGTTGTATTTTGTTGAATGCTTTTTCTGCATCTATTGAGAGGATCATATAAGGGGCTCACCTTAACTCTTTTTCTCTTATTGTTTCTTTTATTTATGTATTAACTAACTAGAATTTAAATAAAAATTTGAAACTACAAAAAAGCGACCTATCTAGTAAGAAGTTGCTACAGACAATGTCAAAGGGGTTAGTGCCTGTGTTCTCTAGGATTTTAATGCTTTCCTGCCTCACATCTAGGTCTTTCACACAAATTGAATTTATTTTTGTGTATGGTGTAAGAAAGTGGCCAGGTTTCATTCTTTTGCATGTTGCTGTCCGATTTTCCCAACACCATTTGTTGAAGAGACCATCTTTTCCCATCTTTTTCATATTTGTTCTTCCAATCCATGAGCATGGAATTTTTTTTTTTTCCATTTGTTTGTGTCTTCCTCAGTTTCTTTCAGAAGTGTCTATAGTTTTCAGGGTACATATCTTTTACTTCCTTGGTTTATTCCTAGGTATCTTATTGTTTGTTTTTGGTGCAATTGCAAATGGGATCAATTCCTTGGTTTCTTTTCCTGCTGCTTCATTATTGGTGTATAGAAATGCAACAGATTTCTGTACATTGATTTTGCATCCTTTGACTTTACTAAATTCATGTATCAGTTCTAGTAGGTTTTTGGCTTTCAGGTTTTCTATATAAAGTATCATGTCATCTGCAAATACTGAATCTTTTACTTCTTCTTTGCCAATTTGAATGCCTTTTATTTCTTTTTGTTGTCTGATTGCTGAGGCTATGATTTCCAATACTATGTTACATAACAATGGTGAAAGTGAACATCCATCTTGCTCCTGACCATAGAGGAAAAGCTCTGTTTTTCCCCATTGAAATTATATTAGTTGTGGGTCTTCCATTTATGGACTTTATGATGTTGAGGTATGTCCAGGATTCCTACTTTGTTGAGGGTTTTTACAAGAATGGATGCTGTATTTTGTCAAATGTTGTTTCTGCATTTATTGAGAGGATCATAGGGCTCTTTTACTTTCTTTTTGAATGTGATGTTTCACATTGACTGATTTGCAAATATTGAACCACCCTAGAACCCAGGAATAAATCCCATTTAATCGTAGTGAATAATTTTTTTAAAGATTTTATTCATTTATTTATTTTGAGAGAGAGAGAGAGCAGGGGGCGAGCAGAGGGGAGGGAGAGGAAAAGGAAGGGGGAAAGAATCCCAAGCAGACTCCATGGTGAGTGCAGAGCCCAGCATGGGGCTTGATCTCATGACTCTGAGATCATGACCTGAGCCAAAACCAAGAATCAGATGCTTAACCAACTGAGCCACCCAGGTGCCATGGTGAGTAATTTGTTTAATGTACTGTTGGGTTTGATTTGCTGGTATCGTGTTGAGATTTTTTGCATCCATGTTCATCAGATATTGTTCTATAATTCTCTTTTTTTGTGGGGTCTCAGTTTTGGAATCAAGGTAATTCTGGCCTCATAGAATGAGTTTGGAAGTTTTCCTTCCATTTCTATGTCAGAAGAATAGGTATTAATTCTTTAAAGTTTGGTAGAATTCCTCTGGGAAGCCATCCAGCCCTATACTCTTGTTTCTTGGGAGATTTTTTGCTACTGATTTAATTTCATTGCTAGTCATGGGTTTAATAAATTTTCTGAGCCTTGGTATTATCTCCAACATTCATAATCTTATACATGAGTATAGGAGTAGACATATTCATCCCAATTATTATGTTTTTGTGGTGATGGTGGGACATGGATGAGGACTGTTAACATAAAAACAATGGTTTATCAGCCACAGCTGAAAATTCCCATAAATTGGTTGAAAGATTAAAGAAAAACACAATTGTGGTTATTGTTATCTTGTTTTCTAAAAATAAGTTTCATGTGGATTTATTGTTTCATTTTTTTAAGATTTTATTTATTTGTCAGAGAGAGAGAGCACAAACAGGGGTGAGCAGCAGGCAGAGGGAGAAGCAGCCTCCTGACTGAGCAAGGAGCCCAATGCGGGACTCAATCCCAGGACACTGGGATCATGGCCTGAGCCAAAGGCCGACCCTTAACCAGCTGAGTCACCTAGGCATCCCTGTTGTTTCATTTTATCCAAGTTGAAATGCAATGGACCATGTCAAGTGTTGCTGATATGGCTCCTTGATCAAATATGCCAAAAATGATCAATGAGATGCTCTTATTTCAACATGACATCGCCTAATTAGTTTTCCAAAGTCAAGAAACTTATATGCTTTGTCAAACTTTTGTTTGGTGAATTAATGTCAAATAGTCTATGTAATGGGTCATTTTTGCAGAAATGATTATATTGGTCCATTATAGAGAAGCATGCATGAGCCCCATGCGCATGAGAGATGAAGTGCTTTGTTTTGACAGCATTGTTATTCCTGTCTACCTAGATTATGACTCCAGAGGAAGAACCCTGTTGGTCTCACTGTCGCTGGGGCAATCTGTAACATCCAGGAGTCCAACATGCAATACAATGAAACTCCTAATCACCTTGGCTTCATAGTTTCCTGTATCCATCTTTGGTAAGCATAGTTAGGTTCAAGTATACATATGCTTGGGGAATCCTGTGCTGCATCAATTTTGAAACCTCATGTTGTATTGAAAAGATTTGTTTACCTAAAAGTCATGTTCAATGGCATTACACTGAGGCTCACTCTAGGTTTACAATCCTGAGACAGAATTTTAAGGATACTTGTTTTTCTTCTACAGGTATTGTATTTTTTATTTATCAGCAAATCACTTAAAGGAAACTTATAATTTCTAAACCTATCCTCTTCAAATTACACAATAACTCATCCTTTTCATTTTTTTCAATGGTTGATAAGTTCTAATAATTTGACACATTTGGGGCTCACCTTAACTCTTTTTCTCTTATTGTTTCTTTTGGTAAGATGTTTCACAAGATATCCATCATTAAATTGATGAGATGTGTTAGTCTTGGTCATAAATACCTTCCAAGTAGACTTTCAGGCTTATAAAGTTTCAATCTAAGGCAGTTAGATTTACTCATTTGAGTAACTTAAATATCCATATGTTTTCCTACTCAATGTATGACTGAACTACTTGATTTGATCCCAAGAAAATATCTTTAATTTTTACCTGAACTTAGTGTTTTTAACAATGAGGGATTTTTTCATTCTTTGGTATTCAATCCAGTGTGAGATATATATTTGAATATATAAACAAATAGACTAATTTTCATGATTGATGCTATAAGTTTCTAATGATGTTAGGCTGCTTTGGGGTTACTGAAGGTCTCTGACAATGAAAAAAATAATGTAAGATGTGGTAATTTGCTTTGCCCATATATGTTAAGATGGAATCCATTGATAAAGAAACCTGTATATGGGTTTCCTGAGCTAATGAATACAATACATTCAATTCCATGTGCCCTAATATCTGATATCCAAATCCTGAGATTTATGTGGTTTTAAGAGTGTCAGTGCTTTATGAGCATTCATATACAATAAACCATGTCAGATGTTAGTGTTATGACTTTCTTGACTATATAGACAAGGGATGATCAATGAAATTCTCTTGACTCTACATAAAGACACTGGATTGCTTCTCCAAAGTCAAGTGACCTGTAAGTTTCATACTCATTAATTTTTGTTAATCAATGAACTAAACTCTGAAATGAGGTGGGTTTTTTTTTTAGTACTAACATTTTTCTCATTTAATGAAAAACATGCACAACCCATATGCACCAGAGAGAGGTAGTTCTCCCTTTAATAACAGTTCTGGTTTTTGTCCTCTTAGATAATGATATGGAAAAACATTCTGCGGCATGTTGTGACTGGAGCAATTGATATCACCCAAGGATCATGTAATAAGTACACGCTAACTCCAATTCACTTTAGCACCAGGGTTTTAAGACTTGCTGGTAAGGTAATCAGGTCCAGGTTTGTGTATGCATGGGAAGTGTCATGGCTTTTGACAATGATGGGACCTTAAATTGTCTCGAAGAGAAATAACTTAAAAGTTATGCTCAATAGAATTAAACAAGCTAGAATTCAATGACAATTCTGGGACAGATAATAGTAACTCTTTATTTCCCTTCTAGGAGAATTTTATCTTGAATTTGATATAATAAAATTTCATGAATAACTTGTTTGCCCAACATTATCTATGTACCTATAAATAAACAAACATCTCTTATTCCTTAAGCTTTGTTTCAGATATTTGCATTTTCTAAAACTATGGCATTTTCAGATTTCATTTCTTAGCTCTTTTTATCTCATTTTTGTTTCAGTAAGACTTGATTTCAAGAAATATAACATTCCATTATAAGAGATCAGTGGCTTCTTTTGACATACATATTTCATATAAACATTGAACTAGTGAAGATTTACACCTAAGGCAGTTTTATTCACTCAGGAAAACTGAATATCAATATGTTTTTTTTTCTTCTTGATATGATCCTCTTAACAAAATATGTAATTTTTATATGAACTTCAGATAATTGAATGTTGAACAATTGTTTGATTTTTTGTTACCTAGTCCAAAATGCAATATTCATTTAGGTGTAAATAAATGTCTAGAAAAAAATTTGCTCTATTATTATGGGATTCTAATGTTGCTTTGGTTTCTCATAAACTTTCCCATAACTGCAGTACTGTGCTAATAGAGGAGATTGTGAGATTCAGTAATGTGCTTTGCCTCTTAAACTTAAATTGAATAATTTGATGACCAAATTGATACCTATAATACTTAAATTGGATAATTTGATGACTAAACTTTATCTTATGGGTATCATGTGACCCCATTGTTTTCAGAAAAATAAAAATGTATGCTATAAATGATGACAGTTGTTCCTGATATGGACTTTGAAATGACTAAGTTCACCAATTCAGTCATCATGAACCCTATTATGGGTTCTTCTCAGTGAGTTAATGACCTACTTGATGACATCTTCTTCAAAAATGTTTATTGTTTACTGAAATTTTATTTAAATAATGGAACATTTTTACTCATGTTTACTCTATGGTATGACATGTGATATTACAGGGTATCCAATGTCAAGAAAACTGTATGCTTTGTCTTAATGTTGATGAATCAATTATTTAGAGCCTTAGTAATGTGTCTTTGTGATGGTATAAACCATCTCTCCACTAATAAATAGTATGTATAAGCCATACACACACATATTTCTGATTTTGAACTACTATCTTACTTCTATCTTCCTAGATAAGGACTATTGAGGAAGAGCACTCTTTGGCATGTTACACTGAGACAAGTGCTACCATCCAAGTATAGTATAGTGAATCTAAGTGGTCTCCTGTCCCTTTTGAATTACAGTTTAAGGATGCCATTCTGGTGTTTACAAGACAAAAGTAGATGTGTATGTGAAAAGTGTCTTGAGGAGATGTAATGATGTAAAAATTATGCTCAGTAGTATTATTCTAAGGCCCAAAAGAAGTGACAATCCTTGCAACAAGGTGTAAGCAGTCATTAAAATTTTCTGGGGTATTCTATTCAGGAATTTGTAGAAAGAAACCCTTTTGGGGAATCCTGTTTTATCCATCTTTATCTGTTTCTAAGATAAGTTTTTAAAACAATTTTTTATTTTAGTGTCTATATTCTTAATATTTATACATTGTTAGAGTTGATATCTTGGTTTATTTTTTCCTCAGCATGGGCTTCAGAATATCCAACCAGCAAGAGATGTGCCATTCCATGGAAAAGATGTAAGTTCTACCTTTGGTGATTAAAAAATTGCAAATAGGCCATTTGACTAGTGGTCTGCCCTTTAAAATAATTAAATCCACTCATTCATGCAAAATGAGTAAATAATACCTATTCTTCCCAATGAGTGACTGATTTGCTTAATGGGATGCTCATTAAAGACTTACTTTTAAATCCTAACTGTGTTTTAGAGATGAAAAGTTTTGTAATTTATTACAATCATCTCTTTAGTAAAATATTCATTTGCTATAAATGCACAAATAAATGATTTATTTATATTATTCTATTTTTTGGTTGCTATGGTATTATGATGTTTGTGGATCATTCAGATACTAATCACAGCTGAAAGATTTTTGGCAATTATGGGAAATAGTTTGAGATTCATGTGCAGTTTGCCTTTGATTTGTGAAATTGAATACAATTACAGGTGGTCTGAAATCTTATTTCCATATTCTGAGTTTCATGTGGTTTTATTACATTTATTGTAAAAGAATGTATATGCTATGTATGATGCCAGTTGTTACTGATATGGGTCTCTGTATATTTAGTGAAAAGATGGTAATGAGAAGCTTTTGTTTCTGTCAGATAATAATTTCTTCTCAGATTTTCAACATAAATCTATATTCTTGGTTCTTAACATATGTGGCTAATTATTGGTCCACAGCTTAAGTTATGGGTCATATTTTGTGTAGCAAATATATCAATCATATAGAAATTAAAGACCAAGCAGGGAGTGCCTGGGTGGCTCAGTCAGTTAAGCATCTGCTTTCAGTTCAGGTCAGGATCTCAGGGTCCTAGGATCAAGCCCCATATCAGGCTCCTCACTCAGCAGGGAGCCTGCTTCTCCCTCTCCCACTGAGCCTCCCCCTCACCCCGCCCCCTGCACATGCTCTCGCTCCCTCTCTCTCTCATGTACTCACTCTCTCAAATAAATAAATAAAATCTTTTAAAAAAGAAAGACCAAGCAGGAGCCATACACACATAAAAGATGTAATTCTTCTTTTTAACTATAGTTCCACTCTTGTCCTCTTAGAGAAATACTACCAACAAGGAACACTCTTTGCCCTGTTGTCCATGGGGCAGTTTATACCACCCTAGTGTCTGCATTTAATCCACTTTAGCACTAGTGTTTAAGGAAGCTATCTCTGGTAATTATATTAAGTCTAACTGTACGTATGCATACAAATGTGATGGCTTGGGTCAATAATGAGTTAATGTCTTGAACAGAAGTGAAAACACAAAAATCAAGCTCAGTTGGATTATGCTGAAGCCCAGCATAGGTAACAATCATGTGACAAGAAGTTTGGATTCCTTAGTTTCCTTTGATAGGATTGTAATTTGGGACCTCATTAAAATCTCTGTGTGAAGCTTCTTTGTACATTTCTATCTATGCATTACTAAGTGAACTATAAATTCTGATTGTTTATGTGTTAAATATCTATAATTCCTCTTTTTTGACATTTGGTACTGAGACCTTGGTTCTTCTTTCATTGAGTTTTTCAGTAAATCTTACTAGCACTATCCTATTTATTACAAGTCAGTGGTGCCTTTGCTAACTGAAAAATCCAAAGAGACTATTAGGCTAGTGAAGACTCACTTCTATAACAATTAGACTTACTCATTCCGGAAACATGAACAGCATTATAGATCATTTTTCTCAATGATAAATTAACATATCTGATGCTATCCTTATTTAAAAAAAAAAATCTTTACTTTTTACCTGAAATTGAGTTAATTGAATGCTGAAAATGTTATGATACATTGGAATTATGTTCAATCCACTATATTCAGTAGGGTTTAAATACACAAATAGGGGCGCCTGGGTGGCTCAGTTGGTTGGGCGACTGCCTTCGGCTCAGGTCATGATCCTGGAGTCCTGGGATCAAGTCCCGCATCGGGCTCCCCCTGCTCAGTGGGGAGTCTGCTTCTCCCTCTGACCCTCCTCCCTCTCATGCTCTCTGTCTCTCATTCTCTCTGTCTCAAATAAATAAATAAAATCTTTAAAAAAAATACACAAATAGACCAACAATTTCTTTTCTATAATATTAGTACAGTATTTAAGAGCACTGGATTATTCTTTTATCTCTGATTAACTTCTCATAACTTAAGGACCCTCATAATTAGGGTAAGAATGTAACTTTCAGTAATATATGTGCCCAGGTTGAAATTGGATAAAATAATGAATAACCTTGTACTTGATTTTCACATTGGGCCTTTTTGTAAGTCCTGCTGGCAAGAGATATACCAACCCATTATTTATAGATAACTGGCTGCCTTTGCTGAAAGACAAATTCCAAATAAATAATTGGAAGATTGAAAAATCACTTTTAAGACAAATAGGTTTACTCATTTAAACAAGGTGAGCATCATTGTGTTTTTTTTCCTCAGTAAGAGGTTTACCTGCTTGCTGTGATTCTCACAAGAAAATTTATATTTTTAATCTGAATTTGATTTGATTGAAACTTGATAAATTTTGTGATTCATTGATTCCATAATCAATGTGCAAATCCATTTGGTTCTGAATACATAAGAAGACCATTTTCCCCTATAATCTCATTAAGAAATTGTAATGGTGTAGGGATGTGTTTAGCCATTGATGAACTTGTTATAACAGAAAGAGTCCAACAATTAGGGTGAGAATGTAAGATTCAGTAATATGCCTATCCCATGAAACTTGAAATGGAATAAAGTGATGAGCAACCTGATACTTGCTTTTCATCTACTGACTGCATGTGGTTCCATTTTTATCAAAATAATGAAAGAAGATGCTGTGAATAATGTCAGTTATTACTAATAAGGCCTTCAAGTAGACTTGGTTTATGAACAAAATCAACATGAATTGCATTATAGGTTCTTTGTAATGGTATGCCTGATAGACCTATTTGATGAGATTCTTACAATAAAAGCTTAATTTCTTTTTACAAAACTAGATTGGTATAATGTTGAGAAGTTTTGTGATTCATTCATATCATCTTTACAGTGTGATATTCTCTTTGTCCAAATACAGGAATAGGCATATTTATCCTTATTATATTATGTTCGAGTTGTTATGATTTTGTGTTATTTGGGGTTACTTATGACAAGTTATAACATAAAGAAAATAGGATTGTAGTCACCACCTTGAAATTCAGGTATATGCACTGCCTTTAATTTATTATGAGTTGTCTGATATCTGATATCCATATCCTGAATTTCATGTGGCTCATCAAGTGTACACACTTAAGGTTGATACCAGTTGTTATTGATATTGCTTCCTGGATATGTAGAGAAGAGGTAACTAATAGTAAGATCTTGTTTCTGCATGGAACCACCTGAGAAGTTCTCCAAAATATAAAACCTACATGTTTGCCTTTGTGGTGTTTGATGAATCAATGGTCTAGAGCTCATGTAATGGGTCATTTTTTGACAACTCGTGTCTCTCCATTAAGTTATAATACACATGGATCATATAAAATGAGAGATTTAATTCCAATTTTGAACTACAGTCCTGTCTCTGTTCTCTTAGATAAGAACTACTGAATAAATACTCTTTTAGTCTACTGCCTCTAGAGAAACTTGACAGCACCCAAGTTTCTCACATTGAATATGCCTAAACTTTAATCTGCTCTAATATGAAGGTTTAAGGTTGTGATCCTTGATGAGCCTTTTCAATTCCAAGGGGCATATGCATGGGGAATGCTATGAGTTGGGTCAATTATATGTTCATATTACTTTGAGAAGACATAATAGATTATAAACCATGTTTATTAAAAGCCATGGACCATGGTAGGTAACAACGGTTTTTGCTAAGATTGTGCTTTCTTTAGGTTTGTTCTGAGACAATTTTATTTTGGGTTTGAGATTGTCAAATCCTGGTGAGAAGTTTATTTTGGTAATCTATATCTATTCTCATCTAAGAGAATATTACTTTTAGAATAGTTGATCTGATCTTAGTGTTCTATAAATCTTAATTCTCCTGTTACTTTGAGGCTGATACTTTAGTTATTATTCTTCAAGTTGCATTTTGGAATGCTGAATATCATGAGATGCATCACCCCATAAAATAGATGTGAGTATCTGTCTTTGGTGACTGAGAAATTCCAAGTATGCCAAGTATGTGACCAGTGAACTTGGCCTTTAAGATAACTGGTTTTGGGGAAAAAAATGAAAAAAAAAAAAGAAGAAGAAAAAAAAAGATGGCTCAGTTGGTTGAGCATTTGACTCTTGACTTCAGCTCAGGTCATGATCTCAGGGTTGTGAGATTGAGCCCCGGCATCAGGCTCAGGGTAAGCAGGTAGTCTGCTGCTCTCCCTCTCCCTCTTCCCCTCCCCCCACTCCTGCTCACTCACTCACTCTCTCTCTCAAATAAATAAATATTTTTAAAAAGATAATTGCTTTCATTCATTCTGGCACATAAATATCATTAGTGTTCTCCTCAATTAGTGATTGGCCTACCTAATGGGATCCTTATAGCAATATCTTCACTCTACCAGAGCTTTCTTTGATTTGATATTATGTTTTGTGATTCATTGGTATTGCCCTAATGGTATGATATTTATTGAAGTCTAAAGGCAGTAGTGAAAAAATTCATGCTTATTACATTATTTCAGTTATGATATTATGTATTATTGAAGACCTACTCATAACCAAGTGACAGAAACAATTGTGGCCAAGCGTTTGAGATTTATGTATATGTTTTACCCCTGATACACGAAATTTAAATAAATGAATGTGCAGTCTTATATCTGATTCCCAGTTCAAGAATTTATGTATTTAAATTATTCTCATTTCAAAGTAATGGGTATGCTCTGGAAGAAGCCACTGCTTTCTGATATGGCTTGCTGAATATATAACCAAGGGATTATCAATGAGGTTTTCATTTCTGTATAAAACAACTCAACAGGTTCTTCAAGGAGAAGAAACCAGTATATTTTACTCTTATTGTGTTTGTTGAGTAAGTTATCTACAGCCTAATTAATGGTGCCTCTTGTATTGCTATATCTCTCTTGTAGAAATAAAAGAATGTCATGCATACACTATATACACATGAGAGGTATTTTTCTAATCTTTAATTTCTGTCCTACTCCTATTGCCTTAGGTAAAGAGTACTGAAGAAGAGGACCTTTTGGCCTGTTGTCCTTGACTCACTTTTTCAATTCATCCTGAACTCAATGTGCCTGACTACAGTCCACTTCTGCACTACGAATGAAGATTTCCATTCCTGGTAAGAGTTTTCAGGAACAAGGAGATGTATATTTGTGGGAAGCCATATCTTGGGTAATAATAAAATCTAATCTTGTCTTCAGTAGGTTCTTAACATCTGATCTTAAGTGACAGACATTTTCCAAATATTTAGGCCTGATTTCTGAATTCTCTGCCATTATTGGAGCTAATGTTTTGGTGGCTTTATTATTTTTTTCATTATGCATTTCTGGGTGCCTGGTTTGTAGGAGATATCCTAGTCTATGATTTTATGTGGGTGACTGCTTGTGGTGGCTATAAATTTCTAAATAGACCACTGGACTAATGAAAACAGGGCTCGAAGATAGTTTTATTCCATCAAGAAACATGAATATCACAATGGGTTTTCTTCTCTTTAATGTGGTCTACATCACAAAATCCTTATGAGAAAATTTTCGCTTTTTTTCTGAATTTGCTTAAAATTGAAACTTGAGTTTTGTGATTGTCTTGCAACATATTTATTATAGCTTAAAATCATGTGTAGACAAATTCATTCCTGTTATATTTCAGGATGGTTATAGTGTTGTGATATGTTTTGATCATTAATAAACTACTTACAACTAAAAGACCCAGGCATTTGTGGTCTCAAGTTTGAGATTCTGATATATACTTTGCCTATGATATGTGATCTTGAATAAATTACATGCAGTCTGATGTCTGTTTCAATTTAAATCTGATATTTACATTAGTTCACATCTTTCTTTACAAAGGATAGTACACACTTTGATTAATCATTATTGTTCTTGATATTTCATCCTTGAAGATATATCCAAAGAATTGTCAAATTCTGTCTGATTTGTTATATCCATATTTGAGTCTAGAGTCTAAGTATGGTGGCGTTTTTAGAGTAAGAATAAAGTTCCTTGTGTAATGGAATAGTTCAAATGAGCAAAACATATATGAGAAATGTAGTTCTCACCCTTGATGACTAATACTGTCAAAATGAGCACTGGGTGTTATACACAACTAATGAATCATTGAACACTACATCAAAAACTAATGATGTACTATATGTTGGCTAATTGAACTTAATAAAAAAATAAAATAGAAAAAAATTAATAATAATTTAAAAGTGATTTCTCAAGATCCTCAAGGACACTGTAACTACCCAGTAATTCATGCCCCAGTCTCCAGTTAACTTTGACACCAGGGTTCAAAGTCACCATATCTTGTAAAAGTTTTATGGCTGTATGTGTACATAGTTTGATATCTTGAATTAGTGAGAGCTTTTATTTTCTTTTTTCCAACTTTATTGAGGAATAATTGACAACTATAATTACATATAACTAAGGTGTACATGATGATTTCATGTATTATACATTATGAAACCACTACTAAGATCCAGATAATTAACACATCCATCACCTCACATAGTTAACTTATGTGGGCATGTGGTTGTGTGTGGGTGTGGGTGGTGATAATGCCTAAAATCTCTCAGCAAGTTTTAAGTATACAATATTGTATTATTAAATATAGTCCTCATTCTGTATATTAGAGCCTCAGAACTTATTCATCTTATAACTCAAAACTTGTACTCTTTTACCCATATGCCCTTGACTCCCCCCACCAGCTCCTGGCAACCACCATTCTATTCTATTTCTATAAAATTGGCTTTTTTTTTTTAGATTACATACGTAAGTGATATCATATAGTATTTATCTGGTGGACTGGTTAATTTCATTTATCCATACAGTCCACCACATTTATCCATGCTGCCACAAATGGCAGGATTTCCTTCTGTTTTATGGCTGAATAATATTCCATTGAATATGTATGTTTTTTAAATCAATTTATCCATCATTGGACAATGGACACTTAGGTTGTTTCCATATCTTATCTATTGTAAATAATGCTACAAAGAACATGAAAGTGCAGACATCTTTTTGAGATACTGATTTTACTTTATCTGATATAGTGAGATTGCTGGATCATATGGAAGTCTATTTTTAATTTTTTGAGGAACCACCATACCGTCTTCCATGGCGGTGATATCTCCTTGTGTTTGTTTATTTGTAATCTAAAATATAATTAACATACAATGTTATTTTAGTTTCAATTATAAACATTTCAATTCAACAATTACATACATTGTGATTTTGATTTGCATTTCCTTGATAATTAGTGATATGCAGAACCTTCTCATGTACCCATTGGCCATTCTATGTCTACTTTGGAAAAGGTAGGTCCTTTGCCCATTTTTAATTGGATGATGATGACGATGATGATTGCTATCGAGCTGTATGAGTTCCTTATGTATTTTGGATATTAATCAATGATCAGACATATGGTTGGCAACTATTTTCTCTCATTCTGTAGGCTGCCTTTTTTGGAGAGAGAGAGTGAGTGGGGGAGCACGTAGGAGGGACAAAGGAAGAGGGAGAGAGAGAGAATCCACACCCAGCACAGAGCCCAATGCAGGGCTCAATTTCATGACCTCAGCCGAAATCAAGAGACAGACGCTTAACCTACTGAGCAACCCAGGTGCTCCTGTACGTGGCCTTTTCAATGTACTGTTTCCTTTTCTCTGCAGAGATATATTTTTTTAAATTTTTACTTAAATTTTAGTTAGTTAACAAAGAGTGTAACATTGGTTTCAGGAGTAGAATTCAGTGACTCATCACTTACATACAACACCGACTGCTCATCAGAAGAGCTCTCTTAAATACCCATCACCCATTCAGCCCATCTCCCACCCACCTCCCTCCATCAACCTTGTTTGTTCTCTATCATTAAGAGTCTCTTATGGTTTGTTTCCCTCTCTCCTTCCCCCCACCTTCCCATATGTTCATCTGTTTTTTCCTAAAATTCCACATATGGGTGAAATCATATGGTATTTATCTTTCTCTGATGGACTTATTTCGCTTAGCATAATACAATTTAGCTCCATCCATTACAAAAGTAAAGATTTCATTATTTTTGATGGTTGAGTAATATTCCATATATGCCATACCTTTATCCATTCATCAGTCAATGAACATTTTGGCTCTTTCCATAATTTGGCTATTGTGGATAATGCTGATATAAACATTGGTGTGTGTGCACTCCTTCAAATCTGTATTTTTGTATCCTTTGGGTAAATACCTACTAGTGAAATTGCTAGATCATAGGGTAGTTCTATTTTTAGTTTTTTGAGGAACCTCTATATGGTTCTCCAAAGTGGCTGCACCATTTGTATCCCCACCAACAGTGCCAGAGGGTTCCCATTTTTCCACATCTTCACCAAACCTGTGGTTTTCTGTGTTGTAAATTTTAGGCATTTTGATAGATGTGAGGTGGTAGCTCATGGTTTTGATTTGTATTTCCCTGATAATGAGTGATGTTCATCACTTTTCATGTGTCTGTTAGCCATCTGCATGTCTTCGTTGGAAAAGTGTCTATTCATATCTTCTACCCATTTCTTAACTGGGTTATTTGTTTTATGGATGTTGAGTTTGATAAGTTCTTTATAGATTTTGGATACTAATCCTATATCACATATATCATTTGCAAATACCTTCTCCCATTCCATAGGCTGCCTCTTAGTTATGTTGATTGTTTCTTCATTGTGCAGAAGCTTTTTATCTTGATGAAGTCCCAATAATTCATTTTCACTTTTGTTTCCCTTGCCTCAGGAGACATGTCTAGTAAGATGTTGCTTCAGCCAAGGTCAAAGAGGTTGCTGCCTATGTTTTCCTCTAGGATTTTGATGGTTTCCTGCCACACATTTAGGTCTTTCATCCATTTTGAATTAATCGTTGTGTATGGTGTAAGAAAATGGTCCATTTTCTTTCTTCTACATGTTGCTGTCCAGTTTTTCCAACACCACTTGTTGAAGAAACTGTCTTTTTTCCATTGGATATTCTTTCCTGCTTTGTCAAAGATTACTTGACCATATAATTATGGGTCCATTTGGGTTTTCTATTCTGTATCATTGATCTATGTGTCTGTTTTTATGCCCGTACCATACTATCTTGATGACTACAACTTTATAATATAGCTTGAAATCCATAATCATGATGCCTCCAGTTCTGTTTTTCTTTTTCAGGATTGCTTTGACTATTTGGGATCTTTTGTGGTTCAATACAAATATTAGGATTGTTGGTTCTACATCTGTGAAAAATGCTGGTGGTATTTTGATAGGGGTTATGTTAAGTGTGTAGATTGCTTTGGGTAGTATAGACATTTTAACAATGTTTGTTCTTCCAATCCGTGAACATGGAATGTATTTCCATTTCTTTGTGTACTCTTCAATTCCTTTCATAAGTGTTATATAGTTTTCAGAGTAGAGATCTCTTACCTCTTTAGTTATGTTTATACCTAGATATCATTGTTTTTGGTGCAATTGCAAATGGGATCAATTCCTTGATTTTTATTTCTAAAGTTTTGTAATTGGTGTATACAAATGCAACAGATTTCTGTATGTTGATTTTGTATCCTGCCAGTTTGCTTAATTTATATATTAGTTCTAGCCATTTTTGGGTGGAGTCTTTTGGGTTTTCTATATAGAGTATCATGTCATCTACAAATAGTGAAAGATTGACTTCTTCCTTGCCAATTTGGATGCCTTTTATTTCTTTTTGTTGTCTGACTGCTGAGGCTAAGACTTCCAGTACTATGTTAAATAGCAATGGTGAGAGTGGACATCCTGTTCTTGTTCCTGACAATGGGGGGAAGGCTCTCAATTTTTCCCAATTGATGATGGTATTAGCTGTAGTTCTTTCATATATGAACTTTATGATGTTGAGGTATATTCTATCTATCCCTACTTTGTTCAGGGTTTTTACAAGAATGGATGCTGCATTTTGTCAAATGCTTTTTCTGCATCTATCAGGAGGATCATATAGTTTTTGTCCTTTCTTTTATTAATGTAGTGCATATGTTGATTGACTTGCAATAGTGAAACAACCCTGCAGCCCAGGAATAAATCCCACTTGATCATGGTGAATAATTCTTTTAATGTACGTTTGAATTCAATTGCTAATATTTTATTGAGAATTTTTGCGCTCATGTTCATCAGGGATATTGGCCTGTAATTCTCTTTTTGTGGGGCCTTTGGTTTTGGGATCAAGGTAATGCTAGCCTCATAGAATGAGTTTGGAAGTTACCCTTCCATTTCTATTTTTTTAGAAAAGTTTCAAAAGAATAGGTATAAACTCTTCTTTTAATGTCTGGTAGAATCCCCCCTGGGAAGCCATCTGGCCTTGGACTTTTGTTTCTTGGGAGATTTTTTATTACTGATTAAGTTTCTTTGCTGGTTATCGGTCTATTCAAATTTTCTATTTCTTCCTGTTTCAGTTTTTGTAGTTTACATGTTTCTAGGAATTTATCCATTTATTTTATTTTATTTTATTTTATTTTAATTTTATTAATTATGTTAGTCACCATACAGTACATCATTAGTTTTTGATGTAGTGTTCCATGATTCATTGTTTGAGCATAACACCCAGTGCTCCATGCAATACGTGCCTTCCTTAATACCCATCACCGAGCTAACCCATCCTCCCAATCCCCTCCCCTTTAAAACCCTCAGTGTGTTTCCTGGAGTCCGTAGTCTCTCATGGTTCGTCTCCCCCTCTGATTCCCCCCACTTCCTCTTTCCCTTCCTTCTCCTAATGACTTCCATGCTATTCTTTATGTTCCACAAATAAGTGAAACCATATGATAATTGACATTCTCTGCTGCTTGACTTATTTGACTTAGCATAATCTCTAGTCCCATCCATGTTGATGTAAAAGTTGGATATTAGTTCTTTCTGATGGCTGAGTAATATTCCATTGTGTATATGGACCACATCTACTTTATCCATTCATCTGTTGAAGGAAATCTCAGGTCTTTCAACAGTTTGGCTATTGTGGACATTGCTGCTATGAACATTAGGGTGCATATGATCCTTCCTTAGACTACATCTGTATTTTTGGGGTAAATACCTAGTAGTGCAATTGCTAGGTCATAGGGTAGCCATATTATTCTTTATCATTTTTTTTAAATTTTTTATTGTTATGTTAATCACCATACATTATATCATTAGTTTTAGATGTAGTGTTCCATGATTCATTGTTTGTGCATAACACCTAGTGCTCCATGCAGAACGTGCCCTCTTTAATACCCATCACCAGGCTAACCCATCCTCCCACCCCCTCACCTCTAGAACCTTCAGTTTGTTTTTCAGAGTCCATCATCTCTCATGGTTCGTCTACCCCTCCAATATCCCCCCTTCATTCTTCCCCTCCTGCTATCTTCTTCTTTTTTTTTTCTTAACATATATTGCATTATTTGTTTCAGAGGTACAGACCTGAGATTCAGCAGTCTTGCACAATTCACAGAGCTTACCAGAGCACATACCCTCCCCAGTGTCTATCACCTAGTCACCCCATCCCTCCCACCCCACCCCCCACTCCAGCAGCCCTCAGTTTGTTTCCTGAGATTAAGAATTCCTCATATCAGTGAGGTCATATGATACATGTCTTTCACTTTTTGACTTATTTCACTCAGCATAATACCCTCCAGTTCCATCTCTGTTGTTGCAAATGGCAAGATCTCATTCCTTTTGATGGCTGCATAATATTCCATTGTATATATATACCACTTCTTCTTTATCCATTCATCCATCGATGGACATCTTGGCTCTTTCCACAGTTTGGCTATTGTGGACATTGCTGCTATAAACATCGGGGTGCATGTACCCATTCGGATCCCTACATTTGGGGGCACCTGGGTGGCTCAGTTGGTTGAGCGACTGCCTTCGGCTCAGGTCATGATCCTGGAGTCCCGGGATCGAGTCCCGCATTGGGCTCCCTGCTCGGCAGGGAGTCTGCTTCTCCCTCTGACCCTCCTCCCTCTCATGCTCTCTGTCTCTCATTCGCTCTCTCAAATAAATAAATAAAATCTTAAAACAAAACAAAACAAAACAAAAAACGGATCCCTACATTTGTATCTATGGGGTAAATATCAAGTAGTGCAATTGCTGGATCATATGGTAGCTCTATTTTCAACTTTTTGAGGAAACTCCGTACTGTTTTCCAGAGTGGTTTCACCAGCTTGCATTCCCACCAACAGTGTAGGAGGGTTCCCCTTTCTCCACATCCCCACCAACATCTATCATTTCCTGACTTGTTAATTTTAGCCATTCTGACTAGTGTGAGGTGGTATCTCATTGAGGTTTTGATTTGGATATCCCTGATGCCACTTTTTCATGTGTCTGCTGGCCATTTGGATGTCTTCTTTGGAAAAATGTCTCTTCATGTTTTCTGCCCATTTCTTGATTGGATTATTTGTTCTTTGGGTGTTGAGCTTGATAAGTTCTTTATAAATTTTGGATACTAGCCCTTTATCTGATATGTCATTTGCAAATATCTTCTCCAATTCTGTCAGCTGTATTTTGGTTTTGTTGACTGTTTCTTTTGCTGTGCAAAAGCTCTTAATCTTGATGAAGTCCCAATAGTTCATTTTCGCCCTTGCTTCCCTTGCCTTTGGCGATGTGTCTAGGAAGAAGTTGCTGTGGCTGAGGTTGAAGAGGTTGCTGCCTGTGTTCTCCTTTAGGATTTTGATGGACTCCTGTCTCACATTTAGGTCACTCAACCATTTTGAGTCTATTTTTGTGTGTGGTGTAAGGAAATGGTCCAGTTTCATTCTTCTGCATGTGGCTGTCCAATTTTCCCAACACCATTTGATGGGTGCTTTGTCAAAGATTAGTTGACCATAGAGTGGAGGGTCCATTTCTGGGCTCTCTATTCTGTTCCATTGATCTGTGTCTGTTTTTGAGCCAGTACCATACTGTCTTGATGATGACAACTTTGTAATAGAGCTGGAAGTCTGGAATTGTGATGCCGCCAGCTTTGCTTTTCTTTCTCAACATTCCTCTGGCTATTCGGGGTCTTTTCTAGTTCCATAGAAATTTTAGGATTATTTGTTCCATTTCTTTGAAAAAAGTGGATGGTATTTTGATGGAGATTGCATTGAATGTGTAGATTGTTCTACGCAACATAGACATCTTCACAATATTTGTTCTTCCAATCCATGAGCGTGGAACGTCTTTCCAAATCTTTGTGTCTTCCTCAATTTCTTTCATGAGTATTTTATAGTTTTCTGAGTACAGATCTTTTGCCTCTTTGGTTAGATTTATTCTAGAATAAAACCAAAGAGGCAAATGATCTGTACTCAGAAAACCGTATCTTATGGTTTGGGGTGCAATTGTAAATGGGATCGACTCCTTCATTTCTCTTTCTTCAGTCTTGTTGTTGGTGTATAGGAATGCCACTGACTTCTGTGCATTGATTTTATATCCTGCCACTTGACTGAATTCCTGTATGAGTTCTAGCAGTTTTGGGGTGGAGTCTTTTGGGTTTTCCACATAAAGTATCATATCATGTGCAAAGAGTGAGAGTTGGACTTCTTCTTTGCCGATTTAGATGCCTTTGATTTCTTTTTGTTGTCTGATTGCTGTGGCTAGGACTTCTAATACTATGTTGAATAGCAGTGGTGATAGTGGACATCACTGCCATATTCCTGACCTTAGGGGGAAAGCTCTCAGCCTTTCCCCATTGAGAATGATATTTCCTGTGGGTTTTTCAGAGAAGGTTTTTATGATATTGAGGTAGGTACCCTCTATGCCTATACTCTGAAGAGTTTTGATCAAGAAAGGATGCTATACGGTGTCAAATGCTTTTTCTGCATCTGTTGAGAGGATCATATGATTCTTGTTCTTTCTTTTGTTAATGTATTATATCACATTGATTGATTTCCGGATGTTGAACCAACCTTGAACCCCAGGGATAAATGTCACTTGGTTGTGGTGAATAATCCTTTTAATGGACTGTGGGTCCTATTGGCTAGTATTTTGGTGAGAATTTTTGCATCCATGTTCATCAGGGATATTGATCTGTAATTCTCCTTTTTGAGGGGGTCTTTGTCTGGTTTGGGGTTCAAGGTAATGGTGGCCTCATAAAATGAGTTTGGAAGTTTTCCTTCCATTTCTATTTTTTGGAACAGTTTCAGAAGAATAGGTATTAATTCTTCTGGAAATGTTTGATAGAATTCCCCTGGGAAGCCATCTGGCCCTGGGCTTTTGTTTTTTGGGAGATTTTTTGATGACTGCTTCAATTTCCTTAGTGGTTATAGGTCTGTTCAGGTTTTGTATTTCTTCCTGGTTCAGTTTTGGTAGTTGATACATCTCTAGGAATGCCTCCATTTCTTCCAGGTTATCTAATTTGCTGGCATAGAGTTACTCATGATATGTTCTTATAATTGTTTGTATTTCTTTGGTGTTGGTTGTGATCTCTCCTCTTTCATTCATGATTTTGCTGATTTGGGTCATTTCTCTTTCCTTTTTGATAAGTCTGGTCAGGGGTTTATCAATCTTGTTAATTCTTTCAAAGAACCAGCTCCTAGTTTCGTTGATCTGTTCTACTGTCCTTCTAGCTACTATTTCATTGATTTCTGCTCTGATCTTTATTATTTCTCTTCTCCTGCTGGGTTTAGGCTTTATTTGCTGTTTCTTCTCCAGCTCCTTTAGGTGTAGGGTAAGGTTGTGTATTTGAGACCTTTCTTGTTTCTTGAGAAAGGCTTGTATTGCTATATACTTTCCTCTTAGGACTGCCTTTGCTGCATCCCAAAGATTTTGAAAAGTTGTGTTTTCATTTCATTGGTTTCCATGAATTTTTTTATTCTTCTTTAATTTCCTGGTTGACCCCTTCATTCTTTAGTAGGATGGTCTTTAGCCTCCATGTAATTGAGTTCTTTCCAACTTTCCTCTTGTGATTGAGTTCTAGTTTCAAAGTATTGTGGTCTGAAAATAGGCAGGGAATGATCCCAATCTTTTGGTACCACTTGAGACCTGATTTATGACCTAGGATGTGATTAATTCTGGGAATGTTCCATGGGCACTAGAGAAGAATGTGTATTCCGTTGCTTTGGGATAGAATGTTCTGAATATGTCTGTGAAGTCCATTTGGTCCAGTGCATCATTTAAAGACTTTATTTCCTTGTTGGTCTTTTGCTTAGATGATCTGTCCATTTCAGTGAGGGGGGTGTTAAAGTCCCCCACTATTATTGTATTGTTGTCGATGTGTTTCTTTGCTTTTGTTATTAATTGCCTTATATAATTGTCTGCTCCCATGTTAGGGGCATAGATATTTACAATTGTTAGATCTTCTTGTTGGATAAACACTTTAAGTAGGATATAGTGTCCTTCCTCATCTCTTATTACAGTCTTTGGTTTAAAATCTAATTTATCTGATATAAGGATTGCCAACCCAGCTTTCTTTTGGTGTCCATTAGCATGGTAAATGGTTTTCCACCCCTCACTTTCAATCTAGGGGTGTCTTTGGGTCTAAAATGAGTCTCTTGCAGACAGCATATCGATGGGTCTTGTTTTTTTATCCAATCTGATAGCCTGTGTCTTTTGATTGGGGCATTTAGCCCATTTACGTTCAGGGTAACTATTGGAAGATAGGAATTTAGTGCCATTGTATTGCCTGTAAGGTGACTGTTACTGTATATTGTCTGTGTTCCTTTCTGGTCTATGTTGCTTTCAGGCTTTCTCTTTGCTTAGATGACCCCTTTCAAGATTTCTTGTAGGGCTGGTTTCGTGTTTGCAAATTCCTTTCGTTTTTGTTTTTCCTGGAAGCTTTTTATCTCTCCTTCAATTTTCAATGACAGCCTAGCTGGAAAGAGTATTCTTGGCTGCATATTCTTCTCATTTAGTGCTCTGAATATATCCTGCCACTCCTTTCTGGCCTGCCAGGTCTCTGTGGATAGGTCTGTTGCCAATCTAATATTTCTACCATTGTAGGTTACAGATCTCTTTTCCTGAGCTGCTTTCAGGATTTTCTCTTTGTCTCTGAGACTCGTAAGTTTTACTATTAGATGTTGGGATGTTGACCTAGTTTTATTGATTTTGAGAGGGGTTCTCTGTGCTTCCTGGAGTTTGATGCCTGTTTCCTTCCCCAAATTAGGGAAGTTCTCTGCTATAATTTGCTCCATTATACCTTCTGCCCCTCTCTCTCTTTCTTCCTCTTCTGGGATCCCAATTATTCTAATGTTGTTTCATCTTATAGTATCGCTTATCTCTCGAATTCTGCCCTCATGATCCAGTAGTTGTTTATCTCTCTTTTTCTCAGCTTCTTTATTTTCCATCATTTGGTCTTGTATATCACTGATTCCCTCTTCTGCCTCTATTATTCTACCAGTTAGCGCCCCCATTTTTGATTGCACCTCATTAATAGCCTTTTTGATTTCGACTTGGTTAGATTTTAGTTCTTTTACTTCTCCAGAAAGGGTTTCTCTAATAACTTTCATACTTTTTTTCAAGCCCAGCTAGTATCTTTAAAGTGATGATTCTGAACTCTAGATCTGATATCGTACTAATGTCCATATTGAGTAGGTCCCTGGCAGTCGGTACTATCTCTTGTTCTTTTTTTTGAGGTGATTTTTCTGTTTTGTCATTTTCTCCAGAGGAGAATAGATGAATGAGAGCACAAAATGCTAACAGGGTAACAATGTCCCCAGAAAATATACTCTAAACAAAACATAAAAGATCTGAAGCAGGGGGAAAAGAAAGGGAAAGAGAGAAAAAAGAAAAAGAAAAAAAAAGAAAAAGATAAAGATAAAGATAAAGATAAAAACAAACAAAAACAGCACACACACACACACAAAACAGAATATGATCAAATATGATCAGGCTGGTACATAGATCAGTGCCACACACTAGATTTTGGGTGTATTTTGGTCTGTTAGAAGAAAGTGCCTCCTAGGGGCGCATGGGCGGCTCAGTCGTTAAGCATCTGCCTTCGGCTCGGGTCATGATCCCAGGGTCCTGGGATCGAGCCCCGCATCAGGCTCCCTGCCCAGCGGGGAGCCTGCTTCTCTCTCTCCCACTCCCCCTGCTTGTGTTCCCTCTCTAGCTGTGTCTCTCTCTGTCAAATAAATAAATAAAATCTTAAAAAAAAAAAAAAAAGAAAGTGCCTACTAAAATTTTAAAGAAAGAAAAACATATATGTACAAAATTAAGGGTTGCTATGATGAAGGGATGGAATAGATGAAAATTATAAAGATGAAAATTATTAAAAATTTTATAAAAGGAATTGATAAGAAGTTGTTTGAAAAGAGAAAGAAGAGGATTTAAGAAAAAAGAAAAAAGAAAAAAAAGGCAGAGAATGTGATCAGGCAGGAGAGTAGGAAAAAACCATACACTAGAGATTTAGGGTATATTTTGATTTGTTAGAAGAAACTATCTCAAAATTTTAAAGAGAGAACAACTTACATATATATGCCAAAAATATGGGTAACTACCATGAAGGGATACAATATGACTCTAAAAGTGAAAAATAAGAATGTTTTTTAAAAAAGGGATTGATAAGATGTTGGTTGAAAAAGGGGAAAAGAAAAATTAAAAAAAATAAAAGACAGTTTAAAAAAAATTCTTTGAAAGACTAAAGAATCACAGGGAAAAAGCCATGGATTCTATGTGCATTATTCCCCTAGCGCTGGAGTTCTGCCGTTCTCATTGATCAGTAAACCTGGTCTTGGCTGGCTGTTCTCACTGATCTTCTGGGGGAGGGGCCTGTTGCCATGGTTCCCAAATGTCTTTGCCAGAGGCGGAATTGCCTCTGCTGCTGGGTCCGGGCTAAGTAATCTGCTTGGGTGTGCTCTCCAGAGCTCTTATTCCCTGCACGCTTTCCGTTCGTCTTTGTAGGCCAAGAGTGAAAATGGCGGCCTCCCAATCTCCGCCCCGGAGGAGCCGAGAACTCGGGGCCCTGCTCCTCATTGTGCCCCCAGAGAAAAGCAATCACTCCTGTCTCCCCGGACTCCGGCCGCACTCTGTGCTCACCTGGCCTGTGACCGAGCGTTTCTATCTCTGGCACCCGACCCCCTGTGGAGTCTCCAAACCCAGCAGATCCCTGTGGTGCGCTCCTGCACCGCTCCTCCCAGGGAGGAAGGGGAGTCTCCCCGGATCTGCCACTTGTTGGGTCCCTGCTGGAGGAGTAGTGGCCCGACTGTGCCGCGGATCACGGTTTATGGCAACCCCGAGCTGAGAGCCCACGCCTCAGCTCCGTCTCTGCAACCGGCTTCCCTGCTCTGATACCTGGGAGCTCTGCTGCACTCAGGTACCCCTGGTCTTTCTGTGACCCCAAGGGTCCTGAGACCACACTGTCCCACGAGGGTTCCACCCCCCACTTAGCCACCAGAGTGACGTCCCTCAGCAGAGCCGACTTCTAAAAGTTCCAACTTGTGCTCCGTGGCTCTATCACTTGCCAGAAGCAGCCAACGGAGGCCCCTTCCCCACTGTCTATCCTCCCGAATATCTCTTTGGATTCACTTCTCTGCATGTCCTACCTTCCAGAAAGTGGTCGCTTTTCTGTTCAGAGAGTTGTTGCTATTCTTTTCTTTGACCTCCTGTTGAGTTTGTAGGGGTTCAGAGTGGTTTGATACCTATCAAGCTGAATTCCTGAGACCAGACGAAATCCAGGTCTCCTACTCCTCCACCATCTTGCTCTGCCCCCCGAGGGTAGCCATATTTTTAATTTTTGGAGGAACCTCCACACTGTTTGCCAAAGAGGCTGTACTAACTTGCATTCCCACCAACAGTGGAAGAGGGTTCCCCTTTCTCCACAACCTCTACAACATTTGTTGTTTCTTGCCTTCTCAGTTTTTGCATTCTAACTGGTGTAAGTTGGTTTCTCAATGTAGTTTTGATTTGAATTTCCCTGATGGCTAATGATGATGAGCATTTTCTCATGTGTCTGTTAGCCATTTGTATGTCTTCTTTGGAGAAGTGTATGTTCATGTCTTCTGCCCATTATTTGACTTGATTATTTGTTTTTTTTTTGGGGGGGGGGTGTTGAGTTTGAGAAGTTCTTCATAGAAATTCTTTGTCTGTAGTGTCATTTGCAAATATCTTCTCCCATTCTGTGAGTTGCCTCTTTGTTTTGTTGACTGTTTCCTTCGCTGTGCAGAAGCCGTTTATCTTGATGAAGTCCCAAAAGTTCATTTTGCTTTTGTTTCCCTTGCCTTTGGGAACATGTCTTGAAAGAAGTTGCTGTGGCCCATGTCGAAGAGGTTACTGCCTATACTCTCCTCTAGGATTTTGATGGATTCCTGTCTCACATTGATGTCTTTCATCCATTTTGAGTTTAGCTTTGTGTGTGGTGTAAGAAAATGTCGAGTTTCATTCTTCTGCATGTGGCTGTCCAATTTTCCCAGCACTATTTATTGAAGAGACTGTCTTTTTTCCATTGCATATTTTTTCTTGCTTTGTCGAAGATTATGTGACAATAGAGTTGAAAGGCCATATCTGGGTTCTCTATTCTGTTCTATTGGTCTATGTGTCTGTTTTTGTGCCAGTACCATGCTGTCTTGGTGATCATAGCTTTGTAATATAGCTTGAAATCGGGCAACGTGATGTCCCCAACTTTGTTTTTCTTTTTCAACATTCCTTGGCTATTTGTGGTCTTTTCTGATTCCATATAAATTTTAGGATTGTTTGTTCCAGCTCTTTGAAAAATGTCATTGGAATTTTTATCAGGATGGCATTGAAGGTACAGATTGCTCTGGGCAGCATAGACATTTAAACAATGTTTATTCTTCTGATCCATGAGCATGGAATATTTTTCCATGTTTTTGTGTCTTCTTCAATTTCTTTCACGAGAGTTCTGTTGTTCCTAGAGTATAGATCCTTTACCTCTTTGGTTAGGTTTATTCCGAGGTATCTTATGGGTTTTGGTGCTATTGTAAATGGAATTGATTCTCTAATTTCTCTTTCTACAGTTGCATTGTTAGTGTATAAGAAAGCAACTGATTTCTGGGCATTGATTTTGTATCCTGCCACATTACTGAATTGCTGGATGAGTTCTAGTAATTTGGGCATGGAGTCTTTTGGGTTTTCCACATAAAGTATCATGTCATCTGTGAAGAGAGGGAGTTTGACTTCTTTGCCAATTTGAATACCTTTCATTTCTTTTTGTTGTCTGATTGCTGTTGCTAGGACTTCCAGTACTATGTTGAACAATAGTGGCGAGAGTGGGCATCCTTGTCGTGTTCCTGATCTTAAAGGAAAGGCTCTCAGCTTTTCCCTATTGAGAATATCTGCTGTGGGTTTTTCATAAATGGATTTATGAACTTGAGGAATATTCCCTCTATCCCTATACTCTGAAGAGTTTTAATCAGGAAAGGATGCTGTATTTTGCCAAATGCCTTTTCTGCATCAATTGAGAGGACCATATTGTTCTCTCTCTTATTAATGTGTTCTATCACATTGATTGATTTACAAATGTTGAACCACTCTTGCATCCTGGGGCTTAATCCCACTTGGTCGTGGTGGATGATTCTTTTAATGTATTGTTGGGTCTCAGTAGCTAGAATTTTGTTGAGAATTTTGGAATCCGTATTTATCAAGGATATCGATCTGAAATTCTTCTTTTTGATGTGGTCTTTGCTGGTTTGGGGATCAAGGTAATGCTGGCCTCATAGAATGAGTCTGGAAGCTTTCCTTCTGTTTCTATTTTTTGAAGCAGCTTCAGGAAAACAGGTATTATTTCTTCTTTGAATGTTTGGTAGAATTCCCCAGGAAATCCATCAGGCCCTGGATTCTTGTTTATTGGGAGGTTTTTGATCACTGCTTCAATCTCGTTACTGGGTATTGGCCTATTCAGGTTGTCAATTTCTTCCTGTTTCAGTCTTGGTAGCTTATAGGTTTCCAGGAAGGCATCCATTTCTTCTCAGTTGCTTAATTTATTGGCATATAGTTGTTGATAATAATTTCTACTAATTGTTTCTATTTCCTTGGTGTTAGTCTTGATCTTTCCCCTTTCATTCATAATTTTATTAATTTGGGTCCTTTCTCTTTTCTTTTGGATAAGTCTGGCCAGTGGTTTATCGATCCTATTAATTCTTTCTAAGAACCAGTGTCTAGTTTCTTTGATCTGATCTACTATGTTTCTGGTTTCTAATTCATTGATCTCTGCTCTAATCTTAATTATTTCTCTTCAAATGTGTGGATTAGGCATCGTTTGTTGCTTTTTATCTAGTTCTTTAAAGTGTAAAGTTGGTGAATTTGGGATTTTTCTTTTTTTTTTTTTTTTTGAGTGAGGCTTGGATGGCTATGTATTTCCCCTTCAGACCACCTTTATAGTATCCCATAGGTTTTGGATCGACATGATTTCATTCTCAGTGGTTTCCATGAATTGTTTAAGTTCTTCTTTGATTTCCTGGTTGACCCAAACATTCTTAAGCAGAGTGGTCTTTAGTTTCCAAGTGTTTGAATTTGTGCCAAATTTTTTCTTGTGATTGAGTTCTAGTTTTAAAGCATTATCGTCTGAGAAGATGCAGGGAATAATCTCAGTCTTTTGGTATTGGTTGAGACCTGATTTGTGACCCAGTATGTGGTCTATTCTGGAGAAAGTTCTGTGTGTGCTTGAGAAGAATGAGTATTCTGTTGTTAGGGTGGAATGTTCTGTATATCTCTATGAGGTCTATCTGGTCCAGTGTGTCATTCAAAGCTCTTGTTTCTTTGTTGGTGTTCTGCTTAGATGATCTGTCTATTGCTGAGAGTGGAGTACTGAGGTCTCCTACAATTAACATATTATCAATATGACTCTTTATTTTGGTTAACAGCTGGCTTATGTAGATGGCTGCTCCCATGTTGGGGATATTTACAATTGTTAGATCTTCTTGTTGGATAGTCCCTTTAAGAATGATATAGTGTCCTTTCTGTTCCTAACTACAGACTTTAGCTTAAAATCTAATTTGTCTGATATGAGAATTGCTACCCCAGCTTTCTTTTGAGGTCAGCTGGCATGGAAGATGGATCACCATCTCTTCACTTTCAGTCTGGATGTATCTTTAGGTTCAAAATGAGTGTCGTGTAGACAGCATATGGATGGGTCCTGTCTTTGTATCTAATCTGCAACCCTGTGCCATTTTATGGGAGCATTTAGGCCGTTCACGTTGAGAGTGTCTATTGAAAGATATGAACTTATTGTCATCATGTTGCCTTTGAAGTCCTTGTTTCTATAGATTGTCTCTGTAAATTTCTGTTGTATATCGCTCTTGGGGTCTTTCTCTTTTTATAGAACCCCCCTTGATATTTCTTCCAGGGCCAGCTTAGTGGTCACATATCCTTTCAGTTTCTGCCAGTCCTGGAAGCTCTGCATCTCTCCATCCATTCTAAATGACAGCCTTGATGGATAAAGTATTCTTGGCTACATGTTCTTCTCATTTAGTACCCTGAATATGTCTTTCCAGGCTTTTCTGGCTTGCCAGGTCTCTGTGGATAGGTCTGATGTTATTCTGATGTTCCTCCCTCTGTATATAAGGAATCTGTTCCCCCTAACTGCCCTTTAGATGGCTTCCTTGGTTCTAAGATTTATGAGTTTTATTATTACATGCTGGGGTGTTGGCCTGTTCTCCTTGATCTTGGGAGGGGTCCTCTCTGCCTCTACTTTGTTTCATTCCCCAGATTAGGGAAGTTCTCAGCTACGATTTGCTCAAATATATCTTCTAGTCCTATCTCTCTCTCCACCTCCTCCAGGATCCCAATAATTCTGACATTGGAATGCTTCATGATATCACTTATTTCTCTAATTCTGTTTTCATGGATTTATGCTGTTTTCTCCAGGCCTCCTCATTTTCCTTCTTTTCTATCAGTTTGTCTTCTAGATCACTAATTTTTTCTTCTGTCTCATTTTCCCTAGCTGTTAGAGTATCTAGATTAGATTGGATTTCATTGATAGCATTTTTAAATTCTACCAGTTCAGCTATCATTTCTGCCCTTAGAGACTTTATTTTGCCATTAATTGATTTCTTCATTCTAGTTGTCATCTTCATAACTGTTACCCTGAAGTCTATTTCCAACATCTTGTTTATATCAATACCCACTAGGTCTGTGAGAGAGGCCATTGTCTCTGGGTCTTTTCTTTTTCGGGAGTTTCTCCTCCTAGTCATTCTTTTGAGTTGTTGAGGGGATGTACTGTGAAAAATATCAACCACAATCCAGGCAAGGTGCACCCTGGAAAAGTTCAGAGCATTCAGAAACCACCACCAAAAAAACCCAGCCAAAATGAAACCCAAGAATAAGATTTATAAAGTAAAAAAATAAAAACAAACAAACACCCCCCCAAAAAAAACCCCGACAAAAAAAAATGGGGGTGCAGCAAAGGTGGCTATAATTCTTCTATGTGGGCGAGGTAGAGTGTTTGAGCTCTTCCTCGGTGTATTTTGTTCTCTTTGTTAGAGAACAGTACTTACCAGAGATACAGGGCAATTAAAACTGGTATATATATAAATGTAGTATTGAGTAGGGAATAAAGGACTACATTGAAGCTTATATATCTATCTATATCTATCTATATCTATATCTATATATAAAGAAAAAGAAAAAACTATATGTGTGAAGAAGTTCAAGTTTAAAAGTTACTATGGAATATGTTGTATTAAACATCTGGTTGAAATAAGTAAGTAAAAAAAAAAAAAGAAGCATGAGAAAGAATTAAAAAAGAGAGAGAGAGAAAATTTGTATCTAAGAAATACACAGGCCATGAGGCAACACCAGGAGCTTAATATACTAATTTTCCCCTGGTGTTGGGGTTTTACAGTTTTATGGGGACCCTGGGGTTGTTGTCCTCTTGTTCTTCCCACTTGTCTTCTGGGGGAGGGGCCTGCCTCCTTGTTTTTCAGTCAATCCTGCTTGGGCAGAGTTGCCCTGCTCCCTATCAAGGGGCTGGGCTCTGTGGAAGCCAGTTTTTTGGGCTTTTGTTCTCTGGCAGCTTTTTTCTCTGGCAGCTTTTGGTGCCTTTTCTGAGGGGCAGGGCAAAGGAAAATGTTTTTACCCAAACCTCCACCCCAGAGGAGAGAAGCCAGAGTCTGCTCCTCTCCAAATCCTCCAGAACACAGTCTCCAGCTCTGTAAGCGCCGCTGAAAACCACAGCCTCCCACAGGCAGTGCATGCCCCCAGGGATCTTCTCAACTTGTCTCTGCCCCCTGCCACCAAAACTGGGAGCGATCCCGGACTGGGCGGCCCGGGGTGTGGTGGGAGCGGTGGCCAGCCCCCAAGTCAGTCTGGTTCTCCTGGGCACAGGCAGAGGTGGTGGCTGCCCCAGTCCAAAACGGGTCCTCGTGGGCAGGTGTGCGGGCGCAGGCAGTGGCTGGCAGCCCCCTGGCTCTGATCTATCATTTCCCTTCTTCTGCTGGATTTAGCCCTTTTTTGCTGTTCCTTTTCTAGTTCCTTTAGGTGTAAGGTTAGGTTGTGTATTCCAGACTTTTTGAGATAGGCCTATATTGCAGTATACATCCCTCTTAAGACTGCCTTTGCTGCATCCCAAAGGTTTTAGACTGTTGTGTTTCTATTTCCATTTGCTTCCATGTATTTATTTCTTCTCTAATTTCCTGGTTAACCCATTCATTCTTTAGTTGGATGTTCTTTAACCTCCATGCATTTGAGATCTTTCCAAATTTTTTCTTGTGGTTGACTTCAAGTTTCATAGCATCATGGCCTGAAAATATGCATGGCATGATCTTGATCTTTTGTACTTGTTGAGGGCTAATTTGTGACCCAGTATGTGAATCTATTCTGGAGAATTTTCCATGTGTGCTCAAAAAGAATGTGTATTCTGCTGCTTTAGTATGACATGTTCTGAAGATATCTGTTAGTACATCTGGTCCAGTGTATCATTAAAAGTCACTGTTTCCTTGTTGATTTTCTGTTTAGATGATCTATCCATTGCTGTGAGTGGGGTGTTAAAGCCCCTTACTATTGTTGGATTATTATCAGTGAGTTTCTTTATGTTTTTTATAATTGATCATATATTTGGCTGCTCCCGAGTTGGCAGCATACATATTTACAATTGCTAGATGTTCTTGATGGATGGACCCCTTAATTATGATATAATGCCCCTCTTCATCTCCTGTTACAACCTTTGGTTTAAAATCTGGTTTGTCTGATACAAGTATGGCTACTCCAGGTTTCTTTTGATGTCTATTAACATGATAGATGGTTCTCCATCCTCTCACTTTCAATCTGTGGTTATCTTTAGGTCTAAAATGAATCCTTTGCAGACAGCATATAAATGGATCTTGTTTTTTTGTTTTTTTATTTTTTAATCCATTCTGATACCCTACATCTCTTGATTGTAACATTTAGTCCATTTACATTCAAAGTGATTATTGATAGATATGAATTCAGTCCCACTGTGTTACCTGTAAAGTAGGTGTTTCTAGTGATGTTCTCTGCTCTTTTCTAGTCTTTGTCACTTTGGGTCTTTTTTTCTCCAGTCAGAGTCCCCCTTAAAATTACTTTCAATGGAATATTAGTCAGCCATCAGAAAGGATGAATACCCACCATTTGCATTGACATGGATGGAACTGGAGGCGATTGTGCTAAGTGAAATAAGTCAAGCAGAGAAAGACAATTATCATATGGTTTCACTTATTTGTGGAACATAAGGAATAGCATGGAGGACATTAGGAGAAGGAAGGGAAAAATGAAGGGGGGGAAATCAGAGGGGGGGATGAACCATGAGAGACTATGGACTCCAGGAAACAAACTGAGGGTTTTAGAGGAGAGAGGGATGAGGGGATGTGTTAATCCAGTGATGGGTATTAAGGAGGGCATGTATTGCATGGAGCACTTGGTGTTATACTCAAACAATGAATCATGGAACACTACATCAAAAACTAATGATGTACCATATGGTGACTAACATAGCATAATAAAAAAAAAATTACTTTCAGGGCTGGTTAATGGTCATGAACATCTTTAGTTTTTCTTTGTCTGAGAAACTCTATCTTTCTATTCTTAATAACAGCCTTGCCAGATGAAGAATTCTTGATTGTATATTTCCCCCATTCAGCATGTTGAATATATTCTGCCACTGTTTTGGCTGGCTCATTTCTATGGACAGATCTGCTGCAAACCTGATCTGTCTTCTTTTGTAGGTTAAGGACTTTTTAATCCCTTGCTGCTTTCAGGAATCTTTCCTTGTCTGTGTATTTGGTTAATTTGACTATGATATGCCTTGGCGATGGTCAGCTTTTGTTTAATTTAATGGGAGCTCTCTGCTTCTTGGATTTTGATGTCTGTGTCCTTCCCTAGATTAGGGTAGTTTTTAGCTATAATTTGCTCAAATAAAGCTTCTGCCCCTTTTTCTCTCTCTTCATCTTCTGGGACTGTTATAATATGAATGTTATGTTTTAAGAAGTCACTGAGTTCCCTAAGTCTAACTTCATGATCCAGTACCTCTCTTTCACTTTTCTTTTCAGCTTCATTATTTTCCATAATTTTATCTCCTATATCACAGATTCATTCTTCTCCTTTTTCCACCCTCATTTTTATGGCATCCATTTGGGTTTAAGCTCCATTATAATATTTTAATTTTGGCCTGACCAGATTTTAGTTCTTTCATCCCTGTAGTAGGGATTCTTAATGTCTTCAATGCTTTTTTCAAGCCCAGCTAGTATCCTTTAATTGTTGTTTTAAGTTTTAATTCAGACATCTTCTTATATCTGTATTGATTAAATCCCTCGCTATGAGTTCTACTTCCTGTTCTTTCTTTTGGGGCAAATTTCTCCATCTCATCATTTTGTCCAGAAAAGAAAAGAAAAGAAGAAGAAGAAGAAGAAGAAGAAGAAGAAGAAGAAGAAGAAGAAGAAGAAGAAGAAGAAAAACAAACAAAACAAAACAAAAACCTCCAAAAACTAAAAACACTAGATCCTGGATGTGTTTTGGCCTGCTTGTTAAAAGAATCTAGATCCAATTAAAATAAAATAAAATAAAAATAATCAAAAAATAAAATGTATATATGTAAAATATATATAAAGATTTAAAAATGTAATAATAAAAATTTAAAAAGGAATTGAAAAAATAAGAAAATAAATGAACAAAATAAAAGTAAAAAGGAAGCTAGATTCTATTTCACCTAGAGCTGATGCTTTGCAGCATCCTGTGATCAGTATATTGGTATGAGCAAGTTGCCTGTGCTGGTCGTCTAGGGGAGGGGCCTGTTTTGCTGATTCTCAGGTGGACTTGCCCGAGTGGGAATAAGCCTCCAGGGCACAGGGAAGCAGGACTCCTTGTAAGCAGCTCTGGACTCCACTAGGTGGCACTGTTTTGCTCCCTGAAGTCATTCAGCATTGACGGCAGTATGCATGTGGCTGCACCCTGCTTTCTAGGCCCAGAACTGAAAGTTTGAGCCACCCACTCTTCAGGGAGCCCTCACAGAAGAGCAATCAATCACCCCTCTTGTGTCCCTGATTTTCATCAGATCCCTGTGTTCACTCTGCCTGTGTCTGAGCTTTTTTATCTCAGACTATGACTGAGTTTCAAACCTCCAAATTTAGGGACTCCCAGGGCATGGACCCATACTGATCCTCTGGGGGAGTGTCTTGCCGAGCTTTTGCTGATTGCCAGCTTATCCCAGGAAAGCACACGACCACACAGCAGTTCAGATTTCATGGCAAAACAGAACAGAAAGCTGACACCAAGACTCACTGTTCTCAGCCATCAACCCCGTTCCTATGCCTGTTGGCACCACCCATTCTTCTTGTGACCCAGGGGATCCTCAGACCACACTATCACTCCTAGGTCTCTGACCTACTTCACCACCTGAGCACCTTTAAGCCAGGCACATCTTCCATGGTAGCAGACTTCCAAAAGTTCAGATTTCATGCTTTGCTGCTTTTAATACTGAGTTATAGCCTTCATAAGCAGTACTCGCTCCGCACCCCCACCTCAGTACCCAGTTATATCTCCCCCGGATCAACTCCCCACATCTCCTAGCTTCCAAAAGATGGCCGCTTTTCTACTTGTAGACTTGCAGTTTTTGCTCTCTCAGACCTCTGATTGATTTCTTTGGTGTTCAGAATGATTTGATAACTATCTAGCTATGATTGAGTGACAAGACAAGTTGAGGGTCCCCCTACTCCTCACCACCTTAACTCCAATCCTGTGCAGAAACATTTTAGATTGATGTAGTATTTTGCTTTTGTTGCTTGTGCTTTTAGTGTTATATCCAAAAGAAATTATTGCCAAAACCAATATCAAGAAGCTTTTTCTCTGTTTCTTCTAGGAGTTTTATGGTTTCAGGTATTATGCTTAGCCCTTTAATCCATTTTGAGTTGATTTTTTAACTGGTATAACATAGGGGTTCAGTTTCATTCTTCTTCATTTGGTGATCCAGTTTTCCTAGCACCGTTGATTGAAGAGACTATGCTTTCTCCATTGTATATTATTACCACCCTTGTTGAATGTTTATATGAATGGGTTTATTTCTGGGTTCACTATTTTGGTCCATTAATCTATATATCTATTTTTATGCCACTGTACTATAATGCTTAAATTGCTATAGCTTTGTAATACATTTTGAAATTGGGAAGTATGATGCCTCTAGTTTTATTCTCCTTTCTCAAGACTGCTTTGGCTAGTTGAAGTCTAAAATTCTTTGGGCTAGTTTTTTCTGCTTCTGTGAAAACTGCCTGATGAAACTTGATAGGGATTGTACGGAATCTGTAGATTATTTTAGGTAGTATGGGTATTTTAACAATATTAATTCTTCCAAGACAGGAACACAAGATATATTTATTTATGTCTTCTGCAGTTTTTTCATGGATGCCTTATAGTTTTCAGGGTATAGTTCTGCATGTGGCTTTCAAAACCTTGGCTAAATTTATGTTGAAGTATTTTAATGTTTTTTATTTCACTAAAAATGAGATCACTGGGGTGCCTGAGTGGCTCAGTCAGTTAAGCATCTGGCTTTGGCTCAGGTCATGATCTCAGGGTCCTGGGATGGAGTCCCAAATCTGGCTCCCTGCTTAGAAGGGAGTCTGCTTCTCCCTCTCCCTCAGCCCCTCACTCTGCTGGTGCCCTTTCTCCTTCCCTCATGCTCACTCTCCCTCTCTCTCTCAAATAAATAAAATCTTTTTTAAAAAATTAAATTACTTCCTTAACTTCTCTTTCATATAGTTTGTTGATATATATCAGTTCAACTGATTTTTGTATATTGATTTTGTATCCTGCAAATTTATTGAATTGTGTATTAGGTCTAACATTTTTGGTGGAATCTTTAGGATTTTTCTTTTTTTTTAAATTTTTTTATTGTTATGTTAATCCCCATACATTACATCATTAGTTTTAGATGTAGTGTTCCATGATTCATTGTTTGTGCATAACACCCAGTGCTCCACGCAGAATGTGCCCTCCTCAATACCCATCACCAGGCTAACCCATCCTCCCACCCCCCTCCCCTCTAGAACCCTCAGCTTGTTTCTCAGAGTCCATCGTCTCTCATGGTTAGTCTACCCCTCCGATTTCCCCCCTTCATTCTTCCCCTCCTGCTACATTCTTCTTCTTCTTCTTTTTTTTTTCCTTTCTTAACATATATTGCATTATTTGTTTCAGAGGTACAGATCTGAGATTCAACAGTCTTGCACAATTCACAGTGCTTACCAGAGCACATACCCTCCCCAGGGTCCATCACCCAGTCACCACATCCCTCCCCCCCCACTCCAGCAACCCTCAGTTTGTTTCCTGAGATCAAGAATTCCTCATATCAGTGAGGTCATATGATACATGTCTTTCTCTGTTTGACTTATTTCGCTCAGCATAATACCCTCCAGGTCCATCCACATTGTTGCAAATGGCAAGATTTCATTCCTTTTGATGGCTGCATAATATTCCATTGTATATATATATACCACTTCTTTATCCATTCATCTGTTGATGGACATCTTGGCTCTTTCCACAGTTTGGTTATTGTGGACATTGCTGCTATAAACATCGGGGCGCACGTACCTTTCCGATCCCTACTTTGTATCTTTGGGGTAAATACCCAGTAGTGCAATTGCTGGATCATATGGTAGCTCTATTTTCAACTTTTTGAGGAACCTCCATACTGTTTTCCAGAGTGGCTGCACCAGCTTGCATTCCCACCAGCAGTGTAGGAGGGTTCCCCTTTCTCCGCATCCCCGCCAACATCTGTCATTTCCTGACTTGTTAATTTTACCATTCTGACTAGTGTGAGGTGGTATCTCATTGAGGTTTCGATTTGGATTTCCCTGATGCTGAGCGATGTTGAGTACTTTTTCATGTGTCTGTTGGCCATTTGGATGTCTTCTTTGGAAAAATGTCTGTTCATGTCTTCTGCCCATTTCTTGATTGGATTCTTTGTTCTTTGGGTGTTGAGTTTGATGAGTTCTTTCTAGATTTTGGATACTAGCCCTTTATCTGATATGTCATTTGCAAATATCTTCTCCCATTCTGTCGGTTGTCTTTTGGTTTTGTTGACTGTTTCCTTTGCTTTGCAAAAGCTTTTTATCTTGATGAACTCCCAATAGTTCATTTTTGCCCTTGCTTCCCTTGCTTTTGGCGATGTGTCTAGGAAGAAGTTGCTGTGGCTGAGGTCGAAGAGGTTCCTGCCTGTGTTCTCCTTTAGGATTTTGATGGACTCCTGTCTCACATTGAGGTCTTTCATCCATTTGGAGACTATTTTTGTGTGTGGTGTAAGGAAATGGTCCAGTTTCATTCTTCTGCATGTGGCTATCCAATTTTCCCAACACACATTTGTTGAAGAGACTGTCTTTTTTCCATTGGACATTCTTTCCTGCTTTGTCAAGGATTAGTTGACCATAGAGTTGAGGGTCCATTTCTGGGCTCTCTATTCTGTTTCACTGATCTATGTGTCTGTTTTTGTGCCAGTACCATACTGTCTTGATGATGACAGCTTTGTAATAGAGCTGGAAGTCCGGAATTGTGATGCTGCCAGCTTTCCTTTTCTTTCTCAACATTCCTCTGGCTATGCGGGGTCTTTTCTGGTTCCATAGAAATTTTACGATTATTTGTTCCATTTCTTTGAAAAAAGTGGATGGTATTTTGATGGGGATTGCATTGAATCTGTAGATGGCTCTAGGTAGCATTGACATCTTCACAATATTTGTTCTTCCAATCCATGAGCATGGAACGTTTTTCCATTTCTTTGTGTCTTCCTCAATTGCTTTCATGAGTATTTTATAGTTTTCTGAGTACAGATCCTTTGCTTCTTTGGTTAGATTTATTCCTAGGTATCTTATGTTTTTGGGTGCAATTGTAAATGGGATCGACTCCTTAATTTCTCTTTCTTCTGTCTTGTTGTTGGTGTATAGGAATGCCACTGACTTCTGTGCATTGATTTTATATCCTGCCACTTGACTGAGTTCCTGTATGAGTTCTAGCAGTTTTGGGGTGGAGTGTTTTGGTTTTCCACATAAAGTATCATATCATCTGCAAAAAGTGAGAGTTTGACTTCTTCTTTGCTGATTTGGTTGCCTTTGATTTATTTCTGTTGTTTGATTGCTGTGGCTAAGACTTCCAATACTATGTTGAATAGCAGTGGTGATAGTGGACATCCCTGCCGTGTTCCTGACCTTAGGGGGAAAGCTCTCAGTTTTTCCCCATTGAGAATGATATTTGCTGTAGGTTTTTCATAGATGGCTTGTATGATATTGAGGTATGTACCCTCTATCCCTATAGTCTGAAGAGTTTTGATCAAGAAAGGATGCTGTACTTTGTCAAATGTACTTTTTCTGAATCTATTGAGAGGATCATATGATTTTTGTTCTTTCTTTTGTTAATGTATTTTATCATGTTGATTGATCTACGGATGTTGAACCAACCTTGCACACCAAGGATAAATCCCACTTGGTCGTGGTGAATAATCCTTTTAATGTACTGTTGGATACTATTGGCTAGTATTTTGGTGAGAATTTTTCCATCCATGTTCATCAGGGATATTGGTCTGTAATTCTCCTTTTTGATGAGTCTTTGTCTGGTTTGGGGATCAAGGTAATGTTGGCCTCATAAAATGAGTTTGGAAGTTTTCCTTCCATTTCTATTTTTTGGAACAGTTTCAGAAGAATAGGTATTAATTCTTCTTTAAATGTTTGGTAGAATTCCCCTGGGAAGCCATCTGGCCCTGGGCTTTTGTGTTTTGGGAGATTTTTGATGTCTGCTTCAATTTCCTTTGTGGTTATACGTCTGTTCAGGTTTTCTATTTCTTCCTGGTTCAGTTTTGGTAGTTGATACATCTTTAGGAATGCATCCATTTCTTCCAGGTTATCGAATTTGCTGGCATAGAGTTGCTCATAATATGTTCTTATAATTGTTTGTATTTCTTTGGTGTTGGTTGTGATCTCTCCTGTTGCATTCATGATTTTGTTGAATTGGGTCATTTCTCTTTTCTTTTTGATATGTCTGGCCAGGGGTTTATCAATCTTGTTAATTCTTTCAAAGAACCAGCTCCTTGTTTCGTTGATCTGTTCTACTGTTCTTTTAGTTTCTATTTCATTGATTCCTGCTCTGATCTTTATGATTTCTCTTCTCCTGCTGGGTTTAGGCTTTATTTGCTGTTTCTTCTCCAGCTCCTTTAGGTGTAGGGTTAGGTTGTGTACTTGAGACCTTTCTTGTTTCTTGAGAAACGCTTGTATTGCTATATACTTTCCTCTTAGGACTGCCTTTGCTGCATCCCAAAGATTTTGAACAGTTGTGTTTTCATTTTCATTGGTTTCCATATATTTTTTTAATTCTTCTTTAATTTCCTTGTTGACCCATTCATTCTTCAGTAGGATGCCCTTTAGCCTCCATGTATTTGAGTTCTTTCCAACTTTCCTCTTGTGATTGAGTTCTAGTTCCAGAGCATTGTGGTCTCAAAATAGGCAGGGAATGATCCCAATCTTTTGGTACCAGTTGAGACCTGATTTATGACCTAGGATGTGATCTATTCTGGAGAATGTTCCATGGGCACTAGAGAAGAGTGTGTATTCCATTGCTTTGGGATGGAATGTTCTGAATATGTCTGTGAAGTCCATTTGGTCCAATGCATTATTTAAAGTCTTTATTTCCTTGTTGATCTTTTGTTTAGACGATCTGTCCATTTCAGTGAGAGGGGTGTTAAAGTCCCCACTATTATTGTATTGTTCTTGATGTGTTTCTTTGCTTTTGTTATTAATTGTGTTATATAATTGGCTGCTCCCATGTTAGGGGCATAGATAGTTACAATTTTAGATCTTCTTGTTGGATAGACCCTTTAAGTAGGATATAGTGTCCTTCCTCATCTCTTATTACAGTCTTTGGTTTAAAATCTAATTTGTCTGATATAAGGATTGCCACCCCAGCTTTCTTTGGGTGTCCATTAGCATGGTAAATGGTTTTCCACCCCCTCACTTTCAATCTGGGGGTGTCTTTGGGTCTAAAATGAGTCTCTTGCAGACAGCATATCGATGGGTCTTGTTTTTTTATCCAATCTGAGAGCCTGTGCCTTTTGATTGGGGCATTTAGCCCATTTACATTCAGGGTAACTATTGAAAGATAGGAATTTAGTGCCACTGTATTGCCTGTAAGGTGACTGTTACTGTATATTGTCTGTGTTCCTTTCTGGTCTATGTTGCTTTTAGGCTCTCTCTTTGCTTAGAGGACCCCTTTCAAGATTTCTTGTAGGGCTGGTTTCCTGTTTGCAAATTCCTTTCATTTTTGTTTGTCCTGGAAGCTTTTTATCCCTCCTTCTATTTTCAATGACAGCCTAGCTGTATATAGTATTCTTGGCTGCATATTTTTCTCATTTAGTGCTCTGAATATATCCTGCCAGTCCTTTCTGGCCTGCCAGGTCTCTGTGGATAGGTCTGTTGCCAATCTAATGTTTCTACCATTGTAGGTTACAGATCTCTTCTCCCGAGCTGCCTTCAGGATTTTCTTTTTGTCTCTGAGACTCGTAAGTTTTACTATTAGATGTCAGGGTGTTGACCTATTTTTATTGATTTCGAGAGGGGTTCTCTGTGCTTCCTGGATTTTCATGCCTGTTTCCTTCCCCAAATTAGGGAAGTTCTCTGCTATAATTTGCTCCATTATACCTTCTGCCCCTCTCTCTCTTTCTTCTTCTTCTGGGATCCCAATTATTCTAATGTTGTTTCGTCTTATGGTATCGCTTATCTCTCGAATTCTGCCCTCGTGATCCAGTAGTTGTTTATCTCTCTTTTTCTCTGCTTCTTTATTTTCCATCATTTGGTCTTGTATATCACTGATTCCCTCTTCTGCCTCATTTATTCTACCAGTTAGCACCCCCATATTTGATTGCACCTCATTAATAGCCTTTTTGATTACGACTTGGTTAGATTTTAGTTCTTTACTTCTCTAATAACTTCCATGCTTTTTTCAAGCCCAGTTAGTATCTTTAAAGTGATGATTCTGAACTCTAGATCTGATATCGTACTAATGTCTGTATTGAGTAGGTCCCTGGCAGTCGGTACTACCTCTTGTTCTTTTTTTTTGAGGTGATTTTTCTGTCTTGTCATTTTGTCCAGAGGAGAATAGATTAATAGGAGAACAAAATGCTAGCACGGTAACTGCGTCCCCAGAAAATATACTCTAAACAAATCTGAAAAGACCTGAAGCAGTGGGAAAAGAAAGGGAAAGAGAGAAAAAAGAAAAGAAAAAGAAAAAGATAAAAACAAACAAAAACAGAACAAAACAAAACAAAACAAAACCAGAATGTGATCAAATATGATCAGGCTGGTATATAGATCAGTGCCATACACTAGATGTTGGGTGTATTTTGGTCTGTTAAAACAAAGTGCCTCCCAAAATTTTAAAGAAACAAAAACTTATATATGTACAAAAATAAGGGTTGATATGATGAAGGGATGGAATATAACTGTAAAGATGGAAATTATAAAAAAATTTATAAAAGGAACTGATAAGTTGTTTGAAAAGAGAAAGAAGAGGATTTAAAAAAAATGATAAAAAAAGGGAGAGAATGTGATCAGGCAGGGGAGTAGAAAAAAACCATACACTAGAGATTTAGAGTATATTTTGATCTGTTAGAAGAAACTATCTCAAAATTTTAAAGAGAGAACAACTTATATATATATGCCAAAAATACGGGTAACTACTATGAAGAGACTCTAAAAATGAAAAATAAAAATGTTTTTTAAAAAAGGGATTGATAAGATGTTGGTTGAAAAAGGGAAAAAGAAAAATTCAAAAAAAAAAAAAGAAAAAAGACAGTTAAAAAAAATATTTAACGTTGAAAGACTAAAGAATCATGGGGAAAAGCCATGGATTCTATGTGCAGTGTTCCCCTAGCGCTGGAGTTCTGCCATTCTCATTCATGGGTAAGGTTGTTCTTGTCTGGCTTTTCTAGCTGATCTTCTGGGGGAGGGGCCTGTTGCCGTGGTTCCCAAATGTCTTTGCCGGAGGCGGAATTGCCCCGTCCTTGCCCTGTGTGAGCTCAGTAATCTGCTCGGGTTTGCTCTCGGGAGCTTTTGTTCCCTGCAAGCTTTCCATACTGCTTTGGAGGCGGAGAGTGAAAATGGCGGCCTCCCAATCTCTGCCCCGGAGGAGCCAAGAACTCGGGGCCCTGCTCCTCAGTGCATCCCCAGAGAAAAACAGTCAGTTGCTCCCATCTCCCCGGTCTCTGTCCGCACTCTGAGCTCACCCAGCCTGTGACTACCCATTTCTATCTCTGGGACCCGACTTGGTGTGGAGTCTCCAAACCCAGCAGATCCCTGCAGTGTGCTCCCACGCCACTCCTCCCGGGGAAGAAGGTGAGTCTCCCCAGATCTGCTGCTTGTTGGGTCCCTGCTGGAGGAGCAGTGGCCTGACTGTGCCACAGATCACGGTTTATGGCAACCCTGAGCTGAGAGCCCATGCTTCGGCTCCGTCTCTGCAGCCGGCTTCCCTGCTCCGATACCTGGGAGCTCTGCCACACTCAGGCACCCCCGGTCTTTCTGTGACCCCGAGGGTCCCGAGACCACACTGTCCCACGAGGGTTCCACCCCCCACTTAGCTACCGGAGTGACGTCCCTCGGCAGAGCTGACTTAAAAGTTCCGATTTTATGCGCCGCAGCTCTATCACTTGCCACAAGCGGGTGACCGAGGCCCCTCCCCCACCGTCTATCCTCCCGAATATCGCCTCGGATTCACTTCTCCGCACATCCTACCTTCCAGAAAGTGGTCGCTTTTCTGTTCAGAGAGTTGTTGCTCTTCTTTTCTTCAATCTCCTGTTGAGTTTGTAGGTGTTCAGATTGGTTTGATCCCTATCCAGCTGAATTCCTGAGTGGAGATGAAATCCAGGTCTCCTACTCCTCCGCCATCTTGCCCCGCCCCTCTAGGATTTTTCTATATTTAAAATCATATCATCTGCAAACAGAGATAATATAACTTCCCATTATCTGATTTGGATGCCTTTTATATAAATTTCTTCTCTCATTGCTCTGGCTAAGACTTCCAGATTGCTGGGTAATATGGTAGTTATATGTTTAATTTTTTAATCACTATCCAAAAAGTGTGCCAAAGTAGTTATATCATTTTTTATTCCCATCAACAATGAATGGGACGTCTTGATGTTATGCATGATTACCATCATTTAATATTTGGTATTGTCAGATTTTTTAAATTTTAGCTGTTTTAATATGTGTGTAGCTAATATCTCATTGTGGTTTTAGTTACCATTTCCCTAATGACTAATAAGCACCTTTTCAAAAAAACATTTTATTTATTTATCTGACAGAGAGAGAGCATAAGCAGGGGGAACAGCAGGCAGAGAGAGAGAGAGAGAGAGAGAGGGAGAAGCAGGCTTCCTGCTGAGCAGGGAGCCCAATGTGGGACTCAATCCCAGGACCCTGGGATCATGACCTGAGCTGAAGACAGACACTTAACTGACTGAGCCACCCAGGAGACCTAATGAGCATCTTTTAATGTGATTGTCATCTATATATCTACTTTGGTAAAGTATTCATTCAGATTATTTGTTCAATTTTGTTTTTTTGTTGTTTTTTTATAGTTTCAAATTTTTATTTAAATTCTAGTTAGTTGACATATAGTGTAATATTAGTGTCAGGACTAGAATTTAGTAATTCATCACTTACATACAACACCAGGTACTCATCCAAAGAAGTACCCTCCTAAATACCCATCATATATTTAGTCCATCCCCCAACAACATCCCCTCCAGCAAACCTGTTTGTTAAGAGTCTATTATGGATTGCCTCCCTTTGTTTTTATTTTCCCCTTCCTTTATGTTTATCTGTTTTGATTCTTAAATTTCACATATGAGTGAAACCATATGGTATTTGTCTTTCTCTGACTGACTTATTTCACTTAGCATAATACACACACGCTCCATCCACATCATTGCAAATGACAAGATTTCATTCTTTTTGATGGCTAATATTCCATATTATATATACATCTTCTTTATCCATTCATCAGTTGATGGACGTCTGGGCTTTCCATTATTTGGCTTTTGTTGATAATCCTGCTATAAATATTGGGGTTCATGTGCCTCTTCAATCAGTATTTTTGTATCCTTTGGGTAAATACTGAGAGGTGCAATTGGTGGGTCATAGGGTACTTCTATTTTTAACTTATTGAGGAATCTCCATACTGTTTTCAAGAGTAGGTGCACCAGTTTGGATTCCACCAAAAGTGTAAGAGGGTTCCCCATTCCCCACAACTTCAGCAACACCTGTTCCTTCCTGTGTTAATTTTGGCAATTCTGACAGCTGTGAGGTGGTATCTCATTGTAGCTTTGATTTGTATTTCCCTGATGATCAGTGATTTGAGCATCTTTTCATGTGTCTGTTAGCCATTTGTATGTCTTCTTTGGAAAAATGTCTATTCATGTCTTCTACCCATTCCTTATTTGTATTATTTGTGTTTAGGGTTTTGAGTTTGATAAGTTCTTTATATATTTTGGAGACTAATCCTTTATCGGATATGTCTTTTGCAAATATCTTCTCCCATTCTGTAGGTTGCCTTTTAGTTTTTTTTATTGTTCCCTTTGCTATGCAGAAGTTTTTATCTTGATGAAGTCCCAATAGTTCATTTTTGCTTTTGTTTCCCTTGCCTCTGGAGAGTATCTAGTAAGTAGTTGCTATGAATAATGTCAAAGAGGTTGCTGCCCATGTTCTCCTCTAGGATTTTGATGGTTTCCTATCTCACGCTTATGTCTTTAATCCATTTTGAGTTTATTTCTGTGTATGGTATAAAAACGTGGTCCATTTTCATTCTTCTGCATGTTGCTGTCCAGTTATCCCAACACCATTTGTTGAAGAAACTGTCTTTTATCCATTGGTTATTCTTTCCTGCTTTGTCAAAGATTACTTGACCATATAGTTGTGGGTCCATCTGGGTTTTCTATTCTGTATTGATCTATCTGTCTCTTTATGTGCCAGTACCATAATGTCTTTATGACTACATCTTTGTAATATAGCTTGAAATCCAGAATCATGATGCCTCCATTTCTGTTTTGTTTTTCCAAGGTTTCTTTAGCATTTTGGAGTCTTTTGTGGTTCTATACACATTTTGGGATTATTTATTCTAGCTCTGTGTAAACTGCTGGGGTTATTTTGATACGGGTTGCATTAACTGTGTAGATTGCTTTGGATAGTATAGACATTTTAACAATTATTTGTTCTTCCAATCATTGAGCATGCAATGTTTTTCTATTTCTCTGTGTCATCTTTAATTTCTTTCATATGTGTTCTATAGTTTTCAGAATGCGGATTTTTACCTTTTTTTTTTTTTTAATCTTTTACCTCTTACATTAGGTTTATCCCTAGGTGTCTTATGGTTTTGGTGCAATTGTAAATGGGATCGATTCCTTGATTTCTCTTTCTGCTGCTTCATTGTTGGTGTATATATGTACAACAAATTTCTGTATATTGATTTTGTATCTGGCAACTTTATTGAATTTGTGTATTCTAGAAATTTTTGGTGGAGTCTTTTGGCTTTTCTACATAGAGTATCATGTCATCTGCAAATAGTGAAAGTTTGACTTCTTGCTTACAGATGTGGATGACTTTTATTTTTGTTGTTTTCTGATTGCTGAGGCTGACTTCCAGTATTATGTTAAATAACAATGGTGAGAGTGGACATCCCTGTCTTGCTCCTGAGTAGGGGGGAAAGCTCTCAGTTTTTCCCAATTTAAGATTATATTAGCTGTAGGCTTTCCATATATGGCCTTTATGATATTGAAGTATGTCCCTGTATCCCTACTTTGTTGAGGGTTTTTATCAAGAAAGAATACTATATTTTGTCAAATGTTTTTTCTCATCAATTGAGAGGATCATAAGGTTCTTATCCTTTCTTTTATAAATGTGGGCGTCATGTTGATTGATTTGCAAATATTGAACCACTCTTGATGCCCAGAAATAAATCCTACTTAATCCCAGTGAATCATTCTTTCAGTGTACTGTTGCATTTGATTTTCTACTATCTTGTTGAAAACTTTTTCATCCATGTTCATCAGGGATATTTGTCTGTAATTCCCCCTTTTTAGTGGGGTCTTTGTTTAGTTTTGGAATCAAGGTAATGCTGGCTTCATAGGATCTATTTGGAAGTTTTCCTTGCATTTCTATTTTTTGGAACATTTTCAGAAGCATAGGTATAAACTCTTCTTTAAATGTCTGGCAGAATTCCCCTGGGAAGCCATCTGCCCTGGACTTTTGTTTGTTAGGAGATTTTTGATTATTGATTCAATTTCTTTGCTGGTTATGGGTTTGTTCAAATTTTCTATTTCTTCCTGTTTCAGTTTTGGTAGTTTTTATGTTTCTAGGAATTTATCCATTTCTTCCAGATTGCCCATTTTGTTGGAATATATTTTTTCCATACTATTCTTTTATAATTATATTTCTGTGGTATTGGTTGTGATCTCTCCTCTCTCATTCATGATTTTACTTATTTAGGTCTATCTCTTTTCTTTTTGATAAGTCTGGCTAGGTGTTTATCAGTTTTATTAACCTTTTCAAAGAACCAACTCCTGGTTTCATTGATCTGTCCTATTGGTTTTTCTCTTTCTATATCATTGATTTCTGCTCCATTCTTTATTATTTCCATTCTTCTGTTGGCTTTAGGCTTTGTTGGTTTTTCTTTTTCTAGTTCCTTTATGTGTAAGGTTAGGTTGTGTACTTGAGATTTTTCATTCTTCATGAGGTAGGCCTGTATTGCTAGATATTTCCCTCCTTTGATCACTTTTGCTGCATCCCAAAGGTTTTGGACTGTCGTGTTTTCATTTTCATTTGCTTCCATGTTTTTTTTTTTTAATTTCATCTCTAATTTCCTGGTTAACCCATTCATTCTTTAGTAAGATATTCTTTGACCTCCACGTATTTGTGGTCTTTCCAAATTTTTCTTGTGTTGACTTCAAGTTTCATAGCAGTGTGGTCAGAAAAAAATGCATGGTATGATCTCAATATTTGTACTGGTTGAGTCCTGATTTGTGACTTGTGACCCAGTATGTGATCTATTCTGGAGACTATTCCATGTGCACTCAAAAAAGATATGTATTCTGGTGCTTTAGGATTAAATGTTCTGAATATATCTTTTAAGTCCATCTGATGCAGTGTGTCATTCAAAGTCCTTGTTTCCTTGTTGATCTTCTGATTACATCATCTTTCGCTTGCTGTGAGTGGGATGTTAAAGTCCTTACTATTATTGTATTATTATCATTGAGTTTCTTTATGTTTTTCATTAATTGATTTATATATTTGGGTGCTACCAAGTTGGGGACATAAATATTTACAATTGTTAGATTTCTTGTTGGATAGACTCTTTTATTATGATATAGTAACATTTTTCATCTCTTTTTACAGCCTAAATCTAGTTTGTCTGATATAAGTATGGCTACTTCAGCTTTCTTTTGATGTCCATTAGAATGATAGATAGTTCTCCATCCCTTCACTTTCAATCTGTAGGTATCTTTAGGTCTAAAATAACTCCATTGTAGACAGCATATACATGGGTCTTGTTTTGTTTTGTTTTGTTTTGTTTTTTAATCCATTCTGACACCTTATGTCTTTTGATTGGAGCGTTTGGTCCATTTGGTCCATTTACATTCAGAGTGTTTATTGATAGAAATGAATTCAGTGCCATTATATTACCTGTAAAGTCATTGTTTCTGGAGATTTTCTCTTCCTTTCTAGTCTGTTGCTTTTGTTCTTTCCCTTTCAGAAGGTCCCCTTTTATATTTCTTTTAGGGCTGGTAGTGGTCACTAAATTTAGTGTTTGTTTGTCTTGGAAACTTTGTTTTTCTTCTACTCTGAATGACAGCCTTGCTGGATAAAATATTCTTGGCTGCATATTTTCCCTATTCAGCATATTGAATATATCATGTTAATTCCTTCTTGCCTGTCGTGTTTCTGTGGATAGATCTGCTGCTAATCTTATTTGTCTTCCCTTGTAAGTTATTTTCTTATTTTTTCAATCCTTTTTATTATTTATTTATTTTTATTATTTATTTATTTATTTTATTATATATTTATTATTTTTAAATTTTTATTTTTATATGTACTTTATATATTATCTTTTATTTCCTTTCATTATACTTTATTCTATGTTATAAAATTTATTATTTATTTATTATAAATAATAGGGTAACTAGATCCCAAATTTCTTTCTTTCTTATTTTGGAATCTAGTTTCTGTTAACAAGCAGACCAAAACACACCCATGATATAGCTTTTTTGTTTGTTTGTTTGTTTTGTTGTTGTTGTGTTTTTCTTTTTCTTTCTTCTTTTCTTTCCTGGCAAAAATGACAAGTCAGAGAAAGTCACCCCAAAAGAAAGAACAGGAGGTAGTATTCACAGCCAGAGATTTAATCAATACAGATATAAGCAAGATGTCTGAAACTGTAATGGGTCAACCAGGAAATTATAGAAGAATTTAAAAAATTCTAGGAAACAAATGAAAATGAAAAGAAAACTGTTCAAAACCTTTGAGATACAACAAAGGCAGTTGATTTTTGAGGGAAGTTCATAGCAGTACAAACCTTTCTCAGAAAATTAGAAAAGTCTCAAATAAACAAGCTAACCTTAAACCTAAAGGAGCTGGAAAGAACAGCAAATAAAACCTAGCAGAAATCAATGAAATGGAAACCAGAAGAACAGTAGAACAGAATAAAGAAACAAGAAGCTGGTTCTTTGAAAGAATTAATAAGATCGATAAACCCCTAGCCAGACTTATCAGAAAGAAAAGAGAAAGGACCCAAACTAATAAAATCATAAATGAAAGAGGAGAGATCACAACCAACACCAAAGAAATACAAACAATTTAAAAAACATATTACAAACAACAATATGCCAACATATTAGGCAATCTGGAAGAAATGGATGCATTCCTAGAAACATATAAACTACCAAAACTGAAACAGTAAGAAATAGAGAACCCTAACAGACCCATAACCAGCAGAAAAATTGAATCACTAATCAAAAATCTCCCAAGAGTCCAGGACCAGATAGCCTCCCAGGGAGATTCTACCAAACATTTATGTTTTAATTAAGTTCAATTAGCCAACATTAAAGAGGAATTAATACCTATTGTTCTAAAGCTGTTTCAAAAAAAGAAAGAAATGGAAAGAAAACTTCCAAACTCATTCTATGAGATCACCCTTACCTAGATCTCAAAACCAGACAGAGACCCCAACAAAAAAGGAAAATTACAGACCAATATCCCTGATGAATGTGGATGCCAAAATTCTCACCAAGATACTAACTAATACAATCCAAGAGTACATTAAAAGGATTATTCACCACAACCAAGTGGGATTTATTCCTGGGCAGCAAGTGTGGTTCAACATTTGCAAATCGATCACTTGATACATCACATTAACAAAAGAAAGGACAAGAACCATATGACCCTCTCAATAGATGCAGAAGCATTTGACAAGATACAGCATCCTTTTCTGATGAAAACTCTCTGCAGTGTAGGGATAGAGGGAACATAACTCAGTAACATAAAAGCCATACACAAAAAGCCCACAGCAAATATCCTCAATGCAGAAAAACAGAGCTTTTCCCCTAAGGTCAGGAACATGGACAGAGATGTCCACTCTCACCATTTTTGTTCAACATAGTAGTGGAAGTCCTGGCCTCAGCAATCAAAAAAACAAAAGAAAACAATAGCATCTAAATCAGAAAAGAGGAAGTCAAACTTTCACTCTTCACAGATGACACAATACGCTATGTAGAAAACTCAAGACTCCACCAAAAAAATTGCTACAACTGGTACAGGAATTCAGCAAGGTGGAAGAATATAAAAACAATCACAGAAGTCTGTTGCATTTTTAAACACTAAAAATGAAACAGCAGAAAGAGAAATAAAGGAATTGATCCCATTTACAGTTGCACCAAAAACCATAAGATACCTAGGAATAAGCCTAACCTAAGTGGTAAAAGATTTGTACTCTGAAAACTATACAAGAGTTATGAAAGAAATGGAGGAAGACACAAAGAGATGGAAAAACATTCCATGCACATGGATTTGTGCTACCCAGAGCAATCTATACATTCAATGCAATCCCTATCTTAATACCAGCAACATTTTTCATAGACCTGGAACAAATAATCCTAAAATTTGTATGAAACCTGAAAAGACCCCAAATAGCCAAAAGAATTTGAAAAAAGAAAACCAAAGCTGGTTTGGTTTCCACAGTTCTGGACTTCAAGCTGAATTACAAAGCTGTAATCATCAAGACAGTTGGTACTGGCACAAAAACAGACACATATCTTCTCCCATTCCGTAGTTTGCCTCTTATTTTTGTGGACTGTTTCCTTTACTGTGCAGAAGCTTTTTATCTTGACGAAGTCCCAGTAGTTCATTTCTGCTTTTGTTTCCCTTGCAGTTTTTTCTTTTATTTTCTTTTATATTTTATTTTTTTATTATGTTCAGTTAGCCAACATATTGTACATCATTAGTTTTTGATGTAGTGTTCAATGATTCATTAGTTGCATATTATAACACCCAGTGCTCATCACAACACATGCCCTCCTTAATACCCATCACCTGGTTACCGCATTCTCCAACCCCCTCCCTTCTCTAGCCCTCACTTTGTTTCCCAGAATCCAGAGTCTCTCATGGTTTGTCTCCCTCCCTTCCCCTGTGGTCCTCTGCACTATTCCTTATGTTCCACATATGAGTGAAACCATATGATAGTTGTCTTTCTCTGCTTGACTTATTTCACTTGGCATAATCCCCTCCAGTTCCATCATGTTGAGGCAAATGGTAAAAATTCATCCTTTCTGATGGCTGACTAATATCCCATTGTGTATATGACCCACATCTTTACCCATTCATCTGTGAAAGACATCTGGGCTCCTTCCACAGTTTGGCTATTGTGGACATTGCTGCTATGAACATTGGGGTGCATGTGCCCCTTTTTTTCAATACGTCTGTATCTTTGGGATAAATGCCTAGAGTACATTACTGGGTTATAGGGTAGCTCTATTTTAATGTCTTGAGGAACCTCCATACTGTTTTCCAGAGTGGCTGTACCAGTTTGCATTCCCACCAACAGTGTAAGAGGGTATGCCTTTCACCACATCATCACCAACATTTGCTGTTTCCTGTCTTATTATATTTCTCATTGTGGTTTTGATTTGTATTACTCTGACGACTATTGATGTTGAACATTTTTTCATGTGTCTGTTAGCCATTTGTATGTCTACTTTAGAGAAGTGTCCGTTCATGTCTTCTGCCCATTTCTTGACTGGATTATTTGTTTTTTGGGTGTTGAGTTTGAGAAGTTCTTTGTAGATCTTGGACACCAGCCCTTTATCTGATATGTCATTTGCAAATATCCCATTCCATGGGTTGCCTCTTAGTTTTGTTGACTGTTTCCTTTACTATACTTTTTATCTTGATGAAGTCCCAAAAGTTCATTTTTGGCTTTGATTCTCTTGCCTGTAGAGACGTGTCTTGAAAGAAGTTGCTGTGGCCCATGTCAAAGAGGTTATTGCCTATGTTCTCCTCTAGGATTTTGATGGATTCCTATCTCACATTTAGATCTTTCATTCACTTTGAGTTTATCTTTGTGTATGGTGTAAGAGAATGGTCCAGTTTCATTCTTCTGCATGTCGCTGTCCAGTTTTCCCAGCACCATTTATTGAAGAAACTATCTTTTTTCCATTGGGTGTTCTTTCCTGCTCTGTCAAAGATTAGTTGACCATAGAGTTGAGGGTCTATTTCTGGGCTCTCTATTATGTTCCACTGATGTATGTGTCTGTTTTTGTGCTAGTACCATTCTGTCTTGAAGATCACAATTTTCTAATATAGCTTGAAGTCAGGTATTGTGATGCCCCCCATTTTGGTTTTCTTTTTCAACATTATTCTGGCTATTTAGGGTCTTTTCTGGTTCTATACAAATTTTAAGATTATTTATTTCAACTCTGTGAGATATTTGCAAATGACATATCAGATAAAGGGCTGGTATCCAATATCTATAAAGAACCATTGAACATTACATCAAAAACTAATGATGTACTGTATGTTGGCTAATTGAATTTAACTTCTAAAAAAGCTTCTCAAACTCAACACCCAAAAAACAAATAATAAAAGGGAAGAATATGAGACTCGTGACCCTGGGAAACAAACTGAGGGCTGCAGAAAAGAAGGTGGGTGGGGCGATGGGGAAACTGGGTGATGGGAATTAAAGAGGGCACATGATATGTTGAGCACTGGGTATTATATTCAACTAAAGAATCGTTGAACATTATATCAAAAACTAATGATGTACTATACCTTGGCTAATTGAATTTAAATAAAAAACAAAGAAAAAAGAAATGGACGTAAGACATGAACAGACATTTCTCAAAAGAAGACATACAAATGGCCATCAGACACATGAAAAAATGCTCCACATCCCTTGGTATCAGGGAAATCCAAATCAAAGCCACAATGAGATACCACTTCACACCATACAGAATGGCTTAAAGTAACAACTCAGGAAACAACAGATGTTGGTGAGGATGCAGAGAAAGGGAAACTCTCTCACACTGTTGGTGGGAATGTAAACTGGTACAGTCACTTTGGAGGTTCCTCAAAAATTTAAAAATAGAGGTATCCTACAACCCAGCAATTGCACTACTAAATATTTATCCAAAGGATACAAACATAATGATTCGAAGGGGCACATGCAGCCCAAAGTTTATTAGCAGCTATGTCCACAATACCTAAAATATGGAAAAAGCCCAGGTATCCATGGACAGATACACACACACACACACACACACACACACTGGAATATTACTCAGATATCACAAAGAATGAAATCTTGCCATTTGCAATGACGTGGATGGAACTAGAGGGTATTATGCTAAGTGAAATAAGTCAGTCAGGGGAAGACAAATACTATATGATTTCATTCATATGTGAAATTTAAGAAACAAAACAGATGAACATAGGGGAAGGGAAAGAAAAATAATATAAGATATAAACAGAGAGAGAGGCAAACCATAAGAGACTATTAACTGTAGGAAACAAACTGTGGGTTGCTGGGAGGGAGGTGGGTGGGTACATAGGATAATTCAGTGATCAGCATTAAGGAAGGCATTTGATGTAATGAGCACTGGGTGTATATGCAACTGATGAACAATAAACTCTACCCCTGAAACTAATAATACTTTACATGTTAACTAAATTGAATTCAAATATTAAAATGTTAAAAAAAAAAACAACTCCAAATTTTAGGGACCTGGCGTGGTGCAGATCTTCTGGGATAGATTCTCATTCTGCTGGGGCTGGTGCTTGTTTTTCCCAGAAAGGCAGTCTCATAAACACGTACCACACCTTGGAGTTTAGAGTAAAGCACAACAAAAAGCCAGCTTCCAGGTTAGCTTTCCTCAGCGGGTGACTCTGCCCCTATGCTAATGACTGTGGCAGCACTCTGGTGCCCACCAGCTCTTTTGTCCCCTGAGAGGTCATGCCATATCTCCCACGTGCACTCCAGGAAGGGGAACTGTCTCTCCCAGTGCATCCCAGGGGATCCTCAGACCATGTTGTCTGCTCCAAAGCCTCTGTTTCTCTTTTCCACAGAAGAACCACTATGCTCACTGGGCTCCATGCCAGCCACTGCATGGACTTCTAACACTTCAGTCTTTGAGCTCCACTGATTGTAAAACTCACAATAATCAGCCCTTCTTATTTTCCCAGTCAGTGGTTTGGGGAAGTGTTTTTCTTGCACAATCCCTTGTGCAGTGCTCTTCCTCTACCTCTTTCTCTCTTTCTCTCCTCTCTCTGTGATCAGGGCTCCCCCTTCCCTGCAGCACCTGTGATTCTTTTCTGCCCCAAATCACATCTCCGCACCTCCTATCTTCTACAATGTGGACTCTTTTATCCTTCTAGTTCTGCAGGTTGTTCTCTCAGTCCTCAGATTGATTTCTTTGGTGATCAGAAAGATTTGATATTAATCTAGTTGTGTTTGAGGGACAAGGCCAGCACAGGGTGCCCCTACTACTCCACCATCTTAACTCCTGTTGGGATCAGCCATTATTTCTTAAAATAAAATTTCTGTCCTTTTTTCTCTCTTTTCTACTGCTGGGACTCCTATTATGCATATATTGGGTCACTTAATGGAGTCTGCTATTTACTGAATGCTTGTGTTTTGTCAAAATGTATACTTTAAAATACTAACCACCAATATGATGCTTTAGAATATGGGACCTTTGGGAGGTTATTAAGTGATGAGGGTGGAGTCCTCATGAATCTGATTAATACCCTTATAAAAGTGGCCCTAGAGATATCTTTTATCCTTTCTGCCATATGAGGTTATAGTAAGAAATGGCGATCAATGAGGAAGTGGACCTTTGCCAAACACTGAATCCACTGGTGTTAGGACTTTGGACTTTCCAGATCCCTGAAATGCATGAAAAAATTTTCTGCTGTTTATAAGCTACCCAGGCTATTGTGTTTTTGTTATAGAAGCCCAAACAGACAAAGACATAAAATAGGTATTGAGATACTAAGATGCTGCTGTAAATAAATACCTAAAAGTGTGTAAGCATCTTTGGAACTGGGTAATGGTAGATGATGGAAGAGTTTTGAGGTCCATGCTAAAAAAGGCCTACATTGCTATGAAGAGACTGTTAAGTGTAATTATGGTGAAAGCCTGGAATGAAAATAGAACTATAAGGAAGCCTCAAAATTCTTAAAGACTACTTAAGTAATCTGAATAGAATGTTGGTAGAAATATTGACATCAAGGTTATTCTGATAATGTCTCAGACATAATGGGGAACATGTTATTGGAAACTGGAGGAATATCCATTCTTGTTATAAAGTGGTAAAGCATTTGGCTGAATTGTGTTCATGTCCTTGTGTTTTATGGAAGGTAGAATCTGCAAGTGACAAAATTGGACATTTGGCTGAGGAAACATCTAAGGAAAGCACTGAACGTTAGGCTTGGCTCCTCTTGACTGCTAAATGCAAGAAGAAATAAATAACTTAAAGATGAAATTGTTAATCAGAAAGGAAGGAGATCCTAAGAATTTAGAATATTTTTAGCTGCCACATTGGAAAAAATGAGAAAGCCTGCTTGGGAAAGAATACAAAGATTATGGTCAAATGCAATAAAGAAATTAGTATGTAACTGATATCTGAACAGAAGCTAGGAACCATTCATCAAGACAATGGGGTAATTAGTCAGCCACATGAACAGAGCCAAGGTCTATTGTCCAAGACAATGGAAAAATGACCATGAAGACATATCAGAGATTATGAAAGCTACCTCTCCCAGAGGGCAAGGACCTGGGTGCAGAATATTTTCAAAGAAGGCTCTTCCACTGCCTGGCACTACCTTTAATCAGAGATTCTGTTCCTGCACTATCACTCCTCAGCTTCCCCAGATGTGGCCCCAGTGGACCCCAGTGCTATATACAACTCCAAATATTTAGAGCTTCTAGCATGTAATTCCAACCTATGAGAGCCACAGGCACATTGCTCCAACCCATTAGGGCTCTGGCATGGATTGTACCCAGCAAAGCCATGGGAACAGAGTTGCTCAATGCCATGGGGGCACTCCACCCAGAGCCTTTGGAACCCAATCCCTGTGCCAGTATGTCTGGAAAGAGTGACGGCATTAATAGGATATATCAAGTTGATTGACTTGTGAATGTTGAACCACACTTGCAGCCCAGGAATAAATCCCACCTGGACATAGTGAATAATCCTTTTAATGTACTTTTGGATCCTATTGGTTATTATTGTGGCGAGAAATTTGGCATCCATGTTCTGCAGGGATATTGGTCTGTAATTCTCCGTTATGGTGGGGTCTATTGTGGTTTTGGGATCAAGGTAATGCTGGCCTCATAGAACAAGTTTGGGAGTTATCCTTCCATTTCTATTTTTTTGAGACAGCTTCAGATGAATGGGTATTATTTCTTCTTTAAATGTTTGGTAGAATTCTCCTGGGAAGCCATCTGGTCCTAGACTCTTTTGTCCAGAGATTTTTGATTACTGCTTCAATTTCCTTACTGGGTATGGGTCTGTTCAGAACTTCTATTTCTTTCTGTTTCAGTTTTGGTAGTTTATATGTTTCCAGGAATGCATCCATTTCTTTCAAATTGCCTAATTTGTTGGCATATAGTCGCTCATAATATGTTCTTAAAATTGTTTGTATTTCTTTGGTATTGGTAGTGATCTCTCCTCTTTCAATCATGATTTTATTGATTTGGGTCCTTTCTCTTTCTTTTAAAGTCAGTTTGTTTTTCAGAGTCCATCGTCTCACATGGTTCATCTGCCCTCCGATTTCCCCCCTTCATTCTTCCCCTCCTGCTATCTTCTTTTTCTTTCTTTTTTTTTTTTCTTAACGTATATTACATTATTGGTTTCAGAGGTACAGATCTGTGATTCAACAATCTTGCACAATTCACAGGGCTCACGATAGCACATACCCTCCCCAATGTCTATCACCCAGCCACCCCATCCCTCCCACACCACCCCCGACTCCAGCAACCCTCAGTTTGTTTCCTGAGTTTAAGAATTCCTCATATCAGTGTGGTCATATGATACATGTCTTTCTCTGATTGACTTATTTCGCTCAGCATAACACCCCCCAGTTCCATCCCTGTTGTTGCAAATGGCAAGATTTCATTCATTTTGATGGCTGCATAATATTCCATTGTATATATATACCACTTCTTCTGTATCTATTCATCTGTTGATGGACATCTTGGCTCTTTCCACAGTTTGGCTATTGTGGACATTCCTGCTATAAACATTGGGGAGCGTGTACCTGTTTGGATTCCTACATTTGTATCTTTGGGGTAAATACCCAATAGTGCAATTGTTGAATCTATGGTAGTTCTATTTTCAACTTTTTGAGGAAACTCCATACTGTTTTCCACAGTGGCTGCACCAGCTTGCATTCCCACCAACAGTGAAGGAGGGTTCCCCTTTCTCTGCATCCCCACAAACATCTGTCATTTCCTGACTTGTTAATTTTAGCCATTCTGACTGGTGTGAGGTGGTTTCTAATTGAGGTTTTGATTTGGATTTCCCTGATGCCGAGCGATGTTGAGCACTTTTTCATGTGTGTTTTGGCCATTTGGATGTCTTCTTTAGAAAAATGTCTGTTCCTGTCTTCTGCCCATTTCTTGATTGGATCATTTGTTCTTTGGGTGTTGAGTTTGATAAGTTCTTTATAGATTTTGGATACTAGCCCTTTATCTGATATGTCATTTGCAAATATCTGCTCCCATTCTGTCAGTTGTCTTTTGGTTCTGTTGACTGTTTCCTTTGCTGTGCAAAAGCTTTTTATCTTGATGAACTCCCAATAGTTCATTTTTGCCCTTGCTTCCCTTGCCTTTGGCGATGTTTCTTGGAAGAAGTTGCTGCAGCTGAGGTCGAAGAGGTTCCTGCCTGTGTTCTCCTTTAGGATTTTGATGGACTCCTGTCTCACATTGAGGTCTTTCATCCATTTGGAGACTATTTTTGTGTGTGGTGTAAGGAAATGGTCCAGTTTCATTCTTCTGCATGTGGCTGTCCAATTTTCCCAACACCATTTGTTGAAGAGACTGTCTTTGTTCCATTGGACATTCTTTCCTGCTTTGTCAAAGATGAGTTGACCATAGAGTTGAGGGTCCATTTCTGGGCTCTCTATTCTGTTTCACTGATCTATGTGTCTGTTTTTGTGCCAGTACCATACTGTCTTGATCATGACAGCTCTGTAATAGAGCTGGAAGTCCGGAATTGTGATGCCGCCAGCTTTGCTTTTCTTTTTCAACATTCCTCTGGCTATTCGGGGTCTTTTCTAGTTTCATACAAATTTGAGGATTATTTGTTCCATTTCTTTGGAAAAAGTAGATGGTATTTTGATGGGGATTGCATTGAATGTGTAGATTGCTCTAGGTAGCATTGACATCTTCACAATATTTGTTCTTCCAATCCATGAGCATGGAACGTTTTTCCATTTCTTTGTGTCTTCCTCAATTTCTTTCATGAGTATTTTATAGTTTTCTGAGTACAGATCCTTTGCCTCTTTGGTTAGATTTATTCCTAGGTATCTTATGGGTTTGGTGCAATTGTAAATGGGATCGACTCCTTAATTTCTCTTTCTTCTGTCTTGTTGTTGGTGTATAGGAATGCCACTGATATCTGTTTATTGATTTTATATCCTGCCACTTGACTGAATTCCTGTATGAGTTCAGGCAGTTTTGGGGTGGAGTGTTTTGGTTTTCCACATAAAGTATCATATCATCTGCAAAGAGTGAGAGTTTGACTTCTTCTTTGCCGATTTGGATGCCTTTGATTTCTTTTTGTTTTCTGATTGCTGTGGCGAGGACTTCTAATACTGTGTTGAATAGCACTGGTGATACTGGACATCCCTGCCATGTTCCTGACCTTAAGGGGAAAGCTCTTAGTTTTTCCCCATTGAGAATGATATTCGCTGTAGGTTTTTCATAGATGGCTTGTATGATATTGAGGTATGTACCCTCTATGCCTATACTCTGAAGAGTTTTGATCAAGAAAGGATGCTGTGGGCGCCTGGGTGGCTCAGTTGGTTGGGCAACTGCCTTTGGCTTAGGTCATGATCCTGGAGTCCCGGGATCGAGTCCCACATCGGGCTCCCTGCTCTGTGGGGAGTCTGCTTCTCCATCTGACCCTCTACCCTCTCATGCTCTCTGTCTCTCATTCTATCACAAATAAATAAAATCATTAAAAAAAAAGAAAGGATGCTGTACTTTGTCAAATGCTTTTTCTGAATCTATTGAGAGGATCATATGATTCTTGTTTTCTTTTGTTAATATATTGTATCACATTGATTGATTTGTGGATGTTGAACCAAACTTGCAGCCCAGGGATAAATGTCACTTGGTCATGGTGAATAATCCTTTTAATGGACTGTTGGATCCTATTGGCTAGTATTTTGGTGAGAATTTTTGCATCCATGTTCATCAAGGATATTGGTCTGTAGTTCTTCTTTTTGATAGGGTCTTTGTCTGGTTTGGGGATCAAGGTAATGGTGGCCTCATAAACTGAGTTTGGAAGTTTTCCTTCCATTTCTATTTTTTGGAACAGTTTCAGAAGAATAGGTATTAATTCTTCTTTAAATGTTTGGTAGAATTCCCCTGGGAAGCCATCTGGCCCTGGGCTTTTGTTTGTTGGGAGATTTTTGATGACTGCTTCAATTTCCTTAGTGGTTATAGGTCTGTTCAGGTTTTCTATTTCTTCCTGTTTCAGTTTTGATAGTTGATACATCTCTAGGAATGCATCCATTTCTTCCAGATTATCTAATATGCTGGCATAGAGTTGCTCATAATATGTTCTTGTAATTGTTTGTATTTCTTTGGTGTTGGTTGTGATCTCTCCTCTTGCATTCATGATTTTATTTATTTGGGTCATTTCTCTTTTCTTTTTGATATGTCTGCCCAGGGGTTTATCAATCTTGTTAATTCTTTCAAAGAACCAGCTCCTAGTTTCGTTGATCTATTCTACTGTTCTTTGGTTTCTATTACATTCATTTATGCTCTGATCTTTATGATTTGTCTTCTCCTGCTGGATTTAGTCTTTATTTGCTGTTCTTTCTGCAGCTCCTTTAGGTATAGGATTAGGTTGTGTACTTGAGACCTTGCTTGTTTCTTGAGAAAGGCTTGTATTGCTATATACTTTCCTCTTAGGACTCCCTTTGCTGCATCCCAAAGATTTTGAACAGTTGTGTTTTCATTTTCATTTGTTTTCATGAATTTTTTAAAATTCTTCTTTAATTTACTGGTTGACCCATTCATCCTTTAGTAGGATGCTCTTTAGCCTCCATGTATTTGAGTTATTTCCGACTTTCCTCTTGTGATTGAGTTCTAGTTTCAAAGCATTGTGGTCTGAAAATAGGCACGAATTATCCCAATTTTTTGATACTGGTTGAGACCTGATTTATGACCTAGGATGTGATCAATTCTAGAGAATGTTCCATGGGCACTAGAGAAGAATGTGTATTCCATTGCTTTGGGATGGAATGTTCTGAATATATCTGTGAAGTCCATTTGGTCCAGTGTGTCATTTAAAGTCTTTATTTCCTTGTTGATCTTTTGCTTAGATGATCTGTCCATATCAGTGAGGGGTATTAAAGTTCCCCACTATTATTGTATTGTTCTTGATGTGTTTCTTTGCTTTTGTTATTAATTGCATTATATAATTGGCTGCTCCCATGTTAGGGGCATAGATAGTTACAATTGTTAGATCTTCTTTTTGGATAGACACTTTAAGTAGGATATAGTGTCCTTCCTCATCCCTTATTACAGTCTTTGGTTTAAAATCTAATTTGTCTGATATAAGTATTGCCATCCAGCTTTCTTTGGGTGTCTAGTAGCATGGTAAGTGGTATTCCACCCCCTCACTTTAAATCTGGGGGTGTCTTTGGGTCTAAAATGAGTCTCTTGCAGACAGCATATCGATGGGTCTTGTTTTTTAATCCAATCCGATAGCCTGTGTCTTTTGATTGGGGCATTTAGCCCATTTACATTCGGGGTAACTCTTGGAAGATGTGAATTTAGTGCCATTGTATTGCCTGTAAGGTGACTGTTACTGTATGTTGTCTGTGTTCTTTTCTGGTCTGTGTTGCTTTTAGGCTCTCTCTTTGCTTAGAGGACCCCTTTCAAGATTTCTTGTAGGGCTGGTTTTGTGTTTGCAAATTCCTTTACTTTTTGTTTGTCCTGGAAACTTTTTATCTCTCCTTCTATTTTCAATGACAGTCTACCTGGATATAGTATTCTTGGCTGCATATTTTTCTCATTTAGTGCTCTGAATATATCATGCCAGTCCTTTCTGGCCTGCCAGGTGTCTGTGGTTACGTCTGTTGCCAATCTAACGTTTCTACCATTGAAGGTTACAGATCTCTTCTCCTGAGCTTCTTTCAGGATTTTCTCTTTGTCTCTGATACTTGTAAGTTTTACTATTACATGTCAGGCTGTTTACCTATTTTTTATTGATTTTGAGTGGGGTTCTCTGTGTCTCCTGGATTTTAATGCCTGTTTCTTTCCCCAAATTAGGGAAGTTCTCTGCTATAATTTGCTCCAATATGCCTTCTGCCCCTCTCTCTTTTTTTTTTTCTTCTGGGATCCCAATTATTCTAATATTGTTTCATCTTATGGTATCACTTATCTCTCGAATTCTGCCCTCGTTATCCAGTAGTTGTTTGTCTCTCTTCTTCTTAGCTCATTTTCCATCATTTGGTCTTCTGTATCACTAATTCTCCCTTCTGCCTCATATATCCTAGCAGGTCGAGCCTCCATTTTTTATTACACCTCATTAATAGCCTTGTTGATTTCGACTTGGTTAGATTTTAGTTCTTTTACTTCTCCAGAAAGGGTTCTCTAATATCTTCCATGCTTTTTTCGAGCCCAGCGAGTATCTTTAAAATCATCATTCTGAACTCTTCTTCCAACATCTTCCTAATGTCCGTACTGATTACGTCCCTGCAGTCAGTACTGCCTCTTCTTTTTGTTGAGTTGATTTTTTCCATCTTGTCATTTTGTCCAGAGGAGAATAGATGAATGAGAGAACATAATACTAACAGGGTAACAACATCCCCAGAAAAATATACACTAAACAAATCAGACGTGAACTGAAACTGGGGGAAAAGAAAGGGAAAGAAAGAAAAAATAAAAAATAACAAGCAAAGAAACAAACAAAAAAACAGAATATGATCAAATATGATCAGGCTGGTCCATAGATCAGTGCCACTCACTAGATTTTGGGCATATTTTGGTCTGTTAGAAGAAAGTACCTCCCAAAATTTTAAAGAAAGAAAAACTTATATATGTACAAAAATAAGGATTGATATGATGAAAGGATGGAATATGACTTTAAAGATGAAAATTATAAAAAAATTTATAGAAGGAATTGATAAGAAGTTGTTTGAAAAAAGAAAGGAGAGGATTTCAAAAAAAAAAAAAAAAGGAGAGAATATATCAGGCAGGAGAGTAGAACAAAACCATTCACTAGAGATTTAGGGTATATTTTGATCTTTAGAAGAAAGTGTATCTCAAAATTTTAAAGAGAGAACAACTTATATATATATGCCAAAAATAAGGGTAACTACTATGAAGGATAGACTATGACTCAAAAAATGAAAAATATAAATGTTTTTTTAAAAAGGGATTGATAAGATGTTGGTTGAAAAAGGGAAAAAGAAAAATTCAAAAAAAAAAAGACAGTTAAAAAAATTAACTTTGAAAGACATGGTCATGGTAAAAAAGGCATGGATTCTATGTGCAGTATTCCCCTAGCTCTGGAGTTTTGCTGTTCTCATTGATTGGTAAACTTGGTCTTGGCTGGCTGTTCTTGCTGATCTTCTGGGGGAGGGGCCTGTTGTTGTGGTTCCCAAAAGTCTTTGCCGGAGGTGGAATTGCCCCACCCTTGCCCTGTCTGAGCTCAGTAATCTGCTCGGGTTTGTTCTTGGGAGCTTTTGTTTCCTGCGAGCTTTCCGTTCAGCTTTGGAGAACAAGAGTGAAAATGGCGGCCTCCCAATCTCCGCCCTGGAGGAGTCGAGACCTCGGGCCCCACTCTTCAGTGCACCTCCAGAGAAAAGCAGTCAATCACTGCTGTCTCCCCGGTCTCTGGCCACACTCCGTGCTCACCTGTCCTGTGACCGAGTGTTTCCATCTCTGGTACCCGACTCGTGTGGAGTCTCCAAACCAAGCAGATCCCTGCAGGGCACTCCCTTGCCACTCCTCCTGGGGGAGGAAGGGGTGTCTCCCCAGATCTGCCACTTATGGGGTCCCCGCTGGAGGAGCAGTGGCCCGACTGTGCCGTGGATCACAGTTTATGGCAACCCTGAGCTGAGATCCTGCAACTTAGCTCCGTCTCCACAGCTGGCTTCTCCGCTCCGATACCTGGGAGCTCTGCCACACTCAGGCACCCCCAGTCTTTCTGTAACCACACTGTCCCACAAGGGTTCCACCCCCCACTTAGCCACTGGTGTGACGTCCCTCAGCGAAGCAGACTTCTAAAAGTTCTGATTTTGTGCTCTGCAGCTCTATCACTTGCCAGAAGCAGCTGATGGAGGCCCCTTCCCCCGCAGTCTATCCTCCTGAATATTGCCTCGGATTCACTTCTCCGCAGGTCCTACCTTCCAGAAAGTGGTCGCTTTTCTGTTCAGAGAGTTGTTGCTATTCTTTTCTTCGATCTCCTGTTGACTTTGTAGGTGTTCAGAATGGTTTGATCCCTATCCAGCTGAATTCCTGAGACCAGACGAAATCCAGGTCTCCTATTCCTCTGCCATCTTGCTCCACCCCCTGTTTCTATGAATTTTTAAAATTCTTCTTTAATTTCCTGGTTGACCCATTCATTCTTTAGTAGGATGCTCTTTAACCTCCAAGTGTCTGTATTCTTTCCAAATTTCCTCTTGTGATTGACTTGAAGTTTCAAAGCATTGTGGTCTGAGAATATGCAGGGAATAATCCCAATATTTGGTATCAGTTGACACCTGATTTGTGACCCAATATATGATCTATCCTGGAGAATGTTTTATGTGCACTCAAGAAGAATGTGTATTCTGATGCTTTAGGAAGAAATACTCTGTATATATCGGTGAAATCCATCACATTACTAAAAGAAATGACAAGAGCCATATGATCCTCTCAATTGATGCAGAAAAAGCATTTGACAAAATACAGCATCCTTTCTCAATTAAAACTCTCTACAGTGCACGGATAGAGGGAACATACCTCAACATCATAAAAACCATCTACAAAAAGCCCACAGCAAATATCCTCAATGGGAAAAACTGAGATATTTTCCTCTAAGGTCAGGAACACAACAGGAATGCCCACTCTTACCACTGTTGTTAAACATAGTACTAGAAGTCATAACCTCAGCAATCAGACCACAAAAAGAAATAAAAAGCATTCAAATTGGCAAAGAAGTCAAACTTTTTTTCTTCACAGATGACATGATACCTAATGAGGAAAACACAAAAGACTCCATGACTAGAACACGTACAGCAATTCAGCAATGTGGCAGGTACAATATCCATGCACAAAAATCAGTTGCACTTATATACATTAACAATGAGACTGAAGAAAGAGAAATTAAGGAATTGATTCCATGAACAATAGCACCAAAAACCATAAGATACCTAGGAATAAACTTAACCAAAGTGGTAAAGGATATGCACTCTAAAAACTACAGAGCAGGAGGAAGAAAAGATGGCAGAGGAGTTGGGGACCCTATTCCAACCAGTCCCCAGAATCGAGCTGGATATCTAGCAGACCACTCTGAACACCCATGAAATCAGCCTAAGATGTAAGAGGATAGATGTGGATCTCTACAAACAGAATATCGCAGGCAGTTGGTTTTGAGGTATGAAGCAGGGAGCCGTGACTCCGTGAGCACATATCCAAAGATAAACAGAAGGGGGAGGGAACTGCCATAAGTGCTAGTACTGGGAAGGTGAAATAACACAGGAGTGAAAAAGCTTCCTGACCTGGGGACTGGGCACAGAATCGCAGACTGGTAGCAATGGAGAAAGGACTTTAGGGCAGCCCCTGGACAGAAATCTGGCACAGCGGGGCCATACGTGCCAAATAGGGGCAGCTGGCAGTTTTAGAAGCACAAAGGGCAGAGACGTGCCCCGACCTGGAGGTGAGGGCTAGGAGTGCTGTTGAGGGGTGCACAACCCATGACACTGCAGTTTAGAGCAATACAGACAGAAATGGAGATAGTGTGGCCTGGAGAGCTCAATGAAGAGCAGACTGTGATCTCTCTGCTCTGAGGCACAGGGTTGGAAACTATCTCTTCTGCTCTGACTCCTGGAAAAGACACAGAAAGTCACCAGGGAAAGCTGCCAGAGAACAAAAGCTCCAAAAAACCGGTTTTTACTGAGCCCATCCCCACCCCCCCCACAGAGGGCAGGGCAACTCTGCCCAAACAGGCTTGCCTGAGTAACCACACTGCAGGCCCCTCCTGCAGAAGACAGGCTGGGAAAACAAGAGGACAGCAACCCTAAGGACCTTATAAAATAGGTGCATCTTGCATGGGTTGTGGCCAATAATTTGGACTCTGTACATTCCCTCAACCACCCTTCAACAGAATGACTAGGAGGAGGACCCCCAAAATAGGAAAGACTCAGAGACTGTGACTTCTGCCACAGATTTACAAATGGATACAGATATAACCAAGATGTTGGAAATGGAATTCAGGGTAGCAATTGTGAAGACAATAGCTACAGTGAAGAAATCGATTAATGGCAACATAGAGTCTCTAAGGGCAGAAATGAGAGCAAATCTGGCAGAACTTAAAAATGCTATAAATGAAATCCAATTTAATCTAGATAATCTAACAGCTAGGGTAAGTGAGGCAGACGAACGAATTAGTGATCTACAAGACCAATTGATAGAAAAGAGGGGGCCAGGGAAAAACAACTCAAAATCCAAGAAAATAGAATTAGAGAAATAAGTGACACCAAGAAACGTTCCAATGTCAGAATTATTGGGATCCCTGAGGGGGTGGAGAGAGAGATGACTAGAAGACTAGCAAATCGTAGCTAAGAACTTCCCTAATCTTGGGAATGAAACAAACATTCGTGTCCTAGAAGCAGAGAGGACCCCTCCCAAGATCAAGGAAAACAGGCAAACACCCCAGCATGTAATAGTAAAACTTGCAAATCTTAGAACCAAAGAAACCATCTTAAGGGCAGGTAGAAGGAAGATATTCCTTACATACAGAGGGAGGAACATCAGAATACCATCAGACCTATCCACAGAGCCCTGGCAAGTCAGACAGGCCTGGCAAGACATATTCAGGGTACTAAAAGAGAAGAACATGCAGCCAAGAATACTTTATCTGGCAAGGCTTTCATTTAGAATGGATGGAGAGATGCAGAGCTTCCAGGATCAGCAGAAACTGAAAGAATATGTGACCACTAAGCCGGCCCTGAAAGAAATATTAAGGGGGGTTCTATAAAAGGAGAAAGACCCCAAGAGTGATATATAACAGAAATGTACAGGACAATTTATAAAAACAACGTCTTCACAGGCAACATGATGACAATAAATTCATATCTTTCAATAATCATTCTCAACGTGAATGGCCTAAATGCTCCCATAAAACAGCACAAGGTTGCAAATTGGATAAAAAGACAGGACCCATCCATATGCTGTCTACAAGACACTCATTTTGAACCTAAAGATACATCTAAACTGAAAGTGAAGGGATAGAGATCCATCTTCCATTCCAACAGACCTCAAAGAAAGCTCGGTTAGCAATTCTCGTGTCAGAAAAATTAGATTTTAAGCCAAAGACTGTAGTTAGAGACACAGAAGGACACTATATCATTCTTAAAGGGTCTATCCAACAAGAAGATCTAAAAACTGTAAATATCTATGCCCCCAACATGGGACCAGCCAACTACATAAGCAAGCTGTTAACCAAAATAAAGAGTCATATTGATAACAATATATTGATTGTAGGAGACCTCAATACTCCACTCTCAGCAAGGAACAGATCATCTATGCAGAAAATCAACAAAGAAACAAGAGCTTTGAGTGATACACTGGACTAATGGACTTCATAGATATATACAGAACATTCCACCCTAAAACAGAATACTCTTTCTTCTCGAGTGCACATGGAACTTTCTCCAGAATAGACCACATACTGGGTCACAAATCAGATCTCAACCGATACAAAAAGATTCAGATTATTCCCTGCATGTTCTCAGACCATAATGTTTTAAAACTTGAACTAAATCACAAGAAAAAAAATTGGCAGAAATTCAAACACTTGGAAGCTAAAGACCACTTATCTCAATAATGCTTGGCTCAACCAAGAAATCAAAGAAGAATTCAAACAATTCATGGAAAACAATGAGAATGAAAACACATCAGTCCAAAAACTATGGGATATTGCAAAGGCAGTCCTAAGGGGGAAATACAAAGCCACCCAAGCCTCACTCAAGAAAAAAAAAAAAAGAAAAGAAAAGAAAAAAAAAAAAGAACAGAAAAGAAAAAACCCAAACTCACCAACTAACTTTACACCTTAAAGAACTAGAGATAAAGCAACAAACAATGCTTAACCCACACATTTGAAGAGAACTAATTAAGATTAGAGCAGAGATCAGTGAATTAGAAACTAGAAACACAGTAGATCAGATAAAAAAACTAGACGCTTGTTCTTTGAAAGAATTAAGAAGATCAATAAACCATTGGCCAGACTTATCCAAAAAAAAAGAGAAAGGACCCAAATTAACAAAATTATGAATGGAAAGGGAGAGATCATGACTAACACCAAGTAATTAAAACAATTCCTAGAAATTATTATCAACAACTATATGTCAATAAATTAAGCAACTTAGAAGAAATGGATACCTCCCAGGAAACCTATAAACTCCCAAGACTGAAACAGGAAAAAATTGACAACCTGAATAGGCCAATAACCATTAACAAGATTGAAGCAGTGATCAAAAACCTCCCAAAAAACAAGAGTCCAGGGCCTGATGGATTTCCTAGGGAATTCTACCAAGCATTCAAAGAAGAAATAATACCTATTCTCCCGAAGCTGTTTCAAAGAATAGAAACAGAAGGAAAGCTTCCAGACTCATTCTATGAGGCCAACATTACCTTAATCCCCAAATCAGGCAAAGACCCCATCAAAAAGGAGAATTTCAGACCGATATCCCTGATGAATATGGAGTCCAAAATCCTCAACAAAATCCTAGCTAATAGGATCCAACAATACATTAAAAGGATCCTCCACCACGACCAAGTGGGATTTATCCCCGGGATGCAAGGGTGGTTCAACATTCTCAAATCAATCAATGTGATAGAACACATTAATAAGAGGAGGGAGAAAAACCATATGGTCCTCTCAATTGATGCAGAAAAAGCATTTGACAAAATACAGAATCCTTTCCTGATTAAAACTCTTCAGAGTATAGGGATAGAAGGAATATTCTTCAAGTTCATAAAAGCCATCTATGAAAAACCCACAGCAAATATCATCCTCAAAAGGGAAAAGCTGAGAGCCTTTCCCTTAGGATCAGGAACACGACAGGATGCCCTCTCTTGCCACTATTGTTCAACATAGGACTAGAAGTTCTAGCAACAGTAATCAGACAACAAAAAGAAATAAAATGTATTTAAACTGGCAAAGAACTTAAACACCCTCTCTTCACAGATGACATGATACCTTATGTGGAAAACCCAAAAGACTCCACCCCCAAATTACTAGAACTCATACAGCAATTCAGTAATGTGGCAGGATACAAAATCAATGCACAGAAATCAGTTGCTTTCTTATACACTAACAATGCAACTATAGAAAGAGAAATGAGAGAGACGATTCCATTTACAATAGCACTGAAAACCATAAGATACCTCAGAATAAACCTGACCAAAGATGTAAAGGATCTATACTCTAGGAACTACAGAATACTCATGAAAGAAATTGAAGAAGACACAAAACAATGGAAAAACATTCCATACTCATGGATCAAAAGAATAAACACTGTTAAAATGACTATGCTACCCAAAGCAATCTATACCTTCAATGCCATCCCAATCAAAGTTCCAATGACATATTTCAAAGTGCTGGAACAAACCATCTTAATATTTGTATGGAATCAGAAAAGACCCCGAATCAACAAGGAAATGTTGAAAAAGAAAAACAAAGCTGGGGGCATCACATTGCCCGATTTCAAGCTATGTTACAAAGCTATGATCACCAAGACAGCATGGTACTGGCACAAAGCAAACATATAGACCAGTGGAACACAATAGAGAGCCCAGATATGGACCCTCAACTCTATGGTCAAATAATCTTCGACAAAGCAGGAAAATGTATGCAATGGAAAAAAGACAGTCTCTTCAATAAATGGTCCTGGGAAAAATGGACAACTATATACAGAAGAATGAAACTCAACCATTCTCTAACACCATACACAAAGATAAACTCAAAATGGATGAACGACTTCAATGTGAGACAGGAATCCTTCAAAATCCTAGAGGAGAACACAGGCAATAACCTCTTCATCATAGGTCACAACAACTTCTTTCATGATACATCTCCAAAAGCTAGTGAAACAAAAGCAAAAATGAACTTTTGGGACTTCATCAAGATAAACAGCTTCTGCACAGCAAAGGAAATAGTCAACAAAACAAAGAGGCAACCCACAGAATGGGAGAAGGTATTTGCAAATGACACTACAGAGAAAGCACTGATTTACAAGATCTATGAATAACTTCTCATTCTGAACACCCAATAAACAAATAATCAAGCCAAAAATGGGCAAAAGACATGAATAGACACTTCTCCAAAGAAGACATACAAATGGCTAACAGACACCTGAAAAAATGTTCATCATCATTAGCCATCAGGGAAATTCATATCAAAACCACATTGACATACTACCTTACACCAGTTAGAATGGCAAAAATTGACAAGGCAAGAAATAACAAATGTTGGAGAGGATGTGGAGAAAAGGGGACTCTTTTGCACTGTTGGTGGGAATGCAAGTCGGTACAGCCACTTTGGAAAACAGTGTGGAGGTACCTCAAAATATTAAAAATAGAGCTACCCTATGACCCAGCAATTGCACTCCTGGGTATTTATCCCAAAGACACAGATGTAGTGAAAAGAAGGGCCATATGTACCCAAGTGTTCATAACAGCAATGTCCACAATAGCCAAACTGGAAAGAGCTGAGATGCCCTTCAACAGATGAATGGATAAAGAAGAGGTGGTCCATATATACAATGGAATATTACTCAGCCATCAGAAAGGATGAATACCCAACTTCTACGTCAACATGGTTGGGACTGGAGGAGATTATGCTAAGTGAAATAAGTCAAGCAGAGAAAGTCAATTATCATATGGTTTCACTTACTTGTGGAACATAAGAAATAGCACGTCAGACAATAGGAGAGGTAAGGGAAAATGAAGGGGGGGAATCGGAGGGGGAGATAAACCATGAGAAACTATGGACTCCAAGAAATAGACTGAGGATTTTGGAGGGGCGGGGGGTGGAGGGATGGGTTGACCCCATGGTGGGTGTTAAGGAGGGCAAGTACTGCATGGAGACTGGGTGTTATATAAAAACAATGAATCGTGGATCACTACATAAAAAACTAATGATGTATTGTATGGTGACTAACATAACAAAATTAAATTAAATTAAGAGGTGTCTTATTGGCTTAGTCATTAAGCATCTGCCTTCAGCTCACGTTATGGTCCCAGGGTCCTGGGATCAAGCCACACATCAGGCTCCCTCCTTGGCAGGAAACCTGCTTCTCCCTCTCCCACTCCCGCTGCTTGTGTTCCCTCTCTCATTGTGTCTCTCTCTGTCAAATAACTAAATAACATCTTCAAAAAAATAAAATTATCCATTTCGAGTTTATCTTTGTGTATGGGGTTAGAGAATGCTCGAATTTCATTCTTCTGCATGTGGTTGTACCATTTTCCAGCACCATTTACTGAAAAGACTTTTTTCCATTGCATATTTTTTCCTGCTTTGTCGAAGATTATTTGACCATAGAGTTGAGGGTCCATATCTGGGCTCTCTATTGTGTTCCATTGGTCTAAATGTCTGTTTTTGTGCCAGTACCATGCTGTCTTGGTGATCACTGCTTTGTAACATAGCTTGAAATCAGACAACGTGATGCCCCCAGCTTTGTTTTTCTTTTTCAACGTTTCCTTGGCAATTCGGGGTCTTTTCTGATTCCATACAAATTTTAATTAAGATTGTTTGTTCCAGCACTTTGAAATATGTCATTGGAATTTTGATCAGAATGCTATTGAAGGTATAGATAGCTTTGGGTAGCATAGACATTTTAACAATGTTTATTCTTCCAATCCATGAGTATGGAATGTTTTTCAATCATTTTGTGTCTTCTTCAATTTCTTTCACGAGTGTTCTGTAGTTCCTAGAGTATAGATCCTTTACCTCTTTGGTTAGGTTTATTCCAAGGTATCTTATGGTTTTTGGTCTATTATAAATGGGATCATTTCTCTAATTTCTTTTTCTACAGTTGCATTGTTAGTGTATAAGAAAGCAACTGATTTCTGTGCATTGATTTTGTATCCTGCCACATTACTGAATTGCTGGATGAGTTCTAGTAATTTGGGGGTGGAGTCTTTTGGGTTTTCCACATAAGGTATCATGTCATCTGTGAAAAGAGAGAGTTTGACTTCTTCTTTGCCAATTTGAATACTTTTATTTCTTTTTGTTGTCTGATTACTGTTGCTAGGACTTCTAGTACTATGTTGAACAATAGTGGTGAGAGTGGGCATCCTTGACATGTTCCTGTTCTTAAAGGAAAAGCTCTCAGCTTTTCCCCATTGAGGTTGATATTCACTGTGGGTTTTTCATAGATGGCTTTTATGAACTTGAGGAATATTCCCTCTATCCCTATACTCTGAAGAGTTTTAATCAGGGAAGGATGCTATATTTTGTCAAATGCTTTATATGCATCAATTGAGAGGACCATATGTTTCTTCCCTTTCCTCTTATTAATGTGTTCTATCACACGGATTGATTTGTGAATGTTGAACCACCCTTGCATCCCAGCGATAAATCCCACTTGGTCATGGTGGAGGATCCTTTTAATGTATTGTTGGATCCTATTAGCTAGGATTTTCTTGAGGATTTTGGAATCCATATTCGTCAGGGATATCGGTCTGAAATTCTCCTTTTTGATGGGGCCTTTACCTGGTTTGGAGATTAAGGTAATGCTGGCCTCATAGAATGAGTTTGGAAGCTTTCCTTCTGTTTCTATTTTTTGAAGCAGCTTCAGTAGTATAGGTATTATTTCTTCTTTGAATGTTTGGTAGAATTCCCCAGGGAATCCATCAGGCCCTGGACTCTTGTTTTTTGGGAGGTTTTTGATCACTGCTTCAATCTCGTTACTGGTTATTGGCCTTTTCAAGTTGTCAATTTCTTCCTGTTTCAGTCTTGGCAGCTTATAAGTTTCTAGGAAGACATGATTTTATTTTTTTTAAGATTTTATTTAAAAAAAAATTTATGTTATTTTAGTCACCATACAGTACATAATTAGTTTTTGATGTAGTGTTCAATGACTCATTATTTGCATATAACATTACAATACTTGCCCTCCTTAATACCCATCATGGGGCTAACCCACCCTCCCCCTTTGAAGCCCTCAGATTGTTTCCCAGTGTCCATAGTCTCTCATGATTCATCCCCCCCATCTGATTTCCCCCTTTGAGTTTTCCCTTCCTTCCCCTAATGTCCTCCTTGCTATTCCTTATGTTCCACATATGAGTAATACCATATGATAATTGTCTTTCTCTGCTTGACTTACTTCTCTTAGCATAATCCCCTCCAGTTCCATCCATGTCAGTGCAAATGATGGGTATTCATCCTTTCTGATGCCTGAGTAATATTCCATTACACACACACACACACCCCCTACATATTCTTTATCCATTTGTCTGTTGAAGGGCATCTCAGCTCTTTCCACAGTTTGGCTATTGTGGACATTGCTGCTAAGAACACTGGGGTGCATGTGCCCCTTCTTTTCAATACATCTATATCTTTGATGGAAATACCCAGTAGGGCAATTGCTGGGTCATAGGGTAGTTCTATTTTTAACTCTTTGAGGAACCTCCATACTGTTTTCCAAAGTGACTGTACCAGCTTGCATTCCCACCAACATTGTAAGAGGGTTTTCCTTTCTCTGCATCCTCACCATTTGTTGTTTCCTGCCTTGTTAATTTTTGCCATTCTAATTGGTATAAGGTGGGTATCTCAATGTGGTTTTGATTTGAATTTCTCTGATGGCTAATGATGTTGAATATTTTTTCATTTTATTTTTAAGTAATTGCTATACCCAGTGTGGGGCTCGAACTTACAACCCTGAGATCAAGGGTCACATGCCTTACTGACTGAGCCAGCAAAGCACCCCTAGATTGACCTTAGATTTAAGACCAATGTCCAAAAGGATACAAGCCTCTTGACACAAAATTGCCTTCCAGCTCTGTCCCTTTTTGGCCACAGAATGAGGACTAGATGAAGAAGCTATTGGGTGTCCCTAAGTTCCGTTTTTTGTGTCCTGACTTAAGTCTCATAACCCACTCATCTCAGCTACCATCACTTGTGTTCTCAATTTAATGGCTTGCTTATGAAATTTATAGCTGTATTCCTTTAGAATGTGTTCATATACCTGAGAAGCAGAACTCTTATTTTTCATTTTGCTAACCTCATCTAACATTGTTTTAGTTACAGCCTCTAATTAATAGGTCAGTGCTTCTAAGTAAGGAATGGAAATATCAGTGCCACCTCCACCTGTTAATTTCTGATCTTTGGTACTAGTATGGTATGCCAGGACCAGCAAAGAAGGAAAACTAACAATGGGAGGTCATCTTGCAGTGGAAATATGGGTGGAACACTGCTGAAAATTAAAAATGAAGCTCCATAAGAAATGCAACACCAGTTAAAACTTAAGAATAGTAACAAGGCTGTGGCAGAAAGGAGAAAAGGGGCAAGGAAGACATAGTGAGCAAATAAATGGATTAGAAAGTAGTCTTATAACAGAGGGTGTATTCTAGGATTCCCATAGGGAATAAGTAGGGAAATATAGTGGTTCAGAACCCAGACTCTGGAGCTAGACATCTTGTTTGAGTCCAGTCTCCTCCACTTGCTAAGTGTATGATGCTAGGCAAGCTACTTAACCTTTCTGGGCCTTAGCCATCTCACCTGTAGTTGTTCTCCACCTCATGCAGTGGCTGTGAAGATGAAGCGAGTTAATATATTCAAAAGTCTTTAGGTAGTGCCTGTCTTATTGTAAATACTTCATAAGCATTAGCCATTCTTCTGAATTGGGGTCTAAGACCATGTGTGTTTGGGGGTTGATGTTTGTACCTTCCTATTCTTGAGTTAATCAAGTCAAATAGAAGAGAATATATGGGTAGATTATTAGGTCCAGTTCATGCATCTCCACTCCCCATTCTCATGGCCATGGAAGAGGATAAAAAGGATTCTGCTTGAGTGATCTCACCACTGCCTCTTCCTCAGTCACTGGTGGCAAGAGGTGAAGTCAGCTTGTTGGCTTGGGTGCTAATGATCCCTCACTGGATCTGTCACTTAGAATTGGTAAGTGGACAGTGTGAGGATTCAGGAAGAGTGAGTTCCTTTTCTGGAGTCATGCTATCAAACTCATGTGACCAGTTACCTAGCCTCTTGGTACCTTACCTCCCAATCCTGGGATAATAATAGTAACTAGTTTATAGGCTGTTGAGTAGCTTAAGGTGCTATAATATGTTGCTCCTTAAACAGGAATAACAAACGTTGACAGGACCAGTTGCTAATATCTTTCCACTTTTCTTCCCCTCTTTTTTAATTATAGACCTTTCTTAATTTTAAAGCCCTCCCCTCCTCTACAGGCCCTCTACACAAAACACACATTAAGGGGCTGATAGTGAGAAATAAGGAGTCAGGCATTCCTCATGAAGGACTTATTGTAGAAAACAGATGGAGTCTGCCATTTTGCATTCATCAGTGGCACCAATCTTCATGCCTACTTTGTTCTTCTGTCCCTTTATTGTTCTGGTGACTGCTTTGTGGGGTGTGTCTGAATCTCTGTGCATTTCTTATCGTATATACTTCATGGCACCATGCACTGCATGGGCCTAGTATTCATAAATTGCTTGTGATATAAGGATCAGGCTGAATCTGCCAAAAATGAAGTAGAACAATTGGTGATTATTACTGTTTTTCACAACAACTAATATTGAGCTAAACACATTCATGCTTCTCATTTCTGATTTATTTATTTGTGTCCTTTTTCACTTCTTTGTGATAAATCTGGCTAGAGATTTACCAATTTTTTCAAAGAACAAGCATTGTTTTCATTGATCTGTTCTATTGTTTTGTTTTGTTTTCAGTTTTTAGTTCTATATCATTGATTTCTCCTCTCATCTTTATTATTTCCCTTCTTAAGCTGGCATTAGGCTTCATTTTTTGTTCTTTTTCTAGCTTCTTTAGGTGTAAGTTTAGGTTGTTCATTTGAGATTTTTCTTGCTTTTTGAGGTGACCTGTATTGCTATATACTTCGAATTATGACTGCTTTTGGTGCATCCCAAGAGTTTTGAATTGTTGGGTTTATATTTTCTTTTGTTTCCATATATTTTTAAATTTCTTCTTTGATTTCCTGGTTGACCCATGCATTGTTTAGTAGCATGCTGTATAACTTCCATGTGTTTCTAGCCTTTCCAATGTTCTTTCTAAGGTTGACTTCTAGTTTCATAGCACCATGCTCAGAAAAGGTGCATAATGAGATTATGAAGAAGGTATCAGCAGGAGAGGGGAGAGGTTGGCCAGCACCACGGCTGTTGGACAAGGATGAAGATAGGCTTCTTGTTCTCTCAGCAAACACCTTTCCTAAATATATAAGTTATGTGCATGTTCCAACCCACAGGGCACAAATATTTTTACTGAGAATAGTTTATTTTTTATTTTTTATTTATTTTTTATTACGTTATGTTAAATCACCATAAATTACATCATTAGTTTTTGATGTAGTGCTCCATAATTCATTGTTTATGTATAACACCCAGTGCTCCATTCAGTATGTGATCTCTTTAATACCCATCACCAGGCTAACCCATCCCCCCCTTCCCCTATAGAACCCTCAGTTTGTTTCTCAGAGTCCATAGACTCTCATGGTTCATCTCCCCCTCCGATTATCCTCCCTTCATTTTTCCCTTCCTGCTATATTCTTTTTTTTTTTTAACATATAATGTATTATTTATTTCAGAGGTACAGGTCTGTGATTCAACAGTCTTACACAATTCACAGCGCTTACCATAGCACATACACTCCCCAATATCTATCACCCAACCACCCCAACCCTCCCACCCCCACCAATCCAGTAACACTAAGTTTGTTTCCTGAGATTAAGAATTCCTCATATCAGTGAGATCATATGATACCTGTCTTTCTCTGATTGACTTATTTCACTTAGCATAATACCCTCCAGTTCCATCCACATCATTGCAAATGGAAAGATTTCATTCCTTTTGATGGCTGCATATTCCATTGTATGTATATATCACAGCTTCTTTATCCATTCATCTGTCGATGGACATCTTGGCTCTTCCCATAGTTTGGCTATTGTGGACGTTGCTGATATAAACATCGGTGTGCACATACCCCTTCAGATCCCTACATTTGTATCTTTGGGGTAAATACCCAGTAATGCAATTGCTGGGTCATAGGATGGCTCTATTTTCAACTTTTTGAGGAACCTCCATACTGTTTTCCAAAGTGGCTGCACCAGCTTGCATTCCCACCAACAGTGAAAGAGGGTTCCCCTTTCTCCACATCCACGCCAACATCTGTTGTTTCCTGACATGTTAATTTTAGCCATTCTGACTGGTGTGAGGTGCTATCTCACTGAGATTTTGATTTGGATTTCCCTGATGTCGAGCAATGTTAACCACTTTTTCATGTGTCTGTTGGCCATTTGGATGTCTTCTTTGGAAAAATGTCTGTTCATATCTTCTGCCTATTTCTTGATTGGAGTTCTTGTTCTTTGGGTGTTGAGTTTGATAAGTTCTTTATAGATTTTGGGTAGTAGCCTTTTATCTGATATGTCATTTGCAAATACCTTCTCCCATTCTGTCGGTTGTCTTTTGGTTTTGTTGACTGTTTCCTTTGCTGTGCAAAAGCTTTTTATCTTGATGAAGTCCCTATAGTTCATTTTTGCCCTTGCTTCCCTTGCCTTTGGCGATGTTTCTTGGAAGAAGTTGCTTTGGCTGAGGTCAAAGAGGTTGCTGCCTGTGTTCTCCTTTAGGATTTGGATGGATTCCTGTCTCACATTGAGGTCTTTCAACCATTTGGAGTATATTTTCGTGTGTGGTGTAAGGAAATGGTCCAGTTACATTCTTCTGCATGTGGCTGTCCAATTTTCCCAACACCATTTGTTGAAGATATTGTCTTTTTTCCATTGGATATTCATTCCTGGTTTGTTGAAGATTAGCTGACTGTAGAGTTAAGGGTCCATTTCTGGGCTCTCTATTCTGTTCCATTGATCTATGTGTCTGTTTTTGTGTCAGTACCATACGGTCTTGATGATGACAGCTTTGTAATAGAGCTTGAAATCCGGAATTGTGATGCCACCAGCTTTGCTTTTGTTTTTCGCCATTCCTCTGGGAATTTTCTCGTTCCATAGAAATTTTAGGATTATTTGTTCCATTTCTTTGAAAAAAGTGGATGGTATTTTGATAGGAATTGCATTAAATGTGTAGATTGCTCTAGGTAGCATTGACATCTTCACGATATTTGTTCTTCCAATCCATGAGCATGGAACATTTTTCCATTTCTTTGAGTCTTCCTCAATTTCTTTCATGAGTATTCTATAGTTTTCTGAGTACAGATCCTTTGCCTCTTTGGTTAGATTTCTTCCTAGGTATCTTATGGTTTTGGGTGCAATTGTAAATGGGTTTGACTCCTTCTTCTGTCTTGTTGTTGGTGTATAGGAATGCCACTGATTTCTATGCATTGATTTTATATCCTGCCACTTGACTGAATTCCTGTATGAGTTCTAGCAGTTTTGGGGTGGAGTCTTTTGGGTTTTCCACATAAAGTATCATATCATCTGCAAAGAGTGAGAGTTTGACTTCTTTGCTGATTCAGATGCCTTTGATTTCTTTTTGTTGTCTGATTGCTGTGGCTAGGACTTCTAATATTATGTTGAATAGCAGTGGTGATACTGGACATCCCTGCCGCGTTCCTGACCTTAGGGGGAAAGCTCTCAGTTTTTCCCCATTGAGAATGATATTCACTGTAGGTTTTTCATAGATGGCTTTTATGATATTGAGGTATGTACCTTCTATCCCTTATACTCTGAAGAGTTTTGATCAAGAAAGGATGCTGTACTTTGTCAAAAGCTTTTTCTGCATCTATTGAGAGGATCATATGGTTCTTTTTCTTTCTTTTATTAATGTATTGTATCACATTGATTGATTTGTGGATGTTGAACAAACCTTGCAGCCCAGGGATAAAATCCACTTCGTCATGGTGAATAATCCTTTTAATGTACTATTGGATCCTATTGGTTAGTATTTTGGTGAGAATTTTTGCATCCATGTTCATCAGGGATATTGGTCTGTAATTCTCCTTTTCGATGGGGTCTTTGTCTGGTTTGGGGATCAAGGTAATGGTGGCCTCATAAAACGAGTTTGGAAGTTTTCCTTCCATTTCTATTTTTTGGAACAGTTTCAGAAGAATAGGTATTAATTCTTCTTTAAATGTTTGGTAGAATTCCCCTGGGAAGCCATCTAGCCCTGGGCTTTTGTTTGTTGGGAGGTTTTTGATGACTGCTTCAATTTCCTTCGTGGTTATAGGTCTGTTCAGGTTTTCTATTTCTTCCTGTTTCAGTTTTGGTAGTTGATACATCTCTAGGAATGCATCCATTTCTTCCAGATTATCTAATTTGCTGGCATAGAGTTGCTCATAATATGTTCTTATAATTGTTTGTATTTCTTTGGTGTTGGTTGTGATCTCCCCTCTTTCATTCATGATTTTGTTGATTTGGGTCCTTTCTGTTTTCTTTTTCATAAGTCTGGCCAGGGGTTTATCAATCTTGCTAATTCTTTCAAAGAACCAGCTCCTAGTTTCGCTGATCTGTTCTACTATGTTTTAGTTTCTATTTCATTGATTTCTGCTCTGATCTTTATTATTTCTCTTCTTCTGCTGGGTTTAGGCTTTATTTGCTGTTCTTTCTGCAGCTCCTTTAGGTATAGGATTAAGTTGTGTACTTGAGACCTTTCTTGTTTCTTGAGAAATGCTTGTATTGCTATATACTTTCCTCTTAGGACTGCCTTTGCTGCATCCCAAAGATTTTGAATAGTTGTGCTTTCATTTTCATTTGTTTCCATGAATTTTTTAAATTCTTCTTTAATTTCCTGGTTGACCCATTCATTCTTCAGTAGGATGCTCTTTATCTTCCATGTATTTGAGTTCTTTCTGACTTTCCTCTTGTGACTGAGTTCTAGTTTCAAAGCACTGTGGTCTGAAAATAGGCGGGGAATAATCCCAATCTTTTGGTACTGACTGAGACCTGATTTGTGACCTAGGATGTGATCTATTGTGGAGAATGTTCCATGTGCAGTAGATAAGAGTGCTATTCTGTTGCTTTGGGATGGAATGTTCTGAATATATCTGTGAAGTCCATTTGGTCCAGTGCATCATTTAAAGTCTTTATTTCCTTGTTGATCTTTTGCTTAGATGATCTGTCCATTTCAGTGAGGAGGATGTTAAAATCCCCACTATTATTGTATTATTGTCAATGTGTTTCTTTGCTTTTGTTATTAATTGGCTTATATAATTGGCTGCTCCCATGTTAGGGGCATAGATATTTACAATTGTTAGATCTTCTTCTTGGATAGACCCTTTAAGTATGATATAGTATCCTTCCTTATCTCTTACTATAGTCTTTGGTCTAAACTCTGATTTGTCTGATATAAGGATTGCCACCCAACTTTCTTTTGGTGTCCCTTAGCATGCCTAATGGTTTTCCGCCCCTCACTTTCAATCTAGGGGTGTCTTTGGGTCTAAAATGAGTCTCTTGCAGACAGCATATCGATGGGTCTTGTTTTTTAATCCAATCTGATAGCCTTTGCCTTTTGATTGGGGCATTTAGCCCATTTACATTCAGGGTAACTATTGGAAGATACAAATTTAGTGCCATTGTATTGCCTGTAAGGTGACCGTTAACTGTATATTGTCTGTGTTCCTTTCTGGTCTATGTTGCTTTTAGGCTCTCTCTTTGCTTAGAGGACCCCTTTCAAGATTTCTTGTAGGTCTGGTTTCGTGTTTGCAAATTCCTTTCGTTTTTGTTTGTCCTGGAAGCTTTTTATCTCTTCCTCTATTTTCAATGACAGCCTAGCTGGATATAGTATTCTTGGCTGTATGTTTTTCTCATTTAGTGCTCTGAATATATCCTGCCAGTCCTTTCTGGCCTGCCAGGTCTCTGTGGACAGGTCTATTGCCAATCTAATATTTCTACCATTCTAGGTTACAAATCTCTTCTCCTAGGCTCCTTTCAAGATTTTCTCTTTGTCTCTGAGACTCGTAAGTTTTACTATTAGATGTTGGGGTGTTGACCTAGTTTTATTGATTTTGAGTGGGGTTCTCTGTGCCTCCTGGATTTTGATGCCTGTTTCCTTCCCCAAATTAGGAAAGTTCTCTGCTATAATTTGCCCCCAAAACCTTCTGCCCCTCTCTCTCTTTCTTCTTCTTCTGGGATCCCAATTATTCTAATATTGTTTCATCTTATGGTGTCACTTATCTCTCGAATTCTGCCCTCGTGATCCAGTAATTGTTTATCTCTCTTTTTCTCAGCTTCTTTATTTTCCATCATCTGGTCTTCTATATCACTGATTCTCTCTTCTGTCTCATTTATCGTAGCAGTTAGCACCTCCATTTTGGATTGCACCTCATTAATAGCCTTTTTGATTTCGACTTGGTTGATTTTAGTTCTTTTATTTCTCTAGAAAGGGTTTCTCTAATATCTTCCATGCTTTTTTCAAATCCAGCTAGTATCTTTATAATCATCATTCTGAACTCTAGTTCCAACACCTTACTAATATCCATATTGATTAGGTCCCTGGCAGTCAGTACTGCCTCTTCTTTTTGTTGAGGTGATTTTTTCCATCTTGTCATTTTGTCCAGAGAAGAATAGATGAATGAGAGAACAAAATGCTAACAGGGTAACAACAACCCAAAAATATATATACTAAACAAATCAGAAGAGACCTGAAACTGAGGGGAAAGAAAGGGAAAGAGAGAAAAAGGGAAAAAAAAGAAAAAGATAAACAAATGAACAACAACAACAAAAAGAACAGGCTGATGCATAGATCAGTGCCACACACTAGATTTTGGGTGTATTTTGGTCTGTTAGAAGACAGTGTCTCCCAAATTTTAAAGAAAGAAAAGCTTATATATGTACAAAAATAAGGGTAAATATGGTGAAGGGATGGAATATGACTGTAAAGATGAAAAATTATAAAAGATTTTATAAAAGGAAATTATAAGAAGTTGGTTGAAAACAGAAAGAAGAGGATTAAAAAAAAAAAAAGAAAGGGAAAGAATGTGATCAGGCAGGAGACTAGAACAAAGCCTGTGATCAGGCAGGAGACTAGAACAAAGCCATACACTAGAGGTTTAGGGTATACTTTGGTTTGTTAGAAGAAACTGTATCCCAAAATTTTAAAAAGAGAACTATATATATATATATATATATATATATATATACCAAAAATAAGGTTAAATATTAGGAAAGGATAGAATATGACTCTAAAAATGAAAAATAAAAAAGATTTGTTAAAAAATGGGATTGATAAGATGTTGGTTGAAAAAGCAAAAAAGAAAAATTCAAAAAAGAAAAAAAGAAGAAAAAGAAAATTAAAAAAATTAACATTGGAAGATTAAAGAATCATGGGGAAAAAAGCCATGAATTCTATGTGCAGTATTCCCCTAGTGCTGGAGTTCTGCCATTCTCATTGATTGGTAAACTTGGTCTTGGCTGGCTGTTCTTGTTGATCTTCTGGGGGAAGGGCCTGTTGCCATGTTCTCAAGGTCTTTGCCAGAGGTGGAATTGCCCTGCCCTTGCTAGGGGCTTGGCTAGGTAATCTGCTTGGGTTTGCTTTCGGGAGCTTTTGTTCCCTGCAAGCTTTCCATACAGCTTTGGAGGATGAGAGTGTAAATGGTGGCCTCCCAAGCTCAGCCCCAGAGGAGCTGAGAACTTGGGGCTCACTCCTCAGTGAGCCCCTAGAGAAAAGCAGTCAATCACTCCCGTCTCTTCAGTTTCTGGCCGCACTCTGTGCTCATCCAGCCTGTGACCAAGCATTTCTATCTCTGGCACACGACCCCATGTGGAGTTTCCAAACCCAGTAGAATCCTGTGGTGTGCTTCCATGCCAGTCCTCCTGGGGGAGAAAGGGGAGTCTCCCCGGATCTGCCACTTGTTGGGTCCCTGCTGGAAGAGCAGTGGCCTCACTGTGCCACGGATCACAGTTTATGGCAACCCTGAGCTGAGAGCCCACTCCTCGGCTCTGTCTCTGCAGCTGGCTTCCCCACTCTGATACCTGGGAGCTCTGCTGCATTCGGGCACCCCCAGTCTTTCTGTGACCCCAAGGGTCCAGAGACCACACTGTCCCAGCGAGGGTTCCACCCCCCCACTTAGCCCCTGGAGCGACATCCCTCAGTGGAGCAGACTTCTAAAAGTTCTGATTTTGTGCTCTGCTGCTCTGTCACTTGCCAGTAGCAGCCAATGGAGGCCCCCTCCCCTGCAGTCTATCCACCCTAGTATTGCCCGGGATTCACTTTTCCGCATGTCCTACCTTCCAGAGAATGGTTGCCTTTCTGTTCAGAGAGTTGCTGCTATTCTTTTCTTTGATCTCCTGTTGAGTTTGTAGGTGTTCAGAATTGTTTGATCCCTATCTAGCTGAATTCCTGGGACCAGACAAAATTTAGGTCTCCTACTCCTCTACAGAGAATATTTATTTCTGAATTTCTGGAGATAAAATATTTCTAAGAATGTTGCTTAGCTGCAAAGAATTGCTACTTCCCCAACTGACATTTGTGGGACAGTGGGTACCTATTCAGAAATGGAACCTCAAGATAAAATGCCATGATCTCATCTCCTTGCTGGGAAGTAATTATCATTTCACCTGTAATTGCAATTGCAGTGTCTACAAAGGGGAGTGGAGATTATCTGTGAAAACACTTGTGAATTGTGTACATTACTGAACACTATTAAAATGTAATAATAAAGATTGTCAACACATGTGGCAAAATATCTTTAAAAGATATTACCTGGGAAATATGGGGAGAGGGAAAGTAAAAAGGGATCAGAAGAGAGGTGCACAGCATACATTGAAATCTATTAAATGAGAGAATGTGGTTAAGCAAATTTCTTTACTGGATTCTTCATCACTTTGAAGGTTTTGTTTTTAAAATATGAGGTGTCAACAATTTAATTATGGTGAGCTATGATGTGGAATTCTTACTTTTATTCTTCCTGGGACTTCTTGAGTTTTTAGTTTCCAACAAATTTGAAAATGTTTAAGCCAATTTGTATTAATTTTTTTACCACTTTGCTTCTGGTATTCCAAATACATGTTTACTTATATTTTTTTACAAGTCACTTACACTCTTTTTTTTTTCCCCCTTTCTATCTCCCTCCCTGTGGTTCTTTCCCCATAACTCCCATAGCTACAAGCTCAGTGATCTTTTATTACACATTATCTGCTGCTCATCCCATGTAGTATATTTTAAACTTTATATATTGTGTTTCTTTAAATCTCCATATGTTTGAATCAGGTCTGTTTTTGCATCTTATATTTTTATCTTTATGAGGTTCACCTTTCCCCCCATACTTCCAAAAACAAATGTATAATATTAATAAAAGCTGCATAATATGCTTTGCAAAAGAAAAGAAAAGAAAAGAAAGAAATGGTGCATGGTATTATCTCAATCTTTTTGTATTTGTTGAGGACTGTTTTGTGACTTAATATGTGACCTATTCTGGAGAATGTCCCATGTTTACTTGAAAAGAATGTATTCTGCTGTTTTAGGATGGAATGTTCTGAATATATCTGTTAACTTCATCTGTTCCAAAGTATCACTCAAAGATATTGTTTCCTTGTTAAATTTTCTGTTTAGATGATATATCCTTTGATGTAAGTCAGGTGTTCAAGTCCTCTACTATTATTGTATTATTATCAATGAGTTTCTTTATGTTTGTTATTATTTTATATAATTTGTGCTCCCATGTTGGTTGCATAAATATTTGCAATTGTTACATAGTTTTGCTGGATTGTTGCCTTTATCATTTCATAGTGCCCTTCTTTTTCTCTTGTTACAGTCTTTGTGTTAATGTCTAGTTTGTCCAATATAAGCATTGCTGCTCCAGCTTTCTTTTGACATCCATTTGCATGATAAACGTTTAGCCATCTCCTCACTTCCAAAGTGCAGGTGTCTTTATGGGCGCCTCGGTGGCGCAGTCATTAAGCATCTGCCTTCAGCTCAGGTCATGATCCTAGGGCCCTGGGATTGAGCCCCACATTGGGCTCCTTGCTCCGTGGGAAGCCTGCTTCTCCCTCTCGCGCTCCCCCTGCTTGTGTTTCCTCTCTCGCTGTGTCTCTCTCTGTCAAATAAATAAATAAAATCTTTAAAGAAAAATCAAAGTGCAGGTATCTTTAAGTCTAAAATGAGTCTCTCGTGGGCAGCATATAGATGGGTCTTTTTTTTTTCCATTCTGAAACCCTATGTCTTTTTATTGGAGCATTTAGTCCATTTACATTCAAAGTGATTATTGACAGATATGTATTTATTACCATTTTATTACAATAAAATGATGTTTCTGGAGATTTTCTCTGATCTGATCCTTTCTTGTCTTTGTCACTTTTGGTCTCTCCACTCAGAGAGTCCCCTTTATTATTATTTTTTAAAGATTTTATTTATTTATTTGAGAGAAAGAATGAGATAGAGCGAGCATGAGAGGGGGGAGGGTCAGAGGGAGAAGCAGACCCCCTGCCGAGCAGAGAGCCCGATGCGGGACTCGATCCCGGGACTCCAGGATCATGACCTGAGCCGAAGGCAGTCGCTTAATCAACTGAGCCACCCAGGCGCCCCAGAGAGAGTCCCCTTTAATATTTCCTGTAGGACTGGTTTGGTTGTTACAAACTCCTTTCATTTTTTGTTTGTCTGGGAAACTCTTTATCTCTCTCTCTCTCCTTCTATTCTGAATGATAGCCTTGCTGGATATAGTATTCTTGACTGCATATTTTTCCCATTCAGCATATTGAATATATCATGCCACTCTCTTCTGGCTTGCCCAGTTTCTGTTGAGTAATCTCCAGGTAGCCTTATCAGGTTTTCCCTTGTAAGGTAAGGACTTCTTTTGTCTTACTGCTTTTAAGAATTTTTTATTTACCACTGTATTTTGCAAATTTTGTTACTGTTGGACTGCTTTTGCTGATTTCAATGGGAGTTCTCTGCCTCCTGAATTTGGATGTCTGTTTCCTTCCCCAGATTAAAGAAATTTTTAGGCATCATCATTTCAAATAAATTTTCTGCCCCCTTTTCTCTCTTCTTCTTCTAGGACTCCCATAATATGACTGCTATTATGTTTGGTGGAGCCAATGAGTTCCCTAAGTCTATTCTTGTGTTGCATAGTTCTTCTTTCTCTCTTTTCTTCAGCTTCATTGCTTTCCATTAATTTGTCTTTACATCACTATTTGTTTATCTGCATCTCCCGGCCTGCTGTTCATTTCATCAAGAACATTTCTAATCATATTTATTGCACTTTTCATCTTTGATTGTTTTTTTTTAACTCTTTGATCTCTGTGGTAATGGTCTCCTTATATCTTCTATTCTTTTTTCAAACCCAGTGAATATCCTTATGATTGTTGCTTTAAATTCTCCATCAGGAATGTTATTCATAAGCTCTTTTGCTTAGATCTCTGGCTATGACGTTATCTTGTTATTTTATTTGGGATAACTTCCTCCATTTTCACATTTTGTCTAAGTCTCTGCCTTCTTCTCTATGTTAGAAAAGCCAGTTATGACTACCTGCTCCTTAAAGTAATGGCCTTATGAAGAAGAGTCACATAGTGCCCAGAGCCTGGCACTTCAGGGAGTGTTTCTAGTGTGTGTTGTATGTGCTCTGCTGTTGCATTTTGGCTGCTCTGTCCTTCAGGCCAGTCATCTGCAGAGGTTCTCCTTGTCTGCTATGGGCAGTGTTTGGGCCCTGATCTGAATGTGGCAAGTTTTAACTAGGTGTGCTCTGGTCTGCTTGTGAAATAAGACCTGTCACCACCTCCACCGGATCTGAGGCCCTACAGAACTTTCTGGTGATGTGGTGTGGGCAGGGGTTTCTGCAGGTTTTATGGGGAATGGGCTTGATGCATGTGGGACTGAGAAGGGCAGTCCCACTGGAGTGCAGGGTGGTGGGGCTTAGTGCATGGAAGTTATATAGCCAGTGTCAGTGCTGTGCTGATTCCCACAAGTGTCTCTGTGTTTATACTGAGGGGCTGGTGAAGGAAATGGCTCTGGCCAGCTCCTTTGTTTCCAGAGAGGTGTCTCTGTGAATAATCCTTCTCAGGGATGTGCTCCAAGAAGAGCAAATAATCTCCCCACTCTGTGCCCCAGGCTTTCTTCATATTGCTGTTTCCATACTGTCTGCCCCTGCATTTTTGCCTGCCTTCTCTCCAGAAGAAGCATAGTGTCCTTGGGGCTCTAGCCGTGCCAAGTTCACTGACCTTTAAAACTCCAGTATTTAAGCCTGACTGGTTGCAAGAACTCACAAAATTCAACCCCTCTTATTTTTCAACCCAATGGCTTTGGGGAAATGTTTTCCTTGTGCCTTCCCCTATGTACTCCTGTCTCTCTTGCCATTCTCTGTGACCATGCTTCCTCCCCTCTGCAGCACCTGCAATCCATTTCACCCCTAAACTATGTCTCCACACTTCCTACTTTCTTTGATGTGTCTTCTTACCACCTCCCCCCCCGCCCCACCTTACTTGTGGAGTTTGTTCTGTCACCCTTCAGGTCTATGTCTGGAGAATTTAAGAGATTGATATCTAGTTGTATTCATGGGAAGAGGTGAGACTAGGGTCCTCCTACTCCACCACCATCTTCCTTTACACAATAACTTTGAATTTTTTGTCAGGCAATTCATAAATCTACATTTCCTTGGGGTTAATTTACTGAAGCTTGATTAGTTTCCTTTGGTGGTTTCATGTGTGCCTGATTCTTGATTCATGATTTATGTAGACTAGCACTGATGTCTGTATATTTCAAGGAAAAAAAACGCCTCTTCCTTTCTTTATATACTGTTGTCAGTAAGACTTTCCTAAATCCCCAGGCTAATGGAACTGTTTCTGTGATCACAGTTGAAGAGGGCTTGAATTAGGCCATGTGGCTGCTGCCATATCTACAGTCGGGTTCATGGTTGGCAGGCCTATTACTGAGGGTTCAGGCAAGCAAGGTTCCTGTTCTTTCAACAGGTAGGTGGGACTGCCTCTGAGATCATAGTCAAAAAGGGCTGGGGCCAAGTCTCAGAGTTGTTTCTGGGTCCACAATCAAGTCTGTACATGATGGGCTTATCATCAGGGCCTTGGAAAGTGTGGTTACTGTAGATTCCCTGTGCAGGCAGAACTTTCCCCAGACCATTGCAGAATGGGGTTGGAACTAAGTCTCAGGGCCACGTCAGTGTCCATAGACAAGACTGATGTCAGTGGTACTATTACCAGGAATGCAGAAAGGCATCACACAGCTCCTGGGCAGGCAAGGGAGGCAGGGCTGACTCTAGGCCACAGTATAGCAGAACTGGAGCCAAGCCTCAGGGCTATGTCAAGATCTGCAGTTGAGACTAAAGTCAGTGGGCTGGTTACCAGGGGCAGAGATGGGTGTGTTTCCTCTCATGGGGGAAGAGTGACTCCAGACTGTGGCAGAACAGGACTAGGGCCAGGCCATAGGGCCACTTCAGTATTCACAGTCAGAGATTGGAAAACTACTACCAGGGACACAGATGGGCATAGCTCTTCTAGGGTCCCTTCGTGAATGAGGCTGCTTTCAAGACCACAACCAAGCAGCACTGGAGCTGAGTCCATAGCGGGATGAGACTGTTTTCAGTCTGCAGCGGGGACCATGTTTAGTTAGCCTGCCATTAAGGTATGGGCCTGCCTTCTCAAAGCAGCTTTCTTTAGTCTTGGGCCCGCTGGAGTTTCACAATCTCCTACCTGGATCCCAAAGCTCCCACAAAGGCACTTTTATCCATGGATGGCTGCCAGATCACAGTTTGTCTTGGGGCATACAAGCTAGGAATTTCCTACTTTGTCATTTTGTTCCATCTATTTAAAAAAATATATTATAGTTTTAATTTCTAGAATTCCCATTTTGTTCATGCTTATAATTTCCATTTTTCTATAGAGATCTATTAACACATCTGTCATAATTTTCTATGCATTCTTCAAAATAGACTTAAAATATTTTCTGTGCTCCTCCTAAAATATGGTCATCTGCCATCAGTTTTAAGGATTATGGGTTACATTTTTTGCTTCATCTTGCCTCATTCTTTTTTGTACATTGTACATTTCATGTAGAGCAAAAGTGGAAACTTATTTGCACTGTCTTTTTCATTTTGTTTTAGACAGTATGTAGTTGCTTGGGGGAAAGAATTATCATTCAAGATTTTTTATTTATTTATTCATGAGAGACAGAGAGAGAGAGAGAGAGAGAGAGAGAGGCAGAGGGAGAAGCAGGCTCCCAAGGAGCAGGGAGCCCGATGCGAGACTCGATCCCAGGACCCTGAGATCACGACCTGAGCCGAAGGCAGATGCTTAACCATCTGAGCCACCCAGGCACCCCAAGAATTATCATTCAAATTTCACCATAAGTCCAGTTTATCTGAAACTGAGGAATAGCTTTTATATTATACCATCTGCCTATCCTTATAAGCACATCTGTATTTTTATTTGTGTGCATGCTATATTTATAAATCATAAATATTATCTTAACTCTTCAAATATTTTGCTATCTTGAGGAATTTTATTTGAATATTAGCACCTTCCTACTGTATTTTGGTAGCTAACCAATAATAATTGTTGCTAACTTATTCCTTTGATGGATGTAGTGGTTAATATTTTACATGTATTAATCAGATGTATTTATTATATCTATTTCTTATTTTCAATTATTTGCTGTTAATATTTGATACTCTTGCAAATAATAGTACATTAAACTGAATTCAGATGTTGGGAAGTCAGCCAGATCAGGAAAATGACAAAAATATTCCTTTTGTAGGGTATTTTTTATAACTTCTGACAGGGAATATATTTTGGATAATAGTAATGAGGAATGGGTTTTGTTTTTAAAAATCTAGATATTTGCGAGCACTTACAGATTAATGAAGGCAAGTCATAGAATAGATTTAGTTTGTATGTGTGTGTATTGAAATAAAGTTGCTCCTAGTGGAGATAAAACAGAGAATGGTATAGGGTAATGATCCTATACTTTCAATATGGACATATATCTTCTCTCCAGGGACTATAGACTAAACAAATGAAAGTAGTATGACATTGTCAGACCCTAACATAATTTAATATTTTTAAGTCATATAACCTAACTTCACAGTTAACTCTTGATTCTTTTTTTTTCTATCTTATTGACTATATCAGAATTAAAAACTCCCCCACTGCAATATCACTTTATGTATCATTCTAAAAATAAGGATTCTGGGAAGCTTCTGGAGTTGCCATTATAACCAGATTTACCAAAGTCCAGTTAAATGTCTACCTGTGCTGTTTTTCACTGTAAGCTAAATGCAAGTAGTAAATTGTTAAGAGCATTAGTGTGGTGTGAGGAATGCTTATTGGTTGTACTGGTCCTGTTTGGATCAAGAATAAGCATAAACATCTGGGGTTGCTGAAGTCCAGCTGAGTGGCCTTCTATAAGACAAATAAGACTCATGTAAAGTGGTATCTCATTGTAAATTAATGATGTATTATTCCTTGGCTAATTGAATTTAAATTAAAAAAATAAATAAAATAAATTTGATTGTGGCAATGGTTGCACAATATGGCATTTACTAAAAACGATTGAATTGTACACTTTAAATGGGTGAATTATATGTGAATAATATCTCAATATCTCAATAATACTTTAAAAAAAGCAAATAAGACTCACTTTTAGTACTGCTCAATTGATGAGGTCATCAATAATCCTCACAATACCTCTCATAATACCCCTTCATCAAACTCCTCAGTAATCTCACAATACTCCTACTATGTTCTTTTCATTTTTCACATCACAAGGTATTTTCAGTCTTTATTGGGTGGAATACAGCTTTAGAATTTCCCATTTTAAAGATAACCACTATATACTTATTTGAATAGCTCAGCAGAGAGAATTATTGGCCATTTGCAAAGTAAAGAACTCAGGAAGGAAACAGATGAATAAATGATATGACAGAAATGACAAAGGATCAAGCAAATGTGATGTTTGTGGCAAGGGATATCTGTATGATTAATTAAAATAGAGCAAATGTTATGCATTATTTTTAATTAATTTAATGCATTGTCTCATCTGATCTATTTTTTTATAATGTTTTGCAGGTCCAAAGCTAGAACAGGTTACTGTTTTTTTTCAAGTGAATAAGTTACTTTCAGGGAAGAAAGGTGAGTGGCTATCCTGGTGCTTTTGAAATAATGTGTTTTATTACTAGTGATGTCAGTGCTTCAAATTCTGTGAGTTCATTCTTTCAGAAGCTTAAGAAAGAATATTTTTATGATAGATATTTTTCCCAGTGAGTGCCCCTAAATGGAACAAAGAATCCCCATTATTGCTCCCTTTTTAAAATATCTTTTAAAAGTAACCTGAATATCTTTGGGTAATTATTCCCATATTTCTTTTTTTCACAATTTTGTATTGGATGAAAATAAACTTGTAGTGAAATTCAACTATGCTAACTACTGATATTTTTTAATCTTTATCTGAAATATTCACAACATATATGATCTACTCATAATCAACCTTTATATTATTTTTGGTACCTCATTTGCTCTTTAAAATTTTTGTTGATTAAAGGTTTTTTTTTTTATATATTCCCAATAGATCTTACCTAATTTTATTAGAACAATTAAAGGTAGCATTTTTTTAATGCTACATATATGGGTCCCATTTTTCAGGTACTGAATACAATATCTACTACACACTTACTGTTCTTTATTCAAACTTGCACAACATAAGCCTGGCTATGGAAATGCTTATTTGTTGGGAGGGTGCTTGTCTGGATCAATGATGAGCACAACTGTCTGAGGATGCTGAGGGACTCATTCCAGATGTCAATCTGAGGTCCAGATGAGTGGCCCTCTACTAGGACAAATAAGACTCTCAGGGCCTGGCTGTCTTTAATGACCCCTCAGTGACAACATAATACCACTGTTAGCATGCTCTTTTTCCCAAAACAGGGCATTTATGTCTTATTTTATAAGTCACCATGCACCTTTAGATATGATCAGCAATCCAAGACTTGCTTCATTTTGCTTACTTTGAATGAAAGTTGTAGAAAGATACTGATATAGAGAAAAGATGTTCTTGAGTAACAAATGAGGGAATAAAAATGATTGAAATAAGGAGAGAAGCAACTGTGATGGGTAATGAAATTCTCACTTGGGCTAAAAGAAGAAAAAAATGTATGCCCATATTAAATAATGATAATGGAACCAATTTTTTACTGTTGAATATTTTCTGATACTCTGTCTTTGTTTTTCTTTCTGTCATGTTGTGCTGAGATAGAAGGACTAGGATCAGGGCTTTTACTTCAGAGAACAGAGGTGAGTAACTAAACAAAGATCCTTTGAAGCTCATATGTTATATTCTGTGTGCCAGGTCTTGAGGTCTCTGTGTGCATCTTTTCAGAAGCTTATTCAAGAATATTTTTATAATGTATCTTTTTCCTCATTGAGACCTTAGTCAAGGTTACCTACATTATTGTATCCTCATAATTTGTTCTTTCATTTTGATTCTTTTCTGCTTTGATGGAAAGATGTAGACTATTAGAGAAATTTTAACAGTTTCATATTGGATCAAAATTATTATAGTGAAATCCAAATATGCCAAAATGTTATCAGATTTCTTCATCTGCTTAATTATTGAACTTTAAGAATAGAGACTCTATGATTCATAAGGTTTTTGTGGTCACATTGCATTATATTTCTGCCTCTAATTTAATCTTTGGGGAATGACGTGAATTGTTTCTCATTTTTGCAACATGGGACATTGTATGTGAAATTTTGTTAGATCTCTTTAAGACCATTAAGTTTTTATATGATAAAAGTTGCAATAATTCTTTTGAAACACAAAATAGTTCAATTTTCAATACTGCTCTAGGCCTTTAAAAAGGATATTATGTTAGAGGTATTAAATGGAAAGATATGGAAATATCATATCATTATTATTTCTTACTAAAACTTGAAATACACATCCCTAAGAAAAGTTGTTTATATATTTCCTGGCAAGGTTTGTTGAAAATTGTGTGTTACCTGAGACCTAGTGGCTATTGCCTTAAGCATACGCAAAATTTTTTCTTGACAAAGTTCTGTCACAACTCTTATCAAGTAGTGCTTATTTTTGTATCCATTTATTATAATTTTTAAATTTACATTTATTATCTAGAACCATAGAAGGTGATTCTAAAAAACTGAGCAATTACTAATAGTCACAGATCAAAAAGGAAATTAGCTCTGCCAGATATTGAAATGAACTCTAGAACCTCAATCATTAACAACTTCGAACAGACATATAGCAGGAATGATAGGGCCTGTTTTTTATTTAAAAAGCATATTCTTACAAGACCCTACTTGTATATTTGTTACCATTAGTAGATTCACAGATCCATGGACTTGGTGATATTGTCTCAATCCATACAGTGTAACAGCACATTGATGCATAATATCTATGCAGTAAATTGTCCATATTATGATGCTATATTATAGGACTCAGACATAGAAGAAAAATATAATTAACACAATAGAATCTTCCCTTATGACCAGCTCCAGCCCCTCCTCGCCAAATGCAACTCTTTTGAAAATGTATTTCACTTTTTTTCTTCATTTTTTCTTTATAAAAATGTGATTATATAGTTTTGCTCTCTTTGTGACTGCATTTTCTCAAGATTCTTACTAGTCAGATGAACATTTTATTCATTACTGCAAGTTTTTTTAGTGATATCTTTTATTTTGTATGTCTTTTAGATATTCATATTTTGTGTTATCTCCCATTCTCGATTAATCTTGGTAGGAGGGTTATAATTGTATTAATTATTTCAAATTATTTTTTGTTGTTGCCTTTTCCTTTTGTAAGTCTGCTTTCTATTTTGCTGATTTCTGCTCTTAACCTCTTTAATTTTTCTGTATTTATAACCCTTCTGGATTTTTATTTGTCTATCTTCATCTGGCTTCTTGTAAAATACAATTTATTTATTTTTTTAACCTTTCTCAATTCTAATATATTGTTTTTCACTCTAAATTTCCCTGTAAGCACATTTTAGCTGCATGAGCACAAGTTTAGCATTTACATTTTTCTATTACTAATATAAATATGTTTTCTTATTTCTATGTTGATTTATTTTTGAATTATGGAATATTTAAAAGGGCATTGCTTAATTTCCAAGAAGTAGGGCTTTTTTTCTTGATCCTTATTAATGATTTCTAACCTAATTCCATATGATGGAAAAACATACTTTGAATTGATTTTATTACTTTTGAATAGTTTTGTAACTCTGCAATGGTATAGGGTATGGCACAATTTAATAAGTATTCCATTTGCACTTATAATTACATTAATATATAATTATATCATTGTGGATTCAGTGTTCTACATATTCCAGTTGGTTCTATTTTGAAATTGCCTTACCTATATTTCTTGTATATTTACTAGTCTATGATCTGAAAATAAGTTACTCAGGGAAAGTCATGAGGGAGATAGTCATGGAGATAAGACACCTTGGTGGTTTCTGGAATGCTTGTAATATTTTTATATTGATCTGTGTCTTGATTAGTTGTTTTGTCTGGATGATGAAAATTTACTGAGCTGTACAATTTTCATGCATAGACTTTTCTACACATGTAACATATTTTAGTAGAAAGTTTAAAATATCCCATCAAATTAGTCCAAACATTAGCTAATACATTTCCTAGGAATAGTGTCTAATATTGATAATGTGTTACTTGGGATTTAAGGATTGATGTCTTCAGGATAGGTCGAGCATTCTCTTCTAAATGCAGACATTATCAATAAATCATAACATCACACTGACAGTCATACCAAGATAGATTTTCATTAACAATAACTTAAATACTATTATTAATTTCAAAGCAGAATTTGTATACTAAGATTCAGATGTTCTGAAAAAGCCATTGTCTGGATAAATCATAGTTTCTATAAAATTTTTATTATAATAATTTATATTCTGATAACACATGCAAGGATGACAATGAGAGAACAAAATTTATTACATTGATAAAAAAGTGTTCCCATAAAGAATTAATCAGGATAAGCTTCCATAGTGGGAATTTTTAAGGTTCAAACATTATGTGTGTTTCTTTTCAGGTAAGTTTGAGAGTCATATTTGGTATATGGGTTTTTCTTTTCATTTGTTTTAGTGCTGGTAATGCATACTTGAGAGTGAAAAAATAAGAAAATAAATATAAAGGTATAAGTTATGTTACCTGAATGAGGTAGTGAATTAATCACACAGGATACAGAGAATTTTAATTTAGCATAATGTTTACTTAGCTTTATAGAAGTGTGTAGAATGGACATTATCATCTCACTGAAAGATCTAATAGTTACTGACACACAGTTTTGTTTCACACTGACCACACCATGAACATTTTATGACTTATTCATATGGGAGCCTAGGGGTGTGTGTATGTGTGTGTTGTGTGTCAGAACTTGATACAGAGAAACAAGAAAATCTGGTTGTTAGTATATATGGATATGGGGTCATGTTGAGTCAGACTTACATATCAACCATGCCTTACTCAACTCTGGAGTGAGCCTACAGGTCATGCATTCCAAGTAGAGATAGCAGGTTAAAGTCTTTTCACAATTATTTTCTGTCAGTATTTTCTAAATATACTGTCTGAAAATAAATCCAAGGTCATTTCTCCAGACCAGCCTAAGTATGTGGTGAGCTCATTACTTACTTTCTTACTTATAAAAAATGATAATCACATTGAGATATGATAACAAAGTTGGCATGATGGAATAGATATTGAAGCGTAAGTAATGATCCTCTTGGTTTGGCTTAAAATGATCTAAGAGAAAATTGGAAAAAACAAATGGCAGGAAAGCATTGATATGACTTTTATTTAGAGAGTTTAGCCATCTGTGTGTGTGTATGTGTGTGTGTGTAATAGAAATAATGTCACTAAATAGAAAAATTTAAGTTTTTTATATTAATGGAGACAAAAAAATTAAAGAAGGAATGATAAGTGCAGATCAAGTAAAAATATAAAGCTAGATCTAGGGATGCAATCAGCAGATGAGCACCTGGTAGTAATATTGTTCCAATATGGGAAAAAATTGCTTAGGGTAGAGAAGAGAGACAAAGTTGATGAAAGCGAGTTTATATGAAGTGTTGTTTTGATGGGGATCACTTTTTGCTAAGTGGTAAAATTTGAAAATCAACTTCTGCCACATTATTTAGTCTGTTATAATTTTTGTGTGTGTCAACATTTCCATATCCTTAACTGTGCCATTACCATACGGTCTGAAGAGGCTTATGAGATTACCATATTGTCAGCTTCAATAAACTAAAGATGAAGTGCTCACTGTTTTCTTAATATATATAACAACCTTGTAAGAAAATATCTCAGTTATGAAGGAGGCATGGGAAGATGGCAGAGTAGGAGAACCCTAAGCTAACCTTACCTCATGCTTACAACTGGATATCATGTCTGAGTAAATAAACTGGCAAAAGAAACTCCACAACTAAATATAGAGAAGAAGCCATATTAGAGAGATTAGAAAAGGCAAAAATGGTGATCTAGATCTGCCCACAGGAGGGAGGGAGCTGCAATCACAGACAGGGTAAATCATAAGTGAGCCCACATGGGGAAAACAAATCTTCATAATGTCTGGCCTTGAAAACAGAGGGGTTAATTTTGTGAGTTTGTATAACCAGCAAGACTTGAAGCCTGGAAATTTAAAAGTCAGCTGACTGAGCACTGAGCAACCTGGGAGGGCCAGTGATAGCTGGGTCCCTGCCCTTAAAAAGACAACAGCCTAAGGAGAGGCAACATAGAAGCAACAGCCTGCAGAAAGGGAGGGAGATCTGTTTATACTGATTTCAGAATGTGTTGGGAGACTTCTCTGGAAACAAATGAGCTGGCAGGTGACATTTTCCTCCCCCACCTCCAACATAAAAACAAAGACACCTGGCGGGGGTGGGGGGGAGTAGCACTGCACAGACAATTGCTACCTAACCAGCTAGCAGTACACCTTATCCACAAGTTCTCTGAGAACTCACCTATCCCAAGCCTACTGGCCTCAGCCCTTAGCTCAGCACAAATTTTGTGAAGGCCACATACAGCCTGCCCAGCCACTGATTCTGTGCCATGCCCAAGGAGTTAACATGATTCAGGGGATCTGGTCAAGGACTAGAGGCTAAGTGCAAATTTTGCTAACACTGCCCCCTACCCCCAAGCCCTTCTGCTGCCATGCCCCCTCAGAGCTTGCCTGCCTGGGTTTCACTAACATCATAGAGAGCAAGCACAGCCCACAGCAAGCAAAGAGTCAGTACAGAAGTCTGAACTGAAAGGAAAAGTGACTCAGATACAAAAGCAGGACACAAGCAACACACATAGGAGACTGAACTGAAGTGTTGGGTTCTGGTGAACAGGAGACAGACACTGCACTACAGGGGACTACAGGACCTCTTCTTCACAAAGCCACTACTTTCAAGAGAAGGAGACATAGCTGAATTTCCTAACACAGAGAAACAAACACAGAGAGGTACACAAAATGAGGATAGAGAGGAATATGTGCCAAATGAGAGAACAGGACAAAATCACAGCAAGATGTATAAGTGAAAGAGAAATAAGTAATATGCCTGATACATAATTTAAAGTAATGATCATAAAGATACTCACTGGACTCAGAAAAGGATGGTGGACATCAATGAGATACTTGACAAAGAGATAAAAATAAAATATCAGAGATGAAGCACTCAATAAGTGAAATTAAAAATATAATTGATGGAATAAATAGGTTACAGGAAGCAGAGGAAAGTATCAGTGACCTTGAAGAGAGAGTAATGGAAAACAAGCTGAACAGGTGAGAGACAAATATTGCATAATGAGAATAGACTTAGAGAACTCAGTGACCTCATCAAGTGTAATAACATTCACATTATAGGGATTACAGAAGGAGAAGAAGAGAAAGAAAGGCACAAAATATGTTTGAAGAAATAACAGCTGAAAATTCCTGAGTCTGGGTTGGGGAACAGAGATCCAGATTCAGGAGGCATAGAGATCCTCCAACAAATTTAACCCAAGGAGATCCACACCAAGGCACATAGTAATTAAATTGGCAAAGAATAGTGATACAGAAGAATATTGAAGGTTGCAAGAGAAAATAAGAGAGTTACATACAAAGGAAACCCCATAAAACTATCAACTGATTTATCAGCATAAGCTTTACAGGCTAGGAGGGAGTAGCATTATGTATTCAAAGTGCTAAAAGGGAAAAATATGCAGCCAAGAATATTTTATTGAACAAGGCTATCATTAAGAATAGAAGGAAAGATAAAGAGTTTCTCGCCAAACAAAAGCTAAAAGAATTTCTGACCATTAAACCAGCCCTAAAAAAAAAGAAAAGAAAAAAAAGGTTAAGGGAGTCTATGAGTGGAAAATAAAAACCATAAGTAACAGTAAGAAAAATAGTACAAAGGTAAAAAAAAATTTATATATATATAAATATACACACACTCTCTATATGTATATAGTATACCAGTAAGAATCACTTAAGAAAAGCACAAACTCTCTATATGTATATAGTATACCAGTAAGAATCACTTAAGAAGAGCACAAAATAAAAGGATGTGAAATATGATACCAAATATCTGAAATGCAGCGGTGAAAGGAGTAAATGAGTACAAAATTAAACAACCATAAGCTTAAAATAGACTGCTATATGCAGAAAATGTTATATAAACAGAATAATAACCACATATCAAAAAACAGTAATAGGGAAAAATTGAGAGTAAGAAATCCAAGTATAACACTAAAGAAACATAGCAAACCATGAAAGAGAGAAAGAGAAGGATAAGAGAAAAACTACAAAAACAATCAAAAATCAAGTAACAATATGGCAATAAATACATATCTATCAATAATTACTTTAAATGTAAATTGACTAAATGCTACAGTCACAAGACATAGGGTGTCACAGGGGGTATAAAAACAAGATTCCTCTATATTCTGCCTACAAGAGACTGTTTACACCTCAAGACATCTGCAAATTAAAAATGAGGAGATAGGAAAACATTTAATATAAAAATGGATGTCAAAAAAAAGCCAGAGTAGCAAACTTATATCAGACAAAATAGACTTTAAAATAAAGTCTGTCTTTTTGTGTTTTCTTCAATTTCTTTCATGAGTGTTCTGTAGTTCCTAGAGTATAGATCCTGTACCCCTTTGGTTAGGTTTATTCCAAGGTATCTTGGGGTTTTTGGTGCTATTGTAAATGGAATCATTTCTCTCATTTCTCTTTCTACAGTTGCATTGTTAGTGTATAAGAAAGCAACTGATTTCTGTGCATTGATTTTGTATCCTGCCACATTACTGAATTGCTGGATGAGTTCTAGTAATTTGGGCATGGAGTCTTTTGGGTTTTCCACATAAAGTATCATGTCATCTGCGAAGAGAGAGAGTTTGACTTCTTCTTTGCCAATTTGAATACCTTTTATTTCTTTGTATTGTCTGATTGCTGTTGTTAGGACTTCTAGTACTATGATGAACAATAGTGGTGAGAGTGGGCATCCTTGACGTGATCCTGATCTTAAGGGAAAGGTTCTCAGCTTTTCCCCATTGAGGATGATATTTGCTGTGGGCTTTTCATAGATGGATTTTATGAACTTGAGGAATGTTCCTTCAATCCCTATACTCGAAGAGTTTTAATCAGGAAAGGATGCGGTATTTTGTCAAATGGTTTTTCTGTATCAATTGAGAGGACCATATGGTTCTTCTCTCTCCTCTTATTAATGTATTCTATCACATTGATTGATGTGCGAATGTTGAACCACCCTTGCATCCTGGGGATAAATCCCACTTGGTCGTGGTGGATGATCCTTTTAATGTACTGTTGGATCCATTATCTAGGATTTTCTTGAGGATTTTGGAATCCATATTCATCAGGAATATCAGTCTGAAATTCTCCTTTTTGATGAAGTCTTTGCCTGGTTTAGGGATTAAGGTAATGCTGGCCTCGTAGAATGAGTCTGGAAGCTTTCCTTCTGTTTCTATTCTTTGAAACAGCTTCGGGAGAATAGGTATTATTTCTTCTTTGAATGTTTGGTAGAATTCCCCAGGGAATCCATCAGGCCCTGGACTCTTGTTTTTTGGGAGGTTTTTGATCACTGCTTCAATCTCGTTACTGGTAATTGGCCTATTCAGGTTGTTGATTTCTTCCTGTTTCAGTCTCAGGAGTTTATAGGTTTCCAGGAAGGCCTCCATTTCATCCAGATTGCTCAGTTTATTGGCATATAGTTGTTGATAATAATTTCTAGTAATTGTTTCTATTTCCTTGGTGTTAGTCGTGCTCTCTCCCCTTTCATTCATAATTTTATTAATTTGGGTCCTTTCTCTTTTCTTTTGGATAAGTCTGGCCAATGGTTTATCAATCTTATTAATTCTTTCAAAGAACCAACTTCTAGTTTCATTGGTCTGATCTACTGTGTTTCTGGTTTCTAAATTCATTAATCTCTGCTCTAATCCTAATTATTTCTCTTCTAATGCATGGCTTAGGCATCGTTTGTTTCTTTTTCTCTAGTTCTTTAAGGTGTAGAGTTAGTTGGTGAATTCGGGATTTTTCAATTTTTTTGAGTGAGGCTTGGATGCCTATGTATTTCCACTTTAGGACCGCCTTTGCAGTATCCCATAGGTTTTGGATCGACATGATTTCATTCTCATTGGTTTCCATGAATTGTTTAAGTTCTTCTTTGATTTCTCGGTTGACCCAAACATTCTTGAGCAGAGTGGTCTTTAGCTTCCAAGTGTTTGAATTTCTGCCAAATTTTTTCTTGTGATTGAGTTCTAGTTTTAAAGCATTGTTGTCTGAGAATATGCAGGGAATAATCTCAATCTTTTGATATCGGCTGAGACCTGATTTGTGACCCAGTATGTGGTCTGTTCTGGAGAAAGTTCCATGTGCGCTCAAGAAGAATGAGTAGTCTGTTGTTTTGGGGTGGAATGTTCTGTAAATATCTATGAGGTCCATCTGGTCCAGTGTATCATTAAAAGCTCTTGTTTTCTTGTTGATTTTCTGCTTAGATGATCTGTCCATTGCCGAGAGTGGAGTATTGAGGTCTCCTACAATTAACATATTGTTATCAATATGACTATTTTGGTTAACAGTTGGCTTATGTAGATGGCTGCTCCCCTGTTGGGGGCATAGATATTTACAATTGTTAGATCTTCTTGTTGGATAGACCCTTTAAGAATGATATAGTGTCCTTCTATGTCTCTAACTGCAGTCTTTAGTTTAAAATCTAATTTGTCTGATGAAAGAATTGCTACCCCAACTTTCTTTTGAGTTCTGCTGGCATGCAAGATGAATCTCCATCCCTTCACTTTCAGTCTGGATGTATCTTTAGGTTCAAAATGAGTCTCTTGTAGACAGCATATGGATGGGATGCTCATGGATCAGAAGAAAAAACATTGTTAAAGTGTCTAGGCTACCCAGAGCAATATATACCTTCAATGCCATCCCAATCAAGATTCCAATGACATTTTTCAAAGTGCTGGAAAAAACAATCCTAAAATTTGTATGGAATCAGAAAAGACCTCAAATCACCAAGGAATTGTTGAAAAAGAAAAACAAAGCTGGGGACATCACGTTGCCTGATTTCAACCTATATCACAAAGCAGTGATCACCAAGACAGCATGGTACTGGCACAAAAACAGACATATAGACCAATGGAACACAAAAGGGAGCCCAGATATGGACCCTCAACTCTATGGTCAAATAATCTTTGACAAAGCAGGAAAAAATATGCAATGAAAAGAAGATAGCCTCTTCAATAAATGGTGCTGGGAAAATTGGACAGCCACATGCAGAAGAATGAAACTCGACCATTCTCTAACACCATACACAAAGATAAACTCAAAATGGATGAAAGACTTCAACGTGAGACAGGAATCCATCAAAATCCTATAGGAGCTCATAGGCAGTAACCTCTTTGACATCGCCCACAGCAACTTCTTTCAAGATACATCTCCAAAAGCTAGTGAAACAAAAACAAAAATGAACTTTTGGGACTTCATCAAGATAAACAGCTTCTGCACAGAAAGGAAACAGTCAACTAAACAAAGAGGCAACCCACAGAATGGGAGAAGATATTTGCAAATGACACTACAGATAAAGGGCTGATATTCAAGATATGTAAAGAACTTCTCAAACTCAACATCAAATAATCAAGTCAAAAAATGGGCAGAAGATATGAATAGACACTTCTCTGAAGAAGATATACAAATGGCTAACAGACACATGAGAAAATGCTCATCACCATTAGCCATCAGGGAAATTCAAATCAAAACTACATTGAGAAACCACCGTACACCATCTAGAATGGCAAAAATTGACAAGGCAAGAAACAACAAATGTTGGAGAGGTTGTGGAGAAAGGGGAACCCTCTTACACTGTTGGTGGGAATGCAAGTTGGTACAGCCACTTTGAAAAACAGTGTGGAGGTGCCTCAAAAATTTAAAAATAGAGCTACCCTATGACTCAGCAATTGCAGTATTTGGTATTTACCCCAAAGACACAGATGTAGCGAAAAGAAGGGACATATGCACCCCAATATTCATAGCAGCAATGTCTGCTATAGCCAAACTGTGGAAAGAGCTGAGATGCCCTTCAAAAGACAAATGGGTAAAGAAGATGTGATCCATATATACAATGGAATATTACTCAGCCATCAGAAAGAATGAATACCCAACTTTTGCATCAATATGGATGGGACTGGAGGAGATTATGCTAAGTGAAATAAGACAAGCAGAGAAAGTCAATTATCATATGGTTTCACTTATTTGTGAACCATAAGGAATAGCATGGAGGACATTAGGAGAAGGAAGTGTAAAATGAAGGGGGGGGGCGGAATCAGAAAGAAAGATTAACCATGAGACACTATAGACCCTGAGAAACAAACAGGGTTTTAGAGGGGAGGGGGTTGGGGGGCCGGGTTAGCCTGGTGATGGGTATTACAGAGGGCAAGTACTGCATGGATCACTGGGTGTTGTACAAAACAATGAATTGTGGATCACTGCATTGATAACTGGTGATGTATTGTATGGTGACTAACATAACATAAAAAATTAAAATTAAAAAAAAAAAAAGAACAACAAAGAAAACCCAAAACCAGCAAAAGGAAGGAAATAATAAAGATTAGGGTAGAAATAAATGGTACAGAAACTAAAAAGAAAATAGAACAGATCAATGAAACTATGATCTGGCCCTTTGAAAGTAGAAAAAATATATATAAACCTCTAGCCACTCTCATCTGGCCTCTCTCTCATCAAAGAGAGAGAGAGAGAGAGAACTTAAATAAAGTACCCAATGAAAGAGGAGAAATAACAACCAGCACCACAGAAATACAAATAAGTATAAGAGAATAGTATGAAAAACTATATGCCAACATATTAGACAACCTGAAAGAAACGGATAAATTCCTAGAAACATATAACTTACCAAAACTGAAGCAGGAAGAAATAGAAAATTTGAATAGACTGATTACCATCAAGGAGATTGAATCAGTAATCAAAAAAAAAAAAAACAAAAAAAACAAAACCAGATGGTTTCACAGGCGAATTCTACAAAGCATTTAAGGAACAGCTAATACCTATGATACCCAAACTCTCCCCTCCAAATAAATAGAAGGAAACTTCCAAACTCATTCTATGAAGTGAGTATCACCCTGATACCAAAGCCAGATAAGACATCATGACAAAAGAGAACTGCAGACCAATATCTCTGATGAACCAAGGTGCAAAAATCCTCAACAAAATACTAGCAAATAGAAAGCAAAAATACATTTAAAAAATCATTCACCGTGATCAAGTAAGATTTATTCCTGGGATGCAAGTGTGGTTCAATATTCTCAAATCAATCAATGTGATACATCACATCCATAAGAGAAAGTATAAAAACCATATGATAATATTAATAGATGCAGAACAAGCATTTGACAAAGTATAATAACCATTCATGAAAAAAGCTCTCAACAGAGTAGGTTTAGAGTGAACATACCTCAACATAAGAAAGGCCATATACAAAACAAAACAAAACAAAACAAAACACAACAAACATCATTCTCAATGGGGGAAAACTGAGAGTGTCTCCCTAAGATTAAGAACAAGAAAAGGATATCCACATTCATCACCTTTATTAACCATAGTACTGAAAGTCCTACCCACCGCAATTAGACAACAAAAGCAAATAAAAGGCATTCAAATTAATAAGGAAAAAGTAAAACCTTTTTTGTAGATGACATAATACTTTATATAGAAAATGGTAAAGATTCCACCAAAAACTACTAAAACTAATAAATGAATTCAATAAAGTCACAGGAACTGGAAGGTATTATGCTAAGTGAAATAAGTCAATCAGAGAAAGACAATTATCGTATGGTTTCACTCATATGTGGAACATAAGGAATAGTGCAGAGGACAATGGGGGGGAACTGAATGGGAAGAAATCAGAGAGGGAGACAATATGAGACTCTTGACTCTGGGAAATAAACTGAGGGTTGCAGAAAGGGAAGTGGGTGGGAGGATGGGGTAACTGGGTGATGGGCATTGAAGAAGGCACGGGATATGATGAGCACTAGGTAATATACTCAACTAATGAATCATTGAACATTATATCCAAAACTAATGATGTCCTATACCTTGGCTAATTGAATTTAAATTAAAAAAAAAAAAAAGATGCTTTCAGCACAGAAAAAATGGGGGGGGGGGGGCAGGATGAATAAGAGGAGCCCAGTGGATTTTTAAGGCAGTGAAACTATTCTGTATGATACTTTAATGGTGGATACATGTCATTACACACTTGTCAAAACTGAATTTACAACTCAGAGTGAAACAGAATGTAAACTATACACCTTAGCTAATAATAAGGTATCAATATCAGCTTGTCAACTGTAACACATGTATGACACTAATGCAAGATGTTACGAATTGGGGAAACTGGATGTGGAGGTAGGGAGATAGGGACCAGCTGTATTTCCCACTCATGTTTTTTTTTCTGTAAACCTAAAACCACCAAAAGAGATAAAGTCTATTTAAAAAACAAAAAAATAATAATAATCATGGTGCAGAAATCTATTGCATTTCTACACCAATAACAAAGCAGCAGAAAGAGAAATCAAGGAATCAATCCCATTTACAATTACTTCAAAACCCATAAGATACCTAGGAATAAATTTACCCAATGAGACAAAAGATCTGTACTCTAAAAACTAACACTGATGAAAGAAACTGAAGATGATGCAAAGAAATGAAGAGACATTCCATCCTCATGGATTGGAAGAACAAACGTTGTTAAATTATCTATACTACCCAAAGCAATATACACATTTAATGCAATCCCTGTCAAAATACCACCAGCATTTTTCACAGAACTAGGACAAACAATCCTAAAATTTGTATGAAACCACAAAAGAACCCAAATAACCAAAGAAAAGAAAACCCAAATAACCAAAAAAAGAAAATCAAAGCTTGAGACATCACAATTCTGGACTTCAAGCTATATTATAAAACTGTAGTGATCAAGACGGTATGGTACTGGCAAAAAACCAGAAGCATAGATCAATGGAACAGAATAGAAAACTCAGAAATTAACCCACAACTATATGGTCAATTAATCTTCGACAAAGCAGGAAAGAATATCCAATGGGAAAAAGTCTCTTCAACAAATGGTGTTGGGAAAACTGGACAGCAACATGCAAAAGAATGAAAGGGATCCAGTTTCTTACACCATACAAAAAATAAATTCAAAATGGATGAAAGACCTAAATGTGAGACAGGAAACCATCAAAATCCTAGAGGAGAATACAGACAGAAACTTCTTTGACATTGACCATAGCAACTTCTTACTAAAGCAAGGGAAACAAAAGCAAAAATGAACCATTGGGACTTCATCAAAATAGAAATCTTCTGCACTGTGAAGGAAACAATTAACAAAACAGAAAGGCATTGTACAGAATAGAAGATATTTGCAAATGACATATCTGATAAAGGCTTAGTATCCAAAATCTACAAAGAACTTATCAAACTCAGCACCCAAAAAAACAATAATCCAGGTAAGAAATGGGCAGAAGACATGAATAGACATTTTTCCAACGACATCCAGATAGCTAACAGACACATGAAAAGATGCTCAACATCACTCATCATCAGGGAAATACAAATCAAAACTACAATGAGATATCACCTCACACCAGTCAAGAATGACTAAAGTCAACAACACATAAAACAAGTGTTAGCAAGGATGTGGAGAAAATGGAACCCTCTTGCACTGTTGGTGGAGTATGGAGGTTATCAAAAAGTTCAAAATAGTACTAACCTATGATCTAGAAATTGCCATAATAGGTATTTATCCAAAGGATACAAAAATACTGATTGAAAGGATGCATGCACCCCAATGTTTATAGCAGCATTATCTATAATAACGAAATTATAGAAAGAGCCCAAATGTCCTCATTGACTGATGAATGGATGAAGAAGAGGTGGTATATATACACTGGAATATTACTCAGCCATAAAAAAGCATGAAATCTTGCCATTTGCAATTACATGGGTGGAGCTAGAGATTATTATGCTAAGTGAAATAAATCAGTCAGAGAAAGCCAGATACCATATAATTTGACTCAACTGTGGAATTTAAGAAAGAAAACAAATGAATATGAGGGAAAAGAGAGAGAGAGGCAAACTAAGAGACTCTTAACCAGAGAGAATGAACTAATAGTTACCAGAGGGGAGGTGGTAGGGGGATGGGTTAAATAGGTGATGGGGATTAAGGAATGCACTTCTTGTGATGAGCACTGGATGTTGTATGGAAGTGTTGAATCACTATATTGTACACCTAAAACTAATATTACACTGTATGTTCACTAAGTGGAATTTAAATAAAAACTTAAAAAAGGGGTACATGCACCCCAATGTTCATAGCAGCAATGTCTACAATAGCCAAACTGTGGAAGGAACCCAGATGCCCTTTAACAGACAAAAGGATAAAGAAGATGTGGTGCATATATACAATGGAATATTACTCAGCCATCAGAAAGGATGAATACTCATCATTTGCATTGACATGGATGGAAGTGGAGGGGATTATGCTAAGTGAAATAAGTCAAGCAGAGAAAGACAATTATCATATGGTTTCACTCATATGTGGAACATAAGGAAAAGAGCAGAGGACCAGAGGGGATGGGAGGAAAAACAGAATGGGAAGAAATCAGAGAGGGAGACAAACCATGAGAGACTCTGGACTCCAGGAACCAAACTGAGGGTTACAGATGGGAGGGGGCAGGGGGTTGGAGGAACCAGGTGATGGGTATTAAGCAGGGCACCTGATGGGATGAGCACTGGGTGTTATACACAACTAATGAATCATTGAACACTACAACAAAAACTTATGATGTACTATATGCTGGCTAACTGAACATAAAATATATATATTATAAACATAAAATTGAACATAATATATATATACATATATGAAAAATGCACATAAAAAACAAAAGCAAAATATGTAAAGACCTTATGCAAATCAACACCAAAAAATAAGCAAAACAATTTAAAAATGTGCAGAAGACATGAACAGACATCTCCAAAGAAGACATCCAGAGGACCAACAGATACATGAAAAGATGCTTAGCACTCAACATCAGAGAAATGCAAATCAAAACTAAAATGAGGTATCACCTCACACTTGTAAGAATAGCTAAAATCAGCAATATAAGAAACAACAAGTGTTAGCAAGGATGTGGAGAAAACGGAACACTCTTGCCCTGTTGGTGGGAATTGAAACTGGTGCAGCCTCTCAGGAAAACAGTATGTAGGTTCTTCAAAAAGTGAAAAATATAACTACACTAGGATCCAGCAATCACGCTATTGGTATTTACCCAAAGAATACAAATATACTAATTCAAAGTGATACATGCATGCCTATCCTTATTGCAGCATTATTTACAATAACCAGCTCCTTTAAGTGTAAGTTTGTGTATTTGAGACTTTTCTTGCTTCTTGAGGTAGGCCTGTATTTCTATATAGTTCCCTCTTAGGACCACCTTTGCTGCATCTCAAAGGGTTTGGGCAGTTGTGTTTCCATTCATTTTCATTTGCTTCCGTGTATTTTGTTATTTCTTCTTTCATTTCCTGGTTAACCCATTCATTCTGTATTAGGATGTTCTTTAACCTCCATGCATTTGAGGTCTTTCCAAATTTTTTCTTGTGGTTGACTTCAAGTTTCATAGCTTTGTGGTCTGATAATATGATGGTGTGATCTCAATTTTTTTGTACTTGTTGAGGGCTGATTTGTGACCCAGTATGTGATCTATTCTGGAGAACGTTCCATGTGCCTTTGAAAAGAATGTGCATTCTTCTGCTTTAAGATGAAATGTTCTGAATATATCTGTTAAGTCCATCTGTCCCAGTGTGTCATTTAAAGCTATTGTTTCCTTGTTGATTTTCTGCTTAGATTATCTGTCCATTGCTGTGAGTGGGGTGTTAAGGTCCCCTCCCATTATTGTATTATTATCAGTGTGTTTATGTTTGTTATTAATTTATTTATATATTTGGGTGCTCCCAAATTGGGGGCATAAATATTTACAATTTTTCAATCTTCTTGTTGGATAGATCCCTTTATTATGATATAGTAATCTTCATCATCTCTTGTTTCAGCCTTTGGTTTAAAATCTAGTTTTTCTGATATAAGTATGGCTAATACAGCTTTCTTTTGATGTTCATTAGAATGATAGATGGTCCTCCATCCCCTCACTTTCAATCAGCAGGTGACTTTAGGTATAAAATGAGTCTTTTGTAAGCAGCATATAGATGGGTCTTGTTTTTTATCCAATCTAATACTCTATGTCTTTTGATTGGAGAACTTAGTCCATTTGCATTCAGAGTGTTAATTAACAGATATTAATTTAGTGCCATTGTATTACCTGTAAAATCATTGTTTCTGGAGATTTTCTCTGTTCCTTTCCAATCTTTGCTGCTTTCGGTCTTTCTTTCCCACTCAAGGGGTTCCCTTTAATATCTCTTGCAGGGCTAGTTTAGTGGTCATGAACTCCTTTAGTTGTTTTGTTTATCTCTCCTTCTATTCTGAATGAGAGCCTTGCTGAATAAAGTACTTTGGGCTGCATATTTTTCCCCGTCAGCACGTTGAATATATTGTGCCACCTTCTTCTAGCCTAACAGGTTTCTGCGGAGAAATCTGTTGCAAACCTGATTTGTCTTCCCTTGTATGTTAGGGATTTCTTTCCCCTTGTTGCTTTCAGGATTCTTTCCTTATCTTTATATTTTAAAATTTTTACTATGATATATGTTGGTGTTGGCTGGCTTTTGTTGAATTTGGTGGGAGTCCTCTATGCCTCCTGGATTTGGATGTCTGTTTCCTTTCCCAGATGAGGGGAATTTTTCAGCTATAACTTGCTCAAATAAACCTTCTTCCCCTTTTCCTCTCTCTTCTTCTTCTGAGACTCCTATGATATGAATGTTAGTACAATTTATGGAGTCACTGAGCTCCCTAAGTCTACATTTGTGATCTATACTTTCCTTTCCCTCTTCTTTTGGCTTCATTATTTTCCATAATAGTATCTTCTATATCACTAATTCATTCCTTTACTTGATCCATTCTCATGGTCGTTACAACCAGTTAATTTTGTAACTCAGTTACAGCAGTTTTTTATTATTTCAGTCTGACTAGTTTTTAGTTCTTTTATCTCGCACTAAGTGATTCTCTAGTGTCTTCTATGCTTTTCTCAAGCCCAGCTTGTATCCTTATGATTGCTGCTTTGAATTCTGGTTCAGGCATATTACTTTTATCTGTTTTTATTAAATTCCTGGCTATGACCACTTCATGTTCTTTCTTTTGGGGTGAATTCCTCTGTCTTGACACTTTGTCTAGGATAGTGTCTGTGTGTGTGTGTGTGTGTGTGTGTGTGTGTGTGTGTGTTAGGAAACCCTGTTGTATTTCCTGTTCCTGAGAGTAATGGCTACATTACAATGATGTCCTATACTGTCCAGGGTCTGGTGTTTCAGGGAGTGTTTCAGAGTGTGCACTCTGCTGTTGTATTTTGGCTACTCTTTCCCTCAGGACAGTTCTCTACAGTTTCTCCTTCCCTGCAGTGGAGAGTGTTTGGATCTTGTCCAGTGTGTGGTGTTTTAACTTGGTGTTAAACTTTGGTCTGCTTGTTAAAATAAGCCTGGTCTTATTTCCATTAGAGCTGAAGCTTTGTAGCACTCTATGATCAGTAGGCTTCGTTCATGTCACGGGTTGGGGCAGACTGTATTGGTCTTCTGGGGAAGGGGCCTGTTGTGCTGGTTCTCAGGCTGACTTGCCCTAGTAAAGATGCACCTACAGGGCACAGTAGAGTGGGGCTTGGTATAAGCAGGTCCAGCCTCCACTGGGTGGGGAGGGGGCACTGTATTGCTCACTGAAATCTGTCTGTGTTGATGGTCAGGGAAAAAATGGCATAGTCCTGCTCTCCTCCTGAGAGAGGGGAATTCCCACCCATGGCTGTTCAGGAAGCCCTGACAGAAGATTGAACAATCTCCCCTTGTGTCCCAGGCTTCCATCTGATCCTTGCTTTCACCCTGTGTGTGTCTGAGCCTCAGCCTACCTGGAGGCACAGTACTCCTGTATTTTATCTCAGGCATGTGGTTGGGTTTCAAAAACTCTAAATTTTAGGGACCTGGTGCAGTGCAGACCCATGCTGATCCTCTGGGGGAGGGTCTTCCCTCACTGTAGCTGGTGCCAGTTTGTCCCAGAAAAGCAGTCACATGACTGGCAAGGACTCAGAGTTTATGGTAAAGCATAGCCAAAAGCTGGCTTCCACGTTAGCTGCCTTCAGTAGGTACCTCTGCTGCTATGCTAATTAATGTGGCCAATGGTGCCCACTGTCTCTTTTGTCCCCTGAGAGGCAGTGCCACCTCTCCCAAATGCAATGGGCAGATCATCTAAGCAGAAAATCAGCAAGGAAACAGTAGTTTTAAATGACACACTGGACCAGAAGGGGAGGTGTTTCTCCTGGTGCAAGCCAGGAGATCTGCAGACCATTCTGTCCATTCCCAGGCCTCTGCCCTTCTTCCCCAGAGGAGCACTGCTAAGTCCACGAGGCACAACCCCAGCAATGGCACGGACTTCTTAAACTTCAGACTTTGAGCTCTGCTGCTTGTAAAAACTTGGGATAATCAGCTCCTCTCCTTTTCCCAGTCAATGGTTTTGGGGAAGAGTTTTTCTTGTGCAATCCCCTCCATGCTGCTTTCTCTCTTTCTCTCTCTCTCTTCTCTCTCTGTGATCCTCCCCTCCACAGCACCTGTGATTTTTTTTCTCCTCCAAATCAACTCTTCACAGCCTCTACCTTCCACAATGTGGCCATCTTTCTCCCTCTAAATGTTCAGTGTGTTCTCCCAGTCCACAAATCTATTTCTTGGGTGTTCAGAGGGATTTGATATTTATCTAGCTGTGTCAAGGGTTGAGGCAAGCATAGGGTCCCCTTACTACTCTGCCATGTTAACTCCTCTACAATTCTATATTAGTTTATTCAAGAACTGCCAAACTGTTTTCCACAGTGGCTGCATCATTTTACATTCCCACCCGTAATGGATGAAGGTTCCAATTTCTCCACATCTTCACCAACATTTGTTGTTTTCCATTTGTCCATTATAACCATCTCATCAGTATGTGATCTTGTGGTTTTTATTTACATTTCCCTAATGAATAATGATGGTGAACATCTATTCATGTGATTGTTGGCCATTTGCATATCTTACTTGGAGAAATGCCTGCTTAAGTACTCTCCCCATTATTCAATTGAGTTGTCTTCATTGTAGAATTCTTTTTCTTAAAGATTTTATTTAATTTATCAAAGAGAGAGCATAAGCAGGGGGAGCATCAGGCAGAGGGAGAAACAGGCTCCCCACTGAGCAGGGAGCCTGATGCAGGGCTCAATCCCAGGACCCCAGAATTATGACCTGAGCCAAAGGCAGATGCTTAACCAACTGAGCCACCCAGGCGTCACTTCACTGTAGAATTAAGAGTTACTTAGATATTCTAGATAGACATTTTTATATTTATCTATGTATTTACCCTTATCAGAGATTTTTTATCTTCATACAGCTTTGAATTATTGTGTTGTGTCCTTTTATTTCAACCTGACAGACTCCTTTTAGCAACTCTTGTAGGGCAAGTTTAGTGATAATGAAATCCGTCAGTTTTTGTTTATTTGGGAACGTCTTAATTTCTCCTTCATTTTTGAAGGACAGTTTTACTGGCTATAGAATTATTAGTTGACAGATTTATTTTCTTTCAGCCTTTTAAATATATTGTCCCAATGCCATCTAGCTACCAAGATTTTTGTTGAAAGAATTCAGCTTATAATCTTATTGAAGATCCTTTGTAGATGAGTTGCTTCTCTCTTGCTGCTTTCAAAATTCTGTCTTTGCCTTTTGACAGATTATAATGTGCCTTGATGTGGGTCTCTTTCTTTGAATGTATCTTACTTAGAGTTTGCTGGGATTCTTGGATTTTATGGATTCATGTCTTTCAACATGTTTGGGTAGTTTTCAGACATTATTTTTTTTTAATGATATTTCCCTTCTCCATCTGGTAACCCCATAATGCCTATATTGATTTACATGATGGCTTACAAGTCCTTTAAGCTCTGTTCACTTTTCCTCAATTTTTTTTTTCTTAGCTCCATGACTTGATCATTTAACTCATCTTGTATTTGGTTTTTCTATTTTTTTCTTCTGCCTGCTCAAATCTGCTGTTGAATCCCCTAGTAAAATTTTCAATTCAGTTATTGTATTTTTCAGATCCAGAATTTTTGTTTGGTCTCTCTTTATAATTTCTATCTCTGTTGATATTCTCATTTTGTTCATATATAATTTTCCTGATTTATTTTATTTGTTTATTTTTTGGTCTGTGTTTTCCTTAAGCTATATGAACATATTTAAGAGAATTCTCTTAAAATCTTTATCTAGTTAAGTCCAGTGTCTGTGCTTCTTTGGTGATAGTTTCTGCCAAATTTACTTTCTCCTTTTTTTTTTTAATCTTTTTTTTTTTTTTAGATTTTATTTATTTGACAGAGAGACACAGTGAGAGAGGGAACACAAGCAGGGGGAGTAGGAGAGGTAGAAGCAGGCTTCCCCGTGGAGCAGGGAGCCCGATGTGGGGCTCGATCCCAGGACACTGGGATCTTGACCTGAGCCGAAGGCAGACGCTTAACGACTGAGCCACCCAGGTGCCCCTACTTTCTTCTTTTTAATTGTCCATGTTTTTACTGTTTCTTTGTATGTATGCCTTGTGATTTTGTTGTTGTTGAAAATTGGCAATTGTGAAAACAGACAACTTTCCCATTCTTTGTAGACTGTTTCTGTGCCAGAGCAGTCCTTCTCTGATTAGCTGGAGATGCTCTGAGTTTAGGAGTCAGCTGAAGTAAAGCATAAGATCTTTCCAAAACATGTCTCTTGACCCTGCCTGTGTGTGACTTTCTCAATTCCCCTGTACACATACACAGCTCCTTTTGAATGTCTTAATTTTCCAAAAAGTCTCACCTCACTTCAGCTTCTCCTCAAGGGTTTGCATGGTCTATTGTATGTCTCCACCTATAATCTCTTGCCCCAGTTGTCTGCATGTCTGTAATACCACTGCAGCTTTCACCACCAGTGGCTGCTGCATTTTCCTACCTGAGATCTGAGTTAGTTAAGACAGAGATCAGTCCTCTAGGGAGCACCCAGGCAGGTTAGAATGTTGCAAATAAGGTCTGTTCTGCTCCCTCTGGCTCAAGGGAGGGCATTAGGAACTGAGTTTCACCTTCTCCAGACCAAGACCAAACTGTGCCAAGAAGGTAGTGGAGCAAGTGAGAGTAAAAAAACTATAAAACTTCCTACCATTTAGAACATGTCTGGTTTTTTTGTTTGTTTGTTTTTCTTGATTGGGCATTTGATTGGTTGCTATAGACTTTTATCTGTTTTCTAGAACTCCTAAAGGTTGTTTTAAACAATTTCTGGTTCTTTTCTGCTGTCTCCATGGGAAAACCACAGTTTAGAGCTTCCTAGTCCACCATTTTGCTGTCACTATTATGTATTTACCTTTTGATATATTTACACCTATTTTATGGCCCAAAATATGATTTATCCTGACAAACATTCAATGTACACTTGAAAATTATGTGTATTCTGCTGCTATTGTATGGAATATCCTGGAAATGTCACTTAAATCAAAGTGATTGATAGTATTGTTTAAGTCTTATAACTTTGCTGATTTTATGCCCATTTATTCTATCAATAATTGAAAGAGATTTACTAAAATTTCTGACTTTAATTTTGGATTTGTCTTTTCCTTGCATTTCTATCAATTTTCACTTCAAGTCTTTCAAAGGTCAGTTAGGTGAACAAGCACTTCAGATTATTATGGCCATGTTAAATTGGTTCCTTCATAGTTCTGAAGTAAACTTTATTATCACCACTAAATTCTTTGCTCTGAAACATACTTTGTGAGTATTAATATAGTCATCCCAGATTTCTTTGATTAGTGTTGGCATGGTATATCTGTTTCCATCTTTTTACCTTTAATTTTTTTTATTATTATTTTCAATTAGCCAATATATAGTACATCATTAGTTTTTGATGTAGTGTTCAATGATTCATTAGTTGCATATAACACCCATTGCTCATCACAACTTGTGCTCTCCTTTTTTAAATTTTATTTTATTATGTTATGTTCTCTCCTTAATGCCCATCACTCGGTTCCCTTCCCCTATGGTCCTCTGCGCTATTCCTATGTTCCACATATGAGTGAAACTATATGATAATTGTCTTTCTCTGCTTGACTTATTTCACTTAGCATAATCCCCTCCAGTTCCATCCATGTCAGTGCAAATGGTGGGTATTCATCCTTTCTGATGGCTGAGTAATATTCCATTGTATATATGAACCACATCTTCTTCACTTTATCTTAGCCAAAAGGCCGAGAAGCGATGAACCACATCTTCTTTATCCATTCATCTGTTGAAGGATATCTCAGCTCCTTCCACAGTTTGGCTATTGTGGACATTGCTGCTGTGAACCTTTAACCTATTTGTGTCTTTAGATTTAAAGTGCATTTCCTGAAGAATGCATACGGTTGGATCTTTTTTTTTTTTTTTTTTGTAATCCAATCTGATATTCTCTGTCTTTTCATTAGAGTTTTTATATGATTTACATTTAATATGATTACTGTTATATCTAATATAAAGTCTATCATCCTATTATTTGGTTTCTACTTGTCTCATCAGGTTATTTTTTTTTCCCTTTTCTGCTTTCTTTTGGATTTTGTATTAGTTTCCTACAGCCACTGTAACAAAGTTCTACAAAGAGAATAGCTTAAAACAACAGAAATTCATTGTCTCACAGTTTTGGAGGCTAATCATCTGAAATAAAAATGTCAGCAAAGTCATAGTCTCTCTGAAATTTATAAGAGAGAATCTTTCCTTGTCTCTTCTAGCTTCTGATGTTTTTCAGGAATCCATGGCCTTCTTTGTCTTTTAGATTCATTTCTGCAGTCTTTGCCTTCATCATTACATGGCCATCTTCTCCATATGTGTCTCTGGTTTCTTCTACTAAGGACACCAGTCATATTGAATTCAGCCCCAACTTAATGATCTCCTCTTAAGTTGATTACATCTGCAAAGATCTTATATCCAAAAAGGGCTACATTCACAGTTATCAGGGATTAGGACTTCAACATATCCTTTTAGGGGATACAATTCAACTCATAATAAATGACCTACTTAACTTTACTTTATGTCCTTTTTTGGCTTAATGGTTACAACTCTGCTTTGTTAATTTAGTGGTTGCTTTAGGGTTTATAGTATACATCTTTATCACAGTTTACCTTCAAGTAATATTATACCTATATAATATCTGTATAGTTTAAAAACTTGTATAGTTTAAGAACCTTATGATACTATATTCCATTTCTTCTCTCTGGCCTTTAGTATATAATTTGCATAACTTGATTTACACCTATTTAATAAATCCCACAATGTCATTTATGTTTGAAAAGTCAGTTATCTTTTAAAGAGATTTAAATAAGAAAAAATCTTCTATATTTACTCAAGTAGTTACCAGTTTTTTTTTTTTTTTAAGATTTTATTTATTTATTTGAGAGAGAGAGAATGAGAGGGAGGAAGGTCAGAGGGAGAAGCAGACCCCCTGCCGAGCAGGGAGGCCGATGCGGGACTTGATCCCGGGACTCCAGGATCATGACCTGAGCCGAAGGCAGTCGCTTAACCAACTGAGGCACCCAGGCGCCCAAGTAGTTACCAGTTTTGATATTCTTCATTTCTTTGTGTATCCATATTCCCACTTGGTATCTACTCCTTTTGCCTGAAAGCTATGAATAAGATTTTTTTTTCTTTATCACTGTTTTTGAGCCATTTCATTATTATGTGTTTTGGTATTGTTTTCTTCTTGTACTTGGAATTCAGTGGTATTTTTGATTCTGTGAATTTAAGGGCTTTTAAAATCAAATCTGGAAATCTTTGGCTATTATATATTTAAATATATATATTTTTAAATTTTCCCTTTGCCTTTCCTGTCCTTAGGGAACTCTAATTTACATCTACCCATATTAGGCTGGTTGAAGTTATTCCAGGGTTTTTTTTTTTTTTTTTTTTTCTGTTTCATTTTGGATAGTTTCTACTGCTACAGCTTCAAGTTTATTAATATTTTATTTTGTAATCTCTGATATGCTGTTAACCACATTCAGTGGTTTTTCATTTCAAACATTATTTTTTTAATCTCTAGAATTTCATTTGAGTTCTTTAAAAAATATCTTTTATGTCTTTACTTTTGAACATATGAAATACAGTTATAATAACTGTTTTTAATGTCCTCATATGCTAATTCTAACATCAGTTTTTTATACCAATGAAAAATGAGTACTTAAAAAAGATGCTTGACATTATTAAGAAATTTATTTTAAATTATTAGAAATTTAAATTGAAGCCATGAGGTACTACTTGACTCTTACTATCAACAAAATGGCAGATAATAACAAGTGTTGGACATGGAGAAATCAGACATGCATATATCACTGGTGGGACTCTAAAATGGGGCAACACTTTGGAAAACAATTGGCAGTTCTGTTAAAGACCAGTTACCATAAGATATATAATCCACTCTTAGGTATATATTCCAGGGAAATGAAAGCATATGTCCACCCAAAACATGAACGCTAAAGTTCATAGCAGCATTATTCATAATAGCAAAATAGCAGAAAACACCTAAATATCCATCTCCTGATGAATGAATAAGCAAGTTGTGGTATATGCATACAATGGAATATTATTCAGTATTAAAAATAAGTGAAGAACTGACACATGCTACCTGAATAAACCTTGAAAACATCATGCCAAATGAAAAAAGCTAAACAGAAAAGGCCACAGCTTGCAAATCTTGAAAGCATGGAGATCTTACAGTAAATCTTGTGTGAACACTCCTATGTGTGTTCGCTAAGAAATGTGTTTTAATTAATGTCTATGGCACAATTTGACCTGACACTGGCTCTTTTTATAAACTGCTAACAAAGTAATGGAGCATAGCTAACTCTTACCCACTTTCCTTGCCAAATGGGAACCTACTGTTACTTACCAAAAGTACCTAATAGCTGTACGTAATCAATATGCCAGTTAGGTCAAAATACATTGAAAGCAGAGTTTGGTGTGAGAAAATCAATAACATCACAAAGTATCTCATCAGAACAAGTACAAGTTTTTCACGACTTGATAGATATCCAGGGTTACTTGAGTTTTAGATGGGGGTGGTGATTCCCAGCCTGTGCAATAAGACTATTATATTCTCAAAGTTCTTTTTGAGTAGGTTACCTGGAATTTGAAGCATTGGTAGTTACACCTAACAGAGGTTCAAAGAAAAATATCTGCTGTTAGGAAGAGCTGCCCAGGTGCATTGAGCAGAATGGATGTAGGTATCCTAACTCAGGTCACAAGTTTAAGGGGGGTCTCAGTGTACCTTGTGAGAAGAGAGCCCCATAAGCATTGACACTTCCATCTTGGCCTGTGCACTGCTGCAGATCCCATTTAGGGCCTCAGACATATGGCTTGCCTGTGTCTTTGAAATGGTTTTTTTAAATGATCTTTGATTTGGCTTATGCTCTAAAAGTGGAATGAAAGCAAGGGCTTTCTGCTCCACTTGCCCGGCAAGAGATGGATTGGCAGGGGAGAAGCCCATTCACCTCTAAAGAAGGCAGAACCTGTGCAGATGGTGTAAGGGGAGAACAAAATACCCATTCAGTTTGAATGAAGGGGACATGGGAGCTGTAGACTGCCATTGGGAGGATAATTTTCTCTGCCTTTGTGTCCACAAAGAGAACTCCGTACCTTGCACTTTGTTAGCTATCTCCTCAACAAGGTTATAAGCAGAGGCAACCAGGTATAGTAGAGTCCTGGGTTTGATCCCTGGATCTAGCGCTATGTGAAAACTTGGCAAGTCCTGTATCCTTTTTGGCCTTCAGACCCCTCATCATTTGAGCTGTGTGACCCCTGGAAGCCTTTCCTACTTTTATATTCTGTAATCTCAGAGGCTGAATAAAGTGAGGATTAACCCATAAAGAAGTTCTCAGTTTCTATGGGATCAGAACTCATGTTAAACACACCACAGACAAAAGAAGCTACAGTATAAAGAGTTAGTCAGAAGATCCTAGTGGTTGATGCCATCAGGTATTATTAACTCAAGGTACCAGTTCCTTATAGGCATACACTCCCTGCATTGATGGGCTATGTCTTTCACAGGTAGGAGCTTGTCCTCTTGGCCATGGATCCTCCAGGGCTAGCCTTTTTCAGTCTTTCTGTAGAGATTTCTGAGGCTGGCCAATCGTTTTCATTGATACAGGTCTTCAGAAGAAGGGTCAAGGTATTGTGCATGTTATAGGTCTGGGAATCCTGCCTGGTTAAAGTAATCTTATTTCCATATTTCCAAATTCTACAGGGAGGTGAAATATCAAGTGTGACTGCACTGTGGCACTTAGATCCTAGGTCCCAGAAACAGGATAAAATATAGATTGAAGGGTCACAAAGGCCCCTTAGTCTATGTGATGATAATTGAAGTGGTAGCTAAAAAGAAGAGATGATATTAAGACCATTTCTGAGATGATATATATAAAACAAGAGGGGCAACTAGATAGGGAGGGTCAGAAACAAAGAGCTGGAGATGTCTTTGAGGTTCCCAACATAAGTAACATGTTGTTTAAGAAAGCATCAACATGAGATTAAAGTACACTCTATAGTCACTGAACTAAACTGTAATTTCAAAGTGTTTATTTCATAGACGTCAAGGGTATGGTGAGCTGATTATCTGAGCTAACAGTCCTATGACTCTAGGAGAAAATCACATAGATTGGTGCCATGTCAATGGTAAGTGTAAATGTCACCACCATAATCACAGTGGGACAGTGCTATTGGTTATTCATCTAGAACTTGGTGCTATTCCACATTTTGGTGGTGCTCACCTCCACCAAGGTCTTTTTGGCCCTTTCCTGTCTTTTCCAACATCAGTAAATCATTGCACAGCTAATCCTCATATAATAGTGTGTTAAACTGATTGATCTCTAAGATCACTTACAGTGGTAAAACTGTTCTATTATATGGACACCTTAATAGACAATTATGGACACATCTATAATTAAAGGCAGTGTTTCAGGGGCTGATGTGTTTTCTGCTGCAATGGTTGTTTACATCTATCATCTATTCCCATTGGTTGGTGCCGCATTGTCAAATTTTTGGAGATTGCCCTTGGATGTTTTAAAGTGCTGGGCTGGATTCTGTTGACTATAAAACAAACTAGTATTTCTGACCTGACCTATAGAGGCTCAGCCTAGGAGAAACCACCATTAGGAGGCAGGGAAATACAGCCAACAAAGGTGTAATTGGGTAAATTCTGCCCCTTCACCAGTTGCAATAAGACAACCCAACTGCCCAAGCCATTATGATGGTTATCCTGCTTTAAGTTGGTGAGGTCAAAGCAGGATCCACCTGTACATTGTGCAGTGGAACAACATAATTTTTATAAGGCCACTTGTTTTGCCCTCAAAGGAATTCTGGTACTTTGCTAAGAAGTAAAATTTTCTTAAGTCAGTTACAGGAGTTTATCAGTGAAGATACTGTTAGTTGAAGACTTCTAAGATGATTGGACGATAAGCCTCAACCATGTGATTTAAAATCTGGGTTCTGTCCCTCCAACAGCCATCCATGGGTCAGCATTATCTGAAGGCTGGGTACCCTTGGTGGTAGGAAGGCTGACAATAGAAACTAGAGCGAAGAGCAACTAGGGATATAAGTTTCCTTGTTTAGGTAGAGTGTTGCTTCCCAAAACTCATATAAGAGCACGCATACTTAGGAGTGCCTAGGATGGTTAAGCATCCAACTGTTGATTTTGGCTCAGGCCATGATCTCAGGATTCTGAGATGGAGCCCTGCTTTGGACTCTGCGCTCAGCTGGGCTTGAGATTCTCTCTCCCTCTCCCTCTACCTCCACCCTCACCTCACCTCTCTGTCTCTCAAATAAATAAATAAATCTTAAAAAAAAAAAAAAAAAAAGAGCAAGCACACTTTCCCCCAAGCCATAGTAAGCATCCTGTCATATCTTACAGGTTCACAGTGGTTTTGGCCAGCCCAGACTCAAACCAATCAGTATGGCAAGGCAGGTTTTGCTTTACCCTGATAGGCTTAGACAAATCTTCTTATCGCTGGAGCTGGGCACAGTTTTGGGGTCAGCCCTCCAAACTACATATAGCCATTCAGAGAGGAAGGGTAGCTTGGATGTTTGGGGGCAATCTGGATTTATGAAAACTCACTTAGATTTATATAATATTTTCTAATTGAGAAGCCACTTTTATACATTTCATTTTACTGATATAAATACCACTTTTACTCTAAATGTAAGCAAAGGATAAGGTCCAGGCTTGTGAAAGAGCTATCAAAAGCTTTGTGTTTTTACACAGTAGAGTTTGGCAAAGCAGTAACTGTTAAGGAAGGAGAACAAACAGGGAAATCTAAGATTGCAAGAAGGTTTAGTGGGCTAAAGGAAGACTCAGGGCTATTTTAGGAATACAATGTTTAGATAAAAGAAGTTGGTGTCTGCTTTCTTGAGAATTGAGAATGGACTGGAAAACAGGAGCAAGAGGGATAGGGAAAAAAAGGATGGGGACAGATGATTTACATGCTATATGGGCAACACTTAATGGACCCTAAGCAGAGGAAGATTATAGTTGTTAAAAGTTTAGTTGTTAAAAAAAAGAAGAAGAAAGGAAAGGAGGGAGGAAGGGAGGAAAGAAAACTTTACAAGTAACAGTCTAGAATTGCAAAGTGGCTGGGTCACAAATACATTCCTGGTAGAACAAATTTAGCAGCTTACTTATAAAAATGTAGGGCTTCTGCAGGCTGGCACCAGCACTATCTAGGGCTTCTGTGGCACTTCCTGCTGTTACCCTGTCTGGGGCTGTCTAGAGAAGGTCTGACATCCAGTTAGGGCCACATCTCTTGAGCTCAGCGTCTAGAGGCAGACTGTTAATAGTTGATGTACCTTCAACAAGAGGATCCTCATTTATCTCTTCTCTTCTTCCTCCTTCTCTACCTCTCCCATACCCCCCTTTTTTTCCCCCTTGGCTTTTGGGGGGTCTCATCTTTGGATAAAGTTCTTATATATCACAATTAATGAAGGGGTCCAACTTCAACCAACTGACCAATTTCATCCTTGAGAGGTTCACATAATACAACTATATAAAGTACCTTTTTCATTCACCTACATAAACATTCTCCTATTAGATTATACTTCTAAATCTCATATTTTTGTTAATAATCTTATTAAAAACTTCCCTATCATCACCTGCCAGGGAGATAGAGGGAACTAAATTGAAGAAATCTCTAACATCTATAAGTTACTAAAAAGCAAACACATGGACCTTTCAGCCTTGCCCCTGCGAATTCAGTCCATCACACAGAGACAGGGTAGCTGGACTTCAAGCCGCCTTTCCCTTGGAAAAGGGACAGTTCTCAGGTGGAAGCTGGGCTTGCAGTAAACAGGCCAGTGAATATGTTTCCCAGGATCTCTGTTTTTGTGAGAGGCACTTGACAACCAGACCGTGTGCCTTGATGACCCACAGAGTTCTTAACAACAAACACTGAAGCCCGGAATAGAACCCTTTGATCATAGTGCCCACATGTCACTAAGCACCCTCACAGGTCTGCTGACAGAATAATGGCTGCCATGTCCCAGGTAGGAAGAGAAATGTCTGATCCACAGGTCCAACTAGGCATCTTATGGAGAAAGAACCAGAACAGCGACTGTCAGAACCTGTTGGACAGCATCAGCAATCAGGGAAACAGACACTATTCCACATTTGGAGACAATGTAAAGTTTATGGAAACAGAGAAGTCCTACTCAATTCTGTCCTTCAACTGGAAAGAAGAGAACTTGTTGAAAAAGAAACTCAGTTTTCTGGAGTCCATGAAGAAATGTGAAGCTAATGCCTGGTTAATGGAGCAGAAAGCCTTTTATAAACAATGCCACTTGAAGCTCCAAAAGTCAGAGCTGGCTCATGCCCGTTTGCTAGGCAACAAGGACCTGGTCAAACGGCTCACCTCCAAGAACTTGTTGTCCAACTACACCTCCACCTTGGTGGATGAGAGTGAGGCAGCAGTGAAGGCAATAGTCCAGAATAGGAGAGGGTGGGAGAAGAACAAGATGATCTTCAGACTTAGCCTGGATAAGAACAGACTCTATCCACCCCTTGGCAGTAGTCTGCTGAAGAAGGTGGAGGCCTGGCCAGCTTCCAGCACAGTTTTAAAGGCAAACTCCATGAAAGAGAACATAAGGGCAACTGTAAAAATCAGGAGGTCTCCTTCCAGAGAGGAGGGCAAGCCAGCTCTGTTTTTATCTTTAGAGTCTCTGAATAGCCCACAGCAGGAAGCAAAACAGAAAAAGCTTCCTGTAGACAGCAGGCCATTGCTGGACAGGGAAGGGATCACGAGGGACTTCTCCAGCAGGCCATCAAGCATTGTTCAGAGTCGTCTCCAAGATTCAGCCACTGGCAGGAAATTGAAAGGCAAACTTCTTAAATACCTAGTGTATGGAGACAGAAGTGTGGAGCACCCCAAAAAGAAAGTGTGCTCAGAAAGTGTGCAAATGGACCCAGCACTGCTGACCCAGATTCAAGCTTTCCTAAGGCAAGAGTCTCTCATAAATGAAAAAACTACGTATCTGGAGGACAGAATCCAAGGTCTGCCACAGCCCACACATTTTGTCTTTCAAGATTACTCTTCCAACAGTCCCTTGGAGAAAGGAAGTGAGGGAGTACTGCATGCTCCAGGAATCAGAATGCATGGTGTAGGAAGAGAGCAGAAAATCATTCTTGAAGAGATTAGAAAACAAATTTGAAGGTATTCCATCACCAAGAACAAACACTTTCTTCCCTAAGGTACCCTTCCCCTTTCTACCCATTTATCATTCAGCAACAATTTCTTAATACGTAACAAAGAAAAATATTACCCCTGACTGAAAACTGCTTCTGAACTCAGGGAGAAAATGCTTTTTTCCCCTCTTCTATAAAAACATGACAATCATGTTTTAACATGATTTAACAGTAAGAAAGTGGACGTGGGTCATAACTGGCTCTGCAGCCTTGAATATGAAGACACAGAGACAAACAGAGAGCACAGGCTGTGCTGGGACCAGGGCATCTTGAACTATCCACACCAGGCTTCATCTCCACACCAAACAACACATTTCAAGGAGTAATATCTAAGAGGAACGTGACTCTGGGAAACTTTTTGCCAATATTGCTTTTACTGTAAAAAAGAGAGTGAAAGAGTAATTTGGGAAATGTTAGCAAATACGTTTCTTCGGTGGCATGGAGAGGGAGTGGGCATGGGAACTTGACTCTAATTTCTCACCTTTTTATAATAAAAACAAACAAATGAAAAGTAGTTGACTTGAAAACTAGGAGAAATATCTTTCTCTCTTCCTCTCCCAACCCTTCATCCCAGGTGAGAGCCTATGGGGAGCCTCCTTATATTTCATTAAGCAAAGACAGTGCTGATTGAGACAGGCTGAAGTTTACGGGCATGATAATGTAGAAAGAGCATGGGGCAGGAGGTAGAGGCTCTGGTTTCTACCTTTATTTATATAAATTTATATAAATGCAATGGCCAGAGTAATCTTGGGCAAAGTGCTTCACAGTTTGACACCTGTTTCCTCACCTATAATATGAGGGTTAGACAATATGATCTCTTAGGCCACTTTTACCCCAAAACCTCCTTAGTACATTTACTTTGACTTGTCACAAAAACAGATATTGGATGGCTGCCCTTGAGGAAAATGAAACATCATCAGTCTTTTGTCCCTCCAGTGGCCTTTCCAGTGATAAAGTTAATATTTCAGACTTTTTTCCTGAAGTAACATAAGGCAGTTAAAATCTTTTTTATTATCAGTTAGATGGTAATGAGATAAATACTTAAGGTGGTAATTTTATATTTAAATAAGTAATGGTCTCTCTCTAAATATTATTTCTGTATATTTCCTAAATATTTAAGTCCCATGATGTCAGCAAAGGTAACCTAAGAAAGTGGAATTCATGAAAGCACATGGCTCTTTCATCACAGGTTTAGTGTCACCTATGAAAATCAGATGGCTGAAATGAGTCCCATTGCAGGCAGAGGATACTCCTGTCACACATTGCAGTGGTCTGTGCTGTCCCAAATGACTGTTTCCACTTCATGTGGGTTCAATGTAAATTTTATTAATTTCCTCTGTGGGTTACTTGAGTAGAAGCATTGAAAACACACAGATAGTTATCATGAGAAACAAAAAGCCATCCTTAAATAATGTGATTACAAGAGTGATTTTGGAGTGAGGAGGCTGGGTGGGGAACTGGGGTAGGGAGGAACAAAGCAGCTCTCTGTAAAGTCACCTAGGAAGATATGATCTATTTACTCACCACGTTCTTAGGAATAGATGGAAGACAAACTGGCTTTCTCCTCTTACATTCCCAAACCAGCTACATTCATAAGGGTTGTGCTGTCCCTGAACAGTAGGAAGAAAGTGTGAGGAGCACCTGAATAGCAGAAAAGCCTCAAGACCTTTTTTCACATTCAGGAACAATTCTTACACTACCTTTTACTGGTAGTTTCTATAGAGGTCTGGAAGTCCAGTTGACATATCAGGCCCTTCAGCTTTGCAAATATAATTTCATTCATTCATACACTCCTTCAACAGTTACTTACTGGACATTGAGGTAAAGAAAACAGACATGTTCTTACTCTCCTGGAGTTTACAATTTAAGAAGGGAGCTAGGCAGTAATGAAGCAAACAAAAGAATACATTGTGATAGGCACTATAGAAATATGATAAACATTTTGGAGAACACAATTTAAATTTGAAAAATATGTCTGTCCTATTAATAATATATATTGAAGTTAGATGGCATTTTCACTGGGTTGGATTGCATTCACAGAAGGCAAGCACAATGGGGGCAATTCTGAAATGCATTTTTAGATAAAATAACTTCCATTTGACAGGCCCAAGTATATACTGTATAGTTGTGGTGAGCTGGGATTGTCTCAATCTCAGCTTGAAGCACCTGAAGTTTATCTTCTTGCCCTTGGTGTTATCTCTAGAGCATGCCTACCTTCTTATTTGCCTCAAGCAACAGATTTTATATCACTACTGTCCCCTTTAGGGCCCACTGAGGTGGAGATCAAACCCAGCAGTGTCAGGCAGTGGTAGGTCCTGAAAGGTGGATAATTGATGTAATTGATTTTGGAGTTTATATATCACATTTCAAAAGTTTTAAAATATTTTCCCTTAGCTGATTTATCTTCATGTGATGTACATATACACCCTTCTAAAAAGCTGCAAGAGGAGTTGCAATTGAGGGGAGGGTGTCAGTCAGTGGTGTGCAAAGGTACAGCAGTGAGGATGAAAAGGAGTTTCTGAGACACCCAGGTTGCTGTGTAGCTACATAAAGCATGTTTACATTCTGCTGCTGGCACTGGGGGCACAGCCATGAATAAGAAAAAAATCCCTGCCTTCATTGAGCTTGGTTTCTAGTGGAGCACAGATAAAAATGTGCAAACTAACAAGAACAACATCAACAATTTTCCTTTACTGAAAGTTCCATGTGTAACTCAAATGCTACCATTTTCCAGGGATACTGACCATGTTCTTCCTTCCCTTTATTCCCTTTCCCTGGTTCCTACCTATGGGTTCAGCTATGACCTATATGACCTATATGAGGAAGAGCCAACATTTTTATCTTCTGTGTATGCTTTTCTCTAGACACATATGTATTTAACTCTCTGTGGACAGCTCCACTTGCATATCTTTCAGCTACTTCAACTAAAACAACTAAACCCAACTGTACTAGCTTTCCCTCCAAAGTCTGATCATCTTCGATTTAGACCAACAGCCCCACTATCTACCCAGTTACCCAAACCAGAAATGTGGTAGTTCTTATGACTCCACTCTATCCCATGCAAGAATATCTTCTAATCAGTCTCCTGGTTCCAGTCCCTAACATGTCTTAGATTGTTCCTTCCCTTCTATCCTCAGCTCTTATATGCATTTCTAGCATTATGTCAATAGTCTCCTAACTACAAAGACCATATGGCATTTATGCTCCTCCAGTTTATATTATAAAATAGATATAGAATGCAAAACTGATTATCTTTGCTTCTTAATCTTTGCAAAATTAAGTCCTAAGTGTTTGGTATGGTCTACAAGGGCCTCCGTGATCTGATCTATCATTGTCCTTTCCAACCCCATCTTGATCCTTTTATGCCTCACACTCAGGCATATTGAACACTCTCCACTTTGCCTAGTATATACGTTCCCATCTGTTAAGATTGAGTTAAACCTTTATCTCCTACTTGAAAATTTTTGGATCTGAATTCTCTGCTCAAATTGTACCTTTACATACTTTTATTACCCTTAGTGGTCTGTACATGTCTGGCCTATTAGATTGTCTCCCCATAATAGACAAAGCAGTTTTGAATCAATCTAAAACTTCCAGCAAACCTGCAATGTGGCAAGCATTCAATTAGAATTTGTTAGTAAATGTTAATGAAAGGAAAAAAATTCACACTTCAGGATAAGGAATAGGATAAGAAGCAGGTTTTGGTATGTCCTGTAGAAATCTTTCCTTATCATATCATCATCGTCTTGTGTCCCAAGTTCTTTCCATAAGTCTGATTTACTAAATAATGAGGACTGTGTGTATGTGTATGGGGGAGGGGAGTGTGGAGTAGCAGAAGACAACTTTCTTTTTGCAAACCTGCTCTCTGGCTCTGAATGTTTTTTTCAGGGATGAAATCTCAGGTCATGTAAGATTTCTGGTATTAAGTCCACACTAGTGAAACTCTCTTAACTGAGAATATAACTCGCACTCAGGTTTCCCTCTAGGTGGGAAGGCTAAAGACAGGTATATGAACAACCCGCTTCTTTTCTCTTCCTCCCTTTACCTTTCTTCTTACTAAACAGCTGTTTCTGGCCCTTCTGGAAGGGAGGGATTTATAGAAAAGGATTCTGCCATATCTAGTTGGTGCAGCTATAATAGGGTTTTGGACCTTCAACGAGAGGTGGGAGTTAATAGCTTTCTTTCATGAAATATGTCCTACTGGGAACCCCAATTGAGAATCTCTAGTTTGGCTGGCAGCTTCCCATTTCTCCTCCCCTCACAGCTTCTACATTTGATGGTGCTCAGATGTTGGGTGGTTTGCCACACGCAAGCCAACATATGTAGGGTAATTTGCAAGATGGCTCACCTCTTACAACCACATGTGGCTTATGGGAAACATACACCTCTGCCCCATTATTGGTGAATGTGCCCTTTCTTCAGTTGTCACAGTTCCCTTCAGCCACATCTTACCCAAGGACCCTTTCCAGGAGGAGTCAAGTAGCATCCTTGTGTTCCCCCAAATCTAAAGATCACAAGATCAAGGTCTCCAATTATTTCATTTGAAACATACCTCATTGACTTTAAGATGAAGGAAAGCCTCCAACTCATTCTATGAAACCAGTATTACCCTAATATAAAAACCAGACAAAGATATAACAAGAAAACTACAGACCAATATTTCTTATCAACACAGATACAAATATTCTAAAGAAATGCTAGCAAACCAAATCCAGCAGCATATAAAAAGGTTTGTGAACCATGGACAAGTACGATTATCTCATGAATGCAAGCTTGGTTTAATCCATCAATGTAATAATATACCCTATTAGATGCAGAAGCATTTGACAAAATCCAATAACATTTTTTTTAAAAAAGATTTTATTTATTTGACAGAGAGAGAGACAGCAAGAGCAGGAACACAAGCGGCGGGGTGGCGGGGGCGTGGAGCAGAGGGAGAAACAGGCTTCCTGCTGAGCAGAGAGCCTGATGTGGGGCTCGATCCCAGGACCCTGGGATCACAACCTGAGCCGAAGACAGATGCTTAACAAGTAAGCCACCCAGGCACCCCTCCAATATCCTTTCTTGACTAAAACACTCAACAAACAAAAAATTCCTCAACCTGAAGCATCTATGAAAAACTCGCAGCTAACAGCACACTTGATGGTGAAAGAATAAATGCTTTCCTCCTAAAATCAAGGATAAGACAAAGATGTCTGTTCTTGCCACTTCTATCCAATATTATACTAGCAGTGCTGGCTAAGCACTTAGGCAAGAACAAGCAAAAAGAATCCAGAGTGGAAAGGAAGAAGTCAAACTATTTCTATTCACAGATGCACAATGTTGTATATACAAACTCCGAAGGAAGGAAGGAAGGAAGGAAGGAAGGAAGGAAGGAAGGAAGGATGGAAGGAAGGGGAATACAAGATCAATATACAAAAATTATTTATATTTTATATACTAGCAATTAGCAATCCAAATGTTTATAGTAGCATCAAAAATAACAACTTAGGAAAATATCTAACCAAAGAAGTCAAGACTTGTACCCTGAAATCTATAAACATCAATGAAAAAAATTAAGGACCTGAACAAATGGAGAGACATCCCATGTTCATGGATTGGAAACCATTATATTGTTAAAATAGCAATATTCCCTATAAACACAACACAATCCCTATCAAAATTCCAGCTGTGTGTTTTGCTGATTATAAAATTCATATGGCATGCAAGAGACCTCAAGTAGACAAAATGATCTTGGAAAGGAACGGAGATGGGGCACTCACACATCCCAAATTCAAAACCGAGCTATAGTAATTAAGCTATGATAATCAAGATAATGTGGTACTGGCATAAGGCCAGACATATATATCAATGGAATAAAACTGAAAGTCTGAAAATAAAGTCTAATATTTACAGTCAATTACTTCTTAATAATTGTGCCAAGACCATTCATAGGGAAACAAGTCTTTTCAACAACTGTGCTTGGACAACTGGACATCCATATGTCAAAGAATGAAGCTGGACTCCTACAATGCACAATAGGCAAAAATGGTTGAAAGACCTAAAACTATAAGACACTTAAAACAGGTATGACTTGCAGTAGGTAATTTTTTTCCTTTAAAGATATACCAAAAAGCACAAATCACACACACACACACACACACACACAAAGAGAATTTGGACATCACCAAAATTGAAAACTTTGTGCTTCAAAGAGCACCGTCCAGAAAGTGAAAATACTATCCAAAGAATGGGAGAAAATATTTGCAAGTAATTTATCTGGTAAGGAACTTGCATCCAGAAAAAGAATTCAGTAATAAAAAGAACCCAATTAAGAAAAAGGTAAAGGATATGAATAGACATTTCTCCAAAGATGAACAAATGGCCAAAAGCACATGAAAAGATGCTCAACCTTATTAGCCATTAAGGAAATGCAAATCAAAACCATTAAATACTTCACTCTCACTAGGATGGCTAGAATAAAAGTGTCAGTAATAAGTGTTGGCCAGGATGTAGAGAAACTGGAACTCTCACACACTTGATGGAAATGTCAAATAGTACAGCCACTTTGGACAAGTTTGATAGTTCCTTGAAAGGAGTATGCATACGACCCAGGAATTTCACTCCTATGTACATAACCAAGACAAATAAAAACTGATATCCACATAGAAACCTGTACACAAATGTTCATAGTAGTAGTATTTATAATAGCCAACAAACAGAAATAATGCAAATATCCATCAAATGAGTGAACAAAAATACGGTATATCAATAAAATTAAATATTATTCAGCCATAAAAAGAAATGAAGTACTGATACATGCTACAACATAGATGCACCTTGAAAACCTTGTTCTAAGTGAAAAGTTAGACAAAAGGCCACACACTGCACGAATCCATTGATATGAAATGTCCCAAACAGGCGAATCTATAGACAGAAAGATTAGTGATTACCAGGGGCTTTGGTGTGTGTTTGTGTGGGGTATTGGGGAGACTGTTGAAGGGAGAATAAACAGTCACTCCTAATGGGTACAGGATTATTTTTTATAGTGATAAAAGTGCTCTGTATATAATGGTGATGATTGCACAATTTCATGAATATTCTAAAAGCCATGAATTGCACACTTCAAGAGTGAATTTTGTTATGTGGATTTTATCTTAATTAAAGCAAAAACAAAAATGAGGGAAGTACCCCTCCTCCACTTTGAGGTGGATGAGAGAGGTTCAACTCCTGCAAAAGCAATCATTATCTCCAACCTCTCAATGGACTCCTTTTAATTGGCAAATATTGAGCGAACCTATCTCAGTCTGTCTTGCACCAGGTTGTCTAGCATCTATATCTCAGCTTCACTGAATCCTAATAACCAGCAATGAGGTGGGCTTGGATATGATAAACCAAGCTGAGGGAAGGGCAGGGCCAGGACTGAGGACCAGTCATGACACTGAAGTCTGCACTCTTGACAGTTGTGTACCAGACACATGCTTATCCATTTCCTATGGTTTCCTAAAGACCAGAAGACAGCTAGGATGATTATTCCAGGTGCTGTTCAAACGAACCTAAGAATCCTGATTTGAGGGTTGATTTGTAGTAATGGTTATGAGGTTCTGGATAAACAGGCATTCATTCATTGTGGTGTTTCATTTAGTATAAAAAACAGTGTTTGGCAGAGGACTGTGCCTTGATAGACATGAGGGGCTGGCAATCATTGGGTGGTGCCTGCCCCTATCTCCACTGAGAGAAGTGTGGCCACAGACAACGTGGCTGCACAGAGGCTCCTGGTTGTGAGCACATCCAAAGGGTAGGGCTGGGGAAGTCCCACAATCTTGCTCTCAAGGACACCTGTCCTTTTCATCCTTTCCCTCTTACTGTCTTTCCATGGGTTGGAACAGTCATCGATCCAGGGGAGCCACTTCCTCAAGAAGCAAGTCCTTTAGCCACAGATATTTAAATATTTAATAAAAAAAACAAACTTTTTTTGTGGGGGGGGGAGTGTGGGGGAGACAAGGAGAAAGAGGCCATCTTTAGTGAAAAAACAGGAAGCTTCATTGAACATTCTACTGCATGCTGAGCTGTTTTCAATCACCCAAGAGGTTACAAGCTGGTGGAAAGATGATTAAAAAAAGTCTTTACTATGAATCTGCTCACATCCTGGTACTCCTCACTGTTTTGTAAGGAATGTGCCCCACAGAGTTGAACTACCATGGCAAGTGTGGGTTGCTGTGAGGTTACACAGGCATTTGGGGGTCCATGTTGGTGGTCCATGAAGTTTTTTATGGGTGCTTTTTAAATTTTGATTTGGAAGGGTACTTGAGAGGTATGAAATAAGCACAAGTGAAGACGTTGGGTGGAGATGCAGGGAGAAGTGCCTGTAACAGATGGCAAAATTGGAAAAGCATGTGGCGCCCAGTTTATGGAGGGCTTTGGATGCCAAGCTTGAAAAATATTCAAAGGGAAGCAAATTTTGAAGCAGAGGATATTAAATTAGCAAAATTATTTTAGCAGAATGAAAAAGATTGGAAGTTACAGCCAGGGTGGTTAGTTAGGAAGCTATTAAAAGCAACCAGGTGATTCAATGGACCAGGACCTGAAAGGAAGCATGATGAACAACTCTGGAGACTGGAGGGGAAAGGAATTGATAGGTACAAGCTGTGACAACTGAGGGATGAGGGATTTCGAGGACTAGGTTGAAAGTGATCCTGTTAAGGAAGAAACAAGTAACAGTAGGTAGAGACACAAGATGAAGTTCTGGTATTAACTTTGAGGTACCAGAAAGATTATCCTGGGGATAGGGTCTGAGCAAAAAGGAGTGGTTGAGTTTGACCAGAGAGAATTGGACAAGAACTTTAAGTAGAATTATAGTATCCATCCAAGATCTGGATGGTATACATCCAACTGAAAAAGGAACAGAGTAGCAGCCAAATTAAGTTCAAGGTGTTGGCAAGGTTTAACAGTTCATACTGGCAATTGGGAAGGTTGTGAGTATTCTTCAGGAGAGCATTTTCAGTGGCACAAAAATGGATTAGCAGCATTTCTCACAATGAGACACCTACATCAAAACCTTGCAGTGTTTAATAAACGCGAACCTACTAGATTTGAACAGGGAAGGGGGGAAAAGTCTTGGGACTTGGAATTTAACAGTCTTCCCCAGGAAATTCTTTATAGACTAGTAACATAGCGTAGAAGATGAGAGGGAGCAAATAGAAGTTTCTTTTTAATTCTTTGGTGGCTCACGGAAGGGGTGGGAAGGGTAGATGATCAAGAAGCTGGTAGAGGTTAAAAAAAATGTATATGTATATATATGAGAGGGGGGAGAGAGGGAGAGTGCGTGTGTGTTGTGAGAGAGTGAGCAGATAAGGGGATCAAGACTACAAATAAAGTAGTCTTAGGAAAACAATCCTTCTAAGAAACTGTTATGAAATTCTTGAGAAAAACCCAAAACGGGGACTGAAATCCCAGCAGTTGTGTTCTTATGGGAACAGGGAGTGATGTTGCTATGTCACAACCAATGAATGAGTATCAGCAAGTTCAGTTTGAAGCCTCATTTTCAAGGTTTTGTTTTTTGGATATTTATCTCCCTACACAGGTATGCATCCCAAAGTAAAGCTAGGGAAGCTGTAGTTGTATTTTATCACACAATTAACAAACCTAGGAGAGCAGTATATAGGGTGAGGAAATGCAACTCATTTGCTGAAGCTGCCAGGCTCCAGAAGAGTTTGGCAGCAGGTTGTATTTTTATGTTGCATGTTTTAAATTTTCTAAAATAACAAAATGTAAAAGAAAGTTTCTATTTCATTTGGAAAGCTAATTATTTTAGTTTATGGTTCATTTTTTCCCCCAGAGCTTCCTGCAAACTGTGGGCTGATTCACAGATAACCAAAATATGTAAGAGTGTACAGACAAAAAAGTACTTTAATAATAAGACATTTAGGGTAGAAGTAGTCATAGTCAAAATTTCTGTTTTCCTCTTCCTTGAGATACTGTTCAATGGCATTCTAGTAAACAGTAGTGAACAGGAGGCAATGGTAAGAGAAGTGGTTAACATACCCAGGGTAATTACTAAGAGAGTGAGAGCAGCTAGTATGGACAACCAATGACTTTTTCTCTTAAAATATTTTTAAGGGCAGGTTTATTTTGAACTGTTTGTTAAAAGTCTAGCTGATGTGAATTCTATATCTGATAACCTATACTCAATTACCATTCACAAACTTCATACAGATATGTTAATACATTTATAGAACTTCAATACTGTGATAATAGAACTTGAGAACTGAAGAGCACACATTTCTTCACGAATTTATTATATAAAATGCCCCCAGAGTATTTGATTTCTCTCCTTCTTTCATTATACACAAGCACATGAATGAGACGCTCTTTAAGATGACTGTAGTATCATGAGAGTCCCTTGCATCAAGGTAGTGTACATACCTTAACAGTGTTCTAAAGGCTGGCCCAGAAAACAACAACAACAACAAAAAAGTTACCTTATCACAAGATGGAAAGCACTATTTTCTTTTTCCTCTAAATTATGATGAAAAATGTCACTGTTTTATTTAGCATTATGGTACATAACAGATCTGTCTCAATTACTAAAATAATTAAAATAATCCTGAAAGATATCCTTTTTCCCCTCCAGTGATTTGAAAAGCTGTATTTTTCCTGCCAATTTCAAACAAATCATCAGGTTGATCTATCGTAGTCTGTTAAAACAATCATCAAAGCACAAGCTCAGCACATTAGCTGTATGTAGCTTGTAGTAAAAGGATATATCCATATGTCTCTCCTTAGTTAAAAATACATAATCCTTTTATTTTATATTGCAATAAAAGAAATTAACATCACAGACACAGAAGACTAGAAAGGGAAACTACTTACTTCTGAATGTCCAGTAATTTAAACCTATTTGTACTTTTCCACAGTACATGAAAGTAATATTTAACACTTCCTTTTTGAAGTAAAACTTAATCTTTGGGGATATACAATGTAAATAGGACTTAAGAGTAATAGTTCCACTCATTTCCAGGTCTGCTTAATGTATGATTAAGTAAAACAAGGCACAATAGCCATCCTTTCCATTATGTTGCAACACTGATCATGTGCCTTGATAAAATGGCTGATTAGACAAGATGATGGCAACATGAAGGGAAGACTTTGGATTGTCTATTTAAAATGCAGGTAATAAGTAATTAATAAAAAATTTATTTTAAGTGCACTTTCACATGCTTTGCGTTTATAATAAACAAACTTCCTAGCTTTCTTGCAACAGACTTGACTACCATTTCTTTTGGCCAAATGCACTTTTCCCCAGTAAACTTAAAACAACAACAATAACAACAACAACAACAACAACAAAATAATCCCTGTCCTTTCATAAACTAAGAAAGAGGATTGGCTACTGAAACAGTTCATTCCAAGACACATGAAGACGACATACTGTGGCATGAGTTGTTTTTAATTTGTTGTGCTGTTACTAAAGTTCTGAGGGCTGCAGTTAAAACATTCCAAGTTCTCCCTTCCATCTTTATTGATTTCAAGATTTTGCACAGAAAACTCTTTGGGGACTAGAACAGCAGCAATTGCATCACACTGTTTTCAAGACTTCAAGTTTCAAAGCAAATTGTTTAAAAAAAAAAAAACAAAAACACAGTTCCTGATTTGAGTTAGATACAGGGACGAAAATAGCACATACTTGAAGGTTACAGTCTACAAATGGTGGCAATGTTTTCCTTGGGAGAGTAGTTTTGTTGGTATATATTTTTTAAATACTCAAAAAGGCTCAACCTCAAGCAGTAATAAACACAAGCAAAAGTGATTTAACCCTTAAAATAAATATTCAGAAAAACCTCTCTGTACATACAAGTGAAAGAATAAGTAACACTTTCACGCAAAAAAAAAAAAAAAAAATAATAATAATAAAGGATTTGTTCATATAAGTAGCTGAAATCTGCTGTTCCAGCCCACATATCCCCAATAAAGAAGGGAGGCACAGACATAGGTGACTACTGTGGTTCACTATCTTACAGCCTTTTTGTACTGGGACACTATCACCACCAATTTTTTTATCCTTCTTGTTATATTTATTAAAATTTTAAATTTCTTTTTCTTTTTTTCATTTTTCTTTCTTTCTTTTCTTTTTCTTTTTTTTTTTTTACAGCATGCCAAATCCTTTGGCGTAAGTGATGGCCTTCAACAATCTTTCTTTAAGTTTTTCTTTGCTTGAATATTCCGGCAGTAAAAGGACATTAAAGCAAGTATGAGATGTAGGTAACCTAAATAGAGAGAGGGGGGAAAATAGGAAAATAAATTGTGGACAATGTGCTCAGTATTAAAAAATCCTACTTTTAGATGGTATGTATAGTTGAGATGGTTTGCAATGCAGAGTACAATTAATGCAACTCATAAACTTTGTTTTTCCTGTGCAACTACCAAATATGTTTGTTTTTATCTTATCTATTATTCAATACTAATGATGATAAAGATGATGACTGATGATAACATATTGTATACACCGAGTTATTATGACATACCAGATACTGTTTTAGGTATTCAACTGTTAGATCTAACTAAATCTTCTCACAATAAACCTATCATTATCCCCACTACAGAGTTGACATTACTGAGAAGTTAATTTACTCTAGGATGGAGACAATACTCAAACCTGGTTTCCAAGATTTCAAAGTCTGTGTTCTTTAATGCCAGTTACACATATTCTTGGCAATATGATTATATAAATGACTTAATAATAAATATAAATAAATTTACATTAAAGCCATTATACATCAAATAATGTGGAATACTAATAGAAATATTTCTATACATTTAAACCCTTAAATATGCTACTATTCAGGTATGATCCTTACTCAACAAAAACATTAACTTATACAATGAAGAGAGAAAATTAAATATCAAGATTATGAAATTGGATTCAAATGTTAAGAAATCTAGTGCTGAACAATTTTCTGAGCCTCAATTTAACCATTCTGAAATAGATTACATAATATGGCTTTTACAATTAAAAAAATTCTGAACTAAAAACTGAGTATCAATTTGCAAAATTCCAAAAGAAGTGAGCCCTGTAACAGTTTTGAAGTAGGCCAGTGTTTTAAAAATTTCAAACAGCAGCAGCAAAATATTCTCTGAACTACTAGTTCATGTGATTTGGAGAGTTCCACATAAAACTGTAAAAGTACTCAGAAGCTCCTGGACAGCTCCCATGTGTGTGATATGGAATGTAAGGTTTTTGGTATATAGTCACAACTTAATAATTACCTTTCTGTGTCTGGGCCATTTTTGGCTATAATCATCTTTAATTTTCCTAGTCCGCCCACAGGTGCTCTGTCTGTGCCTGTTGTAAACTGCAAGAAAAGTCTTTTCTGCTCATCTGTAAATGAATGAACGATTTCCCAGAACTCCCTAATGAGAAAAGACAGAATACTGATTTTAGTTTGGTATTCATTTATAACTAGTACTAGTATGAGTTTATGATTTATTAAAACACAGAGATAACTTGGAAGTTAGTATCAGAAACCCTAGACATTCATTCCTGCTCATCAAGGATCTACAAATTACTAATGCCAATTTATCTTACCCAAAACACTTTTTAAAAGCATAGTTAGTTCATGGCAACATTATCTAGAACAGGAAAAACTGGTAAACTGAAGTGTCCAAATAACAAGAAATAATTATGTAAACTATGGTATATTCATACTATATAATCAGTAACGAACAAAATACAAAATACAAAACCCAAATCCTGTAAAGTGAAAATATGAGATTTTTGGGGGAAAAGGTGATACAGATTAAGGACAAAAACCGCCCCCCAAAACCAAAAAACACACATACATGCCTAAGAGTAGTAATACAAAAGCATACATTTTATATATAAACCAGAACACTTGTGATTTTGTTTGCTATGGAAGTGGGGATAGGGGATAATGCTGATATTTCCGCTATATGTAATGATTTAGTCCCTGGCATTCCTAAAATCTATGTGATAAAAGTCATGTTGTTATAATGATGCTTGTTATACTCATTCTAAAAACAAAATGCAGTTCATTAAGAGCAATCTTGGCATGAGTGTCTGAATAATGAGGTATCCATAAATTTAACATATGCACTAATTCTCAGCTAAAAAAAATTCAAGATTTTAGAAAAAAATTTAAAAATGTTAATTGGTCAAAGAATACATTTTAGTATTTATTTGAAAAGCTCTTTCCAGAATCATGGCAGAGAACATCACACTTCCTACATGTGTAAACAATTTCTATTATTAAAATGTGGGCATTTTTGTTGGTGCAATACCAATACTTCTGACAGGGTTAGCAGCTTTATTAGACTTCCTGGCTCTCCTTCAACATCTTCCCACTTCTTTTCCCTGACATTCTAACATCCTCCTCAGTTCCTGCAAACCTCCCATTCACCTAGAGAAAACAATAAAGAACTACATCATAACAACAGGAAATTAGACATGGAACTTGTAGGTTCATCTTTCACAGGAAGAACTAAAATCATTCCACAGTCTAGGTCAATCTTATTGGGTGGTTGACAAGAAAAAGTAAGTCTTCTGTGGCTCAGAGCTCTCTATCAGGGCAGAATAGCTCCCCAGCAAATGGGTGGTAATCAAGTCTTCTCACACTGTAGGAGTGCTCTGAAGCCTAACTGAACCAGCCACACCTGAAAAGGATAGAAGGGTACCCTGACCAGTCTGTCTACATTATTTACTTACTTGGTTCTTTCTATAATTTAAAATTAGAATTTAAAATATTGGGCTTACTATCAATTTACATAATGAAAACACTGAACAAAATTCATCTCTTCCTTTAGGTGTTTTGTTCTATATTAAAATTCTGAATGCAACTATTTAGAAAACTGAAAAAAAGCTTCTGCATTTCTACATAAGTGGTAGCTTCATGGATCACATCCCATTTACATCTCCTAAAACCTATTCAGATCAAAAAGGAGAGAAAATCCGATAAAAAACACCCATAACCTAAGCTTAGATTAAAACTAGGAAAACAGAGTGGCAAACTCCCAACTGACATGTAAGTTGGGAGTATGAACACCTGAGCCCAAACTAGCAGAGTCCTACAAGAGCAATATGGAAGACAAGGGTGTGCAGAATAATATGGGTTAGAGTTCACCCCTGAAGGGTAGAGCCCCACCCCAAGAGTGAACTACTAAGGAAAGGTAAGAGCACTGGCAATGGGGTGGCTAAAAGGGTGGGCCTTGGAAAAGTACCAGGGTAGAAATGACAGGTAGGCATGATGCCTGGAAGTGATGGGGGGAGCACTTTGGGAGGCAGAGGTGTCCCTTGAAAGCAGCTTCTGGCAGCTATAAAGGAATGGAAGTAGCTAATGAAAGAGGCCCTAATTAAACAAGATGGAACTGAAGAATCAGAAGGTGCTAGGCCACATAACCACATATTAAAGAAATTGCTGTTACCATAACAACAGAAGAGAGGACCATTCAATCAAGAAACCACTAACTCCACCCAAACTTCTCCCCACTCTACCATGAGATCTACTAATAGCAGGTCCATAAAAACTCAACCAATAGAAATATAAATGGGAGAAACAGAATTCCAAAATCCAAATAAAGATATTATGAAACAAGTCTGGCAAATAAATAAGAAGCTAAACTGTCTAGCAGAAAAAAGTGTAATTGAAAAATTAAGTCATGAAGAATGGAAAACCTGTAATTCCCATATTCCAACATGAAGAGAAAATGCAACAGCAGATAGAAAAGAACACCAATAATCACAAATACAAAACTCAGAAATGAACAAATCTGAAACATAAATGAGAATACTCAAATATACTCAAGAAATATGCAAAATAAATTTGGAAACAGAAGGTTAACTTACAAGGTGACCAAAGGAAAAGCAGTATGACCAAAATTTCTAGTAGGGACATAGAGATCAGAAACAAAAGAACAAGAAAAAAATACATATATTTGGAACATATATATGGAATAATCCATGTATGAGATGATTCACTGTGACATTACTTCTCATAGCAAAAGACTGGAAATAAACACTATGTCCATGAATATTAATAATCTATACTGCTTTCACACAATGACAGTATTCAGCCATACAAAAGAACACGGAAGATATCTCTACACTGATATGATTTCCAGGATATAATGAAAAATATTTCCTCGCTCTGTCCCCCGGAAAAAGTCTGCATGCACTAACATTTAATAACAAAGGTCATACCTTGTACCCCAAACTGACTTTTAAAGATGCCACTTCCCCAATAATTTCTTATAAAAAAGGCTTATTTCAAGCCTAGAGTTAAAAATGCTCAAGGTGAGTTAAAAATTTCAAAATGTAAAATGAAGTGATGTTAAAAGTATACCAAGACTAATCAGTTTGAGTATTACTAAGAATAATGACTGTGAATCATACTCAATATATAAAAATCCATGAGTTCAAAATATTCAGAAAGAGGCAACCCCCCCCAAAAACAAAAAACTAAAATCCAAACTCAACTGTCACTATTGAAATTATTACATTAACTCCTTATTCTAAAATATTTAATTACATTTTATTGTGCCTTTTCAATAAAACTGTTTTACACAGTAATCAAATAGCAACCACTGATGAGGAAAAAGAACAGCAGGTATATGTAGAATGAACAGAAGAAATTTTTTTCCAAATCACCATTTTGCAATCCCCAGGGAAACAATGGATTCAGGTAAGGATATTAATGGATACAAAAAATCAGAAGAAACACAGATTAAGAGGTTTGGGGAAGATGATGGTGGCAGTGATACAGTTATTTTGTTTTTGCTTTTCTTTTCAATCTCCCTAATCTCTCCCATAAAACCAGAGCTAATTGGATGGGAAAATGGAAGACCTATAGATAACACCTTCAAAACTAGGTGACAAGATATCCCCCCACAAATCCTTCCATGTAAATGAAGAGGAACACACCACTGATAGCTAGAATACCTGGTTGGTACCTTTGTCAGTGGGTGAGGATGCAAAAGGAAGGCAACTGGGTTTCTTATAGTCCTGAGAACAAAGGAACCTCAAAACCACCAACCCACTGGAAAGCACAGGCTAATTTGAAAAGATAGCTAAAAGAGTTATTCAATTTGTAGGCAAATGCAAACGGATCATGATATAGTAAAGGCTCTGGGCCCGTAAAGCTCTTGAACACCAAAATTCCCTTTTAAAACTGAGGGGAAACTGCTGGAAATAAGGTCCAAATCCACCAAATCAAGAATAAAAAGGCCAAGAAAAACTCAAATAAATGTGGGAAAGGAGAGTAGAATAGGCAGTTTCAGAAAACACAAGGCTATATATATGTACATTTTTAAAAAATCATTTTGCAAAAACAAAAACAAAATGCAGAGAGCTTTCCTGAAGCATGAAAAAGCTGCCCTGGCCTATCTCTCCCTCTTCCAAACGTGAGAAAACTCATCTCACTTAAAAAAAAAAAAAAAAAAAGGGCACAACAGAAAAAGATCACAAACACCAAAAGAGTTACTAGAGAGGAATAATACGTGTGCGTGCACGTAAGAATGATGTCTCTATAGAGAATAAAATTACACCGAGAGATCTGTCAACAAAACATGAAAATTGTAACAAATTTCAAATGAAGCTAAAAATTTTTAAATAATAGTAGAGGCTATGAAAGGACAACTAAGTCAGAAATAAAATTTCAGAACAAGGGTAATTAAAAGGAAAGATTTTGGAAGATATGACAGAACTAAGGAATAACTGGAAATAAAAAGAAAATAAATCACGTCAAATTGAGGGAGCTAAAACTAATCTAGAGAACCATAGGACAAATTAAGCACAATGATATCATCACAGAAACAGAAGGTAAAAAACTTAAATTGAATCAGGAAGAAAAGAAGCCATGCCTGAGAGTCTCCTTCTCAACCCAGAGACACAGCTGGCAGGGCATTTCTGCCACAACTGGTGCTGGCCTGGTAAGTGCTGCCCTTCTTGTGGAGCCTCAGAGTCCCTCCTAGGCCAGAGACACCGAATGGCCATCAGCAACAGCAAGGGGATCCTGCCACAACAGGCACAGAGCCCAGGAAGAGCTCTCCAGCCCCATGGGCTTGAGACACCACGCAACTCCGCCTGGAGAAGCTGTTCATTTCACCTCCCTCAAGCAACACCATCATGGACCACAGGGAGCCCCCATGGAAGGAGATAAAGCAGAGCAGAATAGTGCCAAAGGCTCTGAAAGCTAAATTTGTTACTGGAACTACAACCCACAAAAAGTATGCCAGAACCTGCATGCTACACTTGAATAGGATAACTGCCTGCTACAGTAAAAAAGTGTAAACAGGACCCAGAATCTCCTAATGGACACAATGCCCAGGACAGTCCAAAACTACAACATGAAGGAAAGAAAATCAAGTGGTGTCAACACTGGGATGAATAAGATGTTGGAACTGGGGCACCTGGGTGGCTCAGTCGGTTAAGCATCTGCCTTTAGCTCAGGTCATGATCTCAGGGTCCTGGGATTGAGCCCCACATCGGGCTCTCTGCTCAGAGGGGAGTCTGCTTCTCCCTCTCCCTCTGTGCTCTCTCTCTCTCTCTCTCTCAAATAAAATCTTAAAAAAAAAATAAAATGTTGGAATTATCTGACACGGATTTTAATGCAGTCATCATAAAAATGATTCTACGATTTTAAGTTCTATTGTTTCACAAATGAAACAATACAAAATCTCAGGAAAGAAACAGAAGTTACAATAAAAAAAGAGCCAAATATAAATTATAGAACTGAAAAACACAGGAAGAGAAATATACTGGATGGGCTCAACAGTAAAGATGACAGAGGATAAAAAACTGAACAAGAGAGAAAGCTGGAAAACAAAACAAAAACAAAAAACCCCAGAGTCTCAGGTACTTGTGAAACAATGACAAATGACTGAATAGGCCCAGAAAGAAAGGGGAGAGAGTGGGGCTGAAAAAGTATTTGAAGAAACAATGGCCGAAAACTTTCCATGTTGGGCAAAAAACAAAACCACAACTTCAAGAAGCTGAACAAACCCCAAATGGCAAAAACAAAACTACTCTTCAGGAATAAAGGGGAAATAAAGATATCACCAGACAAAGGAAAACTAAAAGAATTTGTCCATTAGCAGACCTGTCTTTGAAGAATTACTAAAAGGAGTAATAAAAGATAGGACTCTTAAAGCAAATGGAAAGAACGGAAATAGTAGAAATATAGGTATATACAACAGACTACCATCCTCATGAATTTTGTAAATCCTATGTGATGACTGATACAAAATTATAATAGCATTAATATTCAAGACAATATTTAAAAGTGTGGAATGAAACCTAAATGGAAGCAAGGTTTCCACACTTCACTGGAAGAGGTGTTGATCCACTTTCACATATGTACACAGCAACCAGGAAGAACACTATACTGAAAAATACAACCCAAAAAAACACTAAAAATAAATCTAGGGTATCCTTAAAAAAAAGTCTGAATAACTAACCCATGGAAGGCAAAAAGACAGAAATAAGCAATCATAAAAAAGAGAGAAACAGAAAATATATAATGGTAGACATAAACCCTAACATATCAATAATTACCTTAAATATGAACTGCCTAAATATACCAATTACAAGGCAGACTGAGAGTGGATGGAAAAAAAAAAAAAAAAAAAAGACTCAACCATAAGCTGTTTCTAAGAAATTAATTTCAAATTCAGCAAGACAGGTTGAAAGTAAAACAACGAAAAAGCTATCATGCAAACATTTAAAAAAAAAACCAAGAAGGTTATATTATATATTAGATTCAGAGCAAAGAAAATTATAAATCATACAGGGACCTTATGTAATGATAAAAAGACATAATGACTCCAAATGGGTATGTACAAAAAAAAAAAAAAAGGTATGTACCAAATGACAGCCTCAAAATACATGAAGCAAAACCTGACAGAGATAAAAGGTGAAGGAGATAAATATCAGAAGAGACCTATAGAAATATGCTCAGCTGATTTTTGACATATGTGAAAAAGTAATTCACTGGAGGAAAGAGAAAGTACTATATCTAGACTATGCAAAGAACTCTCAAACTCAACAGTAAAAAACAATCAAGTGCACTCTTGGCATTTACCAGAGAAATGAAAATTTGTGTTTACCTAAAAAAACTGTGCATGATTATTCATAGCAATTTTATTCAGAACAGCTCCAAACTAGGAACAAGCATGAAGTCTTTCAACAGACAAATGGTTAAAAAGACTGGTGAATCCACATCAAGGAATAAATACTACTCAGCAATAAAAAGAAACAAACTATTGATAAGTGGAAAAAATGTAGGTAACTTTCAAGGCTGAGTCAAAAAAGCCAATCTGACATATTATATGTGATTCACTTAATACAACATTCTTGAAATGACAAAATTAAGAAATCGAGAACAGGTGGGTGGTTGTCAGGGGTTAGGGACTAGAGTGGGGATAGGGATAGGGTAGAGGTATGGGTATATACGTGTGACTGACTATAAAAGAGCAACAGGAGGATTGTAGTGATAGAATTTTTCTGTATCTTGACTGCAACCTACAATATCCTGTGATATTGTACTAATGTTTTATAAAAATTTGCCACAGAGGGAAAAATGGTAAAGTGTTTACATAGGGTCTCTGTGTGATTTCTTACAACCGTATGCCAATCTATAATTATTTCACAATAAAAAGTTTAATTAAAAAAAGTGTTAAAGAAGATTAACAGATCAGATGAGTAGATTTTGGAGGAAAGAAAATCAGCAGAGACAGAGAGGCAACATCACATAATGATAAAGGATCAATCCACCAAAAAGACATACTGAAGCTTAAAGTATATGTACCAATCAAAAGTAATCTTCAAAATACATATAAAAACTGACAGCTGAAAGGAGGAATGGACACATCCACCATTATGGAGCTTTCAACATCCCTCTCTCTGAGCAACTGATAGAACTACAAGTAAGAAAATCTGCAAAATCATCAATGAACAGAATCTAAATCTACATTTATAGAACATTCCACCCACCAACACAGAATACACAAATTCAAAAGTATTATTAGGAGTCATGAAGAGTAAGTTCTCTGATTATAAAAGAATCAAATTAGAAATCAGTAACAGAGAAGAGGAAAATATGCCAAAACCCTGGAAATTAAACAACATAATTTTGTTTTGTGTGTGGTTTTTTTTTTTTAAAGATTTTATTTATTTATTTGATAGAGAGAACACAAGCAGAGGGAGTGGGAGAGGGAGCAACAGCCTCCCCGCAGAGCAGGGAGCCTGATGCGGGGCTAGATCCCAGGACCCTGAGGATCATGACCTGAGCCGAAGGCAGACACTTAACGACTGAGCCACCCAGGCGCCCCATAAACAACATAATTTTGTTTAAATAACAAAGAGGATGTCTCAAAATAAATCTTAAAAAATACATACATATGAAAAAAATGATAATACAACATATCAAAAAATATGGGATATAGCTAAAGCACTAAATGCTTACATCAGGAAAGAGGAAAGGTCTCAAATCAAGGTTTCTATCCTCAGTAACCTAGAATGAGAAGAGCAAAATAAACCAAAAGAAGGAAGGAACTAATAAAGAGCAGAAATCAATGAAATTAGAAACAGGAAAAGAAATGAGAAATAAAAAGCTGGCTTTTCAATATAATCAATAATTTCAACAAACCTCTCAAGCAAGACAAGTTTTAAAAAGAAAAAAAAACACAAATTACCACTATGAGGAATAAAAAAGGGTATGATCAGTTCAGATCTGCAGACAACAAACGGATAAAAATGGATTAGGAACTCTGCACAAATAAATTTGACTACTTTAATAAAGTGGATCAACTCCTTGAATAACACAAATTACCATTATTCATGGACTATCAAAGATAATTTTAATAATCTTATAAACATTGAAGAAGTTGAGTTTGAAATTAAAATCCTCCCCAAAAAGGAAATTTCTAGGCCCAGATGGTTTCTTTGGAGAACTTCACCAAACATTTAAGAAATAATCAGTACCACTTTAACACAATCTCTCTTAGAAATCAGAACACTTCCCAACTCTTTATGAGGCCAGAATTAACCTTGATGTTAAAACCAGACCAAGACAACATAAAAAAAAGGCAGAAACTATAGACCAGTATCTCCCATGAACTGAGACACAAAAGTCATCAACAAATTACCAAGTCAAATTTGACAATGAACTGAATGGAAAATCCATTAATGCAATGTACCATATCAAATAGAGGATAAAGAAAAATCATGCTTGGATCAATAGATGTGGAAAAAGCATCTGACAAAAACCAAAAGCCTATTCACAATAAAACTCAACAAACAAGGTATAGAGCGAAACCTCCTTGAATTTGTAGAGAGAACACTACACAGAAACAAGTCAAGGCTTTTGCTTTTACTACTCTTATTCAGCAGTGTTAAAAGTTCTAACCAGCATAATATGGCAGGAAAAAAAAAAGGCATACAAATTTAAAAAGAAGCATGACTATCCCTATTTACAGAATACATGATTGTCTATACATAAAACCCCAAGATGTCTCAAAAAACAAAACAAAAAACAACAAAAAAACAAACAAAAAACTTTCTAAAATAAGTGAGTTCAGCCAGGTCACAAGACACAGGTCAACATATAAAAAAAAAATCAATCACATTTCTATATACTAACAAAATGTGGAAACCAAAATAAAAATACAATGCCATTAAAAAAAATAAAAATACAATACCATTTACAATCACTGCAAAGGAAATCACATACTTAGGTATAAATCAAACAAAACACGTATAGAATCTATATGCTGAGAATTACAATGCTGATGAAAGGAATAAAAAAAAAAAAGACCTAAATAAATGGGGAGCTATCCTGTATTCATAGGTTGGAAGAGTCAACATAATAAAAATGCCAATTCTCCCCAATTTGATCTTAGTGTAATTCCTATCAAAATTCCATCAAGGTTTTTTGTAGGCATAGACAAAGTGAATACAAAATTTATATGTTAAAGCAAAGAGTAGCTAAAATATGGAAAAGGCAAGAAATCTTTCATTTAAAATAGGAGTAAGCACTCTATCTGATGTTAATGCTTACCAATTACCTGTACTGATAAATACAGTGCAGTATTGGCAGAGATGGAGAGGCACACAGATCAAGGGAAGACCACAGGGAATTCAGAAAAAGATTCACACAAACATTATGAACTGATTTTTGACAAAGATGCAAAAGCAATTCAGTGAAGGATAGCCTTTTCAATAAATTATGTGGGAAATGGACATCCATAAGCAAAAAAGTGAATCGACTTAAATCTCATTATTATATAAAAATCAACTCAAAATGGACCAAGACTTCAATATAAAACTATAAAAATTTTAGGAAAAGAGAGACAAAGAGGGGGAGAGAGAGAGTGAGAGAGAATATGAATCTTCAGGACCTATGGCTGGCCTTACGTGTATTTATCTTTTATATCTTACTTTACCAAAAACATGATCCATAAAAGGAAAAATCAAAGCTCATCAAAATTAAAAACTTCTGCCATGCAAAAGATTCTGTTAAGATGAAAAGATCAGCCACAAGAGTAGAAGAACGTATTTGCAAACCACCCACCACAAAAAGGACTAGAAGATATGAAGAATTCAAAATTCAACAACAAAAAAAGACATTTCACCAAAAACAATATAGAGATGGCAAGTAAGTACATGAAAAGATATTCCACATCACTGCCATCAAGGGTAATTCAAATTACAGCACAATAAGATATTACAACATACCTAGCAGAACAGATAAAGCTAACAATTTTGACACCACCAAATGCTGGCAATGATATGGAGAAATTGGACCACTCATATATTCCCCAGGGAAATGTAAAATGGTACAGTAACTCTGGAAAACAGTTTGGCAGTTTCTAAGAAACTAAACATGCACTTGTCATATGACCCAGGATTGCACTACTGAGCATTTATACCAGAGAAATGAAAATATATGTTCTTGCAAAAATCTTTGCTTAAATGTTTAGTAGCTTTATTTCTAATAGCCAAATACTGACAACATTCCAAGTGTCCTTTAACAGCTGAATGGTTAAACCAAATATGGTACATCTATGTCATGAAATGCAGCAATAAAAAGGAATGAGCTATTGATACATATAACAACTTTGATGGATCTCAAGAGAATCATGCTGGAGGAGTATGAGTATGCCTACAAAGGGATAGCAACAGGCACCCTTCTGGTGATGAAAAAGCTGTACGCAATGATTATAATACTGGTTATGCAAATCTATATAATGTGATGAAAGTACACAGAACTACACATACACAGAAATAAGTGCATGAAAAACTGATAAAATCTGAATATGGTCTATAGATTGAATCAGTATCAGTTTCCTGAATTTGATATTGTGCTACAGTAATGAAAAATGTTACCACTGTGGGAACGTGGATGGAGGGTACACTGGACCAACCCATACTATATATTTTTTTAAGATTTTATTTATTTGAGGGGCGGGGCAGGCAGGCAGAGGGGGAGGGGAAGTTCCCCGCTGAGCAGAGAGCCCAATGTGGAGCTCGATCCTAGGAACCTGAGGATCATGACCCGAGCCGAAGGTAGATGCTTGACTGACTGAGCCACCCAGGCACCCCTCCAACCTGTATTGTAAAAGAAAATTCCAATAAATCTATAGTTATTTCAAAATAAAATTAAAAAAAAAAACCCAAATCAAAATACCCTCCAACAAAGAAATGTCCAGGTCCAGACAGTCTCATTGGTGAATTTGAGCAAATATTTAAGAGAAAAAATTACCAATCTTATTCGAGTATTTTTGAAAATGAGGAACAATACTCTTTTTAACTCACTATATAAGGGTAGCAAAAACCTGACGTGTATAAAAAAAGGAAATTACAGGTCAATATTCCTCCTGAATAGAGACCAAAACAAAATGTTAGTAAAATAAACTGAGCAACGTATTTATAAACTAACAGGCCACAGCTAAGTTAGGCTTATCTAGAAATAAAAGGCTGATATAGTATTGAAAAATTAAATGAAATGAATCACATTAACTGTGAGAAGAGGATAATCAAATCTGAATTTGACCAAGCCTTTAAACAGAAATTCACTAGCAACTAAAAAGAAACTGCAGTCCCTGCCTCTCACCCAAAAACACTAACAAGGACCATTTAAAAAGATACTTTGGGGGGGGGCACCTGGGTGGCTCAGTCGGTTAAGCATCTGCCTTCGGCTCAGGTCATGATCCCAGGGTCCTGGGATCGAGCCCCACATCGGGCTCCCTGCTCCGCGGGAAGCTTGCTTCTCCCTCTCCCACTCCCCCTGCTCGTGTTCTCTCTCTCGCTGTCTCTGTCAAATAGATAAATAAAATCTTTAAAATAAAAAGATACTTCTAGGGCGCCTGGGTGGCTCAGTCAGTTAGGTGTCTGCCTTCGGCTCAGGTCATGATCCTGGGGTCCTGGTATCGAGTCGTACATCAGGCTCCCTGCTCAGCGGGGAGCGTGCTTCTCCCTCTCACTCTGCCCTTCCCCCTGCTTGTGCTCTCTCTCTCTCAAATAAATCTTTAGAAAAAAAAATACAATAAAAAAATAAAGATACTTCTAAGTCTCTTAGTAGTCAAATGAAATCCCGGACAGCTTTATCGGCAACTGGAAAACATAAACACAAACTTGCTTGACAGTCAACATTTTCTCACTTTATTTTTATTAATGCTAGACTTTTAAATGTTCACGTTTTACATATAGTTATTTTCTGAGTAATTTATTTTCATTAACTTTATTAGTGGTAAAAGTTGTAGTAGAATTATATTTTTAATATTAAAAACTAAAATATTTCTATTGGTATTTTATATTACACCAAATGTTATGTTACTAATTTTTAGTTGAAATGTATTATACAGTTTCAAAGTTTTTCTTCATTTCACTTCAATGAATTCTGAATACTTTAAATGAAATAAATACCAAACAAGATACCAATATTGCCAATTTTTCCCTGGTATTATAATAACTATTCCAAGTCTTCAACTTTCTACTAGTTGTAGATTCTATTTAATGAATTAATATTTTCATATATATGTTGACAAAATAAGAAGTCTGAATTTTGTTTAAAAAGATTTTTAGAATACCATTAACAATGAGAATGATTTGGAAGCTACTGTTTCACTTGCCTTTCAAATTACACATTAACATATGATCTTAAGATATGTATCAAGTAAGAATTATGTTATTATAAGCTAGAAATAAAATTAAAACTTTAAAAATTAATTTCTCCATAAAGCACACACAAAATACTTCCAACTATTCTCAGGGAAACTTAAGAGGCTATAAAATCCAATCTGTGAATTCCTTGTGACTCACAAGTGGGGTTTTCTTTATCATGTTTTCAACCCTTTCATGTGTCAGTTTTGAAACTTCAGGTAAGTAGCATAATAATAGTTGCTTAGAGTGAGTAGTTCAAGATTGCTACTAGAAATGAGTTAGGGTGTACTAAAAAGAGGAAATGCCAGTAACCTCCTACACACCAGAATGAAGAACAAAATAGGTAACAGAAGAAAATAATGTAATGTAATATAAAACAACATAAAGTATTACTCATCTCTAGTTACAGTTGATACTCATTCTGGTGTTCACATACTGTAGTCTTAGAGAAATAACCTTCAGAGACAACCTCCAGGAGTTATGTTTGCATTCCTTTCACCTTATCCCACAAGTGGGCACCTAAAAAGCATCTTTGTCCCCTTTTACCAATCTCCACAAGGGAGGAAGAAGCCTATGTCTTTTAAGATTGAATAGTGCAGTACAGAAAAGGAGACAGTATGGTAGGAACAGCATTTGTTTGGAAGAGGCAAAGACTGGGAAAGATCTCTGCCTTTTTCTGTGAAAATCTGGGGCTCAGTTTCTTCAGGGGTAAAACAAATACTAATATGTATCTTGGCATGTGATCATAAAAATTAAATAAAATAACATTTCACACAAAAGGTGCTTCATATAGGGTAGAGAATAACAGTTCACAAACACAGAGTTCAAGAAAGGGGAAATATTCAGAGATGGTAGCTCTGTTTTCATCATTTTCTAACCAGCAGTAAGCACATGCTAATCAGAATCACTAGGAATATTAGATAATTTATATCCCAAATGCGTAAGAAAACATGTGACTTACATAAAACACTTCATTCAAGAAATAAATCATTAACAGTAAAAACTGGTGATTATATTACAAATACACTTCTAATATAATAGATTGAGAATCTGTGAGTTTGCTTATTTGGTAAGTAATACCTAGAGATGAAGGTCTAAAGCATAAACTACACACCCCTTTATTGAATTAAATCTTCCTTTTAAGAATTAAGCACCTCACCTAATCAGAACAGAGTCCCTGGTATAGCCACCGTCATATTCCGTAGTTTCTTCTAGCGCTTGGAAATCTAGATTCTGCAAATTCAAGAAAATACGTCTTAACATATATACCACACCATTACAAACAATAAATTCATAGGATATTTTTGCAGACATTTTGCTTTCTTACCCGGCTTCCACATATAAGCAATTCAATTTCCTCTGGTCTGAATAAATACTTTAAGGGAGATTCATTGGTCACCATATGAAAACCTCTCCGAAAGGCTTTGAACTGTTTTTCTACTGATTTATTGAGAATGTAGTCAGAATAGAGATTGACAAATTCCTGCAGAAAACATTAACCACAAGAACTTCTTATAATATGCTATACAAATAAAACACAAGATACAGGGCTGCATATCCTTTTTGTTTTTATTTTCCCAAAGAAAGAAGAATATTCAAGAATATATTTAAAGATTCAAACTTTACACATACAAAGGAAAATACAGACATACCTCAGAGATATCGTGGATCTGGTTTCAGTCCACTGCAATAAAGTGAGTATCGCAATAAAGCAAGTCAAATGAATTTTTTGGTTTCCCAGTGTATATAAAAGTTATGATTACATTATACTGTAGTTTATTAAGTTTGTAATACAGTATGTCTTAAAAAAATGTACATACCTTAATTTTAAAAATATTTTATTGCTAAAAAATGCTAACCATCATTTGAGCTTTCAGTGAGTCATAATCACTGAGGACAGATCACCATAACAAATATAATAATGATGAAAAAGTTTGAAGTTTGAATTACCCAAGTGTGACATAGAGACACAGAGTAAGCAAATGCTATTGGAAAATGGTGCTGACAGACTTGCTCAAGAAGGGTTGCCATAAACCTTCAATTTATAAAAAAATGCAACATCTGCAAAGTGCAATAAAGTACAATAAAACAAGGTACCTTTAACAATTTCACAGATCTCTGCAACAGAACTATAAAAAGGCCATGTACATAAACTAAATATACATATAAGTTTCAATTTTGATATTATCTTAAACAAGACTGAATATAAAAGCTGGGCCTCAATACAATTTTGAGAGTCTCTCAACCAGGTGTGCAAACACAGAGACATTTAAACCATGTATACATCTATTTATAAAAGCTAACAACAGCACTGTACCGGATTTGAGCAATCCAGGAAGCCTCATGTTGTCTATGCTAGAATATTTGAGAAGCTGCCTACTGTATCCAGTTCATCAAAACTTTGGGTGTTTTACTTGATACGTAAGCTACTGTACCAAATCATAAAAGGTAAAAATGCACTTTGTATCCTAACTTAAGAGAATATTTTATCAAAAATTACATTATTATAAACTGTGTTTTTTTAAAGGCTTACTATATATTGATCTTAATTTTCCTGCCATATTATGGGTTATTCCCATTTCCAGATGCATACAGAAAACATGTATCTGACTTAAAGAACACTTTTCACTAGTGTTTTTAAGTCACATATATATGTGTGCCTTTACATTAAAGGCAATGGCCATTTGTTGGGTGAGAAGGATCTTAATCATGAGGTCTCCGTTTCCCTCCCCTGTACAGTCTAGTATCAGAAATACACTGTTTCTTGCTTTTTATTACAGCCACACTGTGTCATTCACTATCTACTACTCCTGTCCTCTTTCTTAAAAAGGGTTTTAGTGCCCAACTACAGGCTCTCCTACCAGCTCATATCCAAGATTTAGAAAACTGGCTATTTCATTTATTATTTCATTTTTAAGAATTTGATTACTTGATTTCTCTTTTGTATGAAGTATTTTAGATACTTCTTTAAAAATTACAAGCATATACGCTTTAAAACTGTTAATAAAGAGACAAAGACAATGATGATACTAAAACACTTATTACCTTCCTGTTTTCATTCGTAATCGGAATTTTATCACCATTTTCCTTTAAATCATACATCATGGGATTACCAAAGAGGTCTGTCTGAGATATCTGGAAAGTGATCATCATGTCATCTTCCACATTCCCTTCATATTCCAATAAATCTTTTAAACTCTGATATAGGACCTAAAACCAGAAATAAAATTAGGTTACCATAGAACTATAAAATACAACATTTTGTATCCCTCTTCTTGGGAAGAAAAAAATTGACAATAAGAACTAAAGCATAGAAAGTATCCTCTCTGTCCCCCAAATAGTTTACAATACAGAAAGACTGATAGTTACTGGTCTGTCCAATTCTCTGCTGAGAAAACCACAGCGTCAATTTAGCAATGGATTTTACTCTGTGCTCTATGAGAGAACCTCAGGTGTCTCACAGTGAGGGAGGGGTTGGAGACAGAAACAGACACATTAACTGTAGCTACCAAACCCCTTATCCAGAGCAGCTCTGATTTCACCTGGCAATCTCATGTGGTTTCATTAAAAAACAAAAAAAAAAAGCCCCCAAAACCAAAATGACATGTTTAAAAACCCTTTTCTACAGAATCAATCCTACGAAACCTGCTTGCTGACAGTTATACTAAATTTCCCCTTTGAGTTTTTAAGTGTTCATGGTACTTTAACAGATTAAAACAGCTTTATCTTAATAGGTATAAATATTAACAAATGAAAATGATTCCAAATGAAATGAAAACTTTAATTTTTTTACATAAATTAAACTTTAGTTCTGCTTTTAAATAAAATCTAAATATCAAATAAAAAATTACAGACTTACAGGGTGAGAATCTCCCAGGTCACGAAAAGTTCCTTTTTTCCCCATTAGCTTCCTGTAGACAACCATGGGAAAATGTACATCCAGTATACAGTTATTGTAAATAGCCAGACCCAGGACTATGCCAATCAGAGTGAACTGACCCTCAGTTTCAAAAGAGGATGGATTAAACCAAAACAATTTTGTAGATTCATCATATGTGAACATACCTATAAAAAATGATTTTAAAAAATATATTACTTTTATATTTTATTAAAGACTGATGAATACAAATATAACTACACAAATTTATATGTAGTAGGTGTACAAAATTTTTTTTCTCTATTACATTAACACTTGAGAGACCAAAGTTCAAATATACATGATTGTTATAAATTGTGGAAAATGGTAGTATGTCATATTAAGAAGCCAAGGCAACAAAGCAATAAGCAATTTTGGTTGCATTTTCTACGAAGTTAGGGAAAATGTTCATTAAAGTTCTCTAATCTTCTATTAATACAAATGATAACTTCATTTGTATTGATACTTTATCTGCTGAATGGATGAAAATAAATGCAAAACCAAAGGGGAAAAAAAGCTTTATAAAAACTTATTAAAACATATTTAATCTACATGTGCTGACATCAAAAAACAATTTTGAATTTCAAAGAAAAGTTTTTGTTTTTTCAAAACTGCACAATGATCCCATGAGGTTTTTCTAGCACCTTTTGAACGACAAAGTCAGATGAAGCGAAGTACATAAGCTTAAATAAATTTGATGAAGACAGATTACATCCAAAACCCAAAGCTATTTAATACACACATTGTGAGCCAATAAATAAAACAAAAGTAGTTTGCACTTGTAGTCTTATTTCAATTTCACATGGTCTTCACTATTCAAAACCCAAGCTTAGAGATCTTTCTTGTATCATTCATTTTAAAAACTAGGAATGTTTGATTTTACCTATCTGAATACCATTACTAAGGCAAAATTATCTTCTTCCCTTCAGACAAATAGAATATCTAAGGAAAAGGTTACATGGTATTTTACGAAATTATGACTTTTCTTACTTTGCTAAAATGTTTTTCAATTGCTACTGTGCAACTCAATGAAAATATTTTAAGAATTAGGTCTGAAAAAAGGGGCAATGTCCAATAGAACAAACTTTAGAAATCAATATGACACAAATACATCAATTTATTTGATTTTTGAAAGCTTTAAAAATGTTTATTTTCACATTTAGTTTAAGTTAAATACAAAAGGAACTGTAAAATGTTCCTTGGATCATAAGAGTATAAATATAAAAGTAAGCTAGGACTTTTTTTTAATGAAAGTTAATGTTCATGAAATAAAAGTTTGAAAATTATCTAATTCTTACCTGAATCTCAGTTTAGTTCTAAACTTTTTTTACAGGCCCAAGTTACAAGATTCACTGAAGTGGTAAAAACTTCATTCAGTTGTAAATATGTTATTAACAGAGTCAAGAACAGTCGAAAATAATTACAATTAATAAATTTGATGAAATCTCACAAATGTATGTCCTTGGTCTCAAGAGCAATAAACTACAAATTAATCAGAATATAAATTACAGAGGTCATTACTCTCATCTCTGTGTATGAAAGATAATAATTTTAAGGCTCAAAATGATTCCATTTTGGGCACAGTTTTGCCAGTCCCCGGAAGAAATGCACCATAAAGAGTGGCTCTTCTAAAATACTCATTTTTGATAGTTTTAACTATCATTTCAATTACCTTACTATCAAGTGGAACTATTAAATGTATGTTTTTCTCTTAAAAGTATTTCTGCGTATAATGTAAGTATGCTTACAGCTAATGTTTAACGTGTCGAGACACAAGGGAACCCAGAGCTAAGGTTTACCAAACCTAAGAAGCTCACAAATTAACTTTCAATCACAAAAAAGGCATGGTTTTAGGTGTCTTGAGATTCCATGCAAATTACATAGGCTTCTGATTAATAAACATTAGCTAAAATAGTCTTAACTATATTTGTGTCATGAACTCAAAATGTCTACTTTCATTTACATATATGTATATATATGACCAACTAAGAATAACAGAAAAGTCAATTCAATGTATATACTGAGAATCAACAAGCTCAATTCTCAAAGCTTAATGGAAATGATATATGCATTATTCTATGTCACATCCTTCACAATTCTGACTGTACCTTTAGTGGACTCCTTTTCCTGTAACTGTCATGCATTCGGTTTTAAAAATAAGCAAACCTAGTAACCAAGTTAGTGGTTATATTATAGAAACTCAATCAGTTCAGAACTACCCAGTTATGAATACAATCCAAGAAGCTGCAGTCTTTTACTGGTTCTACTTTATCTACTTTGTCTATCAGTAAAACTCAAATTCTTCACTTTCAGACTGACATATATAGATCAGTTTCTCCCAAACTGTTCAATAAAAAACATTTCTGGGAGGCAAATGTTATTAGATGTGGGGTGGAAAAAGGGTTCTGGAGTTCAAAAAGTTTGGGAAAATACTGTAATATTAAGCCCCATGAAATCCTGTAGCAAATAAAAACCTAATTACTTTGATACCAATGAGGGTTTCCAAACTTTGAGCATGATACACTCGTGAGACATTCTCAATATTCTTTAGACACTGTTGTATGAAACTCTTATTTCAGAAATGCTGTGAGTTTGATGAATGTTTAGAGTAAAAAGAGCAAAGAAATCTTTCAATTGTTCTAATGTACCATTTTCAATTTATTTATCTAAGAAGTAATTTCCTGTAGTAAAATATTAGGCTAAGTAATCTGAATAAGAACTTGAATAAGTGATGCATAACAGTACCCCAAACCCACAAATTCAGTCATTATCTGTGATTCTAGGAAAGTCATACCAAACCCTATTAACTGTTCTTCATAACTGAGAGTATTTATAAACACTGGTAAACAAATCCTTAATTCAAAAAGATATGACATCATGATCATATCACTAAAATATTTACCAATATCTGGATTGAAGATTTCCTCCACAACCAGCTGAAAAAATTCTTTGGAAACACCTCCCTCATCAACTCCTTGTTCTCCTTCAAATTCCACATACAATTGTTTCTTCAAGTCTGCAGGATTTTCCATAGCGATCATCTCTAGCTATAATGAGTGAAAAGATAAAGTGAAAAGAAGATGACTGCCAGTTTAAGGATGAAAGCAAAATAAAAATAAGGAGAAGCAAAAAAAAAAAAAAAAACAAAACAAGGAGTAGGGCTATGGAGCAAATAAAAAGTACTGACTTTTGGTCTGTTTTAAATGGAAACAGGAAGCAAACTGGTAAAAAGCCAGTAAAGGCAAAGATTCAGTCTCACAGATAATGGAAAAACAGGACAGTAAAGAAACCAGCATAGATTTATAAAAGGTTACTTTCTAACTACTGATTTGTGATGAAATTAACATATAGTAGAAAATTAAAATTAGATTTTTTTGTTACTTCTGTATAACAAACCTGGGCTGTAAGGTTAGGACATGAAAAGAAGTCAAGACAGCCAAATACATAAGTGAACTCAAAATAAATCATTTCAACAAAGATAATGGAGTATAAAAGTTTGACTTCAAATTTGTTCGCTAGTAGTTCTTTATGTTTAATAGAATAGAAACTAAGGAATTAGGTCTTATTAATCCATTCAGCCATAAATAAAATAGTTTCAATTAAGAGAAAAAACACACTGAATAAATAGGGAAACAATTTATGGTCTCTTATAATGCTTATTATAAATTGCCACTTCTCAATGGATCACAACACATCTCATATACACTTTTTTTTGAAAGCAGATGAGACATACGCTTGCTCATATCCTTACTCTTAATTTCTTACTAACAGTTATCAAACCCTAGTATCTAGCATTTTTTAACTATAAATCTTTACCAGATACTTTTTTGTATCTATAGAATAATATACATAGTAACTGATCTCAGTCATTAAGAGATTAATCAGAAAATCCACACTAGATTCTAATGTGAAATAATTACACTGCATTTTTTTTTTAATGTATCTGAAATTTACTAACAGCATGCCTATTGATCACCCACCATATTTGCTACATTGACTTTAAATGCCGTTTGGCTGTTAAAATTTTTCTAAATTTGCCAAAACAGAATATGTAAGGGTGTTCAAGTTATTCCAACTAGTCCAAGTAGAATTTTAAAAAATGGTTTTGAGCAATTCAAACATCAACAAAGTAACTGTACTACGGTCCTAAAGTAATGACTTTAGGTAATAGCAATGGTTTGGACATTCTAGCAGATCTATAAAAAATGAAATAAAATCTCATGAATTCATAAATCAAGCCAGTTGCCCTAGATCAATGTTTTTCAAACTGCCAACTGAACCTCATTAGTGGGTAGCCCAATTCATTTAGTGGTTTAAAACCAACAATGGGAGGGAAAAGAATGTATTCCACATAGTAATGGCATCTACTGTTTTGTGAAACTTCTATTTCAATTATATGTACAGACAGATAGGCATGTGTGTACCTAATGCTATGCAAAATATCTTACTTGGGACTACAGTCAAAAAGGTTTTAAGAACAAAGGCTGAAATGATCTCTTAGATATCTTCAACTTTTGGATTCTATAATTCTGTGATTTTAGAATCTTTAGCTTTAAAAAATGTCCTGTACAACAGTGGTCTCTAATATTTACAAAATCATTTTTATGCCAAGTTGTATAAGGATAACTTATTTTTGTGACAGTGTTGTGGAGACTGAGAATACTCTGTACTAGTTCCAACTATCACTTAACTTTTAAACTTTAAATTTTAGCAAGCGACTCAGGTAAGCTTCAGTTTCCTCATCTGCAAAGAAAAAAAAGGAATAGTACTCTTCATACTGAAAAGATGTGAAGGCTTAGTAAAAATACATAGCAAAGTGTTTAGAGTGGGCAATATTAAGATAACACATCATGTTGGAACCTTTTAAAACAACTTTGATCTTTGAACAAAAGATTCACAATTTGGTTTTATAGCCTTGTCCCAAGTTTTGAAAATAACCTTGGGGAAAAATAGTTCCAGTTGGAAACCTGTTTCAAGCCACAGAAAATAAAGAATGCTGAGAACTAAATTAGAATTATCAGCTCCAATGTGGTTTACCCATCACGCCAACATCCCATATTGCCATGGAACGCATTCCTAGTTTCCTTCTTCCAGTTCCCACCTGCCTAGGTGTTAAAGGAATATAAGTCAATGTTTATATATGCCCTTATAACACAAAGACAAACCTGCTTTTATATCAAAAGTATAATGCATTCCAAGGTGGAAAAAATGATTATCTGATATTTAAATATGCTTCCTATAGTTCTTCCTCATTAACATTCATAAATGAGAGCGGACTCCATTATCAATGTGATTGTATCTTTTAAAGGATTTGGTGTTGTTTCTACAGGATTCAGAGATCATGTGTTGCAGTCTTAGCTCCACCACAGACACTTTATATGACGCTGAAACAAATTTATCTTCATTCTTAATATTAAATATTACTGTCTGTCCATCTCCATCAATCTCCACTCTGCTCCCCACCCTGAGTGCCAAAATAATTCAATGCAATGTTCTATAATTACAATTGTAAACATATAGCTTTCTTTGTTAGTTTCATCTATAAAATGAGAATGACGTATTAAGAAGAAATAAATACACGTGAAGCACTTAGATGAATTCCCTGTACAATAATGCCTTCTAAGTACTAGCTTTTGTTGTTACCGTTACTTTAACTCGTACTAAAAATTTTTTCAGGCTTGCCTGAAAACTGAACCACCCAGACATTACAGAAAAAAATATTTCAGTAACAATAACACAACAATAATATAGCACTTATGTGTCAGGGGACTATTCTAAGCCCTTTACATACATCAATTCACTTCATTTTCACAACAACCTTATGTGGCTGGTAATAATAACCCCATTTTACAGATAAAGACCCCAAAGTAATGAGAGATTCAATAACTTGCTTTCAGTATTAGTAAATGGTAGAACAGAGTTCTAATCCAGGCAGCAAGCTCTTAACTACTATGCCTTCCTGCTCTCCTCAATGACTAGAAGTAATCTTTTTGAGATTTATTGTTTATATTTTTATATATTATTTTATTATATATAATAAATACATAATAAATGTACACATAAATTAAATGTTATTAAATGTATTTTATGTATTTTATAGTTATTTGAGTAACTTATTTTCTTCCTTATGCTTTTCTGTATTTTTAATTATTATTTTTTTACAATAAACATGTATCTTAGAATCAGGAGGTCAAATGCAAATATGTAAAAAGAATGATTTGAAAAATAGGTAGCAACTAAACTCTGCAGGTAAAAATTTTCCATTATTATCTATGTTAGATTACCATCCTCAGGTATATATTAAGTGGTTCTGTAATACTTTTATCATTTATGTAGACATGAGTAGCCTAACCTTTAAAAAACAATTTTTACTTTTAACTGTAACATAAAATTTACCAGTTATCATTGTGACAAAGGCCATTATTAAGTAATGGACTGCATTTATTTTTCTTAAAACAATTACTTCTGACCCATTGTTCAATTAGAGAATCATTTAAGAATTGAACGGTAAAGGTGTTATCACTTTCTGTAATACATATATACCATTTAAAACAGAATTTTGAAAATCAAAAGCTGTCTTGAAGGCAGCAGGATATTTGGAAACTTAAAAGACTATGTCAGTGAACATTCATTCTGAAAAGGAGAATTTGTATTCATCCTTGAACTGAAATCATTTAGTATACAGACCTGTATTTGTATATAGATTTTCTTAAAGGACGGTATATTAATTTAATATGGAGACTTGCAAAAGACAGACTGTTGGGGAAAAATAAACAAAAATAGACTGGATGTAATGACATCTACCTCTTCCTTATATGACTTCCTCTTCTAAGACTTGATTTCATCAATTGTTGGACAAAACGATTTTCAATTTCTGAACTTTTAATTGGCCATGATGATGAAATCCTAGAGAGATCATTTTTTAAAAAATTGATCTAGTATCAAAGCATTCCCAGAATACCTAGATAGGATGACATCTTAATATAAAAATATCATACTTGCCAGATTTACAAGAGTCAAAAGGAAAACCCATCCTTTAAAATCTTACAGTATTCTGGGATACTATTACTCATGATAAAGTCATCTTTATCCATAATTGAAAAAAAATTGCTTAATGGTACAGATATTTAAGTAGAAGGAGTAGTCACATAAAACAGATCTCACTAATACTTAAGAATACCTAGGCTCTCTAAGAATGGCTGGCTTAAGCAACTTTAGGCAACTTACTACACTCTACAGTTAAACACTTCGTTTATATCTGTAAGGTACTGGCTAGAATAAGATCTTTAGATTATCCAGATATATTTAATTTTTTCATTTCTCTAAAAACAGATGAAGCAGTTTTTTATATCTTACAAATAAAGTTTAGATGTTTGGGTAACAGCCATATCATATAACCACATCTGCTTTTGAGACCAGGAACCCTGAATTCTACTTCCAATTCTGCCATTAATTTCTATAGGCCAGAATCTGAGTTTCTTTTTTCTCATACAGAGCTAAGGAGTTTGACAAGTTTCATTGTTTTAATTATATGATAATGAGAATCTAAGTAGATCTACCTCATTCTCTTAATCTCCTCTGAGGACATAAATTAGGCATGAAGTTCTTCGTTTCAAATAAACTACAAAAACAATAATGGTCATTGCATTAAACACAATACAGTGAATGTACAAGATACAATTAATCATACTCAGGGCAGCACAGGATAATCTTATTCTTAAAGCACTGTAGGTCAATTGTTAAATAAAAGAATCAAGTTTTATTTCAATAATAACTAAGGGTGTTTGCCAAGGAAAATGGTGGGGACTGGGATATAGAGCACTGTTAGAGCCCAGAAAAAAATGATTTTAAATTTTTTTGTTTTTTTTAAGATTTTATTTATTTGACAGGGAGAGACAGCGAGAGAGGGAACACAAGCAGGGGGAGTGGGAGAGGGAGAAGCAGGCTTCCCGCCGAGCAGGGAGCCCGATGTGGGGCTTGATCCCAGGACCCTGGGATCATGACCTGAGCCGAAGGCAGACGCTTAACGACTGAGCCACTCAGGCGCCCCTGATTTTAATTTTTTAAAGGGGACTGAGCAGAACCAATTGGTAGTAGGGCTATTCATTTGTGTCTATCACCTTGATCTGTTCTAGTTCTTATTTTTGGACTTTATCCTATACTAGTTCATATTTTTGGACTCTCCTATACAGTTGTCCATTTCAGGCTTTCCTTTCAGTCTTCAGATCCCTATTTAGAATTCTAGGATTCCCTGACTAATCTGAACCAAGTCGCCCACCACCATCAATCCTTATTCTAAACCTGCTGTTTTCATCATCCTCTCAAAGACTGCCAGTTTCCTAAACATGTACTTGTATATAAAAATGGCCTCAATAAATGTGTATATATAAACTGTACCAATAGCCATCTTCCCAAAACTGGTTTGCAGTCTGGCTTTATCAGAGTATCTGGGGGCACTACCAGAAATGTAATTCCTAGGCTCTACACCAGAACTCCTACACTGAACCTCCAGAAGGTAGAACCTTGGAATTGTTTTTAAAACATATTTCTCGTTCAGATGTGAAGGCAGTTTGGGGTATGTCACAGATGGCAATATTGTCTTCAATAATACTTGTCCTCTCCTAACATAATCTCCTAAAATAAAAATGAAAAAAATTTTTCATACCCTTTTCCTTTGAAAATGCTATGTCTAAAAAAAATTACAAATTATCTACTAAATGTTATTAGTAAAATACTGTAAAAGCCTTATCACGGTTTCGATTGTTTTATTTATTTATTTTATTTTTTTAAAGATTTTATTTATGTATTTGACAGAGAGAGCAGGAACACAAGCAGGGGAGTGGGAGAGGGAGAAGCAGGCTTCCCGCTGAGCAGGGAGCCCAATGTGGGACTCGATCCCAGGACCCTGGGATCGTGACCTGAGCCGAACGCAGATGCTTAACTGACTGAGCCACCCAGGCGCCCATCGATTGTTTTAATTCAAGTGAGCTCATAAGTATCACAGTACTATTTTCTAAGAAACAACAACAAATAGTGAAAGTAAGTCCTAGGGTGAAATACTGCAATAATTTACAAGTGTGGGGTAGTTCTTAAATGATTCTGAGACACCTATTTGTGAAAAGGCAACTTATAGTTTACCATATTTCTTTCATTGATTCTAAAATTCATTTCTCTGTTTTCACATTTTAACATCTCTGAAATCAGGATATACCATAAAACTGGTAGCATTTCACAACATAACTGGCAGCATTTTTTCCTATTACTGTGTGTCCTACAATCAACAGTATCTAAGTTTCAATAAAATACTGTAAACACTAATTCTTCAGCTGGCATCAAAGACAGTTCCTCTAGGGGCGCCTGGGTGGCACAGCTGGTTAAGGGTCCAACTCTTAGTTTGCGCTCAAGTCGTGATCTCAAGCCCCGCATTGGGCTCTGTGTGGAGTCCACTTGAGATTCTTTCCCTTCCCCTCTGCCCCTCCCACTCATGCTCTCTTTCTCTCTCTCTCTCATAAATAAATCTTTAGAACAAACCAACCCCAGTTCCTCTAAAAACTCCAGTTAGGAAATAATTTGCTAGTCTGATTCAAATTACATGGTATATGAAAATGAGGAACATAGTTTTCTTAAAAAAAAAAAACTGTAATTATCAATGGAAGGTACTACTACTCCTCCCTTTTCCACCATGCCAGTCAGCCTTACAATAGGACCTAACAGAAAACATACTCAAGAGTGTCATATATGTAGTCAGTATTTTCTAGGCCTCATTTGTAAACTAATGAGTAGATGAACTCCAAGGCTTCTTTTAGCTCTTAAAGTCTACAATTCTATAACCTTGATTATTTAATTATTAATATTGAGCTCACCACAATTCTCATTTCCTCTTCTCTTCCCAACCCTACTCTGTAGTTCAAATTAGCAGGTCATAAAAAGCAGTCAATAGGTTTATTTTGTTTGTCAAACTGTTACAGAATAATAAGGCTTTAAAAAAGCAAAGTAGATCCTTGAGGAATAAGATGTTAAAAATCCATCAGTACTTTTGAGAGTTCGGCTGAGAGGATGACCTTAAACTACTTCTTGTCGTAAACCTTCTGCTTTTTGTTACTAAAATACTATGACTTTATCATAATCACACCACTATGAATATTTTTTTTAAAAATAAGACTATCAATTTGACTCACAAGGCTATTTCGATGTTTTAATTTTTCTAACCTTTTCACATTGTTATTTAAAAAAAGAAGAAAAAAGGAAAGAGTAAAATTTGTTTAGTATGAACATTTAGCACCCCTAAGCTTTTCAGTGGTCATAATTCATCTTTACATCTCTACTGCTTAGCAAAGTGCCTCACACAAGATTTCTGAAGCGAACTGCTTTTGTGGACTGGTAATATTCAAGTACAGATATTATCTAGTGAATCCTGATTTAAAACTGGTCAAATTATAATATTCAGGTTTGACAGAATTAAGCAGAACCCACTAAAAAAAACTACTGTTAGTATAATAAAGAAGTTCACAGTTTTACTCTAAAATCCGCTTTAAAAAAAGGCCTTATAAACCAAAATGACTGTTTCCTCAAAATTCTAGATGATAAAATAAGTATACAACAAGTACTTAAACTTTTATTGTTTCTTAGCCTTGCTTTACTAAGCAAGGTGGGAAACAAGGCAGGGGAAGGAAAATCAGGTTGGGTAGATTTCTTAGCTGAAGGCAGATAAGAAAGGTGGATAATTTTTTTTATTTCTAACTCTGAATTAATCTTATAGAGAGTAATTTCATTGCTTTTTTAAAAGTAGGCATAGCTTTTACTGGAAATAGATGAAAGGATTCCAACCCAAGAAGCCAAACATAAAATGTATGGTCTTAGGATTTGCAGTTCTGTTCTAACAATCGAAATTCATAGATAAGACCTCAATGTACTTTTCACAAAACATCACTAACATCCTTATATGATACCCTACATTCTGCTAACCTACGTAAAGTAAGTTGCTGGCTGCCTGATGAACAGTTATTAAGTATATTAATTATTTACGTAGCTCAAAACTAAGAGAGTAAAATAAAAAGAGAACCAGAAACCAAGCAATGATAATTACTCCAAATAATTAATGACTCATTCTGCCTCTGTTGAAAAACTGCTTGAGTTACTTAAATAATGTAGACTCTTTCCTCAACACTGGAAATATATTTGGTGTTTTTAAAAACCAGTAACAAACAAAAGAGGCACACAATTTCTGCAACTTTTAAATTTCGGAGATGTCAAACGACTTTTTCCACTGGTTTACAGTTTTATGAATAGACAAATCTATCCTAAAACTAAAATATACTTTAAAATAAGTATCACTATTTCCTAGTTGTGTCGTGGGTTCTTATCTTTTATTAGTATGGAATGCTGACTGTATCTTAATTTTACTTGACATCAAATTTTACTTGAAGTTGTTAAAAAAAAAAAAAGAACTAGTAATGATGGGTTTATGTAGTATCATGAATACAATAAAACCCTGTGATGAAGGGGGTGGCGCCTGGCTGGTACAGCATGGGACTCTTCATCTTGGGGTTTTGAGTTCAAACCCTACGTTGGGTGTAGAGATTACTTAAAAATAAAACCTTAAACACACACACACACACAAACAACCTGTGATAAAGCATCTTAGGACAAATGCAAATTTGGGCACATGACTGGCAATTGGTTTATGTCTTCTGCCCAGGCCTACATTCTTTTTTTTTGTTTGGCCAGGCCTGCATTCTTAAATGGGGGCACTAAAATTCTTATTTTCTGTGGAGGCAAGGAGTTAACAAAAGGCAGCCAATCTGGAGAAATAGGAAGTTAGAAGGTGGGTACCCACGTTGTGTTCCCAATATTCTCCCAGCTCAATATCCCTGTATTGGGTTGATGACACAAAGCACCATTAATTTCAAGATTCCTGGAATGGCTGGCTGTTTTCCTAGTAGTTCCAACCAACTCCAATATATTTAAATGGTAAGAAAATATCACAATCAGGCAGTGTTCTACAGGGGCATTTTGAGTGATCCAGCAGGAACTCTTACTAGCAGCACTCACCAAACTGCCCAGATCACTTCACCTTCATGATAATGCAACTCTAAATTTTATATCATGGAATTTTTGGACACCACTTATTATTTTATGGTATGATTTTATCGTACCACTCTTCCCAGTTAAGATTTGATACTCATATTTATTACTGGGTACCTCCACATGCCCTTGCTCCTGTGCTATGGTCTTTTCCCAATATCCACTTGTCTTCTCAATAGAGAAGAAACTTTTGGGGTTAGTTGTCAATATTTAGAAAATCTATTATTTTTCCAAGAGAGAGTGATCATTATTCAAGACAACCAATACTTTGTGGAACACATTTATAAATTTGGACAGGAACAACAAAAGTATAATATTTACAACTTATAATACAAAAACATCCATATATTCCTATACCATATGCCATATTTTTTTTCAGTCACTTATAAAATGAATTCACTGAACTGTATTACAATCTCCCCAATATTAGGTATTTGTTCTAGTACTAATTTTTAAGCATAAGCCCAACTTACCCGGACAAGTGCATCATCTATGATATGGTCACGTCTGACTTTGAGTCTCAAATACGGATTCAACTGCTGTCCTTGAACTAAGCTGTAGAGAACAGTGATTCTTCGTTCACTGTACATGCGAATTCTATTGTCATAATATAATCCCAAATTCTTTGTGACAGCATTCAATATAAAGGGACATGTCATGAAAGAGAATTTGTTCTCTGTTTCTACTTTGAAAAAAGTATAATCTTTATCCATTTCTAGAACATCATTCAGTGGTTCATTAATAAACTCTTCAAAAGGGATAAGTGGTTTTCGGCAATCCAGAGTTTTAACACCAAGTTCAGTTTCCAGTGGGTCCACTCGAGGACCTTTCTTATTTCTTCTTTCCTCTCCCAAAAGCTCCTGAAGTGTCAATTCACTGGACTCAGGGATGGGCTCTTCATCATCTTCTTCATTATGATTTGTGTCCACTTCCCCACCCACTACATTTGCATAGTAAACCATTTTCAAGCACTTTGAAGCAGCAACAATAGCATCATCGTCATTCACTAGATTCCGACTGTTAAATTCATTGCTTATGACTTTGTAAGTAATAAGCTGCTGAAATGTTTCCATCATTCTACGAATCTGGTCTGCACTGTATTTAGACCACAGTCTAACCAATTTTCCTTGGGCTGCAAGGGGTAGCTTACTCATTGCTTTGCAAAATAACGGCAAAGCCATTTCCAGATACTCAGGACTGTGGAGATTTCTATTCTCCATTACAATAATGAATAAATTCAGATAATTAGGATCTCGAGAGTATACATTGTGATACGTCAAGTCACATTCCACATTAGGTGACAAATATACAAGTGCATTGAGAAAAGCAGTTTCTATTTTTTCATTAGAGAGTAATCTGGTATAGACCCTTCTAATGGCCTCAATATCCACAGACACATCATCAGGGCCTAATTTTTGTAAGTTGTTATCTCCTTGTGAACTATCACTTATCCTTGAAGAAGATGCTTCTGAATCTTCTTCCATAGCAGCAGCAGAACATGCAGCTTTTTCCTTTTCATCTTCATCTTTGTCTTCATCCTTTCCTTGAAGAGATTTCAGTTCTTCCTTGGTGTGTTGTTTGACTTTCCGAAAGCTCTGTACCAATGCCTCAGCACTAGAAAAAACTCTTCCAATAACACGGATTAAAGGGGAATAATCCTCTCTCTCTCTACATAATTCAAGAATTTCATATACCGTCTCTTCTGTTAGGTAAGTCACATCTAGAAAATTAGAGAAAAAAAAGAACATTTGTAAGTATGTTTAGTTTGTCTTAACAAGTTCTAGTGTAAAGTAAAACAGCCATTTTGTACTCAATACCATTTATAACTTACAACTCTTTTAAAATATATCTAATACTTAGAGTCAACAAAATATATTTACTTATTTTTGTCAATGAACTACTATTAACTGCAACAACCTCACCCATTCTTTTACATTCTTTCAATAATACGTAGCTTTTAATGAGCTCAAACTCTTTTCACAATCACAGTGGAAATTAACACGTAGCTTTAATTTATAAATATAAACCAAGATAATCATGTGCTGATTTGATTCATCACAATACACCTCTTACAACCTCACTTTAGAGCAGAAACACTACTGTTCTGAGATGTTTCTTATTTCACTACTCTTCTCAAAAGACTGAGGAAGGCAAGAAAGGGTTCCTTCAGCATCCTCTGGGAAAAAGCCCTTGTCTTACTTTTATGTATCTTAAAATCAAACTGGTTCCTTTTGAGTCTTCCTGTTTAGTTTTTTCCAGGGTGGTCATTCTGTGGGTGATTGAGAAAAATTTACTATACCATTTCTCATGAGATCTGAAGTTGACAAACACTGCCATCTGTAGCCAGGAATCAGGTTGGAATAAACAGGAAATAGTTACAGAGTAATAAAAAATATAGTAGAAGGCAACTTACAGCAGACAAGTGAAACATTACTATGTAGCTACCAAAATCTTTTTCCTCTCCTTTCTGGGCAGATTTGGACCACATCTCCCAGCTTTCTCACGTTTTTAAGGTTAAGTGCTACTTGCAGGCCAAGGCTTTTCGTTCTGGCTAATGGGATGATGCTCCCAGGATGCTCTGGAAGCCACGTGTTGAAGATAACAATGTCACTACAGCACCATTTCTTTTCTTTTTTTTAAGATTTTATTTATTTGACAGAGAGAGACACAGCGAGAGAGGAAACACAAGCAGGGGGAGTGGGAGACAGAGAAGCAGGCTTCCCGCCTAGCAGGGAGCCTGATGTGGGGGTAGATCCCAGGATCCTGGGATCGTGACCTGAGCTGAAGGCAGACGCTTAACGACTGAGCCACCCAGGCACCCTACAGCACGACTTCTGAATGATTATGTGAAGCAGAACTTAGAAGCCAACCCAGAATATCATGGCTTTTAGATGAGCCAGAAATAAATTCCTACTTTGTTTAATAAGCTAGTGCTTTCTGGTATGTACTTAATATTGCAGTGTAGTTCATCCTTACTAATATAGAAAGAAGCTTCTCACCTTTCCCTACCTTGCCTTCAAAGTCTTTAAAATACCAGTAGACTGTCTAAATTATGCTTAATCCTTCTTGGTACTTTTCTGGTAATAAAAATTTTGTAAGATAAGCTGATTGTTTTTGCAACTTATCACTATTATTTTTGCAGTCTGTATTATTTAAATCCAAGGGAGTTTTATTATGTTTTTCTATTACATCCATTCTCCCCCATAAAGAAATAACCCTGTAAGAGGCAAAAATGACAGGAGGCAATGAAAGGCCAAACCAAGTATCAATTTATTACACATTTTCAGAGTTATAGTAATGTTAACAAGTTGAAATTCTAATGAAATCACAGAAGAAACAAAAAAGGAAAGAACATTTCAATGATTTTTGAGACAAAAATCTCTGGAGCCAGTTACTATTGCAGGGGTGAGAGAGTATAGCAGTTTGCTGGCATGCATTTTACTTCCCTCTCACATCTGTCTCTAAATAGTAGCTTAGACCTCCATTATCACCTTTTTAAATACTTTTATATTTGCTCTTTTTATATTTGCCATTATTCCCTTTCAGATAAAAACCAGATAAACATATGGCTCTAATTCTCTTCACCAACAAAATTTAAATCTATATGTATATCCCCTTGAGAGGAATGAAGAGTAAGTTTGGAGGTTATGGAATGTGTAAGCATTCCACTCCCAAAAGGCAATGCCACTGGATGAAACACATTAGAACAATAAAGAGAAACTCCATGTGTGTTCCCTCTCTTATGCTTTGCTTACTCAAACACACACAAAAAGAATTTTAACATGCTGTTTTCTAAAACTCCAAGTTGTCACCTTCTACTCAAATGTTAATTTATTCCATGCAGTTTAATCTGAGCTTTCATAATATTCAACTTTTTCATAGAAAGCACTGAATACAGTGATTAAAGAGGAAAACCATGTAAAACATTCCAACTCAAGGAGTAGTAAATCTCAATGCTTGGAGAATCATACAATTGACAACTCATAGATTCAACACCTCAAATAATAAACTCCCCGGTACTTAACATGAACTTCAATTTAAAAAAAGAAGGAAAAAACCCAACATTTTAAAATTAAAATTAGCTTAGCTCTCATGTACTCAACTCTCATGATCTATTCTCAAAAGAAAAACAAAAACAAAAACAACCCACCCTTCATTTTCTCACTTACAATCTGAGATAAGCTAAATAATCACAAAATTTCACCTTACCAAAGCTGAGAAATATACCTCGACACTATTTTTCTCTTATGACTTGCATGAATATCAGGTAACTGGGGATAAAATAAACTGTTTTAATATTCAAACAAGAACATAAATGATTGTATTTCAAATAAAAATACAAAAATAAAAATATTCTGACCCTAGAGTCAAACCACCTCATTAATAAAAGAAGTTAAAATATCCTTTAAACATTAGATAATAGAATTTCACTTTACAAATCAACGATATTACCTGTTCTAATAGCTAAAGGCAGAATGAATGCTCTGGGCAAAGATAATTCAAAAACTTGAAAGTTCCATGTTACTTATATGTACATGTATGTTTTTTTTGATCCTTAAGGACTATCATACATGTCTGCTATTGCTGAAAGTATTCAAATGTTGGTAAACAGGTAAGGCTAACCAATTACTAAAAGGATATGAAACCGTTAATGACGGACTATAAAGGATATAATTTTCAACTGATAAAAAAATGTCTACAAACAATGCTGGATAGTACCCCAAGAGTTTTGTGTCCTGAGTTAATACTAGTTTAGTTCACATGAATATGCCAACTTAAATTTTCTACTTAGATTACTTCTAACTCCAAACTAGAATTAATTATTAATCATTAAGTATCTAAAAGGTGATCTTATGAAACTCTGGTCTTCCTCGAACTCTCTAATATATCTGGACAGACACTGTAGGCTGGCTAACTCCAAATTTATTCACCCCCTCTTCTCTGACATGCCATCATACAGAAACTGTAAAAACTAAACACTCGTATTCTAATCCTCATTTGCACCTGAGGGATGACATGTGGCACAGGTCTGCCGATTACGTAACTGAAAGTCCACTGATGAACTTCTGAGGGTTTATTTTCCTGATAAATGGGGTCAAACATGATTAACTCATATTTTGAGTACAACAAAAGAATCTCCTAGATTTTATTAGTATATAAAATAAGCTAATACCATCTTCAAATTAAGCAAAAGCTATACATGTCTCTACAAATGATAAAATACTGTCCTTCAAATTAAAAAATTAAAAACAATGTTTACTAATATCTCAAGACCATTTTCCATAAGACAATGCTATATAGGCCAATAAAAACACCATCAAATTGTGGAAGAAATAAAAATGGAGCACCCCAAATAGTCTTTGCATTTTGAATAAATTATTCAGATACATTATTTTACAGGAAAGAGAACAAATTATATATTTTGTCTATTAATTTTATGGAGATTATATTGGTCAAATATAATACACTATAGTACTGACAAAGTCTTAATCTATTAAGGAAGTGGCAGGCCTGTCAACAAATACTTAAATTAAGCAGAGGATAATTTTAGAGACACATAGGTAATTCAGTCTTCACTGTGACAAATGGACTCATATACATGTACTGTACAACATATAAAATTTCTTAACGTGATTTCTACCTTCATGCAAATGATCATTAAATGAACAGCTGTATAAGTTCAACCACAAAAATACCAAATTTTACCACACCATGAATCTGATCTTTGGCCCCTGCTACCAGACTGTCAACACCTATAGTTTCTTTTATGGGCTTTAACTCTTTAAGAGTTAATCTTTAGATCTGTTCTATTACGATATGTAGGTATTCCTTCCTTTTCGAAAGTTCCCACTAGGCTACTTCACTTATAGTAAGAAAGTTAAAAAGCAAAAAAGCATTTAGTGTTTGTTTTACTGCAAGCCATTATAGAGGCAACACATACTGTGAAGAGCGCAAGTGGCACTGACAATCTCCTTCCCCAGAAATTACACTCAGCATCTCAGCCTCAAGTCACCATAGTCTTGAACTGTGTCTGTAGGCATCTATCTGTGTTTATCTCAATTCATTTTGTACATCCATTAGCAAGATGTGTCCTAAGGTATCAGAAAAGCCTAAGAGAGGCTTTTTTTTTGGATAAGGGAACCTCAAAATGTTTCCATATAAAGTAATGGTAATTGCTTCTTCACTGTGTATGCCATTTTGGCTCATGAAAGTTTCATAGAAATGCTCTACTTTCAGATAGTGGGGGAAACTGTATAGACATCTTCTGCTAAACACCAGTAATCTCTTCCTGAAAAGTGTGAAACTGCTAACTGGGAGCTTATTTCCGATTATTTTAATTGGAAAAAATTATAATATCTTCTTACAACAAAAAACCCCTTATTTCCTAAAATGTAACCAAAATAGAGTAAATAATTATGATAAGTAACTATCTTGTTAAGGCACAAAACACTCTGCTTCCTAAATCATCAAGTCATAAACTTAATAACAAAAAGTTGTTCTTCATGAGTAACATGACCTATCTTAAGGGACAGCAACACTCTAGACCCAGACACCCTTTGTTGACGTGCTGTTCAGAATGCCTTCAAGTGATTCTGACACTCTACTAATTCCATATAAAATGCACCAATACTTTCCCTAGATAGTGTTTTGTTTAAAATATTGAACTGAGTTTTTCAGACATAAATTAAAGAACATTAAAATTAGAGACACAAACATTCACAATGTTTATCAATAAAAAGAGATGTTCTACTGAGAAAATGTTAAATGAAGAAACATTCCTCTATGGTATATCTGTATATTCTGTAATGTATGTATATTCCTGAAAAGACACTTAATCTACAAAATTCTACACTTAACAAAATTTTTACGCAAAAAACAGTTTGCAGACTATTCAACACATATACACTTTTGTAATGAGAACCAACAAATATAATTAACAATAAAAATAAAAGTACTAGTGTAGTTAAAGCATTTGTAATTCCTAGTAGAAAAAATAATACAGTAAATAGAAAATTACAGAAAAAAGGGAGTAGGAGAACAGAGTAGCATATTGGAAGAAAGTATAAGGAACTGCTAAATTACACAGACTTGACCAAAAATAGGAAACAAAGACTGGGAATAACCACTCAAGAAGCACCTATGATGAAGCACATAGACAAAGAGATGTGTCCATCCACCCTCTACTATAATCCCCTATAGCTGGCTGCATTCAACTGCACCAGCACATTCTACATTTAGTAACTATTACTCTGTGGTGCACACTTGCTGGAGAAATGTGTATAATGGAGTCAATGCAACTTCCCCATTACAGATACTGACAACATTCACATACTTATCCACAGTGTGTGAGCTAAATCATGTAACAGAACCACACATTTTGAAGCTGTGTAAAGTTGTTATCAAGTTATGAAAACACCTTTACTGTGAGGTTAGAGTAAAAGATATAACACAATTCCATGTCACCAATTAAATTAAATCTGCATTTAAATCATGCTACTGAAAACTTCAGAGGTGTTCTCCAACTTATACATGTCTTAAACAAAAAGCTTTCTTTTAAAATACAATTCCTCTGGTAGGGCTGAGCCCTTTCAGTTATTCAGAAATTCAATTACCTTGTTACTAACACTGATTATCTTCACTGAGGAAAAGAAAGCTTGGATTTGAAGATTAAAAATATATATATATATATATATACACACACAAAATATATTTATATTATGTATATATATAAAATATACATATATATTTTAAACAATTTGGAATACAGGATCATTTAGAAAACAAGAGCTTAGGTGAAGACTGCCATTGGTAGGTGATGATGATTCTTGGCAGCATGAGTGTGCCAAATGCCTAGAAGAAACTGAGCAGAATATGGGAAGAATATTAGAAAGAAAAACTGAATTATTTCTCAAGTAATGGCTACAAAATTTTGCTTTGCCCTCAGAAATGGAAAAGACTGCCAACACTTCTTTCTGCTTCTTTCACCTCATAGTTCTAGGGTTCCACAACTCATTCCACATATTCAATCCAGCTATTTGATAATTTAATTAGATTTTGTGGTCTAATTTAGGAGATTACCACTTAATACATTTTTCCTAGTGGAAAATGTTCAAAACTTCCAATCAATCCATTAACAAAGGAACTTTTGGAATATAATCTGCTTCTAACTAGGGACCATCAGAACACTAAAATGTTGTTAAATCATAACTTCAATTATTAGTGCTGTCCTTTACCACAATAAACAAATAAATAGAGTGGTAAATAAATACCACTATACTACCATGTCCTAATGTCACACAATTAGACAAAACAAACAAAAACCTTACACATTTTATTTAAATAAATCTCCAATCTGGTTTTCAGTCAAAAATTCTCAATTAAAAATAGAACATCTTACCTCTAAAATCATCTCTTGCTCCTTGTCCTTCCTTCTTGTTCATTTTTATGTCAGAGCAGGAGTTGTTAGGGGCACCTTTCGAGTTTTCAAGGTAAGCTGAGCTTGCTCCTTTCTTGGAGGGATGAGGATCACAGAGTTTTGCATTAATCTTATAGAGCTCGAGGGCTTTAATAGCTGCTGCATTGTTATCCATACGAAGAAAAGTTGGACAGGAAGCACAAAACTCATTCGTGCAGGCCTCATTTCCACAGCCCTCAGTTAACTGGTGGTAGTAGCGTTCTATTAGATGCTTTGCAGCTGCTCGCTTCCTGTAGCAAACATTCAAACAACAAGCACAGTGATTAAGATTAGTATAGCTCTCATGTAAAAAGCTCAACAGATCTTAAGGCAAGGCAAGTTAGTGAAGCACTAAAGTAACAAATATGCGTATTAAGATGAGTGTAGAAAATGAAGATCCACTGTTTATATAAACTTTTAACTAGTGAAATGTTTGATAAAATACTGCCTAAGATACTATGATAAAGAACAGCAATGCTTATCAAAATCATTGCTGAAATAAAATATGCTTTTCTTTGGTTTAAAAAAAAGGGAGAAAAAAACTTGTTTGATGGTATACGTGCTTAAATTATTTAGTACAACAGATGAAAATCACAAGGTTTATGGCCAAGAGTTTTTGTATTTTATCATTTAAAAAAACTAACATTAAGAAAATGAGAGTCAAGTTAAAGTATCAATCCAACTTCCCTTTATATAATTACTATTTTGTTTTAATAGTTTGTAAATACTTGATTTATAGTTAACACAACTTCTATCTGGAAAGAAAGTTTTTTCTCCAATTACCTACGATACGGGAGATTTAAAAATAAACTTATAAATGTAATCTCCAAAGTGTGTTATACTGCAAGAAAATGATTCTGAGCATACAATCTTGAACCCAAAACATGTCAGTGAACTTGCTCATTAATCCCATGTCATAGAAACAAGGAATATTTTAAGTTCCCTTAGGGCAAAATCTTATGTTTCACTACGTTGTGAACCTAAAATATGTAGATTCACGTTCGTAACTGGCTGTTCCAGCAGCGCTTCCAAAAATACTGAAGAAGAGATTATTTCATCAAGCAAGAAGCTGGGCTACAATATCTATCTCTATGGTTTATTCAACTCTAAAATCTATGCTTCTACTGTCTGATGATTTGAGATTACCATAATTTAAAGAAAGTAGTCTACTGGATCCAAAGAAATATTCATTCATAGCTATTCCTTTTGGTCTCAAATTCATATGCAGAGGAATAAAAACTACAAAGAATCAAAACGATTAAAAAAATTTACTTGACTCTCAAAATGTTCCTACAATTATCTTACTAACATGTAAGACTAAATGGCAACTGGCAACAGAGTTCACATCTTGTTAATTGTGAGCTATATCTTGTTAATCATGAGAAACTGAACAAGAAGGCAAATGAGTAAGTAGATAAGGGACATACTAGTTAAGTCCAATTTTGTCTCAAAAGTAGAACTTTGTCTCTAATCTATCAAGGTAAGTGACAAAGACAAGCACAATTAACCCCTGAACAATGTTGGCATTAGGGGTGCCACCCCTTTGTATAGTTGAAAATCTGCATATAACCTTAGATTCCCCTTAACTACAAATAGCCTACCATTGACCAGAAGCCTTCCCAATAACATAAAAAGGTGATTAACACTTTCATATGTTATATGTATATGTTATATGTACTACTATATATATTCTTACATTAAAGTGAGCTAGAGAAAAGAAAATATAAAATCTTAAGGAAGACAAAATACATTTACAGTACTGTACTGGATTTATCAATACGTAGTTTATATATCTATTTTAAAAAACCTGCATGTAAGTGGACCCACACAATTCAAACCTATGTTGTTCAAGGGTCAACTGTAATTCAGAAACATTCAATTCATTCTGATGCTATTTTCCAGATGTCCCATGCAAATCCATGCATGCAAAGAGAGAGAAAAAAAAAAACCCTACAAAACACACTTAAAAATTGCATGGGCATCACTTAATAGTTATTTTATTACATGTAGCTATAAACAATCCAACTTTTGAAAATTAAAGATTATTATTCCAGATATATCACTATGCAAAATATTAAAGTGACAACATGTAAAAGAGAAATACAGAATCTGGAAGATTTACACCATATGTTGCTATCCTTTACTAAAGAATGGGAGATTAATAAAACCATCCTATCCCGAAATACAGTGGCTTTCCAGAAAGAAAATGTAAATGGACTGTATTTCTACTCTGTAGAAAAATTATGAACATATATCAAAGTCTTAAAAATTAATAGAGAATTATACAAATCAGAGATCAAGTGAAAATAATAGGACAATTTTGCAAAAATACACTGTTTCTATGAAATCTGGAAAAAAGTGACATGCCAACAACGGGATTATTTAAATGAACTGATAACCATTCACAGAATGGACTAAATGAAAATTACCAACATCTGAATTTGGCAAGTCTTCCTCATTTATCACTAATTGATAAAAAATCAGTTACAAAGTTGTAAATGTAAGATGAGGCCACTTTTACTTCAAAGTGTTAACATTTTCTCTAACCGATGTGACTGAATAGGTTTTTAAAAAATTCCTCAATGTTTCTGGTTCTAATTTATTTTTTCCATAATAAACATGCTACTTCTATATTAAAAATCAATAAATATGGAGAAAATGTATTAACATTTTGATTTGAATAGCCTCAAGGCTTACCAAATTGTCCATATGACTTTTTAATGATTAATCACCAAAATTCAAAATACCAAACACTAGTTTGGTATATATACAAATACATGATTTGAATAACCTCAAAGCTTAAATTGTCCATATGACTTTTTAATGATAAATTATCAAAATTCAAAAACCAAACACTAGTTATTTTCTTAATAAGAATGTCAGGTTTTGTCCTAAGAAAAATCCCCCCAAAACCCAGTCATATTACATAATGCTTCTGTATGTAATGCATAAAGGAGTGTGAACAGTAAAAATAAGACAAGACTGAGAAATTAGCAGACCTGCATTAAGTGACAGCTCCTTCTGCCTCTAATAACCTGTACAATCCTAAACAAGTAATTCCCTGAGCCTCAGTTTTCCCATCTTTCAGTTCTAAAGTTTAGGTTATTCTATGTAATAAACAGGCAAACACAGTACTAGTGTTTGAGTGTCTGGTAACATACTAGACATATTGCTAGGCACTCTGGCACAGGTTATCTCATTTGAATCCCATGAGGATTATCTTCAGTTCACAGCTAAAAGAGACAGAACTGAAAGAGTAAAATCATGTACTCAAGATCACACGAAGAAAAATGCAGAATCAGGACAAGGATAGGAGTCAGGGGTCTTTTGGCTCTGGAGTCTAAGTCATTTCCACCATATTGTCTCACAGAAAGTGATTCATTTCAAAATAATTCTTAACAATAACAGTACTAAAAACTCCTAAAGGAAAAAAAAATTCCCATAATATGTAACTGAAAAAAAAAAGCAAAAACTCTGAAAAATCAAAATCTGAATCTCATATTTATGCATATCCGCAATCTCACAAGTACACCAAGCTTTTTGAGGAAGATACCACAACATTCTGTAAAGTTAATGTATCTGTAATTTCCTGAGAACCTATGTGCTATAGATGTTCCCACTTTAGAAGACTGTAAACCCTACTAACTAAGAGCTTGCACTCTGAAGCCAGACTCCCCAAGTTCACATGTTGGCTCTGCCACTTAACTATGTGACCTTGAATGAGTTACTTAACATTTCTGTGTCTCAGATTCATCATTAAAGTGATGGTATACGTAACGATTATCATGGCTGTGAGAGAATTAAATGAGTTAATATATATAAAGTAGTTAGAACACTGCTTGGCACCTAGTAAACACCATGTGTTAGCTGCTATTACTGTTATGATTATTACTAAGATCCTCATAAGTCTATGAATTAGCTATATAAGCCATCACTCTGCTGATGTTCAGAGCAGTTACATAACAAGTCACACATCTAATAAGAGATTTGAGCCCAGGCTTGACTCAAAATTGGGGTTTTTCATACCACTACGGGGAGATTTAATACCAGACAGAAGAAAGTAGGCCCCTCTATTCAGTCTGCTTCTCTGCCCAAGACCTAGAAATAGCAGCTACACAGATGAGACAGGACTGAAAGGAGGCCATGCCAGAACCTCCACGTTATCCGTGGAACCAACCATATTAAACATTTTTCTTCTTTACTCACACCAATGATACCCTGAACTATCTCTACAATTCTGTATCCCCACCTAATTTAGAGCATATAAAAGGCCTCCATGTTGGGAACGTGGACACGAATAATGACATTTTTATAAATAAGTTGTGCAATGTTAATCCCTATATAGTAGGAGTCACCAAATCTTAGCTTGTGGGCCAAACCTAGCCTGCCACCTGGTTTTTGTAGCCCCCAAGATAAAAATGGTTTTCACAATTTTAAATGGTTGACAAAGTCAGAAAAAAAATATTTTGTGACATGCAGAAATTATATGAAAACCAAATTTCAGTGACCAAAAGTCTCATTAAAACATAACCAAGGTCATTAATTTAATTATTGTCTATGGCTGTTTTTGCACTACAACAGCAGAGTTGAGTAGTTTTAAGACACTGTACAGCTTGCAAATCCTAAAATAAATACCACCTGGCCCTTAACAGAAAAAATTTCCCAACTCTTAATTTAGAGTCTGTGTTCTTTGCTCTCCGTGACATTTCCATCTAAGCACATGGCCTGCTCACTCTTACTCCTCAGCAAATCAATGCAGCAAAATGTGTACTTTTCCCCAACTATGATTAAAGGAGAGAGAAAGAAAAAGGATAAGAGAAAAAAAGAAAAGAACAAAACGATACAGAAAAAAGGAAAGAAATGAAGAGACTCCTTCCCCAAGCAGATCCCTTTAGGGACACCTTTTCTGCCACTCATAATCTGCTACTCTGCCACTCCACAAGAAGTGGAGCTATGGCTTACTTTCTTTTTTAAAAAGTTATTTAAATTCCAGTTAGTTAACATAAAGTGTGTATTAGCTTCAGGTGTACAATATAGTGACTCAACACTTCCACACAACACTCAGTGTTTATCACAACAAGTACATTCCTTAATCCCCATCACCTATTTAACCTATCCCCCCACCCATCTCCTCTCTGGTAACCATCAGTTTGTTCTCTATAGTTAAGAGTCTGTTTCTTGGTTTTTTGCCTTTTCCCCCTCATGTTCGTTGGTTTTGTTTCTTAAATTCCACATGAGTGAAATTATATGGTATTTGTCTTTCTCTGACTTATTTCACTTAGCATAATACACTCTAGCTCCATTCATGGTGTTGCAAACAGCAAGACTTTATTCTGTTTTTATGGCTGAGTAATATTCCATTGTGTATATATACCACATCTTCCTCATCCATTCATCAGTTGATGGACACTTGGGCTGTTTTCATAATCTGGCTATTGTAGATAATGCTGCTATAAACACTGAGGTGCATGTATCCCTCTGAATTAGTATTTTTGTATTCTTTGGGTAAATACCTAGCAATGCAACTGAAAATACAAAAGTCCTAGAGGAGAACACACACAGTAACCTCTTTGACATCGGCCATAACAACTTCTTTCTAGATATGTCTCCTGAGGAAAGGGAAACAAAAGCAAAAATGAACTATTGGGACTTCATCAAGATAAAAAAAAAAACTTCTGCACAGCAAAGGAAACAATCAACAAAACTAAAAGGCAACCCACAGAATGGGAGAAGATATTTGCAAATGACATATCTGATAAAGGGCTAGTATCCAAAATATATAAAGAACTTACAAAACACCAAAATAAACCAATAATACAATTTGAAAATGGGTAGAAGACATGAATAGATATTTTTCCAAAGAAGACATCCAGATGCCCACAGACACATGAAAAGATGCTCAACATCACTCATCATCAGGGCAGTACAAATCAAAACTACAATAAGGTATCACTTCATATGTGTCAGAATGGCTAAAATCAACAACACAAAGAACAGCTGTTGGCAAGGATGTGGAGAAAGGCGAACCCTCTTGCACTGTTGGTGGGAATGCAAACTGGCACAACCACTGTGGAAAACAATATGGAGGTTCCTCAAAGTTAAAAATATGGCTTACTTTCTATCATTTCCTCACATTTCACGACTTTTCTTGAATCAATGATGGAGGGCAAGTGAGATCTTCTAGTGAGAAAGCTCTCAAAGTTAAAGTAGACAACTGAAAATATGCATTTGAAACAGACAATACTTTCTATTTACTTATTTTATTTCTAAGGCTCAATTTGTGAGACAGTTCTACAAATAAATTATATGTGGGAGGCCAAACTTACTCTAGAAAAGCTGACAGAAATCTTAAAAAAATAGTTTCACCTGAGGGGGAAGGGCACTGAGGTCAGCAATTTGAAATGCATGGAAAAAAAAAAAAAAGAAAAGATGGAATGATGGACAAAAGGATATATGATAAAACAAGGTAAATATTAGTAAAATCTAGATGATAGACATATTGAGTCAATTGCAAAAATCTTTCAACTTTGCTGCATGTTTGTTAAGTTTTCAAAATAAAACACTGGGAGAAAATACTGTCACCACACTGTAACTTTTTAGAGCGGTCAACTGGCAGAAGAAATGGTTTCAGCCATCAGTAGCTGAAAAAGGAAAACCAACATGTCATCAATGGCACTATTACTGTGTTTTCTGACTTTAAATCTAGTTTTTGAATCAATCCAGTATTCAACAAAACAAAAACAGAACAAAAACAGCCTACAATAATGATAAAAATAAAAGTTGTAAGCTGACCATAACTATGCATAGCAACTTAACTTACCTACCATGGAGACAAATACTAGGAAAGTATGTTTAATATTCCTATGCCAATGGCAAGCCACTGGGGTTAGAACCACTGAAATGGCTGCCAACAATGTAGAAGATGAGAGCTGAAAAAAGATCTTAAACTTCATCTTCTTTGTTCCTGTATTAAATAAGTAATGAATACAGGAACGAAGAAGATGAAGCCACAAAAATTGCTACTGTCTGAAAGTACAGATATGTTAGTGAACAATGAGCAAACAAGATTGAAATTAGAATTAAAAACAATGATAGAACATAAAAGAAATAGTAACTGTGACATGCAACATAAAAACTAATGGTAAAGTACAGAATAATTAAAGGAGATAAAAAGGCAAAGATAAAAAAAGTCAATGTAAGTAGAGTGACTTTAATTGAATATGAAGTTAAATAAAGATATGAGTTAAGAAGCCAAAGATAAAAGGCTTATATAATGTCTAAAAAGCTAATAACCACTTACTTAGTGGTTTCTCAAAGTAAGTACATCTCTTTGTTCCTTCTGAGATGCTGCCTCTGTAAACACTCCACCCCCTCCCTCAAAGTTGCATTTAACACAAAAATTTTGGAAGTGAACAATGGTCTCCTAGATATATTACACCTCTTAGAAATGGATGACATTAAGACATCTGTGACACAGTTATGGTATGTTTAAAGTTGGGTCTGTTACAATGGAATTGCATGAAATATTAAATTATTTCAAGACTGAATCTATGATTGTGAAGTCATTACCACCATATCCAACCAATAAGCCATTAACTATAGAATAAGATATAATTTTCAGGGAAAAAATTATAATTATAAATCAGTATTTTTACTATAATAAAAACGTTTAATATAATAATACCTAAGCATTACTTTGAGGTATAATCTCAATACCCAGAGTGCCTGTTATACATTAAACATGAAATAAAATTGTAGAACCAAATATTTATATAAAATTATTCAACTTTAACCTGTTTTTGTTTTTTAAAAAGTGTCACATTTTACAGTGAAGTTATAATGAACAAACACCAAACTATATCCATCTACTTCCCTCCAATAAGATCCTAAAAGGGGAGAAACACAAAATACTTGTTGGCATTAGTGAACTACATCTATCAATTCTCTGTGATAATCATGAAATATAGTCTTTGACTTTTTCTCTGATTCAAATATAATCAAAACAGAAAATTTATTCCTTGGTTAATTATATACTTGATGATCTACCAATGACCAAGCAATATGTTATGAATTCGGTGATAAAGGTCTGGTTAACTGACTATTTTGCATTATAAATATTTGGCTCAGTCTTAAACTCTTTTTTAGGGGTTTAGGGAGCTGAGTAAACCTTGGAGTTACAGTTCATAATCATGATGAAAAGCCCAACTACAGCTTCACCCACTGGAATTATGTCCAACATTCTCATTTCTGGGGGGTGAAGAGCTGCTGAAGGGACTAGTTTCTGTCTGGCCTGACTTGGAGCACTGATGGAACCAGCATACACTGAATGCCTAGAGGCTACAGAAAACAAAAGACAGTTCACGGCTTGTTGCAGCACCAGAGAACCTGAAGAAAGATATTAAGAGGGTAAAAGACTATAAGCTCTTGAAAAAGTAATCAACAAACCCCTTCAGTTAGGAAACTACAAGCCTAAGTCCAAAGAAGATACACTCTAGTAAGAGGTTTTAGAGATACCAAGATGTCTGTCTGTCTGTCTGCCCCTCTATGAAGCCAGTTCACAGAGACTGTAAGAGGTGGCTGTTTTTTCAAAAGCAAAATCTACACAACAACAAAATAAAAGGCATATATTAAAAAAGAAAAAAAAGCCACACAAAAAAAGAGGGAATCACAGTTCAATTCCAATCAAAGGAACAAAATAAAGCTCTAGAAACGACCTTAAAGAAGCAGAGATATGGGGTACCTGGGTGGCTCAACTGGTTAAGCATATGCCTTCAGCTCAGGTCAGGGTGCTGGGATCAGCCCCTGTTGGGCTTTCTGTTCAATGGGAAGTCTGCTTCTCTCTCTGTCCCTCACCCCACTTGTGCTCTCTCTCCAAAAAAAAAAAAAAAAAAAAAAAAGGCAGAGATCTATGAATTACCTGACAAAAAAGCAACATAACTGCCTTAAGGAAACCCAATTTGCTACAAGAGAACTCAGGAGACAACTAGATGAAATCACCATGCATGAACAAAATAAGACTATCAACAAAAAGAAAACATAAAAAAGAACCAAACAAAAATTCTAGAGGTAAAGAATAAAATAACTGAATTGAAAATTCACGAGAGAGGATCAACAGCAGACTTAGTCAAGCAGAAGAAATTAACTCAAAGGCAGGCCACTTGAAATTACTGAGTCAGGGGTGCCTGGGTGGCGGTCGTTAAGCATCTGCCTTCAGCTCAGGTCAGGATCCCAGGGTCCTGGGATCGAGCCCCACATTGGGCTCCCTGCTCAGCAGGAAGCCTGCTTCTCCCTCTCCCACTCCCTCTGCTTGTGTTCCCTCTCTCGCTGTGTCTATCAAAAATAAATAAATAAAATCTTTAAAAAAAAAAAATTACTGAGAGGAAATTTAAAAAAATGAAAAGTGGAAGAAAGCCTAAGACACTTATAGAATACCACCAAGCTGATCAATATATGCATCTGGGGAATCCTAGGAGAAGAGAGAATGTGGCAGACAGCTTATTTGAAAAAGTAATGGTCAAACACCTACCAAATGTGAGGAAGGAAATGGACATCTCATTTTAAGAGGTAGGAAGGACTCCAACTATAATGAATCCAAAATGGTAGATACTAAAACCCACTATAATTACTAGCAAAAGTCAAAGACAGAAGGAATCTTGAAAGCAGCAGAAGAAAAATAACTAGTCAGGTACAAGGCAGCTCTCATTAGACTATCAGCAGATTTCTCAGCAGAAACCTTGCAGAAAGACCAGAAAGAAGTGGGACAATATATGCAAGGTGCTGAAAAAAATAACTACCAACCAAAAATACTGTATCTGGCAAAACTGACCTTCAAAAATGAAGAAAAAATAAATTGACCTCCAAGTATAAACAAAAAGCTGATAGTTCATCACTACTAGACCTGCCTTACAAAAAATGCAAAAGCAAGTCCTTCAACTTAAAAAAAAAAAAAAAGACTGTAAACAATATAAAATCTTGCAAAAATATGAAGATGTTTGGTAAAGGTAAATATATAGACAAATACAGAATCCTGTAACACTGTAATTGTGGTGAGTAAATCAATTCAAATAAATCTGAAAGATGAAAACATTTTTTAGAACTGTAAATATATGTTGAATGATACAAAAGATAAGAAGATGTAATTTGTGTCATCAATAACAAAAGGGGAGAGAGATGTAAAGGAGTAGAGCTTTTGTATGCAACTGAAATTGCTATCAGTTTTAAACAGATTACAACTGTAAAATGTCTTATGTAATAATCCTCATGGTAAACAGAAAGAAAATGCTTATAGAAGATACACAAAAGAAAGTGAGACAGAAATCAAAGCATGTCACCACAAAAAATATCAATGAAACACAAAGGAAGACCTCACAGGCAAGAAGAAAAAAAAACAACAAGACATACCAAAAACAAAAAAATGGCAATAATTAGTCTTCCCCATTAGTAATTACTTTAAATGTAGTAAGTGGATTAAACTCCCCAATCAAAAGACATAGAGTGGCTGAATGGATTTAAAAAAAGAAAAGAAACAGCTATATGCTACCCTATATTAGATATAAGGATATACAGACTGAAAATGAAAGGACTGAAAAAGAGATCCTATGCAAATAATAACCAAAAAAGAGAAGGAATGGTCTCATACATATATAGCAAATATATATATGAGATATATACACGCACAATCAGAAAAAAAAACTTGCAGTCAAAAATTGTAGTAAGAAACAACACATCATATAATAATAAAAGGGTTAATTCACCAGAAATATATTACAATTATAAATATAGGTGCACCTAACAGAAGAGTACCCAGATATGTTAAACAATGACAAAGAACCAAAGAGAGAAATAAATAGTAACACAATAATAGGACATTTTCATACCCACTTTCAATAATGGGGAATATCTACACTGATGCCACAAGAATAAAAAGGATCATAAGAGACTGCTGTCAACGATACATGCCAACAAATTGGATAACCTAGAAGAAATGAATATATTCCTAGAAACATATAATTTAACAGAACAGAATCATGAGGAAATAAAAAATCTGAAGCAGCCTATAACTATTAAAAAGATTGAATCAGTAATCCAAAGCCTCCCAACAAGGAAAAACACAGAACCAGATAGTTTTAATGGAGAATTCTACCAATGATTTAAAAAAGAATTAATAATTAATAAGAATCCCTCTCCAATTCCTCCAAAAAACTGAAGAAAACACTTCCAAACTTCTTCCATGAGGCCAGCATTACCCTGATACCAAAATGAGACAAAGAGGAGAAAAATACAGGCCAATATCCCTGATTACTGATGCAAAAACCCTCAATAAAATACTAGTCAAATAGAAGTCAACAATACATCGAAGAGTTATATCACCACCAAGTGGGATTTATTCCTGGAATGTAAAAATGCTTCATCATACAAAAATCAATCAACCTAACACACTCAATTACCAAAATGAAGGACAAAAATAACATGATCACCTCAATTGACAAAGAAAAAGCATCTGACAAAAATCAACATCCTTTCATAATAAAAACACTCAACAAACTAGACAAAGAAGGAAATTACCTCAACATAATAAAGGCCATATATGAAAAGCTAAGATTATACCTAATGGTGTAAAACTGAAAGCTTCCCTTCTAAAATCAGGAACTACGCAAGGATGCCCGCTCTTACCATTTCTTTTTAAAACAGTACTGGAAATCCCAGCCAGAGCAATCAAGCAAGAAAAATAAATAAAGGCAACCAAACTGGAAAGGAAGAAACAAAATTATCTCTGTTGCAGATGACATGATCTTATCTGGAGAAAAGCCCAAAGACCCCCCAAAAAACTATTAGAACTAATAAACCAAATTTAGTAAAGTTATAGGATACAAAAGTCAGCCAATGCAAAAACCAGTTGTGTTTCTATGAACAATGAACAAAAGGAAATTTTAAAAATATTCCCATTTACAACAGCATCAAAGAGAATAAAATACTTTACTAATAAACTTAACCCAGGAGGTGGAAAACTTGTATAACAGTTCCCCCTTATCCATGGGGGATACATTCCAAGGCCCCTAATGAATGCCTGAAACCACAATAGTGCCAAACTTTTTGTATAATGTTTTTTTCCTATACATACATACTTAAGATAAAATTTAATTTATAAATTAGCCATGGTTAAGAGACTAACAGTAATAATAATGAAATAGAACAATTATAACAATATATTATAATAAAAGTTACATGAATGTGGCCTCTCTCAAAATATCTTATTGTATTATACTCACCCTTCTTCCTGTGATGATATGAAATGATAAAATGCCTATATGAATGAAATGAAGTGAGGTGAATGACATAAGCATTGTAACGTAGTATTAGGCTACTACTCTGACAATATTTAAGAAGAATCATCTGCTTCCAGACCACAGTTGACCATGGGTAACTGAAACCACTAAAAGCAAAACCACGGATAAGGGGAGACTACTGTACAATGAAAACTATACAAAGTACTGTTGAAAGAAACTAAAGACAGAAATGTAAAGATCCTGTGTTCATGGACTGTAAAACTTGGTACTGTCAAAATGTCCATACTACCCAAAGCAATCTACATATTCAACTCCTATTGAAATCTCAATGGCATTTTTTAATTAAAAAAAAATCTAAAATTCCTGGATATGGAGTTTCAATGGAACCCAAACAGCAAAAACAATCTTGAGAAAGAAAAACAAAGCCAGTCTCATACTTCCTGATTTCAAAACATCTTACAAAGCTACAGAAATTAGAACAGTATGGTACTGGCATAAAGATAAGACACACAGACCAATGGAACACATCAGACAACCAAGAAATAAACCCTTACATATATGGTCAAATCAGCTTTGTCACAGGTGCCAAGGCTACACAATGGGGAAAGGAGTCTCCCCACAAGTGGTACTGTGAAAACTGGATATCCATATGCAAAAGAATGAAGTTGGACCTTTACATCTTATACTACATTAAAAAAAAAAAAAAAAAGTTAACTCATAATGGACTAAAGACCTAAACATAAAACTTGACATTATAAAACTCCCAAAATAAACACAAATAGCTTCATGACATTGGATTTGGCAATATATTCTTGAATATATATATTCTTCAATATAACACCAAAAGCACACAAAAGCACCATTCTTCAATATAATACCAAAACCAAAAATAGACAAATAGAAAGAACTACAGTGAACTTAACTTCTGTACAGCAAAGGAAACAATCAACTGAGTGAAAAGAGAACATACAGAATATGATCTATTCAATGTCCTGGGTCTGAACACTCCACGTCAGGAAGTAGAAGAACCAGAGGGTTGAAACTGGAAGACAGTAGATGGGCCACAGGACACCTCTCAAAGACAAGGAAAACCAGATGGGATAAGAGAAAACAAGTAAGAAAGCATACAAGGACTACAACCTGAGGTGGGTGTTTTAATTAACATTAAACAATAAACATTAGCACGCCCAAGAGAATGGGAAGGCACAGCAAAGCAGAAGTGATTATTAAAGATAAAATGGTTGGGGAATTCCGATACTAGGGAGTTGGAAGTTAAGCATATAAACAAAGACTTCAGGGATCTGGGTTAAAGTGGAAGAGTGTGAGTTCATCAAAGACGGAGAAATGACTGGGAGATCACTAAACAATGAAGACAGAGGATGACATACCCAGAATGCATAGCTTCAAAAGGAGCAGGAATTTTCATGCTGAGAGAATAACAATAGTCCAGAAGCATCAGTGGAGAACAAGAATAACAGTGTGTGGGAAACAAACAGGTCACGGCTTACTGCACCTATAACCTAGCTTCTGTATCTAGTGATGTAGAAACTATTCTTGCCGAGTCATCACTTTTCACTCCTCCTTTTGTTTAACCTTGCTGAGAAATGTAGACCTTCTGGAAATTTACTGTGGGCTTTCAGGACACCATTTCCTGATTTCCTCCTTTCTCTCTGGTTGTTCTTCAGAGACTTCCCTTCCTAATCTGGAAATGTTTATACTCCCCAGGGACCAGCCATTAGACACTTTCTCTTTTAAATTCTCTTTGGGCCATTTCATCTTCTTTCAAGGTAATAATACCTGATGACTTCCAAATGTCTCCTTCAGCATAGTTCAAACTCTGCTTGAGAATCTATAGTACTATTCCAGGTCCTCTATCTTCATATGGGCTCTTTCTTTAAGAAACTTACTGTTTTAAGGAGGTGAAAGCCAGATGATTTTAATATCATAGGAAATACAGAGGTATGGCAATTTAAAGAAAGGCAACTTAGCCAAGGTAAGTCACAAAGGATGACTAGCAGCTGATAAAAAAAATTGAAAGAATGTTTTTGGTAATAAGGAAATGCGGGAGTAAAGGCACAAGGGATTGAGAACATCTTGTGACAACTTAAGTTCAACAGTATAATGTTCAAAAAAGGACTCAAAAATATGAAGTGGCAGGGAGGAGCCAGATTATGAGACTTAATAAGAAATAAGGAATTCTGATTTTAGTCAGCAGAGGAGTAATCTAATAAAGGCAACTTTCTCCCCATAAAAATGCACATGTACTCCACCTTGCAAAAAATTTCAGAAGATTCACATACCATTCATAAACCACTAAATAAGAACACCTGCAATACAATAAGCAAGTCAATGACTAAGTCAAATCTGCCTTTATAACTAACTACATTTTGTAAACTGGGATCAAAGCTGGCAAAAGTGGAGGCAGGCAATCCAGTTAGGTGATGACTACCATTAGAGACCAGGGAAAGAAAGTAGTAGTAGCAGGAATGAATAGAAGGAAACTAATGCAAGAAATATTTAAAAGATGTAGTTTGTAGGGGGTAAATGAATGTAAAGAGCTAAATGCCTAGGTTTTTGTCATGGGCAACTGGGTAGAAGGTAGTGCTACAAACTGAAATAACAAAAACAATGAACATTCATTAAACTACAGTGAATGTTTTTTGTTATGGTGTGTCCCTTAATACTTACAATTATCCTAGGAAGGAGACTGGAGAAGCCAATAAAGGACCTAATAAATCAGAAAGTCCTGCTTTTAAGTGATTTAGGGGGAAAGACATCCTTTTCCTTTCACTGACCTCTTTTAGCCTTGAATCCCATTTATAGCTAACAATTTCTATGTAATAAAAGGACACCATTCCCATTAATGTTTCTTAAAACCTTTTTAGGGACACATAAGATATAATGAATAAAATGTATAATTCACAGATGCTAAAAACCCTTTTATTAGAGTACCTCAACAAAAATAGCCAGGTTCTGCTTATTCTACTTTCTGAGAAGACTCAGCCAGAGGCAGTTCATCTACTCATCCATCTCTACCATGAACAAGAAGTGTGATACCTTCTATTTAAAAGAGAATGTATAGGGGTGCCTGGGTGGCTCAGTCAGTTAAGTGTCTGACTCTTGATCTCGGCTCAGGTCATGATCTCAGGGTTGTGAGATCCAGCCTGCAGGCTCCGCACTGGGTGTGGAGCCTGCTTAAGATTCTCTCTCCCGGGCACCTGGGTGGCTCAGTTGTTAAGCAGCTGCCTCCGGCTCAGGATTGAGTCCCACATCCGGCTCCCTGCTCAGCGGGAAGCCTGCTTCTCCCTCTCCCACTCCCCCTGCTTGTGTTCCTGCTCTCGCTGTCTCTGTCTCTGTCAAATAAATAAAATCTTTAAAAAAACAAACAAAAAAAGATTCTCTCTCCCTCTGCCTCTCACCCCCCTCAAAAAAAAAAAAAAAAGGTAAAAGAGAATGTATATAAGCTTACATGATGTTTCATTTGGTAGAAAAGTAAACAGACTATGACTCAGGCCACTTCTATGCCTAACACTTTTCATTACCTCCTATGTCTATCAGGAGAAAACCCAGGACTTTTCAGTAGTATCAAGGCCTTTCACTATCTGATCAAGGCTTTCTACTTCCAGCTACATTTGTTAGCACATCTCCCCCCACCTCCTAGATCTACATTCCAGCAATACAGAACTTCCTACAGTTCAAAGGACTTGTTCCTGCTGTCTTCATTGGCTCCAGGTCTCAGAAGTTTTCTTCTTACCTAGAATACTATAATCCCTATTTATACCAAGTCATCCTCAAAGACTCAGCTTAGATATCATTTCCAAGATGATTACATATCCCTTCTCTGCTCCCACAGCAACCTGTACCTACTCTCAGTACACCTCATTATAACTGCCTGTTATTTCAATGGCAACCTCCCTGAGACACATGACCAAATAACTTCTTTACAGTTATATTCTCAGAACCTAGCAAATTACAAAACTTTAATAAGATCCTTCAATTTCTCTTCTCTTAACAGTGTCAAACAACCCTACCTTTTTCTAGTACTTAACCATAACACCTCCCAGTTTCAGAAAAAGGAACCCTCAGTGCACTGTTGGTTGGAATGCCAACTGTGCAACCACTTGTGGAAAACAGTATGGAGTTCCCTCAGAAAATTTAAAACAGAATTACCGTATGATCTAGTAATTCCACTACTGGGTATTTACCCTATGAAAACATTAATTCAAGAAGATATTCACACCCTATGTTCACTACAGCATTATTTACAATAGCCAAGATATGAAGGCAATCCAAGTGTCCATCCATGGATGAATGGATAAAGATGTGGTGTGTGTATCTATATGTCTAATATCTATGTGCGCACACACATACACAAATGGAGTATTACTCAGCCATAAAAAGGAATGAAATCTTGCATTTGCAACAACATGTATGGATCTAAAGGGTATAATGCTAAGTGCAATAAGTCAGTCAGAGAAAAACAAATACTATCATTCATATGCAGAATTTAAGAAACAAAACAAAACAAATAAAAAAGAGACAAACCAAAAAACAGACTCTTTACAGAGACCAAACTGATGGTTACCAGAGGGGATGGTAACCAAGAGTGTGGAGAGAGATGAAACAGGTAAAGGAGATAATGAGTATATACTTATTGTGATGAGCAATGAGTAATGCAAAGAACTGATGAATCACTATACAGCATCTGAAACTGACCTAACACTGTATGTTAATTATATTGGAATTTAAAACAAAGTGGAACAAAAATAAATAAATAAAAATAAGTATTTTTTTAAAAAACCTCCCAGTTTCATAGGTATATCAGAAGTATAAAAAGAATATGCAAAGGAAAGAACATGACATCAGAATCTATAGGAGAGGATCTTGAAAAAAGATCTCTATCTGATTAAAGAGATTTGTATCTTTTACTTCAGAGTATACTTCAAGATGTTATTTAATCCATAAATGCTATTATACACATTAAGTATACCTCAACTGGAAGTCAAACAGAAATATTTTCTCCCATTCCATATAGAAAATAAAAGCATCCAAGCTATATCTCAATTTCTGACTTCTCAGTTCCACACAGAAGAGCTACGAAGCTGCTACTCCAATCTAATAACAAGTAAAAAGCTGAACAAACTAAAAAATTAGTAACTCTTCTTCTACTGAGAGAGAGAGGAATATAGAACAAAATGCTGCCCCAAAGACTGGAGAGAAAGGCAAATACAGGGAGCCATGGCTTACTGAAGCAGAGAGCAGGAAATTGCCAGAGGGACCTGTGATGGGATAGGAAAACCTAAACTCCATGCACAAATTCCTGGAGGTTCAGCACAGAAAAATCTAATCATTAAAAACTCCAGGGGGACTTAGTCCCAGCAGAGCCCCCATAATTTTGTGATATTTATATCAAGAAGCTTGACTACGTTCTCAGAGCAAATGTTGTAGAAAAATCCCCTCATGCTTCTAGCAGGGGAGCGAAAAAGGAACCATTAAGAGATACACCAGAGCACTTTATTCTTAACAAGACTTGGCCTCAGAAGAAACTAGTTAACCCAAGCCTAATCTGCCAGGTACTCTCAGAGCCTAACTGACCTGTGTAAGAGAAACATCCAACTCCAGCCCACTCTAGTCATCCTGTTCCACTTAAGAGGGAAGGAAAAAAATGAGGAATATTTATGAAGTTCACAATCCAGAGGCACAGGCAGGCTCACTAGAAGACTGAGACCGAAACATAGGACTGTAGAATGCTTTCTTTTCCCCTTACACCTCACCACCATATTACTAAAGGCCTATTTATAGCAATTCCTTTTACCTGAGAAATCATACGCAGCTAGCAATAAAAATTATGAAGCATACTAAAGGCAAAAAAACACTGTCTGAAAAGATAGCAAGCATAAGAACTAAATACAGCAGGGATGTTGGAATTATCACACCAAAACTTTAAAACAATTATGATTAATATGTAAGGCTCTAATGGATAAAATAGATGGCATGAAAGAACAGTTGAGCAATGTAAGCAGAGAAAAATCGAAGACCCAAACAAAAAAAGCCAGAGTTCAAAAATACTGTAACAGAAATCTCTGATGAACTTAATAATGAACTGGAAACTGAAGAAGAAACTCTGAACTTGAAGATGTATCAAAAGAAACTCCAACAACTGAAAAGCAAAGAGAAAAATGACTGACAAAAACAGAATATGCAAGGACTGTGAGAAAACTACAAAAGTAGTATATATAATGGGAATATCAGAAGAAGAAAGTGAGACAGAATCAGAAGAAATATCTGAAACAATAAAGACTGAGAATGCCCCCTTTTTAATTAATATCAGACACCAAACCACAGATCCAGGAAACTCAGAAAACACCAAGGATAAATGTAAAAAAACAAACAAAAATGAAAGAAAATGAAACAAAACCTCCGCAAAACAAAAAACAAAAAAAGCCACACCAAAAACCACAAAAAAAATACACCCAAACCAAAAAACTATGCCTAGGCATATCACTTTCAAACTACAGATAATCAAAGAAAAAATTAAGATTATTTTGTTATTATAAGGTACTCACAACTCCCTATGATATGATATAGTGTTATTTAAATGTAGACTAGGTTAAGATATAAAAACTCTAAGCGCACCTGGGTAGCTCAGTAAGTTAAGCAGCCAACTCTTGATTTTGGCTCAGGGCATGATCTCAAGCCCCGTGTCAGGCTCTGCCCCCATCAGGGAGTCTGCTTGAGATTCTCTCCCTCTCCCTCAGCCCCTCCCTGCTTGTGTGCTTGTTCATTCTCTCTCACTCTCAAATAAATAAGTCTAAAAAAAAAAAAAAAGACAGAAACTCTAGGACAACCCCAAAAAGAAAAGTAAAAATGAAGGGTAACACTACTTACAAAGGAGAGAAAATGGAACAATATGCTCAAGTAAAACCAGAAAAGGAAGAAAGAGAGAAGACAAAAACAAAAAAAGAACAAGGGCAACAAATAGAAAACAGTAACAAAAATGTTAGGTATTAATCCAACTATATCAATAATCATTTTATTTTTTTAAAAGATTTTATTTATTTATTTATTTGTTTATTTGGGAGAGACAGATAAAGAGAGTGGGGGAGAAGCAAAGGAAGGACAAGCAGACTTCACACTGGGGGCAGAGCCTGATGTGGGGCTTAATCCCAGGATCCTAAAATCATGACCCAAGCTGAAATCAAGAGTTGGACACTTAACCAACTGAGCCACACAGGCACCCCAATAATCACTTTAAACATGAGTGGTCTAAATGCATCAGTTGAAAGATTGCCAGAGTGGATCAAAAAATAAGATCCAACTATATACTATTTACACTTTAAACATAAAGATACAGATTAAAAATAAAGAGAAAAATGTATCATGCTAACAATAATCAAAAGAAAGTTAGAGTAGCTACACTAATTGCAGACAGAACCAACTTCAAAGCAAGGTAAATCATCAGAGTTAAAGAGTGGCACAACATAATGATAAATAGATCAATTCTCTAAGAAGACATAACAATCCTTATTGTGTAGGCACCTAACAACAGAACATCAAACTACATAAAAACTGAACTACAAGAAAAAACAGACGAACCCACTATAGTAGTTGCAGACTTCAACATCCCTCTATCAGAGATGGACAGATCCAGCAGGCAGAAAATCAGTAAAGACATAGTTGAACTCAACAGCACCATCAACCAACTAGGCATAATCGACATCTCTGGACTACTTCACCCAACAACAGCAGATTACACATTCTTCTTAAGCTCACATGGAACATGCATCAAGATATATCATATTCAGGGCCATAAAATATACTTAACAAATGTAAAAGAATAGAAATCATACAATGTCTACTCTCAGACTACAATAGAATTAAACCAGAATCAGTAACAGAAAGATAACTGGAAAATCTCAAAATACATGGAGATTAAACAAGTCAACAAAGAAATCGCCAGAGACACTAAAAACTCTTTTGAACTAAGTAAAAATGAGAACACAATTTATCAAAATTTTGGGATGCAGTGAAAACAGTGCTTAGAAGGAAATTTATACTTTGAATGCATGTATTAGAAACAAAGATAAAAAATTAATCATCTACACACCCACCTTAATAACCAGAAAAAGAGCAAATTAAATCCAAAATAAGCAAAAGAAATAATATTATAACACAAGTCCATGAAATTGAAAAATGGAAACCAACAGAGAAAAATCAACAACAAAAGCTGGTTCTTTGAAAAGATTAGTAAAATCAATACTCCTCTAGCCAGGCCAACTAAGAAAAAAAAAAAAAGAGGACACAAATTACTAGTATTACAAATAAAACAGGGACATCACAACAGATCCCATGAACATTAAGAGGATAAAAGATAAACTATGAATAACTCTATGCCCACAAATTTGATAACCTAGATGTAATGAACCAATTTCTTAAAAGACACAATCTGCCAAAACTCTGAGGAGAAACACACAACCTGAAAGGCCTATATCTGATATGAAAACTGAATAAATAAAAGACTTTCCAAAACAGAAAGTGCCAGAACCAGATTGGTTCACTAGTGAATTTTACCAAAAATTTAAGGAAGAAATTGTACCAGTTCCCTACCATCTCAGAGGATACAAGCTGTATCTCCATAATCTAATCTGATTAAAAGGTTTAGCTTTAAAAGCAGTATTACCTTGCCACTTAAGACAACACTGACGGACCTAGAGGGCAGTATGCTAAGTGAAATAAGTAAGACACAGAAAGACAAAGACAGTATGATTTCACTTACATGTATAATCTAAAAAAAACCCCAAAAAACAAAATGAACAAAACAAAAAACCGGACACAAACAAACAAAAAGCAGAAACAGACCCGTAAATACAGAGAACAAACTGGTGGCTGCTGGGGGAGAGGGGATGGGCAGGGTAGTGGGAGAACCAAAATGGGGAATGGGAGGTCCAGGATTTCAGTTATAGAATGAAGTCGTCACAGGGATGAAAGGTACAGCACAGGGAATATAGTCAGTGGTACTGTAATAGCATTGTAGGGTGACAGATGGTAGCTACACTTGTGGTGGGCGTGGTATAATGCAGAAAGCTGTTGAATGACTATTACCTGAATCTAATGTAACACTATGTGTCAATTATATGTCAATAAAAAATAAAATGCAAATTTAAGAAATTAAACTTTATATACCTAAAGAAATAAATAAAATAATATTTTGGTTATTGTTTGTTTTTAAAAAAAGGCTCACACTTCCTATCAAATGATAGAATGCACACAGAGTACTGAGCATAGTGGCTTGTCATACGGTAAGTGTTCAAGACGTTAGGTGCTACTACACAAGTTCTATGGCTGTGTACGTATTTATCACTTACTAACACATAAACTGATGCCAGAAAATTCTTCCTACATTTCTGTAAGGGAATTAAAAAGGCAGAAATAAACATTTTGCATTAATTTAGTAATTTCACTCTTTCACATATTAAGTATTTACAACCTATTGTAGACCAGGCACTCTCATTAGGCTTCCACTCTAGAATTAAATGAACCAGACAACAAAGAAATCAATAAACAAAGAAATCAATATGCATCAAGTCAAGTGACATTAAATCCCATGATGATAAGTCTAACAGGGTAAGGGTAATAGAGAACACAGAACATGACCATTCTTTGATGAAGTTGGTCAATGAGGGCCTCTCTGATAAGGCATCATTTGAGCAGAGAGCTCTAAGGCAACTAAAAGGAGCCATGTGGATATCAGAGAAGGGTCACAAACAATAGGCCCCAGTCTCAAGAACATCAAAACATAAGGGCAAGACCATAAAGCCAGTGCAAAGATGAGCAAGAGAAACGGAAAGGCCACACAAGTGCAAGGGAGCTCATACAGGGCCTTGCAGATCCTCAGATTTTACTCTAAGGTGGGAAGCCTTTGAAAGGTTTTAATCATAAATAACATGGTTTAACTTTGATTTTAAAAAGATCACTCTGGGGAGGCCTAGGTGATGGAGTCGGTTAAGCATCCAACTCTTGGTTTCAGCTCAGGTCAGGTTGTGGGATCGAGCCCTGTGTCAGGCTCCCACGCTCAGCATGGAGTCAGCTTCAGATTCTCTCTCCCTCTGCTTCTCCCACTCATGCTCTCTCTCTTTCTCTAAAATAAATAAATAAATCTTTAAAAAAATCACTCTGGCTGCTACACAGAAAATACACTGAAAGGGGCAAGTATGGAAGAAGCAAGACTACTGGGAAACAATTTCATTCTTTTGGCAAAAGACGATGGCTTTGGGCGCCTGGGTGGCTCAGTTGGTTAACTGACAGCCTTCAGCTCAGGTCATGACCCTGGAGGCCCAGGATCGAGTCCTGCATCGGGCTCCCTGCTCGGCAGGGAGTCTGCTTCTCCCTCTGACCCTCCTCCCTCTCATGCTCTCTGTCTCTCATTCTCTCTGTCTCAAATAAATAAATAAAATCTTTAAAAAAAAAAAAAAAGATGCTTCCAAAGTTTTGGATGAACTGGAAGAAAAAAAAGAGTTGCTAACCAACTGAGATAGCAAAAAGATAACAAGACAAGTAGATTTGAGAGGATGAAAATCAAGAACTATTTTGGACTTGTTAAGTTTGAGAATCAGACATTCAATTATTGGATAAATGAGTCTACAATTCAGAGGGTAAACTGGAGTTGGAGACAGAAATATGAGAGTTGATAAAGCTCTTATCTAGAGAGAATAGATAATGATGGGTCTGAGACCTGGGTCTTAGGTCCTACCAACATTTAGAGAAAACTAAGCATTTATTTAAACAGCTTTGATATATATGGAACCATAAATCACTTGATACGTTTACTCCTGTTCCATTTACTGTCTTGGTTATACACCTGAAAACAACCTAAGCATTAAAGATAGGGGTGGAGAGTAAATACCAAAAGATGAGAAATCTGAAGTTATTAGAAACTGCTTTGAAATCATTAAAAAAATTAAAGTCTAAATTAATATGTGCAAAAAGATGCCACGAATATATAAGTTTAAACAAAATAGAGAGAGAATATACATACAACTGGATAAAAAGATCTGGGTTATTTTGTTAGTTCTATTTCTAGGCTAAACTATAGAATGGCATGCAAATGTTAAAAATGTTTACTATATTTTTCTGCACCCCAGAGAACAGATAACACTAATAATTCCTAAAAACAAACGGGTATATTCTTTAATTTTATGTAATTACCATTTAAAATGCACCCAAGATGTTCCCTAGTTAAAAGATGCCAAATGCAAATGTGCCTGCAAGTGCCCCCCAAAAAATCATACTTCAATAAATGTAAGATGCTGCCATTAATCAAAGACCCTAGCTAATTCTTAGATAAAACCAAGAATCCTTCATTATCTATTCTGTAAATCAAGACTCACGAAATTATGGTAGAACAAATGTTGACCTATTCACCTTACTAAACTACTGCCTGGTATGGTTTCCAAAGGTATAGGAATTTGAGAAATGGGGGCAGACATGAAGACTTAGAGCTACATTACAGCGATTATGTCTGGAACCTTACACACCATTATTGAGACATCGTGGTAGGTCTGATTTCCTGCTATTCTACCTTAACACGGTCAACTTAAACAGTGTAAGTTTGCTGAACTCAACCAGAACTTAATACCAGAGCTTCATCTGGAATCTTGTGACAAATATCCTATCATGCCTCACATTACTGCCATCCTTGATTTTTACTAAAGTACCAAGCTTCACCTACCCTTTTCTATTCTTTATTATTATTATTTTTTTAAAAGATTTTATTTATTTGACAGAGAGAGACACAGCAAGAGAGGGAACACAAGCAGGGGGAGTGGCAGAGGGAGAAGCAGGCTTCCCGCGGAGCAGGGAGCCTGATGTGGGGCTCAATCCCAGGACCCTGGGATCATGACCTAAGCCGAAGGCAGCCGCTTAACTGACTGAGCCACCCAGGCGCCCCTCTATTCTTTATTATTGATTTATTCCACTAATCTAACCTACTAAGATCTCCAGAAAAACATTTAAAATACAGGTTGTCCCTAATCTTCAAATGCTTCATATAATGGTTCCCCAACCTCTTAGCTTTCACTAAAGCCTGGATTACCCCAAAAGACACTACTTATCTTGTATCCCTTTTCTGTGAACTTTTTCATAGACAACTAAAACCCGTAAGTCCATTATTACTCTTCTAAGTCCTTGTATTTAAAACAATGTCCATCTAAACAAAATAAAACATAACACAAATACAACTTACACTTTGAAAGTCATGTTATCTACCTCAATATGTTTCCCCTCTTCTGGTAAATTATACCCATTATACTAAAGGCTCTATTTTGCCCCCAGTTACATCACCAGCAAGCCAACTTCGACGTCCGTATTCATGATCTATCCCAACATTTTAGCCCCCTCGCACCCAAAATACTTACTTTTCTTCAAAAAGCTTCACTTCCTCTCTACATCAGCCAATCACCACCGTAAGCATATTAAACGCCCAACCCTTGATCATCATCATCATCTATATCCTTCTAAAAATTTCATTTACACTGAACTATCTCTTTGACCTATCAGGCTTTTATAACCAACCCAACACTTCTACCTGGCCCCACAACCTATCCAATTATGGCCAACACCAATGACATATAAACTCAACTACTTCAGTGTTAACAACCTATGCCCATGCCATTAGTAGTTTTGTCCTATCTGCTCTGCTAACACCCAACCTTGAAATACCATGCCTCTTTTCTGGCTATAAAAGTCTTTAAACTCCAACTATGATAAGTTTCCTAACTTCAACTGGCCACTCAGTAGCATGAGACTCAATAATATTTGGTCTACTTCTTCACCCATCCCCCCCAGACACGTTCCAAGGTTTCATAGTATCCTCAAGTTCCCTAATCAAACTCTGTGTTCCACAAAATACTATTAAAACATATTTCTTAAAAAGTTACATGGTCACAAAGCTATAATTAAAAAAACCACTTCATCAGGATGGCAACTATCAAAAACAGATAATTACAAGTACTGACGAGAATGTGGAAAAATTATAACCCTTGGTTGGAATGTAAAATGGTACAGTCACTGTGGAAAACAGTATGGAGGTTCCTCAAAAAATTAAACAAAGAATTACCATATGATCCAGCAATCCCACTTGTGGGTATATACCCAAAGAAATGAAAGCAGGGTCTCAAAGAGATACTTGTACACCCATGTTCATGGCAGCATTATTCATTATAGCAAAAACATGAAAGAAACCCAAGTGTCCATCGATGGGTGAAAGGATAAACAAAATGCCATACACACACACACAAAAGAGTATTATTCAGCCATAAAAAGGAAGAAAATTCTGACATATGCGACAATGTGGATGAACCTTGAGGACATTATGCTAAGTGAAATAACCCATCACAAAAAGACAAATATAAATGATTCCATTTATAGGGGACAGAGCAGTCAAAATCACAGACATAGAAAGTAAAATGATGGTTGCCAGAGGATAGGTTGAAGGGGGAATAGTTCCAGTATTGCAAGATGAAGAGTTGTAGAGATGATGGTGGCAATGGCTGTACAACAATATTAACATAACTGAATTACACAGTTAAAAATAACAAAGATGGTCAACTTTGTTACGTGTTATTTTACCACAAAAAAATTTTTAGAAAAAAAAAGTTACATAGACACATAAATTTGAAAAATACATCTTATAGTCCCTTCTTGGAGATTCACAATGTTTATAAGCACTTCAAAGTATATTTCCACTGTTTTCAGTAAAGAAACCTGTTTAACTCTGCAGTTTCCAAACTTAACAATTGAACCTCCCTTTCAAGAAGTATCTAGTATCATCTCAAAGGAGACAGAAACAGTGGTGTAACAGACCTAAACGAATTTACTGAGAAAATACTGCAGGTAAAAATGACCTTGACGTCTCCATTCTCACCTACAAACACAGTTAACATCACATATCCATCTTTACCTCCTTCTAGTTTCACAAGATGGGCTCTTTGCTCTTACTCCAGAGCAATCCCTATACCTATATTCTTCATTCCAACCCTTACTACCTCAAAAACTTCCTTCAATAATTACCACCTTCCCATTACCTTAAACTTCTTAATTTCTTACAACCAATACTGAAGTCTTACCTATTTCACTTTCCAAATATTTTTCTTACACATCCAGAGAATGTTATCTTGAATTCCTATTCTGTCACTGTCCTTTTTAAGGCTTTTATTGACTGAACTGCTGAAGCACTGGTCACCCTACCACCACACACTTCTCTTCAATTCCGTTTCTCTCCTGCCAAAACTATTAAAATTTTATGTCTAACAAGGTTACTACTCACTCCTTCCTCAGCAAATTCTTTATTGACTCCCAAATACCAAAGAGACAGGCCTAGGTCTTTCACATACCATGCAAGGCTCTAGCCCTTTCTCTCAAGTCTTACCTCCTTCATTTTCCTGCCTTTCAGTTAGTTTATGATCTAAAAATCCTCAACTGCCTACTGTTCCCTATGCTCACTATGCCGTTTTATAACTTCACCCATACTTCTGCCTAGAACAACCCTGCTGATGCCTTCCACTAACTCCAAGTTACACTTTAAGATTTAATTTGGCCTACCCTGGCCACCCTACTTCCCTGCCACATGGATTAGGTTCCCACTGTATACCCAGGTAACCCAGTACTCCTTTATGTTCCTGCTGCATCCTGGGTATCCTTCTACCACAGTGACTAAAGATTTGTTTCTCTTTCACATTGAATAGACTATAAAATTCTGTGGGTTAGGAACTAATTATTACGCATCTCTGTATCCACAACACACCACCAGCTGAACAGTGAGTATTTAATAAATGATTGTTAACCTGAACTCTTTCCCCTCTCTATTTCCACACAACTGCCAGGTAACCAAAAACACATTATAATGCAGGAGTATACAACTATCTACCTAAAAGTAGAAATCTAGTGACATGGTACCAAAGTTCAGAGGTATTTATTTGGTAGGAAAAACAGTAGGCACACTCCTCTCTCCCATTTTTTAATGTATTACCCTCTCATAACTAGAAATAATTTTCAAATAATTTAATACCTTTAAAGCAATCTAGGGTAACTTAAAAGACACCACAGCCGCAACCAAGTTACACTTACATTCGGCTAGCTTCGATGTCGTCAGACTGAGGTTCTCCTGGCGATCTGTAAAATGCAATTGAGGAAAGTTAAGCAAAACATTCCATATTCCAAAAATGGGCAGACATGTTATATTAGTAGACAAATTTGAAAACAAGATTTAATCGTTAACAGTTTTAAAAGTAACTAAAGATTTTAACAGAAGAAAAAAGTGATCAAATCAGATTGCCATTCAACACGTTTATTATAAAAGCTGGACTAATAAAAAGTCAGTGCATTTTTTTAAGGAAAGGAAACTGTAAACACTATTTAGATACCAACATACAAAGGAGTAAAATGTATAATAAATCATAATTATTCACAAAGTCAAATATTTATAATAAAAACATACAACTATGAAACTTTCTACAGCCAACTATTGGTTATCCAAAATATCAAAAGTATTCACTGGTATTCACAGTCCCAAACTATATTTAGATCAGGGGTCAGCAAACTATTTCCTGGGACAACAAACTAAGGCCTGGGTCAGGCACCTATTTCTGTAGTATTAGAATACAGCCACAATTCATTAATTTACATACATTGTCCATGGCTGCTTTGACACTGCAAGAGCAGAGGTGAGAAACTGACAAGAGATATATGCCCCACAAAGCCTAAAGTATTTATTATCCGGCCTGTTGAGAAAAAGTTTGCTAACTTCTGCTCTAGATAATTCAAATTTTAATCTAATAGCCTTAGTGAATTTTGAGACACTTTAAGTCAGATTTACCATTCTAATCACGATTATCTTGGTTCAACAATGAAATTAACCTTCCCTGAAAATATACTGGCAAAATGCATTACCTATCAAAAGTGTACCAAGCTGGGGTATTAAAATTTTACTATGGATAATTGTGAACTGATTTCAGTTATAAATAGTTGCCAGTTGTTTTCTATTATTTTTTAATATACTATTACTATCTTGAATAGAAATATTCAAAATTCTAAGACATTAAAAAGTCTTACTTTCATTTTGGGGTACGAATGAATTTTGCCTATTCCTACCATGCTGTTAAAAAAATAAATTCCTGTTACCCTATTCAGTTTTATAAACAGCATTGGTCAATGTATACTAAGTTAAATCAACATAATCTTGATTGCTAACACTCAAATTCTCAAAAATTTTTTTAGAGATCAAAAACTAAATTTTCCAAATGACATTACAATGACCTGGTCTGTAAATTTATCACTGACTTGAGACTTCTAATTGTGAACAACTTTAACAAAAGAATCTTAAAATTAGAGTCACCAGCCAAAAAAAAAAAAGAAAAAAAAGAAACAAACTGTTCTCCACATTTCTTAGCTTTTAAAAATCTTACTTCTTTATTAGATTTTCAAAATTACCCCTCACTGCAGTTCATTTAGAGTCCAAGGACAAGAATGCAAAAAAAAAAAAAAAAAAAAAAAGAGAGAGAGAGACTCCAGCAGCTCAAATATTTTAGATCCTCTTTGCAGTATATTTACATTTTCAATTTTGCACAAAGTTATATTAGAACTAAAAATTGGGGCATGCTGGAGGTGACAGTGACTTGGCACTGACACAAATGCAAAAATTTCACTCCACCCTCTCCCCCAGGGAGCAAGCAAATCACCTTTGTGACACACCTGGTCTCCACCAGCCTTGTGGGTAAGTACCCCAAGATTGCTTCCAAACTTGTTTGTATGTCTCAGACAGAAGAGCTAAAAACTGATGATAACCCCATGTACCAGCTGACTCATTTTTGAAAGTGCGACCCTCCAGCATCAGATGTCATACTGTAAGGAGGCAGAGCAGGCTTGCAAAACAAAAAATAAACCTGCTGGCACTAAGGGAAGAGAGGCAGATTAGAAGCTTTCAAACACGCAGGCGGCAAAACTTTCAAAATTAACAGGGATAGAGAAAGAGAGAGGGAAAAAAAATGAGGACACAATGACAGGAAAATTAAAATACTACTGCAAAAAGGTAAGACACAAGCAGAGGGAAAACAAATTCGAGTCTTAGAAGCACAATATATAACTGCTACAAAGTTTTGAGAAATAGGATAGAAGTTAAATACATCATCAAAAGGTAACTACACTGTTTTCCAATTTCTGTTCCCTAAACAAGAGAATATGTAAACATTAGCATCAAATTGTCACCAAATTATTATAAATATAGTGGATTACCATTTAATATTAACATATATTCAAGTGAGCTACAAAAAAACATTTATTTGTCAAACCAAGTAATTAAACCAATTCAGTCTAACAGAAGGACAAAAGAATAAGGAAGGAATGAAAGAGTATTACCCTAAAACAGGTCTATCCTGGGTCTCATAAACATGGTTATTAGCCCAAGCTGTTTTCTACTCAAAATGGAAATTGTTTTTAATTAAAAGAAAAGTGAATATACAAAAAACTAACAGAAACACTTTTCTGGCGGTTATAAGTAATAGTACATGTCTGAATAAATTTCTAGTCATTCTGCTTATATTGCTGTAATACTGTAAATAACTTACCAAAAAATATCCTAAAGTTAGCATTCATTTCCAAAACTATGAAATTATCTAACATCTACCAATTGTTTCAAAGCTTTACTTTGGCCACTAAAGAGTCTCTTTATTCATCACTGTCGAGTTTTGGAAGTAAGGATCTAGTACATGTTCATAACTTTACCAAATTCAGGATATAACCAAAGAGGAAAAAAAAAAAAAAAGTACTGACTCAGGTTAACCTAAAATTTGTCACAATAACAAACCAGAAAAAAAATTTTAAAACAAATAGTAAGTAATATTAGAAAATAAAAAATAAGTATTGGAAGTCTCTATTTTAGGGTCTTGATTTGGATCACAGAAAAGTGATCACAAAATGCCTCCTAATCTAAATACTGCAGCATGAGCCAGAACATTCAAATAGAGGCTCATTTCCAATAATAATGGGTGCAGCTTGTCCAGCCTGCAAGTCACTCCTTTTACCTCCACTGCAACTCTTTAGGAAAGAAAATCACACCAGTTTTATTAAAGTTGTAAAGATTTCTAGAGAAGCATTTTAGTTAGAACTCTCACCACATAAAATGCACACTGAGAATTTTTTCATAGTTTTTATAATGTTCATAATAACATATTTAAAAACTTGAAATTTTTGAGAAATACCTTCCTGTTTACTTATACACACAGAACTGGGGGGAAAAAGCATAAAATATTTTAGGAAGGATATTTAATGGAGAAGCGCATTAACACTTAGGTAAACTATTCACATTATTCCTGCCAACTACACATTTTCTTCATTTTTTACAGCACGTATTTTACTTTACAATAACAGCCTTTTAAAGGCTGTAAAATAACATTCAAAATTACCTTTTACAAGCTGTGGCCATTCGGTGACATCAGGGTGATCACAGCTTTGAGTCACTGATTAAAAACAGGTTGTCACACCAGTCTAGCTGCTAACTTGATCTGAGCGTAGGTTTAATAACTCTAACAAATTAAACAAATCTTTAGTTAGAACACTTTAATATATAAACCCAATCCATCGTTCAAAAAATAATCTTCAAAGCTTCAAATTAGGTGTCAATGCAACATTCATCAGAAGAGTAATTATTATAGAAATGCTTTTAAGGACTATTTTCCAGCATTATTTTTCCCCTTAAATGATCTCTTGAGAAAATGTGGTGATAATCTCTTGTACTTTATGGAGTGTTACAGTTTACAATGCACTTTGGTCAACAGTATCTTGCTTGAGTCTCATGACAACTTTGGCTCTACCTCATCAGGGCAGATACTACAGTAAGAATTTAAGAAAACAAACAAAAAACAAACTAAGCAGACTTAGAGTGATTAATTGACTTGCCCAAGATTTTAGAATTAGTGCAAAAGCTAAGATTAAAACTCAAACCTACCGATTTCCTATCCAGGGTTAGAATTTTTTGGTCTTAGTTTTACTATAGGAGAGTTTCATTAAGTTATGTATATGTAATGGAGCAAAGATTTAGAATATGGCAATTGTTTAAATAAGACTAACAGTCATAGGGTTTTCCAGGTAGTCAAATGCTTAATAAATAATTATATACATACACACACACACACACACACACAAAGTCTAGTCCTACTTATTCTATATTTAAGTAAGGTAATCTAACATTAGCCCAAACATCTTGGGTACTTCATGAAAATCTTTTCTATTCTTTCTCAGCCATAAATCCACTAATACTCAATTTCATGAAGAGATTGGCAAAATATAAAAATATGTCCTCCTCCCTCAACCTAGTATCTTTTGATTCCCTTACGTGGCCTTAGCTGAACTTTCTTGATTGTCATGGTTCAAATTTATCAGACATCCTAATCCTATATAATTCTGGCAAAGATCTACATCTGAAATATCCCAGTATTGAAAACTCATTTTGTGCAGTTAGTTTTCCCCTTAATTATTTCCCTACCAAACTGTATATCCAGGCCAAATCTGAAAAGTGAACTAAGGAAAAATGAGAAAATTAAGAGGGAGAAAAAAATACCCTTGACAGTTAACTAAATAAAATAAAATAAAATACCCTTTGATAGTCACTTCAAAGTGACAAGAGACAACTACAGAAGGTGGTTACCAGCATGGACCCAAAACTCAATATAAAATAGTAAGGTATCTGAGAATACGAAGAGAAGACTTGAAATATCAGTGCTTAGGCCCATATCTCTACAGCAGCCTATAAACTTGGGCTTCAAATTCAAATAAAGGTGAGGGTTGGCCTTAATATATATAAATAACTTTAGGTGACTTCAATAAATGGGACTTATAATCCCTGGAAGAAATAATACAATTTCCCTATCATAGCTACATGTCTCCTAATAAGAGCCTAGGACATTCCTGAGGCTCCACATGAGGGAGAGGCAATGGCGTCCCTGAAATGAACCATGTTCCCTCTTGGGTTCTCTCTCATAATACTAAATGTGTATATAGATTTAGAAGATCCAAAGAAGTCTAACTTTCTAATCTGTCAACATCTTAAGTTAAAATACCTCTTAACTAATCAATGGAAGTAAATTAATTCATTGAAGAGCTACATGTATTTTGAAAATTACTGAGTCAAGTTCTCTCTACTAGTCTCCTTTTTTATGAGGTCCAGTGCTCAACAGAGCACAAACAAGCTCCAGAACCAATCTGGATTCAAGTCCCTGTTTGGTCACTTACTAGATGGCAACTCTTGGGCAAGTTCCTTAACCATTCTGAGCCTCATTTCATTCATAGGGAGAACTGAGACTACAATAGTGTCTTTTTCAGAAGGCTGTCCTGAGGATGAACAAACCAACATATAAAATTGCTCAGAATAGTGCCTGGCACATAGTAAGAGCTCAACAAATGGAAGCTATTATTAAACTCATATAGTCTAACAGCCAAACCTGCCCCATTCAATCTTCTCATGCATAAGATTTCACTTCTCATAACACATTAACCTCTTCTGATTTCTTTCAGAATCCCACTTATGTCCCTCATAGTCTACCTGGCAGCACAGTGATTTAGTACCTTGCACATTGCTTTAAAAATGGCAAGCACCCAAATTTGCTGAAAATGTTTGTCATTATATTCTAACTATGACATTAAGATATACATGCAATTTTGAATTCCAAAAAATAAAAACAGAAACATACCATATTTCGCCAAACTTCTGAGGAGCTGGTGAATTCTAAAATCAGGTTCTTACAGATTTTTAACCTAAAATATAAAACACCTCACTCAATTCTTTTCACATAACAACTGGATAAACTCAAAAGAAATTTTCCCCCAAAATTCATTAAAAGGAAATTCATTTTGTTAATATTTATGAATATCCAAAAACATATGAACAGACAAGTGTCCCTAATGCTGTTGCCAGGATGCATGCAAGGGTGGTCAGACAGGCCCTGTTGCCTCAGTGCTTTCAGCTGGCAGAGCCACATTTCCCATATTCATCCACAGGGCTTACAGCTTGCCATTTCTTTACTCTTCCCTTCTTCCAAAAGGGCTGAAAATGTATGAAAACTGTTTGACTATATGCCTCTAATTCCTTCAGATACCTATAACAATTTAGCTTTTAATTAAATTCTCTATGCTAAGCACCTGCTATGTTAGGTACATTTTACAGGCACCTGTCCACTACCTCCTAGATTAGCAGCCTCAGGCAGGTCTTTTGTCTCTGAGTCTCAGGTGTCAGGTCATTTTGAGTTTTAGAGAAAATGTTTTCACAGTACGTAGGACAATGCTTCCTGGCACATAACAGGGGCTCAATACATGGTAACAATGACTATTTCTTAAATAAAATATTTAACATTTCTATCGAAACTAAACTCACCAAAAACCAAATTCTGAGCTTGAAGCATGCACCCAAATAATCACTGTAAATTCTTAACTCATTTGTATATGATCGGAGCATTTCTCAGTGGAATAAGAACTGCAATCTTTTAACCCATTTCCTTTCATCATATATGAAGAAACCAATTCCCAAAGATTAAGAAACCCACCCAGTGCCCTACAGGTTGATGGTAGAAAAATGAATGCTCAGCATATACATATTTTTTTAATTAACGAAGTTTTAAGACCTTAGAGGACCAAGGTCTCAATCTATTCAATAATAGAATCAGCTGGGAAAATCGGTAAAAAAATGGATACCTGATCTCTACTTTCATAGACTGTGATTCAGTGCATAAAGTGGGGGTACATGAATCTGTATTTTTAACATACATTTCAGGCAATGCACAGATCCCAATTTGAGAAACCTTGCCTTAGAAGATTAGGAACACATAAAAACAGGGAAATATACCAAATCTAGAATGATATAGGATAAGCAAGACAAACCTTAAGAACCAGAAATGTTAGGTATTATCTTTGCAAATTTACCATTAGCACCCTAATACCAGATCTAGTGCCTTTATTTATATCTGTGTCCCTCTCCAACAGAGGGCTCAGTCTAATAATAATCTAAGAATAAAAAATGAAATCTAGTAAGATATGCCTTTATTGGTCTACATTCATCTGCCCCTCTAACATTTTCATTATTCTTAAAATGGTCCATCTTCCAAATCTCACTCTATATATACACAACACATATATACATGTCTCTATATTATTATTACTATACGTGGTATGTGCTTCATCTCTTCCAAATCTCACTCTATATATACACAACACATATATACATGTCTCTATATTATTATTACTATACGTGGTATGTGCTTCATCTCTTCCAAATCTCACTCTATATATACACAACACATATATACATGTCTATATTATTATTACTACATCTGGTATGTGTTTCATCTCCTCTCCAATAGCCTATTTCCTTCACCTCTTTCTAAACCTAGGTCAAACCTTAATTTCACAGACTACCTTTTCTATCACTTTTTTGTCGCGTTCCCTCAGCACTTCCCTTCTCCTTTGCACCATGGTTATCTCTTAAATTTATGGGTAAAGCTTCTTGTTGAAACTCTTTTAAGTTTTGTACATTTATAAATTTCACAACTGATCAAAGACTATTCTCATCCATTCTATAGTTAGGTTAAAATGTTTAAATACTGCTTTCATATAGTATTCCCCACATAATCCCCTCAACTCCATTAACCCATGAGTACTGGCTCCTTATTTTCCTTCAACTGCTGAAAGACCTGAAAACCATTAGCTCAGCTGCTGATATACAATACCTTCCACCTACTGACATTTTTCTTACAGAAGTCATCATCTTTCCTGTGTATTCTAAATCCTGTGGCCCCTAATCCTACTTTATTTCTGTAGCATTTCACTCTACTAATCGTTCCTCACCTCCTCTCACTTCCATAATGCTGTACCTACCTACATTCTACCTCTGACAGCAACTAGGCCTTCTGTTAATTCACCTTCCTAGCTCTCATTCTTGGTCACTCAAGTTTCTTGCACTAGTCCCTTTTCTTAACCTAAATTAATTATCCGTGCAATTCCATCCATTTCGATAGCACCTCCATACTTAGGATCCCTAACTCTACATCTTTACGTCTTTAACTTGAGTTTTAAGTCTGCTACTCTCAATTACCAATGGTACACATACACTTGATGTTATCATTAGCATCTAAAATCAAATTCAATTATTTCCCAAAAAACTCACTCCCAACTTAAATGTGCCCCATCTAGCTGTTCTTCTAGTTACAGACTGAAAAAATTGTTGCCATTCTTTATTTTCTCCCTCTCATTTTTATTTAGCCTAACCACTATGCGGGTTGATACTTGTTAACCTTCAAATTCTTATTCATTCATTCAAAAAATGTCTACTAGCTGAAACTAATACAGTGTTATACATCAATTATATCTCAATTTAAAAAGTGTAATAGATTTTGAGTGCCTATGAAGTGGATAAAAACACAGTTAAAGGGGCGCCTGGGTGGCTCAGTTGGTTAAGCGACTGCCTTCGGCTCAGGTCATGATCTCAGGGTCCTGGGATTGAGCCCCGCATCGGGCTCCCTGCTCGGCAGGAAGCCTGCTTCTCCCTCTCCCACTCCCCCTGCTTGTGTTTCCTCTCTCGCTGTCTCTCTGTCAAATAAATAAATACAATCTTAAAAAAAAAAAAAACAACAAAACACAGTTAAAGAAATTAGACATAATCTCTTGTCCTCATGCAATAAGCAAAATGGGTACAAATAATAAAAAACCACAGTAAATTATGCATTTGCAATGTATAATTCAGTGTTATGAGAGAGAAACACAGGATATGGTAAGTGTATATAGAGTTCCGACAATCTGGGAAAACAGGAGAGGCATTCTTCCTGAAGTGACATATAAACTAAGCTCTGAGGCATGAGCAAGATTTAGCACACATATTAAGAAAAACCTTGTGAGATAATAATGGCTCTATCAGTCCATTCGCCTAGTCATATTCTAAAGAGAAGGCCCCCGCTTTCCCAGTACAGCAAATTGTTCACCCAGTGCTACCAATTCTATCTCAGAAATCTCCCATATTCCAACACTACCCCCAATTCTTCCTTTGTTGACTTTTAGTTGCTTTCAGAATAAAACTAGATCTTCCAAACATTTCAAATCAAACTATACACAACTTGGCCCAAACCTGCCAGTCCAGACTCTGGATCATTCATTTTTATACTTCTAATGCTTGAAGATACTCACAGAGAGGAAAGTTTTCTCTTAAGTGACTTGCTTTATTTAGATCATTTAACTAGTAAATAAAGGTTATGATTCAAACACAAGTTGTCTGATTCTAAAGGCCATCCTCATTCCACTGTACCATACTTCTGATTTATAATCAAATCCTGTAAATTTTACCTTTGAAGTATCTCTTGCTTCCTTATTTTTCTCCACGTATACCAAAATAGTACAGACCCTCATTACTTCACCTGGTTTCCCATTTGCCTGTATCCTTTACTCCCTCTACTAGAATTATCTTCCCAACTTTGTCATATCACTCTCAAGCTCAAAATAGTCTATGCCTCCCTAATGCCTACAAGTTAAATTTCAAACTCTACATATCATATGCGGTCCTGGTCACTGATCTCTACCCTTTCATACAAGCCTTACTGCCCACTACATAACATTATTACCAGGCACTTGATGATCTAGTCCCATCCCTGGATTACTGGTTATTACATACTGGCCATCAGTATTTCTGACTTCAATGTTTTGTTTCTCAGGTCACTTCACTCAGAAATACTTCCCTATCCTTTGCTAACTAAACTCCATCCAACAACAATCTACCATACCCTATTAAAAACTCTATTCATTCTAAAGGCTGTATCTCACAGGGTTCTCTAACCTCTTCTGTAAATAACCACTGTCTTTTGGGTCTTACTATATGCTATTAATACAATACTTATTAATTTCTACCCTATATTATTTTCTGCCTTATATTATAGCTATCTATATACATTTATCAGTGCTTCTAGTTGTAAACTGGTTCATGGTACGGCTCATTTTATCCATATTTTTTATTCTCATAGTAATGGAGACTATGTTTTCTTGACACCACACCTCCCCTCTACAAAAAAAAAAAACAATCAGGATCCTGACAAAGGATTTTGGGCTAGTTCCAAATGGAATTCATGTATAAACAAACAAGGGTATCATTTTTTCCCAATTAACACAAATTTAATCCAATGCCAATTTAACAAAAGTTTTGAAGACCAAGCATACCAAAATAACCAAGAAAATTTCACCTTTTAATGGAAGAATAAGGTCTCTTTTTCTCAAGAAACTTGTTCTACCAGGGATTAAACCACAGAATATTAAATAGTATAATTAAAATCAGTACAACTCTCAAAAACCTGACAGTATTTACTAAAACTAAATGCATGCATACTCTAGGACTTGAAACTTCCACTTCTAAGTATACATCAAACAGAAATGAGTATATATTTAGTGGAATGTTTAGAATAGCAATATTCTAAGTAGTCCCAAACCGAAAGTAACTAAATTATCTGTCCATCAACAGCAAAATGAATAAATTGTGGAATATTCCTAAAGTGGAATACTATACAGCAACTATCATAAACTATCAACGACTACAACCAACAATGTGGATGAATGTCATAAATATGTTAAGTGAGAGAAGCCAGACACAACTAAATATGATGGATTCTAGTTATATAAAGCATAAAAACAGGAAAATCTAGTCTATGCTATTAGAAGTCAAGATAGTGGTTACTCTTGAGGGAAGAGAGGTAGTAACAAAGAGTGTAAAGGGGCTTCAGAGTTGCTGCTGCTGTTATTTCTTGATCTGACTGCTGGCTAAATGTACTCACTGTGTGAAAGTTCGACAAGCTATGCGTACATTTTATGTGCACTCTTCTGTATGTATATTATACTTCAATCAAAAGTTTATTTTAAGGTAAGGTATGAGCATTAGATAAACAGTAAGTGGAACAGAAGGTAAGCCCAGAGAAAGACCCAAAAGTATGTTAAGTGGCTTCTTGTCCAAAAAAAAAAAACCAATATATGAAACAGCTGTTTTCAGATCTGGGTAACAGACAATGCAGGACTGTGATCCATGAGAGAACCAACAGAAATGAAGTGAGCACCCCAATGCTCAGATTTCTGTCTGGAGGCACTTTCCAATCTGTAGCCAATAAAGGGGAAATCTAAACAGAGGGCAACAGTATCACTAAAGTGAAAAACTCAAAGTTCCAGAGGCTGAATTTGTAAAACAGAATGAGAGGAAGGCAGTTATGCAAAGTAAAGGCTCCAGAATTCTGCCACTTGGCAATCCTTTGATTCTGCTCCTAAACTGTAAGGTAAAAGACTCCTTGAAACTAGAGAAAGAGGAGCAGTGAGCTGAAATATTCCCAGTGCTCATACAGGACTGGGAAATCCCTCAACTCCCCCAAACCAGAGTGAAGAGAATATACCGACACTAGGGATATTTTGTAGAGAACTAAGAAGGGCCATGCCTTTATAGTAACTACTAGCCTTAAATAAAGACTTCTGCAGACACACCCTAATATAACCTTGAGGGATCAAAGTGACCAGCAAGTTACTTAGCTGGCTGCCAAAACAAAGTTTAATACTCAAAAAAACAACAAAATCTAGTCACTCAACAACAGACTATTACGATGTGCAGCATCCAGTAAGAAATTACTAAATAGGCAAACAAGGAAATATGACCCAGAACCAAGAGAAAAAACCAATCAATGGACCCTGAAATGAAGAAACTGATGGAACCAGTAGATAAGGGCTTTCAAATACTATTATAAATATGGTCAAAAATTCAAAGGCTATGTAAGAAATGGAAAACACAAATCAAATGGAAGTTTTAGAAATACAAACTAAGATATCTGAAAGTATTTGACACTATAGGAAGAAAAAAAGGAACAATGAAACAGAAAACAAAGCAAACTGAAGCACAGAGAGACAAAAAGACTAAAAATAATATGTTAATGACCTGAAGACAAGATCAAATGGTCTAACACATATGTAACTGGAGTCCCAAGAAAAAGAGACCACATAAGAGGCAGGGAAGTGATTTAAAAAATACATAGAAGAAATAATGGCTGACACTTATTTCAAATTTGATGAAACCATAAATGCACAAATCAAAAAAACAAAAACAGAAAAACTGAACAAATCCTAAGCAGGATAATCACAAACCAGTGATAAAGAGAAAATCTTAAAAGGAGGCCAGAGAAAAGACCCTAAGTACAGGGGAAGGAAGATGGGTATAACCATAGACTTCTCATCAGAAACAAAAAGCTAAAATAGGGCACCTGGGTGGCTCAGTTGGTTAAGCATCAGACTCTTGGTTTCGGCTCAGGTCATGATCTTGCGGTCATGGGATCGAGCCCTGCACTGGGTTCTGTGCTCAGCACAGTCTGCTTGAGATTCATTCCCCTCCTTCTTCCTCCTCCTCTGTTCCTCCCTGGAAATCTCATATACTGTTGGTAGGAGTGTAAAACAAAACAAACCAATTTGGAGAAAAGATCTGGCATTATAACTACCCTATAATCCAAAAATCACAATCTTAGGCACTTACCCAAGAGAAAAGATATCATATATATCCACACAGACTTTCAAATAATTGTTCATTTTAGCTTTATTCCTAACAGCTAGGAACTGAAAACAGTGTAAGAATGAAGTTACAAACAACTGATACATGCAATAACATGGATGAATTTCAAAAATATTATGCTGAGTAAAAGTAACCTCATATAAATTCTAGTGCAAGGTAAACTAATCTAGGATGAAAAGCGACCAGAACAATGGTTGATTTGGAGAAGTGATATGGGGACAGGAACTGACTAGGAATGGGTATAGGTTCTATAACTTGATAGGACTTAAGTGCTGCAAAGGTGTACACATTTGTCAAAACTCATGGAATGATGTATGTGGTAGACTTTATTTTCCAAAGATTGCCACCACAATATAATCCATCACACATGCTCTTTTTACAAGGTCAACACTGGCATTCTCCATCAGGTAGTGGGGTCTATGTCCTTTCTCCTTTAATTTGAGTGGCCTCTGTGATTCTTTCAGTCAAGAGAATGTGGTACTCTGTGACTTAATGCTAAGTCATAAAAATGCCATTCACTGCCATACTGAATAAGTCAGCCACCTGGCAAGGAAGCCAAGCAACCACATACATATAAAGGCAACATAGTCCTGAACTCTAGCTGAAGTCCTGACAGCCAGCATCAATCTCCAGATTTGTGAGCCATCCTTCAGATGATTCCAGCCTTCAATTATCAAATTACATCAGTTATCAAGCTTCTCTGACAAGCTTAAAGCCAAGACAAACTATGCTTTCCAGTCTCTGCACAAAGCACAAATTCATAAGCAAACTAAATGTTGATATTTAAGGGTGATTTGTTAATAACTGGAACAATATACCAAAATCAGTTAAATTCAATATACTAAAGTTATAAATTACTAAGTTTTAGTTACAATATACATGCTGAAGTTAAGGATGAGGAATACTAATAACTGCAACTTACTTTGAAAAGCATCAAAAAAATAAAACAAATTAATAGATGGATAGATATGACACAAAGCAAAATGTTAATTGTGGAATTACATTCTACAATTATTTCACACCTGTATGAATTTGAGTATTTTTCCTAATAAAACAATAAAAATGAAATAGAGGCATTTTCATGCAAATAAAACCTAAAAGTTTTTTGGCCAAAAGATCTGCACTTTAAAAATTTCTAAGTTCTTCAAACCTGGGTCTACATAAAGAAATCTATACAAATCTACACAAAGGAAAATGAAAATGGTAAGTATGAGCATAAATACCAAAAAATGTTGATAATTTGGTTTAATAACTTGGTTTGATAATTTCTTGGTTTTTAAATGTCTTTACAAAACAACTGGCCGTTTAAAAGAAATAATTACAAATAAGACTGTGGAGTTTATAACTTATACAGAAGTAAAATTTAAGACTACAATACCCAAAAGGATGACAGAGTGTAAACAAATTTATATTTGTTTTGTATTGTATGATTACACTTACGTAAGTAGCTAGAATCTAAATGGTAAATGTATTAGAATTCTCACAATATACTGATAAATATATATATAGAGAGAGAGAGAGACTGATATAAACTAAGGAATATTGTAAGTACTAGCACAACCACTGGGGGCAGAGGAAGAATAAGGTATAAGCTAGCAGCAAAGATCAAACAAACTTCTATAAAAACACTCAATCCAAAAGAAAACAGGAAAGGGGAGAAAGAAGATAGATGGAACAAACAGAAAACGAATAGTAACTTGGTAGTCTTAAACCTAACCAGATAGTCAATTATAATAAATGCAAATGGACTGAATACAGCAAGAAATTATAAAAATCAATCAAAAAGATGCAACTATATATTGTCAAAAGAAAGACACTATACATAATGACAGGTAAGTTGGAAGAGATATAATATTCAAACATGAATCATAACAAAGGAGGACTGGTTATACTAATAGCAGACAAAGGAGACTTTGGGATAAGAACATTACCAGAGAACCACAGAGAGATATTTCATAACAATAATCAATTCAACAAAGAGATCTAACAGTCCTAAATGTGAAAGCACCTAATAGCTAGAGCTTCAAAATACATGAGGCAAAAATGGACAGACCTGAAAGATGGCAAGCTCACAATTACAGTTGAAGGTCTCAATACTCCTCTCTTGGTAATTAATAAAATAATTAACAAAAAAAATCAGTAATGACACAGAAGAAATAGATATATCTAATAAAGAGTTTGTATCCTGAAAAGAATGAGCGAAGTATACGGATACTCAAAAAAGATATACACATGGCCTATAAACACATAAAAACGTCTCAACATCATTCTTCATCAGGGAAATGTAAAAACCATACTTCACACCCTTTAGTATGAAAATTGTTTTTTTAAAAATAACAAAACAGCAAGTGTTAGCAAGGATGTGGAGAAACTGGAACCTTGTGATTGCTGGTAGGAAGTAAAATGGATACAGCCACTGTGGAAAATGGTATGCTGATTCACCCCCCAAAATTAAACAGAATTACCATATGACCCTGCAATACCATTCCTAGGTATATACCCAAGAACTAAACATGCAAGAACTGAAAGCAAGAACTTGAAGAGATTATCTGTATACCCATGTTTACAGCAGCCTATTCATAATAGCCAAAAGAAGCAACCCAAGTGTCCAGTGAATGAATGGTTAAACAAATGTGGTATTTTTACATACAAAGAAATACTATTCAGCCTTACAAAAGAAGGAGGGGCACCTGGATGGCTCAGTCACTTGAGCTTCAGACTCTTGATTTCACTCAGGTCATGATCTCAGGGTTGTGAGATCAAGCCCAGCATTGGGCTCCCTGCTCAGCAAGGAGTCTGCTTCTCTCCTTCCTCTGCCCTTCCCCCTGCTCATGTGTGGGTTCGCATGCTCACTCTTTCTCTCAAAAATAAATGGAAGGAAGGAAGGAAGGAAGGAAATTCTGATACATGCTGTAACATGAATGAACCTTGAGGATATCATGGTAAGTGAAACAAGCCAGAAGCAAAAGGACAAATATTGTATGATTACACTTACGTAAGTAGCTAGAATAGTCAAATTCTTAGAGACAGAAAGTGTAACAGTGGTCACTGGAGGCTGGAGGGAGGGGGAAGATAACAGGGGCAGGGGAGTGTTACTGTTTAACAAGTACAGAATTTGAGTTTGGGATGATGAAGAATTTCCAGAGATGAGTAAGAGTGATGGCTGCACAACATGAATATACTTTATGTCACTGAACTGTACACTTAAAAAAAGTTAAAATGATGGATTTTTATGTTACGTGTATTTTACCATAGTTAAAGAAAAAGAAACTGCAATGGGATACCACCACACACCCATCGGAATGTCTGCAATTTGAGAGTATCAAATTCTGACAAGGATTTGGAAGAACTGGAACTTTCATACACTGCTGGTGGGAATGCAAAATTGTATAACTATCTGGAAAATAATGCCTTATAAATATGAACATAAACTTGTCATGTGATCCAGTAATTACAACTTAAGGTGTTTACCCTGGAGAGATGAAAGTATCTTCACACAAAGACACATGCAAAGAGTACCTTTATTCACAACAGCATAATGCTGGAAAAAAATCTAAATGTTCACCAAAAAAATGAATAAGCAAACTGTGGCACAGTCATACTATATTTTTTAAAAAAAGTGATAAACACAAAATGTATCTCTAATACATGCTAAAAGAACAAAGCCAAAAGAAGAAGAGTATATAACTTATGATATCATTTATATGCAATTCTACAAGAGGCAAAACTAATAAGCAGATCAATGGTTGCCTAGAGCCAAAAGCGAGGAATGACCACAAAGGAACATTTTTAGGGAGTAATTCAAATGTTCTAGATCTTAACTGTGGTAGTTGTAACAGTATATATATATAGGCATCAAAATACATCAAACTGCACACTTAAAAGGGGGTATACTTCATAGGATATAAATTATACTTCAAAAAACTTTATTTTTTTAGTTTATGAAAACTTAATATATAAAAAGGTGGCATTTTGGGGCACCTGGGTGGCTCAGTTGGTTAAGCGTCTCTTGGTTTCAGTTTAGGTCATGATCTCAGGGTCATGGGATTGAGCCCCAAGTCGGGCTGGGCGCTCAGCAGAGTCTGCTTAAGATTCTCTCTCCCTCTCTCTTTGCTCCTCCCTTGCTCACGCACACATGTACTCCCTCTCTCTCTAAAATAAATAATCTTTGGGCGCCCGGGTGGCTCAGTTGGTTAAGCGACTGCCTTCGGCTCAGGTCATGATCCTGGAGTCCCGGGACCGAGTCCCGCATAGGACTCCCTGCTCGGCAGGGAGTCTGCTTCTCCCTCTGACCCTCCTCCCTCTCATGCTCTCTGTCTCTCATTCTCTCTGTCTCAAATGAATAAATAAAATCTTTAAAAAAAATAAAATAAAATAATAAAATAATAAAATAATCTTTGAATAAAATTAAAAGTGACATTTTAAATCAGTGAGGAAAGGATCCCTCAAGTGATCTAGAGAATTGGTTACCCAAGTGGAAAAAACTAAAAGGTAGCTATTTGTATACCATATCCAAAAACATGCCAAATGCAATCCAGATCTACACCTATATCATACCGTATGCAAAAATTAACTCAAAAACAGATGATAGACCTAAACATAGAGCTAAAACTACAAAATTCTTAGAACAAGCATAAACCTTTATGACCTTAGATTAGGCAATAGTTTCTTAAATAACACCAACAAAGGCAACAAAAGAAAAATACATAGGTTGGACTTCACCAAAAATTAAAACTTGGGTGCTTCAAGGAAACAATCATGAAAGTGAAAAGACAATCCTACAGAATGGGGAGAAATATGTGCAAATCATCTATCTGATAAGGGACTGGTAACCAGAACGTATAAAGAATGCTTAAAACCCAACAAGAAAAAAAAAAAAAAAAAAAAAAGACCCAATTAAAATACAGCAAAGGATTTGAGTAGATCTTCTCCAAAGAGGGCCAATCAACACATGAAATGTTGTAATCATCATTAACCATTAAGCAAATGCAAATCAAAACCACAAAGAGATACCTTCACACCCATAAAAATTACTAAAATAGACAATCAACTTTGGCATAGGAAGTAGAGCTATCAGAAACAATCTTCAGAGGGAAATCAGAAGGGGAGACGAACGATGAGAGACTATGGACTCTGAAAACAAACTGAGGATTCTAGAGGGGAGGGGGGTAGGAGGATGGGTTAGCCTGGTGATGGGTATTAAAGAGGGCATGTTCTGCATGGAGCACTGGGTGTTATATGCAAACAATGAATCATGGAACACTACATCAAAAACTAGAGATGTAATGTATGGGGATTAACATAACATAATAAAAAAGAGAAAAAAAAAAGAAACAACCTTCATACATTGCTGATGCAACTGTAAAATGGTGCAGCCACTTTGGAGGATTCTGGCAGCTCCACAAAATGTTAAATATAGATACCTATGACCCAGCAGTTTCATTCCTAGATATACCTGAGAGTTGAATATGTATGTTCACACAAAAGCTTGTACATGAATGTTCACAGCAATGTGATACATAACCAAAAAAATGGAAACAATCCAAATAGTTATCAACTGATGACTGACTAAACAGTGCATATATTCATAGTGCAGTATTATTCAGCCATAAAAAAATAAAATGCTGTTACATGCTACTAGTGAACCCTGAAAACAGAATACTATGTAAAAGAAGCCATACACAAAAGGGCACATACTTTATGATTCCATGTACATGAAATGTCTAAAATAGGCAAATCCATATAGAAAGCAAGCAGATTAGTGGTTGTCAGAGGCTGGATGACAGAAAAATAGGGAATGACTACTAACAAGTACAGGGTTTCTTTATGGGATGATGGAAATGTTCTAAAATTAGTGGCGGTGAATATACGAAAACCCAAATATACTAAATACAAATATACTAAAAATGAATTGTATGCTTTAAAAGGGTGAATTTTATGGTATGTGAATTATATCTCAATAAAGTCAGAAACTGTAAAAACTATATGCTGTACTTTAAAAAAAAAAAAAAAACTCTCAAAAAAGGAAAAAAGCTGCATGTATCTGTAGTTACACAGATATACTTACTTGGTATTTGCCAGGCAATTTTATGTTTTTTCTACACTTACATTTAACAACTGTTATGTTTCAGAATTAGCTAAGAAAGGAAGAGGAACTTTCATTTATTTTTGTACTTAAAAATATACAGCTATCTACCTGTATATTTCCTCACTCAAAAATAATTCTACATACCAATATTTAAGGTGGGGGGGACCAACCAGGAAATACAAGAGGCTCTCTGGAAATATGAAAATGTTAGAATTCTTGGTTTTATGATTTATGGGAATAACTTAATATTTAAAATTGAGACTATGCTGCAAATCTAGGTTGTACAATCAGTTATATATAGGAAAAGAATTCTGGGATCACAATCACTGTGCACTGGAAAAGAACTGAACTCTCTAAAATGACAAGTAGCCCGACCCTCCCTCTGGGTTCTGTGAACAGTTCAGAAATTAAATAAATTATGCTTATTTACCTACCTGAATAACTATAGAAAGTATACTCATGATTGGCCAATATTAAAATGCTATTTTCCCCCAATAAGGTATCTTTAAGTTACTTAAGTGTTTTATTACGTGGCTTAGTAGCACTAACAGTATCTTATCTAAGTGTAGATCAAGTGTCATCTACAGAGATCCTTTAGAAATTCTAAACTACCAGAATTATTTCAATTTCCTGGCTTTAATGATAAACCACTCATTCTGGTCAACAATTCTATGATCTGAAAACAGAAGCAAATGTGCCACATAGTCCCAAGGACTTACTATTGTGAAATTTTCCCCTGGGTTCTTTTTGCACTATAGTTCATTTAAGTTCAATCTTATATAGTGCCTAACCTAAAATTAAACCTGGAATTATGCTAGCTTTCAGCCTGTGTTACACACACACACAAAAAAGATGTATAGTAGAAGATACTAAAATAACTAAAGGTAGGTGGGTTTTCCTTGAAATAATCATGAACACATATTTTCAGGTTTATTATATTTCATCTGTGTATCAAATGTAGTATCTAAACTCATAAAATCTGATTTAAGGATAACAAAAAACTGGCTTTTAACTTTAAAATGCTTTTAAGAAAACTTACCACATATACTTTTAAGTCAACTAGACTGCCTCTGTTAAAAGACAGAAAATTGTTGTTCTAAAGACCAGCCACACTTGAAGGACTTAAATAATAAAAATTGAGGGCATTTAATTTTCTATGAATGTCTAGTAAAATACCTCAAAGTAGCCTAATTATATTCTTTTAAGCAGTTACCAACTGGAATAGTATTTCTAGATCAATCAGTACATGAACATGCATTCATTCACCCAGCACTCACAAATGCTTGACATTGCACATTAAAAAAGAGGGCGCCTGGGTGGCTCAGTTGGTTAAGCTACTGCCTTCGGCTCAGGTCATGATCCTGGAGTCCCTGGATCGAGTCCCGCATCGGGCTCCCTGCTTGGCAGGGAGTCTGCTTCTCCCTCTCCCGCTCCCCCCTCTTGTGCTCTCTCTCTCTCTCTCACTCTCTCTAATAAATAAAAAAAATCTTTAAAAAAAAAAAAAAAAAAAAGAGGGTGCCTGGCAGGCTCAATAAGGTGGAACACGAGACTCCTGATCTTGGGGTTGTGTGAGCCCCAACGTTGGGTGCACAGATTACTTTTTAAAAAAATCTTTAAATAAATAAACAAAAGAGAGACAACCATTTACTTTTCTCAGAATCTTCAACTCAGGAGTAAAGAAATTACTTAACTGCAGTTGAAATTATGTACTTACTCAGGAAAAGCAAGATTCATTAACAGCATTAATACAAGGAAGCACTAAAACCAATGAGTGCAAGGAGATTCTCAGGGAAGGCCTCCCCTAAGTAATATTTGGGAATATTTAGCAGTATTCCCTGAGACCTAAAGGATGGGTGAAATTTGTTGCCTGTGTTCCAAACAAATTGAAACGCACTGGCAAAGGGTCTGGCACAGAAAGAGATTAGGCAGCTAAAAAATTGAATAGGCTAGTACTGTTAGATGGTTCTGTTCAGTGAGGAGTGTGGAGAAAGGTAAGGCTAAGGAAGTACAGAATCTAGATCGTGTGGGACTTTGTAAACTACTAAAGGATTCTGAATTTTACTCTAAAAGCAATGGAAAGTCAAAGAATTTTTTAAAAAAATATTTTACTTATTTGATAGAGTGAGAGAGCGTGCACAAGTGGGGTGAGAAGTAGACTCCCCACCAAGCAGGGAGCCCGATGTGGGGCTCGATCCCAAGACTCCAGGATCATGACCTGAGCTGAAGGCAGACGCCCAACCGACTGAGCCACCCAGGTGCCCCCCCAAAGAAGAATTTTAAATAGAAAGTTACAAGGTTAGAATTCTACTTTTAAAAGATCATTTGAAAAGACAGAATTGTTATTTGTTCACAATAATCCAAAATTACAAACTATTAGAAATGATGGAGTTCACCCAAATTGATGGATACAAATACCATCAATAATCAAATATAATAAAAAAGGATGCTATTTATAATGCAAAAAAAAAGAAATATCTAAGAATTTAATAAAGTATGTGTAAAAGGCATTTATGAAGAAAACAGCAAAATATTGAAGAATCAAATAAATAGCAAGAGAAGCCATATCAATTCTCAAATTATATAATGCAATGCCAAATAACATCCCCAAGGGAATCTGATAAACTGGTTTTAAATTATTATGAAAAAATAAAAGCCTAAGAGCCAAGATAGTTCTGAAAATGAATAAAGGGGAGGCTTGTCCTCCCAGATTTCAAAGCTTAATATAAACTATTTGAAATAAAACAATGTAGAACTGGTGTTTTAAAAAAAACAAAGCAACAAACTAAAATCAAACCCAAGCAGAAGGCAGATGATACAGATGACAATTTAAAAAAAAATAAAATAATGGGTAATGTTGGGACAACTCACTTATCATGAAAAAAAGAAAATCTGATTCCCAACTCCCTCCCACATGGACCTAAATGCAAAAAACAAACAAACAAAAAAACAAATAACATAAACCTCTCAACTATTAGCAGACAATATAAGAGAAATTTCTTGACCAAAAATTACAAATCATAAAGGAAAAGGCTCATGATTTCAACACTGAAACTTGAGATTCTATATCCCCAAAGAGAATACCATTAATAGGCAACCAGCAGTATTTTATTCTTATTCTGATAACTTTCATGGCTGCACTGTAAAAGAAGAAGGCTGGATGAGATGATGGTCAAGGTCCTTTACAACATAAACACTATGCTAATGGCTTACTCTTTTTAACACCATTCTTTAATTTATAAAACACTTAAAAGATACCAAAAATAATAAAATTCATATGCATTTACCCACCATTTACACCATTTAATGTAAATTAAAATGAGGTATATTAGAGGCGCCTGGGTGGCTCAGTCGTTAGGCGTCTGCCTTCGGCTCGGGTCATGGTCCCAGGATCCTGAGATCCAACCCTGCACTGGGCTCCCTGCTCGGCAGGAAGCCTGCTTCTCCCTCTCCCACTCCCCCTGCTTGTATTCCCTCTCTTGCTGTCTCTCTCTCTGTCAAATAAATAAATAAAATCTTAAAAAAAAAAAAAAAATGAGGTGTATAAAAAAAGGTATTTCACATCCATCAGGTTTGAAAAAATTTTAAAATAGGACAATCCAAATGAGGGCTAGGATGCTAGAAAACAAAGTACACATATAAAGTATATATTGGCATAATGATTTTAAAGAAGAATTTAGAAATACCTAGTAAAGTCAGTTATTCACAACCTATTCCCAGGCAATTCACTTTAATGAATCTTCTTAAACACCTACACCAAAAAATGTGTAAAAGCAATCACACTGCAGCATTATTTATGATAAAAAAGGAAGGTGAAATACATACATTTTATATATCCATACAATGGAGTACCATACAGCAAATTGAATAAACAAGACATATAACTCAAAAATGCTAAGTATTTTTAAAAAAAGAAATCTGATGAAAGATTATGTACAATACAGAACCATTTTGTAAAAATTTACAACACAAAACACTTATTACTTATGGATACTTGTACAGGGATACAGTAAAGTATAAACAAGAATATGATGTATACTCAAGAACCTCAGGAGAATAATTAAAGAGGGTAACAGGACTGGGAAACATTGGGAGGACGTTGCTATAAGTGAATACCTAAGTCTGCATTTACTTCCCAAAGAACCCAAAGTGGCAGAATTTACAGTTCTGGATGGTATGTATTTGCTATATTATTTACTGTATGTTTTAAATATTTTATAATTTAGATAGATACATATATTCAAAAAGAAAAAATGAATATAAAATATCTAAACTGAAAATTACCTTGGAGATCATCTAACCCAACCTACTTAATTAAAGAAAAGATATTAGAATAAGAATATAAAATACTAATGTAGTCATGGCAGTTTTAAACATATGCTACTTAGGGGAATTAAATCTTGATCACTTAAGAGAAACTTGTAGGCCACAGTGATCAGCCTTAATTTCTCAAAATCTGACATCAGCTAGAAATATGGAGAACACAAACACACCCCTCCTAGGAAAGCCTAGTCAAATTCAGCAAAGGCAGAGGCACTAAAGTGGGGCTGTAGCATAGATACGTCTTTGGCCCACTATCCAGGCTGACCCCTAGTCCTGTATCTACTTAAAATTAGTTAAAAGTTCTGAAGCCTAGAGGATTTTGTTCCTGATGATTCTTATTCATCAGCCCACAGCAGATATCTAAAAGTAGTCCTGAACTGGAAAGCAGTTCATTCATCAAGCATTTACAAATACATAAAACTGCACCTGAAAAGAAAAAAAAATGAGACACGCAGCAATTGTTCTCATAGGATCTTCAATCCAGGAGGAAAGAAAGGATTTAATTTCAGTTGAGGTAAGTGACTTACCTATTTTCCAGTTGAGATCCAACTATTTTTAAGTTCACCCCTCCTTGCCTTTCATTTAGCCCAAAATATGGAAGAAGAATTTTAGAGGGGATGAACTGATTCTGAGTTAAATGAGACCCTAACACTTTACTTTTTCATTTTGAGAATAATCTGAAATACAGTGCACTGGGCAATAATTAAAGAAATATACAATAATATCTGAAATGCAGAAATCTAGTTTTATGTGTTTAAAAGACAAAAGTTAGCTCGGTGTTTCTAATACATTCTCCTTAAGTGTTCTCAATTTCAACACTATAGTCAACTTTTAAGCACTTCCATTCTGTCAAGCACAGTGTATCCCTACCTTAGCTACCAAACTTTATCCTTTTAATTTTCTATTTTCCCTGTTCTTTAAACATGTTTAATGTATCCTAGTCCATTTCGGGGTGCTAAAACAAAATACCACAGACCAGGTGGCTTACGAACAGAAACTTATTTTTCAAATTCCTGGAGCCCTAAGAAGCCCAGTATCAAGATGCTGGCAGATTCGGTGTCTGGCAAGAACCAGCCTCCTGGTTCACAGACAGGTGTCTTCTGGCTGCGTCCTCATATGACAGAAGAGTCAAGGGAACTCTGAAATCTTTAATAAGGCACTAATCCAATGCATGAGGATTCTACTCATGATCAAATCACCTCAAGAAGGCCCCACTTCCTAAAACCATTACAAAGGGTGTTACAATTCAAACATGAATTTTGAGAGGACACAATCATTCAATCTATAGCAATATGCCACAGACAGCAAAATGTGTAAGAAATTGAACATGAATGAAGCAGGTTAAGTAATTAGGGAAACTTTTCATTTCTTAGCAGCTCTAAATTTAGAATATCTTAAACAGCATAGTTTCTATCACCAACATGCAACATGATGCATTGTCAGCCCACTTCAGAAAACTAGAAAAGAAAAATATTACCCAATTACTTTTCGTGTGAAATGGGATTTATCCATCAGTATACATGTCACATACAATAGGTGCTCAAAAGACATGTATTTTTCCCCCAAACAAAAACTTTATTTAACAAAGGTAAATACTTAACATTCTTATTTGTGGCACACTGTAAGGTTATCAATAGTGGCACATACACACACACACAGGCACAACAAATAGAATCCATAAGAAAAAATACTAAAATAATTAATAAGCTGGAAATACCCATACTTCTCCTTAGGACCCATGAGCTTTATATAGAAAACACTGGTGGGCATTTCATCTTTTCCCTTCCAAAGAACAGGATTATGCTTTACATCTGATAAGAGAAAGGAAGTATTTGTTGGCAATATGAAGAAATTCCCATAGTGGTAGCTGCAATGCTAGAATTATCATCTCAGAAGAAAATAACACCAGTTTTAAAGATGGAGCTAGAGTGCAAGGAAGTGACAAATTGTGACATTTGTATATACTGAATGGTAGATACATGATTGTTACATTATTCTCTGTACTGTCTGCATATTTAATTTAGAGAGAAAATACAGAATTTATTCTGCATCACAAAGAATATAAAAGTAAAGAGATTAGGATAGTGGTTACAGGCCACAAAAGCAATTCTAAGACTACCTTCTCACATCCAGTAATAGAAGTCTATTATATTAGCAGCTTGAAATGGGTAAGGTATCCCTTTTGATACAAGGAGAAAGAAGTCATCACATTAAGAACAAAGAGTTACAAGCCTCCACACCACAAAGAGATAGGTCAAAAATTTTTTTCATGTTTTATTTCTGTAATATAAAAGGATTTGTGCTTGACTAACCTCAACTAACCCCAAAGGGTACAGAAGGTCAACTTCTATAACACATTTAACTGTTAAGAGTCATCACATTAAGCTCCATATTGGCCAGCCAAGAGTTTCATTTAAGGTACATTTTATCCTACTTTTTTTAGTAAGTGTTCAGGGCTCAAATGTAACTTACACGCTTTTTATTTGTGGCATAGATGCTGACTTTAATTAGGTATTATATAGGATTCTCTTCTATGATCCACATGTGCTATCTTACAGATTGCAGGAGACTTCCTAGGATGGAGCTTCTGGAATAATCTTTTTTTCTTTCTTTTAAGGATTTTATTTATTTACTTGACAGAGAGACACACAGTGAGAGAGGGAACACAAGCAGGGGGAGTGGGAGAGGGAGAAGCAGGCTTCCCGTAGAGCGGGGAGCCCAATGCGGGGCTCGATCCCAGGACTCTGGGATCATGACCTGAGCTGAAGGCAGATGCTTAACAACTGAGCCACCCAGGCGCCCCAAAGTTCTGGAATAATCTTATCCAATAATATATGTGTCCAAAACCTCTTTTCCTTTCAGGTCAACCTTATGATTTATCTGCCATTTATCAAATTAACAGGAGAGATCAAAAGTAAACCAAATTAGGGTGCCTGGGTGGCTCACTAGGTTAAGCGTCTGCCTTCAGCTCAGGTCATGATCCTGAAGTCCTGGAATCCATTCCTGCACTGGGCTCTCTGCTCATCAGGGAGTCTACTTCTCCCTCTGGCCCTACCCCCTCCAGTGCTTTCTCTCTCGCACTCTCTCTCAAATAAATAAAATCTTAAAAAAAAAAAAAAAGTAAAGCAAATTACAAGAAGGGGTCTGACTAAGGATTAATAATACTGAATAGTGCATCACTAATTATTAAGATCTACTATTTATTTCAAATGTAGTTAACAAATTTAATTTAAACTCACACACTAAATATTTCCCAAAACAATACTTCTGAAAGTATGAAAAGGTTAAAAATGTTTATAGAGAAAAGCACGAAAATATTCCAATCACTTGTTTACCACTAAACAACCTGTTTTCTTGGGAAAGTCACTAAGTCACATATAAGGTCACTTTATACAGTATTATTCTAATTTTTTTGAGAATGATCACATCTGAAAAACAATCCTTTGAAACAGACAAAGCAAGTATCACCTTCACTTAACAGAAGTTAACAGAACAAAGGCTTTGAAAGATAAATGACCTGCTCATGACCAGCTAGGAAGCTAGATTGGAAGGATGAACCCATGATCTTCTGACACCAAAGTTAGTGCTTCTTTCTCCACATCAGTGGTTCTTGGTCGCTTTTGTTCACTGAACCTGTTGAGACTCTGAAACTTAAAATTTATATATAATTTTAGGGAGTTCACAGTCACGAAGCTTAGAATCAAACAGAAACAACTGTCAGTTAAATCTCATTTGCAAACAGCAATATTCCAAAAAAGGTATTAGCTTTATTTCATTCTCAGATTGGCCTTAAACTTAAAAACTTCATTTTGACTTATTATCCATCATGGTGTTTACTTTATGATAACTTAGATCAAAGCAAAGTTGGCAAAGAAATTTATTATCTATTTATTAATAAGTTATTTCATTTAAGAAATTATATAGCATCTTTAAGTATTTTAAACATCTGTTCTGGACATAGGATATGTTTGTAGATTTTACAAACATTTAACGCCATTTCTAGTTACTGTAGTTTTACTTGACTTCCTTTATTAGAAGAAAAAGCCCCATTTCCTGCACTAACTCTTATGCTCAGAAAAGGCCCAATGATGGCATCTTGTAAAGTCTGCCTTCTAATAATAGTGTAGAAAACATTCAAATAGAAGCAAACTACTCCTCTCAACAGGTAAGACAGAACATACGCCACTGTACAGAGTCCTGAACTCTAGTCCAGAGACTCAGACTGTGCTTCTAGCTCTGCCCACCTGGGTGACTTTAAGAAAATCATTTTAAAGCTTTGCACTTCAATTTCTTCATGTATAAAATGAATGGAGTGACTGGCCTCAAGAATAGTCCTACTGAGAGGTTTGAAATATAAAGCTAGAACCAGAAGACAGAATGATAATTACCCCAGAAAAATATCAAAGTATTTACAGGCAACTGCCAAAGTAAATTTATTTTTTTCATATACATACCCATTCACACACACACTATGTGCCAGATTTTGGATTATGGAGCAGGACCAAGGTAAAGATATAAAGTATCTCACATATGCCAAATAGTTGTATAAAGGGGCAAAAACAATATTCTTTAGAATAGCAGCTGCAGGTGGAAGTGTTGAGTCCACAGAACCGCCCTAAGACTGGAAGAGCACAGAAGAATGAGGCTCCATTATGTGAAAGGATTTCACAAAAAATGGTGTTATGTGGAGAAAGTCACTAGACTATAAGCTTCCAAAAGACAGACACGATTGTCTTTGTAGCTCCTACATCTAACCCAGCTCACAGGAGACGCAGTAGGTACCCAATGAATGTCAGTTGACTATTCACTGATAATTCATCCATATGCTGGCAACACACTTTCTGGTAAACACTAGGAGCCCCTCCCCTTAAAGAGTGAGTTCATAGCTAGCGAGAATGAAAACAATGTAAAAGATAACATGCTAGAGTCCACACACAAAAAACATAACAAGGTAGGAAGACTTCAAATGATAATACTCTATGTGTTGGACATTTTACAAGCTCTAATCCTCAAAACAACTCCGAGTTAGTTTCGCCATCCCATTTTATAGATGACAAAACTGCAGCTTACTAAGACTAACTTGCCAAGATCAGACAACTAAGGTGAGCCCAGAATTAAAAATGGGATCTAATTCCAAAGCTATTTTCACTGCACATGCTGTAATGTTTTTGAATTTATCTTTACATTTGCAGTGGGGGGAAGAGTCAAAATCAGCCAAAACTCTGTTATCCTGAATTATCCTGAAAAGAGAAAATTTGTCTTCACTCATAAAAGTAAAAAAACTAGGGGTGCCTGGGTGGTTCAGTTGGTTAAGCTCAGGTCATGATCCTGGAATCCTGGGATAGAGTCCCGGCTAATCAGGCTCCCTCCTCAGCAGGGAGTCTGCTTCTCCCTCTGACCCTCTTCCCTCCCATACTCTCGGTCTCTCATTCTCTGTCTCTTAAATAAATAAATAAAATTTTACTTTAAAAAAAATCAAAAAACTAACTTTTTAACAGCTCCATGTACCTTTAATGTAATGTCTCTATGTTTTGACCAACACAAGTTTGGGTCTAAACAAAAATGTGCAACATGACAAGAAGATAACCAGTAATCATTTAAGAAAATAAACATTTGTAAATTTTTCAAGTGCTTGGGTTGAAAAATTTAGATATGATCCATAGTTTTGGATTATCCCACTGACTGCTTATTTGAAACAGCAAATTATTTCAGATTTGGGGGGGGGGGCTTGAAGGGGAGAGCAGAAGGATCATTTTAAAAATGACCTAAAGTTTAAGAAATACAACTGATTAAAGGTTAAATACCCAAGACACTGTAAGTACCCAATAAATCTTATTAAATGAACTGAACAAGTGGGATGAGAATGTGTCTTCCTCACACTTCTAGTAAGTATACTTAAGAAGGTACTTTTTTAAGCCAAGAAAAAAAAATGTACGATTTAAGAGAGGTGAAATAAAAACAGCTTACCACACCTCTGAAAAGAAATCAAAACACTGTAATTTGTATCTCTGTGTAAAGTTAAACTCCTCAGGAACCAGGCAATGTCCAGACAATAGTGCACATAATTCTTAGCATACTAATGCCAGTTAATAAATATTGATACAACAAGACTTTCTCAGTTTCCAATTCTAATTTTGTAAAGACAGGGTCATTATTTCTTGAATCTATTTCTTGCTTTTGTTGTGATTATTAGTTTCTTTAAAGGGCTTCTGGGTCATTCTTTGGGCTTATCAGCACTATCATTAATACTGTATTCATTTTATTACAAATGTGATAAATAACTCAGATTTATAAGCAAGATCTAATTCTAAAATTACTTCCACTATACACACCAGGATAAAAATTTTATTTTTATCTTTCTAAATTCTAAACTTTTTTACCTGGTTTAAACAGTAAGAGTACTCATTAATCAGAGGTTATGAAGCAAACACTTCTCATCCCTCTTGTCTAATTCACTCAAGATTTATTGGTTATCTACTGTGACTCTGACAGGTAACTTTTTAACAGTTTTTCTTCCAAACTTTAGGTCATTTCCATTTCAAGCCTCCTTCCCTCCCCCCAGAATATTCTGGAATAATTTCCTGCTTCTTTCAATATTGCAGGCAGTGGAATTCTCCAAAATTAAGGGTCATAGCTATATCCCCTCATGATTTATGGAGGGTAACTCTGGATTGTAAATCCCATACTGCTATTCGTTTACATTTTCAAAAGTACCCTAGCTACTTAATAAATATAATCCCAGACAGATTTAGTAATGTTTCTATTTTAGTATGCCAATTGGACGTTTTTAAAATTCAGAGACTAAATTATCTTTGAAGGAATCTAAGCTCAAACAGTGCCTACGTTAAAATTATTTCTAACAATTTTATGGACTAAAGCATTTGCCACATTCAATTCTGACTTTACCAACAAAACCTCCACGCCATGACGAAAAAAGAGTCCTTTTCATTTTCTCAACTGAAAAGGGAAAATAAAAAAATGCCAACTGTTTGCAGGTTTGCATTTAACAGAATCTCTGTCTGGCAAACCCGGTAGCTCACGTTTAATTTGAAAATCCCGATAAACTGTGAACACAACCCTTGGGCTTGATTTCCCACTTCATCCGCCCTCCCTCCCCACCAGTCCACCCCCAAAACCCCAACCCACCAAAGCACACGTCTAAGCATTTTTCACCAACAGGGCCAAAACCTCGAAAAAAGAGCTCCCCTTGGAAGGAAAAGGCCAGCCCTACCCTGCCTGGGGCCCAGGCCTGCTCCGCGAGCTCCGCTCCAAGGAGGGCCAACTCTCGACGCCCTGCACGCCCCGCCCCGGGCCCGCTCGCGTCCCCTTAGGCGACAAAACCCTCCCTCCGGCCCTCAGCCAGGACTGACAGTTACGGTAGCAGCAGCCGCTGCTACCAAAGGCCTACTTCTGGCACTGACCCCTCCACACCACGCGCCCCCAAACACTCGCCGTGGCGCTGTCTGGGAGCGTCCCTACCTCCGCCAGAGCCAGCCCCGAAGGGTGGTTTGAGAGAACGAAGAGAAATGCCGACCAGCCTCCCCGGCCCAGGCCCGGTCCTCGGCCACACTGACCTGCTGTCGCCCCCGCGCCTGGGCTGTGGCCCTCGCAGCAGCGGCTGCCTCACTGGTCGCAGTCGCCCTCGCTCGCCGCCTCCGCCCGCCACCGCCTCGTTCCCTGTCGCTGCCTCCACCGCCGGGGCTCATGCGGGACCCGCGCTTCCTTCTCCGGAGACTAAGGCCGGGAAAGGGGGCGCCGGGGCCGCAGAAAACCCCGCGCTCGTCGCCAGCCGCCGCTGCCTGTCCCCACTGGGGAACTGCGGGGCCCGCCGAGCCGGAGCTAGGCTGGGAGCTGCTCCGAGCGCGACCCCAAGGAGGAGCCGAGGGAGGCGCCGCTGCCCGCGGCCGTAATCGTTGGGTCCGCAGAGATGAAGCTCAAGTCGGAGGCGGCAGCGGAAGGCGAGCGCCCAGGCCAGCGGACGGCTAAGTGGCAGCGGGGTGCACGAGCGGGAGGAAGGCGGTGTGTCGAGATTCTGGCGAAGGGGATTCAGGCTATGTCGTCTCCTGCAGTCACCCCGAACCCAGCGCCACCATCTTGGGAAAAACGCGGATCTCGCGGCCGCAGCGCAAGCCGGGAGGACTGGCTGGGCGGGCCGAGTATCCCAGCAGGCAGCGCGTGCCGCCCGGTCGGGCCAGAGCTCCGGGCCGGGACGCAGGGACGTGGGGCGGGGCCGGGGTGCGCGCGGGAGGGCGCAGCGATATGCCCCGCCCTCTCATGCCGGCTCCTCCCCCTTCCTGCTTGCCGTCGTCGCCACCGCGGGGGCTGTTGGGAAGGGGAAGTTGCTCGCGGCTCCTTGGAGTTCTGCCAGGGTTGGTGGCCATCTTGGGATCGGGCAGAGGGTCAGTGTTTCTATCGAGCCACCGCTGTCTATGGGCCCGCCGAAAGAAGGGCGTACACGCCGGAAACCCCCTGGAGCCACCAGGAGTGTTGGAGAGGCCCCTGGTATACCCAAATCGAGGAACGTGCTAAGACTTAAACGCTCCCGATTTTAGGGGGACGAATCGGCTCTGAAAATCCGCCGAGGGACGGGGGGTGGTTTTGATAGCTCCCAGCCGCGCGGTGAGGCTGCAGCCTCCGGATGCCAGGCCCTCCGACCCCAACCTCTTTCCGTCCAGAGCTGCCTTTGTAAATACTGCAGAGGTACCCCGAGAGTATGAGCCATCTTTCAGGGGACCAAGGTCATTTGCTTAGGCCTCTCCAACACGATGTCATTAGTTTACTAGAAGATGAAAGCACGTCTCGCAGTTTTGACGTTCGGTAGGTTGTTAAAGAGATTGTGGCCTCTTGGTTAACATCAGCTAGATGGATGCTAATTTTGATCCCTATGACAACCCATTTAAACCCGTGCGTCTTCATATTTACTATCAAGGTCATCGTTTTATTTAAAAGGGCTTTTTTTTTTTTTTGGCTCTGCGACACTTAACTAGCAAATACAGTGGAATCACTAACAATTCATAGTCTTAACGGCTTGCAACTTTGCTAAGCCCTAAAATGCTATATGAGATCCCATTCATCTGGTATTCAAAGAATTTTTTTAAAATCAACAATCTTACATTGCAGTGTATTCAGCTGCCATTCTTAGAACATTGTAAGTCAGGGATGTGTTTATGTATACTGCTTCCCGGTTATAACCAACTGTAAAAAACTTAAACTATAAAAAATAAGCTAGTGGAATTTAAATTATCCCAGAACAATTAATGATAAATGACAGTATTAAATCATGTCTGATTTTAACTTAGTTCCTCATTGTTTTTTTCATTTCCCCCATTACAGATCCTCATTTGGAAACAATTTGTAGTTATATTTTATGGAAGAGGCTAGTTAAAATCGTAATCTATTAAGGATTTTCTTTGCATATTATCAAAATAGGCAAATGAGAATGAAAATCTTTAAAGATTTTTGTTAAAATAATCAAAGCAAAATGTTACTTCAGTATCTAGCCTGTGATGATAGTTTAACTTATTCTCCTCAGAAATTGCCTGAATAAATGAAATGTAATTTTATATAACCTGGTGCATCAAAATGGAACAAATTCCTGAGTACCAAAAAAATTAAAGACTGACGAGAAATAAATCTGCTCTTAAATGTCAGAATGACTGTCCAGATCTTTACTAAAATCAAGAAGGATCCCAGTTCCTCCTTCAAATATGGAGAAATTACACATAGGCTTTTTTAGTTCATTAATAGGTATTCTGTGTGACATGAGTGTCAGACCCGATTCAAGACCCCACTGTGCTCTGTCTTAATCCATTTTCAAATTTTGTGATGTTTGCTGATAAAAATTACTAGCACATTGACTGGCATAAGATAAGAGTTCAGTAAATGTTAGGGCTTAGTAATAGTAGTAGTAGTATTATCAATACCATTGTTTACCATTACACACTTCATGAACTCCTTCACACCTCCACCCTTAATTCCTACAGATCTACCTAAATTTGTGCTCACCCTGATCTCCTGTCTTAAAGTATGAGCCATCCTTCTTTCTACAGCTTTTTTTTTTTTTTTTTTTGGTGGAGGGGAGGGGAGCTGGCCGGTGGGGTGTGAGACTCTCAAGCGTCTTAGTCCCTTGGTTGTTCCCTTTCTTGTTCATAAATTCTCCTTCTACTAACTCCGTCCCTTCTATTTAGAAGAGCTATCTGTACTTGGATTGTCATTTCTTTCTAAGTCCCTCTTCAACTACTGAAATTTAGCATTTGCCCCCATTTTACTGTATACACTGCTTGTATTAATGTCTGTAATAGCACAATGCCAAATCTAAAAGTTGCTTCTCAGTTTTCATGGTATCTGACCTTTTTGCAGGTTTCCACACTGCTAACTACTGCCTCCTGGAAACTGCTCCCTTGGTTCCATCACCCTGCATTCTCCAGCCTCTCTCCCTGTGTCTTGGGCCCTCTTCTTCAAGTCTTCTTTGCAGAATGTTCTTCCTCTCCATCCTTGGTTCTTTCTGCCTACTGTATTATACAGTCTCTGATAGTACCATATATATATATACTCTTCCTCTATCACTTTTTTCAGTCAGGGATCAAGTCTGAATCTTGAACACTGATCACATTCAGAACCAGATGTATCTTCAACCCCTTATTGTGTGGAGAATGGACAGGACATGCGAAGTGTTTAATGTCTGATGTATGGGAAATGTTCAATAAATGGTAATAAATACTATTATTATTAGCTATTATGGTAACATCCATTTCCTTCTATATGATCCCACTGATACTATCTTAATTTAGATCCTTAGTGTTGAATTTGAACTCAATGTAAGCTCCAGAAAGGCAGGGTCACACTACCTTATTTATTATTATATCCCCCAAACCCAACACAATGCTGGTCCATATTACAGTACTTTGCTACTGAATCTCACTGTGGAATGTTTTTAAAAGAAACAAATATGATTTCATTGCATCCTTGCTTAAATCTGTCACTGGTTCTTTATAGCTCTCTGGATAATGTCAGACTCCAAGACCAAGCCCCATTGGATGTGGGCCCTACTTCCCTTCCAGCCCCAACTCCTTCCTCTCCCCACGTGAATCCATTGCTGGAGAAGTACTTTAAACACTAAAAAGTCATTTGGAGCTCTTTCGCATGCAATTTCAATTTTTTTTTAAATATTCCAATTGCAATGTAGTTAACGCAGTGTTAATTAGTTTCAGGTGTACAATATAGTACAATTACAATATAATTACTCAGTGCTCATCAAGATAGATGCACTCTTAATCCCCTTCAACACCAAAACTAAAGACAACCTAATGTATGGAAGAAGATATTTACAAATGACATATCTGATAAAGGGTTGGTATCCAAAATATAAAAAGAAGTTAAATAACTCAACACCAAAAAACAATCTAATAAGCAAATGGGCAGAAGATACAACACATTTCTCCAAAGAAGACTTACAGATGGCCAATAGACACTGAAAAGATGCTCAACTTCACTCATCAGGGAACTGCAAATCAAAACCACACTAAGATATGACCTCACACCTGGCAGAATGGCTAAAATTAACAACATAAGAAACAAGTGTTGACAAGAATGTGGAGAAAAAGAAACGCTCCTGTGCTGTTGGTGGGAATGCAAACTGTGGGAAACAGTATGGAGGTTCCTCAGAAAGTTAGAAACAGAATTGCCCTACAGTCCAGTAATTGCTTTACTCTTTACCAAAAAAAATAGAATAACACTAATTCAAAGGGATACATGCACCCCTATGTTCATTGCAGCATTATTTACAATAGCCAAATTATGGAAGCAGCACAAGTGTCCATGGATAAATGAATAGATAAAGAAGAGGTGATTATATTGGGGCGCCTGGGTGGCTCAGTTGTTCAGCATCTGCCTTCAGCTCAGGTCATGATCCCAGGGTCCTGGGATTGAGCCCTGCATCAGGCTCCCTGCTCAGCAGGAAGCCTGCTCCTCCCTCTCCCACTCCCCCTGCTTGTGTTCCCTCTCTCGCTGTGTCTCTCTCTGTCAAATAAATAAAATCTTTTTTTTAAAAAAAGAGGTGATTATATATCATTAGGAATATTAGTCAGCGATAAAAGAAGAATGAAATCATGCCACTAGCAATGAAATGGATGGAGCTAGAGAGTATAATGCTAAGCAAAATAAGTCAGAGAAAGACAAATACCATACGATTTCACGTATATGTGGAATTTAAGAAACAAAACAAAGGGGACAAAGAGGACAAACCAAGAAACAGACTCAACTATAGAGAACTGATGGTTACCAGGGGGTAGGTTGGTGGGTAGATGGGTGAAATAGATGATGGGTATTATGGAGGGCACTTGCGATGAGCACAGGGTGATGTATGGAATTGTTGAATCACTATATTGTACACCTGAAACATATATAACACTGTATGTTAACTATCCTGGAATTTTTTTAAAAAATCATTCAAGAAAAAAACCTGGAAGTGCTATCAGGTTTTGACCTTGGTCATTTCAGTCTCTTTGTGCCTTAAACCCAGCGGGAGAGTAGGGGGAAAAGAATTTCATTGACTGCCCGCTGCTGCTGCTGCTAATCGGAGCTGTTCTGGATAAAACAATTGGACTGAAACCAGTGAAGCCAACCTTAGACATTTTGCCTTCTGAGAGGTGCAACTTTTAGTTCTTTGAACTCATTCACGTTGCATTCATGTGTCTAATACTATTTTTAATACTTAACCCATTCTCACAGGAATTCTAACAAAATACTTTTTTAAATCTAAGGAAGTGCATTGGTTAAATAAAATCAATTATTAAAAACAGTGCAGGGGCGCCTGGGTGGCTCAGTCGGTTAAGCTTCTGCCTTCGGCTCAGGTCATGATCCCAGGGTCCTGGAATCGAGTCCTGCATCGGGCTCCCTGCTCAGCGGGGAGCCTGCTTCTCCCTCTGCATGCTCTGCCTGCCGCTCCCCCTACTTGTGCTCTCTCTCTCTCTGACATAAATAAATAAAATCTTTAAAAAATAAAAAATTAATTAATTTAAAATGGTGCAGACTACACTTCTTTCTTCAAAATATCTAGACAAAAGAAAACATCTGGCTAGGGAAGAATCATGAGTAGAGTTTTCAACTGATAATATTTTGTTTTTTTATTCTTGCTTGACAGTAACAAATAATACAAAATTATCAAAATGATAAAATTTACTATTGGACTCTTTGAGATTGCTTCAAACAATTTTATACCTAATGCCTGCCTTTTTTGTTTGTTTATTTTTAGTTTTGCTTTGTGACAGTAAACCATCATTATAATATAGAAAGAGGAAGGTTTTTAAAGATAACAATGTAGATATTATTCATGACTTAATTTTTTTTTTTTTTTTAGTTTGGTTGAACATGATACCAATTGCATCTGGATTTTAGTACTTAACACAGACTTTCTGAAATGACAGATTATTTCCACAGATTACATTTGTGCACCCATTAAGTGCTAGTTATCTGAATAAATCTCATTAATTCTTACAACAATTTTGAGTATTATGCATTTTATGGATTAGGAAATTAAGCTTAGAATAAGTAACTTGTATATGTCTTAACAGCTGATACCTAGTAGAGGTAGGATTTAAATCCAGGTATGTGTGTTTGTGTGTGTGTGGGGGGGGGGTTGTTGCTGCTTTCCCAGAAAATAATTTTTTTGAATTTCAAATATGTTTCATTGAAGTGCTTTTTTAATCAGTCATCCCTAACAGTATTACAGGTTTCCCCTACTTTTCAAAAGTAGAATGTTCCTGTTAAATCTTTAATAAGCTGAAATGACATAAAGCAAAAAGGCAAATACCATTAATTTACATGGAAAATATTTTTAGCATTCCAAGACCCAAAAAAAGAACCTTTTCTGATACCTTAGGACACATCTTGCTAATGGACGCACACAATGAATGGCGATAAAACACATACTCAGGCACAGTTCAAAGCTATGGCAGCGTGATGCTGAGATGTTGAGTGTAGTTCCTGAAGAAGAAGCTGGGTGGTGACATTGTCACTGCTCTGGGCGTGTGCTGCTTCTATAATGGCTAGAGGCGAAACAATACTGAACACTATTTTCACTTTTCACCTTTTTTTGTAGAAGCAAAAATCTTCAGATTTCTTTCAGTCAGTAAAAATAGGTATGTGCTAATATGTATCTTTCATAAAAGCAAAGTGGTGTAACATGAGCTTTCAAAAGTGGGGGATACCTGTATACCAGAAAAATATTCTCAACTTGTTACCCCAACAGAAACCTCCTTTTCCATACTGTTCAATTCAAAACTCAGATTCTGAGAGCTTCAGGCAACCTGATCTGCCACCATTCCCTTCCAGCACTCAGTCCTATTTTGTGATGTTGGACCAGCTGCTTACCTTCTTTAAGCATCAATTTCTTCATTTGTAATGAGGATGATATGAATAATGGTTAGAGACCATGTATTGCTAAGGACTTGACTCCATGCCTGGCACGTGATAAATGTTCAGTAAATGTTAATGCATGAATGGGTGAGTAGATGAAATTGTCTTAATTTGGGATTCCCCAGAAGCAGATTTGACACAATAATTGGAGTACAAGTATTTTCTTTGGGAGGTGATACCAAAAACTTTGGTAGGGAAGCAAGGAAGTGAGTTAGGGAAGGAGGACCAACCAATAAAGTGTTCATTATCAATCAAATATCCACTGTGGGCAACTAGTGCTTAATTCTGCTGAGGAACTTTGGGAGAAAGTGTAGACTATTCACTTCAGTTATCCTGTCAGTAGAGAGAGGGAGCTGTTATTGTACACTGACTATCCCAGGGACTACTCACACTGCCGGCTTGCTGTGGTAGGGGCATGGCAGTTCCAGCTGGTCAGAGAGTGCCCCAAGAAAAGAAAATACAAATGCTGGCAATTGGAACTAGAACTGACATGTACTACACTGATAAGACCCAGGTTGCCAACAGCATCTGCTACATGAATAAATGCACAAATAAACAAAGGGACAAATAAGCCAAATTTGATGAATTTACCACATTCAGATGGCCCTCATGGTTGCAGGTTTAGAAGCCTATTAGAGCAGTCCACCAACCAAATTAACATTAACTAAGCTGAAGAGATGGAATTCTAAAATCAGAATGCCAGTTTATTGATTTAAATTGACAAATAACTATTACAGGGACTGGAATACTGGCAGTGCATATGAATAGAGCACTCTTTGCCTATAAGAAGATGTGCAGGGCCCTCAATAACAGCAACTTGCTTATGAAGCTTGAGATCTAGACAAAGGGAGTTGGAGGAACTGAATTTTGATGACAGTAAGCTAAAATACTTGATACATTCAACTTCCATTAAGAATCATCTTGACATGGAGTCCTGGGTGGCTCAGTTGGTTAAGCATCCAACTCTTGATTTTAGGTCAGGTCATGATCCCAGGGTCGTGAGATCACGTGAGAGCACAGGGCTCTGTGCTGGGCATGGAGCCTGCTTAAGATTTCTCTCTCCCTCTCCCTCTGCTCCTTTGCCCCCCACCAAAAGAATCATCTTGACAGAAGAATGAGAATATTTGAGTTCATTGACCAATGTCCCTGAAGAAGGTTATATCCAGCATTTCCTAGTCTGACTCTATTCCGTGTTTCTACCAATGACAGGCCCCCTTCTTTAGAAATGTCACATTTCAGTTATGTCTTGCAGACCTGGAAGCCAATTCCCTTTTTTAAAAAGTGACTTATCCCAACCTCTGCCCTGGCCCATTATGTGGCTAATCCAAAAGTGTAACACTCAAAGGGCAATCATATTCCTTCATTTCCATGTTTTTGTGGCACTTCTCACAGTTAGCACTGAGTACCAACAATATTATACTTTATTACCTAAATGTTTGTAATCTCCTCCCAACCAGAAGTTTTTTTCTACTATGTAGAGTCTAAACTTCTTCAGACCACTCAAAATTATGAAACCTACTAACTAGCTCCCAGTAACTTTTCTATTTCTCTTTCACGTCAAATGTTTCTCATATGAAACATACCATACTTGTTCTTACTTCCCCATTTCCTAGTCATTATTTAACACTAAAGAAACATTTAAAGAATAGTGCAGTCAGCACACATATTTTCTTTACCTAGATTTCACAATAGCTTATATTTTGCTATATTTGCTCAATTATTTATTATCTCTCTGGAACCATTTGACACAAATTACAGACTTCATGACACTACTTTTACATATCTCAGCATATTTTTCCTAAAAACAAGAGCATTCTTTTTTTTTTTAACATTTTATTTATTTATTTATTTGACAGAGAGTGAGAGAGCACAAGCAGGGGGAGCACAAGCCAGAGGGAAAGGGAGAAGCAGGCTCCCTGCTGAGCAGGGAGCCTGTTGGGGGCTCGATCCCAGGACCCTGGGACAATGACCGGAGCCGAAAGCAGACACTGAACCCACTGAGCCACCCAGGTGCCTCAACCATACTTATATCTTACCACAACACCATATAATATTTAACACTGACTCAATAATACTATCTAATACACAATCCATATTCAGGTTTCTCCAACTGTTCCAATAATATTGCTTATACTTTTTCTTTATTTTTTTCAAGTATAATTAACATACAGGGTTATATTAGTTTTAGGTGTACAACACACTGATTCCGCAATTAACTCAGTGCTCATCATGATAAGTGTACTCCTAATCCCCTTCACCTATTTCACCCATCCCCCCACCCACCACCCATCTGGTAATATCAGTTTGTTCTCTATAGTTAAGTCTGTTTTTTTGTTTGCCTCTTTTTTCCTTTGTTAATTTGTTTTGTTTCTTAAATTCCACATATGAATGAAACCATATGGCATTTGTCTTTCTGAGTAAGACCCAATTAAATAAGACAACTTTAGATTTCGTATTTCTTTAGTCTTTAGTTATCTAGAAATCATGTCATAACATTTTTTTTCTTTTATGACCTTGATTCTTTAAAGATATCAGGGCAGTAGCTTTATAGGAACTGTTGCAATCTCATTCATCTGATTGTTTCCTCATGATTAGATTCACATTATATATTTTTGGAATCGATACATAGGTGATGTTACAAACTCTGCATCACCAAAGCAGGCAGATGTGGTAGTTTGTTGTATTATTGGTGATGCTAAGTTTTATTACTTGGTTAATGTGGTGTCTGCTAGATTTCTCCATTATAAATGTTTGTTGTAATTAATAAGTAATTTGAGTAGTGGTACTTTGAGAATTGAATAAATATTTCACATTTTACCTACTAGTTTTTCTATCTATGTGTGATTATTGTCTGAATCAGCTTTACACTGGTGGTTGTAAAATAATTCTCCCTCCATTCCTTTTACATCTACTAGCTGTATTTATTAGTTAAGAAGAGCTTTTCCTCCTACCCACTATTTTTCTTTAGTATTAATATGGATTCATGGATTTCCTTTTTATTCAATATGACAAAATACATTACATCATTATTCTTTTTAGTGCTCAAGTTGTCCCAAATTTGGCCAGCTGGGTCCCACGAGCCAATTTTGTGTTCTTTTGACTTCTCCCTGTCAATCTGAGTATTTCTTTGGTTTTTAGCACAATAAGATGTTCAGGCTTATTCTACTCCGGATCTAAACTCAGCCAATTCTCAGAAAACTTGTGGGGTTTTGTTTGCTTGTTTTGTTTTGTTTTGGTTTAGTAAACATGGCACTAGTGCCTCCCTAACCATTCATGCTCTCTCTCAAATAAATAAATAAGTAAATAAATAAATAAATAAATAAATAAATAAAATCTTCAACAATAAATTAATAAATAGATAAATAAATAATTCCCATCCTTTCAGCCCCATTCCAACTCAATCCCTATAAGAAGCCATTTTCATTTTTTAGATTATCTCTCCCAAAGTTTTTTAAAGATTTTATTTATGTATTTGTCAGAGAGAGAGAGAGCACAAGCAGGGGGAAGAACAGGCAGAGGAAGAAGCAGGCTCCCATCTGAGCAAGGATCCTGATGCGGGACTCGATCCCAGGACCCTGGGTTCATGACCTGAGCTTAAGGCAACTGATTAACTGACTGAGCCAACCAGTCATGACTTTCCTGACATTTTTTTTTATTTTATTATGTTACGTTAGTCACAATACAATACATCATTAGTTTTTGATGTGGTGATCCACAATTCATTGTTTTGTATAACAACCAATGCTCCATGCAGTACTGCTCTCCTTAATACCCATCACCAGGCTAACCCATCTCCCCACAGCCCTCCCCTCTAAAATCCTCAGTTTGTTTCTCAGAGTCCATAGTCTCTCATGGTTCATCTCTCCTTCCAATTTCCCCCCTTCATTTTTCCCTTCCTTCTCCTAATGTCCTCCATGCTATTTCTTATGTTCCACAAATAAGTGAAATCATACGATAATTGACTTTCTCTGCTTGACTTATTTCACTTAGCATAATCTCCTCCAGTCCCATCCATGTTGATGTAAAAGTTGGTTATTCATCCTTTCAGATGTCTGAGTAATATTCCATTGTGTATATGCACCACATCTTCTTTATCCATTCATCTGTTGAAGGGCATCTCAGCTCTTTCCACAGTTTGGCTATTGTGGACATTGCTGTTATGAACATTGGGGTGCAAATGGCCCTTCTTTTCACTACATCTGTGTCTTGGGGGTAAATATCCAGTAGTGAAAATGCTGGGTCATAGGGTAGCTCTATTTTTAATTTTTTGAGGTACCCCCACACTGTTTTCCAAAGTGGCTGAACCAACTTGCATTCCCACCAACAGTGTAAGAGGGTTCCCCTTTCTCCACAACCTCTCCAACATTTGCTGTTTCTTGCCCTCTCAATTTTTCCCATTTTCACTCATGTAAGGTGGTATCTCAATGTGGTTTTGATTTGAATTTCCCTGATGGCTAATGATGATAAACATGTTTTCATGTGTCTGTTAGCCATTGTATTCTTCTTCGAAGAAGTGTCTGTTCATGTCTTCTGCCCATTTTTAGGCTTATTTGTTTTTTGCGTGTTGAGTTTGAGAAGTTCTTTACAGATCTTGCATACCAGCCCTTTATCTGTAGTGTCATTTGCAAATATCTTCTCCCACTCTGTGGGTTGCCTCTTTGTTTTCTTGACTATTTCCTTTGCTGTGCAGAAGTTTTTATCTTGATGAAGTCCCAAAAGTTCATTTTCGCTTTTGTTTCACTAGCTTCTGGAGATATATCTTGAAAGAAGTTGCTGTGGCTGATGTCAAAGAGGTTACTGCCTATGTTCTCCTCTAGGATTTGGATGGATTCGTTTCTCACATTGAGATCTTTCATCCATTTTGAGGTTATCTTTCTGTATGGTGTTAGAGAATGGTCGAGTTTCATTCTTCTGCATATGGCTGTCCAATTACCCAGCACCATTTATTGAAGAGACCGTCTTTTTTCCATTGCATATTTTTATCTGCTTTGTCGAAGATTATTTGACCGTAGAGTTGAGGGTCCGTATCTGGGCTATCTATTCTGTTCCATTGGTCTATTTGTCTGTTTTTGTGCCAGTACCATGCTGTCTTGGTGACCACAGCTTTGTAATATAGCTTGAAATCAGGCCACGTGATGCCTCCACCTTTGTTTTTATTGTTATGTTAATCACCATACATTAAATCATTAGTGTTTTTTTTTAAAGATTTTATTTATTTATTTGACAGAGAAAGAGAGAAAGACTTCACAAGTAGGGGGAGAGACAGAGGAAGAGGGAGAAGCAGACTTCCCGCTGAGCGGGGAGCCCCATGTGGGGTTCGATCCCAGGACCCTGGGATCATGAGCTGAGCTGAGGGCAGCCGCTTAACTGACTGAGCCACCCAGGCTCCCCACATCATTAGTTTTGGATGTACTGTTCCATGATTCATTGTTTGTGTATAACATCCAGTGCTCCATTCAGTACGTACCCTCTTTAATGCCCATCACCAGGCTAACCCATCCCCCCACCTCCCTCCCCTCTAGAACCCTCAGTTTCTTTCTCAGAGTCCATAGTCTCTCATGGTTTGTCTCACCCTCCCATTCCCCCCCCTTCATTTTTCCCTTCCTGCTATCTTCTTCTTTTTTTTTTTTTTTTAAACATATACTGTCTTACTTGTTTCAGAGGCACAAGTCTGTCATTCAGCAGTCTTGCACAATTCACAACGCTCACCATAGCCACTCCCCAATGTCTATCACGCAGCCACCCCATCCCTCCCACCCCGCACCACTCCACCAACCCTCAGTTTGTTTCCTGAGATTAAGAATTCCTCATATCAGTGAGGTCATATGATACATGTCTTTCTCTAATTGACTTATTTCACTCAGCATAATACCCTCTAGTTCCATCCAAGTCGTTGCAAATAACAAGATTTCATTCCTTTTGATGGCTGCATAACATTCCATTGTATACATATATACACCACATCTTCTTTATACATTCATCTGTCGATGGACATAATGGCTCTTTCCATAGTTTGGCTATTGTGGACATTGCTGCTATAAACATTGGAGTGTACATACCCCTTTGGATCCCTACATTTGTATCTTTGAGGTAAATACCCAGTAGTGCAATTCCTGGGTCGTATGGTAGCACTATTTGCAACTTTTTGAGGAACCTCCATACTGTTTTCCAGAGTGGCTGCACTAGCTTGCGTTCCCACAACAGTGAAGGAGGGTTCCCCTTTCTCCACATCCCCGCAAACACCTGTCGTTTCCTGACTTGTTAATTTTAGCCATTCTGACTGGTGTGAGGTGATAGCTTATCGAGGTTTTGATTTGGATTTCCCTGATGCCACTTTTTCATGTGTCTGTTGGCCGTTTGGATGTCTTCTTTGGAAAAATGTCTGTTCATGTCTTCTGCCCATTTCTTGATTGGATCATTTGTTATTTGGGTGTTGAGTTTGATAAGTACTCTATAGATTTTGGATACTAGCCCTTTATCTGATATGTCATTTGCAAATATCTTCTCCCATTCTGTCAGTTGTCTTTTGTTTTGTTGACTGTTTCTTTGGTTGTGCAAAAGCACTTTATCTTGATGAAGTCCCAATAGTTCATTTTTGCCCTTGCTTCCCTTGCCTTTTGCAATGTTTCTAGGAAGAAGTTGCTGTGACTAGGTCGAAGAGGTTGCTGCCTGTGTTCTCCTTTAGGATTTTGATGGACTCCTGTCTCACATTGAGGTCTTTCAACCATTTGGAGTCTATTTTTGTGTGTGGTATAAGGAAATAGTCCAATTTCATTCTTCTGCATGTGGCTGTCCAATTTTCCCAACACCATTTGTTGAAGAGACTGTCTTTGTTCCATTGGACATTCTTTCCTGCTTTGTCAAAGATGAGTTGACCATAGAGTTGAGGGTCCAATTCTGGGCTCTCTATTCTGTTCCATTGATCTATATGTCTGTTTTTGTGCCAGTACCATACTGTCTTGATGATGACAGCTTTGTAATAGAGCTTGAGGGTCGGAAATGTGATGCCACCAGCTTTGCTTTTCTTTCTCAACATTCCTCTGGCTATTCGGGGTCTTTTCTGGTTCCATACAAATTTTAGGATTCTTTGTTCCATTTCTTTGAAAAAAGTCGATGGTATTTTGATAGGTATTGCATTAAATGTGTGGATTGCTCTAGGTAGCATTGACATCTTCACAATATTTGTTCTTCCAATCCACCAGCATGGAACGTTTTTCCATTTCTTTGTGCCTTCCTCAATTTCTTTCATGAGTATTTTATAGTTTTCTGAGTACAGAATCTTTGCCTCTTTGGTTACATCTATTCCTAGGTATCTTATGGTTTTGTGTGTAATTGTAAATGGGATTGACTCCTTAATTTCTCTTTCTTCTGTCTTATTGTTGGTGTATCGGAATGCCACTGATATCTGTTTATTGATTTTATATCCTGCCACTTGACTGAATTCCTGTATGAGTTCTAGCAGTTTTGGGGTGGAGTCTTTTGGGTTCTCCACATAAAGTATCATATCATCTGCAGAGTGAGCGTTTGACTTCTCCTTTGCTGATTCGGATGCCTTTTATTTTTATTTTTTCTTGTCTGATTGCTGTGGCTAGGACTTCTAATACTATGTTGAACAGCATTGGTGATAGTGGACATCCCTGCTGTGTTCCTGACCTTATGGGGAAAGATCTAAATTTTCCCCCATTAAGAATGATATTCGCTGTGGGTTTTTCATAGATGGATTTTATGATATCGAGGTATGTACCCTCTATCCCTATACTCTGAAGAGTTTGAATCAAGAAACGATGCTGTACTATGTCAAATGCTTTTTCTGCATCTATTGAGAATATCATATGGTTCTTGTTCTTTCTTTTATTAATGTATTGTATCACATTGATTGATTTGTGGATGTTGAACAAACCTTGCAGCCCAGGGATAAATCCCACTTGGTGTTGGAGAATAATCCTTTTAGTGTACTGTTGTATCCTATTGGCTAGTATATTGGTGAGAATTTTTGCATCCATGTTCATCAGGGATATTGGTCTGTAATTATCCTTTTTGATGGGGCCTTTTTCTGGTTTGGGGATCAAGGTAATGGTGGCCTCATAAAACAAGTTTGGAAGTTTTTCTCCATTTCTATTTTTTGGAACAGTTTCAGAAGAATTCTTCTTGAAATGTTTGCTAGAATTCCCCTGGGAAGACATCTGGCCCTGGGCTTTTATTTTTGGGGAGATTTTTGAAGACTGCTTCAATTTTCTTAGTGGTTATAGGTCTGTTCAGGTTGTCTATTACTTCCTGGTTCAGTTTTGGTAGTTAATACCTCTCTAGAAATGCATCAATTTCTTCCAGATTATCTAATTTGCTGGCATAGAGTTGCTCATAAAATGTTCTTATAATTGTTTGTATTTCTTTGGTGTTGGTTGTGATCTCTCCTCTTTCATGATTTTATTTATTTAGGTCATTTCTCTTTTCTTTTTGATAAGTCCGGCCAGGGGTTTATCAATTTTGGTAGTTCGTTCAAAGAACAAGCTGCTAGTTTCGTTGATATGTTCTACTCTTCTTCTGGTTTCTATTTGATTGATTTCTGCTCTGATCTTTATTATTTCTCTTCTCCTGTTGAGTTTAGGCTTTATTTGCTGTTCTTTCTCCAGGTCATTAGGTGTAGGGTTAGGTTGTATATTTGAGACCTTTCTTGTTTCTTGAGAAATGATTGTATTGCTATATACTTTCCTCTTAGGACTGCCTTTGCTGCATCCCAAAGATTTTGAACAGTTGTGTTTTCATTTTCATTGGTTTCCATGAATTTTTTAAATTCTTCTTTAATTTCCTGATTGACCCATTCATTCTTTTTTTTTTTTTTTAAGATTGTATTTATTTGACAGAGAGAGAGAGACACAGTGAGAGAGGGAACACAAGCAGCGGGAGCAGTAGAGGGAGAAGCAGGCTCCTGGCTGAGCAGGAAGCCTATTGCAGGGCTCGATCCCAGCATCCTGGGATCATGACCTGAGCCGAAGGCAGATGCTTAACAACTGAGCCACAAAGGTGCCCCGACCCATTCATTCTTTAGTAGGATGCTCTTTAGCCTCCATGTATTTGAGTTCTTTCTGACTTTCCTCTTTGATTGAGTTCTAGTTTCAAAGCACTGTGGTCTGAAAATAGGCAGGGAATGATCCCAATCTTTTGGTACCAGTTGAGACCTGATTTGTGACCTAGGATGTGATCTGTTCTGGAGAATGTTCCATGGGCACTGGAAAAGAATGTGTATTCTGTTGTTTTGGGATGGAATGTTCTGAATATGTCTGTGAAGTCCATTTGGTCCAGTGTGTCATTTAAAGACTTTATTTCCTTGTTGGTCTTTTGCTTAGATGATCTGTCCATTTCAGTGAGGGGGGTGTTAAAGTCCCCCGCTATTATTGTATTGTTGTCAATGTGTTTCATTGTTTTTGTTATTAATTGCCTTATCTAATTGGCTGCTCCCATGTTAGGGGCTTAGATATTTACAAGTGTTAGATCTTCTTGTTGGATAGACCCTTTAAGTAGGATATAGTGTCCTTCCCCATCTCTTATTACAGTCTTTGGTTTAAAATCTAATGTGTCTGATGTAAGGATTGCCACCCCAGCTTTCTTTTGGTGCCCATTAGCATAGTAAATGGTTTTCCACCCCCTCACTTTCAATCTGGGGGTGTCTTTGGGTCTAAAATGAGTCTCTTGCAGACAGCATATCGATGGGTCTTGTTTTTTAATCCAATCTGATAGCCTGTGTCTTTTGATTGGGGCATGTAGCCCATTTACATTCAGGGTAACTCTTGAAAGATAGGAATTTAGTGCCATTGTATTGCCTGTAAGGTGACTGTTATGGTATATTGTCTGTGTTCCTTTCTGGTCTATGGTACTTTTAAGATCTCTCTTTGCTTAGAGGACCCCTTTCAAGATTTCTTGTAGGGCTGGTTTTGTGTTTGTAAATTTCTTTCGTTTTTGTTTGTCCTGGAAGCTTTTTATCTCTCCTTCCATTTTCAATGACAGCCTAGCTGGATATAGTATTCTTGGCTGCACATTCTTCTCATTTAGTGCTCTGAAGATATCATGCCAATCCTTTCTGGCCTGCCAGGTCTCTGTGGATAGGTCTGTTGCCAATCTAATGTTTCTACCATTGCAGGTTACATATCTCTTCTCCCGAGCTGCTTTCAGGATTTTCTCTTTGTCTCTGAGACTCGTAAGTTTTACTATTAGATGTCAGGGTATTGATCTATTTTTATTGATTTTGAGGGGGTTTCTCTGTACCTCCTGGATTTTGATGTCTGTTTCCTTCTCCAAATTAGGGAATTTCCCTGCTATAATTTGCTCCAATATACCTTCTGCCCCTCTCTCTCTTTCTTTTTCTTCTGGGATCACAATTATTCTAATATTGTTTCATCTTATGGTATCATTTATCTCTCAAATTCTGCCATCCTGATCCAGTACTTGTTTATCTCTCTTTTTCTCAGCTTCTTTATTTTCTATCGTTTGGTCTTCTGTCACTGATTCTCTCTTCTGCCTCATTTATCCTAGCAGTTAGAGCCTCCATTTTGATTGCACCTCATTACTAGCCTTTTTTTTTTTTAAGATTTTATTTATTTATTAGAGAGAGAATGAGCAGGGGAGGGGCAGAGGGAGAGGGAGAAGCAGGCTTCCTGCTGAGCAGGGAGCCCGATGCGGGGCTCGATCCCAGAGTCCTGGGATCATGACCTGAGCTGAAGGCAGACACCCAACCGACTGAGCCACCCAGGCGCCCCTCATTACTAGTCTTTTTGATTTTGACTTGGCCTCATGTCCCAGAAAAGCCTGAGCTCTTAATTTAAGAATAGGACCTTGAGTCCCCCAAACCTGTTATTTCATCTATTTGGGAAAAAATGGTCAGGGTAACTATTCTGCTTTTTTCCATGCTTTTTTCAAGCCCAGCTAATATCTTTAAAATCGTCATTCTGAACTCTAGTTCTGACACCTTACTAATGTCCATATTGATTAGGTCCCTGGCAGTCGGAACTGCCTCTTGTTCTTTTTTTTGAGGTAATTTTTACCATCTTGTCATTTTGTCCAGAGGAATATAGATTAATGAGAGAACAAAATGCTAACAGGGTAACAATGACCCCAGAAAAGTTTACACTAAACAAATCAGAAGAGATCTGAAACTGGGGGAAAAGAAAGGGAAAGAAAAAATAAAGAAAGAAAGAGAAAAAGAAAGGATAAAAAGAAACAAGCAAGCAAACAAACAAACAAAAAAACGAATATGGTCAAATATGATCAGGCTGGTGCATAGATCACTGCCACACACTAGAGTTTGGGCATATAGTGTCTGTTAGAAGAAAGTGCCACCGAAAATTTTAAGGAAAGAAAAATTTATATATGTACAAAAATAAGGGTAAATACAATGAAGTGATGGAATATGTCTGTAAAGATGAAAATTGTAAAATATTTTATAAAAGGAATTGATAAGATAAGAAGTTGGTTGAAGAAAGAAAGAAGAGGATATAAAAAAGAAAAAGGGAGAGAATGTGATCAGGCAGGAGACTAGAACAAAGACATACACTAGAGCTTTAAGATATATTTTGGTCTGTTAGAAGAATCTGTATCCCAAAATTTTAAAGAGAGAACAACTTATATGTATATACCAAAAATATGGTTAACTACTATGAAGGGATAGAATATGACTCTAAAAATGAAAAATAAAAAAGAATTTTTATAAATGGGAAGATAAGATATTGGTTGAAAAAGGGAAAAAGAAAAATTCAAAAAAAAAGGAAAAGAAAAAGTTAAAAAAATTGACTTTGAAAGACTAAAAAATCATGGGATCAGATATGATCAGGCTGGTGCATAGATCAGTGCCACACACTAGATTTTGGGTGTATTATGTTCTGTTGGAAGAAAGTGCCTCCCAAAACTTTAAAGAAAGGAAAACTTATATACGTACAAAAATAAGGGTTCATACAATGAAGGGATGGAATATGAATGTAAAGATGAAAATTATAAAAAATTTTGTAGAAGGAATTGATAAGAAGTTGTTTGAAAAAAGAAAGAAGAGGATTTAAAAAAGGAAAAAAGAAAGGGGGAGAGAATGGCAGGAGACTAGAAGAAAGCCATACACTAGAGAATTAGGGTATATTTTGATCTGTTAGAAGAAACTGTATCTCAAAATTTTAAAGAGAGAACAACTTATATATATATGCCAAAAATATGGGTAACTACTATGACGGAATAGAATATGACTCTAAAAATGAAAAATAAAAAATGTTTTTTAAAAAAGGGATTGATAAGATGTTGGTTGAAAAAGGGAAATAGAAAAATTCAAAAAAAAAATTAACTTTGAAAGACTAAAGAATCATGGCAAAAAAGCCATGAATTCTATGTGCAGTATTCCCCTAGCACTGGAGTTCTGCCCTTCTCATTGATCAGTAAACTTGGTCTTGGCTGGCTGTTCTTACTGATCTTTTGGGGGAGGGGCCTGTTGCCATGGTTCCCAATTGTCTTTGCCAGAGGCAGAATTGCCCCGACCTTGCTGGTACGGGCTAAGTAATCTGCTCAGGTTTACTCTCAGGAGCTTTTGATCCCTGCAAGCTTTCCATACAACTATGGAGGACGAGAGTGAAAATGGCAGCCCCCAATCTCTGGCCCAGAGGAGCTGAGAACTCAGGGCCCCACTCCTCAGTGAGCCCCCAGAGAAAAGCAGTCAATCACTCCCGTCTCCTTCTTCTCCTGCCACACTCCATGCTCACCCGGCCTGTTCCTGAGTGTTTCTATCTCTGGCACATGAACCGTGTGGAGTCTCCAAACCCAGCAGATTCCTGCGGTGAGCTCCCATGCCACTCCTCCCAAGGGATGAAGGGGAGTCTCCCTGGATCTGCTGCTTGTTGGGTCCCTGCTGGAAGAGCAGTGGCCTGACTGCACCGTGGATCATGGTTTATGACAATCCTGAGCTGAGTGCCCACTCCTCGGTTCCGTCTCTGCAGCTGGCTTCCCTGCTCCAAAACCTGGGAGTTCTGCTGTACTCAGGCACCACCAGTCTTTCTGTGACCCCAAGGGTCCTGAGACCACACTGTCCCACAAGGGTTCCACCTCCCCCATTTAGCCACTGGATGGACGTCCCTCAGCAGAGCGGACTTCTAAAAGTTCTGATTTTGTGCTCTGCTGCTCTATCACTTGCCAGTAGCGGCTGATAGAGGCCCCCTCCCCTGCTGACTGTCATCCCGAATATCCCCTCAGATTCACTTCTCCACACATCCCATCGTCCATAAACTGGTCATTTTTCTGTTCTGCTATTCTTTTCCTCGATCTCCTGTTGAGTTCGTAGGTGTTTAGAATGGTTTTATCCCTATCAAGCTGAATTCCTGGGACCAGACAAAATTTAGGTCTCCTACTCCTCCGCCATCTTGTTCCTCCCTCCTGTTTTTCTCTTTCAACATTTCCTTGGAGAGTCAGCATCTTTTCTGATTCCACACAAATTTTAGGATTGTTTGTTCCAACACTTTGAAAAATGTCATTGGAATTTTGATCGAGCTGGCATTGAAGGTATAGATTGCTCTGGGTAGCATAGACATTTGAACAATGTTTATTCTTCTGCTCCATGAGCACGGAATGTTGTTCCATTTTGTGTGTGTGTGTCTTATTCAATTTCTTTCATGAGTGTTCTGTAGTTCCTAGTGTATAGATCCATTACCTCTTTGATTAGCTTTTTTCCGAGGAATCTTATGTTTTTGGTGCTATTGTAAATGGAATTATTTCTCTAATTTCTCTTTCCTACTGTTGCATTGTTAGTGTATAAGAAAACAACAGTTTGCTGTGCATTGATTTTGTATCTTGCCACGTTATTGAATTGCTGTATGAGTTCTAGTAATTTGGGGGAAGAGTCTTTTGAGTTTTCCACATAAAATATCATGTCATCTGCGAAAAGAGAGAGTTTTCCTGCTTCTTTACCAATTTGAGTACTTTTATTTCTTTTTGTTGTCTGATTGCTGTGGCTAGGACTTCTAGTACTATGTTGAACAATAGTGGTGAGAGTGGGCATCCTTGACGTGTTCCTGATCTTAAGGGAATGGCTCTCAGCTTTTCCTCATTGAGGATGATATTTGCTGTGGGTTTTTCATAGATGGATTTTATGAACTTGAGGAATGTTCCTTCATTCCCTATACTCTGAAGAGTTTTAATCAAGAAGGGATGCTGTATTTTGTCAAATGCTTTTTCTGCATCAATTGAGAGGACCATATGGTTCTTCTTTCTCCTCTTATTAATGTATTATATCACATTGATTTGCGAATGTGGAACCACCCTTGCATCCTGGGGATAAATCTCACTTGGTCGTGGTGGATGATCCTTTTAATGTATTGTTGGATCCTATCAGCTAGGATTTTGTTGAGGATTTTGGAATCCATATTCATTAGGGGTATCTGTCTGAAATTCTCCTTATTCCTGGGGTCTTTGCCTGGTTTGGGGATTAAGGTAATGATGGCCTCATAGAATGAGTCTGGAAGCTTTCCTTCTGTTTCTATTCTTTGAAACAGCTTCAGGAGTATAGGTATTATTTCTTCTTTGAATGTTTGGTAGAATTCCCCAGGGAATCCATCAGGCTCTGGGCTCTTGTTTTATGGGAGGATTTTGATCAGTGCTTCAATCTCATTACTGGTTATTGGCCTATTCAGGTTGTCAATTTCTTCCTGTTTCAGTCTTGGTAGTTTATAGGTATCAGGAAGGCCTCCATTTCATCCAGGTTGCTCAGTTTATTGGCATATAGTTGTTGATAATAATTTCTAATAATTGTTTCTCTTTCCTTGGTGTTTGTCATGGTCTCTCCCCTTTCATTAATAATTTTATTAATTTGGATGCTTTCTCTTTTCTTTTGGATAAGTCTGGCCAGTGGTTTATCGATCTTATTAATTCTTTCAAAGAACCAGCTTCTAGTTCCATTGGTCTGATCTACTGTGTTTCTGGTTTCTAAATTCATTAATCTCTGCTCTAATCCTAATTATTTCTCTTCTAATGCATGGCTTAGACATCATTTGTTGCTTTTTCTCTACTTGTTTCAGGGGTAGAGTTAATTGGTGAATTCAGGATTTTTCTATTTTTTTTGAGTGAGGCTTGGATGGCTATGTATTTCCCCCTTAGGACTGCCTTTGCAGTATCCCATAGGTTTGGACTGATGTGTTTTCATTCTCATTGGGTTCCATGAATTGTTTAAGTTCTTCTTTGATTTCCTGGTTGACCCAAACATTCTTGAGCAGAGTGGTCTTTAGCTTCCAAGTGTTTGAATTTCTGCCATTTTTTTTTCTTGTGATTGAGTTCCAGTTTTAAAGCACTGTGGTCTGAGAAGATGCAGGGAATAATCTCAATCTTTTGGTATCAGTTGAGACCTGATTTGTGACCCAGTATGTGGTCTATTCTGGAGAAAGTTCTATGTGCACCTGAGAAGAATGAGTATTCTGTTGTTTTAGGTTAAAATGTTCTGTAAATATCTATGAGGTCCATCTGGTCCAGTGTGTCATTCAAAGCTCTTGTTTCTTTGTTGATTTTCTGGTTGGATGATCTGTCTATTGCCTAGTGTGGAGTATTGAGGTCTTCTACAATTAACGTATTGTTATCAATATGACTCTTTATTTTGGTTAACAGTTGGCTTATTTAGATGGCTGCTCCCATGTTGCGGGCATAAATATTTACAATTGTTAGATCTTCTTGTTGGATAGACCCTTTAAGAATGATAGAGTGTCCTTCTGTGTCTCTAACTACAGACTTTAGTTTAAAATCTGATTTGTCTGATATAAGAATTGCTACCCCAGCTTTCTTATGAGGTCTGCTGGCATGGAAGATGGATCTCCATCCCTTCATTTTCAGTCTGGATGTATTTTTAGGTTCAAAATAAGTGTCTTGTAGACAGCATATGGATGGGTCCTGTCTTTTTATCCAACCTGCAACCCTGTGCCGTTTTGTGGGAGCATTTAGGCCGTTCACATTGAGAGTGATTATTGAAAGATATGAATTTATTGTCATCAAGTTGCCTGTGAAGACCTTATTTTTAGAGATTGTCCCTGTAAATTTCTGTTCTATATCACTCTTGGGGTCTTTCTCCTTTTATAGAACCCCCCTTAATATTTATTGCAGGGCCAGCTTAGTGGTCACATATTCTTTCAACTTCTGCTGGTCATGGAAGCTCTGCATCTCTCCATCCATTCTAAATGACAGCCTTGCTGGGTAAACTATTCTTGGCTGCATGTTCTTCCCGGTTAGTACCCTAAAATATCTTGCCAGGCCTTTCTGGCTTGCCAGGTCTCTGTGGATAGGTCTGATGATATTCTGATGTTCCTCCCTCTGTACGTAAGGAATCTCTTCCCCCTAACTGCCCTTAAGTTGGTTTCCTTGGTTCTAAGATTTGCAAGTTTTACTCTTACATGCCAGGGTGTTGGCCTGTTTTCCTTGATCTTGGGAGGGGTCCTCTCTGCCTCTAGGATAAGAATATTTGTTTCATTTTCTGGATTAGGGAAGTTCTCAGCTACAATTTGCTCAAATATATCTTCTAGTCCTCTCTCTCTCTCCACCTCCTCAGGGATTCCAATAATTCCTACATTGGAATGCTTCATGGTGTCACTTATTTCTCTGATTCTATTTTCACAGATTCTGAGTTGGTTCACCCTGGCCTCCTCTTTTCCCTTTTTGTCTATTAATTGGTCTTCTAGGTCACTAATTTGTTCTTCTGTCTCGCTTGCCCTAGCTGTTAGATTAACTAGATTAGATTGGATCTCATTGATAGCATTTTTAAGTTCTGCCAATTCAGCTTTCATTTCTGCCCTTAGAGACTCTATGTTGCCATTAATTGATTTCTCCATTCTAGCTATTGTCTTCACAATTGCTAGCCTGAATTCCATCTCTGACGTCTTGGTTATATCTGAATCCATTTGTAAGTCTGTGGCATAAATCATAGTCCTGAGTCTTTCCTATTTTGGGGGTTCCTTCTAGTCATTCTGTTGAGGGGTGGTTGAGGGAACGTATAGAGTCCAAATTATTGACCACAACCCAAGCAAGATGCACCTGTTTTCTAGGGACCTTAATTAATTTACTTGAGAGAGAGAAAGAAAGAGAGAGAGCACAGAGGGAGAGGGAGAAGCAGATGCCCACTGAGCAGGGAGCCTGATGCAGGGCTTGATCCCAGGACCCTGGAATCATGACCTAAGCTGAAGGCAGAGGCCTAAATAACTGAGCCATCCAGGTGCCCCAGAAAATTGATTTTTATATACTGACTTTGTCCCAACAATCTTGCTAAATTTTAATAGTTATGGATTCATTTGAATTCTTTTCATATAGTAGGTTATAAAATTTTTTCACCTATGAATAATGATAGCTTTACTTCTTCCTTTCTAATTTATATACTTTCTATTTCCTTGTCTTGCCTGATTTCACTGGCTAGGATCTCCAGAAAAATATTGAAAAGAAATAATGACAGTGAAAATCTTTGTTTTAGTCCCAACCTTGAAGGAATGCTCCTAGTCTCTTACCATGTAGGGCAATTTTATCTATAGCCTCTCACCAATTAACGAAGTCACTTGCTATTTCCCATAAGTCCATTTTACCCATCTTCTCTCTCCACATAAAGTGGATGACATACCATCCAAAGCTCTCTACCCATTGAGAGGAATTCCCCTACCCCACACTATTGTTTTTTATTTTTTGACCATGTCAACAACATCTGTTGACCCATTGTAAATCAAGTTAATTTTTTTTTTCTTTTCTGTCCGCTAGTCATAAGAAATACTCCATTGGGTCAAAGATGTGAGGTAAGGGAGAGGCAACTGTGTAACACTCATGAATAACATAGAAGTGAGAAACAGTGGGGAGCCTGGGTGGCTCAGTTGGTTAAGTGACTGCCTTCAGCTCAGGTCATGATCCTGGAGTCCCGGGATCGAGTCCCGCATTGGGCTCCCTGCTCAGCGGGGAGTCTGCTTCTCCCTCTGACCCTCCTCCCTCTCATGCTCTCTCTCATTCTCTCTCTCTCAAATAAATATCAATAAAATCTTAAAAAAAAAAGTGAGAAACAGTTATTTCAGCTTACTTGTAATGTTTAGATCTGCTCAAGCCTGACCTTGAATGTATCACTTCCACTGTAATGATGAATTTATGTTTTTTCTACTTAGTCTTATAACTACACACCCAAAAAGTTATTTAAAAAAGAAGATCTGAAACTATATGTTGAAAAGGGCCTCGCTGTGAACTTGGAAAATCACCTCTAAATAATCACCTCCAAATCATATCCTAGTAAAACTGATAGACCTTTGATTTTTAAAAATCTGGCTGTGTTAAAAGACAAAATTTTTTACAAAGGACAGAAAATCTAGTTGCCATCAGATTTTTTTAAATTTAAATTCAATTAGCCCACAATTAGTATATCATTAGTTTCAGATGTACTGTTCAACAATTCATTGTTGCATATAACACGCAGTGCTCGTCACAGAATGTGCCCTCCTTAATGCCCATCGCCCAGTTACCCCACCTCCCCACACACCTCCCCTCCAGCAACCCTCAGTTTGTTTCCTATAGTTAACAGTCTCTCATGGTTTGTCTCCCTTTTAATGACCTCCCATTCAGTTTCCCCTTCCATCCCTTATGACCCTATGCATTATTTCTTATATTCCACATATGAATGAAACCATATAATAACTGTCTTTCTCTGCTTGACTTATTTCACTTAGCATAATCCCCTCCAGTTCCATCCACGTTAATGTAAATGGTAAGTATTCATCCTTTCTGATGGCTGAGAAATACTCTATTGTATATATATATACCACATCTTCTTTATCCATTCATCTGTTGAAAGACATTGTGGCTCCTTCCACAGTTTGGCTATTGTGGACATTGCTCTTATGAACTTTGGAGTGCATGTACCCCTTCATTTCACTACATTTGTATCTTTGGGGTAAATACCCAGTAGTGCAATTGCTGGGTCATAGGGTAGCTCTGTTTTTTTAACGTCTTGAGAAACCTCCATACTCTTTTCCAGCGTGGCTGTAGCAGCTCGCAATCCCACCAACAGTGTAAGGGGGTCCGCCTTTCTTCATATCCAGGCCAATACCTGATGTTTCCTGTCTTGTTATTTTTTGCCATTCTTACTGGTGTAAGGTGGTATCTCATTGTGGTTTTGATTTGTATTTCCCTGATGACAAGTGATGTTAAGCATTTTTTCATGTGTCTGAGAGTCATTTGGATGTCTTCTTTGGAGAAGTGTCTGTTCATGTTTTCTGCCCATTTCTAGACTGGATTATTTGCTTTTTGGGTGTTGACTTTGAGAAGTGCTTTATAGATCTTGGACACTAGCCCTTTATCTGTAATGTCATTTGCAAATATCCTTTCCCATTCTGTGGGTTGCCTCTTAGTTTTGTTGACATTTCCTTTGTTGTGCAGAAGCTTTTTACCTTGATGAAGTCCCAATAGCTCATTTTTGCTCTTGTGTCCCTTGCCTTTGAAGACGTGTGTAGCAAGAAGTTGCTGAGGCCAAGGTCGAAGAGGTTGTTGCCTGTGTTCTCCTCTAAGATTGTGATGGATTCCTGTCTCAAATTTAGGTCTTTCATTCACTTTGAGTTTATCTTTGTGGATCGTGTAAGAGAATGGCCCAGTTTCATTTTTCTGCATGTGGCTGTCCACTTTTCCCAACATTGTTTATTGCAGAGACTGTCTTTTTTCCATTGGATATTCTTTCCTGTTTTGTCGAAGATTAGTTGACCATAGAGTTGAGGGTCCATTTATGAGCTCTCTATTCTATTCCATTGATCTATGTGTCTGTTTTTGTGACAGTACCGTGCTGTTTGATGATGACAGCTTTGTAATATAGCTGGAAGTCAGTCATTGTGATGCCCCAGCATTGGTTTTCTTTTTCTTTTTTTCTTTTTTGAATTTTATTTTATTGTGTTATGTTAGTCACCATACATTACATCATTAATTTTTGATGTAGTGTTCCATGATTCATTGTTCGTGTATAACACCCAGTGCTCCATTCAATATGTGCCCTCCTTAATACCCATCACCAGGCTAACCCATCCCCCCACCCACCTCCCCTCTAAATTGGTTTTCTTTTCCAACATTCCCCTGGTTTTTCAGGGTCTTTCTGGTTCCATATAAATTTTAGGATTGTTTGTTCCAGTTCTGTGAAAAATGACAATATGTATTTTGATAGGGATTGCATTAAATGTAAGGGATTTCTCTGGCAGCATAGACTTTAAAAAAAAACCATTTATTTATTTATTTGAGACAGAGAGAGTGAGCGAGAGAGCCTGAGCTGGGTGGAGGGGCAGAGGGAATGGGAGAAGCAGCCTCCCCACTGAGTGAAGAGCCTGATGCTCAATCCCACTACCCCAGGGCCAGATGCCTAACCGACTGAGCCACCCAGGCACCCCAGGGCAGCATAGACATTTTAACAATGTTTATTCTTCCAATCTATCAGCATGGAATGTTTTTCCATCTCTTTTTGTCTTCCTCAATTTCTTTCATAAGTGTTCTGTAGTTTCTAGAGTACATATCCTTTATCTTTTTGGTTAAGTTTATTCCTAGGTATCTTATGGTTTTTGGTGTAATTGTAAATGGGATCGATTCCTTCATTTCTCTTTCTTCCATCTCATTGTTAGTGTATAGAAATGCAACTGATTTCTGTGCATTGACTTTGTATCCTGCCACACTGCTGAATTGCTGCATGAGTTCTAGCAAATTTGGGGGTGAAGTCTTTTGGGTTTTCCACATAAAGTATCTTACCATCTGCAAAGAATGAGAGTTTGACTTCTTCATTGCTGATTCGGATGGCTTTTATTTCTTTCTGTTGTCTGATTGCTGACGCTAGGACTTTGAGTACTATGTTGAATAGCAGTGGTGATAGTGGACATCCCTGCCATGTTCCTGACCTTAGGGGAAAGCTCTCAGTTTTTCCCCATTGAGAATGATATTGCTGTGGGTTTTTCATAGACAGCTTTTATGATATTGAGGTATATTCCCTCTATCACTAAAGTGTGAAGAGTTTTAATCAAGAAAGGATGCTATAATTTGTAAAATGCTTTTTCTGCATCTATTGAGAATATCATATGGTTCTTGTCCTTTTTTAATTAATGTATTTATCACACTGATTGACTTGCAGATGTTGAACCAACCTTCCAGCCCAGGAATAAATCCTACCTCGTTCTGGTAAATAATCCTTTTAATGTACTGTTGGATCATATTGGTGAGAATTTTTGCATCCATGTTCATCAGGAATATTGATCTGTAATTCTCCTTTTTTTAAAAATTGGTTTATTGCTATGTTAATCACCATACATTACATCATCAGTTTTTGATGTAGTATTCCATGATTCACTGTTTGTGCATAACACACAGTGCTCCATGCAGAATGTGCCCTCTTTAATACCCATCACCAGGCTAACCCATCTTCCCACCCCCCTCCCCTCTAGAACCCTCAGTTTGTTTTTCAGAGTCCACCGTCTCATGGTTTGTCTACCCTCCGATTTCTCCCCTTCATTCTTCCCCTCCTGCTATCTTCTTCTTCTTTTTTCTTAACATATATTGCATTATTTGTTTCAGAGGTACAGATCTGAGATTCAACAGTCTTGCACAATTCACAGCGCTTACCAGAGCACATACCCTCCCCAGTGTCTATCACCTAGTCACCCCATCCCTCCCACCCCACCCCCCACTCCAGCAACCCTCAGTATGTTTCCTGAGATTAAGAATTCTTCATATCAGTGAAGTGATATGATACATGTCTTTCTCTGTTTGACTTATTTCACTCAGCATAATACCCTCCAGTTCCATCACGTCGTTGCAAATGGCAAGATCTCATTCTTTTTGAAGGCTGCATAATATTCCATTGTATATATATACCACTTCTTCTTTATCCAGTCATCTGTTGACAGACATCTTGGCTCTTTCCACAGTTTGGATATTGTGGACATTGCTGCTATAAACATCGGGGTGCTCGTACCCCTTCGGATCCCTACATTTGTATCTTTGGGGTAAATACACAGTAGTGCAATTGCTTGGTCGTAGGGTAGCTATATTTTCAACTTTTTGAACTGTTTTCCAGATGGCTGAACCAGCTTGCATTCCTACCAACAGTGTAGGAGAGTTCCCCTTTCTCTGCATCCCCGCCAACATCTGTCATTTCCTGACTTGTTAATTTTAGCCATTCTGACTGGTGTGAGGTGGTTTCTCATTGAGGTTTTGATTTGGTTTTCCCTGATGCCGAGCACTTTTTCATGTGTCTTGTTGGCCATTTGGATGTCTTCTTTGGAAAAATGTCTGTTCATCTCTTCTGCCCATTTCTTGATTGGATCATTTGTTCTTTGGATGTTGAGTTTGATAATTTTTTTCTAGATTTTGGATACTAGCCTTTTATCTGATATGTCATTTGCAAATATCTTCTCCCATTCTGTTGGTTGTGTTTTGGTTTTGTTGACTGTTTCTTTTGCTGTGCAAAAATTTTTATCTTGACCAAGTCCAATAGTTCATTTTTGCCCTTGCTTCCCTTGCCTTTGGCAATGTTTCTTGGAAGAAGTTGCTGCGGCTGAGGTCGAAGAGGTTGCTGCCTGTGTCCTCCTTTAGGATTTTGATGGACTCCTGTCTCACATTGAGGTCTTTCAACCATTTGGAGTCTATTTTTGTGTGTGGTGTAAGGCAATATTCCAATTTCATTCTTCTGCATGTGGCTATCCAGTTTTCCCAACACCATTTGTTGAAGGGACTGTCTTTGTTCCATTGGACATTCTTTCCTGCTTTGTCAAAGATTAGTTGACCATAGAGTGGAGGGTCCATTTCTGGGCTCTCTATTCTATGCCATTGATCTCTGTTTCTGTTTTTGTGCCAGTACCATACTGTCTTGGTTATAACAGCTTTGTAATAGAGCTCGAAGTCCGGAATTGTGATGCCGCCAGCTTTGCTTTTCTTTTTCAACATTCCTCTGGCTATGCTGGGTCTTTTCTGGTTCCATACAAATTTTAGGATGATTTGTTCCATTTCTTTGAAAAAAGTGGATGGTATTTTGATAGGGATTGCATTGAATGTGTAGATTGCTCTAGGTAGCATTGACATCTCCACAATATTTGTTCTTCCAATCCATGAGCATGGGACGTTTTTCCATTTCTTTGTGTCTTCCTCAATTTCTTTCATGAGTATTTTATAGTTTTCTGAGTACAGATCCTTTGTCTCTTTGGTTAGATTTATTCCTAGGTATCTTATGATTTTGGGTGCAATTGTAAATGGGATCAACTCCCTAATTTCTCTTTCTTCAGTCTTGTTGTTGGTGTATAGGAATGCCACTGATTTCTGTGCATTGATTTTATATCCTGCCACTTGACTGAGTTTCTGTATGAGTTCTAGCAGTTTTGGGGTGGAGTCTTTTGGGTTTTCCACATAAAGAATCATATCATCTGCAAAGAGTGTGTGTTTGACTTCTTCTTTGCCGATTTGGATGCCTTTGATTTCTTTTTGTTGTCTGATTGCTGTGGCTAGGACTTCTAATACTATGTTGAATAGCAGTGGTGATAGTGGACATGCCTGCCATGTTCCTGACCTTAGGGGGAAAGCTCTCAGTTTTTCTCTTTTGAGAATGATATTCACTGTAGGTTTTTCATAGATGGCTTATATGATATTGAGGTATGTACCCTCTGTCCCTATGCTCTGAAGAGTTTTGATCAAGAAAGAATGCTGTACTTTGTCAAATGCTTTTTCTGCATCTATTGAGAGGATCATATGGTTCTTGTTCTTTCTTTTGTTAATGTATTGTATCACATTGCTTGATTTGCAGATGTTGAACCAACCTTGCAGCCCAGGGATAAATCCAACTTGGTCGTGGGGAATAATCCTTTTAATGTCTGTTGGATTCTATTGGCTAGTGTTTCAGTGAGAATTTTTGCATCTATGTTCATGAAGGATATTGGTCTGTAATTCTCCTTTTTGATGGGGTCTTTGTCTGGTTTTGGGATCAAGGTAATGCTGGTCTCATAAAACGAGTTTGGAAGTTTTCCTTCCATTTCTATTTTTGGAACAGTTTCAGAAGAATAGGTATTCATTCTTCTTGAAATGTTTGGTAGAATTCCCCCGGGGAAGTCATCTGGCCCTGGGCTTTTGTTTTTTAGGAAATTTTTTGATGACTGCTTCAATTTCCTTAGTGGTTATAGGTCAGTTCATGTTTTCTATTTCTTCCTGGTTCAGTTTTGGTAGTTGATCCATCTCTAGGAATGCATCCATTTCTTCCAGGTTACCTAATTTGCTGGCATAGAGTTGCTCATAATATGTTCTTATAATTGTTTGTATTTCTTTGGTGTTGGTTGTGATCTCTCCTGTTTTATTCATGATTTTGCTGATTTGGGTCATTTCTCTCTTCTTTTTGATAAGTCTGGTCAGGGGTTTATCAATCTTGTTAATTCTTTCAAAGAACCAGCTCCTAGTTTTGCTGATCTGTTCTACTGTTCTTGTAGTTTCTATTTCATTGATTTCTGCTCTGGTCTTTATGATTTCTCTTCTCCTGCTGGGTTTAGGCTTTATTTGCTGTTCTTTCTCCAGTTCCTCTAGGTGTAGGGTTAGGTTGTGTATTTGAGACCTTTCTTGTTTCTTGAGAAAGACTTGCATTTCTATATACTTTCCTCTTAGGACTGCCTTTCCTGTATCCGAAAGATTTTGAACAGTTGTGTTTTCATTTTCATTGGTTTCCATGAATTTTTTAAATTCTTCTTTAATTTCCTGATTGACCCATTCATTCTTCAGTAGGATGCTCTTTAGCCTCCATGTATTTGAGTTCTTTTTCAAAGCATTGTGGTCTGAAAATAGGCAGGGAATGATCCCAATCTTTTGGTACCACTTGAGACCTGATTTGTGACCTAGGATGTGATCTGTTCTGGAGAATGTTCCATGGGCACTAGAGAAGAATGTGTATTCTGTTGTTTTGGGATGGAATGTTCTGAATATGTCTGTGAAGTCCATTTGGTCCAGTGTGTCATTTAAAGACTTTATTTCCTTGTTGGTCTTTTGCTTAGATGATCTGTCCATTTCAGTGAGGGGGGTGTTAAAGTCCCCCGCTATTATTGTATTGTTGTCAATGTGTTTCATTGTTTTTGTTATTAATTGCCTTATCTAATTGGCTGCTCCCATGTTAGGGGCATAGATATTTACAATTGTTAGATCTTCTTGTTGGATAGACCCTTTCAGTAGGATATAGTGTCCTTCCTCATCTCTTATTACAGTCTTTGGTTTAAAATCTAATTTGTCTGATATAAGGATTGCCACCCCAGCTTTCTTTTGGTGTCCATTAGCATGGTAAATGGTTTTCCACCCCCTCACTTTCAATCTGGGGGTGTCTTTGGGTCTAAAATCAGTCTCTTGCAGACAGCATATCAATGGGTCTTGTTTTTTAATCCAATCTGATAGCCTGTGTCTTTTGATTGGGGCATGTAGCCCATTTACATTCAGGGTAACTATTGAAAGATAGGAATTTAGTGCCATTGTATTGCCTGTAAGGTGACTGTTATGGTATATTGTCTGTGTTCCTTTCTGGTCTATGTTGCTTTTAGGCTCTCTCTTCGCTTAGAGGACCCCTTTCAAGATTTCTTGTAGGGCTGGTTTTGTGTTTGTAAATTTCTTTCGTTTTTGTTTGTCCTGGAAGCTTTTTATCTCTCCTTCTATTTTCAAAGACAGCCTAGCTGGATATAATATTCTTGGCTGGATATTTTTCTCATGTAGTGCTCTGAATATATCCTGCTAGTCCTTTCTGGCCTGTCAGGTCTCTGTGGATACATCTGTTGCCAATCTAATGTTTCTACCATTGTAGGTTACATATCTCTTCTCCTGAGCTGCTTTCAGGATTTTCTCTTTGTCTCTGAGACTCATAAGTTTTACTATTAGGTGTTGGGATGTTGACCTAGTTTTATTGATTTTGAGAGTGGTTAGTTGTGCTTCCTGGATTTTGATGCCTGTTTCCTTCCCCAAATTAGGGAAGTTCTCTGGTATAATTTGCTCCAGTATATCTTCTGTCCCTATCTCTCTTTCTTCCTCTTCTAGGATCCCAATTATTCTGTTTCATCTTATGGTATCGCTTATCTCTTGAATTCTACCCTCGTCATCCAGTAGTTGTTTATCTCTCTTTTTCTCAGCTTCTTTATTTTCCATCATTTGGTCTTCTATTTCACTGATTCTCTCTTTTGCCTCATTTATCCTAGCAGTTAGTGCCCCCATTTTTTATTGCACCTCATTAATAGCCTTTTTGATTTCGACTTGGTTAGATTTTAGTTCTTCTATTTCTCCAGAAAGGGTTTCTCTAATAACTTCCATGCTTTTTTCAGCTCAGCTAGAATCTTTAAAGTGATGATCCTGAACTCTAAATCCAACATTGTACTAATGTCCGTATTGAGTAGGTCCCTGGCAGTCGGTACTACCTCTTGTTCTTTTTGTTGAGGTGATTTCTTCCATCTTGTCATTTTGTCCAGAGGAGAATAGATGAATGAGAGAACAAAATAGTAAAAGGGTAACAACGTCCCCAGGAAATATACTCTAAACAAAACCGAAAAGACCTAATGCAGGGGGAAAAGAAAGAGAAAGAGAGAAAACAGAAAAAGAAAAAAAAAAGGAAAAGATAAAGATAAAGATAAAAACAAACAAAAATAGAACAAAACCAAACAAACAAACAAACAAAAAAACAGAATATGATCAAACATGATGAGGCTGGTACATAGATCAGTGCCACACAGATTTTGGGTGCATTTTGGTCCGTTAGAAGAAAGTGCCTCCCAAAATTTTAAGGAAAGAAAAACTTATATATGTACAAAAATAAGGGTTGATATGATGAAGGCATGGAATATGACTGTAAAGATGAAAATTATAGAAAATTTTATAAAAGGAATTAAGAATTTGTTTAAAAAGAAAGAAGAGGATTTAAAAAAAGAAAAGAAAAAAAAAGGGAGAGAATGTGATCAGGGAGGAGAGTAGAAGAAAACCATACACTAGAGATTTAGGATATATTTTGATCTGTTAGAAGAAACTATCTCAAAATTTTAAAGAGAGAACAACTTATATATAAATATATATATATATGCCAATAATACGGTAACTACTCTGAAGGGATAGAATATGACTCTAAAAATGAAAAATAAAAAAAATTTTTTTTTAAAAAGGGTTTGATAAGATGTTGGTTGAAAAAGGGAAATAGAAAAATTCAAAAAACCGAAAAGACAGTTAAAAAAAATTAACTTTGAAAGACTAAAGAATCATGGTAAAAAAGCCATGGATTCTATGTGCATTGTTCCCCTAGCGCTGGAGTTCTGCCGTTCTTATTCATGAGTAAACTTGGTCTTGGCCAACTGTTCTTGCTGATCTTCTGGGGGAGAGGCCTGTTGCCGTGGTTCCCAAATGTCTTTGCCAGAGGTAGAATTTCCATGCCCTTGCCCGGTCTGGGCTAAGTAATCTGCCTGGGTTTGTTCTCGGCAGCTTTTGTTCCCTGCAAGCTTTCCATACAGTTTTCGAGGAGGAGAGTGAAAATCGTGGCCTCCCAATCTGTGTCCCGGAGGAGCCGAGAACTCGGGGCCCCGCTCCTCAGGGAGCACCCAGAGAAAACAGTCAATCACTCCTATCTCCCTGGTGTCCTTCCGCACTCCATGCTCACCCGGCCTGTGACTGAGCGTTTCTATCACTGGCACCCAACACCGTGCGGAGCCTACAAACCCAGCAGATCCCTGCGGTGTGCTCCCGCACTGCTCCTCCCGGGGGAGGAAGATGAGTCTCCCTGGATATGCCACTTGTTGTGTCCCTGCTGGAGGAGCAGTGGCCCGACTGTGCTGCGTTTCACAGTTTATGGCAACCCCGAGCTGAGAGCCCGCGCCTTGGCTCCGTCTCTGCAGCCAGCTTCCCCGCTCCGATACCTGGAAGCTCTGCCACACTCAGGCACCCCGGTCTTTCTGTGACCCCAAGAGTCCTGAGAACACACTGTCCCGCGAGGGTTCCAACCCCCGCTTAGCCACCGGAGTGTCATCCCTCAGCGGAGCCGACTTCTAAAAGTTCCAATTTTGTGCTCCATGGCTCTATCACTTGCCAGAAGCGGCCGATGGAGGCCCCTCCCCCACTGTCTATCCTCCCGAATATCACCTCGGATTCACTTCTCCGCACGTCCTACCTTCCAGAAAGTGGTCGCTTTTCTGTTCAGAGAGTTGTTGCTAATCTTTTCTTCAATCTCCTGTTGAGTTTGTAGGTGTTCAGAATGGTTTGATCCCTATCCAGCTGAATTCCTGAGAGGAGACGAAATCCAGGTCTCCTACTCCTCCGCCATCTTGCTCTGCCCCCTCTTTGTGTCTGTAATTCTCCTTTTTGATTGGGTCTTTGTCTGGTTTTGTGATCAAGGTAATTCTGACCTCATAAAATGGGCTTGGAAGTCTCTTCAATAAACGGTGTTGGGAAAAGTGGACAGCCACCTGCAGAAAAATGAAACTGGACCATTCTCTTACGCCATACATAAAGATAAACTTAAAGTGAATGAAAGAGCTAAATGAGAGGTAGGAATCCTTCACAATCCTAGAGGAGAACACAGGCAGCAAGCTCTTCGACCTTGGCCTCAGCAACTTCTTGCTACACACATCTTCAAAGGCAAGGGACACAAAAGCAAAAATGAACTATTGGGACTTCATCGAGATAAAAAGCTTCTGCATAACAATGGATACATCAACAAAACTAAGATGTAACCCACAGAATGGGAGAGGATATTTGCAAATGACATTACAGGGTAAAGGGCTAGTGTCCAAGATGTATAAAGAACTTCTTAAACTCAACATCCAGAAAATAAATAATCCAGTCTAGAAATGGGTAGAAGACGTGAACAGACATTTCTCCAAAGAAGACATCCAAATGACCAACAGACACATGAGAAAAGTGTTTAATATAACTTAGCATCAGGGAAATAGAAATCAAAACTATGATGAGATACCACCTTATACCTGGCAGAATGGCAAAAATTAACAAGACAGGAAATATCAGATTTTGGCAAAGGTGTGGAGAAAGTGGAAGCCTCTTGCACAGTTGGTGGGAATGAAAACTGGTGCAGCCACTCTAGAAAACAGCATGGAGTTTCCTCAAAAAGTTGAAAATAGAGCTACCCTGTGAACTAGCAATTGCACTACTGGGTATTTACCCCAAGTATACAAATGTAGTGACCCGAGGGGGCATGTGCACCCCAATGTTTATAGCAGCAATGTCCACAATAGCCAAATTATGGAAAGAGCCTAGATGTCTATCGACCAATGAATGGATAAAGAAGATGTGATATGTGTGTGTGTGTGTGTGTGTGTACACAGTGGAATATTATGCAGGCATCAATTAAATGAAATCTTGCCATTTGCAATCGCATGGATGGAACTGGAGGGTATTATGTTAAGCTATATAAGTCAATCAGAGAAGGACAATTATCATATGATCTCAATGGTATGTGGAATTTGAGAAACAAGGCAGAGGATCATAGGAGAAGAGAGGAAATAATGAAACAAGATGAAACCAGAGAGAGAGAGACAAAGCATAAGAGACTCTTAATCTCCTAAACAAACTGAGTATTGCTGGAATGGAGGGAGGTGGGAGGGATGGGGTGGCTAGGTGATGTGCATTGGGGAGGGTATGTGCTATGCTGCACACTGTAAGTTGTGTAAGACTGATGAATCACAGACCTGTACCCCTGACACAAATAATACATTATATGTTAATAAAAATAAGTAAGTTTTTAAAAATAAAATAAATGTTTGGTAGAATTCCTCTGGGAAGCCATCTGGCCCTGGACTCCTGTTTTTTGGATGGTTTTTAATTACTGTTTTAATTCCCTTGCTTGTTATTGGTCTGTTCAGATTGTCTATTACTTCCTGATTCAGTCTTGGTAGTTTGTAAGTTTTCATGAAGGCATCTATTTCTTCCAGATTGCCTAGTTTGTTAGTATATAGCTGCTGGTAATAAGTTCTAATAATTGTCTTTATTTCCTTGGTGTTAGTCATGATCTCCCCTTTCATTCATGATTTTATGAATTTGGGTCCTTTCCCTTTTCTTTTGGATAAGTCTGGCCAGAGGTTTATCGATCTTAGTCTTTCAAAGAACCAGCTTTTAGTTTCATTGATCTGTTCTACTGTTCTAGTTTCTATTTCATTGATTTCTGCTATAATCTTTATTATTTCTCTTTTCCTGCTTGGTTTAGGCTTTATATGCTGTTCTTACTCCAGGTCCTTTAGGTGTAAGGTTAGCTTGTGCATTTGGGATTTTTCAAATTTTTTGAAAGAGCCTTAGTTGGCTATGTAATTCCCTCTAAAGACTGCCTTTTCAGTATCCCATAGGTTTTGGACTGATGTGTTTTCATTCTCATTAGTTTCAATGAATTCTTTAAGTTATTCTTTAATTTCCTGGTTGACCCAGTCATTCTTTAGCAGGGTGCTCTTTAACCTCCAAGTGTTTGCATTCCTCCCAAATTTCTTCCTGTGGTTGAGTTTCAGTTTCAAAGCATTGTGGTCTGGTGGGGAGGAGCAAGATTGCGGAGGAGTAGGAGATCTAAATTTTGTCTGGTCCCAAGGATTCAGCTAGGTAGGGATCAAAACCATTCTGAACACCTACGAATTCAAAAGAGAGCAAAGAAAAGAATAGCAGCAACTCTCTGAACAGAAAAGTGACCACATTCTGGAAGGTAGGACATGCAGAGAAGTGAATCCAAGGTGCTGTTCGGGAAGATAGATGGCGGGGGAGGGGGCCTCCGTCAGCTGCTACCAGCAAGTGATAGAGCAGTGGAACACAAAATCAGAACTCTTAGAAGTCTGCTCTGCTGAGGGACATCCATCAAGTGGCTAAGTGGGGTTGGAAGCCTCACTGGGACAGTGTGGTCTCAGGACCCTCCAGGTCACAGAAATCCGGGGGTGCCTGAGTGCAACAGAGCTCCCAGGTATCAGGGCAGGGAAGCTGGCTGCAGAGACAGAGCCAAGGAGTGGGCTCTCATCTCAGGGTTGCCATAAACCTTGATCCAAGGCACACTCAGGCCACTGCTCTTCCAGCAGGGACTCAACAAGTGGCAGATCCAGGGAGATTCCCCTTCCTCCCTCGGGAGGAGAGGCGCAGAGTTCACCACAGGAATCTGCTGGGTTTGGAGACTCCACACGGGGTCGTGTGCCAGAGACAGAAATGATCGGTCACAGGCTGGGTGAGCACGGAGTGCGTCTGGAGACAGGGGAGACGGGAGTGATTGATTGCTTTTCTCTGGGGGCTCACAGAGGAGTGGAGCCCAAAGATCTCGGGTCCTTCAGGGCGGAGATTGGGAGGCTGCCATTTTCTTTTTTTTTTTTTTTTAATTTTTTTATTCTTATGTTAATCCCCTTACATTACAACATTAGTTTTAGATGAAGTGTTCCATGATTCATTGTTTGTGCACAACACCCAGTGCTCCATGCAGAATGTGCCCTCCTAAATACCCACCACCAGGCTAACCCATCCTCCCACCCCCCTCCCCTCTAGAACCCTGTTTGTTTTTCAGAGTCCATCGTCTCTCATGGTTCGTCTACCCCTCCGATTTCCCCCGCTTCATTCTTCCCCTCCCGCTACCTTCTTCTTCTTCTTCTTTTTTTTTTTTTTCTTAACATATATTGCATTATTTGTTTCAGAGGTACAGATCTGAGATTCAACAGTCTTGCACAATTCACAGCGCTTACCAGAGCACATACACTCCCCAGTGTCTATCACCCAGTCCCCCCATCCCTCCCACCCCACCCCCCACTCCAACAACACTCAGTTTGTTTCCTGCGATTAAGAATTCCTCATATCAGTGAGATCATATGATACATGTCTTTCTCTGTTTGACTTATTTCACTCAACATAATACCCTCCAGTTCCATCCACGTCGTTGCAAATGGCAAGATCTCATTCCTTTTGATGGCTGCATAATATTCCATTGTATATATATACCACATCTTCTTTATCCATTCATCTGTCGATGGACATCTTGGCTCTTTCCACAGTTTGGCTATTGTGGACATTGCTGCTATAAACATCGGGGTGCACGTAGCCCTTCGGATCCCTACTTTTGTATCTTTGGGGTAAATACCCAGTAGTGCAATTGCTGGATCATATGGTAGCTCTATTTTCAACTTTTTGAGGAACCTCCATACAGTTTTCCAGAGTGGCTGCACCAGCTTGCATTCCCACCAACAGTGTAGGAGGGTTCCCCTTTCTCCGCATCCCCGCCAACATCTGTCGTTTCCTGACGGGAGGCTGCCATTTTCACTCTCATCCTCCAAAGCTGTATGGAAACTTGCAGGGAACAAAAGCTCCCGAGAGCAAACCCGAGCAGTCTACATAGCCCGGCTTCTGGCTAGGGCAGGGCAATTCTGCTTCCGGCAAAGACATTTGGGAACCATGGCAACAGGCCCGTCCCCCAGAAGATCAGCAAGAACAGCCAGCCAAGACCAAGCTTATTGATCAAGAAGAATGCAGAACTCTGGCACTAGGGGAATACTGCACATAGAGTTCATGACTTTTTTACCATGATTCTTTAGTCTTTCAAAATTAATGTTTTAAATTTTCTTTTTTTTTTTGAATTTTTCTATTTCCTTTTTCAACCAACATCTTATCAATCCCTTTTTAAAATAATCTTTTTTTATTTTTTATTTTTAGAGTCATATTCTATCCCTTCACATTAGTTAACCTTATTTTTGGCATATATATATAAGTTGTTCTCTCTTTAAAATTTTAAGATACAGTTTCTTCTAACAGACCAAAATATACCCGAAATCTCTAGTGTATGGCTTTGTTCTAGTCTCTAATTCATTCAAAGAATTAGGAAGATTGATAAACCCCTGACCAGACTTATGAACAAGAAAAGAGAAATGACCCAAATAAACAAAATCATGAATGAAAGAGGAGAGATCACAACCAGCACCAAAGAAATACAAACAATTATAAGAACATATTATAAGCAACTATATGCCAGCAAATTAGATAATCTGGAAGAAAGGGATGCATTCCTAGAGATGTATAAACTATCAAAACTGAACCAGGAAGAAATAGAAAACCTGAACAGACCTATAACCACTAAGGAAATTGAAACAGTCATCAAATATCTCCCAACAAACAAGAGCCCAAGGCCACATGGCTTCCCAGGGGATTCTACCAAACATTTAAGGAATTAATACCTGTTCTTCTGAAATGGTTCCAAAAAATAGAAATGGAAGGAAAACTTCCAAACTCATTTTATGAGGCCACCATTACCTTGATCCCAAGACCAGAGAAAGACCCCATCTAAAAGGAGAATTACAGACCAACATCCCTGATGAACATGGATGCAAAAATTCTCACCAAAATGCTAGCCAATAGGATCCAACAGTACATGAAAAGGATTATTCACCACGACTGAGTGGGATATATCCCTGGGCTGCAAGTTTGGTTCATCATCCACAAATCAATCAATGTGATACAATACATTAATAAAAGAAAGAACAAGAACCATATGATCCTCTCAATAGATGCAGAAAAAACATTGACAAAGTACAGCATCCTTTCTTGATTAAAACTCTTCAGAGTGTAGGGATAGAGGGTACATACCTCAATATCATAAAAGCCATTTATGAAAAACACACAGCAAATATCATTCTCAATTGGGAAAAACTGAGAACTTTACCCCTAAGGTCAGGAACATGGCGGGGATGTTCAGTATCACCACTGCTATTCAACATAGTATTAGAAGTCCTAGCCACAGCAATCAGACAACAAAAAGAAATCAAAGGCGTCCAAATTGGCAAAGAAGAAGTCAAACTCTCACTCTTTGCAGATTATATGATACTTTATGTGGAAAACCCAAAAGACTCCACCCCAAAACTGCTAAAACTCATACAGGAATGTAGTAAAGTGGCAGGATATAAAATCAATGCACAGAAGTCAGTGGCATTCCTATACACCAACAACAAGACAGAAGAAAGAGAAATGAAGGAGTCAATCCCATTTACAATTGCACCAATAACCATAAGATACCTAGGAATAAATCTAACCAAAGAGGCAAAGATTCTGTACTCAGAAAACCAAAAAATGCTCATGAAAGAAATTGAGGAAGACACGAAAAAATGGAAAGATGTTCCATGCTCATGGATTGGAAGAACAAATATTGTGAAGATGTCAATGCTACCTAGAGCAATCTACACATTTAATGCAATCCCTATCAAAATACCATCCACTTTTTTCAAAGAAATGGAACAAATAACCCTAAAATTTCTATGGAACCAGAAAAGACCCCGAATATACAGAGGTTTGTTCAGAAAGAAAAGCAAAGCTGGTGGCATCACAATTCCGGACTTCAAGTTATATGACAAAGCTGTCATCATCAAGACAGTATGGTACTGGCACAAAAACAGACATATAGATCAATGGAACAGAATCGTGAGCCCAGGAATGGACCCTCCACTGTATGGTCAACTCATCTTTGACAAAGCAGGAAAGAATGTCCAATGGAAAAAAGACAGTCTCTTCAACAAATGGTGTTGGGAAAATTGGACAGTCACATGCAGAAGAATGAAACTGGACCATATCCTTACACCACACACAAAAAAGACTCAAAATGGTTGAAAGACGTATATGTGAGACAGGAGTCCATCAAAATCCTAAAGGAGAACACAGGCAGCAACATCTTCGACCTCAGCCTCAGCAACTTCTTCCTAGAAACATTGCCAAAGGCAAGGGAAGCAAGGGCAAAAATGAACTATTGGGACTTCATCAAGATAAAAAGCTTTTACACAGCAAAGGAAACAGTCAACAAAACCAAAAGACAACCAACTGAATGGGAGAAGATATTTGCAAATGACATATCAGACAAAGGACTAGTATCCTAAATCTATAAAGAACTTATCAAACTCAACACCCAAAGAACAAATGATCCAATCAAGAAATGGGCAGAAGACATGAACAGACATTTTTCCAAAGAAGACATCCAAATGGCCAACAGGCACATGAAAAAGTGCTCAACATCACTCAGCATCAGGGAAATCCAAATCAAAACCTCAATGAGATACCACCTCACACCAGTCAGAACGGCTAAAATTAACAAGTCAGGAAATGAAAGATATCGGTGAGGTTGTGGAGAAAGGGGAACCCTTCTGCACTTTTGGTGGGAATGCAAGCTGATGCAGCCACTCTGGAAAACAGTATGGAGGTTCCTCAAAAAGTTGAAAAAGAGCTACCCTACGACCCAGCAATTGCACTGCTAGGTATTTATCCCAAAGATACAAATGTAGTGATCCGAAGGGGTATGTGCATCCCGATGTTTATAGCAGCAATGTCCACAATAGCCAAATTATGGAAAGAGCCTAGATGTCCATCAACAGATGAATGGATAAAGAAGATGTGGTATATACACAATGGAATATTATGCAGCAATGAAAAAAACCCCCAAAACAAAATCTTGCCATTTGCAACCATGTGTTTGGAACTAGCGGTTATTATGCTAAGCAAAATAAGTCAATCAGAGAAAGATAAGTATCATATGATCTAAGTGATATGAGGAATCCTTGATCTCAAGTAACAAACTGAGGCTTGCTGGAGTGGGTGGTGTGGGAAGGATGGGGTGGCTCGGTGATGGACATTGGGGAGGGTATGTGCTATGATGAGAACTGTGAATTGTGTAAGACTGATGAATCATAGAACTGTACCTCTGAAACAAATAATACATTATATGTTAAAAAAAAAGAAGATAGAAGGAAGGGAAAAATGAAGGGGGGGAAATTGGAGGGGGAGATGAATCATAAGAGATTATGGGCTCTGAGAAACAAACTGAAGGTTTTAGAGGGGAGGGGAGTTGGTGGATGGGTTAGCCCAGTGATGGGTATTAAGGAGGGCATGTACTGAATGGAGCACTGGGTGTTATATACAAATAATGAATCATGGAACAGTACATCAAAAACTAATGATGTAACGTATGGTGACTAACATAACATAATAAAATAAAATTTAAACAAAATTTGATGGATTATTTTCTTTTATGTCTATTATCTCTGTGCCTGACCTAGGAATCTTGGGTATCTGCCACTCCCAGATTTCCACTCCCTACCAGTAAAATATCATTAATGCAGTAGACAAGGGTGATTTCCTATAGGATGACAAGTTTCAAATCTTTTGTAATTTGCTATGGCACAGTTATGGAGGTTATGTAACCCTGAGGTAAGATAAATGAGGTGGCTCCTAGTTTCTGTCAGACACCATAAATTCATTCGGATATTTTCTGATCATTAGGACAGAGAAAATGGCATCTTCCTGATTAGTCACTATGGACCCAGTAACCAAGAATTGTGTTTATTTGCTCTGGTAAGGAAACCATACCTGGGGCAGCATCTGAAATTATAATCACTGTTTCATTGACCTTGTATTAATCCACTGATATTCTCCAAGACTTGTCCATTTTCTGTACAAACCAATAAGGCAGTCAGAATGGAGATGTGATAGGAATCACCAACTCCTATATATTTCAAGGCTTTGGATTTAGTATAATCTCTGAAATTTTCACAGAGATGTGATTTTCTATTTTTATATATAGAGAGACAGTTCCATTGCTTCCCCTTGGTCTTTTATCCAATAATAGCCTTTGCTCCACTGATTAGGGAGCCAATTGAGGATTCTGTCAATTGTTAAGAATGGCTAGTCAAACCTAATCTTAAGATTGAAAAAAGTAACTTTAGCTTGTGTTCATAAAACACAAAGAGTTAGACACAGCTCAAATCCTTTTTTGTTTGTTTTAATCTTTATAGACCCCTATCTATTTAGTGGACCATTATTTCCAAATCAGTGTCCACAAAAGACCTGACTTTCCCTCTTTCTCCCATGCACAACTGTTCTCATGAGTGGTTGCTACTCATTCTGGAAAATGTTAGAAGGAATATTTACCATATTGTACTTGTGATATAATCAGAAATTGCTTCCTCAGGGGTCTCCACTTTATTCAAGGAGTACTGAGCTTGTGAACTAGCTGTAGCTTGGGACTCAGTGAAAGATATTGAGTCTTCAGGATGATAACTTAAATCAGGTATTTGTTCACCAGTCCTAGAGTTCCTTTTGCCACACGGAATAAGTTAAATTGCTTCATGGATTGCTCCTATGTTTTTCTCTTATGTAGTCTATAATAAATTGGCCAACACCAAAGAATCCCTGCAGGGCAAAAATAGTAATTATCATTCTGGCTCTTGCATTTTATATCCACACACCCATCTTGTCTCTAGCAGTGAATTGTTGCTACTCTACCTTTGCTTTATTTTGCTATGACAAGTGTCTGGATGAAAGCAGAGAATTAATGAAGTTAGAAATTCCAGTATTGTGGTATTGGAATAACAGGGAATTTACTAAAATATTTTTTGAGGACCTTTAACACATAGACTGGGATTTAGTAGGTCTTAGCTAAATCTCAGGAACCTGAATTTTTACCAAATGTTTTAGTCAATTATCCAGGCACCTCCTTTCACCCCCTACCACAACCATAACCCACTTTAAATTCTTTTCAATTCTAGTGTAGTTAACATACTGAGTTATATTAGTTTCCGGTGAACCATAACCCACTTTAGAGAATATTTGTCAATCATAAATGGCTGCCCCAAATTCTTTTGAACACCCTATCTTCACTTTGATACATTCCCAAATTTTGACTCACCTCCACATTGTGGAATTAAAACATTTGTCAGTCTTCTGTCTCTCTGTGCAGGCTGACTTAGGCTCCATCTGTCATATAGTGGTAATCTGCTATTTGTATAGACTATTTGTAGCAAAAATAATCTTGTCTTGGTTTGCAAGGACAGCATCTCCATTAGCAGGCTAATTCTATGCTATGGTTCTGGGAAATGTTCTCAGAAATATAACCTGGAGGCTGTCCCTTCATCACTTCTGATTTTACTGTGATATCTCCAATAGTTATTCATAAAAACTTTCTAGCTTGTCAAGAAAGGGTAAACTTAGTAGACCTGGGTTGTTCAAAACCTGTATATTCCAAAGAAAGGCCTGTCTTCAAGACTAGCCCTTGACTAGGCTCTGGGAGACAATCTCTGAGTCCTTATAACACTTTGTCTTATAAGAATGTTTTATATGCCTGAAGACTTGGGCCATATAAGTTTGGCCACATAAGTTCATCCTAACAATGTGATATATGGTGAATTCCCATTGCAGGGTGGGGGGGTGTGGAAGGGAAGTTTAGGAGTATAAGTCATACAGGCATGAACTTTTCTGGTTGGCAAAATTTAGTATATATGACGACACATAATTGCTGGGAAAATTAAGTGCATCTCTATGTGAATACACTGGAGAGTACATTTGACTTTGTGCCTGGTGTCTCCTGGACTTTGTCCCACACACCTTTTTATTTTGATGTTTTTAATCTGTATTCTTTTGTTACAATAAACTGTAACCAAGAATAAAACAGCTTTTATGAGTTTTATGAGTCTTTATAGCAAAACTGAGCCTGAGGATGGTCTAGGGAACCCCTTACACACCTGTCTAAAATAGTTATACTGGTTTCTATTATCTCCAACCAAGAGCTATTACTGGCACAGAATTGATGTTAAAAGATTCTCTAAAAATAGAAATCTGGTTACCTATAAAGTTGATGTTTCTGATGGTCTCTGTTCCTTTTGGTCTCCCCCCACCCCCCGCGCCTCTTTAAGAGTCACCATCATTATTTCTTGCAGACCTGGATTAGTAGTCACAAACTCCTTTAGTTTTTGTTTGTGTGGCAAGATCTTTATCTCTCCTTCTAGTCTGAATGACAGCCTTGCTGAATAAAGTATTCTTGGCTACATGTTTCCCCATCAGAATGTTGAACACATACCACTCTTCTGGCCTACCAGATTTCTGTGGAGACATCTGCTTCAAACTGATCAGTCTGCCTTATAGGTTAAGGACACTTTTTCCCCTGTTGGTTTCAGGATTCTTTCCTTCTCTGTGTATTTTGTGAATTTGACTATGATATGTCTTGGTGATGGTCAGCTTTTGTTGAATTTAATGGAAATTCTCTGTGCTTCTTGGATCTCGATGCCAGTTTCTTTCCCCAGATTAGGGAAGTTTTCAGCTATAATTCATTGGCTCAAATAAGCCTTCTGTCCCTTTTTCTTTCTTCTTGTTCTTCTGAGACTCCTGTGATACAAGTGTTATATGTTTTAAGGAGTCACTGAGTCCCCTAGGTCTACATTTGTGATCCAATACTTTTCTTTCCCTCTTTATTTCAGCTTCATTACTTTCCATAATTTTATCTTCTATATCAGTAATTATTTTTTAAAACGTTTTATTGTTATGTTAATCCCCATACAATAAGTCATTAGTTTTAGATGTAGTGTTCCATGATTCATTGTTTGTGCATAACACCCAGTGCTCCATGCAGAACGTGCCCTCTTTAATACCCATCACCAGGCTAACCCATCCTACCACCCCCTCCCCTCTAGAACCCTCAGTTTGTTTTTCAGAGTCCATCGTCTCTCACGGTTCGTCTACCCCTCCGATTTCCCCCCTTCCTTCTTCCCCTCCTTCTATCTTCTTCTTCTTTCTTTTGTCTTAACATATATTGCATTATTTATTTCATAGGTACAGATCTGAGATTCAACAGTCTTGCACAATTCACAGCGCTTACCAGAGCACATACCCTCGCCAGTGTCTATCACCAAATCAACCCATCCCTCCCATCCCACGCCCCACACCAGGAAACCTCAATTTGTATCCTGAGATTAAGAATTCCTCATATCAGTGAGGTCATATGATACATGTCGTTCTCTTTTTGACTTATTTTTCTCAGCATAATACACCTCAGTTCCATCCACGTCATTGCAAATGGCAAGATCTCATTTCTTTTGATGGCTGCATAATATTCCATTGTATATATATGCCACTTCTTTATCCATTCATCTGTCGATGGACATCTTGGCTCTTTCCACAGTTTGGCTATTCTGGACATTGCTGCTATAAACATCGGGGTGCACGTACCCTTTCGGATCCCTACTTTTGTATCTTTGGGGTAAATGCCCAGTAGTGCAATTGCTGAATCATATGGTAGCTCTATTTTCACCTTTTTGAGGAACCTCTATACGGTTTTCCAGAGTGGCTGCACCAGCTTCCATTCCCACCAGCAGTGTAGGAGGGTTCTCCTTTCTCCGCATCCACGCCAACATCTGTTGTCCCCTGACTTGTTAATTTTAGCCATTCTGACTGGTGTGAGGTGGTATCTCATTGAGGTTTTGATTTGGATTTCCCTGATGCTGAGCGATATTCAGCACTTATTCATGTGTCTGTTGGCCATTTGGATGTCTTCTTTGGAAAAATGTCTGTTCATGTCTTCTGGCCATTTCTTGATTGGATCATTTGTTCCTTGGGTGTCGAGTTTGATAAGTTCTTTATAGATTTAGGATACTAGTCCTTTGTCTGATATGTCATTTGCAAATATCTTCCCCCATTCTGTCGGTTGTCTTTTGGTTTTGTTGACTGTTTCCTTTGCTTTGTAAAAGCTTTTTATCTTGATGAAGTCCCAATAGTTCATTTTTGCCCTTGCTTCCCTTGCTTTTGGCGATGTTTCTTGGAAGAAGTTGCTGAGGCTGAGGTCGAAGAGGTTCCTGCCTGTGTTCTCCTTTAGGATTTGGATGGACTCCTGTCTCACATTGAGGTCTTTCAACCATTTGGAGTCTATTTTTGTGTGTGGTGTAAGGAAATGGTCCAGTTTCATTCTTCTGCATGTGGCTATCCAATTTTCCCAACACCATTTGTTGAAGAGACTGTCTTTTTTCCATTGGACATTCTTTCCTGCTTTGTCAAAGATTAGTTGACCATACAGTGGAGGGTCCATTTCTGGGCTCTCTATTCTGTTCCATTGATCTCTGTGTTTTTGTGCCAGTACCATACTGTCTTGATGATGACAGCTTTGTAATAGAGCTTTAAGTCCAGAATTATGATGCTGCCAGCTTTGCTTTTCTTTGTCAACATTCCCTGGCTATTCGGGGCTTTTTCTGGTTCCATAGAAATTTTAGGATTATTTGTTCCATTTCTTTGAAAAAAGTGGATGGTATTTTGATAGGGATTGCATTAAATGTGTAGATTGCTCTAGGTAGCATTGACATCTTCACAATATTTGTTCTTCCAATCCATGAGCATGGAACATTTTTCCATTTCTTTGTGTCTTCCTCAATTTCTTTCATGAGTATTTTATAGTTTTCTGAGTAAAGATCCTTTGTCTCTTTAGTTAGATTTCTCCCTAGGTATCTTATGGTTTTGGGTGCAATTGTAAATGGGATTGACTCTTTAATTTCTCATTCTTCTGTCTTGTTTTTGGTGTATCGGAATGCCACTGATATCTGTGCATTGATTTTATATCCTGCCACTTTACTGAATTCCTATAAGAGTTCTAGCAGTTTTGGGGTGGAGTATTTTGGGTTTTCCACATAAAGTATCATATCATCTGCAAAGAGTGAGAGTTTGACTTCTTCTTTGCCAATTTGGATGCCTTTGATTTCTTTTTGTTGTCTGTTTGCTGTGGCTAGGACTTCCAACACTATGTTGAATAGCAGTGGTGATAGTGGACATCCCTGCCGTGTTCCTGACCTTCGGTGGAAAGCTCTCAGTTTTTCCCCATTGAGAATGATATTTGCTGTAGGTTTTTCATAGATGGCTTTTATGATATTGAGGTATGTACCCTCTATGCCTATACTCTGAAGAGTTTTGATCAAGAAAGGATGCCATACTTTGTCAAATGATTTTCTGCATCTATTGAGAGGATCATATGGTTCTTGTTCTTCCTTTTGTTAATGTATTGTATCACGTTGATTGATTTGCTGATGTTGAACCAAACTTGTAGCCCAGGGATAAATCCCACTTGGTCGTGGGGAATAATCCTTTTAATGGACTGTTGGATCCTATTGGTTAGTATTTTGGTGAGAATTTTTGCATCCATGTTCATCAAGGATATTGGTCTGTAAATCTCCTTTTTGATGGGGTCTTTCTCTGGTTTTGGGATCAAGGTAATGCTGGTCTCATAAAACGAGTTTGGAAGTTTTCCTTCCATTTCTTTTTTTTGGACCAGTTTCAGAAGAATAGGTATTAATTCTTCTTGAAATGTTTGGTAGAATTCCCCTGGGAAGCCATCTGACCCTGAGCTTTTGTTTTTTGGGAGATTTTTGATGACTGCTTCAATTTCCTTAGTGGTTATGGGTCTGTTCAGGTTTTGTATTTCTTCCTGGTTCAGTTTTGGTAGTTGATACAGCTCTAGGAATGCATCCATTTCTTCCAGGTTATCTAATTTGCTGGCATAGAGTTGCTCATAATATGTTCTTATAATTGTATTTCTTTGGTGTTGGTTGTGATCTCTCCTCTTTCATTCATGATTTTGCTGATTTGGGTCATTTTTCTCTTCTTTTTGATAAGTCTGGTCAGGGGTTTATCAGTCTTGTTAATTCTTTCAAAGAACCAGCTCCTAGTTTCACTGATTTGTGCTACTGTTGTTTTAGTTTCTATTTCATTGATTTCTGCTCTGGTCTTTATGATTTCTCTTCTCCTGCTGGGTTTAGGCTTTATTTGCTGCTCTTTCTCCAGCTCCTTTAGGTGTAGGGTTAGGTTGTGTACTTGAGACCTTTCTTATTTCTTGAGAAATGCTTGTATTGCTATATACTTTCCTCTTAGGACTGCCTTTGTTGCATCCCAACGATTTTGAAGAGTTGTGTTTTCATTTTCATTGGTTTCCATGAATTTTTTTAATTCTTCTTTAATTTCCTGGTTGAGCCATTCATTCTTCAGTAGGATGCTTTTTAGCCTCCATGTATTTGAGTTCTTTTCAACTTTCCTCTTGTGATTGAGTTCTAGAGTCAAAGCACTGTGGTCTGAAAATAGGTGGGGAATGATCCCAATCTTTTGGTACTGGTTGAGACGTGATTTATGACCTAGGATGTAATCGATTCTGGAGAATGTTCCATGGGCACTAGAGAAGAATGTGTATTCTGTTGCTTTGGGATGGAATGTTCTGAATATGTCTGTGAAGTCCATTTGGTCCTGTGTGTCATTTAAAGTCTTTATTTCCTTGTTGACCTTTTGCTTATATGATATGTCCATTTCTGTGAGGGAGGTGTTAAAGTCCCCCACTACTATTGTGTTGTTGTCAATGTGTTTCTTTTCTTTTGTTATTAATTGGCTTATATAATTGGCTGCACCCATGTTAGGGGCATTGATATTTACAATTGTTAGATCTTCTTGTTGGATAGACCTTTTCAGTAGGATATAGTGTCCTTCCTCATCTCTTATTACAGTCTTTGGTTTAAAATCTATTTTGTCTGGAACCATGAGAGACGACGGACTCTGAAAAATAAACTGAGGGTTCTAGAGGGGAGAGGGGTGGGAAGATGGGTTAGCCTGGTGGTGGGTATTGAGGAAGGCACATTCTGCATGGAGCACTGGGTGTTATGCACAAACAATGAATCATGGAACACTTCATCTAAAACTAATGATGTAATGTATGGGGATTAACAGAAGAATAAAAAAAATAAATAAAATCTAATTTGTCTGATATAAGGATTGCCACCCAGCTTTCTTTTGGTGTCCATTAACATGGTAAATGGTTTTCCACCCCCTCACTTTCAATCTAGGGGTGTCTTTGGGTCTAAAATCAGTCTCTTGCAGACAGCATATCGATGGGTCTTGTTTTTTAATCCAATCTGATAGCCTGTGTCTTTTGATTGGGGCATGTAGCCCATTTACATTCAGGGTAACTCTTGAAAGATAGGAATTTAGTGCCATTGTATTGCCTGTAAGGTGACTGTTACTGTATATTGTCTGTGTTCCTTTCTGGTCTATGTTGCTTTTAGGCTCTCTCTTTGCTTAGATGACCCCTTTCAAGATTTATTGTAGGGCTGGTTTCGTGTTTGCAAGTTCCTTTCGTTTTTGTTTGTCCTGGAAGCTTTTTATCTCTTCCTCTATTTTCAGTGACAGCCTAGCTGGATATAGTATTCTTGGCTGCATATTTTTCTCATTTAGTGCTCTGAATATATCCTGCCACTCCTTTCTGGTCTGCCAGGTCTCTGTGGATACATCTGTTGCCAATCTAATGTTTTTGCCATTGTAGGTTACATATCTCTTCTCCCGAGCTGCTTTCAGGATTTTCTCTTTGTCTCTGAGACTCGTAAATTATACTATTAGATGTCGGGGTGTTGACCTATATTTATTGATTTTGAGAGGGGTTCTCTGTGTCTCCTGAATTTTGATGCCTGTTTCCTTCCCCAAATTAGGGAAGTTCTCTGCTATAGTTTGCTCCAGTATACCTTTTGCCCCCCTCTCTCTTTCTTCTTCCTCTGGGATCCCAACTATTCTAATGTTGTGTCGTCTTATGGTATTGCTTATCTCTCGGATTCTGCCCTCGTGATCCACTAGTTGTTTATCTCTCTTTTTTCAGCTTCTTTATTTTCCATCATTTGTTCTTCTATTTCACTGATTCTCTCTTCTGCCTCATTTATCCTAGCAGTTAGTGCCCCCATATTCGATTGCACCTCATTAATAGCTTCTTTGATTTCGACTTGGTTAGATTGTAGTTCTTTTACTTCTCCAGAAAGGGCTTCTCTAATAATGTCTATGATTTTTTCAAGCCCAGCTAGTATCTTTAAAGTGATGATTCTGAACTCCAGATCCGACATCGTACTAATGTCCGTATTGAGTAGGTCCCTGACGGTACTACCTCTTGTTCTTTTTGTTGAGGTGATTTTTTCCACCTTGTCATTTTGTCCAGAGGAGAATAGATTAATGAGAGAACAAAATACTAACAGGATAACAACATCCCCAGAAAATATACTCTAAACAAATCAGAAAAGACCTGAAGCAGGGGGTAAAGAAAGGGAAAGAGAAAAAAGAAAAAAAAAAAAAAGAAAAAGATAAAGATAAAAACAAAAAAAACAGAACAAAACAAACAAACAAAAAAAAACAGAATATGATCAAATATGATCAGGCTGGTATATAGATCAATGTCATACACTAGATTTTGGGTGTATTTTGGTCTGTTAGAAGAAAGTGCCTCCCAAAATTTTAAAGAAAGAAAAAAATTATATATGTACAAAAATAAGTGTTGATATGATGAAGGGATGGAATATGACTGTAAAGATAGAAATTATAAAAAAAATTATAAAAGGAATTGATAGGAATTTGTTTAAAAAAGGGAAAAAAATTAAAAAAACAAGGACAGTTAAATAAAATTAACTTTGAAAGACTACAGAATCATCGTAAAAAAGCCATGGATTCTATGTGCAGTATTCCCCTAGCGCTGGAGTTCTGCCATTCTCATTCATGGGTAAACTTGGTCTTGGCCAACTGTTCTTGCTGATTTTCTGGGGGAGGGGCCTGTTGCCGCGGTTCCCAAGTGTCTTTGCCAGAGGCAGAATTGCCCCACCCTTGCCCTGTCCGGGCTAAGTCATCTGCTCAGGTTTGCTCTCTGGAGCTTTTGTTCCCTGCAAGCTTTCTGTACAGCTTTGGAGGTAGAGAGTAAAAATCGCTGCCTCCCAATCTCTGCCTTGGAAGAGCCGATAGTCAGGGCCCTGCTCCTCAGTGAGCCCCCAGAGAAAAGCTGTCAGTCACTCCCGTCTCCCCGGTCTCTGGCTGCACTCCGTGCTACCCGGCCTGTGACCCCACGTTTCTATCTCTGGCACCCGACCCCTTGAGGAGACTCCAAACCCAGCAGATCTCTGTTGTGTGCTCCTACGCTGCTCCTCCCATGGGAAGAAGGTGAGTCTCCCCAGATCTGCTGCTTGTTGGTTCCCTGCTGGAGGAGCAGTGGCCCGACTGTGCTGCAGATCATGGTTTATGGCAACCCCTAGCTGAGAGCCCACGCCTCGGCTCTGTCTCTGCAGCCAGCTTCCCCGCTCTGATACCTGGGAGCTCTGCCGCACTCAGGCATCCCCAGTCTTTCTGTGACCCTGAGGGTCCTGAGACCACACTGTCCTGTGAGGGTTCTACCCCCTGCTTAGCCACTGGAGCGACGTCCCCCAGCGCAGCAGACTTCTAAAAGTTCCGATTTTGTGCTCCCTGGCTCTATCACTTGCCAGAAGCAGCTGGCGGAGTCCCCTCCCCCGCCATCTACCCTCCCGAATATCGCTCGGATTCATTTCTCCGCATGTCCTACCTTCCAGAAAGTGGTCACTTTTCTGTTCAGAGAGTTGTTGCTATTCTTTTCTTTAATCTCCTGTTGATTTTGTAGGTGTTCAGAATGGTTTGATCCCTATCCAGCTGAATTCCTGAGACCAGACGAAATCCAGGTCTCCTACTCCTCTGCCATTTTGCTCCGCCCCCCCATATCAGTAATTCTTCTTCTGCTTCATCCATCCTTGTTGTCACTGCATCCAGTCAGTTTTGCATCTCAGTTATAGCATTTTTTTTAAATTTCAGGCTGACTAGTTTTTAGTTCTTCTATCTCATAATAAGGGATTCTCTGGTATCCTCTATGCTTTTCTCAAGCCTAGCTAGTATTCTAGTAATTGTTTTAAATTCTGGTGTGATCATCTTACTTATATCTATATTAATAAATGGTGGCATTACTTCTTACTGTTCTTTCTTTGGGGATGAATTCCTCCATCTTGTCATTTTCTCTAGGTAACTGCTTTTTTGTGTGTGTGATTCTTAGGAAAGCCTGTTATATTCCTGCTCCTGAGAGTAATGGCTATACTAAGAAGAGGTCCAAAAGAAAAAAAAAGGGGGAAACTATACCCTATTTACCCTAGAGCTGAAGGTTCACAGCACTCAATGATCAGTAGACTTGGTGCATCTAAATTCATATCTATCAGTATCACTCTAAATGTAAATGGACTAAATGCTCCAATTAAAAGACATAGAGAATCAGAATGGATAGAAAAATAAGATCCATCTATATGCTGTTTACAAGAGACTCGTTTTAGAGCTAAAGTTACCTCCAGATTGAAAGTGAGGGGGTGGAGAACCATATATCATTCTAATAGATGTTAAAAGAAAGCTGAAGTAGCCCTACTTATATCAGACAAACCAGATTTTAAACCAAAGACCATAATAAGGGGTGAAGAAGGCCATTATATCATAATTAAGGGGTCTACCCATCAAGATCTAGCAACTATAAATACTTATGCCCCCAACATGGGAGCACCCAAATATATAAATCAATTAGTAACAAACAGAAAGAAACTCATTGATAATATTACAATATTAGTAGGGGATAATACCCCACTTACAGCAGTGGACAGACCATCAATGCAGAAAAATAAACAAGGACAGAATGGCTTTGAATGACAAATTGAACCAGATAAACTTAACATATGTATTCAGAACATTTTATCCTAAAGCATCAGAATACACATTCTTTTCAAGTACATATGAAACATTCCCCAGAATAGATCACATACTGGGTCACAAATCAGCCCTCAACAAGTAGAAAAAGATTGAGATCACACCATTCATATTTTCAGACCACAATACTATGAAACTTGAAGTCAACCACAAGAAAAATTTTGGAAAGACCACAAACAATTAGAAGTTAAAGAATATCTTACAAAAGAATGAATGAATTAATCATGAAGTTAAAAAGAAATTAAAAATATATAGAAGCAAATGAAAATGAAAATGCAACAGTCCAAACCTTTGGGATGCAGCTAAGGTGGTCATAAGAGGGAAGTATATTGCAATTACAGGCCTACTTCGAGAAGCAAGAAAGTCTCAAATGCACACCATAAATTTACAACTAAAGAAGCTAGAAAAGGAAGAAGAAATAAAGCCTAAAGTGAGCAGAAGAAGGGAAATAATAAAGATTAGAAATAAATGATATAGAAACTAAAAATAAACAACAGTAGAACAGATCAATGAAACCAGGAACTGGGTCTTTGAAAGAATTAATAAAATTGACAAGCCCCTATCCAGACTTATCAAAAAGAAAAGAGGAAGGTCAAAAATATATAAAAATCACAAATGAGAAAGGAGAAATAACACCAGAGAAATGCAAACAATTGTAAGAGAATATTATGGAAAACTATATGCCAACAAGTTGGACCACCTGGAAGAAATGGATGCATTCCTGGAAACATACAAACTACCAAAACTGAAACAGGAAGAAATAGAAAATCTTAACAGACTGATAACCAGCAAAGAAATTGAATCAGTAATCAAAAATCTCCCAACAAACAAAAGTGCACAGCCAGATGGCTTCCCAGGGGAGTTCTACCAGACATTTAAAGAAGAGTTAATACTTATTCTTCCAAACTGTTCCAAAAAATAGAAATAGAAGGAAAATTTCCAAACTCATTCTTTGATTCCAAAACCAGACAAACATGCCACTAAAAGGGAGAATTATAGGCCAATATCTTTGACGAATTTGGATGCAAAAATTCTCGATAAAATACTAGCAAATCGGGGCACCTGGGTTGCTCAGTCAGTTAAGCATCTACCTTCCGCTCAGGTCATGATCCCAGGGTCCTGGGATCGAGCCCCACATCGGGCTCCCTGCTCAGTGGGGAGCCTGCTTCTCCCTCTCCCTCTGCCTGCCTCTCTGCCTACTTGTGCTCTCTCTCTATCTCCCTGTCAAGTAAATAAATAAAATCTTAAAAAGAAATACTAGCAAATCAAATCCAAAAGTACATTAAAAGAATGATTCACCATGATCAAGTGGAATTTATTCCTGGGCTGCAGGGCTAGTTCAGTATCTGCAAATCAATCAGTAAAAGAAAGGATAAGAACCATATGATCCTCTCAATAGATGCAGAAAAAGCATTTGACAAAATACAGCATCCATTCTTGATAAAAACCCTCAACAAAGTAGGGATAGATTAAACATAACTCAACCTCATAACAGCCATATATGAAAGACCCACAGCTATTATCAACCTCAATGGGGAAAAACTGAGAGCGTTTTCTCTATGGTCAGGAACAAGAGAGGGATGTCCACTCTCATCATTACTATTTAACATAGTACTGGAAGTCTTAGCCTCAGCAATCACAAAACAAAAAGAAATGAAAGTCATCCAAATCAAAGAAGAAATCAAATGTTCAGTGTTTGTAGACGACATGATACTCTATATAAAACCTGAAAGACTCTGCCAAAAAATTGGTAGACCTAATACACAAATTCAGCAAAGTTTCAGTATAAAAAATCAACATACAAAAATCTGTTGCATTTCTATACACCAATAATGAAGCAGCAGAAAAAGAAATCAAAGAATCGATCCCATTTACAATTGCACCAAAAACATGAAGACACCTAGGAATAAACATAACCAAAGAGGTGAAAGATATGTACTCTGAAAATTACAGAACACTTATGAAAGAAATTGAAATGACACAAAAAATGGAAAAATATTCTGTGCTCATGGATTGGAAGAACAAACACTGTTAAAATGTCTATGCTACCCAATGCAATACACACATTCCAAGCAATCCCTATCAAAATGCCACCAGCTTTTTTCACAGAGTTAGAACAAATAATCCTATCATTTGTATGGAACCACAAAAGACCCCGAATAGCCAAAACAATCCTGAAAAATAAGCAGTGCTGAAGGCATCACAATTCTGGACTTCAAGCTATATTACAAAGCTGTAGTCATCAAGACAGTATGGTACTGGCACAAAAACAGACACATGGATCAATGAAAAAGAATAGAAAACCCAGAAATGGACCCACAACTGTATGGCCAACTAATCTTTGACAAAACAGGAAAGGCTATCAAATGGAAAAAAAAGCAGTCTCTTTAACAAGTGATGTTGGGAACACTGGACAGCAATATGCAGAAGAATGAAACTGGACTTCTTTCTTACATCATACACAAAGATAAACTCAGAATGGATGAAAGACTTAAATGTGAGACACGAAATCATCAAAATCCTAAAGGTGAACACAAGCAACAACCTCTTTGACTTTGGCCATAGCAACTTCTTACTAGGCATGTCTCTGGAAATAAGGGAAACAAAAGCAAAATGATCTATTGGGACATCATCAAGATATAAAGCTTATGCACAGTGAAGGAAACCACAAAACTAAAAGGCAGCCTACAGAATGGGAGAAGATATTTGCAAATGATGTATCTGATAAAGGGTTAGTATCCAAAATCTATAAAGAACTTATTAAACTAAACACCCCAAAAAACAAATAATCCAGTCTAGAAATGGGGAGAAGACATGATAAGACTTTTCTCCAAAGAATACATACTGATGTGTTCCAGATGGCCAAGAAACACATGAAAAAATTTTCAACATCACTCATCATCAGGGAAATACAAATCAAAACTATGATGAGATATCACCTCACACCTGGCAGAATGGCTTAAATTAACAACACAAGAAACATCAGATGTTGGCAAGAATGTGAAGAAAGGGGAACCCTCCTGCACAGTTGATGGGAATGCAAACTGGTGCAGCCACTCTGGAAAACATCATGGAGGTTCCTCAGAAAGTTAAAAATAGAACTAATCTATGACCCAACAATTGCACCAGTAGGTGTTTATTCAAAGGATACAAAAATACAGATTCAAAGAGGCACATGGACCCTGATGTTTAGGGCAGCACTATCAACAATAGTCAAATTATGGAAAGAGCCCAAATGTCCATTGACTGATGAATGGATAAAGAAGATGTGTCATATGTATATATTGGATTATTATTCAGCCATCAAAGAGAATGAAATCTTGACACTCACAATGACGTGGATGAAGCTAGAGTGTATCATGCGAAGTGAAATAAGTCAGTCAGAGAAAGACAAATACCATATGATTTCACTCATATGTGGTATTTAAGAAACAAAAGAGACGAATGTATGAGAAGGGGGAGAGGAGAAAGAGAGAGGGAAGCAAACTGGAAAAGACTCTTAATGATAGAAAGCAAAATGAGGGTGGATGGAGGGAGGTGGGTGGGGAATGGGCTAAATGGGTTATGGGTATTCAGGAGGGCATTTGTCAATGAGCACTGGGTGTTTATGTAAATTATGAATCACTAAATTCTGCTGTTAAACCAATATTACACTATATGTTAACTGACTAAAATTTAAATTAAAATTTGGATAAAAAGAAAAAAGAATTGTTCTAAAATGAAAAAAAATTAGAATTCTGGGACCAGCATCTGAAATGGCTGAGTCTAACAGAAGTGAGAATCTCAATAGTGTTAAAGAATAGGACAGTAGCAAATAGTGACCAAACAATTATTTAAATGGTCTTTTGTAGTCACCTGGACTAAAGTAAGTATTAAAAGAATTGCTTTGATTAACTAAGTGGTTGTTGTTGTTCTATATCATTAAGAAGTCTCCTGAAGGCTATTTACAAAGTCCAACATAAGAGAAGTCTTACAAAGAAGAGCTAGAGTAACAATCTGAATGTTTTGGCCTAGATAGATCTTTAACAGGGGCTAATTGGTCAGAAGGTTCCAAAGACTGAAATAGGTGTGCAGTCCACTATGTCTCTTTGATCAGTGCATCTCTAGTTCTGGTTAACCAAACTTTGACCCACACCATCTCAATGAAGACTCACAGTCACCCACCAGGTCCCAAGCCTGAGTCACTTGGTGCCTCTATATCAGAGAATATAGAATAATGTTGAATGAAGATGCGTCTGGGTATATTTGAGGATAGCCCCACAAATTCATACTATTTTCCTTCTAGCTTTTCTGAAAGGATCATATTACTATTTAGCAGTGTCACTGTTCACTGAGGGAAAGAATATCCATACCTTTCAGGGATTGTTGGGCACTACTTCTGAGATAATGTACTTCTTGGAGAACTGAAAGACACCCTGATTCTCCAATCAGAGTGGAAGCTTGTGAGCATCAGCTGCATCATTTCTTAGTGGATCCAGTAGGTCCTCAAGCCATCCAATGGTTAATTCTCTAGATCCTGAAGGTGATTATAGTAGGTATGCTTGTCATGTAGCAGGATCTTCACATTGGTTTCCTGACCCATGGAGTGAGGGCCTAACATGGCATAAAGCTGTGAACCCACCTTATTTCCAAAAAAATAAAACAAGGACAACTGGGTGGCTCAGTTGGTTAAGCGTCTGACTCTTAATTTCGGCTCAGGTCATGATCTCAGGGTCATGAGATTGGGCCCTGCATTGGACTCCATGCTGGGTGTGGAGTCTGCTTAAGATTCTCTCTCCCTTGGGAGAGAGGCAAGATGGTGGTGGAGTAAGGGCCCCGGGCTCAACTGGTCCCCTGAATTTAGCTGGATATCTACCAAACCATTCTGAACACACAGGAAATCAGCCTGAGATGTAAAAAATATGTATCTGGATCTCTACAAGCAGAAAAGTGACTGCTTTTTGCAAGGTAGGATGTGCAGAGTAGTGAATCTGTGGGGAGATATCAGAAGATAAACAGAAAGGAGAGGGAGCCTCCATAAGCTGGCCCCTGGAAAGTGATATAACACCAGAGCACAAAACTGTAACCTTTATAAATCTTCTTTAGGGAGAGACATCCCTCTCTGAATGGGGCTCTGGAAATGAAAAGGCAGAATTCTAGGTAGGACATTGTGGTCTTGGGGTACAGGAGCCACAGAACAAAATAGGGTCCCTGAAGCAATAGAGTGCATGAACAGTGGAGCTAAGAAGCAAGTTATGGTCAGTGGGCCCAGGAAGGGATTCTCAGCTTAGATTGCCATTCACTGTGAGCTGAGCTGGTGGATAATCACTCTCCTCTTGAGCAGCCTAAAAAATCTGAATCCTGCACCTGTGACTGGGCAAAAACTGGCTGTGAGCAGCCCAGAAAGGGCTTTACAACAACGATCAGACCTGAGCCAGGAGTTTCAGGTGCACATGTGAGCCTGTGGCTTCTCTCGGCTTTACAATCAAAAAGGACAGTGGCACTCCTGGGGCCCTGGCACTAACTCTGAGAGAGTTGCTGTGGGTCTGCACCACCATAAGCTGCGGTTTTTAGCGGTGCATGCAGAAGTGGAGACTGTATTTCCTGGAGGGTTTATTAAAGGGCAAACTGAAATTTCTGCTCTGGGCCAGAGGTCTGGCTGTGGCCATTTTTGCTCTAATCCTCTGTAGAGGACCGGAAATCACCCAGGGAACAAAAGCCATATGGAAGAACAGTTTCCATTGAGCCCATCCCCCTGATAGGGGACAGGGCAACTTCACACAGGCAGGGTTACCTGAGAAACAGAATGGCAGTCCCCTCCCTCAGAAGACAGGCTGGAAGAACAGGTGGACAACACTAGGGATCCAATAAGACTATAAAATCACAATGCCAGGGGAAAATTGTATATAGATTTCCAGGTATGGCCTCATGACTTGTTTATTTCAGATGAAATTCTCCATTTCTTTTTATTTTTGCTTTATCTTTTTCTTATGCTTTTTCTGTTTATTTTTTCTTTTTCTCTTCTCATTTCAAATAGATGTTTATTATATCAACTTATATTTATTAGTAGCTTTTTAACTTGTATTTTTTCACTTTATTTTTTATAGATATATTCTATATTGTAGTTCTTTACTCACTATGCAATTTGACCCTTATATATATGCAAGTTTTACTTTCCTTATAATTCGGGGATGTAATGTCCTCTAACACACAGACCAAAATACACTGAGGAAAAATGGAAACATACTGTTTTGCCCACACTGAGAGATTATAGCCCTACTTCCCCGCCATATGCCCTTTCCTAAAAACTTTTTAATTTTTAAAATTTTATTTTTGCATTTCATTTTGGCTTTGTTTTTTCAGTGGTGGCTTTGGACCTTTCCGGATTTTGCTGGGGTGCATTTATCGTGGTTGATACTTTGGACTCTGCTCATTCACTCAACTATCCATCAACAGAATGACTAGGAGGAGGAGCTCTCAACAAAGAAAAGAAACAGAGATAATGTCCTCTGCCACAGAACTAATGGATATGGATATAAGCAAGAGGTCAGCGATAGAATTCAGGATAGCAATCATAAAGTCAATAGCTAGGCTTGAAAAAAGCATTAGTGACAATATAGAATCTCTAAGGGCAGAAATGAGATCTAATCAGGTCAAACTTAAGAATGCTATGAATGAGATGCAGTCTAAAGGACAGGGTAAATGAGGCAGAAGAGCAAATCAGTGATCGAGAAGACAAGCTGATAGAAAGGAAGGAAGCTGAAGAAAATAGGGATAGGCAGCTAGAAGCCCATGAAAATAGACTTAGAGAGATCAATGATGCCATGAAATGTTCCAGTGTCAGAATTATTGGGCTCTCTGAGGGGTGGAGAGAGAGGGAGGACTAGAAGGTATATTTCAGCAAATCATAGCTGAGAACTTCCCTAATCTGGGGAAGGAAACACGCATTCGTGTCTAAGAGGCAGAGAGGACCCCTCCCAAAAATCAATAAAAATAGATCAACACCCTGACATATAATAGTGAAGCTTACAAATCTTAGAGCCAAGGAAGCTATCCTGAAAGCAGCTAGGGGGAAGGGATTTCTTACATACAGAGGGAGGAACATCAGAATAACATCAGACCTATCCACAGAGACCTGGAAAGCCAGAAAGGGCTGGCAAGACATATTCAGGGTACTAAATGAGAAGAACATGCAGCCAAGAATACTTTATCCAGCAAGCCTGTCATTCAGAATGGACAGAGAGATAAAGAGCTTCCAGGACAGGCAGAAACTTAAAGAATATATGACCACCCAGACAGGCCTGCAGGAAATATTAAGGGGGATTCTATAAAGAAAGAAAGAGCCTAAGGGAATAAAAGGAAAGATGGTGGAGGAGTAGGGGACCCTATTTCAGCTGGTCCCCGGAATTGAGCTGGATATCTACCAGACTACTCTGAGCATCCACGAAACAACACTGGGATGTAAGAAGATCTGGATCTCTACAAACAGAATATCGCAGGCAGTTGGTTTCGAGGTACGAAGAGGGTAGCCATGATTCCACAGGCAGATATTGGAGAATAAACAGCAGTGGGAGGGTGCCTGGCCATGGGGATCCTACACTGCTGGTGAGCGACAGCCTCGATCACTGGGGATGGGGCACAGACTAGCAGACCGGTAGTGCCGGGGAAAGGACTTTAGGGCAGCCCCCGGGGTGGAAACCCAGAGCAGTGGGGATGTGTGTGCAATCTGGGAGCAGCTGGCGGTTTTAGAAGCACAAAGGACAGAGATGTGCCTGACCTGGAGGCAAGACTGGGAGCACTGCTGAGGGGTGCACAACCCAGGACCCTGCAGTTTATAGCAGCACAGAAAGAAATGGAGTCAGTGTGGCCGGGAGAGCTCACTGAAGAACAGAGTGCGGTCTCTCTGCACTGAGGCAGAGGGTTGGAAATGGCCTTTTCTGCTCTGACTCATGGAAGAGATGTGGAAAGACGCCAGGGAAAGCTGCCAGAGAACAAAAGCCCCCAAAACTGATTCCCACTGAGCCCATCCCCCACCACAGGGGTGCAGGGCACCTCCGCCCAAACAGGGTTGCCTGAGTAACAGCGCAGCAGGCCCCTCCCCCAGAAGACAAGAGGCCAGCAACCCTAAGGTCCCAAGAAAACAGGTGCATCTTGCTTGGGTTGTGGTCAATAATTTGGACTCTATACATTCCCTCAAACACCCATCAACAGAATGACTAGGAGGAAGAGCCCCCAAGATAGAAAAGACTCAGAGATTATGACTTATGCTACAGATTTACAAAGGATGCAGATATAACCAAGATGTCGGAGATGGAATTCAGGCTAGCAATTGCGAAGACAATGGCTAGAATGGAGAAATCAATTAATGGCAACATAGAGTCTAAGGGCAGAAATGAAAGCTGAATTGGCAGAACTTAAAAATGCTATCAATGAGATCCAATCCAATCTAGATAATCTAACAGCTAGGGTAAGCGAGGCAGAAGAACAAATAAGCGACCTGAAGACAATATAATAGATAAAAAGGGAAAAGAGGAGGCCAGGAAAAAACAACTCAGAATCCATGAAAATAGAAACAGAGAAATAAGTGACACCATGAAGCGTTCCAATGTCAGAATAATTGGAATCCCAGAGGGAATAAACAGAGAGGACTAGATGATGTATTTGAGCAAATTGTAGCTGAGAACTTCCCTAATCTGGGGAATGAAACAAACATTCGCATCCTAGAGGCAGAGAGGACGCCTCCCAAGATCAAGGAAAACAGGCCAACACCCCGGCATGTAATAGTAAAACTCGCAAATCTTAGAACCAAGGAAACCATCTTAAGGGCAGTTAGGGGGAAGAGATTCTTTACGTACAGAGGGAGGAATATCAGAATAATGTCAGACCTATCCACAGAGACTGGACAAGCCAGAAAGGCCTGCAAAGACATATTCAGGGTACTAAATGAGAAGAACATGCAGCCAAGAATACTTTATCCAGCAAAACTTTCATTTAGAATGGATGGAGAGATGCAGCGCTTCCACGACCGGCAGAAACTGAAAGAAAATGTGACCACTAAGCCGGCCCTGCAAGAATTATTAAGAGGGGTTCTATAAAAGGAGAAAGACCCCAAGAGTGATATACAACAGAAATTTACAGGGACAATCTATAAAAACAACGTCTTCACAGGCAACATGATGACAATTAATTCATATCTTTCAATAATCACTCTCAACGTGAATGGCCTAAATGTTCCCATAAAATGGCACAGGGTTGCAGATTGGATAAAAAGACAGGACCCATCCATATGCTGTCTACAAGAGACTCATTTTGAACCTAAAATCACATCCAGACTCAGAGTGAAGGGATGGAGATCCATCTTCCGTGCCAGCAGACCTCAAAAGAAAGCTGGGGTAGCAATTCTTATATCAGACAAATAAGATTTTAAACTAAAGTCTGTAATTAGAGACACAGAAGGACACTCTATCATTCCTAAAGGGTCTATCCAACAAGAAGATCTAACAATTGTAAATATCTATGCCCCCAACATGGGAGCAGCCATCTACATAAGCCAACTGTTAACCAAAATAGTCATATTGATAACAATACGTTAATTATAGGAGACCTCAATACTCCACTCTCGGCAATGGACAGATCATCTAAGCAGAAAATCAACAAGGAAACAAGAGCTTTGAATGATACACTGGACCAGATGGACCTCATAGATATATACAGAACATTCCACCCTAAAACAACAGAATACTCATTCTTCTCAGGCGCACATGGAACTTTCTCCAGAATAGACCACATACTGGGTCACAAATCAGGTCTCAACTGATACCAAAAGATTGAAATTATTCCCTGCATAATTTCAGACCACAATGCTTTAAAACTGGAACTCAAATGCAAGAAAAAATTTGGCTGAAATTCAAACACTTGGAAGCTAAAGACCACTCTGCTCAAGAATGTTTGGGTCAACCAGGAAATCAAAGAAGAACTTAAACAATTCATGGAAATCAATGAGAACGAAAACACATCGGTGCAAAACCTATGGGATACTGCAAAGACAGTCCTAAGGGGAAATACATAGACATCCAAGCCTCACTCAAAAAAAAAAAAAAGAAAAATCCTGAATTCACCAACTAACTCCACACCTTAAAGAACTAGAGAAAAAGAAACAAACGATGCCTAAGCCATGCATTAGAAGAGAAATAATTAAGATTAGAGCTGAGATCAATGAATTAGAAACCAGAAACACAGCAGACCAGATCAATGAAACTAGAAGTTGGTTCTTTGAGAGAATTAATAAGATCAATAAAGCACTGGCCAGACTTATCCAAAAGAAAAGAGAAAAGACCCAAATTAATAAAATTATGAATAAAAGGGGAGAGAGCATGACTAACACCAAGGAAATAGAAACAATTATTAGAAATTATTATCAACAACTATATGCCAATAAACTGAGCAATCTGGATGAAATGGAGGCCTTCCTGGAAACCTATAAGCTGCCAAGACTGAAACAGGAAGAAATTGACAACCTGAATAGGCCAATAACCAGTAACGAGATTGGAGCAGTTGTCAAAAACCTCCCAAAAAACAAGAGTCCAGGGCCTGATGGATTCCCTAGGGAATTCTACCAAACATTCAAAGAAGAAATAATACCTATTCTCCTGAAGCTGTTGCAAAAAACAGAAACAGAAGGAAAACTTCCAAACTGATTCTATGAGGCCAGCATTACCTTAATCCCCAAACCAGGCAAAGACCCCATCAAAAAGGAGAATTTCAGACCGATATCCCTAATGAATATGGATTGCAATATCCTCAACAAAATCCTAGCTAATAGGATCCAACAATACATTAAAAGGATCATCTACCACGACCAAGTGGGATTTATCCCCAGGATCCAAGGTTGGTTCAACATTTGCAAATCAATCAATGTGCTAGAACACATTAATAAGAGGAGGGAGAAGAACCATATGGTCCTCTCAACTGATGCAGAAAAAGCATTCAACAAAATATAACATCTTTTCCTGATTAAAACTCTTCAGAGTATAGAGATTGAGGGAACATTCTTCAAGTTCATAAAATCCATCTGTGAAAAACCCACAGCAAATATCATCCACACGGGGAAAAGCTGAGAGCCTTTCCCTTAAGATCAGGAACACATCAAGGATGCCCACTCTTGCAACTATTGTTCAACATAGTACTAGAAGTCCTAGCCACAGCAATCAGACAACAAAAAGAAATAAAAGTACTCAAATTGTCAAAGAAGAAGTCAAACTCTCTCTTTTCACAGACGACATGATAGTTTATGTGGAAAACCCAAAAGACTCCACCCCCAAATTACTAGAACTCATCCAGCAATTCAGTAATGTGGCAGGATACAAAATCAATGCACAGAAATCATTTGCTTTCTTATACACTAACAACGCAACTGTAGAAAGAGAAATTAGAGAAATGATTCCATTTACAATAGCACCAAAAACCATAAGATACCTCAGAATACACCTAACCAAAGAGGTAAAGGATCTATACTCTAGGAACTACAAAACACTCATGAAAGAAATTGAAGAAGACAGAAAACGATGGAAAAATATTCCATGATCATGGATCAGAAGAATAAATATTGTTTAAATGTCTATGCTACCCAGAGCAATCTATACCTTCCGTGCCATCCCGAACAAAATTCCAATGACAATTTTCAAAGTGCTGGAACAAACAATCCTAAAATTTGTATGGAAACAGAAAAGACCCCGAATCGCCAAGGAGATGTTGAAAAAGAAAATCAAATCTGGGGACATCACGTTGTCCGATTTCAAGCTATATTACAAAGCAGTGATCACCAAGACAGCATGGTACTGGCACAAAAACAGACATATAGACCAATGGAACAGAATAGAGAACCCAGATATGGACCCTCAACTGTATGGTCAAATAATCTTTGACAAAGCAAGAAAAAATATGCAATGGAAAAAAGGCAGTCTCTTCAATAAATGGTGCTGGGAAAATTGGACAGCCACGTGCAGAAGAATGAAACTCGACCATTCTCTAACACCACACCCAAAGATAAACTCAAAATGGATGAAAGACCTCAATGTGAGACAGGAATCCATCCAAATCCTAGAGGAGAACATAGGCAGTAACCTCTTTGATATCAGCCACAGCAACTTCTTTCAAGATATATCTCCAAAAGCTAGTGAAGCAAAAGCAAAAATGAACTTTTGGGACTTCAACAATATAAAAAGCTTCTGCACAGCAAAGGAAACAGTCAAGAAATCAAAGAGGCAACCCACAAAATGGGAGAAGATATTTGCAAATGACACTACAGATAGAGGACGGGTATCAAAGATCTATAAAGAACTTCTCAAACTCAACACTCAAAACAAATAATCAAGTCAAAAAGTGGGCAGAAGATATGAAAAGATACTTCTCTGAAGAAGACATACAAATGGCTAACAGGCACATGAAAAAATGTTCATCATCATTAGCCATCAGGGAAATTCAAATCAAAACCACATTGAGATACCACCTTACACCAGTTAGAATGGCCAAAATGGACAGGGAAATAAACAACAAATGTTGGAGAGGTTGTGGAGAAAGGGGAACCCTCTTACACTGTTGGTGGGAATGCAAGTTGGTATAGACACTTTGGAAAACAGTGTGGAGGTTCCTCAAAAATTTAAAAATAGAGCTACCCTATGACCCAGCAATTGCAGTACTTGGTATTTACCCCAAAGACACAGATGTAGTGAAAAGAAGGGCCATACGCACCCCAATGTTCATAGCAGCAATGTCCGCAATAGCCAAACTGTGGAAAGAGCCGAGATGCCCTTCAACAGATGAATGGATAAAGAAGATGTGGTCCATATCTACAATGGACCTATTACTCAGCCACCAGAAAGGATGAATACCCAACTTTTGCATCCACATGGATGGGACTGGAGGAGATGATGCTAAGTGAAATAAGTCAAGCGGAGAAAGTCAATTATCATATGGTTTCACTTATTTGTGGAAAATAAGGAATAGCATGGAAGACACTAGGAAAAGGAAGGGAAAAATGGGGGTGGGAGAATTGGAGGGAGAGATGAACCATGAGAGACTATGGACTCTGAGAAACAAACAGGGTTTTAGAGGGGAGGGGTTGGGGGTATTGGTTAGCCCGGTGATGGGTATTAAGGAGGGCACATACTGCATGGAGCACTGCGTGTTATACAAAAACAATGGATCGTCGATCACCACATCAAAAACTAATGATGTATTGTATGGTGACTAACACAACATTGTAAAATTAAAAAAAAAAAGACCCCAAAAGTAATATAGAGCAGAAATTAACAGAGACAATCTATAGAAACAGGGACTTTACAGGCAATACAATGGCACTAAATTCATCTTTTGATAGTTACTCTCAATGCGAACAGGCTGAATGCTCCCATCAAAAGGCACACAGTTTCAGATTGGATAAAAAAGCAGGACCCATCCATATGCTGTCTACAAGAGAGTCATTTTGAACCTAGAGACACCTGCAGATTGCAAGTGAGGGGATGAGAAATATTTACCATGCCAATGGACCTCACAATAAAGCTGGGGTAGCAATCATTGTATCAGAGAAATTAGTTTTTAAAGCAAAGATTGTAGTAAGAGATGTAGAGGGACACTATATCATACTTAAAGAGTCTGTCCAACAAGAAAATCTAACAATTGTAAATATCTATGTCCCCACATGGGAGCAGCCAATTACATAACCAATTAATAACCAAACTAAAGAAACATATTGATAATAATACATTAATAGTAGGAGACCTCAACACTCCACTCACAGCAAAGGACCAATCATCTAAGCATAATATCAACAAAGGAGGAAGAACTTTGAATGATGCCTTAGACCAGATGGACTTCATAGATATATACAGAACATTCCATCCTAAAACAACAGAATACTCATTCTTCTCCAGGACACATGGAACTTTCGCCAGAATAGATCACATACTGGGACACAAATCAGGTCTCAATCAATACCAAAAGACTGAGATTATTCCTTGCATATTTTCAGACCACAATGCTTTGAAACTGAAACTCAACCACAGGAAGAAATTTGGGAGGAACGCAAACACTTGGAGGTTAAAGAGCACCCTGCTAAAGAATGATTGGGTCAACCAGGAAATTAAAGAATAACTTAAAGAATTCATTGAAACTAATGAGAATGAAAACACATCAGTCCAAAACCTATGGGATACTGAAAAGGCAGTCTTTAGAGGGAATTACATAGCCAACTAAGGCTCTTTCAAAAAATTTGAAAAATCCCAAATGCACAAGCTAACCTTACACCTAAAGGACCTGGAGTAAGAACAGCATATAAAGCCTAAACCAAGCAGGAAAAGAGAAATAATAAAGATTATAGCAGAAATCAATGAAATAGAAACTAGAACAGTAGAACAGATCAATGAAACTAAAAGCTGGTTCTTTGAAAGACTAAGATCGATAAACCTCTGGCCAGACTTATCCAAAAGAAAAGGGAAAGGACCCAAATTAATAAAATCATGAATGAAAGGGGAGATCACAACTAACACCAAGGAAATAGACACAATTATTAGAACTTATTACCAGCAACTATATGACAACAAATTAATCAATCTTGAAGAAACGGATGCCTCCATGGAAACTTATAAACTACCAACTCTGAAAGATGAAGAACTAAACAATCTGAATAGACCAATAACCAGTAAGGCAATTGAAGCAGTAATCAAAAACCTCCCAAAAAACAGGATTCCAGGGCCAGATGGCTTCCCATGGGGAATTCTACCAAACATTTAAAGAAGAATTAATAACTATTCTCCTGAAGCTGTTTCAAGAAATAGAAATAGAAGGAAAACTTCCAAACTCCTATAAGGCCAGCATTACCCTGATCCCTAAACCAGGCAAAGGCCCCATCAAAAAGGAGAATTACAGACCAATATCCCTGATGAACTAGGATGCCAAAATACTCAACAAGATCCTAGCCAATAGGACTCAACAGTACATTAAAAGGATTATCCACCACGACCAAGTGGGATTTATTCCTAGCATGCAAGGATAGTTCAACATCTGCAAGTCAATCAATGTGATAGAGCACAACAGTGAAAGAAAAGAAAAAACCATGTGATCCTCTCAATTGATGTAGAAAAAGCATTTGACAAAATACACTATCCTTTCCTTTTAAAACTCTCCACAGTGTAGTGATAGAAGAAAAATACCTCAATATCATAAAAGCCATCTACGAAAACCCCACAGTGACTATCATTCTCAATGGGGAAAAGCTCTCAGCTTTTCCCTTAAGGTCAGGAATATGACAGGGATGCCCACTCTCACCACTATTGTTCAACATAGTGCTAGAAGTCCTAGCCACAGCAATCGGACAACAAAAAGGATTAAAATGTATCCGAATTGGCAAAGATGTCAAACTCTCACTCTTTGCAGATGGTAGGATACTTTATGTGGGAAATCCAGTAGACTCCACCCCCAAATTACTAGAACTCATACAGCAATTCAGCAGCGTGGCAGGATACAAAGTCAATGTGCAGAAATCAGTTGCATTTCTTTACACTAACAATGCGACTGAAGAAAGAGAAATGAAGGAATTGATCCCATTTACAATTGCACCAAAAACCATAAGATACCTAGGAATAAACTTAATCAAAGAGGTAAAGGATATGTACTCTAGAAACTACAGAACACTTATGAAAGAGATTGAGGAAGACACAAAGAGATGGAAAAACATTCCATGCTCATGGATTAGAAGAATAAACATTGTTAAAATGTCTATGCCGCCCAGAGCAATCTACACTTTCAATGCAATCCCTATCAAAAATGATTGACTTTCTTCACAGACCTGGAACAAACAATCCAAAAATTTGTATGGAACCAGAAAAGACCCTGAATAGCCAGGGGAATGTTGAAAAAGAAAACCAATGCTGGGGACAACACAATGCCTGACTTCAAGCTATATTAGAAAGTTGTGATCATCAGGACTGCATGGTACTGGCACAAAAACAGACACATAGATCAATGGAACAGAATAGAGAGCCCAGAAATAGACCCTCAACTCTATGGTCAACTAATATTCGACAAATCAGGAAAAATATCCAATGGAAAAAAGACAGTCTCTTCAATAATCCGTGTTGGAAAATTTGGACAGCCACATGCAGAAAAATGAAACTGGGCCATTCTCTTACACCACACACAAAAATGGACTCAAAATGGATGAAAGACTTAAATGTGAGACAGGAATCCATCACAATCCTAGAGGAGAACACAGGCAGCAAGCTCTTCGACCTTGGCCTCAGCAACTTCTTGCTACACACATTTTCAAAGGCAGGGGACACAAAAGCAAAAATGAACTATTGTGACTTCATCAAGATAAAAAGCTTCTGCACAGCAAAGGAAATGGTCAATAAAACTAAGAGGCAACCCACAGAATGGGAGAAGATATTTGCAAATGACATTACTGATAAAGGGCTAGTGTCCAAGATTTATAAAGAAATTCTCAAACTCAACACACAAAAAAACAAATAATCCAGTCAATAAATGGGCAGAACACATGAAGAGACACTTTTCTGAAGGAGACATACAAATGGCTATCAGATACATGAAAAAATGTTCAACATCACTAAGCCTCAGGGAGATACAAATCAAAACCACAATGAGATGTCACCTTACACCAGTTAGAATGGCAAAAATTAACAAGACGGAAAGCAAGAAATGTTGGCAAGGATGTGGAGAAAGGCGAACCCTCTTACATTTTTGGTGGGATTGCAAGCTGGTACAGTCACTCTGGAAAACAATATGGAGGTTCCTCAAGACATTAAAAGTAGAGCATCCCCAAGACCCAGCAATTGCACTACTGGGTATTTACCCCAAAGATACAGATGTAGTGAAAAGAAGGGGCAAATGCACCCCAATGTTCATAGCAGCAATGTCCACAATAGCCAAACTGTGGAATGAGCCAAGATGCCCTTCAACAGATGAATGGATAAAGATGTGGTTCATGTAAACAATGGAATATTACTCAGCCATCAAAAAGGATGAATACCTACCATCTGCATCGACATGGATGGAACTGGATAGGATTATGCTAAGTGAAATAAGTCAATCAAAGAAAGACAATTATCCTATGGTTTTACTCATATGTGGAAAATAAGGAATAGCACGGAGGACCACAGTGGAAGGGAAGGAAAACTGAATGGGAAAAAATCAGAGATGGAGCCAAACTGTGAGAGACTTTCTGGACTCTGGGAAACAAACTGAGGGTTACAGAAGGGAGGCGGTAGGGGACAGGGGTAACCAGGTGAGGGATATTAAGGAGGGCACCTGATGTGATGAGCACTGGATGTTATATGCAAGTAATGAAGTGTTGGACACTACATCAAAAACTAATGATGTGCTATATTTTGGCTAAATGAACATAATAAAAAAATAAAAAAATAAAAAATGAACAAAATCACATCTTAGCACATGCAAGGAAATCGTGGAAAATTTTAATTTCTCTGTAATGAAACATCTTTCAAGATTTTGCTTTAACATTGCCTCCTCTGAGAGGCCTTCCCTGGCTTGTAAATATCAAAGTAATATTTTCCACACCCATTTTTACTGATATTTCTTTTTCTGGTACATTTTTTTCTAGTACCAATAAGGAATTCAAATTATAACTATAATTTTTATTATTTGTCTTTTATCTTTCCATAGCAAGTACTAAATTGCTAGTTAGATGAAGGCAGAAACACTTTTTTTCCAGCTTCTATATCTTTAGAAATAATTACAACAGCAGTCAAAAATTAAGAATGGTATAAAATATTTGAGCAACATGATTAACTGACTGGCATACAGTATTTATTGTCATACATAACTATTTATTAATTTGTGAGTGAATGGTGGGGCATAGAACTCTAAGTGAGAAAATCCGAGGACACAGAAGTGACATGCTGTGTTTATGAATAAAGAGCCACTCATAATTACTAATTCTTTTCATTTTTTTAATTTAAATTCTATTAGCTAAATATAGGACATTGTTAGTTTTAGATGTAGTGTTCAATGATTCATCAATTGTGTATAACACCCAATGTTCATCACATCGTGTGCTTCCTTAATGTCCATCACCCAGTTACCCTTTCTCCCCACTCACCTCCCCTTCTGCAACCCTCAGTTTGTTTCCCAGAGTCATGAGTTTCTCATGGTTTGTCTCCCTCTCTGATTTCTTCCCATTTAGTTTTCCCCTTCCCCTTCTCTCTCTCTCTCAAGGTCGATCTAACAAGGCCAAACTTAAAAATGCTATAACTGAGATGCAGTCTAAATTGGATCCTCTAAAAGCTAGGGTGAATGAGGGAGAAGATATATATATACCACATCTTCATTATCCATTCATCTGTTGAGGACATCTCAGCTTCTCCCACATTTTGTCTATTGTGAACATGTGAACATTGCTGGTAAGAACATTGGGGTACAGGTGCCCCTTATTATGCTGAAGTATGTTCCCTCTAAACCTACTTTGTTGAGAGTTTTTATCCTGAATGGTTGTTGTACTTGGTGAAATGCTATTTTTGCATCTACTGAGAGTATCACATGGTTCTTATTCTTTCTTTTATTAATATGGTGTATCATGTTGATTGATTTGCGAATATTACACCACCCCTGCATCCCAGGAAAAAAATACCCCACTTGATTGTGGTGAGCGATTCTTATAATGAACTGTTGGACTTGATTTGCTAGTATTTTCTTGAGAATTTTTGCATCCATGTTCATCAGGAATATTGATCTGTAGTTCTCTCTTTTTTAGTGGAATCTTTGTCTGGTTTTAGAATCAGGGTAATGCTGGCCTTGTAGAATGAGTTTGGAAGCTTTCCTTCTATTTCTTTCTTTCTTTTTCTTTTCTTTTTTTTTTGGAACAGTTTGAGTAGAATAGGTATTAACTCTTCTTTAAATGTCTGGTAGAAGTCCCCTGGGAAGCCATCTGGCTGTGGGTTTTTGTTTGTTGGGAGATTTTTGATTACTGATTCAATTTCTTTGCTGGTTATCAGTCTGTTCAAATTTTCTATTTCTTCCTGTTTCAGTTTTGGTAGTTTGCATGTTTCTAGGAACATTTGGTAGTTTGCATGTTTCTAGGAACATTTCTTCCAGGTGGTCCAATTTGTTGGCATATAGTTTTTCATAATATTCTCTTAAAATTATATTTCTCAGGTGTTGGTTGTTATTTCTCCTCTCTCATTTGTGATTTTATTTATCTGTGTCCTTTCTCTTTTCTTTTTCAGAATTCTGACTAGAAGTTTATCAACTTTGTTAATTCTTTCAAAGATTCAGCTTCTGCTTTCATTGATCTGTTTTATTGGTTTTTTTTTCTTTTCTTTTTAGTTTCTATATCATTTATTTCTAATCTTTATTATTGCCCTTCTGCTGGCTTTAGGCTTTATTTGCTGTTCCTTTTCTGGATCCTTTATGTGTAAGTTCATATTTGAGACATTTGTTGTTCCTTGAGGTAGGCCTGTATTGTAATATACTTCCCTCTTAGGATTACCTTTGCTGCATTCCAAAGTTCTGGATTGTAGTGTTTTCATTTTCATTAGCTTCCATGTATTTTTTTTTATTTCCTCTTTAATTTCCTGGTTAACTCATTCATTCTTTAGTAGGATATTCTTTAACCTCCATGTATTTGTTGTCTTTCCAAATTTTTTATTGTGGTTGACTTCAAGTTAACAGCATTGTGGTCTAAAAATATGGATGGTATGATCTCAATCTTTTTGTATTTGCTGAGAGTTGATTTGTGACCCAGTATGTGATCTATTCTGGAGGATGTTCCATATGCACTTGAGAAGGGTGTGTATTCTGCTGCCTTAGATTGAAATGTTCTGAATATATCTGTTAAGTTCATCTGGTCCAGTGTGTCATTCAAAGTCAGTTTCCTTGTTGATTTTCTGTTTAGATGATCAGTCCATTGCGGTAAGTGGGGTGTTAAAATCCCCTACTATTATTGTATTATTATCATTGAGGTTCTTTTTTAAAAGATTTTATTTTTTTAATGTATTTTACAGAGAGAGTTAGAGAGAGCGTGAGTGGTGGGAGTAGCAGAGGGGGAGGGAGAAATTGTGGGAAAGAATCTCAAGCAGACTTCTCACTGACTGTGGAGCCTGATCTAGGACTTGATCTCAGAAGCCTGAGATTATGACCTGAGCCAAAACCAAGAGTGGGATGCTTAACCGACTGAGCCACGGAGGAACCCCTCAATGAGTTTCTTTATGTTTTTGTTATTGGAGTTATATATTTGGTGCTCCCAAGTTGGGGGCATAAATACTAACAGCTGTTAGATATTCTTGTTGAATACTCCCCTTTATTCTGATACAGTGCCCTTCTTCATCTCTTTTTTTTGTAAATTTTTTATTGTTATGTTAATCCCCATACAATAAGTCATTAGTTTTAGATGTAGTGTTCCATGATTCATTGTTTGTGCATAACACCCAGTGCTCCATGCAGAACGTGCCCTCCTTAATATCCATCACCAGGCTAACCCTTCCTCCAACCCACCTCCCCTCTAGAACCCTCAGTTTGTTTTTCAGAGTCCATCGTCTCTCATGGATCGTCTAGCCCTCCGATTTCCCCCGCTTCATTCTTCCCCTCCTGCCATCTTTTTTATTTTTTCTTAACATATATTGCATTATTTGTTTCAGAGGTACAGATCCGAGATTCAACAGTCTTGCAAAATCCACAGCGCTTACCAGAGCACATACCCTCTCCAGTGTCTATCACCCAGTCACCCCATCCCACCCACCCCACCCCCCACTCCAGCAACCCTCAGTTTGCTTCCTGAGATTAAGAATTCCTCATATCAGTGAGATCATATGATACATGTCTTTCTCTGTTTGACTTATTTCACTCAACATAATACCCTCCAGTTCCATCCACGTCGTTGCAAATGGCAAGATCTCATTCCTTTTGATGGCTGCATAATATTCCATTGTATATATATACCACCTTTTCTTTATCCATTCATCTGTCAATGGACATCTTGGCTCTTTCCACAGTTTGGCTATTGTGGATATTGCTGCTATAAACATCGGAGTGCACGTACCCCTTCGAATCCCTAATTTGTATCTTTGGGGTTAATACCCAGTAGTGCAATTGCTGGATCATATGGTAGCTCTATTTTCAACTTTTTGAGGAACCTCCATACAGTTTTCCAGAGTGCCTGCACCAGCTTGCATTCCCACCAACAGTGGAGGAGGGTTCCCCTTTCTCCGCATCCCCGCCAACATCTGTCGTTTCCTGACTTGTTAATTTTAGCCATTCTGACTGGTGTGAGGTGCTATCTCATTGAGGTTTTGATGTGGATTTCCCTGATGCCGAGCGATATTGAGCACTTTTTCATGGGTCTCTTGGCTATTTGGATATCTTCTTTGGAAAAATGTCTGTTCATGTCTTCTGCCCATTTCTTGATTGGATTCTCTGTTCTTTGGGTGTTGAGTTTGATAAGTTCTTTATAGATTTTGGATACTAGCCCTTTATCTGATATGTCATTTGCAAATATATTCTCCCATTCTGTCGGTTGTCTTTTGGTTTTGTTGACTGTTTCCTTTGCTTTGCAAAAGCTTTTTATCTTGATGAAGTCCCAATAGTTCATTTTTGCCCTTGCTTCCCTTGCCTTTGGCGATGTTTCTAGGAAGAAGTTGCTTCGGCTGAGGTCGAAGAGATTCCTGCCTGTGTTCTCCTTTAGGATTTGGATGGACTCCTGTCTCACATTGAGGTCTTTCAACCATTTGGAGTCTATTTTTGTGTGTGGTGTAAGGAAATGGTCCAGTTTCATTCTTCTGCATGTGGCTATCCAATTTTCCCAACACCATTTGTTGAAGAGACTGTCTTTGTTCCATTGGACATTCTTTCCTGCTTTGTCAAAGATGAGTTGACCATAGAGTGGAGGGTCCATTTCTGGGCACTCTATTCTGTTCCATTGATCTATGTGTCTGTTTTTGTGCCAGTACCATGCTGTCTTGATGATGACATCTTTGTAATAGAGCTGGAAGTCCGGAATTGTGATGCCGCCGGCTTTGCTTTTCTTTTTCAACATTCCTCTGGCTATGCGGGGTCTTTTCTGGTTCCATACAAATTTTAGGATTATTTGTTCCGTTTCTTTGAAAAAAGTGGATAGTATTTTGATGGGGATTGCATTGAATGTGTAGATTGCTCTAGTTAGCATTGACATCTTCACAATATTTGTTCTTCCAATCCATGAGCATGGAACGTTTTTCCATTTCTTTGTGTCTTCCTCAATTTCCTTCATGAGTATTTTATAGTTTTCTGAGTAAAGATCCTTTGTCTCTTTGGTTAGATTTATTCCTAGGTATCTTATGGTTCTGGGTGCAATTGTAAATGGGATTGACTCCTTCATTTCTCTTTCTTCTGTCTTGTTTTTGGTGTATAGGAATGCCACTGATTTCTGTGCATTGATTTTATATCCTGCCACTTTACTAAATTCCTGTATGAGTTCTAGCAGTTTTGGGGTGGAGACTTTGGGGTTTTCCACATAAAGTATCATATCATCTGCAAAGAGTGAGAGTTTGACTTCTTCTTTGCCAATTTGGATGCCTTTGATTTCTTTTTGTTGTCTGACTGCTGTGGCTAGGACTTCCAATACTATGTTGAATAGCAGTGGTGATAGTGGACATCCCTGCCGCGTTCCTGACCTTAGGGGGAAAGCTCTCAGGTTTTCCCCATTGAGAATGATATTCGCTGTAGGTTTTTCATAGATGGCTTTTATGATATTGAGGTTTCTACCCTCTATCCCTATACTCTGAAGAGTTTTGGTCAAAAAAGTATGCTGTACTTTGTCCAAAGCTTTTTCTGCATCTATTGAGAGGATTATATGATTCTTCTTCTTTCTTTTGTTAATGTATTGTATCACATTGATTGATTTGCGGATGTTGAACCAACCTTGCAGCCCAGGGATAAATCCCACTTGGTCGTGGGGAATAATCCTTTTAATGTCCTGTTGGATCCTATTGGCTAGTATTTTGGTGAGAATTTTTGCATCCATTTTCATCAGGGATATTGGTCTGTAATTCTCCTTTTTGATGGGGTCTTTGTCTGGTTTGGGGATCAAGGTAATGCTGGCCTCATAAAATGAGTTTGGAAGTTTTCCATCCATTTCTAATTTTTGGAACAGTTTCAGAAGAATAGGTATTAATTCTTCTCGAAATGTTTGGTAGAATTCCCCTGGGAAGGTATCTGGCCCTGGGCGTTTATTTTTGGGGAGATTTTTGATGACTGCTTCAATTTCCTTAGTGGTTATAGGTCTGTTCAGGTTTTCTATTTCATCCTGGTTCACTTTTGGTAGTTGATATATCTCTAGGAATGCCTCCATTTCTTCCAGTTATCTAATTTGCTGGCATAGAGTTGCTCATAATGTTTTCTTAAAATTGTTTGTATTTCTTTGGTGTTGGTTGGATCTCTCCTCTTTTATTCATGATTTTGTTGATTTGGGTCATTTCTATTCTCTTTTTGATAAGTCTGGCCAGGGGTTTATCAATCTTGTTAATTCTTTCAAAGAACCAGCTCCTAGTTTCGTTGATCTGTTCTACTGTTCTTTTAGTTTGTATTTCATTGATTTCTGCTCTGATCTTTATGATTTCTCTTCTCCTGCTGGGTTTAGGCTTTATTTGCTATTGTTTCTCCAGCTCCTTTAGGTGTAGGGTTAGGTTGTGTACTTGAGACCTTTCTTGTTTCTTGAGAAACGCTTGTATTGCTATATACTTTCCTCTTAGGACTGCTTTTGCTGCATCCCAAAGATTTTGAACAGTTCTGTTTTCATTTTCATAGGTTTCCATGAATTTTTTTAATTCTTCTTTAATTTCCTGGTTGAGCCATTCATTCTTTAGTAGGATGCTCTTTAGCCTCCATGTAATTGAGTTCTTTCCAACTTTCCTCTTGTGATTGAGTTCTAGTTTCAAAGCATTGTGGTCTGAAAATAGGCAGGGAATGATCCCAATCTTTTGGTACCGGTTGAGACCTGATTTATGACCTAGGATGTGATCTATTCTGGAAAATGTTCCATGGGCACTAGAGAAGAATGTGTATTCCGTTGCTTTGGGATGGAATGTTCTGAATATGTCTGTGAAGTCCATTTGGTCCAGTGCGTCATTTAAAGTCTTTATTTCCTTGTTGATCTTTTGCTTAGACGATCTGTCCATTTCAGTGAGGGGGCTGTTAAAGTCCCCCACTATTATTGTATTGTTGTCAATGGGTTTCTTTTCTTTTGTTATTAATTGGCTTATATAATTGGGTGCTCCCATGTTAGGGGCATAGATATTTACAATTGTTAGATCTTCTTGTTGCATAGATCCTTTAAGTAGGATATAATGTCCTTCCTCATCTCTTATTACAATCTTTGTTTTAAAATCTAATTTGTCTGATATAAGGATTGCCACCCCAGCTTTCTTTTGGTGTCCATTAGCATGGTAAATGGTTTTCCACCCCCTCACTTTCAATCTGGGGGAGTCTTTGGTTCTAAAATGAGTCTCTTGCAGACAGCATATTGATGGGTCTTGCTTTTTAATCCAGTCTGATAGCCTGTGTCTTTTGATTGGGGCATTTAGCCCATTTACATTCAGGGTAACTATGGAAAGATAGGAATTTAGTGCCATTGTATTTCCTGTAAGGTGACTGTTACCGTATATTGTCTGTGTTCCTTTCTGGTCTATGTTGCTTTTAGGCTCTCTCTTCGCTTAGAGGACCCCTTTCAAGATTTCCTGTAGGGCTGGTTTTGTGTTTGCAAATTCCTATAGTTTTTGTTTGTCCTGGAAGCTTTTTATCTCTCCTTCCATTTTCAATGACAGCCTAGCTGGATAGAGTATTCTTGGCTGCATATTTTTCTTATTTAGTGCTCTGAATATATCATACCAGTCCTTTCTGGCCTGCCAGGTCTCTGTGGATAGGTCTATTGCCAATCTAATGTTTCTACCATTGTAGGTTACATATCTCTTCTCCCGAGCTGCTTTCAGGATTTTCTCTTTGTCTATGAGACTCATAAGTTTTACTATTAGATGTCGGGTTGTTGACCTATTTTTATTGATTTTGAGAGGGGTTCTCTGTGCTTCCTGGATTTTCATGCTTGTTTCCTTCCCCAAATTAGGGAATTCTCTACTATAATTTGCTCCATTATACCTTCTGCCCCTCTCTCTCTTTCTTCTTCTTCTGGGATCCCAATTATTCTAATGTTGTTTCGTCTTATGGTATCACTTATCTCTCGAATTCTGCCCTCGTGATCCAGTAGTTGTTTATCTCTCTTTTTCTCAGCTTCTTTATTTTCCATCATTTCATCTTCTATATTACTGATTCTCTCTTCTGCCTCATTTATTCTAGCAGTTAGCGCCCCCATTTTTGATTGCATCTTATTAAGAGCCTTTTTGATTTCTACTTGGTTGGATTTTAGTGCTTTTACTTCTCCAGAAAGGGTTTCTCTAATAACTTCCATATTTTTTCAAGCCCAGCTAGTATCTTTAAAGTAATAATTCTGAACTCTAGATCTGACATCGTACTAATGTCCGTATTGAGTAGGTCCCTGGCAGTCGGTACTACCTCTTGTTCTTTTTGTTGAGGTGATTTTTTCCGTCTTGTCATTTTGTGCAGAGGAGAATAGATTAATGAGAGAACAAAATGCTAGCAGAGTAACAACGTCCCCAGAAAATATACTCTAAACAAATCAGAAAAGACCTGAAGCAGTGGGAAAAGAAAGGGAAAGAGAGAAAAAAGAAAAAGAAAAAAAAAAGAAAAAGATAAAGATAAAAACAAAAGCAAACACACAAAACAACAACAAACAAACAAACAAAAAAACCAGAATGTGATCAAATATGATCAGGCTGGTATATAGATCAGTGCCACATACTAGATTTGGGGTGTATTTTGGTCTTTTACAAGAAAGTGCCTCCCAAAATTTTAAAGAAAGAAAAACTTATATATGTACAAAAAGAAGTGTTGATATGATGAAGGGATGGAATATGACTGTAAAGATGGAAATTATAAAAAATTTTATAAAAGGAATTGATAAGTTGTTTGAAAAAAGAAAGAAGAGGATTTAAAAAAAGAAATAAGAAAAAAAAAAGGGAGAGGATGTGATCAGGCAGGGGAATAGAAAAGACCATATACTAGAGTTTTAGGGTATATTTTAATCTGTTAGAAGAAACTATCTCAAAATTTTAAAGAGAGAACAATTTATATATATAAGCCAAAAATACGGGTAACTACTATGAAGGGATAGAATATGACTCTAAAAATGAAAAATAAAAATGTTTTTTTTTTAAAAAAACGGATTGATAAGATATTGGTTGAAAAAGGGAAAAAGAAAAATTCAAAAAGAAAAAAAAGAAAAAAAGACAGTTAAAAAAAAAATAACTTTGAAAGACTAAAGAATCATGGTAAAAAAGCCATGATTTCTATGTGCAGTATTCCCCTAGTGCTGGAGTTCTGCCGTTCTCATTGATCGGTAAACTTGGTCTTGGCTGGCTGTTTTTGCTGATCTTCTTGGGAGGGGCCTGTTGCTGTGGTTTCCAAATGTCTCTGTTTCAGGCAGAATTGCCCCGCCCTTGCCCGGTCTGGGCTAAGTAATCTGCTCGGGTTTGGTCTTGGGAGCTTTTGTTCCCTGCGAGCTTTCCGTACAGCTTTGGAGGCAGAGAGTGAAAACGGTGGCCTCCCAATCTCCGCCCCGGAGGAGCCAAGAACTTGGGCCCTGCTCCTCAGTGAGCCCCCAGAGAAAAGCCATCAGTCACTCCTATCTCCCCAGTCTCCGGCTGCACTCCGTGCTCACCTGGCCCGCGACCGTGCGCCTCTATCTCTGGCACCCGACCCCGGGTGGAGTGTCCAAACCCAGCAGATCCATGCGGTGCACTCCCGTGCGGCTCCTCCCCGGGGGAGGAAGGTGAGTCTCCCCGGATCTGCTGCTTGTTGGGTCCCTGCTGGAGGAGCAGGGCCCGGACTGTGCCGTGGATCACAGTTTATGGCAACCCCGAGCTGAGAGCCCGCTCCTTGGCTCTGCCTCTGCAGCCGGCTTCCCTGGTCCGTTACCTGAGAGCTCTGCGACACTCAGGCACCCCCAGTCTTTCTGTGACCCCGAGGGTCCTGAGACCACACTGTCCCAGAGGGTTCCACCCCCAGCTTAGCCACCAGAGTGACGTCCCTCAGCGGAGCAGTCTTTTAAAAGTTCCGATTTTGGGCTCCGCGGCTCTATCACTTGCCAGAAGCGGCCGATGGAGGCCCCTCCCCTGCCATCTATCCTCCCGAATATCGCCTCAGATTCACTTCTCCACACATCCTACCTTCCAGAAAGTGGTCGCTTTTCTATTCAGAGAGTTGTTGCTATTCCTTTCTTCGATCTCCTGTTGAGTTTGTAGGTGTTCAGAATGGTTTGGTCCCTATCCAGCTAAATTCCTGAGAGGAGACGAAATCCAGGTCTCCTACTCCTCCACCATCTTGCTCCGCCCCCTTCCCTTCTTCGTCTCTTATTAGAGTCTTTGGTTTAAAATCTCTATTTTCTGATATAAGTATGGCTACTCTGGCTTTCTTATTATATCCATTAGCATGATAGATCACTCTCCACCCCTTCACCTTCAATCTGGAGGAAACTTTGGGTCTAAAAAGAGTCTCTTGTAGCTAGCATATACATGGGATTTGTGTTTATTTTTATTCTATTTTATTTTATTTTATTTTATTATTTTATTTTATTTTATGTAGGCCTCACACCCAATGTGGGGCTCAAACTCACAGCCAAGAGATCAAGAGTCAGATGCCGACAGATTGAACCAGCTAGGCACCCAGGTTCTTTTTTTTTTTCCATTCTGATACCCTAAGTCTTTTATTATTATTATTATTATTATTATTATTATTATTATTATTATTATTATTATGTTATGTTAATCACCATATATTACATCATTAGTTTTTGATGTAGTGTTCCATGATTCATTGTTTGCATATAACACCCAGTGCTCCATGCAGAACGTGCCCTCTTTAATACCCATCACCAGGCTAACACATTCACCCAAGCCCCTCCCCTCTAGAACCTTCAGTTTGTTTCTCAGAGTCCATAGTCTCTCATGGTTCATCTCCCCCTCCGATTTCCACCACTTCATTCTTTCCCTCCCACTATCACCTTTTTTTTTTTTTCATATAATGTATTATTTGTTCCAGAGGTACAGGTCTGTGATTCAACAGTCTTACACAATTCACAGTGCTCAACATAGCAGATACCCTCCCCAATGTCTATCACCCAGCCACCCCATCCCCCCTACCCACCACCACTCCAGCAACCCTCAGTTTGATTCCTGAGATTAAGAATTCTTCATATCAGAGAGGTCATATGATACATGTCTTTCTCTGATTGACTGATTTCACTCAGCATAATACCCTCAAATTCCATGCAGCCGTTACAAATGGCAAGATTTCATTCCTTTTGATGGCTGCATAATATTCCATTGTATATATATACCACCTTTTCTTTATCCATTCATCTGTCGATGGACATCTTGGCTCTTTCCACAGTTTGGTGAATGTGGACATTGCTGCTAGAAACATCGGGGTGCTTGTACCCCTTCGGATCCCTACATTTGTATCTTTGGGGTAAATACCCAGTAGTGTGATTGCTGGGTCGTATGGTAGCTCTATTTTCAACTTTTTGAGGAACCTCCATACTGTTTTCCAGAGTGGCTGTACCAGCTTGCATTCCCACCAACACTGTAGGAGGGTTCTCCTTTGTCCCCATCCCAGCCAACCTCTGTTGTTTCCTGACTTGTTAATTTTAGCCATTCTGACTGGTGTGAGGTGATAGCTCATTGAGGTTTTGATTTGGATTTCCCTGATGCCAAGCGATGCTGAGCACTTTTTCATGTATCTGTTGGCCATTTAGATGTCTTTGGAAAAATGTCGTTCATGTCTTTGGCCCAATATTGATTGGATCATTTGTTCTTTGGGTGTTGAGTTTGATAAGTTCTTTATAGATTTTGGATACTAACCCTTTATCTGATATGTCATTTGCAAATATCTTCTCCCATTCAGTTGGTTGTCTTTTGGTTTTGTTGACTGTTTCTTTTGCTGTGCAAAAGCGTTTTATCTTGATGAAGTCCCAATAGTTCATTTTTAACCTTCCTTCCCTTGCCTTTGGTGATGTTTCTAGGAAGAAGTTGCTGCGGCAGAGATTGAAGAGGTTGCTGCCTGTGTTCTCCTTTAGGATTTTGATAGATTCCTGTCTCACATATAGGTCTTTCAACCATTTGGAGTCTATTTTTGTGTGTGGTATAAGGAAATGGTCCAGTTTCATTCTTCTGCATGTGGCTGTCCAGTTTTCCCAACACCATTTGTTGAAGAGACTGTCTTTGTTCCATTGGACATTCTTTCCTGCTTTGTCAAAGATGAGTTGACCATAGAGTTGAGGGTCCATTTCTGGGCTCTTGATTCTGTTCCATTGATCTATATGTCTGTTTTTGTGCCAGTACCATACTGTCTTGATGATGACAGCTTTATAATAGAGCTTTAAGTCCAGAATTGTGATGCCACCAGCTTTGATTTTCTTTCTGAACATTCTTCTGGCTATTAAGGGTCTTTTCTGGTTCCATAGAAATTTTAGGATTATTAGTTCCATTTCTTTGAAAAAAGTCGATGGTATTTTGATGGGGATTGCATTGAATGTGTAGATTGCTCTAGTTAGCATTGACATCTTCACAATATTTGTTCTTCCAATCCATGAGCATGGAACATTTTTCCATTTCTTTTTGTCTTCCTCAATTTCTTTCATGAGTATTTTATAGTTTTCTGAGTAAAGATCCTTTGCCTCTTTGGTTGGATTTATTCCTAGGTATCTTATGGTTTTGGGTGCAATTGTAAATGGGATCAACTCCTTAATTTCTCTTTCTTCCGTCTTAGTGTTGGTGTATCGGAATGCCACTGATTTCTGTGCATTGATTTTATATCCTGCCACTTGACTGAATTCCTGTATGAGTTCTAGCAGTTTTGGGGTGGAGTCTTTGGGGTTTTCCACATAAAGTGTCATATCATCTGCAAAGAGTGAGAGTTTGACTTCTTCTTTGACAATTTGGATGCCTTTGATTTCTTTTTGTTGTGTGATTGCTGTGGCTAGGACTTCTAATACTATGTTGAATAGCAGTGGTGATAGTGGGCATCCTTGTCGCGTTCCTGACCTTAGGGGGAAAGCTCTCAGTTTTTCCCCATTGAGAATGATATTCGCTGTAGGTTTTTCATAAATGGCTTTTATGATATTGAGGTATGTACCCTCGATCCCTAGACTCTGAAGAGTTTTGATCAAGAAAGGATGCTGTACTTTGTCAAATGCTTTTTCTGCATCTATTGAGAGGATCATATGGTTCTTGTTCTTTCTTTTGTAAATGTATTGTACCATGTTGATTGATTTGCGGATGTTGAACCAACCTTGCAGCGCAGGGATAAATCCCACTTGGTCGTGGTGAATAATCCTTTTAATGTACTGTTGGATCTTATTGGCTGGTACTTTGTTGAGAATTTTTGCATCCATGTTTATCAGGGATATTGGTCTGTAATTCTCCTGTTTGATGGGGTCTTTGTCTTGTTTTGGGATCAAGGTAATTGTGGCCTCATAAAACGAGTTGGGACGTTTTCCTTCCATTTCTATTTTTTGGAACAGTTTCAGAAGAATAGGTATTAATTCTTCTTGAAATGTTTGGTAGAATTGCCCTGGGAAGCCATCTGGCCCTGGGCTTGATACAATGAAGGGATTGGAATATGACTGTAAAGATGAAAATTATAAAAAAATTTATAAATGTAATTGATAAGAAGTTGTTTGAAAAAAGAAGAGGATTTTAAAAAAAGAGAGAGAGGGAGAAAAAAGGGAGAGAATGTGATCAGGCAGGAGACTAGAACAAAGCCATACACTAGAGATTTAGGGTATATTTTTGATCTGTTAGAAGAAACTGTATCTCAAAATTTTAAAGAGAGAACAACTTATATATATATGCCAAAAATAAGGGTAACTACTATGAAGGCATAGAATATGACTCTAAAAACGAAAAATAAAAATGTTTTTTAAAAAAGGGATTGCTAAGATGTTGGTTGCAAAAGGGAAAAAGATAAATTAAAAAAAAAAAGACAGTTAATAAAAAATTAACTTTGAAAGACTAAAGAATCATGTTAAAAAAGGCATGGATTCCTTGGGCAGTATTCCCCTAGCTCTGGAGTTCTGCCATTCTCATTGATCGGTAATCTTGGTCTTGTCTGGCTGTTCTTGCTGATCTTCTGGGGGAGGGGCCTGTTGCCGTGGTTCCCAAATGTGTTTGCCAGAGGCGGAATTGCCCCACTCTTGCCCAGCCCCGGCTAAGAAATCCCCTTGGGTTTGCTCTTGGGAGTTTTTGTTCCCTTCAAGCTTTCTGTTCGGCTTTGGAGGATCAGAGTGAAAATGGAGGCCTCCCAATCTCCGCCCCACAGGAGCCAAGAACCTGGGGCCCCACTCCTCAGTTTGCACCCAGAGAAAAGCAGTCAATCACTCCTGTCTCCCTGGTCTCTGGCTGCACTCCGTGCTCACCCAGCCTGTGACCAAGCATTTCTATCTCTGGCACCTGACCCGGTGTGGATTCTCCAACCCAGCAGATCCCTGCAGTGCACTCCCACACCCCTCCTCCTGGGGGAAGAAGCAGAGTCTCCCCGTATCTGCCGCTTGCTGGGTCCCTGCTGGAGGAGCAGTGGCCCGACTGCGCTGAGGATCAGGGTTTATGGCAACTCCGAGCTGAGAGCCTGCGCCTCAGCTCCGTCTCTGCAGCTGGCTTCCCCGCTATGATACCTGGGAGCTCTGCTGCACTCAGGCACCTCTGGTCTTTCTGTGACCCCGAGGGTCCTGAGACCACACTGTCCCGCAAGGGTTCCACCCCCCGCTTAGCCACTGGAGTGACGTCCCTCAGTGGAGCAGACTTCTAAAAGTTCCGATTTTGAGCTCTGCTCTTTATCGCTTGCCAGAAGCGGCTGCCAGAGGTCCCCTCCCCGCCATCTATCCTCCCGAATATCACCTTAGATTCGCTTCTCCACACGTCCTACCTTCCAGAAAGTGGTCGCTTTTCTGTTCAGAGAGTTGTTGCTATTCTTTTCTTCAATCTCCTGTTGAGTTCATAGGTGTTCAGAATGGTTTGATCCCTATCCAGCTGAATTCCTGAGACCAGACAAAATCCAGGTCTCCTACTCCTCTGTCATCTGGCTCTGCCCCCATGCAAAGTATTTATTAATCCTCTACTATATACTAGACATGCTTTTCAATACTGGGGATACAAAATTTAAAAGATATCAGTTTCACCTTTCAGGAGCATGAGGTCTATAGAGGAACACGGGATGAAATCAGGCACTCTGTAATAGCAGCATGTACAGAGGGGTAACAGAGAGGGAGATAAGAGCCAGAAGAACATAAGATGGGGCAAAGTTTACTGGGGCTAAGAAAATTTGAAACAAGTTATGAAGGAGAGGAGTGGTGATGGCAGGAGACTCCAAGCAGAGGAAACAGCACTTGAAAAGGCATGGAGGTGTGAGAGAGTACAGCAAGTCTAAGAAGTCACTTTTTTCCAGGTGGAGACAGCACACTACCATTTGATTAGGCTGGAGAAATGAATCGTGAGAACCAGCTTATGAAGGCCTTGTGTATTTAAGAGTGTGAACCTGATTTCAAATGTGAAGAGGACTTTTGGATGTATGACTTAGACAACACAGCCATCCTCCAAGGTAGAGAACATAGATTTGCTCTAAATTTTGCTCCTAATCCCATTGACTGAGCTTGATTTTGAAATGAGTGAGCTCTAGTAGCTTCTGCTATGTACATTGTGTCATTCTCACTCAAGGTAGTCATTGTACCCCCAAAGTTAGCATCCTTCCACCAAAAGAAGCTTTAGCACAGAAAACAAGCCACATAAGCACAGAGTCACAATGTTCTGCCTGGGTTGAACATCCAAAAAACCAGTCCCTGTCCCATATGGAGAGAAGAGGATGATGAGAGAATGTCATTTATAGGACAAGGGGGCTACTTAAAGGGTTAAAAAATTAGATGATAATCAACGAGTACTGGAGGACAAAGATGCCTGGATACTCTCCACATCTTAAGGTTTAACCACTCTTTAAACTATCTTATGGATCACAGGTCAATTTGTGGCTAAATAAGAATAGCTAATGTTTACCGAGGATTTTCTTTGTGGCAGTTGCTTACTAAGTTTTCATGAGATAGTCATAATGCCTGAGCAACTACTTTCCCAGCTGCAACTCTGCGGTAAAGACGATAAAGTCTGCTCAGTGCAAGACTAAGCACACTTTACCATATTAATGTGAGGAGGTTTAGGAAAGTGATGCAGACAGCATGAAAACACTCCAGAAGGAATATGCCTGCAGAACAAGATGTGAGTCTAATTCTGTCTACATATGAAAGGTATATTAAAGCACAAATTTGTTTATCTCTGTGAGATGAGAGTCAAGCAATGTTAATTCCTTCTTTAGACCTTTCTTCTAGTATGAATACAAACTATTTTTATAATAAAATATTGTTATTTTAATTTTTTTTTGCATTTTAAAAATTTTATTATGTTATGTTAATCACCATAATTACATCATTAGTTTTTGATGTAGTGTTCCATGATTCATTGATGTTATTTTAATTTTTTTATTTAAATTCAATTAGCCAAGGTATAGTACATCATTAGTTTTTTTATATAATGTTCAATGATTCATTAGTTGAATATAACACCCAGTGTTCATCATATCACATGCCCCCTATAATTCCCATTTTGTTATATTTATAAAAGGGAAATTTTATCTGGCTGAATTGGAGCCCAAAAGTTATGAATGAAAGATATCTCTATGTTCCTCTGAATGTCCCTTAAACTATTGAACCCTAAGTGTTTGTTTCATGCTATGCGTGAAAGTTTTTATTCTCTCATTATGAAAGAGTTCTGGTTGTGACAGAAGGTAGAAGCTGGATTTGAGTTTCCATAGCTGGAGGAGGGAGGCAGGAAATGGATAGAGCTATTTTTCATGGAAGACTTGGTAGAGCTGAACAGTCAGAAGTTGAATGTCTCTGCTGTAAGTAGAAATGATTAGGAACTGAAGGTAGCACAACAATAGAGAAGAACTTACTCTCCTCACTTCTGCACAGAACCAAGTGATTGCCTGGCATCAGGAGCATCCTAAGACCACAAGCTGAGTGTGGGTGTTTTCACATAATAAGTAGGGTGAGGTGACAGGGCCAAAGCGAGTCCCCTTCAGGCAGGTGTGTGGACACGTGAGAGCTATAGTTAAACACCAGGGCAAGTGCAGCTCATGTGGGGGCTAGCATGAGGTCCCTTTCAGGACTTGGAATAATGGGGAAAACCTTGAGGCCAACCAAATCTGAGCTACCAAGATGGCCTTGTTTGTGATCACGGGCTGATGGAGGCTTAATGTGGGGTTATGTTACTAGTACCTGAAAGAAGATTCATTTATGACTAAGTAAGAACTTCTAAAGCCATTGGCATTCATCCCAAAGCTTGGCACAGGTTTTGGTTGGTTTTATGGTTGTAATAAGCACTAGATTGGGCAAAGTAGCAGGTGGCTGCTTAGGTTCTTATGGGGGAAGTTGACATATGCTGAGTGCCCCATCCCTGCCCAGCCCATGGTGGCTTAAGGAGAGGCAGGCTTTCAGTGTTTGGGACCATTTCTCCCTGTTAAAGACAGATCAGGACCATCTGCTGCAACTCCTGCAAACCAAATGCAAGTGCTTTAAAGTGAACCAAAAATTGATTGACTTGAACATTTGGTTGTGTGAATAAGAACTTCCTGACATGAGCGGGGAAGCCTAGCTGTGTTTGAAGGCCGACCAGGCCAGAAGTCAATGTGACAATCACAGACTTGATGAGAACTCTGAAGGGGTTGTCTGTTATCTTCACATTGCCACAGGAGACTACCTTCAGGTCAGATGCTAAAGTCAATGACTGCTGAGAAAGTGTATATTTACAGAGGGAGAGAGTACTATTTTCTGATGTTACCCTCCCAAAGAAAGATTAATAAAATTTTAGGAAAAATGCATTTAACCAACATTTTAAAAAATAAATGAATCCAGTAACCACTATTTCTGGGTTTTGGAGGAGAATAACGACTATATTTTTAAAAATGCTATGAATCATGTTTCAAGGTCTTTTGATATGACATGTAGATGAAATATAGCTGCTTTGAAAAAATTAAATGTACCAAGGAGGCAGGGAAGATGGTGGAGTAGGAGGACCCTAAAGTCACCTTATCCCATGGATACAACTCAATAACACACATCAGCATAAATAACTCAGAAAATGACCCAAAGCCTGGAAGAACAAACTGTACAACTAAAGGTAGAGAAGATGCCATATCAAAGAAGGCAGGAAGGGTGAAGACATAGTTTGGGAGGGAAGGGGACCATGGCTGTCTGTGGTCAGGGTGAGCTGGGGTCACAAAGAAAAGCCAAAAAACAGACTATTACACTATATACACTGGGGAGCCCACACAGGGAAGACAATTCCCCATAACATTTGGCTTTTGAAAGTGAGAAGGGTTGAATTTTGTAGAATTTTGTGAGTTCCTAATAAAACCTGGAATTTTAAAAATCAGCAGGCTTGGCTTTGGGAGAGCTTGGAAGGTATTAGGAAGTTGAATCCCCACACATAGACTCCCCCCACTCATGACTAACAGCCAGTGGAGATACAGCATAGAAGCAGCAATTTGAAAAATGCCTCTGGCATATAGAGGGAAGAGTTATATATTCATGTCAGAGCCTGTCACAGAGAGGCAAGGATCACAGGGATACTCCTCCAGGAAAAAAGGATCTGCCAGGTGCCACTTCCCTCCCTCAACCCCCAGCATAAACACATGGCTACCTGTGGGAACCAGCACTGCACTGACACTCACTACCTAACTTGCTTACACCAAACAGCATCCCCCCCACACACTTCAGCCCTGTCCAGTCATGCTTGACTCAGTCCCTGCACTATGAATCCCCTCATATAGGAGACCAGAGCAAATCACTCCAACAGTGCGTCCCTTAATTCAGGACCTTGGTTCTAGCAGCGGTGGTAACAGTTCTCATTTTGTAAACAGACCAGTGCACAATTTGTTAAAACACACCTCACCTGGCCAGGGGCCAAACCCACAACAGGCGAAGAGAGCCTCTGCAGATGACTTGGCTGAAGGAAAAAGTGTCAAAGACACAACAGCAGGGCACATGCAACATACATATAATGTTCCCAGAAGCACTAGGTCCTGGGGAACAGGGTACACTGCATTGCAGGGTACTACAGGAACTCTTCTTCATTAACTTCAAGAGCAGGAGATATAGTTGACTTTCCTAACACACAGAAACAGGCACAGAAAGTTAAATACAATAAGGAGACAGAGGGGAGCGAGATGGCGGAGAAGTAGGAGACCTGGATTTCGTCTCCTCTCAGGAATTCAGCTGGATAGGGATCAAACCATTTGAACACCTACAAACTCAACAGGAGATTGAAGAAAAGAATAGCAACAACTCTCTGAACAGAAAAGCGACCACTTTCTGGAAGGTATGACGTGTGGAGAAGTGAATCCCAGGCGATATTCGGGAGGATAGATGGCGGGGGAGGGGCCTCCGTGGCCGCTTCTGGCAAGTGATAGAGCCGCGGAGCACAAAATCAGAACTTTTAGAAGTCTGCTCCGCTGAGGGACGTCACTCTGGTGGCTAAGTGGGGGGTGGAACCCTCTGGGACAGTGTGGTCTCAGGACCCTCAGGGTCACAGAAAGACCGGGGGTGCCTGAGTGCAACAGAGCTTGCAGGTATTGGAGCAGGAAGCCGGCTGCAGAGACGAAGCTGAGGCACGGGCTCTCAGCTTGGGGTTGCCATAAACCATGATCCAAGGCACAGTCGGGCCACTGCTCCTCCAGCAGGGACCCAACAAGCGGCAGATCCGGGGAGACTCACCTTCCTCCCCCGGGAGGAGAGGTGCGGGAGCGCACTGCAGGGATCTGCTGGGTTTGGAGACTCCACACCGAGTTGGGTGCCAGAGATAGAAACACGCGGTCACAGGCCCGGTGAGCACGGAGTGTGGCCGGAGACCGGGGAGACAGGAGCAACTGACTGCTTTTCTGTGGGGGTGCACTGAGGAGCAGGGACCTGAATTCTCGGCTCCTCCAGGACACAGATTGGGAGGCCACCATTTTCACTCTCCACCTCCAAAGCAGTACGGAAAGCTTGCAGGGAACAAAAGCTCCCAAGACCAAACCCGAGCAGATTACTTAGCCTGGACCGGGCAAGGGTGGGGCAATTCCACCTCCAGCAAAGACATTTGGGAACCACAGCAATAGGCCCCTCCCCCAGAAGATCAGCAAGAACAGCCCGCCAAGACCAAGTTTACTGATCAATGAGAACGGCAGAACTCCAGTGCGAGGGGAATACTGCACATAGAATTCATGGCTTTTTTACCATGATTCTTTAGTCTTTCAAAGTTAATTATTTTTTTTTAACTGTCTTTTTTCTTTTTTTTTTTAATTTTTCTTTTCCCCTTTTTCAACCAACATCTTATCAATCCCTTTTTAAAAAACATTTTTATTTTTCATTTTTAGAGTCATATTCTATCCCTTCATAGTAGTTACCCGTATTTTTGGCATATATATATACAAGTGGTTCTCTCTTTAAAATTTTGAGATAGTTTCTTGTAACAGATCAAAATATACTCTAAATCTCTAGTTTACGGTTTTTTTCTACTCTCCTGCCTGATCACATTCTCTCCCTTTTTATTTCTTTTTTTTTTTTAAATCCTCTTCTTTCTTTATTCAAACAACTTAGAATTCCTTTTATAAAATTTTTTATAATTTCCATCTTCACAGTCATGTTCCATCCCTTCATCATATCAACACTTATTTTTGTACATATATAAATTTTTCTTTCTTTAAAATTTTGGGAAGCACTTTCTTCTAAAAGACTAAAATACACCCAAAACCTAGTGTGTGGCACTGATCTATATACCAGCCTGATCATATTTGATCACATTCTGTTTTTGTTTTGTTTTGTTTTGTTCTGTTTTTGTTTGTTTTTATCTTTATCTTTTTCTTTTTTTTCTTTTTTCTCTCTTTCCCTTTCTCTTCCCACTGCTTCAGGTCTTTTCTCATTTGTTTAGAGTATATTTTCTGGGGACGTTGTTAGCCTACTAGCATTTTGTTCTCTCATTAATCTATTATCCTCTGCACAAAATGACAAGACGGAAAAAATCACCTCAACAAAAAGAACAAGAGGTAGTACCGACTGCCAGGGACCTACTCAATACGGACATTAGTACGATGTCAGATCTAGAGTTCAGAATCATCACTTTAAAGATACTAGCTGGGCTTGAAAAAAATATGGAAGTTATTATAGAAACCCTTTCTGGAGAAGTAAAAGCACTAAAATCTAACCAAGTAGAAATCAAAACGGCTATTAATGAGGGGCAATCAAATATGGGTGCGCTAACTGCTAGAATAAATGAGGCAGAAGAGAGAATCAGTGATATAGAACACCAAATGATGGAAAATAAAGAAGCAGAGCAAAAGAGAGATAAACAACTACTGGATCACGAGGGCAGAATTCGAGAGATAAGCGATACCATAAGACGAAACAACATTAGAATAATTGGGATCCCAGAAGAAGAAGAAAGAGAGAGAGGGGCAGAAGGTATAATGGAGTAAATTATAGCAGAGAACTTCCCTAATTTGGGGAAGGAAACAGGCATCAAAATCCAGGAGGCACAGAGAACCCCTCTCAAAATCAATAAAAGTAGGTCAACAACCCGACATCTAATAGTAAAACTTATGAGTCTCATAGACAAAGAGAAAATCCTGAAAGCAGCTCGGGAGAAGAGATATGGAACCTAGAATGGTAGAAACATTAGATTGGCAACAGACATATCCACAGAGACCTGGCAGGCCAGAAAGGACTGGCAGGATATATTCAGAGCACTAAATGAGAAAAATATGCAGCCAAGAATACTCTATCCAGCTAGGCTGTCATTGAAAATGGAAGGAGAGATAAAAAGATTCCAGGACAAACAAAAACTAAAGGAATTTGCAACCACGAAACCAGCCCTACAGGAAATCTTGAGAGGGGTCCTCTAAGCGAAGAGAGAGCCTAAAAGCAACATAGACCAGAAAGGAACACAGACAATATACGGTAACAGTCACCTTACAGGCAATACAATGGCACTAAATTCCTTTTTTTAATAGTTACCCTGAATGTAAAGGGGCTAAATGCCCCAATCAAAAGACACAGGCTATCAGATGGGATTAAAAAACAAGACCCATTGATATGCTGTCTGCAAGAGACTCATTTTAGACACAAAGTCACCCCCAGATTGAGAGTGAGTGGGTGGAAAGCCATTTACCTTGCTAATGGACACCAAAAGAAAGCTGGGGTGGCAATCCTTATATCAGACAAATTAGATTTTAAACCAAAGACTCTAATAAGAGATGAGGAAGGACACTATATCCTACTGAAAGGGTTTATCCAACTAGAAGATCTAACAATTGTAAATATCTATGCCCCTAACATGGGAGCACCCAATTATAAAAGGCAATTAATAACAAAAGCAAAGAAACACATCGACAACAATACAATAATAGTGGGGGAGTTTAACAGCCCCCTCACTGAAATGGACAGATCGTCTAAGCAAAAGATCAACAAGGAAATAAAGACTTTAAATGACACACTGGACCAAATGGACTTCACAGACATATTCAGAACATTCCACCCCAAAGCAACGGAATACACATTCTTCTCTAGTGCCCATGGAACATTCTCCAGAATAGATCACATCGTAGGTCATAAATCAGGTCTCAACCGGTACCAAAAGATTGGGATCATTCCCTGCCTATTTTCAGACCACAATGCTTTGAAACTAGAACTCAATCACAAGAGGAAAGTCAGAAAGAACTCAAATACATGGAGCCTAAAGAGCATCCTACTGAAGAATGAATGGGTCAACCAGGAAATTAAAGAATTAAAAAAATTCATGGAAACCAATGAAAATGAAAACAAAACTATTCAAAATCTTTGGGATGCAGCAAAGGCAGTCCTAAGAGGAAAGTATATACCAATACAAGGCTTTCTCAAGAAACAAGAAAGTTCTCAAGTACACAACCTAACCCTACACCTAAAGGAGCTGGAGAAAGAACAGCAAATAAAGCCTAAACCCAGCAGGAGAAGAGAAATCATAAAGATCAGAGCAGAAATCAATGAAATAGAAACTAAAACAACAATAGAACAGATCAACAAAACTAGGAGCTGGTTCTTTGAAAGATATAACAAGATTGATAAACCCCTGGCCAGACTTATCAAAAAGAGAAGAGAAATGACCCAAATCAACAAAATCATGAATGAAAGAGGAGAGATCACAACCAACACCAAAGAAATACAAACAATTATAAAAACATATTATGAGCAACTCTATGCCAGCAAATTAGATAAGCTGGAAGAGATGGATGCATTCCTAGAGATGTATCAACTACCAAAACTGAACCAAGAAGAAATACAAAACCTGAACAGACCTATAACCACTAAGGAAATTGAAGCAGTCATCAAAAATCTCCCAACAAACAAAAGCCCAGGGCCAGATGGCTTCTCAGGGGAATTCTACCAAACATTTCAAGAGGAATTAATACCTATTCTTCTGAAACTGTTCCAAAAAATAGAAATGGAAGGAAAACTTCTAAACTCATTTTATGAGGCCAGCATTACCTTGATCCCAAAACCAGACAAAGACCCCATCAAAAAGGAGAATTACACACCAATATCCCTGATGAACATGGATGCAAAAATTCTCACCAAAATACAAGCCAATAGAATCCAACAGTACATTAAAAGGATTATTCACCACGACCAAGTGGGATTTATCCCTGGGCTGCAAGGTTGGTTCAATATCCGCAAATCAAGCAACGTGATTCAATACATTAACAAAAGAAAGAACAAGAAGCATATGATCCTCTCAATAGATGCAGAAAAAGCATTTGACAAAGTACAGCATCCTTTCTTGATCAAAACTCCTCAGAGTAGAGGCATAGAGGGTACATACCTCAATATCATAAAAGCCATCTATGAAACATACAGCGATATCATTCTCAATGGGGAAAAACTGAGAGCTTTCCCCCTAATGTCAGGAATATGACAGGGATGCCCACTATCACCACTGCTATTCAACATAGTATTGGAAGTCCTAGCCACAGCAATCAGATAACAAAGAGGAATCAAAGGCATCCAAATTGGCAAAGAAGAAGTCAAACACTCACTCTTTGCAGATGATATGATACTTTATGTGGAATACCCCATAGACTCCACCCCAAAATTGTTAGAACTCTTACAGGAATTCAGTCAAGTGGCAGGATATAAAATCAATGCACAGAAGTCAGTGGCATTCTTATACACCAACAACAAGACAGAAGAATGAGAAATTAAGGAGTCGATCCCATTTACAATTGCACCCAAAACCATAAGATACCTAGGAATAAATCTAACCAAAGAGGCAAAGGATCTGTACTCAGAAAACTATAAAATTCTCATGAAAGAAATTGAGGAAGACACAAAGAAATGGCAAAACGTTCCATGCTCATGGATTGGAAGAACAAATATTGTGAAGATGTCAATGCTACCTAGAGCAATCTACACATTCAATGCAATCCCCATCAAAATACTATCCACTTTTTTCAAAGAAATGGAACAAATAATCCTAAAATTTCTATGGAACCAGAAAAGATCCCGCAGAGCCAGAGGAATGTTGAAAAAGAAAAGTAAATCTGGCGGCATCACAATTCCAGACTTCCAGCTTTATTACAAAGCTGTCATCATCAAGACAGTATGGTACTGGAAGAAAAACAGGCACATAGATCAATGGAACAGAATAGAGAGCCCTGAAATGGACCCTCAAGTCTATGGTCAACTAATCTTTGACAAAGCAGGAAAGAATGTCCAGTGGAAAAAAGACAGTCTCTTCAACAAATGGTGTTAGGAAAATTGGACAGCCACATGCAGAAGAATGAAACTAGACCATTTCCTTACAACACACACAAAAATAGACTCCAAATGGTTGAAAGACCTATATGTGAGACAGGAGTCCATCCAAATCCTAAAGGAGAGCACAGGCAGCAACCTCTTCGAACTCAGCCGAAGCAACTTCTTCCTAGAAACATCGCTAAAGGCAAAGGAAGCAAGGGCAAAAATGAACTATTGGGACTTCATCAAGATAAAAAGCTTTTGCAAAGCAAAGGAAACAGTCAACAAAACCAAAAGACAACCGACAGAATGGGAGAATATATTTGCAAATGACATATCAGATAAAGGGCTAGTATCCAAAATCTATAAAGAACTTATCAAACTCAACACCCAAAGAACAGAGAATCCAATCAAGAAATGGGCAGAAGACATGAACAGACATTTTTCCAAAGAAGACATCCAAATGGCCAACAGACACATGAAAGAGTGCTCAATATCGCTCGGCATCAGGGAAATCCAAATCAAAACCTCAATGAGATACCACCTCACACCAGTCAGAATGGCTAAAATTAACAAGTCAGGAAATGACACATGTTGGTGGGGATGCGGAGAAAGGGGAACCCTCCTACACTGTTGGTGGGAATGCAAGCTGTTGCAGCCCCTCTGGAAAACTGTATGGAGGTTCCTCAAAAAGTTGAAAATAGAGCTACCATATGATCCAGTAATTGCACTACTGGGTATTTACCCCTAAGATACAAAAGTAGGCATCCGAAAGGGTACGTGCACCCCGATGTTTATAGCAGCAATGTCCACAATAGCCAAACTGTGGAAAGAGCCAAGATGTCCATCGACAGATGAATGGATAAAGAAGATGTGGTATATATATAGAATGGAATATTATGCGGCCATCAAAAGGAATGAGATCTTGCCATTTGCAATGACGTTGATGGAACTCGAAGGTATTATGCTGAGCGAAATAAGTCAAATAGAGAAAGACATATGTCATATGACCTCACCAATATGAAGAATTTTTGATCTCAGGAAACAACCTGAGGTTTGCTGGAGTGGGGGGTGGGAGTGGAGGGATGGGGTGACTGGGTGATGGACATTGGGGAGGGTATGTGCTCTGGTAAGTGCTGTGAATTGTGCAAGACTGTTGAATCTCAGATCCATACCTCTAAAACAAATAATGCAATATATGTTAAGAAAGAAACATAAAAAAGAAGAAGAATGTAGCAGGAGGGGAAGATTGAATGGGGTGAAATCGGAGGGGTGGACGAACCATGAGAGATGATGGACTCTGAAAAACAAACTGAGGGTTCTATAGGGGAGGGGGTGGGAGGATGGGTTAGCCTGGTGGTGGGTATTAAGGAGGGCACATTCTGCATGGAGCACTGGGTGTTATGCACAAATAATGAATCATGGAACACTACATCTAAAACTAATGATGTAATGTATGGGGATTTACATAACAATAAAAAATTACCCCCCCCAAAACACAAAAAACCCAAAAATAAATAAATTAAAAAATAAATTAAAAAAAAAAGGGAGACAGAGCAATATGTTCTAAATGAAAGAACAGGATAAAGCTACAGCAAGAGACTTAAGCAAACTAGACATAAATAATATGCCTGACAGAGAATTTAAAGTAGTGCTCATAAAGATACTCACCAGATGTGAGAAGAGTGGAGGACAGCAGTGAAACCCTTAACAAAGAGGTTGTTTTTTTTTTTTTTAAACAACTAATTAGGAGCATCTGGATGCCTCAGTCAGTTAAGCATCTGCCTTCAGCTCAGGTCATGATCCTGGGGTCCTGGGATCGAGTCCCACATCAGGTTCCTTTCTCAGTGGGGAGCCTGCTTCTCCCTCTCCCTCTGCCTGACTGAAATAAAAAATACACTTGATGGAATAAGTAGCAAGGTACAGGAAGCCAAAGAATGAATTAATGACCTGTAAGGCAGAGTAATGGGAAGTAATTGAGCTGAAAAGATGAGAGAAAAAAGTTATTAAGTATGAGAATAGACTTGGGGAAATCAGTGATTCCATCAAAGGTAACAGTATTCACATTATAGAGATCCCAGAAGAAGAGAGAGAAGGGGGAGGAAATTAATTTGAAGAAATAACAGCTAGAAGCGTCCCTGCTTTGGTGAAAGAACCATACATATCCAGATTCAGGAGGCAGAGAATTTCCCCAATAAAACCAACCCAAGGAGGTCCATACGAAGACACACAGTAATTAACATGACAAAAAGTAGTTATTAAAAAAAAATTTTAAGCAGCTAAAGAAGACAGTCACGTACAAGGGAAACCCTATAAGGCTTTCAGCAAATTCTTCAGCAGAAACTTTGCAAACCAGAAGGGAGTGAAATGATATATTCAAAGTGTTGAAATGAGAAAAAAATATCTTCAACCAGGAATACTCTAGCAAGGCTATCATTCAGAATGGAAGTAGATATAAAGAGTTTTCCAGACAAACAAAAACTAAGGGAGTTAAACAACACTAAACCAGCACTACAAGAAATAATAATTGGGGACTCTTTGAGTGGAAAGGAAAGAACATAGAGTTAAAAATGAGAAACAACAGGGGAGGAGCAAGATGGTGGAGAAGTAGGAGACCTAAATTTCGTCTGGTCCCAGGAATTCAGCTAGATAGGGATCAAACCATTCTGAACATGTACAAACTCAACAGGAGATCGAAGAAAACAATAGCAGCAATCCTCTGAACAGAAAAGCAACAATTTTCTGGAAGGTAGGATGTGCGGAGAAGTGAATCCAAGGCGATATTTGGTAAGATAGACAGCCGGGGAGGGGGACTCCAGCAGCCACTACTGGCAAGTGATAGAGCAGCAGAGATCAAAATTGGAAATTTTAGAAGTCAGCTCTGCTGAGGGTCATTGCTCCAGTGGCTAAGCAGGGGGTGGAACCCGCACTGGGACAGTGTGTTATCAGGACCCTTGGGGTCACAGAAAGACTGGGGTGCCTGAGTGTGGCAGAGCTCCCAGGTATCAGAGCAGAGAAGCCGGCTTAGGAGACGGAGCCAAGGAGTGGGCTCTCAGCTCGGGATTGTCATAAACCGTGATCCATGGCAGAGTCGGGCCAATGCTCCTCCAGCAGGGACTCAACAAGTGGCAGATCCGGGGAGACTCCCCTTCCTCCCCTAGGAGGAGCAGCGTGGGAGCACACTGCAGGACTCTGCTGGGTTTGGAGACTCCACATGGGGTCGGGTGCCAGAGATAGAAACACTGGGTCATAGGCCGGGTGAGCACCGAGTGTGGCCGGAGACCGGGGAGACGGGAATGATTGACTGCTTTTCTCTGGGGGCTCACTGAGGAGTGGGGCCCTGAGTACTCGGCTCCTCCAGGTTGGAGATTGGGAGGCCGCCATTTTTACTCTCATCCTCCAAAGCTGAACGGAAAGCTTGCAGGGAACAAAAGCTCGCAAGACCAAACCCGAGCAGATTACTTAGCCTGGACTGGCAGGGGCGGGGCAATTCCATCCTCAGCAAAGACATTTGGGAACCACAGCAACAGGCCCCTCCCCCAGAAGATCAGCAAGAACAGCCAAGGGGAATACTGCACATAGAATCCACGGCTTTTTTCCCATGATTCTTTAGTCTTTCAAAGTTAATCTTTTTCAAACTTTTTCTTTTTCATTTCCCTTCTGCAAACAACATCTTATAAATCCCTTTTTAAAAAAATATTTTCTATTTTTCATTTTTAGAGTCATATTCTATACCTTCATGGTAGTTATCCTTATTTTTGGTGTATATATATATAAGTTGTTCTCTCTTTAAAATTTTGAGATACAGTTTCTTCTAACAGACCAAAATATACCCTAAAGCTCTAGTGTATGTATTTGTTCTATTCTCCTGCCTGATCACATTCTCTCCCTTTTTCTTTTTTAAATCTTCTTTCTTTTTTCAACCAACTTCTTATCAATTCCTTTTATAAAATCTTTTACAATTTTCATCCTTACAATCATATTTCATCCCTTCATCGTATTTACCCTTATTTTTGTACATATATAAGTTTTTCTTTCTTTAAAATATTGGGAGGCACTTTCTTCTAACAGACCAAAATATGCCCAAAATCTATTGTGTGGCACTGATCTATGCACCAGCCTGATCATATTTGATCATATTCTGTTTTTTTGTTTGTTTCTTTGTTTTTATCTTTTTCTTTCTGTCTTTTTTTTTTTCTTTTTTCTTTCTTTCCCTTTCTTTTCTCCCAGTTTCAGGTCTCTTCTGATTTCTTTAGTGTATATTTTTCTGGGGACGTTGTTACCCTGTTAGTATTTTGTTCTCTCATTCATCTATTCTCTTCTGGACAAAATGATAAGATGGAAAAAATCACCCTAACAAAAAGAACAAGAGGCAGTACCGACTGCAAGGGACCTAATAAGAGTTCAGAATGACGATTTTAAAGATACTAGCTGGGCTAGAAAAAAGCATGGAAGATATTAGAGAAACCCTTTTTTTTTTTTTAAGATTTTGACGTTTTTTATTCCATTGTTAGTCTGCCCTACACAGCACAACATATTTCTTTCACTTAATAGTATACATGGGCTTTTTACGTATCAGTACATAAAAAGCTTTTTCTTTTTTTTTTTAAATTTTATTATGTTATGTTAGTCACCGTACAATACATCATTAGTTTTTGATGTGATCCACAATCCATTGTTTTCATATAACACCCAGTGCTCCATGCAGTACGTGCCCTCCTTAATACCCATCACTGGGCTAACCAATCCCCTCCCCCCCTCCCCTCTAAAACCCTGTTTGTTTCTCAGGTCCATAGTCTCTCATGGTTCATCTCTCCCTCCAATTCCCCCCCCATTTTTCCCTTCCTTCTCCTAATGTCCTCCATGTTATCCCTTATGTTCCACAAATAAGTGAAACCATATGATAATTGACTTTCTCCACTTGACTTATTTCACTTAGCATCATCTCCTCCAGTCCCATCTATGTGGATGTAAAAGTTGGGTATTCATCTTTTCTCATGGCTGAGTAATATTCCATTGTATATATGGACCACATCTTCTTTATCCATTCATCTGTTGAAGGGCATCTCAGCTCTTTCCACAGTTTGGCTATGGTGGACATTGCTGCTATGAACACTGGGGTGCGTATGGCCCTTCTTTTCACTACATCTGTGTCTTTGGGGTAAATACCCAGGAGTGCAATTGCTGGTTCATAGGGTAGCTCTATTTTTAAATTTTGAGGAACATCCACACTGTTTTCCAAAGTGGCTGTACCAACTTGCATTCCCACCAACAGTGTAAAAGGGTTCCTCTTTCTCCACAACCTCTCCAACATTTGTTGTTTCTTTCCCTGTCCATTTTAGAGAAACCCTTTCTGGAGTGTTTCAAAATCAAAAAGTCTATTAATGAGGTACAATCAAAAATGGAGGCTCGAACTGCTAGGACAGAGGCAGAAGAGAGAATTAGTGATATAGAAGACCAAATGATGGAAAATAAAGAAGCTGAGAAGAAGAGAGATAAAAAACTACTGGATCACAAGGGCAGAATTCGAGACATAAGTGATACCATAAGACGAAACAATATCAGAATAATTGGGATCCCAGTAGAAGAAGAAAGAGAAAGAGGGGTTGAAGGCATATTGGAGCAAAATATAGCAGAGAACTTCCCTAATTTGGGGAAGGAAACAAGCATCAAAATCCAGGAGACACAGAGAACCCCCCTCAAAATCAATAAAAATAGGTCAACATCCCAACATCTAATAAACTTATGAGTCTCAGAGACAAAGAGAAAATCCTGAAAGCAGCTTGGGAGAAGAGATCTGTAACCTACAATGGTAGAAACATTAAATTAGCAAGAGACCTATCCACAGAGACCTGGCAGGCCAGAAAAGACTGGCATGATATCTTCAGAACACTAAATGAGAAAAGTATGTAGTCAAGAATACTATATCGAGCTAGGGCTGTCATTGAAAATAGAAGGAGAGATAAAAAACTTCTAGGACAAACAAGAACGAAAGGAACTCGTGAACACGAAACCAGCCCTACAGGAAATATTGAAAGGGGTCCTCTCAGCAAAGAGAGAGCCTAAAAGTAACATAGACCAGAAAGGAACACAGACAATATACAGTAACAGTCATCTTACAGGCAATACAATGGCACTAAATTCCTATCTTTCAATAGTTACTCTGAATGTAAATGGGATAAATGCCCCAATCAAAAGACACAGGCTATCAGATTGGATAAAAAACAAGACCCATCGATATGCTGTCTGCAAGACTCATTTTAGACCCAAAGACACCCCCAGATTGAAAGTGAGGGGGTGGAAAGCCATTTACCATGTTAATGGACACCAAAAGAAAGCTGGGGTGGCAATCCTTATATCAGACAAATTAGATTTTAAACCAAAGACTATAGTAAGAGAAGAGGAAGGACACTATATCCTACTTAAAGGGTCTATCCAACAAGAAGATCTAACACTTGTAAATATCTATACCCCTAACATGGGAGCAGCCAATTATATAAGCCAATTAATAACAAAAGCAAAGAAACACATCGACACAATACAATAATAGTGGGGGACTTTAACACCCCCCTCACTAAAATGGACAGATCGTCTAAGCAAAAGATCAACAAGGAAATAAAGACTTTAAATGACACATTGGACCAAATGGACTTCACAGATATATTCAGAACATTCCATCCCAAAGCAAAAGAATACACATTCTTCTCTAGTGCCCATGGAACATTCTCCAGTATAGATCACATCCTAGGTCACAAATCAAGTATCAACTGGTATCAAAAGATTGGGATCATTCCCTGCCTATTTTCAGACCAAAATGCTTTGAAATTAGAACTCAATCACAAGAGGAAAGTCAGAAAGAACTCAAATACATTGAGGCTAAAGAACATCCTACTAAAGAATGAATGGGTCAACCAGAAAATTAAAGAAGAATTTAAAAAATTTATGGAAACCATTGAAAATGAAAACACAACTGTTCAAAATCTTTGGGATGCAGCAAGGGTGTCCTAAGAGGAAAGTATATAGCAATACAAGCCTTTCTCAAGAAACAAGAAAGGTCTCAAATACACAACCTAAGCCTACACCAAAGAAGCTAGAGAAAGAACAGCAAATAAAGCCTAACCTAGCAGGAGAAGAGAAATAATAAAGATCAGAGGAGAAATCAATGAAATAGAAACCAAAGAACAGTATAACAGATTAATGAAACTAGGAGCTGGTTCTTTGAAAGAATTAACAGGATTGATAAACCCCAGCAAAACTCATCCAAAAGAAAAGAGAAAGGACCCAAATAAGTAAAATCATTAATGAAAGGGGAGAGATCACAACCAAAGTCAAGAAAATACAAACAATTATAAGAACATATTATGAGTGAAGTTGGAGAAAAAGATGGTGGAGTGTTGGGGACCCTATTCCAACTTGTTCCCAGAATTGAGCTGGATATCTACCAGAGCACACTGACCACCCACAAAATCAGCCTGAGGTGTAAGAAGATCTGGATGTCTACAAACAGAATATTGCAGGTGGTTGGTTTCGAGGTACGAAGCGGGGAGCCATGATTCCACGGGCAGATATCAGAGGATAAATGGCACCGGGAGGGGGCCTGGCCATGGGGATCCTACACCACCGGTGAGCGACAGCCTCGATCGCTGGGGATGGGGCACAGACTCAGACCGGTAGCAGTGGGGAAAGGACTTTAGGGCAGCCCCTGAATGGAAACCCGGAGCGGTGGGGTTGGGCGTGCAAACTGGGAATGGCTGGTGGTTTTAGGAGCACAAAGGGCAGAGACATGCCCGACCTGGAGGCAGGTCTGGGAGCACTGCGGAGGGGCACACAATGCAGGATGCTACAGTTTATAACAGCACAGACAGAGACGGAGATAGTGTGGCCTGGAGAGTTCACTGAAGAACAGACTGCGATCCCTCTGCTCTGAGGCAGAGGGTTGGAAATGGTCTCTTCTGCTCTGACTCTCAGAAGAGATGCAGAAGGCCACCAGGGGAAGCTGCCAGAGAACAAAAGCCCCCAAAACTGATTCCCACTGAGCCCATCCCATGCCACAGGGGGCAGGGCAACTCTGCCCAAACTGGGTTGCCTGACTAACAACACAGCAGGCCCCTCGCCCAGAAGACAGGCTGGGAGAACAAGAGGCCAGCAACCCTAAGGTCCCAAGAAAACAGGTGCATCTTGCTTGGGTTCTGGTCAATAATTGGGACTCTGTACATTCCCTCTACCACCCCTCAACAGAAAGACTAGGAGGAGGAAACCCCAAAATAGGAACAACACAGAGACTATGACTTATGCTGCAGATCTACAAATGGATGCAGATATAACTAAGATGTTGGAGATGGAATTCAGGCCAGCAATTGTGAATACAATTACTAGAATGGAGAAATCAATTAATGGTAACATAGAGTCTCTAAGGGCAGAAATGAAAGCTGAATTGGCAGAAGTTAAAAATGCTATCAATGAGATCCAATCTAATCTAGATAATCTATCAGCTAGGGTAAGTGAGGCAGAAGAACGGATCAGTGACCTGGAAGACAATTTAATAGATAAAAAGGGAAAAGAGGAGGCCAGGGAAAAACAACTCAGAATGCATGAAAATAGAATCAGAGAAATAGGTGACACAATGAAGTGTTCCAATGTCAGAATTATTGGAATCCTGGAGGAGGTGGAGAGAGAGAGAGGACTAGAAGATGTACTTGAGCAAATTGTAGCTGAGAACTTCCCTAATCTGGGGAATGAAACAAACATTCGAGTCCTAGAGGCAGAGAGGACCCCTCCCAAGATCAAGAAAAACAGGCAAAAACCCCGGCATATAATAGTAAAACTCACAAATCTTAGAACCAAGGAAACCATCTTAAGGGCAGTCAGGGGGGAGAGATTCCTTACGTAGAGAAGGAAGAACATCAGTGTAACATCAGACCTATCCACAGAGACCTGGCAATCCCGAAAGGCCTGACAAGACATATTCAGGGTACTAAACGAGAAGAATATGCAGCCAAGAATACTTTATCCACGAAGGCTGTCATTTAGAATGTATGGAGAGATGCAGAGCTTCCATGACCGACAGAAACTGTAAGAATATGTGACCACTAAGCCGGCCCTGCAAGAAATATTAAGGGGGGTTCTATAAAAGGAGAGAGACCCCCAAGAGTGATATAGAAAAGAAATTTACAGGGACAATCTATAAAAACACGTTTTCACAGGCAACATGGTGACAATTAATTTATATATTTCAATAATCACTCTCAACGTAAATGGCCTAAATGCTCCCATAAAACGGCACAGGGTTGCAGGTTGGATAAAAAGACAGGACCCATCCATATGCTGTCTACAAGAGACTCATTTTGAACCTAAAGATACATCCAGACTGAAAGTGAAGGGATGGGGATCTATCTTCCATGCCAGCAGACCTCAAAGGAAAGCTGGGGTAGCAATTCTTATATCAGACAAATTAGATTTTAAACTAAAGTCTGAAATTAGAGACACAGAAGGACACTATATCATTCTTAAAGGGTATATCCATCAAGAAGATCTAACAATTGTAAATATCTATGCCCCCAAAATGGGAGCAGCTATCTTCATAAGCCAACTATTAACCAAAATATTGAGTCATATTGATAACAATACGTTAATTGTAGGAGACTTCAATACTCCACTCTCAGCAATGGAAAGATCATCTAAGCAGAAAATCAACAAGGAAACAAGAGCTTTGAATGACACACTGGACCAGATAGACCTCATAGATATTTACAGAACATTCCACCCTAAAACACCAGAATATTCATTCTTGAGCACCCATGGAACTTTCTCCAGAATAGACCACATACTGGGTCACAAATCAGGTCTCAACTGATACCAAAAGATTGAAATTATTCCCTGCATAATTTCAGACCACAATGCTTTAAAACTGGAACTCAAACGCAAGAAAAAATTTGGCTGAAATTCAAACACTTGGAAGCTAAAGACCACTCTGCTCAAGAATGTTTGTGTCTACCAGGAAATCAAAGAAGAACTTAAACAATTCATGGAAATCAATGAGAACGAAAACACATTGGTGCAAAACCTATGGGATACTGCAAAGACAGTCCTAAGGGGAAATACATAGCCATCCAAGCCTCACTCAAAAAAAAAAAAAAAAAATAGGAAAATCCTGAATTCACCAACTAATTCCACACCTTAAAGAACTAGAGAAAAAGAAACAAACGATGCCTAAGCCATGCATTAGAAGAGAAATAATTAAGATTAGAGCTGAGATCAATGAATTAGAAACCAGAAACACAGCAGACCAGATCAATGAAACTAGAAGTTGGTTCTTTGAGAGAATTAATAAGATCAATAAAGCACTGGCCAGACTTATCCAAAAGAAAAGAGAAAAGACCCAAATTAATAAAATTATGAATAAAAGGGGAGAGAGCATGACTAACACCAAGGAAATAGAAACAATTATTAGAAATTATTATCAACAACTATATGCCAATAAACTGAGCAATCTGGATGAAATGGAGGCCTTCCTGGAAACCTATAAGCTGCCAAGACTGAAACAGGAAGAAATTGACAACCTGAATAGGCCAATAACCAGTAACGAGATTGGAGCAGTTGTCAAAAACCTCCCAAAAAACAAGAGTCCAGGGCCTGATGGATTCCCTAGGGAATTCTACCAAACATTCAAAGAGAAATAATACTTATTCTCCTGAAGCTGTTGCATAAAATAGAAACAGAAGGAAAACTTCCAAACTCATTCTATGAGGTCAGCATTACCTTAATCCCCAAACCAGGCAAAGACCCCACCAAAAGATAATATCAGACTGTTATCCCTGATGAATACGGATTCCAAAATCCTCAACAAAATCCTAGCTAATAGGATCCAACAATACTTTAAAAGGATCCTCCACCACAACCAAGTGGGATTTATCCCTGGGATGCAAGGGTGGTTCAATATTCACAAATCAATCAATGTGATAGAACACATTAATAAGAGGAGGGAGAAGAACCATATAGTCCTCTCAACTGATGCAGAAAAAGCCTTTGACAAATACAGCATCCTTTCCTGATTAAAACTCTTCAGAGTATAGGGATAGAGGGAATATTCCTTAAGTTCATAAAACCCATCTATGAAAAACCCACAGCGACTATCATCCTCAATGGGGAAAAGCTGAGGCCCTTTCCCTTAAGATCAGGAACACATCAAGGATGCCCACTCTCACCACTATTGTTCAACATAGTACTAGAAGTCCTAGCCACAGCAATCAGACAACAAAAAGAAATAAAAGTACTCAAATTGGCAAAGAAGCAGGAAAACTCTCTCTTTTCGCAGATGACATGATACCTTATGTGGAAAACCCAAAGAGTCCACCCCAAATTACTAGAACTCATAGAGCAATTCAATAATGTGACAGAATACAAAGTCAGTGCACAGAAATCAGTTGCTTTCTTATACACTAACAATGCAACTGTAGAAAGAGAAATTAGAGAAATGATTCCATTTACAATAGCACCAAAATCCATAAGATACCTAACAATAAACCTAAAGAGGTAAAGGATCTATACTCTAGGAACTACAGAAAACTCATGAAAGAAATTGAAGAAGACAGAAAACGATGGAAAAATATTCCATGCTCATGGATCAGAAGAATAAATCTTGTTAAAATGTCTATGCTACCCAGAGCAATCTATACTTTCAATGCCATCCCGATCAAAATTCCAATGACATTTTTCAAAGTGCTGGAACAAACAATCCTAAAATTTGTATGGAATCAGAAAAGACCCCAAATCGCCACGGAAATGTTGAAAAAGAAAAACAATGCTGGGTGCATCACGTTGCCCGATTTCAAGCTATATTACAAAGCTGTGATCACCAGGACAGCATGGTACTGCACAAAAACAGACATATAGATAAATGGAACAAAATAGAGAACCCAGATATGGACCCTCAACTCTATGGTCAAATAATCTTTGACAAAGCAAGAAAAAATATGTAACGGGAAAAAGGCAGTCTCTTCAATAAATGGTGCTGGGATAATTGGACAGCCACATGCAGAAGAATGAAACTCGACCATTCTCTAATACCATTCACAAAGATAAACTCAAAGTCGATGAAAGGCCTCAATGTGAGACAGGAATCCATCCAAATCCTAGAGGAGAACATAGGCAGTAACTTCTTTGATATCGGCCACAGCAACTTCTTTCAAGATACATCTCCAAAAGCTAGTGAAACAAAAGCAAAAATGAACTTTTGGGACTTCAACAAGATAAAAAGCTTCTGCACAGCAAAGGAAACAGTCAAGAAAACAAAGAGGCAACCCACAGAATGGGAGAAGATATTTGCAAATGACAATACAGATAAAGAATGGATATTCAAGATCTTCTCAACTCAAACTCAACACCCAAAACACAAATAATCAATTCAAAAAAATGGACAGGAGACATGAAAAGACACTTCTCTGAAGAAGACATACAAATGGCTAATGGACACATGAAAAAATGTTCATCATCTTTAGACATCAGGGAATTTCAAATCAAAACCACATTGAGATACCACCTTACACCAGTTAGAATGGCAAAAATGGACAGGGAAAGAAACTACAAGTGTTGGAGAAGTTGTGGAGAAAGAGGAACCCTCTTACACTGTTGGTGGGAATGGAAGCAGGTGCAGTCACCCAGGAAAACGGTATGGAGGTTCCTCAAAAAGTTGAAAATAGAGCTACCCTACATTTAAAGAAGAATTAATACCTGTTCTTCTGAAACTGTTCCATGAAATAGAAATGGAAGGAAAACTTCCAAACTCGTTTTATGAGGCCACCATTACCTTTATCCCCAAACCAGACAAAGACCCCATCGAAAAGGAGAATTACAGACCAATATCCCTGATGAACATGGATGCAATAATTCTCACCAAAATACTAGCCAATAGGATCCAACAGTACATTAAAAGGATTATTCACCATGACCAAGTGGGATTTATCCCTGGGCTGCAAGGTTTGTTCAACATGCTCAAATCAATCAATGTGATACAATACATTAATAAAAGAAAGAACAAGAACAATATAATGCTCTCAACAGATGCAGAAAAAGCATATGACAAAGTACAGCATCCTTTCTTGATCAAAACTCCTCAGAGTATAGGGATAGAGGATACATACCTCAACATCATAAAAGCCATCTATGTACAACCCACAGCGAATATCATTCTCAATGGGGAAAAACTGAGAGCTTTCCCCATAAAGTCAGGGACATGGCAGGGATGTCCACTACCACCATTGCTATTTAGCATAGTATTAGAAGTCCTAGCCACAGCAATCAGACAACAAAAAGAAATCAAAAGCATCCAAATTGGCAAAGAAGAAGTCAAACTCTCACTCTTTGCAGATGATATGATACTTTATGTGGAAAACACAAAAGACTCCACCCCAAATCTGCTAGAACTCATACAGGAATTCAATCAAGTGGCAGGATACAAAATCAATGCACAGAAGTCAGTGACATTCCTATACACCAACAACAAGACAGAAGAAAGAGAAATTAAGGAGTCGATCCCATTTACAATTGCCCCCAAAACCATAAGATACCTAGGAATAAATTAACCAAGGGGCAAAGAATCTGTACTCAGAAAACTATAAAATAGTCATGAAAGAAATTGAGGAAGACACAAAGAAATGGAAAATCGTTCCATGCTCATGGATTGGAAGGACAAATATTGCGAAGATGTCAATGCTACCTAGAGCTATCTACACATTCAATGCAATCCCCATCAAAATACCATCGACTTTTTTCAAAGAAATGGAACAAATAATCCTAAAATTTGTATGGAACCAGAAAAGACCCTGAATAGCCAAAAGAATGTTGAGAAAGAAAAGCAAAGCTGGCGGCATCACAATTCTGGACTTAAAGCTCTATTACAAAGCTGTCATCATCAAGACAGTATGGTACTGGCACAAAAACAGACATATAGATCAATGGAACAGAATAGAGCACCCAGAAATGGATCTCAACTCTATGGTCAACTCATCTTTGACAAAGCAGGAAAGAATGTCCAATGGAAAAAAGACAGTCTCTTCAACAAATGGTGTTGGGAAAATTGGACAGCCACATGCAGAAGAATGAAACTGGACTATTTCCTTACATCATACACAAAAATAGACTCAAAATGGTTGACAGACCTCAGTATGAGACAGGAGTTCATCAAAATCCTAAAGGAGAACACAGGCAGCAACCTCTTCGACCTCAGCCACAGCAACTTCTTCCTAGAAACATTGCCAAAGGCAAGGGAAGCAAGGGCAAAAATGAACTATTGGGACTTCATCAAGATAAAAAACTTTTGCCCAGCAAAGGAAACAGTTAACAAAACCAAAATATAACTGACAGAATGGGAGAAGATATTTGCAAATGACGTATCAGATAAAGGGCTAGTATCCAAAATCTATAAAGAGCTTTTGAAACTCAACCCCCAAAGAACAAAGAATCCAATCAAGAAATGGGCAGAAGACATGAACAGACATTTTTCCAAAGAAGACATCCAAATGGCCAACAGACACATGAAAAAGTGGCATCAGGGAAATCCAAATCAAAACCTCAATGAGATACCACCCCACACCAGTCAGAATGGCTAAAATTAACAAGTCAGTAAACAACAGATATTGGTGGGGATGCGGAGAAAGGAGAACCCTCCTACACTGTTGGTGGGAATGCAAGCTCGTGCAGCCATTCTGGAAAACAGTATGGAGGTTCCTCAAAAAGTTGAAAATAGAGCTACCCTATGACCAAGCAATTGCACTACTGGGTATTTACCCCAAAGATACAAATATAGGGAGTCAAAGGGGTATGTGAATCCCGATGTTCATAGCAGCAATGTCCACAATAGCCAAACTGTGGAAACAGCCAAAATGTCCATTGCCAGATGAATGGATAAAGAAGAGGTGGTATATATATACAATGGAACATTATGAAGCCATCAAAAGGAATGAAATCTTGCCATTTGCAATGATGTGGATGGAACTGGAGGGTACTATGCTGAGTGAAATAAGTCAATAAGAGAAAGACATATATCATATGGCCTCACTGATATGAGGAATTCTTAATCTCAGGAAACAAACTTAGTGTATCTGGAGTGGTGGGGGGTGGGAGGGATGGGGTGGCTGGGTGATAGACATTGGGGAGGGTATGTGCTATGGTGAGCGCTGTGAATTGTGTAAGACTGTTGAATCATAGACTTGTACCTCTGAAATAAATAATACATTATATTTAAAAAATACATTAAAAAAATAATAAGAAGAAGATAGCAGGTAGTGAAAAATGAAGGGAAGGAAATCGGAGGGGGAGATGAGAACCATGAGAGACTGTGGACTCTGAGAAACAAACTGAGGGTTCTAGAGGTGAGGGGGTAGTGGGATTGGTTAGCCTGGTGATGGATATTAAAGAGGGCACATACCGAATGGAGCACTGTGTGTTATATGCAAACAATGAATCATGGAACACTACATCATAAACTAATGATGTAATGTATGGTGATTAACAATAAGAAAGTTGAGAAACAGGGGCGCCTGGGTGGCCCAGTCGTTAAGCGTCTGCCTTCGGCTCAGGTCATGATCCCAGGGTCCTGGGATGGAGCCCCACATCGGGCTCTCTGCTCAGCGGGGCGCCTGCTTCTCCCTCTCCCACTCCTTCCGCTTGTGTTCCCTCTCTCACTGTCTCTCTCTGTCAAATAAATAAATAAAATCTTAAAAAAAAAGTTGAGAAACCAAAAAGTCAGCAAAAATAAATATATCTGTAAAAATCAAAGAATTCTAACATAAAAGGATGTAAAATATAATGCCATATACCTAAAATGTGAGGAAGAGAGGAGTAAAGAATTGGTTTGAACTTAAGCAGTCATCAACTTGATACACACTGCTATGTGCAGATGTTCTATACAAACCTAATGGTAGCCGTGAATCAAAAATGAGTAATAGATGCAAAGCATAAAGAGAAAATAATCCAAGTATGTCACTAAAGAAGGCTAACAAGCCATGAAAGAGAAGAAAAGATCAGAGAAAAATTACAAAAACAATCACAAAACAAATAATAAATTGGCAATAAATACATATCTATCAATAATTACTTAGAATATACATGGACCAAATGCTACAATAAAAAATATAAGGTTACAGGGTAGATTAAAAAAATAGGACCCATCTATATGCTGCCTATGAGAGATTCATTTTAGACCTAAAGACACCTGCAGATTGAAATTGAGGGAATGGAGAAATATTTATCACACAAATACATGTCAAAAGAAAGCTGGAGTAGCAATACATATATCAGAAAAACTGGACTTTAAAACAGAGACAAAGAAGGCCGCTATATAATAATAAAGGAGACAATCCAACAAGAAGATAGAACAATTGTAAATATTTATGCACCCAACATTGGAGAACCCAGATTCATATAACAGTTAATAACAAACATAAAGGAACTAATCGACAATAATATAATAAAAGTAGGGGACTTTAAAAACTCACTTATAACAATGGACAGATCATTTAAACAGAAGATCAACAAGGAAACTGTGGTTTTGAATGGCACACTGGACCAGATGGATTTAACAGGTATATTCACAGCATTCCATCTTAAAACAGCAAAATACACATTCTTTTTTTTTTTTTAGGTTTTTATTTATTTATTTGACAGAGAGAGACACAGCGAGGGAGGGAACACAAGCAGGGGGAGCGGGAGAGGGAGAAGCAGGCTTCCTGTAGATCAGGGAGCCTGATGCGGGCCTCGATCCCAGGACCCTGGGATTATGACCTGAGCCGAAGGCAGATGCTTAATGACTGAGACACCCAGGTGTCCCCAAAATACACATTCAAGTGTTCATGGAACATTCTCTGGAATAGATCACATATTAGACCACAAAACAAATCTCAACAAATTTAAAAAGATAGTTGCAAATGACATATCTGATAGTCTTAAAATATATAAAAATCTTTTAAAACTCAACACCCAAAAAACCCCCAAAATCCAATTAAAAATGGGCCAAAGACATGAATAGACATTTTCCAAAAGAAGATGTACAGATGGCAAACAGGCATATGAAAAGTACTCAGCATCACTGATCATCAGGGAAAGACAATGAGATGTCACTTCACACCTGGCAGTGGCTAAAATCAACAGAACAAGAAAAAACAGGTAATGATGAGGATGTAGAGAAAGGGGAACCCTTCTGCACTGTTGGTGAGAATGTAAACTAGTGCAGCCACTCTGGAAAACAGTATGGAGTTTCCTCAAAAAGTTAAAAATAGATCCGCCCTATGATCCAGCAATTGTACTACTAGGTATTTATCCAAAGAATACAAAAATACTAATTCAAAGGGATACATGCACCCAAATGTTTACAGCAGCATTATCTACAATAGCAAAACTATGGAAACAGCCCATGTATCCATCAACTGATGAATGGATAGAGAAGTGATATATATATATATATATATATGCCTATATATATATAAATGGAATATTACTCATCCTTAAAAAAGAATGAAATCTTGCCATTTGCAATGACATGAATGGAGCTAGAGAGTATTATGCTAAGTGAAATGAATCAGAGAAAGACAAATACCATATGATTTCACTCATATATGGAATTTAAGAAACAAAACAAATGAGCATAGGAACCAAAAAAAAGGAGAGAAGAAGGTATTGTATGTAAGTGTTGAATCACAATTCTACACCAGCATCTAATATTTCATTGTATGTTAACTAACTGTAATTTAATAAATAAAATTTAAATTTTATTTAAATTTATTAACATTTATTTAATAAATAAAATTTAAATTTTATTTATTTTAAATTAAATAAAAATTTTAAAAAAGAACACTGTATGTTAACTACTATGGAATTAAAATTAAAAACAATAAAAAAAGATTTACTGTTAGTCAATGCGGGTAGACTTCACATTGGCCCGATACCACTTGGTTCCTCTCACAGAGGTGGTGATCCTGAGCCCAGGTATGATGAGGCCTCTGTATGCCCTGGGTTGTACATTGTGTGTGGAGACCCTGGAGTGGTTTCCAGTGTCCCTCCAAGTGTGCTCTCAACTCCACCAACCTCTGGATTACCCCAGATATACATCCTGTCAGATAACTGTGACTGGCAGTATCTGATGCTCCCATGGACAGTCACAATGGGTCCTGAGAAGTCCTTAAGAAGTCTTTAAATTTACTCAGGTATTTACCCAGGTATTTTCAAATACTGTCAGGTATTTGATGAGAGTTTATTTTTGTTTTTCCCTGGAAATAGCTCATTGCATGGAACACTCTGCTTTCTGGTGGGAATTCTAAGTAACTCTTTTCTATTGTTTTCTGGGACACTCCCTGTCATTTCACTCTGGAATCTAACAGAGTCTAATTATTTCTCTTTTTGTCTTTATATGTGATTCTCTGTCTTTAAGAACATGGACTAGGGCTAATTGATCATTGTGTTATAAAAGCACCTTGGCTAGGACTCAGCCAACAATTGCCATAGTGGGAAGCCACCTCTTTGAGGCTGAGTGCATGCTTGCAAGACAGCCTCGGCTCAAACCCTGACTGAGCTGTCCACAGATTCCTGCTGCTATCCAGATGGCATGGAGGAGTTGGACAAAATCATAGTTTTTGTGAGAGTGAACTAGATTCCAGGGTGAAAATTATTTCTAGGGGCACCTGGGTGGCTCAGTTGGTTAGGCAACTGCCTTCAGCTCAAGTCATGATCCTGGAGTCCTGGGATTGAGTCCCACATCATGCTCCCTGCTCAGCGGGGAGTCTGCTTCTCCCTCTGACCCTCCTCCCCTCAAGTGCTCTCTCTCTCTCTCTCTCATTTTCTCTCTTTCAAATAAATAAATAAAATCTTTAAAAAAAAAAAGAAAATTATTTCGAGGTGAATAGTCATGTAGTGTTTTAATCCTGTCATTTTAGAGCTTTTATTTTTTTGGTTAAATTATTTTTGAATAATTATTTTATTTTTTTCTTTCTCCAAATTTTTATCCAAATTCCAGTTAGTTAACATTCAGTGTAATCTTAGTTTCACTTGTAGGGTTAGTGATTCATCCTTACATACAACACCCAGTGCTCATCACAAGTGCCCTCCTTAATCCCCATCACCTATTTTACCCATCCCCCTGCCACCTCTTTCCAGTAACCCTCAATTTGATCTCTACAGTTAAGAGTTTCTCTCTTGGTTTGCTTCTCTTTCCCTAACCCCATGTTATTTGTTTTGTTTCTTAAATTCCACATGAATGAAATCATATGGTATTTGTCTTTCTCTGACTGACTTTCTCAGACTGACTTATTTTGCTTAGCATAATACTTTCTAGCTCTATTCATGTCTTTGTAAATGGCAAAATTTCATTCTTTTTTTATGGCTGAGTAATATATATATATATATGAGGATGAATGGATATTTCAGCTCTTTCCATAATTGAATCAGTATTTATGTATCTTTTGGGTAAATACCTAGTAGTGAAATTGCTGGATCATGGGGTAGTTCCATAGTTCTATTTGTAACTTTTTTTCTTTTTCTTTCTTTCTTTCTTTCTTTCTTTCTTTCTTTCTTTCTTTCTTTCTTTCTTTCTTTCTTTCTTTCTTTCTTTCTTTCTTTCTTTCTTTCTTTTTCTTCCTTCCTTCCTTCCTTCCTTCCTTCCTTCCTTCCTTCCTTTCTTTCTTTCTTTCTTTCTTTCTTTTTCTTTCTCTCTCTTTCCTTCCTTCCTTCCTTCCTTCCTTCCTTCCTTCCTTCCTTCCTTCCTTCCTTCCTTCCTTCCTTTTTCTTTTTCTTTCTTTCTTCCTTCCTTCCTTCCTTCCTTCCTTCCTTCCTTCCTTCCTTCCTTTCTTTCTTTCTTTCTTTCTTTCTTTCTTTCTTTCTTTCTTTCTTTCTTTCTTTCTTTCTTCTTTCTTTCTTTTTCTTTTGAGAGATAGTGTGAGGGGTATGCAGAGGGAGACAGAGAGAGAGAACCTTAAGCAGGCTTCACACTCCATGCACAGCAATAAGCCTGATGTGGTGTTCCAACTCACTACTCAGAAATCATGACCTGAGCCAAATTCAAGAGTCGGGCGCTTAACTGACTGAACCAACAAGGCACCCCATATTTTTTAACTTTTTAAAGAATCTCCATACTGTTTTCCAGAGTGGCTGCACCAATTTGCATTCTCACCAACAGTGCAGGAGGGATCCCTTTTTTCCACATCCTCACCAATACCTTTTCTTTCTTATGTTTTTGATTCTGTCATTCTCACAGAGTGAGGTGATACCTCTTTGTAGTTTATATTTGTATTTCTCTAATGTTGAGTGAAGTTGACCAGCTTCTCACGTGACTGCTGGCCATAGGTATGTATTTGGAAAAATGTCTGTTCATATCTTCTGCCCATTTTTAATTGGATTATTGGTTTTTTGGTTGTTGAGTTTGATAAGTTCTTTATACATTTTGAACACTAACCCTTTATCAGATATGTCATTTGCAAATATCTTCTCCCATTCTGTAGGCTGTCTTGAAGTCTTGTTTTTTCCCTTATTGTGCAGAAGCTTATATCAATGAAGTCCCAGTAGTTTATTTTTGGTTTTGTTTCCCTTGCCTCAGGAGACATATCTAGTAAGAAGTTGCTACAACAAATGTCAAAGAGGTTATTGCCTATGCTCTCCTCTAGGATTGTAATGGTTTCCTGTCTCACATTTAGGTCCCTAATCCATTTTGAATTTATTTTTGTATATCATGTAAGAAAGTGGTCCAGTTTCATTCTTTCATATATTGCTGTCCAATTATCCCAACACCGTTTGTTGAAGAGATTCATTTTCCCATGGATATTCTTTCCTGCTTTGTCAAAGATTAGTTGACCATACAGTTGCTGGTTTGTTTCTGGGATTTCTGTTCTGTTCCATTGATCTATGTGTCTATTTCTGTGCCTGTACCATACTGTCTTGATCACTACAACTTTGTAATATAAATTTGAAGTCTGGAATTGTGATACTTTCAGCTTTGCTTTTCTTTTTCAAGATTTCTTTGGCAATTTGGGGTATTTTGTGGTTCCATACAAATTTTAGGGTTGTTTATTTTAGCTCTGTGAAAAAAAATGCTGTTGGTATTTTGATAAGGATTGCATTAAATGTGTGGATTGCTTTGGGTAGTATAGACATTTTAACAATATTTGTTTTTTTCCAATCCATGAGCATAGAATATTTCTCCATTACTTTGTCATCTCCAATTTCTTTCATCAGGGTTTTATAGTTTTCTGAGTACAAATCTTTTATCTTCTTGGTTAGGTTTATTCCTGTGAATCTTATGGTTTTTGGTGCAACTGTAAATGGGATTGATTCTTTGATTTCTCTTTCTGTCGCTTCATTATTGGTGTATAGGAATGCAACAGGTTTCTGTACTTTGTGTATCCTGCAACTTTACTGAATTCATGTATCCGTAATAGCAATTTTTTTTTTTTGGTGGAGTCTTTTGTGTTTTCTTTCTTTTTTTTTTTTTTTAAGATTTTATTTATTTATTCATGAGAGACAGAGAGAGAGACAGAGGCAGAGGGAGAAGCAGGCTCCCCGCGGAGCAGGGAGCCCAATGCGGAACTCGATCCCAGGACCCTGGGATCACAACCTGAGCCGAAGGCAGACGCTTAACCGACTGAGCCACCCAGGCGTCCCTGTCTTTTGTGTTTTCTATATAGAGTATCATGTCATCTGCAAATAGTGAAAATTTTACTTCTTCCTTGCTGATTTGGATGACTTTTTTCCCTTTTTGTTGTCTTATCACTAAGGCTAGGACTTCCAGTACTTTGCTAAAAAACAGTGGTGAGAGTGGACATTTCTGTCTTATTCATGACCAAAGGGGAAAAGCTCTCAATTTTTCCCAATTGAGGACGATTTAGCTGTGGGTCTTTCATATATGGCCTTTATTATGTTGAGGTATATTCCCTCTAAATCTACTTTGTTGAGGGTTTTTATCCTGAATGGATGTTGTACTTTGTCAAATGCTTTTTCTGCATCTATTGAAAGGATCATACAGTTCTTATCTTTTCTTTTATCAGTGTGGTGTATCACCTTGATTAATTTGTGAATATTAAACCACCCCTACATCCCAGAAAAAAATCCCACTTGATTGTGGTGAGCGATTCTTATATTGAACTGTTGAATTTGATTTGTTAGTATTTTCTTGAGAATTTTTGCATTCATGTTCATGAGGGATATTGGTCTGTAGTTCTCTCTTTTTTAGTGGAATCTTTGTCTGGTTTTAGAATCAGGGTAATGCTGGCCTTGTAGAATGAGTTTGGAAGCTTTCCTTCTATTTTTATTTATTTATTTATTTTGGAACAGTTTGAGTAGAATAGGTATTAACTCTTCTTTAAATGTCTGGTAGAAGTCCCCTGGGAAGCCATCTGGCTGTGGGTTTTTGTTTGTTGGAAGATTTTTGATTACTGATTCAATTTCTTTGCTGGTTATCAGTCTGTTCAAATTTTCTATTTCTTCCTGTTTCAGTTTTGGTAGTTTGCATGTTTCTAGGAATGTATCCATTTCTTCCAGGTGGTCCAATTTGTTGGCATATAGTTTTTCATAATATTCTCTTAAAATTGTTTCTATTTCTCAGGTATTGGTTGTTATTTCTCCTCTCTCATTTGTGATTTTATTTATTTGTATCTTTTCTCTTTTCTTTTTGATAAGTCCAGTTAAGGATTTTTTAATTTTGTTAATTCTTTCAAAGAACCAGCTTCTGGTTTCATTTTTCTGTTATATTGTTTTATTTAGTTTCTATATCATTTATTTCTGCTCCAATCTTTATTATTGCCCTTATGCTGGTTTTAGGCTTCAGTTTGTTTTTCTTTTTCCAGGTCCTTTAGGTGTAAGGTTAGGTTGTTTATTTGAGATTTTTCTTGCTTCTTGAGATAGGCCTGTATTGCTATATACTTCCCTCTTAGGACCACTTTTGCTGTATCCCAAAGATTTTGGACTTTAGTATTTTCATTTTCATTTTCATTTTCACTTGCTCCAGGTATTTTTTTACTTCTTCTCTGATTTCCTGCTTGATCCATTCATTTTTTTAGTAGGATATTCTTTAACCTCTATGTATTTATGGTCTATCCAAATGTTGTCTTGTGGTTAACTTCAAGTTTAATAGTGTTGTGGTCTGAAAAAAAATGCATGATGTAATCTCAATCTTTTTCTACTTGTTGAGGCCATATTTGTGACCTAGTATGTGATCTATTCTGGAGAATGTCCAAAGTGCACTCAAAAAGAATGTGCATTCTGCTGCTTTAGGATGAAATGTTCTGAAAATATTGATAGTCCATCTGTTCCAGTATGTCATTCAAAGCCATTGTTTCCTTGTTGATTTTCTGCTTAGATGATCTGTCCATTGATTCAAGTGGGGTTTTAAAGTTCCCTACACACACACACACACACACACACACACAAGTCTCCTACAATTATTGTATTACTATCAATGAGTTTATGTTTGTTATTAATTGATTTATGTATTTGGGTTTTCCCATGTTGGGGGCATAAATATTTACAATTATTCAATCTTGTTAGATAATCCCCTTTAAAATGATATAGTGCCCTTCTTCATCTCTTGTTATAACCCTTGGTTTAAAATCTAGTTTGTCTGATATAAGTATTGCTACTCCAACTTTCTTTTGATGTGCAATTGCATGGTTAATGATTCTCTATCCCCTCATTTTCAATCTGGAGGTATCTTTAGGTCTAAAATTAGTGTCTTGTAGGCAGCATATCAATGGGTCTTATTTTTTTGTTTGTTTGTTTTCCATTCTGATACCCTATGTCTTTTGGTTGGAGCAACATTTACATTCATAGTAATTATTGATAGATCTGATTTTAATGCTATTTTATTATTTATTTTATCATTGTTTCTGGTTCCTTTCTAGTCTTTATCACTTTTGATCTTTCTTTCTCATTCAAAGAGTCCCCTTTAATGTTTATTGCAGGGCTGGCTTAGTGGTCACAAACTCCTTTAGTTTTTATTTGTCTGGAAAACTCTTTATCTCTCCTTCTAGCTAACCTTGCTAGATAGAGTATTCTTAGCTACAGATTTTTCCCATTCAGTACTTTCAATACACCATGCCACTCCCTCTGGCTTGCCATGTTTCTTTTAAAAGATCCACAGTACAACTATTGAGTCATTGAACACTACATCAAAAACTAATGATGTACTATATGGTGGCTAACTGAACATACTAAAAAAAAAGAAAGAAAGAAAGAAAGATCTGTAGCTAGCTTTATGGATCTTCCCTTGTAAGTTATGGACTTCTTTTTTCTGTGTGCTTTTAGGACTTTTTTCTTTATCACTACATTTTGCTAATTTAACTACAATACGTTTTGGTGTTTGCCTGCTTTTGCTGATTTTGATGGGAGTTCTCTGTGCCTCCTGGATCTGGGTGTCTATTTCCTTCCCAGATTAGGGAAGTTTTTTCAGCTATTATTTCCTCAAATAAACCTTCTGCCCCCCACCCCCTTGTGTCTCTTCTTCTGGGAATCCTATGATACAGATGTTATTACATTTGATGGAGTCTCTGAGTTTCCTAAGTCTATTCTCATGTTACATAATTCTTCTTTCTCTTTTTTGTTCACCTTCATTATTTTTCATTATTTTATCTTCCATATCACTTATTTGGTTCTCTACTTCTTCCATCTTTGTGGTTATTACAACTAGCCTGTTTTGAATCTCAGTTATTGACTGTTGTTTTTTTTTTTAACTCTTTTATCTCTGTGGTAAGAATTTTCCTGCTTTTCTTAAACCCAGCTAGTATCCTTATGACTGTTGCTTTAAATTCTCCTTCAGGTATATTACTTATATCTGTTTTGATAGATCTCTGGCCATGATTTTGTTCTTTCTTTTGGGATGAATTCCTCTGTCTTGGCATTTTATCTACATCTCTGTCTTCTGTGTGTTTAGAAAAGCCTGTTATGTTTCCTGGTTCTGAGAGTAATGAATTTATGAAGAAGAAGTGGTATAATGTCCAGGGCCTGGCACTTCAGGGAGTGTCTCTGGTGTGTGCTGCATGTACTCTGCTGCTATATTTTGGCTGCCATATCCTTCAGACCAGTCATCTGCAGAGACTCTCCTTGCCTGCAGTGGGCAGTGTTTGGGCCTTGGCCAGAGTGTGGCAAGTTTTCATTAGGTGTGCTCTGGTCTGTTTGTAAATGAGATCTAATGTGTTTACACTAGAACTAAGCTTTGCAGAATGCTATGGTCAATAGCATGATTGTGCAGGGGTTCTGCTGGTCTTCTGGGGAAGGGACAAACTCACTGGGCCTTAGGCACACTTGCCTGAGAAAGCAGTAGCAGCAGAGTGCAGGGGGCAGGACTTGTTGTAAACAGATTAGGCAGCCAGTGTTGGCACTGTGCTGTTTACTGAGGTTGGTTTTTGCTGAGGGGCAGGGGAAGGAAATAGTGCCAGCCAGGTCCTTTGTCCCAGGAAAGGTGTCTCCATGCTTGCTGCTCTCAGGGAAGCACTCCCAGAAGAACAAATAATTTCCCCTTATGCATCCCAGGCATTTTTCAAATCGCTGGTTTCATGCTATCTGTTTCTGTGTTGCTTGCCTGCCTGGAACAGTGCAGTGCACTTTGGGCTCTATCCCTGCCAAGCAGACTGACTTTTAAAACTCCAAACTTTAGGGACATGCTGTGGCACGTGCCTGCACTGGTCTTCTGGGGGAGGGTCTTGCTGCATTGGGACAGATGCAGGTTTGACCAAAAAGAGCAGTTGTAACAGGTGCAGGGGCATGAGATTTGGAGCAAAGCAGACTAAACAGCCTGTGTCCATCCAGGTTAGCTGCCCTCAGCAGGTGTCTCTGCACCTATTCTGAGGGGCAGGGGAAGGAAATGGCACCCACCAGCTCTTTTATCCCTGGAGAGGCATCTTTGAACACCACCTCTCAAAGATGCACTCCAAGAAGAGCAAACAGTGTCTCCCTGTGCACCTTAGGTGATCCTTGGATGACAACATCTCCTCCTGGGTTGTTTGCCTGCCTTCTTTCCAGACATAGGGAATGCACCCTCAAGTCTCTGTCCCAGCCAAACCCACTGACTTTTTAAAACTCCAGTCTTTGAGCCCCACTGGTTGCAAAAATTCATGAAAATCAACCTTTCTCATTTTTCCAGCCAATGACTTTGGGGAAGTGTTCTCCTTGTGCATATCCTTGTGTGCTCCACTCTCTCTCACCTTTCTCTGTGACCAGGGATCCCTCCCCTCTGTAACACCTGTGATCCATTTCTCCTCCAAACCATGTCTCCACATTTCCTACCTTCCTCAATGTGTCCTCTTTTCTCCCTCTAGGGTCTCCCTCTAAGGCCAATTTCTTGGGTATTCAGAATTATTTGATAGTTATCTAGTTGTATTCAAGGGATGAGACAAGCCTAGGGTCCTACTATGTTGTCATCTTAACTCCACCTCTGTTTTAGAGCTTTTAAAATATACACTCTTCTGTCTTCAACTACAGTAAATCTGTAGCTCCAGCTCACATTTTTCTCTTTAGATCCTAACGTACATTTACTTCTTTTTTTTATTATGTTATGTTAATCACCATACATTATATCATTTTTTGTTTGTTTGTTTTTTGTTTGTTTGTTTGTTTTTTAAAGATTTTATTTATTTATTTGAGACAGAGAGAATGAGAGAGAGAGAGCATGAGATGGGGGAGGGTCAGAGGGAGAAGCAGACTCCCTGCCGAGCAAGGAGCCTGATGCGGGATTGGATCCCAGGACTCCAGGATCATGACCTGAGCCAAAGGCAGTCGCTTAACCAACTGAGCCACCCAGGCGCCCACATCATTTGTTTTTGATGTAGTGTTCCATGATTCATTGTTTGTGTATAACACCCAGTGCTCCATGCAGAACGTGCCCTCTTTAATACCCATCACCAGGCTTTGTGTGCTTCACAGCTTACCCAAATTCACTACACTTCCCAGTCAAACTTATTTTCCATCCCATATTCCCAAAGTTGATTATTGACTCCATCATCAATCCTGCCATCCAAACTAGAGATCTTAGAATCATTCATGACTTTTCTTTATCACTCTCATCAAATTCATTGGATGCTGTGGCATTGCCCAGAAATTTTTATTTTTAACTAGTACCCCAGGTGACCCTCACATAGTGTTTGGTGGGCCTTCTTTAAGAAACACTCCCTGTTCCATGGAAAGGGGGCATCTTTTCCATGTTTATTTTATTTTTCCTGGCTTATTCCCTGGTCTGTAAATATGCTCAAATTATCCCCACTAGAAAGAGAATTCTCACTCAATCTCTTTACCCTGTATTCTTTTATAGCTAAGATCTCCTGAAGAAATAAGCCCATATTGGTTGCCTATTTCCTCATTCTCATTCACTTTTCTTTTCTTTGCAATCCAGTGTTTGTCCCCACCACTCCACATATACTTTTATTACCCTTAAAACAAGCAAGATCCACCAACTAACCCAAACTCTAACCCTCTAATGAAGCCTATAGAGCCCTGTGTGTCTTATTCCACCACCTCTCTTCCACTGTCTGTCTCATTTGCTGCTTTCTTATAGTTTCCTAGTCTTTTCCTAGTCTTTTCTTAAGAAAGTCTCCTAGGCTTTCTTATAGTTTCTTTTTTATTTTATTTTATTTTATTTTATTTTATTTTATTTTATTTTATTTTATTTATTTGAGAGAGAGAGAATGAGAGAGAGAGAGAGAGAGAGAGCGCATGAGAAGGGGGAGGGTCAGAGGGAGAAGCAGACTCCCTGCCGAGCAGGGAGCCCTATGCGGGACTCGATCCCGGGACTCCGGGATCATGACCTGAGCCGAAGGCAGTGGCTTAACCAACTGAGCCACCCAGGCGCCCCAGTTTCTTATAGTTTCTTGATATGCAGAACTCTTTCCTTCCTCGGGGCCTTTGCACTGCTCCCATCTGGAACCCTTGCTTCCTCCTCATAGGTTGTCATTTGGATATCAGAGAGAGGCCTCGCTTCCTTACCTGATTTAAGGTAAGGCTCATTATTATTCTCTTTCTTATAATTCCTGTTCTTTTTCTTGAGAGTACGTTGAATAAACTATATCTATCTGTATTATATCATCTATCTATCTATCTATCTATCTATCTATCTATCTATCATCTATCTATCCATATATATCTATATCTATATCATCTATTTATCTATCATCTATCATCTGTCATCTATTATCTATCTATATCTATCTATCTATCTATCTATCATCTATCATCTATCTATCTATCATCTATCTATCTATCATCGTCCCTCTCTATGAACTTCAAAGGATAGGAGCTGCATTTGTGTAGGTTATCACTATACCAAGACCAGTTCCTGGAACAGTTGCCTTGCTTGTAGAAAAAGTGAATGAATGAAGATGTTTTGTCAGAGGTAACTAATAACCCCTTTGCTTCCAAGTTCTGTGCCTGGATGAAAAAGTGAGCTAGCAGAAAATCTTTGACTCAGCATTCCACACCTCCCCCACCCCCAGATGTTCTGAGTTCCCTGATAATTTTTGTTGCTGTGTCTGATCTCCATGTTAGAAAGGTCTTGGGGAGTTTTGTTTTTAACAATTTCACTCAACAGAAAAAACTAAGTCCAATTTCTTCTTCTGTACAGAAAGATGGTACTGCTGATGTTAAGTGAATGAACTCAAGGGCGAATTACAGTACCTACCAGATGCCATCTTCCTGTGTATTGCTGTGATTTCCAGGTTTCCTTTAGAAATGAAAGTTTTAAGAGTTAGAAGGTTTTGCCTTTCAGCATTCTTCCACATGCCACCTTGGCTCCTGAGTGCAGTGCCTAATAGCGGTTCCTTTCTTTTTCTTTTCTTTTCTTTCTTTTTTCTTTCTTTCTGAATTTCACTTTCCTTCTGGGGGGTATAAATATGCTAACAATAAAATATTCAAGTGAGTAATAATGTGTGCAATGTACATTGCCAGCGTTCCTAATAGCTATTAGATGGTGATGGGACTTAACTATTCTGGATGGAGGACTTAAACAATCATTAAAAAAAAGCTGGTGTCTGTCTAGATATCTTAAATGCACACACACACAATGAAAACTTCAACAAATCATTGTATCTGTCCGTCTAGATGCTTTCTTAGCAGATGAGACACTGACACTCTGAGTGAGAATTTGGGTACTTTGTTGTTTCTTTTATTATTTAAGAATGTTTTGAAATGTAATACAAAAGAAATGAAGGTAAAAAATATAATTATTCAAAAAAGGAAAGTGGTCACCATTGTTAAATAACAAGACTAGAAAACCCATGAGAATTACTTGCCTAGAATTAGTTTAGGAGAATGGCTAGGTATGAAATAAACTAATGAATCATTGAAAACTACATCAAAAACTAATGATACAGTGGCTAGCTGAACATAATAAAAAAAGAAAGAAAGAAAAAGAGAAACCAGTGGGAAGGCAGGTGTGACATCATGGCAAGAATGAGTGCTTTGTTTCCAAACTGATGTTAGTTTTCATTCCAATTTGCTACTTTTCTGCTGTGGGACAATTTATACAATCTATTCCAACATCAATTTTTTTGTTTATTTATAAGGAAGAAAAATACATATTCTACTGGGTTACTAGTGAGATTAAAATGAAATATCCATTCCATAAAAAATAAGTTAAATATTAAAAAGAAATATAATATGGCTTGCTATACGCTTACTTGTATGTGCTTTATACACAAAATGCTGAAGAGATACAGGAGGTCTTGAGGTCACACAAGTCAATTGTTAGTATGTCTTTGCTACTCCTTGCAGTTTCCAGTGTCACTGTCAGCTCAATCCAGGTCCTTTATATAGTTTGTCTGAATTATTGGGGATGAATTGTTCCCACTTCTAGGCCTCAATAGCTGATCAGATGAGGACAAAGGGTCATTCATAAATGCACTGAACATCTACCATTCTGTGTTAGGCCTGGTGTGCTAGGTGCCTGAGCCAGTGTGATGAAGACCCAATGCTACCTCATGGACGCACAGAGAAGGTTGTGCCAAAACTCTTAGATTTAGTGATGGGACCAGAAAAAGATTCACAGAGAAGAGTGAATTGGGGAGAAAGGTGGTGAGTTCTAACTTGAACACTAAGGGCTTGCATTTTCAAAGTGCTATTTAGACAGTGATGCCCAATAAACAAATAGGCCCTAGAGACTGGAACAAAGGTAGAGTCCAGAGTCTAAGAAGGACTCCAGAGGCAGGCCCAAAGTAGGACTGAAGTCCTACTATGTGATGTATCTGCTAAGAAAATTTACACAGAAAAGGGGAAATTTCTGAGAATCGAAGTTTAAAGAGGGCTCATGAATTTGGGGTGTATAGTAAGAAATAAAATAGTAAAGGAGAAATGCATTGAGGCCAGAAAACAGCTTTGATGTGATGAGAGATGCTGGGGACAATTGTTCCTCAGAGCAAGGAAGATGAAAATTATCTGCAAGGGCTATGGAATCAAGGGATGTGAGGGGTCGAGGCTGCAAGGGAGCCTGATCTGGGGGGTGTGGGTGGTCAATGAAAAGGGAAAATGTGAGAGAAGAGACTGATAATGCTGGGTATCAAAAGATGGTTCTCCAAATGGAGTTGACTGCAAAAGAAAGCAACAAGAGAAGAGGATAGCTAAGAAGACATGAGATGAGGTGGAACGAAGAGAAAGTAGAGAAAGTTTTACAATACTGGGAGGAGAAGTAATTTGATAAAAATGAAGGGGGCGGAGATGTCACTGGGGGCTTGAAGAGGGTGACACATACTGGGAGCAGTCACTTTAGATAATGCATGATAAAGTTAAGAAAAGATTAAATGAAAAAGGCTGAGTATTCCCTCTGAGGGCCAAATTATAGTTAGCACACATTTTGAGAATCAAAACAGCACAGTTTTATTTTCTTCCAGAAATTCTTGGACAAGAAAAGGGTGATAGGTTGCAAAAGCAGAAATTCTAAGGTCCTAAAAAGTCAATGATTTCAAATGACTAACCATGGAGTCCAGCCTGAGTAGATGTAAAAGTGATGGCCAAAAGGGGAAGAAAAGCCAGGAGAACACAGAAGGTTTTAAAGACATGACACTGCATTGAGATGAATACTTCCATACCCTTGGAAGGAGATATTCCATTTCAAAAGACAGTAATGTTCCCCTTTTCCCCTTACTTGCTTCCCCCTTCCTCATGGGTGATGATTGATGTGGGAAACAAAGGCAGAACAAAGACTGTTGAATTTCCTAACTACCTAGACCCCACTGACAAGTCTGAAACAGGCAGAGTGACATTCTTCTAGGGACACAGTGCAATGGCCTCCATGTTGACATTTTGCTAAGGGCAAAAGGCAATCCTAGCCCAACCCCCCCCACCTCCGACCCTGTAAGCCTACTTTAACATAAAAATTCCTTAAGAAATTCCTTTATCTCTACCCCCCAAGGTACGTGTTGACAATCATCCCCCAAGCATATGGCCCACCGATATATATCTGAAGGGTCTCATGACTAAGGATTTATTAGACAGTAATAAATGACATTTTCCCAAGAATAGCTAGCCTCCTCAAGGTCCTGGAAACCTTGCTTTCAAATTCCTTAGAGACTTACACTATCCCTAACCCCCTCCCAACTTGAAGGTACATAATGGATCACTCCTCATGACCCCAGTTCAGCTCTTTCTGCCCATGGGTCTTGTCCCCGTACTTTAATAAAATCACCTTTTTGTACCAAAGATATCTCAAGAATTCTTTCTTGGCTGTCAGCTTCAAACCCTAACATTCTTTCCTACATTAATGAATTGTAGCCAGAGACACCTGAGAGAAGCCCATATATATATATATATTTTTTTAATTTTATTATGTTATGTTAGTCACCATACAATACATCATTAGTTTTTGATGTGGTGATCCACGACCCATTGTTTTTGTATAGCACCCAGTGCTCCATGCAGTATGTGCCCTCCTTAATACCCATCACCAGGCTAACCAATACCCCCAACCCCTCCCCTCTAAAACCCTGTTTGTTTCTCAGAGTGGCTTCCCTGGGATGCCCAGGTCTCCCTTACCTTATGCAAATGTCTACACTGCAGGAGAGGATGTTGCACTAATTAAGGGCTTGGGATTGAATAAAGCACATCCATAATGTCTGTCAATGTTAACAAACTACCAAAATCATAAAGGTGATTAATAATAACAATGCTCTCCTGCAAGTAATACAATCTCACACATATACCAAGTCATTGATCTAATCTGTTAGCGTCCTGGAGGATTTAAACAGCCCAAGATGAAAGCTGTGCCTTTTCCATGTCCTGAAAGGTATATATATGCCCTACTGCCTACCTCTCAATATAGAAGGTTATAATTAATCACAGAGATGTGGCTGAATGCAGTACCATTCCTTCTGTTGTTTCTTGCTGCCAGGAAAGAAAACAGCAGCCCCTGAAAGACCTGTAAAAGCATCTCTGTTGCCATGTGAAGCATTGGCTTTAAATCCCTGTTACTCAGTCCTGCCTCCCTGCTGTCTTGGCTTTCCTTTTTCTGTTCTTTCCTTTTCTCTTGGCTTGCCAAATTTGGGCTTAGTCAGTGCTGTGGTGTTAACACTGCAGCTCATAATGAGCCAACTCATGCTGACTCAGAACCAAAGAGCCGGATCAGCACTCTACCTAGAACCAAGGACAAAAGCAGGGGTCAAGATACTTGGGCTAGATATGTTTCCTGGAGTGCCTCTCTTTGTTCAAAATTCTATAGATGCCTGAGGGGAGAAGGCAGAGACAATGTGAGAGGAGATAAACTCCCAAGAGGAAGATTCTATTTCACTAGTAAAGAAAGATTGCAAGTTTTAATCTGGGTGTGTGTATGTGTGAGTATGTTTGTGCATGCATGTATGGTTTTTTTTTAAAGATTTTATTTATTTATTTGAGAGAGGGAGAATGGGAGGGATAAAGGAGGGGAGGGTCAGAGGGAGAAGCAGACAACCCCGCTGAGTGAGGACCCAAATGTGGGACTCAATCCTAGGACTCCAGGATCATAACCTGAGCCAAAGGCAATCGCTTAACCAATTGAGCCACCCAGGCGCCCTCATTTTAAACATCTGTTTAAAAAACAGAGTATGTTTTTTAAAACAACTCTGAATATGTAAATTATTTTTAATTGAAAAATTTACTGATATAGTTATAGATTCACATATAATTATAAGAAATAATACAGAGAGATCCTATATTTACTTTCCCAGTTTTCCCCAGTGGTAATATTTTGTGAACTTATAATATCAAAACCAGGATACATTGATACAATGCATATTTCATATTTTCCAGTTTTATTTATACTTATTAGTGTATGTATGTGCATGTGTATGTATTTAGTTATATACAATTTGATTTCATTTTAGGTTTGTATATTATCCACCACAGTTAGGATACTGAAAGTTTTATCATCCCTAGAACACCCCCACCCCCATTTTGCTCTTTCATAACCACATCCACCTTCCCCCACTCCTATCCCCATCCTCATCCTTGCCCCTAAGCCCTGTTAACCTTGTTCTCCATTTCTAAAATTTTGTCATTTCAAAACTGTTATATAAAGGAAATCATACAGCACATAACATATATGATTTTTTTTTCACTTAGCATAACTCTTTTGAGATCCATTGAAGTAATTGTGTATATCTAGAATTTGTTCCTTTTAGTTGCTGAGTAGTATTTCATGGTATGCATGAAACAGATGAATTATTTACCCATTTAACTTACCTATATTGTTATAGGTAGTCTCTTCTTTAGAAGATAAGTGAGTCTCTTCTCTAAAAGAGAAGTGAGTCTTTTCTAGTCAGCATTAAAAGTGTTATGTTTTTTCATCTAATTCACCAATCTGTCTTTTTATTGCTATATTTAAACCATTTATATTGAAGGTAAATATTTGTATGTTGACACTTCAGTCTGTCTTTTTATTGTTAATTTTCTGTTTCTTTCCTCTGGTTCTTGTTCCTTTGTTTCTATTTTCTTGCCTTCCTTGGGTTATTTGAACAATTTTTTTGGATTCAACCTTGATTTATTTATAGTGTTCTTGAGTATATTTCTTTGTATAATTTTTTTTGTGGTCATTCTGGGTATTACAATATAAATATGTGACATTACAGTCTACCAGTATCAACATTTTACTACTTTGTGTTAAGTGCAGAGTTTCACTTCTACCTAGATCTCTTTAATTTCTCCTCTTTTAAATTTCATTGGCTTGAGTATCAGATGGTATTAACAATTTTGATTCAATCATCAAACATGATTGATTTATGAAATCCATGAAAAGAAGGATAGTCCATTGTATGTACTCACATTCCTGTTATTTCTGTTGTTTCTTCTTTTCTGATGCTCCAAGATATCTTCTCTTATCAGTCTTTTTCCATTTGACAAATTACTTTTGGCAGTCCTTAAGGGTACATTTGCTAGTAAAAAATCTTTTTTTTTAAATCTGAAAATGTCTTTTTTTCTTTTTATTCCTAAAGGGCAGTGTTCCCAGCCATAATATTCATGGTTGATTTATTTCCCTTTCAATTCTTGAAAATGATGTGACATTTTCTTCTTTTTCCCATGGTTTTAGATGAGAAATCTAATGACATTTGAACATTTTCCTCCTACAGGTAATGTATCATCTCTCTCTAGTTTCTTTCAAGATTTTTTAAATTTGTCTTTGGCAGATATTTCTTTTGGTTTATCCTGTCTGAGGTCCCTCAGGTTCTTGAACTTATAAGTTTGTGTGTGTCATCAAATTTGGGAAGTTTTCAGTTATTTTTTCTTCAAGTACTCATTGAACCCTACTCTCTTCCCTTTTTCTAGGGCTCCAATGACAGAAATGTTTTTTTCATAGTCTTTTAGGTGTCTTAGATTCTGTTTATTTTATTTTTTTACTTTTATTTTATCATGTTAATCACCATACATTACATCATTAGTTTTTGATGTAGTGTTCCATGATTCATTGTTTGCATATAACACCCAGTGCTCCATGCAGAACATGCCCTCTTTAATACCCATCACCGGGCTAACTCAACCTCCCACCCCCCTTCCCTCTAGAACCCTCAGTTTGTTTCTCAGAGTCCATAGTCTTTCATGGTTCTTCTCCCCCTCTGATTTTCCCCGCTTCATTTTTCCCTTCCTACTATCTTTCTTTTTTTTTTTGTAACATATAATATATTATTTGCTTCAGAGGTACAGGTCTATGATTCATCAGTCTTACACAATTCACAGTGCTCACCATAGCACATACACTCCCCATTGTCTAGCACCCAGCCACCTCATCCTTCCCACCCCCCACCACTCCAACAACCCTCAGTTTGATTCCTGAGATTAAGAATTCCTCATATCAGTGAGATCATATGATACATGTCTTTCTCTGATTGACTTATTTTGCTCAGCAAAATACCCTCCAGTTCCATCCACATCGTTGCAAATGGCAAGATTTCATTCCTTTTGATGGCTGTATAATAATTCATTGTATAAATATACCACATCTTCTTTATCCATTCCTCTGTCAATGCACATCTTGGCTCTTTCCATAGTTTGGCTACTGTGGACATTGCTGCTATAAACATCGGGGTGCACGTACCCCTTCAGATCACTATATTCATATCTTTGGGGGTAAATACCCATAGTGCAATTGCTGGATCATATGGTAGTGTTATTTTCAACTTTTTGAGGAATCTCCATACTGTTTTCCAGAGTGGCTGCACCAGTTTGCATTCCCACCAACAGTGTAGGAGGGTTCCCCTTTCTCCGCATCCTCACCAATATCTGTCATTTCCTGAATTAATTTTAGCCATTCTGACTGGTGTGAGGTGGTTTCTCATTGAGGATTTGATTTGGATTTCCCTGATGCCGAGTGATGTTGAGCACTTTTTCATGTGTCTGTTGGCCATTTGGATGTCTTCTTTGAAAAAAATGTCTGTTCAGGTCTTCTGCCCATTTCTAGATTGGATTATTTATTCTTTGGGTGTTGAGTTTGATAAGTTCTTTCTAGATTTTGGATACTAGCCCTTTATCTGATATATCATTTGCAAATATCTTCTCCCATTCTGTCGGTTGTTTTTTGGTTTGTTAACTGTTTCCTTTGCTGGGCAAAAGTTTTTTATCTTGATGAAGTCCCAATAGTTCATTTTGCCCTTGCTTCCCTTGCCTTTGGCAATGTTTCTAGGAAGAAGTTGCTGTGGCTGAGGTCGAAGAGGTTGCTGCCTGTGTTCTCCTTTAGGATTTTGATGAACTCCTGTCTCACACTGAGGTCTTTCAACCACTTGGAGTCTATTTTTGTGTGTGGTGTAAGGAAATGATCCAGTTTCATTCTTCTGCATGTGGCTATCCAATTTTCCCAACACCATTTGTTGAAGAGACTGTCTTTTTGCCATTGGACATTCTTTCCTGCTTTGTCAAAGATTAGTTGACCATAGAGTTGAGGGTCCATTTCTGGGCTCTCTATTCTGTTCCATTGATCTATATGTCTGTTTTTGTGCCAGTACCATGCTGTCTTGATGATGACAGCTTTGTAATAGAGCTGGAAGTCCAGAATTGTGATGCCGCCAGCTTTGCTTTTCTTTTTCAACATTCCTCTGGCTATTCGGGGTCTTTTCTGGTTCCATACAATTTTAGGATTACTTGTTCCATTTCGTTGAAAGAAGTTGATGGTATTTTGATGGGGATTGCATTGAATGTGTAGATTGCTCTAGGTAGCATTGACATCTCCACAATATTTGTTCTTCCAATCCATGAGTATGGAACGTTTTTCCATTTCTTTATGTCTTCCTCAATTTCTGAGTACAGAATCTTTGCCTCTTTGGTTAGATTTATTCCTAGGTATCTTATGGTATCTTATGGTCTTGGGTGCAATTGTAAATGGGATCAACTCCTTCATTTCTCTTTCTTCTGTCTTGTTTGTGCATAAGAATGCCACTGATTTCTGTGCATTGATTTTATATCCTACCACTTACTGAATTCCTGTATGAGTTCTAGCAGTTTGGGGGTGGAGTCTTTTGGGTTTTCTACATAAAGTATCATATCATCTGCAAGGAGTGAGAGTTTGATTTCTTCTTTGCTGATTTGGATGCCTTTTTCTTTTTGTTGTCTGATTGCTGTGGTTAGGTCCTCTAGTACTATGTTGAATAGCAGTAGTGAGAGTGGACATCTCTGCCGTGTTCCTGACCTTAGGGGAAAACCTCTCAGTTTTTCCCCATTGAGAATGATATTCACTGTGCGTTTTCCATAGATGGCTTTTATGATATTGAGATTTGTACCCTCTATCCCTATATTATGAAGTGTTTGAATCAAGAAAAAAATGCTGTACTTTGTCAAATGCTTTTTCTGCATCTATTGAGATGATCATTTGGTTCTTATTCTTTCTTTCATTAATGTATTGTATCACACTGACAGATTTGCAGATGTTGAACCACGTTTGCATGCGAGGAATACCTCGTTCTGGTGAATAATCATTTTAATGTACTATTGGATCCTATTGGTTAGTATTTTGGTAAGAATTTTTGCATTCATGTTCATCAGGGATATTGGTCTGTAATTCTCCTTTTTGATGGGATCTTTGTCTGGTTTTGGGATCAAGGTAATGCTGGCCTCATAAAATGAGTTTGGAAGTTTTCCTTCCATTTCTGTTTTTTGGAACAGTTTCAGAAGAATAGGTATTACTTCTTCTTGACATGTTTGGTAGAATTCCCCTGAGAAGCCATCTGGCCCTGGGCTTTTGTTTGTTGGGAGATTTTGATGACTGCTTCAATTTCCTTAGTGGTTATAGGTCTGTTCAGGTTTTCTATTTCTTCCTGGTTCAGTTTTGGTAGTTGATACATCTCTAGGAATGCATCCATTTCTTCCAGATTATCTAATTTGCTGGCATAGAGTTGCTCATAATATGTTCTTATGATTGTTTGTATTTCTTTGGTGTTTGTTGTGATCTCTCCTCTTTCATTCATGATTTTGTTGATTTGGGTCATTTCTCTTTTCTTTTTGATAAGTCTGGCCAGCAGTTTATCAATCTTGTTAATTCTTTCAAAGAACCAGCTCCTAGTTTCGTTGATCTGTTTTACTGTTCTTTTAGTTTCTATTTCATTGATTTCTGCTCTGATCTTTGTGATTTCTCTTCTCCTGCTGGGTTTAGGCTTTATTTGCTGTTCTTTCTCCAGCTCCTTTAGGTGTAGGGTTAGGTTGTGTACTTGAGACCTTTCTTGTTTCTTGAGAAACGCTTGTATTGCTATATACTTTCCTCTTAGGACTGCCTTTGCTGCATCCCAACGATTTTGAACAGTTGTGTTTTCATTTTCATAGGTTTCCATGAATTTTTTAAATTCATCTTTAATTTTCTGGTTGACCCATTCATTCTTCAGTAGGATGCTCTTTAGCCTGCATGTATTTGAGTTCTTTCCGACTTTCCCCTTGTGATTGAGTTCTAGTTTCAAAGCATTGTGGTCTGAAAATAGGCAGGGAATGGTCCCAATCTTTTGCTACCAGTTGAAACCTGATTTGTGACCTAGGATGTAATCTATTCTGGAGAATGTTCCATGGGCACTAGAGAAGAATGTGTTGCTTTGGGATGGAAGGTTCTGAATATGTCTGTGAAGTCCATTTGGTCCAGTGCGTCATTTAAAGTCTTTACTTCCTTGTTGATCTTTTGCTTAGATGATCTGTCCATTTCAGTGAGGGGGGTGTTAAAGTCCCCCACTATTATTGTGTTGTTGTCTATGTGTTTCTTTGTTTTTGTTATTAATTGGCTTATGTAATTAGCTGCTCCCATGTTAGGGGCATAGATATTTACAATTGTTAGATCTCCTTGTTGGACAGACCCTTTAAGTATGATATAGTGTCCTTCCTCATCTCTTATTATAGTCTTTGGTTTAAAATCTAAATTGTCTGATATAAGGATTGCCACCCCAGCTTTCTTTTGATGTCCATTACCATGGTAAGTGGTTTTCCATCCCTTCACTTTCAATCTGGGGGTGTCTTTGGGTCCAAAATGAGTCTCTTGCAGACAGCATATTGATGGGTCTTGTTTTTTTTTATCCAATGTGATACCCTGTGTCTTTTGTTTGGGGCATTTAGCCCATTTACATTCAGGGTAACTATTGAAGGATAGGAATTTAGTGCCATTGTATTGCCTGTAAGGTGACTGTTACTGTATATTGTCTGTGTTCCTTTCTGGTCTATGTTGCTTTTAGGCTCTCTCTTTGCTTAGAGGACCCCTTTCAAGATTTCTTGTAGGGCTGGTTTTGTGTTTGCAAATTCCTTTAGTTTTTGTTTGCCCTGGAAGTTTTTTATCTCTCCTTCCATTTTCAATGACAGCTGAGCTGGATATAGTATTCTTGGCTGCATATTTTTCTCATTTAGTGCTCTGAAGATATCCTGCTAGTCCTTTCTGGCCTGCCAGGTCTCTGTGGATAGGTTTGCAGCCAATCTAATGTTTCTACCACTGTAGATTACAGACCCTTTGTCCCAAGCTGCTTTCCGCATTTTCTCTTTGTCTCTGAGACTTGTAAGTTTTACTAGTAGATGTCAGGGTGTTGACTTATTTTTATTGATTTTGAGGGGGGTTCTCTGTGCTTTTTGGATTGATGCCTGTTTCCTTCCCCAAATTAGGGAAGTTCTCTGCTATAATTTGCTCCAATATACCTTCTTACCTTCTCTCTCTTTTTCTTCTGGGATCCCAATTATTCTAATATTGTTTCATCTTATGGTATCACTTATCTCTCGAATTCTGTCCTCGTGATCCTGTAGTTGTTTATCTCTCTTTTTCTCAGCTTCTTTATTTTCCATCATTTGGTCTTCTGTATCACTAATTCTCTCTTCTATCTCATTTATCCTAGCAGTTACAGCTCCCATTTTGATTGCACCTCATTAATAGCCTTTTTGATTTCAACTTGGTTAGATTTTAGTTCTTTCATTTTTCCAGAAAGGGTTTCTCTAGTATATTCCACGTTTTTTTCAAGTCCAGCTAGTATCTTTATGATCGTCATTCTGAACTCTAGTTCTGACATCTTACTAATGTTCGTATTGATTAGGTCCCTGGCAGTCAGTACTGCCTCTTGTTTTTTTTTTTTTTTTGAGGTGAGTTTTTCCACTTTTCATTTTGTCCAGAGAGAATAGATGAATGAGATAACAAAATGCTAACAGGGTAAACAGCGACCCCAGAAAAATATACACTAAACAAATCAGAAGAGGCCTGAAACCAGGGGAAAAGAAAGGGAAAGAAAGAAGAAAGAAAAAAAAAGGAAAAAAAAAGAATATGATCATATATGTTTGGGCTGGTGAATAGATCAGTGCCACACACTAGATTTTCAGCAATTTTGATCTGTTAGAAGAAACTCCTCCCAAAATTTTAAAGAAAGAAAAACCTATATATGTATAAAAATAAGGGTAAATATGATGAAGGGATAGAGTATTAATGTAAAGATGAAAATTATAAAAGATTTTATAAAAGGAATTGATAAGAAGTTGGTTGAAAAATGGGAGAAGAGAAATTTAAAAAAAGGGGGAGAGAATGTGATCAGGCAGGAGACTAGAACAAAGCATACACTAGAGATTTAAGGTATATTTTGATCTGTTAGAAGAAACTGTAACCCCAAATTTTAAAGAGAGAACAACTACAATGAAGGGATAGAATACAATTCTAAAAAGGAAAAATAAAAAAGATTTTTTAAAAAGGGATTGATAAGATGGTTGAAAAAGGGAAAAAGCAAACTTCAAAAAAAATAGAAAAAGAAAAAAAGGAAAATTAAAAAAATTAACTTCGAAAGAATAAGGAATCAGTGGATAAAAAGCCATGAATTCTATGTGCTGTATTCCCCTAGCGCTGGAGTTCTGCCATTCTCATTGATTGGTAAACTTGGTCTTGGCTGGCTGTTCTTGCTGATCTGGGGGAGGGGCCTGTTGCAGTTGTTCTCAAATTTCTTTGCCAGAGGTGGAATTGCCCCACCCTTGCTGGGGCTGGGCTAAGTAATCTGCTCAGGTTTGCTCTCGGGAGTTTTTGTTCCCTGCAAGCTTTCTGTACAGCTTTGGAGGATGAGAGTGAAAGTGGTAGCCTCCCAATCTCTGCCCTGGAGGAGCAGAGAACTCAGGGCCCCACTCCTCAGTGAACCCCCAGAGAAAAGCAGTCAATCACTCCCATCTTCCCGGTCTCTGGCTGCACTGTGTGCTCACCTGGCCTGTGACCGAGCATTTCTCTCTCTGGCACATGACCCCGTGTGGAGTCTCCAAACCCAGCAGAGTCCTGCAGTATGCTCCCATGCCGCTCCTCCCGGTGGAGGAAGGGGGTCTCCCTGGATCTGCCACCTGTTGGATCCCTGCTGGAAGAGCAGTGGCCTGACTGTGCTGTAGATCATGGTTTACGGCAACCCTGAGCTGAGAGCCCACTCCTTGGCTCCATCTTTGCAGCCAGCTTCCCTGCTCTGATCCTTGGGAGCTCTGCCACACTCATGCACCCCCAGTCTTTCTGTGACTCTGAGGGTCCTGAGACCACGCTGCCCCATCGAGGTTTCCATCCCCTGCTTAGCCACTGGAGCGACGTCCGTCAGTGGAGCCGACTTTTAAAATTTCTGATTTTGTGCTCTGCTGCTCTATCACTTGTGGGTAGCCAGCTGAGGAGGCTCCCTCCCCCTGTGGTCTATCCTCCCAAATATGGCCTTGGATTCACTTCTCCGCACGTCCTACCTTCCAGAAAGTGGTCGCTTTTCTGTTCAGAGAGTTGCTGCTATTCTTTTCTTCAATCTCCTGTTGAGTTTGTAGGTGTTCAGAATGGTTTGATCCCTATCTAGATGAATTCCTGGGACCAGACAAAATTTAGGTCTCCTACTCCTCCGCCATCTTGCTCTTCCCACTCTGTTTATTTTTTCAAGTCTATTTCTCTCTGTTGTTTAGATCATCTGTCCAAATTGGGCAAACTATATCCTCCAGTTCTGTAATTCTACCCTCTGTCATTACCATTATACTAGTGAGCCCAATCAGTGAGGTTTTTTTTTTTTTTTAATTGCTATTGTATTTTTCAGTTCTTTAATTTCCATTTTGGTCTATTTTTGTAATTTATATTTCTTTGGTGAGATTTTGTAATTGTTTTTATTTGCTTAAGAAAATTTGTTATTAATTGTTGGAGCATTTTTATAGCAGCTGTTTTAAAATCCTTATCAGATAATTTCAACTTATTCAATTTCAGATCTTATTCATCTCAGTGTTAATGTCAGTTGATTTTCTTTTCTCATTCCAGTTGTGTTCTTAGTTTGTGACATGGCAGGTAATTTTTTTGTTGTATTCTTTTTTTAAAAAACATTATTTATTTATTTGACAGAGAGAGAGAACGAGAGAGGGGACACAAGTAGGGGGAGTGGAAGAGGGAAAAGAAGGCTTTCCACCAAGCACGGAGCCTGATGTGGGGCTCATCCCAGGACCCTGGGATCATGACCTGAGCCAAAGGCAGACGCTTAATGACTGAGCCATGCAGGCACCGCTTTTTGTTGTATTCTTGACAATTTGTCTATTGTGTTAGGAGACTCTTTAAATCTTACTTAAATGTTTAATTTTAACAGGCAGTTACCCTGTCTAGGTTTAATACAGAAGTTCTGGCTTACTTTTCCAGGCTGTGGTTTCACATCAGTTTTATTTCAGAGCCTTGTCTTAGGTCTTCTTGATTCATCTACTGGTGTTGGGGCTTCCACTCCCTCTTAGTGTTGCCTGAGGGAGTGGAATAGGTTTCCCCAGACTGAACTACTAAGTGTCTTAGACGAAGAAGAGTCTCAGGCCCATGGTGACAAAGAAGCTTCCTGGACTGGGTCACCTGTCATGGTGGCATTTTTCTGCTGGTTCTGCCCACCCAACAAGTATGTCAGGGAATCTCAACATAGTGGGGTCTTTTGTTTGTATTTTCCCTAGACTGTAAACCTACATAGGGAAAACCAAGACTAGTAGACAGTAGTTGTGCAGCTGTCACTCTTGTGAATGGCACAGGATAGACTGTGTAAGGAGGCAATTGTGGTGGGATGGTTGTGTTATTGTTCTCCAACACCCAGAGTCTTTTTGAAATTTAGCTTATCCATGTGACTCACCTGGCTAACAAAACACAAGCAGGAATGAGTGTCACCTACAGGTGGAAGCATTGAGAGCCAGGAGGATCTTTGCTTCTCACTCTTCCCTCTGTCACAGTCACTGATGATGTTTCAGATGGTGGCTGTTCCATCAGCCCACATCCCACAGTGGGAATGATGACAGCTCAGAGCAGAGCCCACGCAGATCTAGGAAAGCACATTGATGTGAGTGATATAAATGAACAGGACCCTTTGTGTGAATCGTGAAGATTTGCGGTGTTTTTTGTCACCATGGCATCACTTAGCCTACTCTGCAGTGAATTTTGCTTAAAGGAAAAATTGAGTGAAGAAGCAAATCCTGATAACCCTGGAGGGTACTAGAAATGCACAAAACCATGTACCTTAACAATTACATAAATTAAGCAGTTCGTTAATTCAGCTTGTGTTCTTTTTTTTTTTTTAAAGATTTTATTTATTTATTTATTTGAGACAGAGAGAATGAGAGAGAGAGAGAGCACATGAGAGGGGGGAGGGTCAGAGAGAGAAGCAAGCTCCCTGCCGAGCAGGGAGCCCGATGCGGGACTCGATCCAGGGACTCCAGGATCATGACCTGAGCTGAAAGCAGTCGCTTAACCAACTGAGCCACCCAGGCACCCCAGCTTGTGTTCTTTAGTTAAACATAACAAATGGGGTTTTACTTTACAGAAATGAAAATCTGTAAGTTTGGTTTGATAGCATCTGTCTATATTAGGCTACCTAAATAGTCTATAAAGATATTTGCAATGTAGTGTGCTTTCCAGTAGGAGAACAGAGAAATGAAGCTATTTCCAGAGAAATCTTTATTTCTGTTTCCACCTGCTCTGGTCTGAATATTCTCCCCTCCGTCCCCCGCCAAATTCATTTGTTGAGCTCTAAAGCTCAATGTAATGGTATTAAGATGTGGGGGTCTTTGGGAGATGATTAGGTCATGAGGACTCCGCATATTAATTATGAGATTAATGCCCTTAAAAAAGAAGCCCAAAAGTGTTCCTATACCTTTAACCATGTAAGAATGTAGCAAGAAGTTTTCATCTGCAACCTCAAAGAGGACTGTCACCAGAAGCTGACTATGCTAGTACTCTGATCTTGGCCTCCCAACTTCCAAAACTGAGAAAAAAAATGTCTGGTGTTTATAAGCCACCAGTCTCTGGTATTTTGTTATAGCAGCCTGAATGGACTAAGACACCACCCCAGAACAGACTCCAGCATTAAGGATTATTATTATTGACTTCATGGCTTTATGCTTATCCCTCAGTTTTTGTTATCTGTAGCATTTTCATTTCTTTGTCAGTCTTCTGCAAATTTCTGCCTCCATTTAATAGCCTTGCATTGAGACCTCCACAGGTTAGTGGAGTTCAGATTGTACCAGACCATAAGTACAGCCTCCAGGTATGAACAAAATCAGTCGGGGAAACTGGTTACCATCCAGAAAGAAATCAGTTTTCCTCTGGGAAGTCTTAAGAAACTCACAGAAATTATATTATTGCCAGATGATGTTTATTAAATTAAGATGGCTTTGACACATTTTTCCAATGCTCCTAATGTAATTTGTACTGAAGAAAAGATATCCTGGTCTTTTCAAGAAGATGAAGAAATAATTTAGTCAAATTGTTAGAAAGAAATCTATACCTTTTTACAATATTGAATGTGTGAAAGTGAAATCACTTTAAAATGAAATAAAATTACACATGTACCTCTGAATTAGGAAACAACAAAAACCTTTTTCCCCTTAAGCCCCTGGGCCAAACTCTGGTGCTATCTCTCAGCACCATTTTCTACTGAAGACACCTGGGACATCCAGCTCATTATTTTTCCCTCTTTCTATCTTTATTCTATGCTGCTACCACCTACTATTCACTCTTGAGGTTCCTATTTCCCCTAAGTCTAGCAATGGAGTAAGTTTCTTTTTCTGAATCTACTGGTCTTTTCCTGCTGTTCTGTTAAGGCATATTATAGACTTTTTTATTTTAAGAATTTTATTATCTCTGAGGTATAAATAAGGAGAAATAAAGCAAAAAATACAAAAATTTGGGCAAATGTCAACATGTAAGTAGTCTCACAATATCTCTATAGTTATTTTCTGGCTTGGAAATAATGTAGATGGAAGTGGATGTGTCAGCCCCTTCACTTCATTCCTTGGTCGTACTCCCTTCTTTAATACTTAAGGAAAAGCCTTAATTTCTTTCTCAGTTCACTTATTCCTATCCATGTGTTAATTTCCTTTGTGAGTTTTGAGCTTTTTGAGAGTAAGTGCTATTTCTTTCCCATATTTCGATCTCTAGGACCTAGCCCAGTGCCCAGGAAATATTAGCTGCTCAACAAATGTTTATTAAGTATAATGCATTCTTTCTGTGGGTGCATTCTCTCATTAACTAACTGTAATTAAAAGTTTACAACTGGAATGATAAGAGTGAGGAGCTCCATAAATCAACGTTTCCATACAAGAAATGAACACAATGGCAGAAACTATGAAAACCAACTTTAAAAGAACCCTTGGAGAGGAGCTAAGATGGCAGAGGAGTAGGGGACCCTAAATTTGTCTTGCCCTTGAATACAACTAGACAGTTATCAAATCATTCTGAATACCTGAGAAGTCAATTGGAGGTCTGAGAAAACAAATACTTCAAGTCTACAACTAGAAAAGTGATCACTATTTGAAATGTAGGAAGTGCAGAGACTTGAACGCAGTGTGATATAGCTGAGGATGTGGCGGCCAGGAGGGAGCCTGCTTAAGGGGGCCACCACAGAGTATAATAAGCAGAAGAGCACAAAATTAGAACTTTTAGAAGTCTGCTACAGTGGGGGACATGCCTGGCTTAAAGGTGTTCACGTGGCAAAGTAGGGCACAATCCCTGGTGTAACATCATGATCTGAGGATCCCCTGGGTTGCAAGAAGAACGGGTGGCACTTAAGTGGGGCATGGTTCCCAGGCATAGGAGTGTGGAAGCTGGCTGAGAACAGTGTGTCTAGGTGCTGGCTTTCTGCTCTGTGTTACCATAAATTGTGAACAGCTGTGTAGTCATGTGACCACTTTTCTGGGACTGGTCCAACAAAAGGTAGGAGTGTGGTGAGGTCTTCCCCAGGAAGAAGAGCAGGGGTCTCTGCCATGGGAGTCCCTAAAATTTGGAGTTTTGAAACTCAGCTGTGTGCCTGATCTAAAAAAAAGCACAGACACAGGCAGGATGAACACAGAGTTCTGACAGAAACTGGGGAGACAAGAGTGATTGATTTCTCCTCAGTGAGGGCTCACTGAAGAGTGGGGGGCAAGAATTCTCAGCTCTCGGGCTAGAGAGTGGGCACAGCCATATTGCCCATCAGTGCTGAAATCCTTCAGGGAGCAAAACAACACCATCTAGTGGAGTCTGGAGCCTCTTAGACAAAGCCCTGCCTCCTTGCACACTGGAAGTGCTTTCCATTAGGGCAAATCCACCTGAGAATGAGTGCAACAAGCTCCTCCCCCAGAAGACCAGCACAAACAAATTGTTCACACCAAGTTTACTGATCATAGAGGACTGCAAAATTTCAGCTCTAGGGGAAAATAGTATCTAGCATCCTTTATACTTTTATTCTTCAGGTTTTTATTATTATCTTTTCAGTAATTTTCTTATTTTTTAAATTCTTTTTTAATTTTTACTTTTATATATAATTTATATACATTTTATTTGTTTCCTTGTGAAAGGATATATATATATATCTTGCTTTCTTATTTTGTGATCTAGTTTCTTTTAACAGGCAGACCAAAACACACCCAGGATCTAGTTTTTGTTTGTTTGTTTGTTTTTGCTGTTGGTGTTATAGTTGTTTTGTTGTTGTTGTTTTTCTTTTTCTTTCTTCTTTTCTTTTCTGGACAAAATGACGAGATGGAGAAATTCACCCCAAAAGAAAGAACAGGAGGTAGTACTCACAGCCAGGAATTTAATCAATACTGATAAAAGTAAGATATCTCAAATAAAATTAAAAACAATGATTATAAGGATATTAGCTGGACTTGAAAAAAGCATAGAAGACACTAGAGAATCCTTTATTATAGAGATAAAAGAACTAAAAACTAATCAGGTTGAAATTAAAAATGCTATAACCAAGATGAAGGCCCAAGTGGAGGCCATAAAAAGGAGGCTGAACAAAGCATAGGAGTGAATCAGTGATGTAGAAGATAAAATTATGGAAAATAAGGAAGCTGAAAAGAAGACGGAAAGAAAACTAGTAGATCACAAAGGGAGACTTAGGGAACTCAGTAATTCCATAAAATGAAATAATATCCCCATTATAGGAGTCCCAGAAGAAGAATGGGAAAGAGGGCAAAGGATTATTTGAACAAATTATAGCTAAGAACTTCCCTAATCTGAGGAACAAACAGGCATTCAAGCCCAAGAGGCACAGAAAACACCCATCAAAATCAACAAAAATAGGTCAACACCACAACATATTATAGTGACACTTGCAAATTACAATGATAAAGAGAAAATTCTGCAAGCAGCTTAGGACAACAGATCCTTAACCTACAAAGATATACATATAAGGCTGGCATTGGATCTGTCCACAGACCTGGAAGGCCAGAAAGGAAAGCCATGATATATTCAACATGCCACATGGAAAAAATATGCAACCAAGAATACTTTATCCAGCAAGGCTGCCATTCAGAATAGAAGGAGAGATAAAGAAGTTCTAAGATAAACAAAAACTAAAGGAATTTGTAAACACTAAACCACACTGCAAGAAATATTCAAGGGGATCCTTTGAGCAGAGAGAAAAAAGTAACTAAAACCAGGAGGGCACAGAGACAATCTACAGGAACAGTAACTTTACATGTAATACAATAGCACTAAATTCATATCTTTCAATAATTACTCTGAATGTAAATGGACTAAATGTTCCAATCAAAAGACATAAAGTATCAGGCGCCTGGGTGGCTCAGTTGGTTAAACGACTGCCTTCGGCTCAGGTCATGATCCCAGAGTCCTGGGATCGAGTCTGGCATTGGGTACCCTGCTTGACAGGGAATCTGCTTCTCCCTCTGCCCCCACCCTGCTCTTGTGCTCTCTCTCTCTCAAATAAATAAATAAAATCTTAAAAATAAAAGACATGGGTATCAGAATAAATAATAAAAAAAAAAAAGACCCATCAATATGCTCCTTACAAGATATTCATTTCAGACCGACAGGCACCTCCAGATTGAAGGTGAAAGAGTGGAGAACCATTTACCATACTGATGGATATCAAAAGAAAGCTGGAGTAGCCATCCTTATATCAGACAAATTAGATTTTAAACCAAAGACTGTAATAAGAGATGAAGAAGGACACTATATTATAATAAAGGGGTCTATTCAACAAGAAGATCTAACAATTGTCAATATTTGTGCCCCTAACTTGGGAACACACAAATATATAAATAAATTAATAAAAAACTTAAAGAAACTCATTGATAATAATACAATAATAGTAGGAGACTTTAACACCCCACTCAGCAACAGACAGATAATCTAGCAGTAAATCAACAAGGAAACAAAAGCTTTGAATGACAGTCTGGACCAGATGGATTTAACAGATATATCCAGAACATTTCATCCTAAAACAGCGGAATACAAAATCTTTTCTTCTTTTTTTTATTAAATTCAATTAGCCGACATATAGTACATCATTAGTTTCAGATGTAGTGTTTAAAAATTCATCAGTTGCATGTAACACCCAGTGCTCATGCATCATGTGCCCTCCTTAATCCCCATTACCCAATTACCTCATTCCCCCACCCAACTCTCCTCCAGCAACCCTCAGTTTGTTTCCTATAGTTAAGAGTATCTCATGGGCGGGGGGAGGAGCAAGATGGCAGAGGAGTAGGAGACCTAAATTTCGTCTGGTCCCAGGAATTCAGCTAGATAGGGATCAAACCAATCTGAACACCTACAAACTCAACAGGAGATCGAAGAAAAGAATAGCAGCAACTCTCTGAACAGAAAAGCGACCACTTTCTGGAAGGTAGGACGTGCGGAGAAGTGAATCCGAGGTGATATTCAGGAAGATGGATGGGGGGGGAAGGGGGCTCTGTCAGCTGCTACCAGCAAGTGATAGAGCAGCGGAGCTCAAAATTGGAACTTTTAGAAGTCTGTTCCACAGAGGGACGTCACTCCAGTGGCTAAACGGGGGGTGAAAACCTCGCTGGGGCAGTGTGGTCTCAGGACCCTCAGGGTCACAGAAAGACCGGGGGTGCCTAAGTACAGCAGAGCTCCAAGGTATTGGAACAGAGAAGCCAGCTGCAGAGACGGGGCTGAGGAGTGGGCTCTCAGCTCAGCGTTGCCATAAACTGTGATCCACAGCACAGTCGGGCCACTGCTCTTCCATCAGGGAGCCAACAAGTGGCAGATCAGGGACACTCCCCTTACTCTCCTGGGAGGAGTGGCATGGGAGCACACCGCAGGACTCTGCTGGGTTTGGAGACTCCACATGGGGTCGTGTGCCAGAGAGAAAAATGCTGGGTCACAGGCCGGGTGAGCACAGAGTGCAGCCTGAGACCAGGGAGACAGGAGTGATTGATTGCTTTTCTCTGGGGGTTCACTGAGGAGTGGGGCCCTAAGGTCTCAGCTCCTCTGGAGCAGAGAATGGGAGGCTACCATTTTCACTCTCATCCTCCAAAGCTGTATGGAAAGCTCTCAGGGAACAAAAGCTCCTGAGAGCAAACCTGACTGGATTACTTAGTCCGGACCCTGGCAAGGGTGGGGCAATTCCGCCTGCAGCAAAGACATTTGGGAACCATGGCAACAGGCCCCTCCCCCAGAAGATTAGCAAGAACAGCCAGCCAAGACCAAGTTTACCCACTAATGAGAACGGCAGAATTCCAGCACTAGGGGAATACTGTACATAAAATTCATGGTTTTTGTCCCATGATTCTTTAGTCTTTCAAAGTTAATTTTTTTAACTTTCTTTTTTTTTTTTTGAATTGTTCTTTTTCCATTTTTCAACCAACATCTTATCAATCCCTTTAAAAAAAATCTTATTTAGGGGGAGAAGGAAAGATGGTGGAGGAGTAGGGGACCCTATTTCAACTGGTCCCTGGAATTGAGCTGGATATCTACCTGACCACTCTGAGCACCCATGAAACCAGCCTGAGATGTAAGAAGATCTGGATCTCTACAAACAGAATATTGCAGGTGGTTGGTTTTGAGGTACGAAGCGGGGAGCCCTGATTCTGCAGGCAGATATCTGAGGATAAACAGCAGCAGATGGGAGCCTGTCTGTGGGGATCCTACACTGCCTGTGAGCAACAGCCTTGTGTGCTGCAGACGGGGCACAGACTCGAAGACCGGTAGCAGCGGGGAAAAGACTTTAGGGCAGGCCCTGGGGCGGAAACCTGGAAAGGTGGGGTTATGTGGGCGAAGTGGGAACAGCTGGTGGTTTTAGAAGCACAAAGGGCAGAGATGTGCCTCGACCTGGTGGCAGGACTGGGGGCGCTGCAGAGGGGTGCACAACCTAGGATGCTGCAGTTTATAGCACCACAGACAGAAACTGAGACAGTGTGGCCTAGAGAGCTCACTGAAGAAAAGACTGTGAACTCTCTGCTCTGAGGCACAGGGTTGGAAAGATTCTCTTCTGCTCTGACTTGCAGAAGAGACGCAGAAAGCCACCAAGGAAAGAAGCCAGAGAACAAAGCCCCAAAAACTGATTCCCGCCAAGCTCATCCCCTGCCACAGAGGGGCAGGGCAACTCCGCCCAAACAGGGTTGCCTGAGTAACAGAGTGGCAGGCCCCTCCCCCAGGCGACAGGCTGGGAAAACAAGAGGCCAGCAACCCTAAGGTCCCAAGAAAACAGGTGCATCTTGCTTGGGTTGTGGTCAATAATTTGGACTCTAAACATTCCCTCAAACACTCATCAACAGAATGACTAGGAGGAGGAGACCCCAAAATAGAAAAAACTCAGAGATTATGACTTATGCTACAGATTTACAAAAGGATGCAGATATAACCAAGATGTCGGAGATGGAATACAAGCTAGCAATTGTGAAGACAATGGCTAGAATGGAGAAATCAATTAATGGCACCATAGAGTCTCTAAGGGCAGAAATGAAAGCTGAATTGGCAGAACTTAAAAATGCTATCAGTGAGATCAAATCCAATCTAGATAATCTAACAGCTAGGGTAAGTGACGCAGAAGAATGAATAAGCGACCTGGAAGACAATATAATAGATAAAAAGGGAAAAGAGGAGGCCAGGGAAAAACAACTCAGAATCCATGAAAATAGAATCAGAGAAATAAGTGACACCATGAAGCGTTCCAATGTCAGAATCATTGGAATCCCGGAGGGAGTGGAGAGAGAGAGACTAGAAGATGTATTTGAGTAAATCATAGCTGAGAACTTCCCTAATCTGGGGAATGAAACAAACATTCGAGTCCTAGAGGCAGAGAGGACCCCTCCCAAGATCAAGGAAAACAGGCCAACACCCCGGCATGTAATAGTAAAACTTGCAAATATTAGAACCAAGGAAACCATCTTAAGGGCAGTTAGGGGGAAGAGATTCCTTACGTACAGAGGGAGGAACATCAGAATAACGTCAGACCTATCCACAGAGACCTGGCAAGCCAGAAAGGCCTGGCAAGACATATTCAGGGTACTAAATGAGAAGAACATGCAGCCAAGAATACTTTATCTGGCAAGGCTTTCATTTAGAATGGATGGAGAGATGCAGAACTACCACAACTGGCAAAAACTGAAAGAATATGTGACCACTAAGCCAGCCCTGCAAGAAATATTAAGAGGTGTTCTATAAAAGGAGAAAGACTCCAAGAGTGATATAGAAAAGAAATTTACAGGGACAATCCATAAAAACAATGTCTTCACAGGCAACATGATGACAATTAATTCATATCTTTCAATAATCACTCTCAACGTAAATGGCCTAAACGCTCCCATAAAACAGCACAGGGTTGCAGATAGGATAAAAAGACAGGACCCATCCATATGCTGTCTACAAGAGACTCATTTTGAACCTAAAGATACATCCAGACTGAAAGTGAAGGGATGGGGATCCATCTTCCATGCCAGCGGACCTCATAAGAAAGCTGGGGTAGCAATTCTTATATAGACAAATTAGATTTTAAACTAAAGTCTGTAATTAGAGACACACAAGGACAATATCATTCTTAAAGGGTTTATCCAACAAGAAGATCTAACAATTGTAAATATCTATGCCCCCAACATGGGAGCAGCCATCTACATAAGCCAACAGTTAACCAAAATAAAGAGTTGTATTGATAACAATACATTAATTTTAGGAGACCTCAATACTCCACTCTCAGCAATGGACAGATCATCTAAGCAGAAAATCAACAAGGAAACAAGAGTTTTGAATGATACACTGGACTAATGGACCTCATAGATATATACAGAATATTCCACCCTAAAACAACAGAATACTCATTCTTCTGGAGTGCACATGGAATTTTCTCCAGAATAGACCATATATTGGGTCACAAATCAGGTCTCAACAGATACCAAAAGACTGAGATTATTCCCTGCATACTTTCAGACCACAATGCTTTAAAACTGGAACTCAATCACAAGAAAAAATTTGGCAGAAATTCAAACACTTGGAAATTAAAGACCACTCTGCTCAAGAATGTTTGGGTCCACCAAGAAATCAAAGAAGAAGTTAAACAATTTATGGAAACCAATGAGAACAAAAACATATTGGTCCAAAATCTATGGGATACTGCAAAGGCGGTCTTAAGGGGGAAATACACAGCCATCAAAGCCTCACTCAAAAAATTAGAAAAATCCCAAATTCACCAACTGACTCTACACCTTAGAGAACTAGAGAAAAAGCAACAAACGATGCCTAAGCCACACATTAGAAGAGAAATAATTAAAATTAGAGCAGAAATCAATGAATTAGAAACCAGAAACACAGTGGATCAGATCAATGAAACTAGAAGCTGGTTCTTTGAAAGAATTAATTAGATCAATAAACCACTGGCCAGACTTATCCAAAAGAAAAGAGAAAGGACTCAAATTAATAAAATTATGAATGAAAGGGAGAGAGCACGACTAACACCAAGGAAATAGAAATAATTATTAGAAATTATTATCAACAAATATATGCCAATAAACTGAGCAATCTGGATGAAATGGAGGCCTTCCTGGAAACCTATAAGCTGCCAAGACTGAAACAGGAAGAAATTGACAACCTGAATAGGCCAATAACCAGTAACGAGATTGAAGCAGTGATCAAAACCTCCCAAAAAACAAGAGTCCAGAGCCTGATGGATTCCCTGGGGAATTCTACCAAATATTCAAAGAGAAATAATACCTATTCTATTGAAGCTGTTTCAAAAAATAGAAACAGAAGGAGAACTTACAAACTCATTCTATGTGGCCAGCATTACCTTAATCCTCAAACCAGGCAAAGACCCCATGAAAAAGGAGAATTTCAGACTGATATCCCTGATGAATACAGATTCCAAAATCCTCACCAAAATCCTAGCTAATAGGATCCAACAATACATTAAAAGGATCCTCCACCACAACCAAGTGGGATTTATCCCTGGGATGCAAGGGTGGTTCACCATTCGCAAATCAATCAATATGATAGAACACATTAATAAGAAGAGGGAGAATCATATGGTCATCTCAATTGATGCAGAAAAGCATTTGACAAAATGCAACTTCCTTTCCTGATTAAAACTCTTCAGAGTATAGGGATTGAGGGAACATTCCTCAAGTTCATAAAATCCATCTATGAAAAACTCACAGCGAATATCATCCTCAATGGGGAAAAGCTGAGAGCCTTTCCCTTAAGATCAGGAACACGTCAAGGATGCCCACTCTCACCACTATTGTTCAACATAATACTAGAAGTCCTAGCCACAGCAATCAGACAACAAAAAGAAATAAAAAGTATTCAAATTAGCAAAGAAGAAGTCAAACTCTTTCTTTTCGCAGACGACATGATAGTTTATGTGGAAAACCCAAAACTCTGGTGGGCTGAGCAAGAGGGCAGAGGAGTAGGAGACCTGGATTTCGTCTCCTCTCAGGAATTCAGCTGGATAGGGATCAAACCATTCTGAACACCTACAAACTCAACAGGAGATCAAAGAAAAGAAGAGTAACAACTCTCTCATCAGAAAAGCGACCACTTTCTGGAAGGTAGGACGTGCGGAGAAGTGAATCCCAGGCGATATTCGGGAGGATAGACGGCGGGGGAGGGGCCTCCGTTGGTCACTTCTGGGAAGTGATAGAACCACGGAGCACAAAATCGGAACTTTTAAAAGTCTGCTCCGCTGAGGGACGTCACTCTGGTGGCTAAGCGGGGGGTGGAAGCCTCCGGGACAGTGTGTTTTCAGGACTCTCGGGGTCACAGAAAGACCGGGGGTGCCTGAGTGTGGCAGAGCTCCCAGGTAACGGAGCAGGGAAGCCGGCAGTGGAGGCGGAGCCCAGGTGCGGGCTCTCAGCTCGGGGTTGCCATAAACTCTGATCCGCGGCACAGTCGGGCCCCTGCTCCTCCATCAGGGACCCAACAAGCGGCAGATCCGGGGAGACTCACCTTCCTTCCCCGGGAGGAGCCACGCAGGAGTGCACCGCATGGATCTGCTGGGTTTGGAGACTCCACCCGGGGTCGGGTGCCAGGGATAGAAACGCGCAGTCACACGCCGGGTGAGCACGGAGTGCAGCCGGAGACCGGGGAGATGGGAGTGACTGACGGCCTTTCACTGGGGGCTCACTGAGGAGCGGGGCCCAAGTTCTCAGCTTCTCCGGGTCGGAGATTGGGAGGCCGCCATTTTCACTCTCCGCCTCCAAAGCTGTACGGAAAGCTCGCAGGGAACAAAAGCTCCCAAGACCAAACCCGAGCAGATGACTTAGCTGGGAGGAGGCAAGGGCAGAGCAATTCCGCCTCCGGCAGAGACATTTGAAAACCACGGCAACAGGCCCCTCCCCAGAAGATCAGCGAGAACAGCCAGCCAAGACCAAGTTTACCGATCAATGAGAGCAGCAGAACTCCAGCGTTAGGGGAATACTGCACATAGAATTCATGGCCTTTTTACCATGATTCTTTAGTCTTTCAAAGTTAACTTTTTATAACTGTCTTCTTTTTTTTTTTTTTGAATTTTTCTTTTTCCCTTTTTCAACCAACATCTTATCAATCCCATTTTTAAAAAAAAATTTATTTTTCATTTTTAGAGTCATATTCTATCCCTTCATAGTAGTTACCCGTATTTTTGGCTTATATATATAAGTTGTTCTCCCTTTAAAATTTTGAGATAGTTTCTTCTAACAGATTAAAATATACCCTACATCTCTAGTATATGGTGTTTTCTATTCCCCTGCCTGATCACATTGTCTCCCTTTTTTTTCTTTTTTCTTTTTTAAATCCTCTTCTTTCTTTTTTCAAACAACTTCTTATCAATTCCTTTTATAAAATTTTGTATACTTTTCATCTTGACAGTCATATTCCATCCCTTCATCATATCAACACTTATTTTTGTACATATATAAGTTTTTCTTTCTTTAAAATTTTGGGAGGCACTTTCTTGTAAAAGACCAAAATACACCCCAAATCTAGTGTGTGGCACTGATCTATATACCAGCCTGATCATATTTGATCACATTCTGGTTTTTTTTTGTTGTTGCTGTTTTGTTTTGTTTTTGTTTTTATCTTTATCTTTTTCTTTCTTTTTCTATTTCTTTTTTCTCTCTTTCCATTTCTTGTTCCACTGCTTCAGGTCTTTTCTGATTTGTTTAGAGTATATTTCCTGGGGACGTTGTTAGCCTACTAGAATTTTGTTCTCTCATTAATCTATTCTCCTCTACACAAAATGAAAAGATGGAAATAATCACCTCAACAAAAAGAACAAGAGGTAGTACCGACGGCCAGGGACCTATTGAATATGGACATTAGTACGATGTCAGATCTAGAGTTCAGAATCATCACTTTAAAGATACTAGCTGGGCTTGAAAAAAATATGGAAGTTATTAGAGAAACCCTTTCTGGAGAACTAAAAGAACTAAAATCCAACCACGTAGAAATCAAAAAGGCTATTAATGAGGTGCAATCAAAAATGGGGGCGCTAACTGCTAGAATAAATGAGGCAGAAGAGAGAATCAGTAATATAGAAGATGAAATGATGGAAAATAAAGAAGCTGAGAAAAAGAGAGATAAACAACTACTGGATCACGAGGGCAGAATTCGAGAGATAAGCGATACCATAAGACGAAACAACATTAGAATAATTGGGATCCCAAAAGAAGAAGAAAGAGAGAGAGGGGCAGAAGGTATAATGGAGAAAATTATAGCAGGGAACTTCCCTAATTTGGGGAAGGAAACAGCCATCAAAATCCAGGAAGCACAGAGAACCCCTCTCAAAATCAATAAAAATAGGTCAACACCCCGACATCTAATAGTAAAACTTACGAGTCTCATAGAAAAAGACAAAATCCTGAAAGCAGCTCAGGAGAAGAGATATGTAACCTACAAGGGTAGAAACATTAGATTGGCAACAGACCTATCCACAGAGATCTGGCAGGCCAGAAAGGACTGGCAGGATATCTTCAGAGCACTAAATGAGAAAAATATGCAGCCAAGAATACTATATCCAGCTCGGCTGTCATTGAAAATGGAAGGAGAGATAAAAAGCTTCCAGGACAAACAAAAACTAAAGGAATTTGCAAACACAAAACCAGCCCTACAGGAAATATTGAAAGGGGTCCTCTAAGCAAAGAGAGAGCCTAAAAGCAACATAGACTAGAAAGGAACACAGACAATATACGGTAACAGTCACCTTACAGGCAATACAATGGCACTAAATTCCTATCTTTCCATAGTTACCCTGAAAGTAAACGGGCTAAATGCCCCAATCAAAAGACACAGGCTATCAGACTGGATTAAAAACAAGACCAATCGATAAGCTGTTTATAAGAGACTCATTTTAGACCCAAAGACACCCCCAGATTGAAAGTGAGGGAGTGGAAAACCATTTACCATGCTAATGGACACCAAAAGAAAACTGGGGTGGCAATCCTTTTATCAGACAAATTCCATTTTAAACCAAAGACTGTAATAAGAGATGAGGAAGGACATTATATCGTACTTAAAGGATCTATCCAACAAGAAGATCTAACAATTGTAAATATCTATGCCCCTAACATGGGAGCAGCCAATTATATAAGGCAATTAATAACAAAAGCAAAGAAACCCATTGACAACAATACAATAATAGTGGGGGACTTTAACACCCCCCTCACTGAAATGGACAGATCGTCTAAGCCAAAGATCAACAAGGAAATAAAGACTTTAAATGACACACTGGACCAAATGGACTTCACAGACATATTTAGAACATTCTAACCCAAAGAAATGGAATACACATTCTTCTCTAGTGCCCATGGAACATTCTCCAGAGTAGATCACATCCTAGGCCATAAATCAGGTCTCAACCGGTACCAAAAGATTGGGATCATTCCCTGCCTATATTCAGACCACAATGCTTTGAAACTGGAACTCAATCACAAGAGGGAAATCGGAAAGAACGCAAATATGTGGAGGCTAAAGAGCATCCTACTGAAGAATGAATGGGTCAACCAGGAAATTAAAGAAGAATTAAAAAAATACATGGAAACCAATGAAAATGAAAACACAACTATTTAAAATCTTTGGGATGCAGCAAAGGCAGTCCTAAGAGGAAAGTATATAGCAATACAAGCCTTTCTCAGGAAACAAAAAAGGTCTCAAGTACACAACCTAACCCTACACCTAAAGGAGCTGGAGAAAGAACAGCAAATAAAGCCTAAACCCAGCAGGAGAAGAGAAATCATAAAGATCAGGGCAGAAATCAATGAAATAGAAACTAAAAGAACAGTAGAACAGATCAACGAAACTAGGAGCTGGTTCTTTGAAAGAATTAACAAGATTGATAAACTGCTGGCCAGACTTATCAAAAAGAAAAGAGAAATGACCCAAATTAACAAAATCATGAATAAAGAGGAGAGATCACAACCAACACCAAAGAAATACAAACAATCATAAGAACATATTATGAGCAACTCTATGCCAGCAAATTAGATAACCTGGAAGAAATGGATGCATTCCTAGAGATGTATCAACTACCAAAACTGAACCAGGATGAAATAGAAAACCTGAACAGACCTATAACCACTAAGGAAATTGAAGCAGTCATCAAAAATCTCCCAACAAACAAAAGCCCAGGGCCAGATGGTTTCCCAGGGGAATTCTATCAAACATTTCAAGAGGAATTAATACCTATTCTTCTGAAACTGTTCCAAAAAACAGAAATGGAAGGAAAACTTCCAAACTCCTTTTTTGAGGCCTGCATTACCTTGATCCCAAAACCAGACGAAGACCCAACCAAAAAGGAGAATTACAGACCAATATCCCTGATGAACATGGATGCAAAAATTTTCACCAAAATACTAGCCAATAGGATCGAACAGTACATTAAAAGGATTATTCACCACGACCAAGTGGGATTTATCCCTGGGGTGCAAGGTTGGTTCAATATCCGCAAATCAATCAATGTGATACAATACATTAACAAAAGAAAGAAGAAGAATCATATGATCCTCTCAATAGCTGCAGAAAAAGCTTTTCACAAAGTACAGCATCCTTTTTTGACCAAAACTCTTCAGAGTATAGGGATAGAGGGTAGAAACCTCAATATCATAAAAGCCATCTATGAAAAACCTACAGCGAATATCATTTTCAATGGGGAAAAACTGAGAGCTTTCCCCCTAAGGTCAGGAATGCGGCAGGGATGTCCACTATCACCACTGCTATTCCACATAGTATTGGAAGTCCTAGCCACAGCAATCAGACAACAAAAAGAAATCAAAGGCATCCAAATTGGCAAAGAAGAAGTCAAACTCTCACTCTTTGCAGATGATATGATACTTTATGTGGAAAACCCATAAGACTCCACCCCAAAACTCCTAGAACTCATACAGGAATTCAGTAAAGTGGCAGGATATAAAATCAATGCACAGAAGTCAGTGGCATTCCTATACACCAACAACAAGACAGAAGAAATAGAAATGAAGGAGTCGATCCCATTTACAATTGCACCCAGAACCATAAGATACCTAGGAATAAATCTAAAAAGAGACAAAGGACCTTTACTCAGAAAACTATAAAATTCTCATGAAAGAAATTGAGCAAGACACAAAGAAATCGAAAAATGTTCCATTCTCATGGATTGGAAGAACAAATATTGTGAAGATGTCAATGCTACCTAGAGCAATCTACACATTCAATGCAATCCCCATCAAAATACCATTCACTTTTTTCAAAGAAATGGAACAAATCATCCTAAAATTTGTATAGAACCAGAAAAGACCCCGAATCACCAGAGGAATGTTGAAAAAGAAAAGCAAAGCCAGCGGCATCACAATTCTGGACTTCCAGCTCTATTACAAAGCTGTCATCTTCAAGGCAGCATGATACTGGCACAAAAACAGACATATAGATCAATGATCTATATCTATATAGAGAGCCCAGAAATGGACCCTCAACTCTATGGTCAACTTATCTTTGACAAAGCAGGAAAGAATGTCCAATGGCAAAAAGACAGTCTCTTCAACAAATGGTGTTGGGAAAATTGGATAGCCACATGCAGAAGAATGAAACTGGACCATTTCCTTACACCACACACAAAAGTAGACTCCAAATGGTTGAAAGACCTCAATGTGAGACAGGAGTCCATCCAAATCCTAAAGGAGAACACAGGCAGCAACCTCTTCCATCTCAGCCACAGCAACTTCTTCATAGAAACTTCGCCAAAGGCAAGGGAAGCAAGGGCAAAATGAACTATTGGGACTTCATCAAGATAAAAACTTTTGCAAAGCAATGGAAACAGTCAACAAAACCAAAAGACAACCAACAGAATGGGAGAAGATATTTGCAAATGACATATAAGATAAAGGGCTAGTATCCAAAATCTAGAAAGAACTTATCAAACTGAACACCCAAAGAACAAAGAATCCAATCAAGAAATGGGCAGAAGACATGAACAGACATTTTTCCAAAGAAGACATCCAAATGGCAACAGACACATGAAAAAGTGCTCAGTATCCCTTGGCATCAGGGAAATCCAAATCAAAACCTCAATGACGTACCACCTCACACTAGTCAGAATGGCTAAAATGAACAACTCAGGAAACGACAGATGTTGGCGGGGATGCGGAGAAAGGGCAACCCTCCTACGCTCTTGGTGGGATGCAAGGTGGTGCAGCCACTCTGGAAAACTGTATGGAGGTTCCTCAAAAAGTTGAAAATAGAGCTACCATATGATCCAGCAATTGCACTACTGGGTATTTACCCCAAAGATACAAAAATAGGGATCCGAAGGGGTACGTGCACCCCGATGTTTATAGCAGCAATGTCCACAGTAGCCAAACTGTGGAAAGAGCCAAGATGTCAATCAACAGATGAATAGATAAAGAAGAAGTGGTATATATATACAATGGAATATTATGCAGCCATCAAAAGGAATGAGATCTTTCCATTTGTAACGACGTGGATGGAACTGGAGGGTATTATGTTGAGTGAAATAAGTCAAACAGAGAAAGACATGTATCATATGATCTCACTGATATGAGGAATTCTTAATTGCAGGAAACAAACTGAGTGTTGCTGGAGTGGGGGTTGGGGTGGGAGGGATGGGGTGACTGGGTGATAGACACTGGGGAGGGTATGTGCTCTGGTAAGCGCTGTGAATTTTGCAAGACTGTTGAATCTCAGATCTGTACCTCTGAAACAAATAATGCAATATATGTTAAGAAAAAAAAAAGAAGAAGAAGAAGGTAGCGGGAGGGGAAGAATGAAGGGGGGTCTTAGGGGTAGATGAACCAAGAGAGACGATGGACTCTGAAAAACAAACTGAGGGTTCTAGAGGGGAGGCGGGTGGGAGGATGGGTTAGCCTAGTGGTGGGTATTGAGGAGGGCACATTCTGGATGGAGCACTGGGTGTTATGCACAAACAATGAATCATGGAACACTTCATCTAAAACTAATGATGTAATGTATGGGGATGAACATAAGAATAAAAAAAATAAAAAAATATAATACAAAAAAAAAAAAAAAAAACCAAAGCTCTACCCCCAAATTACTAGAACTCATCCAGCAATTCAGTAATGTGGCAGGATACCAAATCAATGCCCAGAAATCAGTTGCTGTCTTATACACTAAGAATGCAACTGTAGAAAGAGAAATTAGAGAAATGATTCCATTTACAATAGCACCAAAAACCATAAGATACCTCAGAATAAACCTAACCAAAGAGGTAAAGGATCTATACTCTAGGAACTACAGAATACTCATGAAAGAAATTGAAGAAGACAGAAAACGATGGAAAAATATTCCATGCTCATGGATCAGAAGAATAAATCTTGTTAAAATGTCTAGGCTACCCAGAGCAATCTATGCCTTCAATGCCAACCCAATCAAAATTCCAATGACATTTTTCAAAGTGCTGGAACAAACAATCCTAAAATTTGTATGGAATCAGAAAAGACCCCGAATCACCAAGGAAATGGTGAAAAAGAAAAACAAAACTGGGGGCATGACATTGCCCAATTTTAAGCTCTATTACAAAGCTGTGATCACCAAGACAGCATGGTACTGGCACAAAAGCAGACCTATAGACCAATGGAATAGAATAGAGAACCCAGATATGGACCCTCAACTCTATGGTCAAATAATCTTTGACAAAGCAGCAAAAAACATGCAACGGAATAAAGGCAGTCTCTTCAATACATGGTGCTGGGAAAATTGGACAGCCACATGCAGAAGAATGAAACTCGACTATTCTGTAACACCACACCCAAAGATAAACTCAAAGTGGATGAAGGACCTCAATGTGAGACAGGAATCCATCGAAATCCTAGAGGAGTCATAGGCAGTAACGTCTTTGACATCGGCCACAGCAACTTCTTTCAAGATATATCTCCAAAAGCTAGTGAAACAAAAGTGAAAATGAACTTTTGGGACTTCATCAAGATAAAAACTTCTGCACAGCAAAGGAAACAGTCAAGAAAACAGAGTCAACCCACAGAATGGGAGAAGATATTTGCAAATGACACTACAGATAAAGGGCTGGTATCCAAGATCTATAAAGAAGTTCTCAAACTCACCACCCAAAAAAACAAATAATTAAGTAAAAAAGTGGGCAGAAGATATGAAAAGACACTTCTCTGAGGAAGACATACAAATGGCTAACAGGCACATGAAAAAATGTTCATCATCATTAGCCATCAGGGAAATTCAAATCAAAACCACATTGAGAAACCAGCTTACATCAGTTTGAATGGCAAAAATTGACAAGGCAAGAAAGAACAAATGGTGGAGAGCTTGTGGAGAAAAGGGAACCCTCTTACGGTGTTGGCGAGAATGCAAGTTGGTACAGCCACTTTGGAAAACAGTGTGGATATTCCTCAAAAATTTAAAAATACGCTACCCTATGACGTAGTAATTGCATTCCTCAGTATTTACCCCAAAGACAGAGATGTAGTGAAAATAAGGGTCATATGCACCCTTGTGTTCATAGCAGCAATGTCCACAATAGCCAAACTGTGGAAAGAGCCGAGATGCCCTTCAACTGACAAATGGATAAAGACTTGGTCCATATATACAATGGAATATTAGTCAACCATCAGAAAGGATGAATACCCAACTTTTGCATCAACATGGATGGGACTGTAGGAGATTATGCTAAGTGAAATAAGTCAAACAGAGAAAGTCAATTATCATATGGTTTCACTTATTTGTGGAACATAAGGAATAGCATGGAGGACATTAGGAGAAGGAAGGGAAAAATGAGGGGGGAATTGGAGGGAGAGATGAACCATGAGAGACTATGGACTCTGAGAAACAAAGAGGGTTTTAGAGGGGAGGGGGGTGGGGGGATTGGTTAGCCAGGTGATGGGTATTAAGGAGGGCACATACTACATGGAACACTGGGTATTATACTAAAACAATGGATCGTGGATCACCACATGAAAAACAAATATTGTATTGTATGGTGACTAACATAACATAATAAAAGAAAAAATAATAAATAAATAAATAAATAAATAAATAAATAAATAAAATAAAATCTTTTTAATTTTTCATTTTTAGAGTCATATTCTATCCCATCATAGTAGTTAACCTTATTTTTGGTATATATATATAAATTGTTCTCTCTTTAAAATTTTGGGATACAGTTTCTTCTAATAGACCAAAATATACCCTAAATCTGTAGTGTATGGGTTTGTTCTAGGTTCCTGCCTGATCACATTCTCAATTTTTTTTATATCCTCTTCTTTCTTTTTTCAACCAACTTCTTATCATTTCATATTATAAATTCTTTTATAATTCTCATTTTTACAGTCATATTCCATCCATTCATTGTATTAACCCTTAATTTTGTACATATATAAGTTTTTCTTTCTTTAAATTTTTGGGAGGCACTTTCTTCTAACAGACCAAAATACTCCCAAAAATCTAGTGTGTGGCACTGATCTATTCACCAGCCTGATCATATTTGGTCATATTCTGTTTTTTTGTTTGTTATCTTTATCTTTTTTCTTTTCTTCCCTTTCTTTTCCCCTAGTTTCAGGTCTTGTCTGATTTGTTTAGTGTATATTTTTCTCGGGACGTCATTACCCTGTTAGCATTTTGTTTTCTCATTCATCTATTCTCCTCTGGAGAAAATGACAAGATGGAACAAATCAACTCAAAAAAAAGAAGAGGCAGGACCAATTCCAGGGACCTAATCAATACGGACATTAGTAAGATGGCAGAAGAAGAGTTCAGGATGATGATTTTAAAGATATTCACTGGGCTTGAAAAAAGCATGGAAGATATTAGAGAAAACCTTTCTGGAGAAATAAAAGAACTAAATCTAACCAAGTCGAAATCAAAAAGGCTATTAATGAGGTGCAATCCAAAATGGAGGCTCCAACTGCTAGGATAAATGAGGCAGAACAGAGAATTAGTGATATAGAAGACCAAATGATGGGGAATAATGGAGCTGAGAAAAAGAGATAAACAACTACTGGATCACGAGGGCAGAATTCGAGAGATAAATATTAGAATAATTGGGATCCCAGAAGAAAAAGAAAGAGAGAGAGGGGCAGAAGGTATAATGGAGCAAATTTTAGCAGAGAACTTCCCTAATTGGGGGAAGGAAACAGGCATCAAAATCCAGGAGGCACAGAGAACCCCCCTCAAAATCAATAAAATTAGGTCAACACCCCGACATCTAATAGTAAAAGTTATGAGTCTCAGAGACAAAGAAAAAATCCTGAAAGTAGCTCAGGAGAAGAGATATGTAACCTACAATGGTAGAAACATTAGATTGGCAACAGACCTATCCACAGAGACCTGGCAGGCCAGGAAGGATTGGCATGATATATTCAGAGCACTACATGAGAAGAATATGCAGCCAAGAATACTATATCCAGCTAGGCTGTCATTGAAAATTGAAGGAGAGATAAAAAGCTTCCAGGACAAACAAAAACTAAAGGAATTTGCAAACACAAAACCAGCCCTACAGGAAATCTTGAAAGGGGTCCTCTAAGCGAAGAGAGAGCCTAAAAGTAACATAGACCAGAAAGGAACACAGACAATATACATAACAGTCACCTTACAGGCAATAAAATGGCACTAAATTCATATCTTTCAATAGTTACCCTGAATATAAATGGGCTACATGCCCCAATCAAAAGACACAGGCTATCAGATTGGATAAAAAAAAAAAAAAAAAAACAAGACCCATCGATAAGCTGTTTATAAGAGACTCATTTTAGACCCAAGGACACCCCCAGATTGAAAGTGAGGGGTTGGAAAACCATTTACCATGCTAATGGGCACCAAAAGAGAGCTGGGGTGGCAATCCTTATATCAGACAGATTAGATTTTAAACCAAAGACTATAATAAGAGAAAAGGAAGGTCACTATATCCTACTTAAAGGGTCTATCCAACAAGAAGATCTAACAATTGTAAACATCTTTGCCCCTAACATGGGAGCAACCACTTATATAAGCTAATTAATAAGAAAAGCAAAGAAACACATTGACAACAATACAATAATAGTGGGGGACTTTAATAGCCCCCTCACTGAAATGGACAGATCATCTAAGCAAAAGATCAACAAGGAAATAAAGTTTTTAAATGACACACTGGACCAAATGGACTTCACAGATATATTCAGAACATTCCATCCCAAAGCAACGGAATACACATTCTTCTCTAGTGCCCATGGAACATTCTCCAGAATAGATCACATCCTAGGTCACAAATCAGGTCTCAACCGAGCTCAAAAGATTGGGATCATTCTCTGCCTATTTTCAGACCACAATGCTTTGAAACTAGAACTCAATCACAAGAGGAAAGTCGGAAAGAACTCAAATACATGCAGGCTAAAGAGCATCCTACTGAAGAATGAATGGGTCAACCAGAAAATTAAAGATGAATGAAAAAAATTCATGGAAACCAATGAAAATGAAAACACAACTGTTCAAACTCTTTGGGATGCAGCAAAGGCAGTCCTAAGAGGAAAGTATATAGCAATACAAGCGTTTCTCAAGAAACAAGAAAGGTCTCACATATACAACCTAACCCTACACCTAAAGGAGCTGGAGAAAGAACAGCAAATAAAGCCTAAACCCAGCAGGAGAAGAGAAATCACAAAGATCAGAGCAGAAATCAATGAAATAGAAACCAAAACAACAGTAGAACAGATCAACGAAACTAGGAGCTAGTTCTTTGAAAGAATTAACAAGATTGATAAACTGCTGGCCAGACTTATCAAAAAGAAAAGAGAAATGACCCAAATAAATAAAATCATAAATGAAAGAGGAGAGATCACAACCAGCACCAAAGAAATACCAACAATTATAAGAACATATTATGAGCAACTCTATGCCAGCAAATTAGATAATCTGGAAGAGATGGATGCATTCCTAGAGATGTATCAACACCAAAACTGAACCAGGAAGAAATAGAAAACCTGAACAGACCTATATAACCACTAAGGAAATTGAAGCAGTCATCAAAAATCTCCCAAAAAACAAAAGCCCAGGGCCAGATGGTTTCCCAGGGGAATTCTACCAAACATTTCAAGAAGAATTAATACCTATTCTTCCGAAACTGTTCCAAAAAATAGAAATGGAAGGAAAACTTCCCAACTCGTTTTATGAGGCCATAATTACCTTGATCCCAAAACCAGACAAAGACCCTATCAAAAAGAATTATAGACCAATATCTTTGATAAACATGGATACAAAAATTCTCACCAAAATACTAGCCAATAGGATCCAACAGTACATTAAAAGCATTATTCACCACATTAAGTGGGATTTATCCCTGGGCTGCAAGGTTGGTTCAACATGTGCAAATTAATCAATGTGATACAAAACATTAATAAAAGAAAGAACAAGAACCATATGGTCCTCTCAATAGAGGCAGAAAAAGCATTTGACAAAGTACAGCATCCTTTCTTGATCAAAACTCTTCAGAATATAGGGATATCAATATCATAAAGGCATCTATGAAAAACCCACAGCGAATATCATACTCAATGGGGAAAAACTGAGAGCTTTTCCTCTAAGGTCAGGAACGCAGCACGGATGTCCACTATCACCACTGCTATTCAACATAGTACTAGAAGTCCTAGCCACAGCAATCAGACAACAAAAAGAAATCAAAGGCATCCAAATCGGCAAAGAAGAATTCAAACTCTCACTTTTTGCAGATGATATGATACTTTATGTGGAAAACCCAAAAGACTCCACCCCAAAACTCCTAGAACTCATACAGGAATTCAGTAAATTGGCAGGATAGAAAATCAATGCACAGAAATCAGTTGCATTTCTATGCACCAACAACAAGACAGGAGACAGAGAAATGAAGGTGTCAATCCCATTTACAATTGCACCCAAAACCATAAGATACCTAGGAATAAATCCTAGGTATTTAAACATTGATATTTAAACAAAGAGGCAAAAAACCTGTACTCAGAAAACTATAGAATACTCATGAAAAAAATGAGGAAGACACAAGAAATATAAAAATGTTCCATGCTCATGGATTGGAAGAACAAATATTGTGAAGATGTCAATGCTACCTAGCACAATCTACACATTCAGTGCAATCCTCAACAAAATACCATCCACTTTTTTCAAAGAAATGGAACAAATAATCCTAAAATTTCTATGGAACCAGAAAAGACCCCGAATCGCCAGACGAATGTTGAGAAAGAAAACAAAGCTGGTGGCGCCAGAATTCTGGACTCAAGTTATATGACAAAGCTGTAGTGATCAAGATAGTATGGTTCTGGCACAAAAACAGACACAATAATCAATGGAACAGAATAGAGAGCCCAGAAATGGACCCTCAACTCTATGGTCAACTCATCTTTGACAAAGCAGGATAGAATGTCCAATGGCAAAAAGACAGTCTCTTCAACATTTGGTGTTGGGAAAACTGGATAGCCACATGCAGAAGAATGAAACTGGATCATTTCCTTACACCACACACAAATATAGACTCCAAATGATTGAAAGACCACAATGTGAGACAGGAATCCATCAAAATCCTAAAGGAGAACACAGGCAGCAACCTCTTCGACCTCAGGCACAGCAACTTCTTCCAAGAAACATCGCCAAAGGCAAGGGAAGCAAGAGCAAAAATGAACTATTGGCACTTCATCAAGATAAAAAGCTTTTGCACAGCAAAAGAAAGTCAACAAAACCAAAAGACAACCAACTGAATGGGAGAAGATATTTGCAAATGACATATCAGACAAAGGGCTAGTATCCAAAATGTATAAAGAACTTATCAAACTCAACACCCAAAGAACAAATGATCCAATCAATAATTGGGCCAAAGACATGAACAGACATTTTTCCAAAGAAGACATCCAAATGTCCAACAGACTCATGAAAAGTGCTCAACATCTCTCGGCATCAGGGAAACCCAAATCAAAACCTCAATGAGATACCACCTCACACCTGTCAGAATGGCTAAATTTAACAAGTCGGGAAATGACAGATGTTGTAGGGATACAGTGAAAAGGGAACCCCCCTACACTGTTGGTGGGAATGGAAGCTGGTGCAGCCACTCTGGAAAACAATATGGAGTTTCCTCAAAAAGTTGAAAATAGAGCTACCATACGACCCAGCAATTGCACTACTGGATATTTACCCCAAAGATACAAATGTAGGCATCCGAAGGGGTATGTGCACCCCAATGTTTATAGCAGCAATGTCCACAATTGCCAAACTATGGAAAGAGCCAAGACGTCCATCGACAGATGAATGGATAAAGAAGATGTGGTATATATATACCATTGTATATATATACAATAGAATATTATGCAGCCATCAAAAGGAATGAAATCTTGTCATTTGCAATAATGTGGATGGAACTAGAGGGTATTATGCTGAGCGACATAAATCAATTAGAGAAAGACATGTATCATATGACCTCACTGATATGAGGAATTCTTAATCTCAGGAAAGAAACTGAGGGTTGCTGGAGTGGTGGGGGGTGGGAGGGATGGCGTGGCTGGGTGATAGACATTCGGGAGGGTATGTGTTATGGTGAGTGCTGTGAATTGTGTAATACTGTTGAATCACAGACCTGTACCTCTGAAACAAATAATACATTATATGTTAAAAAAAAAAAAAAAAGAAGATAGCAGGAAGGGAAGAATGAAGGGGAGAAATTGGAATGGGATAAGTACCATGAGAGACTTTGGACTCTGCAAAACAATCTGAGGGTTCTAGAAGCGAGGGTGTGGGGGTTGGGTTAGCTTGGTGATGGGTATTAAAGAGGGCACGTTCTGCGTGGAGCACTGGGTGTAATCATGGAGCACTACATCAAAAACAAATGATGTAATGTATGGTGATAAACATAACAAAAAAAGGTAAAAAAAAAAAAAGAATATCTCATGGTTTTTCTCCCTTTCTGATGACTTCCCATTCAATTTTCCCCTTCTTTCCCCTTTAATCCTCTACACTATTTCTTATATTCAACATACGAGTAAAACTGTCTAAAAATTGTCTTTCTCTGACTTAATTTGTTCAGCATAATTCTCTCCAGTTCAAGCCACGTCAATATAAGTTGTGAGATTTCATCCTTTCTGATGGCTGAGTAATGTTCCAGTATACATATATATACACTATATATACATACACACTCACATATACCACATCTCCTTTATCCATTCATCTGTTGATGGACATCTCAGCACTTTCCACAGTTTGGCTATTGTGGTCATTGCTGCTATGAACGTTGGGGTCACTACAGTTTGTATCCCTACAAATTGACCCTTCAGATCACTACATTTGTATCTTGGGGAGTAAATACCTAGTAGTGCATTGATGGGTCATAGGGTATTTCTACTTTTAACTTCTTGAGGAACCTCCATACTGTTTCCCAGAGTGGCTGTAATCAGCTTGCATTCCCACCAACAAGAGGGTTCCCCTATCTCCACATCCTCAACAACATTTGTTGTTTCCTGTCTTGTTAATTTTAGCCATTGTGACTGGTGTAAGGTGATATCTCATTGTGGTTTTGATATGTATTTCCCTGATGACAAATGATGTGGAGCATTTTTTCATGTGTCTGTTGGCCATTCCTATGTCTTCTTTGGAGAAATGTCTATTCATGTCTTCTGCCCATTTCTTAACTAGATTATTTGTTTCTTGGGTGTTGAGTATGAGAAGTTCTTTTTATTTTATTTTATAATGTTATGTAGTCACAATACAGTATATCATGAGTTTTTGATGTAGTGTTCCATGATTCATTGTTTGCGTATAACTCCCAGTGCTCCATGCAATATGTGCCCTCCTTAATACCCATCACTGAGCTAACCTATCCCCCCACCCCCCCGAAACCCTCAGTTTGTTTCTTGGAGTCCATAGTCTCTCATGGTTTGTGTCCCCCTCTGATTTCCCCCCTTTCATTTTTACCTTCCTTCTCCTAATGTCCTCCATGCAATTCCTTATGTTCCACAAATAAGTGAAACCATCTGATAATTGACTTTCCCTGCTTGACTTATTTCACTTAGCATAATCTCCTCCAGTCCCATCCATGTTGATGCAAAAGTTGGGTTTAAGTTGTTAAATTGTTTAAGTTCTTCTTTGATTTCCTGGTGGACACAAACATTCTTGAGCAGAGTGGTCTTTAGCTTCCAAGTGTTTGAATTTCTGCCAAATGTTTTCTTGTGATAGAGTTCCAGTTTTAAAGCATTGTGGTCTGAGAAGATGCAGGGAATAATCTCAATCTTTTGGTATCAGTTGAGACCTGATTTGTGACCCAGTATGTGATATATTCTGGAGAAAGTTCCATGTGTGCTTGAGAAGTATGAGTATTTTGTTGTTTTATGGTGGAATGTTCTGTATATATCTATGAGGTCTATCTGGTCCAGTGTGTCATTCAAAGCTCTTGTTTCTTTGTTGATTTTCTGCTTGGATGATCTGTCTATTGCTGAGAGTGGAGTATTGAGGTCTCCTACAATCAACATATTGTTATCAATATGACTCTTTATTTTGGTTAACAGCTGGTTTATGTAGTTGGATACTCCCATGTTGGGGGTATAGATATTTATAATTGTTACATCTTTTTGCTGGATAGACCCTTTAAGAATAATATAGTGTCCTTCTGTATCTCTAACTACAGTCTTTAGCTTAAAATCTAATTTATCTGATATGAGAATTGCTACCCCAGCTCTCCTTTGAGGTCCATTTGCATGAAAGATAGTTCTGCATCCCTTCACTTTATTTTTTTTTTAAAGATTTTTAAAATTTATTTGACAGAGTGAGAGAGACAGCGAGAGAGGGAACACAAGGGGGGGGAGTGGGGGAGAGAGAGAAGCAGGCTCCCCGCTGAGCAGGGAGCCCAGTGCGGGACCAGATCCCAGGGCCCTGGGATCACGATCCAAGCTGAAGTCAGATGCTCAACTGACTGAGCCACCCAGGCGCCCCATCCATCCCTTCACTTTAGGTTCAAAATGCATCTCTTGTAGCAGCATATGGATGGGTCCTGTCTTTTTATCCAATCTGCTACCCTGTGCCATTTTATGGGAGCATTTAGGCCATTCATGTAGAGACTGATTATTGAAAGATATGATTTTATTGTCATAATGTTGCTTGTGAAGTCTTTGTTTCTAGAGAGTGTCTCTGTAAATTTCTGTTCTACATCACTCTTGGGGTCTTTCTCCTTTTACAGACCCCCTTAATATTTCTTGCAGGGCCAGTTTAGCAGTCACATATTCTTTCAGTTTCTGTCGGTCCTGGAATCTCTTTATCTCTCTATCCATTCTGAATGACAGCCTTGCAGGATAAAGTATTCTTGGCTGCATGTTCTTCTCATTTAGGACCCTGAATATGTCTTGCCAGCCCTTTCTGGATTGCCAGGTGTCTGTGCACATGTCTGACATTATTCTGATGTTCCTCCCTCTGTACGCAAGGAATCTCTTACCCCTAACTGCCCTTAGGATGGTTTCCTTGGTTCTAAGATTTGCAAGGTTTACTATTACATGCCGGGGCATTGTTCTGTTCTCCTTGATCTTGGGAGGGGTCCTCTCTGCCTCTAGGACATGAACGCTTGTTTCATTCCCCAGATTAGGGAAGTTCTTAGCTATGATTTGCTCAAATATATCTTCTAGTCCCCTCTCTGTTTCTCCACGCCCTCAGGGATCCCAATAATTCTAACATTGAAACATTTCATGGCATCGTTTATTTCTCTAATTCTGTTTTCATGGATTTTAAGCTATCTGTTCCAGGCCTCCTCCTGGTCCTTCCTTTCTATCAGTTTGTCTTCTAGATCACTAATTTGTTCTTCTGCCTTGTTTACCCTTGCTGTTAGAGTATCTAGATTGCATCTCATTGATAACATTTTTTAGTTCGGCCTGATTAGCTCTCATTTCTGTCCTTAGAGAATCTATGTTGCCGTTAATGGTCTTCTCCAGCCTAGCTATTGTCTTCATAACTGTTATCCTGATGTTTATTTCTGACATCTTGCTTATATCCATATCCATTCAGTCTGTGGGAGAGGCCATTGTCTCTGGTTCTTTTATTTGTTGGGAGTTCCTCCTCCTAGTCATTCTGTTGAGGGGTGGTTAAGGGAACGTACAGAGTAAAAAATATCAACCACAACCCAGGCAAGGTGCACCCTGGGGAAATTTGGAGTGATCAGAAACCACCACCAAGAAAACCCAGCAAAAATGAAACCCAAGAATAAGATTTATAAAGTTAAATAAATAAAAGAAAAAGAAAAAAGGGGGATGAGAGTGGGGGGGCTATATATTTTAATGTGGGTGAAATAGGGTGTTTCAGTTCTTCCTGGGTGTATTTTGTTCTCTTTATTAGAGAACACTACTTCCCAGAGTTACAGGGAAATTAAAACTGGTATATATATATAAGGGTATTATTGAATAGGGAAAAAAGGACTACACTGAAGTTTATATCTCTATATATAGAAAAAAGAAAAAGGGAAAAAAAGTATAGGTGTGAAACAGTAGGAGTTAAAAAGTTAGACATCTAGTTGAAATGATAAGTAGGTGAAAAGAAAAAACAGAGAAAAAACATGAAAAAGAATAAAAAAGTTGTATCTAAGAAATACACAGACCGTGATGCAACACCAGGACTTCAGTATACTATTTTCCCCTGGTGTTAGGGTTTTACAGTTTTATGGGGAGCCTGGGGTTGTTGTCCTCTTGTTCTTCCAGCTTGTCTTCTGTGGGAGGGGCCTGCCACATTGTTTTTCAGGCAACCCTGCTTGGGCGGAGTTGCCCTGCTCCCTACCAAGGGGCTGGGCTCCATGGAAACCGTTTTTTTGTGCTTTTATTCTCCAGCAGCTTTTGTTCTCTGGCAGCTTTTGGTGCCTTTTCGGAGGGTCAAGGCAAAGGAAAATGTCTGCACCCAGACCTCTGCCCTAGAGGAAAGCAGCCACAGTCTGCTACTCTCTGAACCCTTCAGAACACAGAGTCTCTTGCTCTGTTAGTGACGCTGAAAAGCGCAGCCTCCCACAGGCAGAGCATGCCCCCAGCCATTCTCTCAGCAGTGACCCAGGCCTCTGCTTGTCTCTGCCCTCTGTTCCTTTAAAACTGTGAGCAATCCCAGTCTGGGTGGGTGCAGGCAGCAATGCAGCTGTGGGTGTGGAGGAGGTTGCAGTGGTGACTGCTGTGATGGCCAGCCCCCCAGGTTCGCAAGCACAGGTCCCCACAAGTGGCCACCCTGGTCTGGCATTTGCCCCTTAAGCTCCGGGATTCTGTTTAAGTGCTGTTACCAGGCACTTCCTGTCCCACCACCACCGCTCTGCAAGCTATTGCTGGTCCCCAGGTGCAGGATGTTTTTGAACTGTGGTTTTACTTTCCAGTGGCTAGCTTCTGATGGCCCCCTCCCCCTTCTGTTTATCCTCCAATATCTGTCAGCACAATCACAACTCTGTCCTTTGTACCTCTCACTGAAGATCCTCTGCCCCATAGAGATCCAGGAGGTATAATCTTATATCTTAGGCTGATTTCATGGGTGTTCTGACTGGCTTGGTAGATATCCAGCTAAATTCAGGGGACCAGTTGAAATGGAGTCCCCCACTCCTCTGCCATCTTGCCCTCCTCCAAAAAAAAAAAACCCAGGATTTTAGTGTGTGTGTGTGTTTGTGTGTGTATGTGTGTGTGTTTAACCTGACTTGAAGCTGTGCTCCATGGGAAGGTCTTATTCCCAAGGCATTTGTCAAAAATCAACAGCAACAGTTATTTAACATCACAACTGCCCAACACTGTGATACAAGTTGGAGCCAAAAAAAAAAAAAAAGAGCCTAGTCAAAACTTAGAAGGAAGATCAAGGTCAGAAAGATGAGGATGTCATAGGGGTCTTGAAAAAACTCTGTTCTTGGGGATCTGGTGCACACATGTGCTGTGTGCACAGTCAGGAAAGACTTTGAAGCCTTCAGTGAAGGCTAAGAAAAAATTGTAAACTTCCAGAACATTGAAGGAGAACACACCCAAGAGCACACACACACACACACACACAACACCTATACATATTTTATTTAAACTGTTGAAAGACAAAAAATTTTGGAGACAGAAGAAAATGATTCATCAGTTACAAATCATCTTCAGTAAGATTAATAACTGATTTTCCATAAGGAACTTTGGAGATGAGAAGGCAGTGAGATGACATATTCAAAGTGCAGAAAGAAAAATAATGTCAATCCAGAATTCTATATACAGCAAAACTATCCATTTAAAATGAAGGAGAGATTAAGCCATCTATAGATCAATAAAAACTGAGAATTCATCATTAACAGATCTGCCCTACAAGAAACAATAAAGTGTCCCAAAATTAAGGGACACTTGATAATAACTTGAATCCACATAAGTTTGTAACACACCTTCTCCTATCTGATTTAAAAGGTAACTCCACAAAGCAATACTTGTAAAATTGTGTTGATGAGCTTATAATGTGTAAATATATAATTTTTATGATAATGCACAAAGGAAGGGAGAATGGAGCTATAATAGAGCAATACTTTGGCATACTCTTTAAATTACATTGGTACTAATTTGAATGAAAGTGTTTAAAGTTACTGGGTTATTAATCACTCAGAAATAACTGAAAAATACAGTGAAAGGAACAAGAAATTAAAATGGTATTGTAGGCAAAATATATTAATATAAAAGAAAGTAGTAATGAAAGAGTAAAGGAAAAAATAAACCATAAAACACATAGAAAACAAAATAGCAAAATGACAGACATAAACCTTAACTTATTTGTAATTACATTACATGTAAATGAATGAATGATCCCCAAGCAAAAGACAGAGTTTGGTAGAAGAAACATGAAACATAATCTAACTCTACTTTGTTTACAAAAGATACACTTTAGAGTAAAAAAAGCCTAACATATTGAAAATAAAAAGATGGGAAAAGATAATGCAAGCAGTAATCAAAATAGCACTGAGCTGTATACGGAATAGAATAAGGAAACAGACAATTCAACAACAACAGTTGGGGATTTCTTTCAAAGTCTCCATTTTCAATAATGAATAGAATGATGTGAATGGAGCTAGAGTGTATTATGCTAAGAGAAATAAGTCAGTCAGAGAAAGACAAATACCATATGATTTCATTCATATGTGGAATTTAGGAAACAAAACATGAATGTATGGAAGGGAAAAAAAGAGAGGGAGGCAAACCATGAGACTCTTAACAATAGAGAAGAAACTGAGGGTTGATGGAGGCAGGTGGGTAGGGGATGGGTTCAATGGATGTTGGGTATTAAGAAGGACACTTGTTATGAGTGTTATTGTAAGTGATGAATCACTAAATTCTACTCCTGAAACCAATATCACACTAAATGTTAACTAACTAGAATTTAAATAAAAATTTGGAGGAAAACGGGTCTGATGCCAATTTCAATGTGTGTTTGAGAAAGCGGCTTTCCCACATGAAAAAGGAATTCTCTGACACCAGCTGGGTGTCCTATAATTCAATTCAATTCTGACATTATCCACCCAGAGATATGGGTTTTATCCCATAGGTTCAGGGCTCAGTCCCAAAGATTGCTCCCTAACCCCACTTTAGACACCAGTTGCAAGCCCAAGTTATGACCTATGCTTCTGACTGACCAGCTTTAAATTGGAGGTTCCAATGATTCACTCCTGTTCCCACACCCTTGGTTTGGGTTAATCTGCTAGAGAGGCTCCCAGAACTCAGAGGAACATTTTATTCACTGTATTACTTATTTACTACAAAGATATTAAAGGATACAAATCAACTGTCAGATGAAGAGATAAATAAGGTGAGGTCCTAAACAAAGGAGCTTCTGTCCCTGTGGAGTTTGGCCTCATATAGTCATGCAGGGAAGTATTCTGCTTCACCAACCTGGAAGCTCCTTGAATCCCCTCCATTTGGGTTTTAATAAAGGTTTCATTACAGAGGCATGATTCATAAAATCATTGACTATTGGTGATTATTCAATCTCCAGCCCATCTCCCCTCCCTGGAGGTCAGTAGGTGGGACATAAGTTCCAACCTTCTAATCACCTGGTTGGTTGTTCTGGCAACCAGCACCATCCTTAAGTGGGGTCCAAAGTCACCTCATTAATGTAACAAAAGACATCTTTATTGCTTTTATCACTTAGGAAATTCCAAGAATTTTAGAAGTTCTATGCCAGAAACAGCATGGAAACCAAATATATATATATCTCTTATTATAAATCACAATATCACACTCAGTCAATGGGTATTTCTTGAGCATCTAACATGTGCCAGTTGTGTCTGAAGGTTATGGGATGGAAAATAAGTTAAATATTCTTTACAGCCCCTGACCATAAGGACCTCACCATCTACTCAGGAAATAGAATATCACTATGAAGCTATTAGTGAACATGACAATATTACATATTGCTACAGTCAACTGGGGACAAAGATGATAACCGATGAGCTAATAATTATTTAGCACAGCTATTATTTAATGTGAAAAGTTTTGGTGTTTGAAGAGAGAGTCACATGAACTGGAAAACCTTGACTTTATTTATAGGGGAAATTAAGGAGGCAGCTTCACACAAGATCCTTAGAATGGCCCCATGCTTGGCTTAATGCTCTACCATCATCATTTTGAAATTCTTAATAATTTTGAACAAGGATTCTTGCATTTTTATTTTGCTCTGGGCCCCACAATTTAGGTCCTCTCTTCTCCTGGGAAGAGATATTTGATTTGGAAATCATAATTGCTACCACTTACTGTGTGTTTACGAATGCCTGGAAGGATCCTAGATGCTTAAATATTATCTCCTCTCACCCACACAAGAAAGGAGAAAACCAAGAAAGATTACCTGAAATCAGTCAATTTGTGGGAAAGACAATGACCCAAGCTCATTTCTTTTCTTTTTGATTCATTCTTTTCAGGTTTTTAAAAAATTATTTTTATTTTTTAAAATTTTTAAAAATTTAAATTCAGTTAATTAACATATAATGTAGTATTGGTTTCAGAGGTAGACTGTGATTCATCAGTCTTATATAATACCCAGTGCTCATTACATCATGTGCCCTCCTTAATGTCCATCACCCAGTTACCCCATCCCCCCACCTCCCTCGCCTCCAGCAACCCTCAGTTTGTTTCCTATGATTTTTATATCAATTCTTTAAATTCATGATTCATACTATGAGATATTTTTTTAAATTTTTTGAGGGGAATAAAGCAGCCCACCTCTGTGAATAGTTTGTTCTAGAGATTCTCAAAGTTCTCAGTTCACAATTAACTGTACCCTTAATGTCCCAGTGATTTTTCCCTAAGCCAAAAGAAATACTTAAAATTTCTATTTATGAAATAGTTTCAAACACCTGAATAAGTATTTATGTCCTAATAACTTAGTAGCTGAAGAATAATATGTACAAATTGAAAGAAAAAATAATATTTTAATTTTATTCTTAACCACAATTTCTTACAAATGGTATGTGGATGCACCTGTTGGGTACAAACAGCATCTAAAACATTAAAATTAGATTGGACATGCTACTTTTCTTCCAAAACTGTCACAACAACAAACCAAAAACAATGCAAAGATGTGACATCATGGAAGAGAATGTGATCTAATGCCAAAGTTGACTTACCTTGAGCTAGCAGTTCTCCAGGTGTCCTACAGATGTAGCTGGTTTCCCTCAAAAATTTAAAACACCCAGGAGGTTCTGCTGAGTTCCCCTGAGTTACCCACCCCAGGATACAGTTTGTTCATGCAAAGCAATACCTCCTTGCTGGGGGACAGGTGTAGGTAGTCTTTTATCCTCTTCATGATGATATTAGATATATAGGAAATCATGGAAAGAAAAAAAAAGGGAGGAATGAAAATTGAATGAAAAAGAGAGTTTCAGAAATGTATTTTTTTATGCAGTACCACACACAAAAAAATTATTTTACTAGGTATTCCATATCAGAATACAGTTGCAATTGCAATAAATTGCATTATCTACTTGACTTTTCTATAACTTAAATAATAAAGTATAATCCCAAATGAAGAGAAAGAGTCACTGCTTTCCATTATAAATGCTTTCTCAGTGTGAAAACTAGAAGTGTAGTAATGCTCACAAATGTAATAAGTTCCAAAAATTAGGTGGTGCTTAAACAATTGTTAGCAACCAAGAGTTTCCTTTTATTTTTCCTTCAAGTAAGCTGGCATGTGGAAAACCAACTATATTCACTCACTTAAGTCTAGTTAAATTCAACAGGCAAGAGGAATAATGTTCTTTAATCCTTCTAATAAAAACAAAACACAAAAGCAACTGTTAGTTATAATTTCTAATTAGTAACATGTTATTACTGCCTTGTTAGTTGATTTTATCTAGTAGTAGTCAGGTGGGTATTTTTGTTTGTTTCAATGCCATGTTGCTTCAAGAAGGGTGGATGGGTAACTTGATTTTGATGAGAACAGAAAGATTCTATGTCTCATTTTACTGGTTCTTTTTATTTTTGAACTTTGGACTTCTAAGTGCTTATTTTTAATATGTTGCTACTGCCATCTGTTGGATGGAATGTGAGACCTACTCAGTCGCAAGGACCTTTTAAACATCCAAGTATCTGTGGTTTCCTTCTTTTAACTTCAGAGCGTGCCTCCAAAAGGTAAGGTTCTGCCTTTAATCTATTCATATGAGGCGTGGTTGCTGGTTCCCAGCCCCAGAACCTAATTTATTTGTGGAACATCTTCTATTGTGGTGAGGCACTTTTTCTTCAGTTTAACTTCTTTCTACTAAAGAGAGAGTGTGAAATTTTTATCTTTTCATAAGACTTAGAAAGTGAGGCATGCTCGTGGGGGAGGAAAGATGTGTCTGTGTGTGAGTATGTTTAGGAACAAACGTCTTTTTAGTTTAGGGTGGTAGAATCTACACTCGACTAAGAAGCAAGGGGAATCAGTCAAAATTCTGTTGCTAGACTGTCATACATTTTTGAAGCCAGTGATTTTACTTCTCTGGGCTGCAGTTTCCTCAGCTGTAAGATGAGATAGCTGGACTAGAACTAAGAAAGTCTTATGGTCTCAAGATCCATGTGGTTCTGTCTCTCTAAAGAGTCATATTCAAAGAATGGCAGTCACAGCAGCTAATACGAATTTCAAAAGAAATACCAGTCTGCATCTTTTGAAAAGCATGAAAAAAGAACCAATCTACCAATCTATGAGAAATCTATCTTGCCACACACCCCTTTTCTGTCCTCCTCAGTTCTTATTTTTCTATTTTCCACATGCTCTGATTATCAATCCTCCTCTATCATTACTCCTCTCCACACTGGTTCTCTGAGATGTGACTGTTTTCTCTCTCCTTCCTGTCCCCACTCTTGTTTAGCCTCTTTCTTAGTCCTCTCTTCCTCATCTAACTCCTCACATTCCATATTTCTCGCATATTTCTCTGATTCTGCATTACACATTTCTAAGGACCAGTATTGGAGAAATAGCCTCTTCTTGGAGGTGTGGGAAGGTCAAAGAAGCTGAACCAAGTGAAATACACTTCATATTGGTCTGGGAAGGCAGGAGAGGCAGGAAACATACACATCAAGAAACTTGCATGATATCACTACAATGCCTGTAACTGAATTAACTGATTAGAGTGCACAATAAGATTATGACCCTTTAGTTAGAGGTTTTTGAAGATAGAGGCTATCTTATTCCTATTTTAATCCTTGCTAAAGAAAGAAAGATTGGGATCATTATTGAGCTCAGTTCTGTTTTCTTTCTTGAAATTTGATGCCCACAAAACCTGGAGTTTATTTACTTTTCTTTCTCTTTCCTTCATGCCATTCATTTACACCAGATTGGGGAGGAAGAGCATTTAGGAAGAATTCCTTTTTGGTTTCTTCTCTGAGGATGAAGTCTTGGTTGAGCTTTTGGTAAACACAGCCAAGAATGGGAGCCTGGGAGTGGGGCTGTATTTCTCATACTGCAAGCTCTCCAGGAGAGCAATCATGAAGTGGTTCTCAAAACCTACCCTGAGCTAGGCCTGCTTTCCTGGCCCTTGCTGCCATTTATCTCTCTGACCTACCCCCTCTCCTAGTGGTGCTGAGATTTGCTGTGGGGGAAGGGAGTGCTGCCAGCCCGCACAGATAGTTTCTCCTTACAAAAGGTTTGGGGAGTTTCCTAGGCTTGTCTCTTACTAGTTCTGTCAGTGAGGGTTCAGAGAACTCCAGGCACTTGGGGTGGAAGGAAGTGGCCTGCAGTGTGGCCAGCCTGAGGGCCTACCCTGGAGGAGGTCTACAGAAGAAAGATCCCATTTGTTACGTTGGAGAGTAACAACCAGTTCTGCCTTTGGTGATGGTGATTCATTAGCTCAGTAGACATTTGGGAGGATTACAGTTTGAATTTGAAAACGTCATTTCTATGTCTGGCAATGAAGTGACTCTGACCAATCAGCATACACTATATAGAGTTTTGTCATCTTTGGTAATATCACCAACAGTACTGTATTGAGAAAAATGTAAAATGGAACTGTCATATTAAAAAAGACATTATTCAAACAAAACTCCATGTTAGGGGTGCCCAGGTTGCTCAGTCAGTTAAACATTTGCCTTTGGCTCAGGTCGTGATCCCTGTTCAGTGGGAATCTTCCTCTGCTGCTCCCCCGGCTTGTGCTCTCTTGCTCTGTGTCAAATAAATAGAATCTTAAAAAAAACCCTCCATGCTAATAACATTATAATATAATGGAGTTCTATCACCACCAATCTCCTTGGGTTAAGTGTACAAGCTGTATATATATTTGTATGTATGCCTATGTATATATACATTCTTATAAATTTTCTGAGCTTTAAAGCTTGCTTTAAAGGACATAATAAAGCAATGAGCAATGCCATAATCCCAGCTGCCTGAGCTTGTGTGTATCTCCTAACACTGGCTGGGTGAGGAGGCTGAGTGCTTTGAGGATACCCCCAAATGTCAACATTGTCCTCTCCAGCTTTGCTTGAGGAAGTGGATGAACATTTGTTTAATGATTTGACAGTATACAAAGTGAGCCTGTCTGGAGCCAAGTCCATCCACTCAAAAGTCATTTTACCTCTGCTGGCACTGGAGGATCCCTGTCATTCATGGTCACCCGGCAGAGAACTCATTGCTAGTGTAAATCTTTACCAGGTCCTTCCCTTAGGATGGAGAGCTGAAGTTCCTAATTCTCAGTTCAGAAGGGCATGGCATGACTTTTTTGTTTCTAGTATCTTTTGTGCTAGAGGAACCATTGTTGGGGATTGGTCTGTGGAGGTAATCATCTCCCTTAGCTCTTGAATGGTAAGTGAACATGGGGGCAGTCTTGCGCATTAAAGCCTAAGGCGTTGGTACAGTTTCTGGAGACCGTGCTGCCCTCTAATGCTGTCCTTGTCAGCAAAGATGCATAGCTTGCAAGATAAGAGGTCATTGGCATGTGGTGACTGGGTGAACCTGATTCCTGGGCATTGTGGGAATGCAGAGTTGTTTCTCCACCCATGGAGCTATGCTGTTATGGGAATCTTGGCAGGAGATGAGGGACAATCTCAAGTATTCAAGCACTCCAATGTCTTTAAAACTCTATTATGGGATGGAATATAACATAACATAACATAGCATAAAATAACATAGCATAACAGCATAGCGCAGCACAACATAACATAACAACATAACATAATATGTTAATATGGGCAAAAGGAGGTAAAGTTTTAAGGGACTAAATGGAGACTTTGACTTGAAGTCTATGGATTCCTCTTACGCTTTATTTATTTTTTTATTGAGGTATAATTGACATATGACATACTAGTTTCAGAAGTATGACATAATGATTCAACATTTGAATATATTGCAGAATAAGTCTAGTTAACATTTGTCACCATACAATTTTTAAATATACAATATTATTCACTATAGTCATATGCTGTGTGTTACATTCCCAGGACTTCTTTATTTGATAACTGGAAGTTCATACCTTTTGACCCCCTCCACCATTTCACCAAACTCCCATCTTCGCCTCTGGCAAATGCCCGGTTCTCTGTATCTAACTGTATCTAATTGCTTATTTTTGTTTTTATTTTAGATTACTCATGTGAGATCATTTGGTATTTGTCTTTCTCTGTCTGACTTATTTCACTTGGCATAATGCCCTCAAAATTTATCCACGTTGTCATAAATGGAAAAATTTTATTATTTTCTATGACTGAATAACATTCCAGTGTGTGAGGTATGTGTGTGTGCACATGTGAGGACATATCCATTTTCTTTATCCATTCATCTGTCAATGGACACTTAGATTATTTCCCTATCTTGGCTATTGTGAATAATGTTGTAGTGAACATGGAGGTGCAGATATATATATGATCTTTTTCTCAAATTAGTGGTTTTGTTACTAAGTAGAATTGCAGGATCATATGGTAGTTGTATTTTTTTTAGGAACCTCCATACTGTTTTCCATAGTGGCGGCACCAATTTACATTCCCACCAACAGTACATAAGGGTTTCCTTTTCTCCATATCCTTGTGAATACTTGTTATTTCTTATTTTTTATAATAGCCATTCTAACAGGTATGAAGTGATATTTCATTGTGGTTTTGATTTGCATTTCCCTGATGTTACTGATGTTGAGCATCTTTTCATGTACCTGGTGGCCATCTGTGTCTTCTTTAGAAAAATGTCTATTCAGATCTTCTGCCATTTTTAATTAGATTATTTGGGGTTTTTTGTCTTTTTGTTTTGTTTTATTTGGTTTGGTTTGGTTTTGGGTTTGGGTGGGGTTTTTTTGTTTGTTTGTTTTGTTTTTTGCTATTGAGTTGTATGCATTCTTTATCTATTTTGGATATTAATCCTTTATCAAGTATATGATTTGCAAGTACTTTTCCCCTTTTCATTGCCTTTTCATTTTGTTGATGGTTTCCTTTGCTGTGCAAAAGCTTTTTAGCTTAATGTAATCCCACTTACTTATTTTGGCTTTTATTGCCTTTGCTTTTGGTATCAAATCCAAAAATTCATCTGCAAGACTCATGTCAAGGAATTTACCTCTTATGTTTTATTCTAGAAGTTTTATGATTTCAGGTCTTACATTCATGTCTTCAATCCATTTTGAGTTAACTTTTGTGTGTGATATAAGATAGTAGTCCAGTTTCAATTTTTTCATGTGGCTGTCCAGTTTTCCTAACACCATTGAAGAGACTGTCCTTTCCCCCATTGTATATTATTAGCTACTTTGTCATAAATTAATTGCCCATATTTATATGGACTTACTTCTTGGCTCTCTATTCTGTTTATGGAATTCTCTTTTAGATTTCACCTCATTTTTAAAAACTGCAATTAATTAGGTTTTTCTATTAAAACTGCCTATAAGTTGACTTTGAGTTTATCAGAGGTTCATATTTTCCTACTTTGATAAGGAAAATGTGGTCCTAGTGACCACTAGTAAGAACTTACAGTTACAGTCATCACCAGAAAGATAGAAGCTGAGACATGAATGATAGCTGATGCATGAATGACGATAACTGCCATTCACAGACCCCATCTGTGACAGTGCTGAGAGTATTGTGTAGGTTATCACATTTATTCCCTAATGCAACCCATGGGACAGGGACTCTCATTCCTGTTTTCAAAAAGGAAATTGAAACGTGAGGGAGGCTCACACAGCAGAACCATGCTTGGAGCTCTTCCTCTAAGCAGCCTGAAGTGACCTCTGAAAATGGTTCGCTATTCACTTGACCTAGAAAACCCTACAAAATCATGCAAATCAAGAGGTTGAAATCTTCGTGCTCACTTTTTTTTATTGTTTTTTTAAATTATGTTCAGTTAGCCAACATATAGTACATCATTAGTTTTTGATGTCATAGTAGCTTTTTAACTTGTATTTTTTCACACCTATATTTTTTATAGATACATGCTTTATTGTAGTCCTTTTTTCACTATTTAATTTTACTATATATATATATATATATATATATATATATATATATATATATATATACAAGTTTTACTTTCCTTATAATTTTGGGACATAGTGTCTAACACACAGACCAAAATACACCCAGGAACAACTGAAATACCCTGTTTTGTCCACACTTCATGTTCACTTCAAGAACACACGTGAAAATGCCCAGGCCATCAAGGGTATGCATATCCAAAAAATCACCAAGTATCTGAAAGACTTTGTAAAAGCAGGGTGTGCCATTCCGTCACTACAATGGTGGAGTTGGTAGGTGTGCCCAGGCCAAATAGTGGGGCTGGATACAGGGTCGGTGGCCCAAGAAGAGTGCTGAATTTTTACTGCACATGCTTAAAAATGGAGAGACTAATGTTGAACTTAAGGGTTTAGATGTAGAGTCTCTGGCCATTGAGCACATCCAGGTGAACAAATCACCCAAGTTGTGGCGTAGAACTTACAAGACTCATTGTTGGATTAACCTATACATGAGCTCTTCCTGCCACGCTGAGATGATCCTCACTAAAAAAGAGCAGACTGTTCCTAAACCAGAAGAGGAGGTTGCACAGAAGAAAAAGATATCCCAGAAGAAACTGAAGAAACAAAAACTTATGGCCCGGGAGTAAATTTTGCATAGAATAAAGAAAAGAAAGAAAGAAAGAAAAAAAGAAATAAGAAAGAAAGAAAGAAAGAAAGAAAGAAAGAAAGAAAGAAAGAAAGAGAAAGAAAGAAGAAAGGAAGGAAGGAAGGAAGGAAGGAAGAAAAAGAAGAAAGAAGAAAGAAAGAAAGAAAGAAAGAAAGAAAGAAAGAAAGAAAGAAAGAAAGAAAGAAAGAAAGAAAGAAAGAAAGAAAGAAAGAAAGAAAGAAAGAAAGAAAGAAAGAAAGAAAGAAAGAAAGAAAGAAAGAAAGAAAGAAAGAAAGAAAGAAAGAAAGAAAGATGCTTGGATTCAGGTACCTTGTCCCCAAAGCCTTGACTTAATGGTGGGAAGCCTTGCTTCTTTCCAGGGGCTCTAGCAAGTAACTTGATGTAGTGGATTTCCCTCAAGGGTGGGTAAGAGCTCCTACTTTACGCTGCCAAATCAGTGAGTCCCTACTCTCATGAAACTTATAAACTTGTTAGTCTAAAGGTAAAGATACAGCATTTATCTAAAATATTAACTATTATGCACTTTCTGCTATTCCAGAAACAATATTGCTCTATTATACCATCATAACTAGTCTCTCCTATTTGTATGTCTACAAATCTAATGTATTTTCCTGTATCTTGAGAAATAACAACTTAATCAGGTAGATACTTTATCAATTTATCCATCATCCATCCATCTATCCATACATATATTTATACAATTATTCACCCATCTAACAATTGTTGATTTTGACTTAGTGTCAGGTATCTTTTGTAAAGATTGAGAGTCATACAAAAACGTTAACAAACAGGTGTAGCTTCTTTCCCCAAGGTACCCAGAGTCTAGTTGGGAGAAACTCTCTACCTAGAGAATTATAACTGTAACATATAGGAGAATGAGGCAAGTGCTGTAGAAGAGTACAAATTTATAAAATTTGTAAATCAATGAGCTCTCCCTAGGAGTCACAGAAGTCTTGAATGGGCAGGACTTTGAAAGTGGAGAAGGACTGGTGGAGAGGACATTCCAGATGAACAAATGGGTAGGTGTGGGAGGTTCAGACTTGTGCGACTTGAGAATGTTAATTGGGGAGGGGGGGCAGGAGAAGAGTTGGAGCAAGGTTGAAGAGGCAAGCTAGGGCCAGGCCATAGAGGGCTTGAGCACCAGGGTAGGTGGCTTAGGCTGAATTCAGTAGGAGTGGGGTTCATGAAAGCTTTTACAACAAGAGAAATCTATGACACAAGTTTAGTAGGAAAAGCATGCTGGCTAGATCCTGGCTAGAATCCTGGCTTTGTCTTTTTAGTAGTGCTCATTGGTAAGTTGTTCCCCAAGCCTCAGTTCCCACATCTGCAACCTGATAGAAATGATGCCTACCTTGTGGTCTTGTTTGGAGGATCCAGTGGGATCATGTGTGTGAAGTGTCCATTGGAGATCCTGAGGCATGGGGGCACTCTGGCAAGGTGGCATTCTGATTGGTTTAGGAGAATGGTGCATTGGAAATCTCATTGTAGAAGTGGGTGGTAGAAATTGGCTGCCTGGTTAAAATAACTACAGTAGTCTTGTGAGGCATCTGGGGCTTGAAGGGAATGTACGCAAGAATGGAACAAAAGCAAGAAGAGATCTGAGAAAAAAGGAAGAATGGATGGAACCAGAAGCCTGATGGGAGGTGTGATTGTAGGGTGAGGGGGCTTTGGAAATAAGTGTGACCGAAAGGGATTCTAGGGACACTTTCCCAGCAGCACCTAGCCCAGGAATGTAGACACTGTGAATCTAGAACAGTCCTTTTGTGGAGACAACTTGTTTCTTTCAAGCCACAGTAAATTCTGAAAGTTCCTATTTTCACACAAGATTCTGATGTCTGATGCCAAATTTATAGCTTGAGGTGGCAAAGGATTTTCAGTTGTCCTCAGGGCTCAAACCACATAGTGCTCTTTGGTTTCCTCCCATACAGCCAAGTTGGCCAAGAAAACTGTCTTTTGTTTTCCTTTGAATGGAAGGCACGCTGCTGTGTGGTTCTTGACATTTACTTTACCATGGGAGCAGAACTTTATCTTGGCATGCAGTGGTGGTGGGTTGAAAAGATAGTCCTCACAGGCATATTTTCCACATTTGTATCTTAGTCTTCAGCTTCAAATACTTTTATCCCTGATGGCATTGTTTACAACCATGCTCAAAAAACAGAATTAAGGAACAAAAATAACTCATGATTACTGAACTGTAATGAGATAGATGCTTGTAAGCACTGCCTCTAGGGAAACCAAGTGGGCATCTACCACATGAAAAATGTATGACGGGGAAGGTAATTAAAAGTTGAAATTAGGCTAATGTATCTGATAAAAGCAAAATTGTTTTAAATTAAATTGTTAAATTATTCAATTATTAACTCATTGTCTTAATTAAATTGTGTGATGTTCCAGATTAATACTTTATGGCCATTAGGTATGAACCCCTATCCTGGGGTTTCTCATGGTGCTTGTGGGTTTCCTTGTGAAGAGAAGGCCTTAATGAAAAGACTCAGGTATTTGTGCTTCTTTTTCTTTTTAACTTTTTATTTAAATTCCAGTTAGTTAACATACAGTGTAATATTAGTTTCAGATTTACAATATAGTGATTCAACACTTTCATACAACACCCAGTGCGCATCATGACAAGTGCACTCCTTAATCTCCATCACCTATTTCATTCATCCCCCCGCCAACCTCCACTCTGGTTGCCATCAGTTTATTCTTTATAGTTAAGAGTCTGATTCTTGGTTTGCCTCTCTCTTTTTTCCCCCCCATGCGCATTTGTTTTGTTTCTTTAATCTCACATATGAGTGAACTCATATGGTATTTTGCTTTCACTGACTCATTTTGCTTATCATAATACTCTCTCACTCCATCTATGTCATTGTAAATGGCAAGATGTCATTCTTTTTTATTTTTTTTAAGTTTTTATTTAAATTCCAGTTAGTTAACATACACTCTAATGTTAGTTTCTGGTGACAATTTAGTGATTCCACATTTCCATACAACACTAAGTGCTCATCAAAACAAGTGCCCTCCTAATCCCCATCGCCTATTTAACTTATCCCCCCATCCAACCTCCCCTCTAGTAACTATTAGTTTGTTCTCTAGAGTTAAAAGTCTGTTTCTCGGTTGCCTCTTTCTCTCTCCACCCCCACCCCATGCTCATTTGTTTCGTTTCTTTTTTTTTTTTTTAAGATTTTATTTATTTATTTGACAGAGAAAGACACAGCGAGAGAGGGAACACAAACGGGGAGTGGGAAAGGGAGAAGCAGACTCCCTGCCGAGCAGGGAGCCCAATGCGGGACTCGATCCTGGGACTCCAGGATCATGACCTGAGCCGAAGGCAGTCGCTTAACCAACTGAGCCACCCAGGCGCCCTGTTTCGTTTCTTATGAGTGAAATGATATGGATTTGTCTTTCTCTGACTGACTTATTTCACTTAGCATAATACTCTCTAGCTCCATTCATGTCATTGCAAATGACAAGATTTCATTCTTCTTATGGATGAGTAATATTCCATTGTATATATGTAGCACTTCTTTCTTTTTAAGATTTTATTTATTTATTAGAAAAAGACAGGGATAGCGAGAGAAAGCACGAGTGGGGAGGAGAGGGAGAAGCAGGCTCCTCATTGAGCAGGGAGCTGGATGCAGGGCTCAATCCCAGGACCCTGAGGTCATGACCTGAGCCAAAGGCAGACGCTTAACCGACTGAGCCACCCAGGTGCCCCTATGTACCACTTCTTATCCATTTGTCAGTCAATGGACATTTGGACCGTTTCCATACTTTGGCTATTGTAGATAATGCTGCTCTAAACATTGGAATGCATGTATCTCTTTGAATTAGTATTTTTGTATTCTTTGGGTAAATACCTACTCATGCACTGCTGGATCACAGGGTAGTTCTATTTTTAACTTTTTGAGGACCCTCCATTCTGCTTTCCAGAGTGACTGCACCAGTTTGCATTCCCACCAATGGTGCAGCAGGGTTCCCCTTTCTTCACATCCTCACCAACACCTGTTGTTTCTTGATTTGTTGATTTTAGCCATTCTGACAGGTTTAAGGTGATATCTCATTGCAGTTTTGATTTGTATTTCCCTGATGGTGAGTGATGTTGAGCATCTCTTCATGTGTCTGTTTGCAATCTGTATGTCTTTTTTGGAAAAATGTCTATTCATGTCTTCTGCCCATTTTTAATTGGATTATTGGGGTTTTTTTGGATGTTGAGTTTTAAAAGATTTTTATATATTTTAGGGCTAACCCTTTATCAGATATGTCATTTGCAAATATCTTCTCCCATTCCATAGGTTGCTTTTTAGTTTTGTTGATCGTTTCCTTCACTGTGCAAAGCTATTTATTTTGATGTAGTCCCAATAGTTTATTTTTGCTATTGTTTCCCTTGCCTTGTAAACAGATCCTATGACTGAGGTCAAAGAGGCTACTATCTATATTCTACTCTAGGATTTTAATAGTTTCATGTCTCACATTTAGGTCTTTAATCCATTTTGAATTTATTCTTTTTTTTATGTTATGTTAATTACCATACATTACATCATTAGTTTTTGATGCAGTGTTCCATGATTCATTGTTTGTGCACAACACCCAGTGCTCCATGCAGAACATGCCCTCTTTAATACCCATCACCAGGCTAACCCATCCCCCCACCCCCTCCCCTCAAGAACCCTCAGTTTCTTTCTCAGAGTCCATAGACTCTCATGGTTCGTTTCCCCCTCCGATTTCCCCCCCTTCATCCTTCCCCTCCTGCATTTTGAATTTATTCTTGTGTATGGCGTAGAAAGTGGTCCAGTTTCCGGGTGCCTGGGTGGTTTAGTTGTTAAGCGTCTGCCTTTGGCTTGAATCATGATCCCAGGGTCCTGGGATCGAGCCCTGCATCAAGCCCCGCATTGGGTTCCCTGCTCAGCAGGAAGCCTGCTTCTCCCTCTCCCACTCCCCCTGCTTGTGTTCCCTCTCTCACTGTGTCTCTCTCCTTCAAATAAATAAAAAAAATTAAATTAAAAAGTGGTCCAGTTTCATTCTTTTGCATGTTGCTGCCCAGTTTTCCCAACATCATTTGTTGAAGAGAATGTAATTTTTTCCCATTAAATATTCTTTACTGCTTTGTCCAAGATTAGTTGACCATAGAGCTGTGGGTAATTTCTGGGTTCTCTATTCTGTTCTATTGATCTATTGATATTTTGTGCCAGTACCATACTGCTTTGATCACTACGGCTTTGTAAAATAACTTCAAGTCCAGAATTGTGATGCTTCCAGCTTTGCTTTGCTTTTTCAGGACTGCTTTGGCTATTTGGGGTCTTTTGTAGTTCCATATAAATTTTAGGGTTGTTTGCTCTAATTCTGTGAAAAATGGTGGTATTTTGATAAGGAATGCATTAAAGGTATAGATTATTTTGAGTGGCATAGACATTTTAACAATATGGTTCCTCCAACGCATTAGCATGGAATCTTTCCATTTCTTCCTGTTATCTTCAGTTTCTTTCATCAGTGTTTTATAGTTTCAGAGTACAGGTCTTTCACCTCTTTGGTTAGATTTATTCCTAGGGATCTTATGGTTTATGGTGCAATTGTAAATGGAATTGATTCCTTAATTTCTTTTTCTGCTGCTTCATTATTGATATATAAAAATGCAACAGATTTCTGTACATTGATTTTGTATCCTGAGACTTTACTGAATTCATGTATCAGTAATAGCAATTTTGGGGTCGTGTCTTTTGGGTTTTCTATATAGAATATCATGTCATCTGCAAATAGTGAAAGTTTTACTTCTTTCTTGCTGATTTGGATGCCTTTTATTTCTTTTTGTTGTCTTATTGCTAATGTGAGGACTCCCCATACTATGTTAAATAACAGTGGTGAGAATGGACATCTCTGTCTTGTTCTTGACCATAAAGGAAAAGTTCTGTTTTTTTCCCCATTGAGGTCGATATTAGTTGTGGGTTTTCCATATGTGGCCTTTATTATGTTGAGGTATGTTCCCTCTAAACTTACTTTGTTGAGGGTTTTTATCATGAATGGATGTTGTACTTTGTCAAATGCTTTTTTTTTTTTTGCATCTATGAAAAGAATCATATGGTTCTTATCTTTTCTTTTTTAATGTGATGTATCATATTGATTGATTTGCAAATATTGAACCACCCTTGCAGCCCAGGAATAAATCCCACTTGATCATGGTGAAAGATTGTATTAATGTACTGTTGGATTTGATTTGCTGGTTCTTTGTTGAGAATTTTGCATCCATATTCATCAGGGATATTGGCTTGTAGTTCTCCTTTTAGTGGAGTCTATGTCTGGTTTTGGTATCAGGATAATGCTGGCCTCATAGAATGGATTTGGAAATTTTCCTTCCATTTCTATTTTTTGGAATAGTTTGAGAAGAATAAGTATTAACTCTTCTTCAAATGCTTGGTAGAATTCCCCTGGGAAACCATCTGGCCCTGGACTTTGTTGGGAGACGTTTGATTACTGATTCAATTTTTTGTCAGTTATCAGTCTGTTCAATGTTTCTATTTCTTTCTGTTTTAGTTTTGTTAGTTTATATGTTTCTAGGAATTTATCCATTTCTTCCAGGTGATCCAATTTGTTGGCATATAGTTTTTCATAATATTCTCTTATAATTGTATTTCTGTGGTGTTGGTTGTTATTTCTCTTTTCTCATTTGTGATTTTATCATTTGGATCTTTTCTCTTTTCTTTTTGATAAGTCTGGCTAGGGGTTTATCAATTTTGTTATTTCTTTCAAAGAACTAGCTCCTGGTTTCATTGATATATTCTACTGTGTTTTTTTTTTTTTTTTAGTTTCTATATCATTTATTTCTATCCTAATGTTTATTATTTTCTTCTTTTTGCTGGTTTTAGGTTTTGTTCACTGTTCTTCTTTAATTCCTTCAGGTGGATGGTTAGATAGTTTGAGGGGTCTTTTTTGCTTCTTAAGCCTGTATTGCTATATACTTCTCTCTTAGAAGTGCTTTTGCTGCATCCCAAAGGTTTTGGAACTTGTGTTTTCATTTTCATTTGTTTCCAAGTATTTTTAAATTCTTCTTTAATTTCCTGGTTAAGTCATTCATTCTTTAGTAGGATGTTCTTTAACCTCCATGTATTTGTGGTCTTTCCAAGTTTTTTCTTGTGATTGACTTTAAGTTTCATAACCTTATGGTATGATCTCAATTTTTTTGTATTGTTTAAGTCTGATTTGTGACCTAATATGTGATCTGTTCTAGAGAATGTCTTATGTGCATTTGAAAAGAATGTGTATTCACACAGATCTGTACCTCTGAAACAAATAATGCAAAACAATAAAAAATAAAAAAAAAAAGAATGTGTATTCAGCTGTTTGAGGTAGAATGTTCTGAATCTGTCTGTTAAGTCCATTTGGTGCAGTGAGTCATTCAAAGCCATTGTTTCCCTATTGACTTTCTGCTTAGATGTTCTTTATATTGAGGTAAGTGGAGTGTTAAAATCCCATACTATTATTGCATTATTATCAGTGAGTTCCTTTATGTTTGTTTTTACTTGTTTTATATATTTGGGTGCTCTCATATTAGGTGCATAAATATTTATAATTGTTAGATCATCTTGTTGGATTGTCCCCTTTATTATAATATAGTGCCATTATGCAGCTCTTATTACAGTCTTCGTTTTAAAGTCTAGTTTGTCTTATATAAGTATTGTTATTCTGGTTTTCTTTTGATGTCCATTAACATGATAGATAGTTCTCCATCCCCTCAATCTGCAGGTGTCTTTAGGTCTAAAATGAGTCTCTTATAGGCAGCATATAGATGGGTCTTGTTTTTGTCTTTGTTTTTTTTAATCCATTCTGACACCGTATGTCTTTTGATTAGAGAGTTTGGTCCATTTGTATTCAGAGTAGTTATTGATAGATATGTATGTAGTGTCATTTTGTTACTTGTTTTGTTGTTTCTGAAGATTTCCTCTGATTCTTCCTTGTCTTTTTCACTTTTGTTCTTTCCTTTCTACTCAGAGTCCCCTTTAATATTTCTTGCAGGATTGGTTTAGCGGTTGAGAATTCCTTTGGTTTTTGTTTATCTGGGAAACTCTTTATCTCTTATTCTATTCTGAGAAATCTGTGCTTCTTATACATGCAAATACATTTTGCTGCATTTCCAGATCTCTTGTAAATATTATTGTATTTTCACCAGCAGGTGTCACTGTTTACACATAAAATGAAAACAGCCCCCACAGCTTTTTTTTTTTTTTTTCCCTTTTCTTATTCCGAAACAAGACAACCTTATTCACGTTTTTGCATAGAGCCTTATAATGTGGTTATTTTTATTCTGGAAAATAATGATATTGTTTATCCCTTTAAAGAAAAACTATATATGTGGAGGGACTGGCTTACAAAAGACACACATTTCATATATTAAGTTATACTGTGGAACTCCACTTAAAAAATTTTTAAAGATTTTATTTATCTATTTGAGAGAGAGAGAGTGCAGAGCGAGAGAGAGCAATAGCACGAGCACGAGCAGGGGGGAGGGACAGAGGGAGAGGGAAAAGGCAACTTTCTGATGAGCAGGGAGCCCCACGTGGGACTCGATCCCAGGATCATGACCTGAACTGAAGGCAGACACTTAACTGACTGAGCTGCCCAGGTGCTCCCAAAAAATTTTTGTTGAACACTTACTCTTTGCCTGAAACCAGCTTATGTGACAGAGTCTTCTTAAAATAACTGAAAGGCTGGTCCTTAAGGGTCTTAAAACCTCTTTTGGAGAGATAAGACTTAAAAAACAAAACAACTTAAGACCTCAGTTAACTACTAAAATTAAAAGTCATTGTCATATTGTTTCAGGAAGATGGGAGCTCAGTGGGGACTGGAGTAGATGGAAAACTTTAAGGAAGGAAGCCTTTAAGGAAGAAAGCTCCAAGACAAAGAAGGTAAATTCATTTGACTGGCAATGGAATGGTACTATGAGGTTTTTTTGCTAAGAAAGTAAAAAGAATTCTTTTTGGATGGTCTATTTGATGGAGTTGTGAAAATGTGGAGGGGGAAAAATGTGGAGGGGGGTGGAATTATTACAGAATCTGAGAGTGAGAACAAGAACTCTTACAGTGGTAACTAGAAATAAGACTAAGACCTAGAGGGCATAAGAGAAACAATAGGCCACCAGGATGCCCCACTGACAGGTACAGTTACTATGGCTTCTTGTTTTGTCAGTCCAAAATCAGGATGAAGGGGTCAACACATGGTCAGACAACAAAATAGAAGATTTGAGTTCAGAGTTGTTCCCAGAAACTCTTGGACATATGGCCACTGCAAGAATATGGAGAAGAGAGTAGCTTGAGTCTTTTGATCTTGGGTGATGACATTGCTGCTGATAGAAATGGAAGACCTGGGAAGGGAGGTTGGCATGGATGGAAAGATGTCAAGTACAGTGTGATCCATGTTACTGAAACTGATGTGGGCCAGGCTGGCAGAGATCTGGAGGCATCAAGGGCAAGAGGAGGCAGGGCACAAGACTGTATTAGAACCATCGATACAGGAGTGGAAATGACAATAAAGACTAGAGAAAGAGGAGGTACCAGGTCTCAGCAAATGCCCATAGTTAAGAGGTAATACCAGAAAAAAGGAGAGGCATCAGAAAAGAGGCAGAGAATCAGGGTGTGAAGAAGAAAGAAAAGAAAACCAGGAGGGAAGGGAGGGAGGATTTCAGGAAAGAAGGAATGCTAACACTGATAGGACCTCAGGGAGGTCAAGGAGCCAGACACCACCACTGGGTTATTGAGTTTGATAAGATCTTTGTCTGAGAAATTTTGACCTTACTCAGTGCATTATAATTGGCCACCTGCCTCCCAGGTATAAAGGCCCAATAGTATTTAAATATTACAAAGGATCTGCATTGACTAACAGTTAGGATTCCTTCCACTCTGAGTTCCTTTGAATATTCTCAAAGTGCTCTGAGGTTAAAGTTGTCAAGGCTGTGGTCATACCCTCACCATTGGTTGGCTAAACATTAGTCCTACTTGCAGGCTATAGCAACAACAGCAGCAGCTAATATTTCAGAGGACTTTAGTGTGTTACGGAAATAATCAGACTGCTGAGAAACGGAGCGACACTCAGAGAAGTAGGAGAACTTGGGTTTATTTTACACAGGCGGACCCAGACTAGCTTGCACTCGAAATTCTGGGCCTTGGACAGCGTGGTTACAGAGCTTTTATAGAGCAGAGCAGAGGGCCAGGTTCCAAGGGCTGTGCTGACTGCTGGTAGGTGGGCTTAAATTGGGAGGGACTGCTTTAGGCGGGAACAGTGGTTGGGGCAGTGCAGGAAGCTCCCAGTGGGAAGCCTGTTTACAGAAGCAGAAACAATTGGTTATCTCTTGCTTAAGCGGGGCTTCTGGATATCTTTTAGTAACTTTCTACCTTCTGGGGTCTGCTGGCCTGGGCCTGCTCTGGGTAATTTTCCTCTTCAAGTGTATGACAGCTTGGGTTTTTCCCTGGGTTCAGATGATGTTTCTTCTGCTTGCTAGCTGACAATGGAAGCTTAAATACTGGTAGGTGCTCATACAATGGAGATTCTGTGACAAAATGGTGCCAAGAGTCAAAACTACTTCAGAGAGGCAAGCACATCTGTTGAATTTGATGTCTAATAGAGAGAGAGAAAATTGAAAAGAAGCTCTTGGTTACTAGATCCTCAGTTAAACTTGATTACAAAAAACAAATGAGGTACTGCTCATGAAAGTACCTTGGGGGCACCTATGTGGCTCATATTGGTTCAGCATCCCACTCTTGATCTCCACTCAGGTTTTGATCTCAGGGTTGTGAGTTCAAGCCCCACATGGGTTCCATGATGGGCATGAAGCCTACTAAAAAACAAACAAAACTGTTGTGGTTTTGGAATATAGGTGAGGTACAGTGGGATGAGGTCTGGAGCCGAAGGCCATCTTGAGACGTCTTTGGTGCAAAAAGGTGATTTTATTAAACAGGGACAGGACCCCTGGGCAAAAAGAACTGTTGCACCAGGGTTATGAGGGGTGGCTGATCATATACTTGGGAGTTGGGGGAGGTAAGGAAAAAGGAGGTTTTCAAGAGGATTTCATATGTTAAAGAAGACTCACAGGATACCAGAAGCCTTGCCATTGTCAAGTTAAGGTTGTCTTTCCTTCTAGCAAGGCATTAACATTAAGATAGTTGGGAGCTTCCTGGAGGAATCTTACACTCTGCCCCCTTCAAGTATCTATCAATGGGCCACAGATTATAAAGACTTTAATTGTATCTACATTTCCTTCTGGAAGTTAGGTTATTGATGATAGGAATGCTTTGTTCTTGTAGATTGCTAAGACATTTGTAAACTGAGGGAGATTCATGTCTTGCAGGATTATGATCTCTATAAATTAACTATTTGTTTTTCCTTTCCTTAGCTTTAGGGCAGCTGGGAGTGCCTGAGGAATGTCACGTATATCCCATCTGGGGGTGGGGGTGTCAGCTTCTGCTTTGTCCTAGCTTGCCTTCTGTTCCCTAATCAAAACCCCAACAACTCCATTTTGGGGAGTCTGGGTGGCTCAGCGTAGAGTCTGCTTGTCCCTCTCCCTCTGCTCCTACCCCACTCACGCGTGAGCTCTCTCTTTCTAAAATAAATAAATAAAAATATTTAAAAAAAAAGAAACTCCTTTGCACCCTGCGCTGCACTCTATTAAATAAGGCACTGTAATTTAACAACATTAAATGAGAGCTCCAAAAATATTCCAGGTATGAATAAGAACCTTCTAAATAAATATATGAAATCCATGACAGCATCTGTGACATGATATCATGTTGTGGGAAAAATTACACACTGTGAATCAGGAAGGATTTATTTGCCTTTTGATCATGATGGTGATGATAATGGTGACTGTGATAATTGTTTTCCAAATGCTTCATTTATCAAATGGCCCACCAGTCCCTCTGTGCCAAAAGCTGTCCTGGTTTGGGTTGCATGGATACATGATGTACCAATCCTTCTGGTATATGGAGCATCATCCATAAGGCTCATCCTACCTCTCACAACCCTGAGTCACAGATCCAGCTGTTTCTGGTCTGAGGATTTTTTTAACACCCCCATCACTCCCAGATATTGGTTGCATGGAAGTTGCCTTATAGAAGAGATTGGGCATGCCAATTCTCTTGGAGCCCAAAACTGAAGGACCTAGGGATACACAGTGTAGGAAACTTTACATTCAGGGAAGTGTCATCCACCTACTTGGCTCTAGTCCTTGCTACTACTAATATAAAGAAGTAACATTTATTGCTCCCTTACGTGTCGGGTACTATACTACATGCTTTGCATACATTAGTATATAAATACTATACCATAGTACTAGGAGATGGACATAATTTCCCCCTGATTATAAACAAGAAAACACTTAAGAAAAGTTAGGCAACTTGCCTAAAGTCAAATACTAGTTAGTAATAGAGCCAGGACCTGAAGACAGATAGTTTGTCACTGAAGACCTTGTACTTAAGCCCTTTTCTACACTAAGAGTATAGGAACACTACATATTCATAACAGGGCTCTGGATCATTATTCAGGTTTGCTGATTTCCCCTATCCCCTGCCGCCACCTACTTGCAATAACTTTACTGAAGAAAGGCATCCATTTGCATTGCTGAATCGAAGGCACATAGTAAATACTCAAAGATATTTGTTGAAAAAAAAAATACTTGTTGAATGTATGCATGCCTGTATATGTTCTGTGGGTCATCAAAGAGTCTTTACGCATTTGAAAGCCAACAAGTGAGGTTTAGGTGATGCTCAATGTGCAGATAAAACCCTGAGGTACACAGAATACCACTTTGAAGCCTCATTACTCTTCATTGAATTGTAGTAGCCAAGTTTCACATCTTTAGGAACTGGTTCATTGTATTAAATTACATGCATAAATAAAGATTATTTAAGATGTGGTGTGTTCTTAAGCTCAAAGGTTCCCCCCAACCCCTTATCCTTGTTACATTTATATCATGAAAATTCATAGCCAGAAGCCTTCAGCCTACAGCCCTTTGCCCACTTGAGGGTTTCACTGTTATGACTTGGAACCTTTAAACATCCCTCTACCAATCAGTTGCGTATCATGCTTGCTCCCCCTTTTTGGATCTCTAGGAAAGCAACTTTTTATCCAATGTGGAAAACCTTGTTCTTGATACAGTTCACTTCCTGAATCCTGAGGAGTCTTTTTTTCTTTTTAAAAGTTCCTTTTTCCTGGAGACCTCACATATGTCTTTACCTATTTGAATGTAAACAACATTCTACCCACAGACAGCCCAAGAAAAGCCCATAAGCTGATCCTATCTCAGAGGAGTGGACTGATTGTAAGTGGACTGATGGCCATACCTGTCCCTGTGGTTACTGGACCCTGCCTGTTGGGAAGAGATTGTTTTGTTACTCTTCGGTCCTGTAGCACTTCATGCTTTGCTGGTATTTAATCAGTCATTAAACACCTATCTATAGAATACAAAGGTGATGTCAGCTTTCCCCACAAAATGTTCATAATTCTCTAGTTCTATCTCCAGGTTTTTATTCCAAGCAGTCCTAGGACTATAAGACCCCCTAATATAATACATTTGATATGATAATTGTTCACTAAGCATTAGGCATATTTCCTACCTTGGAAGAAACATGCTTTCTTTCAGTAAAGAGGTGAGGGTGAGCAGTCTCTTCTGCTCAGAAAGTAAGGAACAGCCTATTTACCCTAGATCTCAGTTTCCATGTTCTTATCACAGGATGACAATCATGTCTGTGGGTTCTCATGACCACTGATGATGGAGCAGTTAGGGGTGATGATTGAGAATTTTGGCCTTCAAGTCAGACAGAATTGTGTTGAGATCCTGGCTCAAATTCTGCATTTTCCACTGATTCACTCTCTACACCTGAAAAACTCCTAAATAGATCTGTGCATTAGTTTGCTCAACTGCAGAATGGAGAAAATGGGACCTACGTCTCATGGTGGAGTAAAGAATGTCAAGTCCAGTGGGGTTTCACAGTTAGTATTCATACATATTAGCACCTATTTTGTGGTTTTCACATCGGGTAGGCATGGGAAGAGGTCGGTTGTCATTTGTACCAGGGTGCAAATGACAGATCTCAGAGTAAATCCTTTTCAGTTGGCATAACTGATGAAAATGCATATTAAATAGTTGACCAGAGATAAGAAATTTATGGCCATGAATTCTGCATCTTTGATAGTTTAGCCTATGAGTATGTAGCAAGAGACAGCATTTCTTTTGTTTAAAACCCATGTACTCAATTTGCATTCAGAGAAAGGTTGTGGAATCATCCAGACCCACTGCTAACAAGAAATTGGGATGCCACCAAGGCCAATGTTTTTGTGAGACTGTTGGGCTATTAATCTTAAAAAAGCAAAACAAGACACTTTTATTAATAACAAACTGTTGCTAAGCAGATAATAAAGACCGCTTTCAGAGCTTGTATTTTTTTTTTTCACAGAAAAGTGCTTGGTTTGTACAATGGTTTTTCAGATGAAATAAAAAACTTCACAAGCACATGAGCCCTGAGTGTGTTTTCAGACCAATGTCCTTGGAATCAGCCAGCCCCTGCAGGATGGAGGGCAAGATGTGGAATAACTCTGTAAAGAGAGGCCAGGGCATGGCTGGCTCACTTTAACAGCTGACTGGGTGCATGAAGTACCTTTAGTTTGGAAATAAGTGAGTAGCCCCAGGAAAGCCCAGGTGAGCTATTATGCCTTCCTCTGATGGCTTCTGACAAATCCCAGGTCACCTCCTGCTGTGCTGGAAGGGACCAGTGTCCATTACTTAGTCAGACTTCCCCTTCCTGTCCCCTATAGAGGTGGATGTTGCCTCCTCTAGGAAGTCTATGGGGGGACACTGGTTCATGAGTGTCCGCATTTGCTCAGTCGCTGCTAGAAGGATATCTAATCTCTTCAAAATCCAGGGGCTGAGCTTTTGCAGTTTCTGGAAAGAGCAGGTACTTAAATATTTGTGGAATTCATGAATGACTTCATGCATGCATTTGGACCTCCAGCAAATAGAAGATGTGGTAGGCAGAAAAATCAACACTGAAAGATATCCACATCCTAATCCCTGAAACCTGTCCACATTACTGTTATTTAGAAACAGGCTCTTTGGAGATAATTGAGTTAAGGTTCTTGAGATGGGAGATTATCCTGGATTATCAGGTGGCCCCTAAATGCAATTGCATGTGTTCTCATAAAAGGGAAGCAGAAGGAAATGTATAGACAGAAGAGAAGTTGGTGTGAAAATGGAGGCAGAGATTGGAGTAATGCTGTCTTAAGCCAAGGATTGCTGATCACCACCAGGAACTGGAGGAGATTCTCCTTCAGAGCCTCTGAAAAGGGCATGACTTATTGACACCTTGATTTTGGCCCAGTGTGACTGATCTAGTACTTCTGGCCTCCAGAACTCTGATGAATGAATTTCTGTTGCTGTAAGCCACAAAATGTGTGGTCATTTGTTAGGGCAACCTCAGGGAATGAATGCCAAAGACAGCTAATTTTTCCCCAATAACCAAACTTCACCTTTGTCTCAAAATGTCAGAATAACTAGCATGAGATGCTTGTGTCCCACACAGATGTTACAGGGGTGACAACTACATTTTATTCACATCCTGTTCACCAAGAAGAAAGTCTTTTAAAATAATATTGTTACAATTACTATAAAAATGAAACAAATTCATAGCAGAAAAAGAAGGCAAATATTATAGTAAAGTATAAAAAATTAAAAGTAAATGTGCCCTTCACTCCAACTCCCACAGGTCAGTCCTCCGGTGTGTGTGCATGTGTGTGTTCTTTAAATTGCTATGAATGGAAGTATATTTACATCTCCCCATTTTGACACGAACCAGGCCATTCATTCATACCATGCAGTTCCTTTTTGCTCATTTAAAAATATATCTTGTGAGATCTTTCCATGTGTGTATATGGATATTTCCTCATTCTTTTTCAACAATTGTAAAAACATTTCATTGTATAGATATATCATAATTTATATAACCAGTCCAAAGTGGTAAATTATGGAGGTAACCAAATATACTTTTGTTTTGACAGGAATAGGATGACTTTAAATTGAATTTGTAGGAAAATAGAATATTTTTCTTTCCCCCCTTCATGGCAAACTATTGTGATTGCCCTCAAAAGGCAGCATGGCTGTTGAAGAGGTTTGGGTTCTGCACAGTAACTCCGGGATTGGGGAAGAAGTTTGGGATCCCCCAAGTACCCTCTCTTATTGCTCCTAAACTCATATGCCTTGGCAAAAATAGTAGCCGTTTATTCATTCGTTCCTTCTTTCAGCCAGTGTGTTTCAGAGCCTTCTATTTCCTCAGAGCTCTGCCAACATTCTGCAGGTGATAAAGATGAATAATACAAAGCATCCTACCTCCAAGTAGCTTGCTGTCACTGAACAGTAGAATAATTACTAACACAGACTGAGGCTTGACTGTAAGCAGGCACTGTTCTAAAATAGTCCACATTCATTACTTTACTCAGTTCTCCTGTTACTGGTATCCTATGTTTCGGAGGAGAAATTGGGGGCAGAGAGAGAGGTCAAGTCAGCTACTCAAGGTCTCAGTGCCAGTAAGTGGCCAAACCAGAGTGTTAATACAGACCAGCAGAAGCCTGAGCCCATCCACACTCTGATCCAGTAAAGGCGACTACTCTGGCCTCTGTTGCTGCATTACAAATTACCCAAAAATTCAGTGGCTAAAAACAACAATAGTCATTTATTTGTTTGTTACCTTGCGATTTGGGCAGTGCTTGGTGAGGACAGCTCATCTTTGCTCTTTGTTGTGTCTACTTGTGCTGGAATGTCCAAGATGGATTTTTAACTCATGTGTCTAATGCTTCAGCTGGGTGTTTGGAATAGAGGGACTGGCCAGGTGTCTCCATGTGGCTTTTCCACATGATTAGCTTGGGCTTCCTTACAGTATGATGGTCTCAGGCTAGTTGGCCCTCTTATATAGTAGCTGGCTTCTCCCAGATCATAAAAGCAGAAGCTGCCATTCCTTTTTAACTCCTGGACATGGTAAGTCAAGAACTTCACTTCCACTGCCTTCATTGGTCAAAGCAATCACAAGACCAGGTAAGATTCAAGAGGTGAGGGAAAAAAAATCCTCTGTCTCTTACTGAGAGAGTCAAAGTCACATTGTAGAACAGAATATAAGATGGGAGATATTGTTGTGGAAATGGCTGGAAACACTCCAGAACAGTTGATTAGCCATGCACATAAACAGCTATCATACGAGAAGAAAGAAATAAATGTTGCAAAAGGAGTTTGTGAGATTAACAGATTACTTACAGTTTGTAGAATTGAAGACAGAGATTGATGGAGGGTGCATTTAAATTGGCTTGGTGGGGAAGTAGCATTAGACATGTGCATATGAGAAAAAGGAGGTTCCAGGAGCAAAGGTCAGAAAACTGATTAGACTGGCTTTCTCTGGCACCAGGAAAACAGGCACATGTTAGCTCCAGGTATTGCAATACGGGTGGTGGTGAAGACTGGGCTTCTCTCCCCAAGCCCTATGGGGCATTGAAATAGCTTTCTCTTCCAGGACTGTTGTCAGGCAGAGGTACAGTTCTGAGCTCCTGGGCATTGCTCTTAGCCCCAAGATGAGCAACGAGTGGGCTCCTGCCCAGGAGCCAGCTGAGTCCCTTCCCAACCCCTCTCTTGAGCCCCCTTCTGTGCTGCACCTGTGGGGTGGGCACAGCTGTGATGGCAGCACTGCAGTAATTATGGGAAGAATATGCTAATGAGCAGATGCCTGTGATTAACTTGCTTTTTCTGTTGCCTGTCAAGCCCAGGCAGGACTTGTTGGAAAAGATAATTAAATCAGAATCAGATGCCTGCTGTAAATATTTTATTTGAAGCCCTACACCACAATAGAGGAAGTTGACCTTGAAATCCAGCTGGAAATTCCCACCTTTGTCTGAAGCCTGGGCCCAACTCAGGGTGTGAGCTGGTCTGCTCAAATGAGAATCTTGTTAAACAGGGGCTCAGTGGTGCATGTCATGCATATTAGCTTATTAGTGCTAGAGTATTAGGGTAATACTTATTTGCTCCCTTAAAAGTGGACAAAACTTGACTTGGGAAGTGTGGAATCCAGAGCAACTAGGCAGCCCAGCTTCCCCCTGTGTCTCTGTTTGCTCAGGCTTGGCTCTGAGGGGCTGATGATACCACTCCCTCCATCACAGAGGCCATCCCCATGTTCCCCATGTCATCAAGAGTTTCTGCCTCTCTGGTACACATTTCTCACTTGCTCTATCTAGCAAGTAGTGGTCTTGATGGTAACTTGGGTGGTAAGTGCCCATGACAAATCCTGCCAGATTCCTTTTCCTCATGTGATGCATTCTCCATTGTACATCTTATGGAATAGGAAACAATATTGCTTGGGTGACAAGTGGATATTTATTTTGGGTCCAGACAGTAGTTTTCTTTGAAGACTCTCTAAGATGAAAAGATTTATAAAAAGAAGCCATCATGCCCAACCACAACTTGTTCCTGAGATGCCAAAAAATGCTACTGTCGTCACAATACTTGTTCTCCCCTCATGCCTGGGACCTAGGGAGGGACAGGAACTTTTCTAGTGCCTTGTTTGTTAACAATGGAGAAAAGAGACTCAGAGAGTGAAGCACAGCACAAAGGAGCCCACCTATCAGACAGAACCAGAACCTGGCAGTCTCCACTTCATATTGTGGGAGCTCCTTGTTCTCTACACACGTATGAGTCAGACAGCTTTACATGGGGAAGTTACACAGCCTCCATGATCAATACAACTTGCTGTCAAGCATCCCAGATGCTACGAATCTCAGCTAACGGGGAGATAGCTAATGTTTCACTTCCCTGGACAGACCCTGTGACTTCTTTATGTATCTGAAACATTTTATTGAGAAATATGGTGACCTCTTTCAAAGACATCTCATCAGTATCCCTTTCAAATCATCTTTTTTTTAGTTTCTGATGTATGACTCACAATACACCTCCCACCTCCTCAACTGTACCCCAACCAAGTGCCCATGGACTGTCAGACCATTCTCCATTGTCCTCACAGATGAGGTAAAGCCTGTCATTTGAGGTTTGAGAAGCCAGGCATTGTGGCCTCTGCCTCTGTCTCTTGCACTTCTTCCTGCATGCCACACATTTCTTATTTGCTTTTAAAATTCTGAGATGGTGGTCTTTTTACCTCAAGAAATCTTAGTTCCTTCTCTCTCCACAGAGGAAGTCATCTTTAAAAACTGAAACAAAACCCCTTGGGAGAGTGAGTATGCTGAGGAGAGAAGGGAGATCTGGCAGCAGGAGGAGGGCCAGAACTTCCTTCGGGTAAAATATGGGAGCTGTGATGAGCGGAGACCAGCTTGGCTGACCTGGGGCTGCACCCACCTAGCACCTGCCTGTGGTTTGGGGTGGGGGAGACTTCAGGGCAGGGCTTGCAGGAGGTTGAGTCCAGCACGAGGAAGGCAGTTGTTAGTACTGAAGAAATCTTGGATACAGCATTTACTTACGAGTAGGGAGGATGATCAGAGTTACCTGCTGAGGGTAGGGGAGCCCCACTAAATATCAAATGAGAAAATGACCATCCCTGTAGTATTGTTTAACTATTTGAACATTTCATAAGGTGAGCAAAGTCCCTGGCTGATGAGGACTCTTTCCTTAACTAAACTTTAGTCAGGCTTCTCTGAGCCCTTTTGTCCTCCAGGTCTCATCCTTGGCCCTGACCTTGACCTGCTTAGCCCAATTTTGGCAAGAAATTCTGCTAAGTCAATTTAGTGAGAGCCCCTCTTCTCTTGATGTTCAGTCATTTCTCATCCCCCCTCCTTAATAAATAACCAAGTTCCCCTTAGTAATTTCCCATCCACTCTCTTACCCTGCTTCTTGGCTATAAATCCCCACTAGTCCCTTTTATATTCAGAATTGAATTCAAGCTCTTTTTCCAATTGCAATAGTCTTAAATTAAGTCTTCCTTGATGTTTTAACAAGTGTCAGAACAATTACTCTTTAACATGGCCTAGTGCCTAATACTTCAGAGTCCCCATTAATGTAATTCTTTTCCCTATTCATTTGAATTTATGTATTATTTTCCTTCTGTTTCATACCCTTGTTCACCTTAAGCAGGTACAATTTAAAGTCATGCTACATTGAACACAGGTATATTTGACAAGATCCTGACAAAGGAAGATCACTGTATGCCTGTGGTAGTCAGTCCAGCCTGCTGTAATTAGATATTACAGACTGCATGGTTTAAACAACATAAATTTATTTCTCATAGTTCTAAATGCTGAGAATTCAAAGATAAAAGACCTGACAGATTCAGTTTCTGGTGAGGACCCACTTCCTGGTTTGCAAATAACTTCCTTCTCATTGTATTCTCACATGGAAGGAGAGTGGCAAGTGTGAGGAAGCTCTCCTGCTTCTTATGAGGACACTAATCCCTTGATTAGTGATTAAGTTTTGCCCTCATGACCTAATCACTCCCCAAAAGCCCACCTCATAATACCATCATATTGGAGGTTAGAATTTCAACATATGAATGCGGGGGGGACACAAACATTCAGTCCATAACTGCTTTTCTTGTCCATCTCAGAGGCATCCAGCTATAACACAACTGGAATATTTTTCTGGGTTGATCTCTCTTTCTGAGCATGGCACACTTTTCAATATAAAGAGCATTGTGCAATCCCTTAAAATTACTAGAACAGAATGAATAGTGAAGTGATATTACTGCCTGTCAACCTTCTGAATTAGGAAACATTTAAAAGCTAGCTGGACTGGCATTTAAAAGCTAGCTGGACTTTATGTCATTTTTGGAATTTTCTCTTGTGAAATTCAGTGACACAATCTGAGTCCATGCCTCATATTAAATTTATCAGCATCTTGTACTTTGTATGATACAGCAAGTTATTGGATAAGAAATTGGGGATACATTTCTTTGACTTGGAAGAACTCATTTCCTACGCAAGTGAATGAATTTAATCTTAGAGATTATAACTAATGGGTTTTATTTAGTTTACCAGTTAATGGGCAAAATAATATTCACTACAGACAAGAACTGTGTCCCAGGTATGTTATTTTTTTTTAAGATTTTATTTATTTATTTGACAGAGAGGGAGACAGTGAAAGAGGGAACACAAGCAGGGGGAGTGGGAGAGGGGAAGCAGGCTTCCCACTGATCAGGAGCCTGATGCGGGGCTCGATCCCAGGACCCTGGGATCATGACCTGAGCCGCAGGCAGACACTGAATGACTGAGCCACCCAGGTGCCCCCAGGTATGTTATTTACAAGGTAGTGGCTGAACTTTGAATCACAGGTAGGAAAGATCACACACAAAAGAAAAAAAATGTTTTCCTAATTTTCAATTCTGAAATCAGTTGACAGTATGAAAAATTACAGGTGGTACATACAGCATTCTCCTAACACTGGATATCTATGCTCAACTGCATTTAGACTTGGAGGGAGACCTACTATGAGGCTCAGGATGCACAACAGCCCCTGTTACTGTTAAATGGTGAATTTAGCCCCAGCTTTCCAAGAACAATTTAAGTTTATACCATTGTTCCAGCATAATTATTGATAGTGTCCCTTCAACTCTCAAAAACATCCTGTATTGACTGATTTTAAACCATAGAGTCACCCTAAGTACAGTTTGTTGATGAAGGTGTGATTTACTTCATTATATAGAGTCTTCCTAATGAGGATTTAGGAATATCTTCTCTCATTTTCTTAGTTCTCAGGACCAAGAATGTTTCTACCACTCCGAGTAACAATTTTATTATTATTTTAGGGACAAGAATATTCCTGTAATGAATCAAATTTCTATTTTTGCATTGAGTTTATATGAGAAACTCCAGCCCATTTCTAATAATTCTCCAGGTCATCCTACATGCATTTTTATATCACCTCACTATATTTGCTCTAAATTCTTGCTTTTGTGTTTGTAGCATTGTTTGTAATTTGTAAGATTCCTTTGAATAAATCTTGGAACAAAGCAATTATAAAATTAAAAAAAAAATGGCTGGAAACAGTGCTCTCTGTAGCATTCTGGAAACCCTGACTTATTTGCTATTAAAGCCATCAAGGCTGCCACATTTACAATTTTTAAAAGAAGAATCACATTGTTTCTTAAGAGTTTTCTAAGGTCAACAGTGGACCTCTGATCCCAAGAAGATGGGGTAGACATACTTTTTCCCTTATTTCTCCCACTGACTACAAATAAAATCCTTGGACATTATATATGAAGCATATATAAGAAGACTCTAAAAGGTGGAAAGAATAAGATAGACCTGATAGTGAGACAGGGAACAACATGGTGGTAAGTTCCTAGGGTTTCTTTTTGCTTCACATATCTCAGAAGTATAGCTAAAGAAGTTAACAACATGAAAATGCCAAAGGCTGTATACACAAACCACTCCCCCCCGCCAAAAAAAAAAGCCTGCTCTCTCCAAAGAGAGGCATTCTAGCAAGGCAGAAAGCTTTCAGGTAGTAACTGCTCCACTACAGACAAATACCATGGAAAAACTGTGCCCCATTCCTAACCATCCCAACAGAGGCCTATTGGAGAGCATATACTTCCAATCATTCCAAGGCTGTAATGAGACACTCCAACATCTACACTATGGTGGTGTTAGTAAAGACAGGGAATGGAGTAAAGGTAGGGAATGGAGACTTTCATTCCCTATAGGTGATAATGAGCACCCCTTCAAAGCATCATTGGAAAACACATAAGGAGTAGTAATGAGTCATGTCTACACTTCCCAGGCAAGGATATGTAAATGCAAGCCTAGTCAGGAGCTTGGATTCCCATCCTTATTCAGCAGTAACTACAAATCATCCCCTCCTTGGTTGTCAAAAGAGGACAAGTAGACAGTCACACTTCTATCAATACCTGATACCTACTGTATCTTTTCCTGCTAACTTTCTAGTTTGGTTCCTTGTGGTTGGAAAACACACTGTATGATTGCATATTTTAAAAATTGGTTGAGGTTTCTTTTATCTCACAGGATATCATCTATCTTGGTGTATGTTCTGTGGGCACTTGAAAATAATAGGAAATCTCTATTGTTGGATGGAGTGTTCTGTAAAAGTCTGTTATATCCTGTTTGTTGATGATGATTTTCTGTTTAGTTGTTTTATTAACTGCTAAGAGAAGGGTGTTTGATTTCTCTAAATATGAGTGTAGAATTTTCTATTTCTCCTCTCATTTCTATCAGTTTTTCTTTTATATATTTTGCAGAGGAAGTCATCTAAGAGAGAGTTTTAAATAAGATGTAAAGTCTTATAATAACCAAAATATCCAAGTTCCAATTGAAAATCATTCATCAGACCACAAACCAGAAAGATCTCAAATTGACTGAGAAGAAAATAAATAAATGCTAACACCAAGATGACAATAAAGACATGTTAGAATTACCTGACAAAGATTTTAAAGAAGTTATGATGAAAATATTTCAAAGGGCCATTATGAATAGTTTTGAGAAAATGAAAAAAAAAAACACACAAAATGAACAATGAAAAAAATGAAAATCTGAGCAAAGAAATAGAACTATAAAGAAGAACAAAATAAAAAATTGGAACAGAAAAAATACAATGAATGAAATAAAACACTCAGTGGATCAGCTCAACAACAGAAAAGAGCAGAGAGGAAAGAATCAATGACTTGAAATAAAATAGAATTATTTCCCAATAGGACAAGAAGAAAAAAAAAATAGAAAAAAGAAAAAAGAAAAAAAAAAAACCACCAAAGAAACCAAAAAAACAAAAAAAGAGTATCAGGGCCCTAAGGTACTTTAAAATCTAACATTTGTGTCATTAGAGTCCCAAAGGAGAGGAGAAACAGGGCAGGATTGAAAAAGTAACTTAAAAAATAAGGGCTGAAAACTTCCAAAACCTGGAAAAGGATATAACTTACAGATTCAAAAAGCTGAGAGAATCCTCAGAATAACTAACCCAAAAATCATGCCAAGACACATATAGTCAAAAACAAAATAATAGAAAAAAATATTTAAAAAGCAGCACAGAGCAATGACTATAGGGAAAAAGTAATTCAAGTGACAACAGATTTCTCATTAGGAGTCAAGGAGACCAGAAGGTACTGTCACAACATTTTAAAGTGCTGAAAGGAAAGACCTGTCAATCTAAAATCCTATATCCAGTGAAAAAAATCCCACAGGAATGAGAAGGAAATAAAACATTCTCAGATGAAAAAAACTAAGACTATTTGTTGCCAGCAGAGCTACCCTAAAATAATGGTTAAAACAAGGGGAACAATGAAGAAAGAACACAATAGCCAAAAATATGAGCAAATACAATAGACTTTCTTCTTATTGTTTTTATTATAAATTATGTTTAATGGTTGAAGCAAAAATTATAATGCTGATGTAGTTAGTTCTTAATTATGTATGTATATTACAAATGGAGAGGATATAAGAATGTGAAGGGAGGAAAAGTTTCTACATTTCATGCAATTTCATGATAAAATGTAAACATTAATGATTATGTTATGTATAGTCACTAGAGCAGCCATTTAAAATTATAGAAAGAAATTCACACAAAAACATAGAAAAATAAAAATAAAATTCTAAAAAATGTTTAAGTAATTCACAGAAAGGCAAAAAAAAAAGTAAACAAAGAAATGAAAAGTAGAGAGAACAAATGGAAAAGATTGTTAAACATAGCATAATATATAGAGTTGTTTAATCACTATGTTGTATACGTGAAACTAATGTAACTATATATGTCAATTATATTTCAATTAAAAATTATTAAAACATTTAAAAATAGTAAAAAATTAAAAATAATAAAATGGCAGACTTATGCTTAACATATTAGTCATTATATTAAATGTAAGTGGTCTAAGGATACCAGTTCAAAAGCAGAAATAAAATATAAGTGGTCTAAATATACCAATTCAAAGGCAGAGTGTGGATTAAAAGAAAAAAAATGACCTAACACTATGCTGTCTATAAGAAACTCATTTCAAATATATAATGATATAAAAAGATTGAAAATAAAAAGATTGGATAAGATATATCATGAAAATGTTATTCAAAGAAAAGCAAGAATGGCTTTGTTAATGTCAGCTAAAGTAGACTTCAGAACAAAGAAAAATGCTAGGGATAGAAAAGGACATTACTTGACAGTAAGTTTCAATGAAGACAGAGCAAGCTTAACACAAACAACAGAGCTGCAAAATATATAAAGGAAAAAGTGATAGAAATGAGAGGAGAAATAGAAAATTCTACACTCATATTTAGAGAATCAAACACCCCTCTCTTAGCGGTTAATAAAACAACTAAACAGAAAATCATCATCAACAAACAGGATATAACAGACTTTTACAGAACACTCCACCCAACAATAGAGATTTCCTATTATTTTCAAGTGCCCACAGAACATACACCAAGATAGATGATATCCTGTGAGATAAAAGAAACTTCAACCAATTTTTAAAATATGCAATCATACAGTGTGTTTTCCAACCACAAGGAACCAAACTAGAAAGTTAGCAGGAAAAGATAGAGTAGGATAGCAAAAAAATCTCCAAACACACTCCTCTATAGTACCTGGGTTGAAAAAAAATCTCATGGAAAATTTAAAAATGCACTGGAGGATTTTAAAAACAACATACCAAAATTTGTGAGGCTGGGCTATAGTGATATTGAGAGAGAAATTTATAGTGATAAGAATTTTCTTTTAAAAAGCAAAGAAAGCCAAAAGCAAGTGGAAAGAACACAAGTATAAAAATAAAACCAGAAGTAAATAAACTTGAAAACAAACAAAAACAAGTAAAAAAATGAATCAAAGAACTGGTTTTGTGAAAAAAATCAAAATTAAAAAACTTCTATCAAGACAGACAGAAAAAAGAGAGAATATACAAATCACCAGTATCATGAATAAAACAACAGATATCCCTACAGATCCTGCAGACATTAAAAGGGAATAATATGAATGGGGAAGGGTAAATAAGGGAATTCTATAAATCACTACAGAAAAATTTGATAAGTTAGATGAAATTGACCAATTATCCCCCAAACAGAAATTACAATTCCTATTAAGCAATTCAATTTTTTTTAATTCTTATGTTAATCCCCATACATCACATCATTAGTTTTAGATGAAGTGTTCCATGATTCATTGTTTGTGCATAGCACCCAGTGCTCCATGCAGAATCTGCCCTCCTCAATACCCACCACCAGGCTAACCCATCTTCCCACCCCCCTCCCCTCTAGAACCCTCAGTTTGTTTTTCAGAGTCCATCGTCTCTCATGGTTCGTCTACCCCTCCGATTTCCCCCGCTTCATTCTTCCCCTCCCGCTACCTTCTTCTTCTTCTTCTTCTTTTTTTCTTAACATATATTGCATTATTTGTTTCAGAGGTACAGATCTGAGATTCAACAGTCTTGCACAATTCACAGCGCTTACAAGAGCACATACCCTCCCCAGTGTCTATCACCCAGTCACCCCATCCCTCCCACCCCACCCCCCACTCCAGCAACCCTCAGATTGTTTCCTGCAATTAAGAATTCCTCATATCAGTGAGATCATATGATACATGTCTTTCTCTGTTTGACTTATTTCACTCAACATAATACCCTCCAGTTCCATCCACGTCGTTGCAAATGGCAAGATCTCATTCCTTTTGATGCCTGCATAATATTGCATTGTATATATATACCACTTCTTCTTTATCCATTCATTTGCCGATGGACATCTTGGCTCTTTCCACAGTTTGGCTATTGTGGACATTGCTGCTATAAACATCGGGGTGCATGTACCCCTTCGGATCCCTACTTTTGTATCTTTGGGGTAAATACCCAGTAGTGCAATTGCTGGATCATATGGTAGCTCAGTTTTCAACTTTTTGAGGAACCTCCATACTGTTTTCCAGACTGGCTGCACGAGCTTGCATTACCACCAACAGTGTAGCAGGGTTCCCCTTTCTCCGCATCCGCGCCAACATCTGTCATTTCCTGACTTATTGATTTTAGCCATTCTGACTGGTGTGAGGTGGTATCTCATTGAGGTTTTGATTTGGATTTCCCTGATGCCGAGCGATATTGAGCACTTTTTCATGTGTCTGTTGGCCATTTGGATGTCTTCTTTGGAAAAATATCTGTTCATGTTTTCTGCCCATTTCTTGATTGGATTCTTTGTTCTTTGGGTGTTGAGTTTGATGAGTTCTTTATAGATTTTGGATACTAGCCTTTTATCTGATATGTCATTTGCAAATATCTTCTCCCATTCTGTCGGTTGTCTTTTGGTTTTGTTGACTGTTTCCTTTGCTTTGCAAAAGCTTTTTATCTTGATGAAGTCCCAATAGTTCATTTGTGCCCTTGCTTCCCTTGCCTTTGGCGATGTTTCTAGAAAGAAGTTGCTTCGGCTGAGGTCCAAGAGGTTGTTGCCTGTGTTCTCCTTTAGGATTTGGATGGACTCCTGTCTCACATTGAGATCTTTCAACCATTTGGAGTCTATTTTTGTGTGTGGTGTAAGGAAATGGTCCAGTTTCATTCTTCCTCATGTGGCTATCCAATTTTCCCAACACCATTTGTTGAAGACACTGTCTTTGTTCCACTGGACATTTTTTCCTGCTTTGTCAAAGATGAGTTGACCATAGAGTTGAGGGTCCATTTCTGGGCCCTCTATTCTGTTCCATTGATCTATATGTCTGTTTTTGTGCCAGTACCATGCTGTCTTCATGATGACAGCTTTGTAATAGAGCTTGAAGTCCGGAATTGTGATGCCGCTGGCTTTGCTTTTGTTTTTCAATATTCCTCTGGCTATGTAGGGTCTTTTCTGGTTCCATACAAATTTTAGGATTATTTGTTCCATTTCTTTGAAAAAAGTGGATGGTATTTTGATGGGGGTTGCATTGAATGTGTAGATTGCTCTAGGTAGCATTGACATCTTCACAATATTTGTTCTTCCAATCCATGAGCATGGAACGTTTCTCTATTTCTTTGTGTCTTCCTCAATTTCTTTCATGAGTATTTTATAGTTTTCTGAGTAGAGATCCTTTGTCTCTTTGGTTAGATTTATTCCTAGGTATCTTATGGTTTTGGGTGCAATTGTAAATGGGATCGACTCCTTAATTTCTCTTTCTTCTGTCTTGTTGTTGGTGTATAGGAATGCCACTGACTTCTGTGTATTGATTTTATATCCTGCCACTTGACTGAATTCCTGTACGAGTTCTAGCAGTTTTGGGGTGGAGTCTTTGGGGTTTTCCACATAAAGTATCATATCATCTGCAAACAGTGAGAGTTTGACTTCTTCTTTGCCGATTTGGATGCCTTTGATTTCTTTTTGTTGTCTGATTGCTGTGGCTAGGACTTCCAATACTATGTTGAATAGCAATGGTGATAGTGGACATCCCTGCCGTGTTCCTGACCTTAGGGGGAAAGCTCTCAGTTTTTCCCCATTGAGAATGATATTCGCTGTAGGTTTTTCATAGATGGCTTTTATGATATTGAGGTATGTACCCTCTATGCCTATACTCTGAAGAGTTTTGATCAAGAAAGGATGCTATACTTTGTCAAAAGCTTTTTCTGCGTCTATTGAGAGGATCATATGATTCTTGTTCTTTCTTTTGTTAATGTATTGTATCACGTTGATTGATTTGTGGATGTTGAACCAACCTTGCAGCCCAGGGATAAATCCCACTTGGTCATGGTGAATAATCCTTTTAATGTACTGTTGGATCCTATTGGCTAGTATTTTGGTGAGAATTTTTGCATCCATGTTCATCAGGGATATTGATCTGTAATTCTCCTTTTTGATGGGGTCTTTGTCTGGTTTGGGGATCAAGTTAATGCTGGCCTCATAAAATGAGTTTGGAAGTTTTCCTTCCATTTCTATTTTTTGGAACAGTTTCAGAAGAATAGGTATTAATTCTTGAAATGTTTGGTAGAATTCCCTTGGGAAGGCATCTGGGCCTGGGCTTTTGTTTTTTGGGAGATTTTTGATGACTGCTTCAATTTCCTTAGTGGTTATAGGTCTGTTCAGGTTTTGTATTTCTTCCTGGTTCAGTTTTGGTAGTTGATACATCTCTAGGAATGCATCAATTTCTTCCAGGTTATCTAATTTGCTGGCATAGAGTTGCTCATAATATGTTCCTATAACTGTTTGTATTTCTTTGGTGTTGGTTGTGATCTCTCCTCTTTCATTCATGATTTTGTTGATCTGGATCATTTCTCTTTTCTTTTTGATAAGTCTGGCCAGGGGTTTATCAATCTTGTTATATCTTTCAAAGAACCAGCTCCTAGTTTCGTTGATCTGTTCTACTGTTCTTTTAGTTTCTATTTCAATGATTTCTGCTCTGATCTTTATTATTTCTCTTCTCCTGCTGGGTTTAGGCTTTATTTGCTGTTCTTTCTCCAGCTCCTTTAGGTGTAGCATTAGGTTGTGTATTTGAGACCTTTCTTGTTTCTTGAGAAAGGCTTGTATTGCTATATACTTTCCTCTTAGGACTGCCTTTGCTGCATCCCAAAGATTTTGAATAGTTGTGTTTTCATTTTCATTGGTTTCCATGTATTTTTTTAATTCTTCTTTAATTTCCTGGTTGACCCATTCATTCTTCAGTAGGATGCTCTTTAGCCTTCATGTATTTGAGTTCTTTCTGACTTTCCTCTTGTGATTGAGTTCTAGTTTCAAAGCATTGTGGTCTGAAAATAGGCAGGGAATGATCCCAATCTTTTGGTACCGGTTGAGACCTGATTTATGACCTAGGATGTGATCAATTCTGGAGAATATTCCATGGGCACTAGAGAAGAATGTGTATTCCGTTGCTTTGGGGTGGAATGTTCTGAACATGTCTGTGAAGTCCATTTGGTCCAGTGTGTCATTTAAAGTCTTTATTTCCTTGTTGATCTTTTGCTTAGAAGATCTGTCCATTTCAGTGAGGGGGGTGTTAAAGTCCCCCACTATTATTGTATTGTTGTCAATGTGTTTCTTTTCTTTTGTTATTAATTGGCTTATATAACTGGCTGTTCCCGTGTTAGGGGCATAGATATTTACAATTGTTAGATCTTCTTGTTGGATAGATCCTTTAAGTAGGATATAATGTCCTTCCTCATCTCTTATTACAGTCTTTGGTTTAAAATCTAATTTGTCTGATATAAGCATTGCCACCCCAGCTTTCTTTTGGTGTCCATTAGCATGGTAAATGGTTTTCCACCCCCTCACTTTCAATCTGGGGGTGTCTTTGGGTCTAAAATGAGTCTCTTGCAGACAGGATATCGATGGGTCTTGTTTTTTAATCCAGTCGGATAGCCTGTGTCTTTTTATTGGGGCATTTAGCCCATTTACATTCAGGGTAACTATGGAAAGATAGGAATTTAGTGCCATTGTATTGCCTGTAAGGTGACTGTTACTTTATATTGTCTGTGTTCCTTTCTGGTCTATGTTGTTTTTAGGCTCTCTCTTTGCTTAGAGGACCCCTTTCAAGATTTCCTGTAGGGCTGCTTTTGTGTTTGCAAATTTCTTTAGTTTTTGTTTGTCCTGGAAGCTTTTTATGTCTCCTTCCATTTTCAATGACAGCCTAGCTGGATATAGTATTCTTGGCTGCATATTTTTCTCATTTAGTGCTCTGAAGATATCCTGCCAGTCCTTTCTGGCCTGCCAGGTCTCTGTGGATAGGTATGTTGCCAATCTAATGTTTCTACCATTGTAGGTCCCGGATCTCTTCTCCTAGGCTGCTTTCAGGATTTTCTCTTTGTCTCTGAGACTCGTAAGTTTTACTATTAGATGTTAGGGTGTTGATCTATTTTTATTGATTTTGAGAGGGGTTCTCTGTGCTTCCTGGATTTTCATGCCTCTTTCCTTCCCCAAAATAGGGAAGTTCTCTACTATAATTTGCTCCATTATACCTTCTGCCCCTCTCTCTCTTTCTTCTTCTCCTGGGATCCCAATTATTCTAATGTTGTTTCGTCTTATGGTATCACTTATCTCTCGAATTCTGGCCTCATGATCCAGTAGTTGTTTATCTCTCTTTTTCTCTGCTTCTTTATTTTCCATCATTTTATCTTCTATATTACTGATTCTCTCTTCTGCCTCATTTATTCTAGCACTTAGCGCCCCCATTTTTGATTGCACCTTATTAATAGCCTTTTTGATTTCTACTTGGTTAGATTTTAGTGCTTTTAGTTCTCCATAAAGGGTTTCTCTAATAAATTCCATATTTTTTTCAAGCCCAGCTATTATCTTTAAAGTGATGATTCTGAACTCTAGATCTGACATCGTACTAATGTCCGTATTGAGTAGGTCCCTGGCAGTCGGTACTACCTCTTGTTCTTTTTGTTGGGGTGATTTTTTCCGTCTTGTCATTTTGTGCAGAGGAGAATAGATGAATGAGAGAACAAAATGCTAGCAGAGTAACAATGTCCCCAGAAAATATACTCTAAACAAATCAGAAAAGACCTGAAGCAGTGGAACAAGAAATGGAAAGATAGAAAAAAGAAAAAGAAAAAAAAGAAAAAGATAAAGATAAAAACAAAAACAAACAAAACAAAACAACAACAACAACAAAAAACCATAATGTGATCAAATATGATCAGGCTGGTATATAGATCAGTGCCACACACTAGATTTGGGGTGTATTTTGGTCTTTTAGAAGAAAGTACCTCCCAAAATTTTAAAGAAAGAAAAACTTATATATGTACAAAAATAAGGGTTGATATGTTGAAGGGATGGAATATGACTGTAAAGATGGAAAGTATAAAAAATTTTATAAAAGGAATTGATAAGGAGTTGTGTGAAAAAAGAAAGAAGAGGATTTAAAAAAGAAAAAAGAAAATAAAAAGGGAGAGAATGTGATCAGGCAGGGGAATAGAAAACACCATATACTAGAGATTTAGGGTATATTTTAATCTGTTAGAAGAAACTATCTCAAAATTTTAAAGAGAAAATTTTAAAGAGAGAACAACTTATATATATGTTAAAAATACGGGTAACTACTATGAAGGGATAGAATATGACTCTAAAAATGAAAAATAAAAATGTTTTTTTAAAAAAAGGGATTGAGGGCGCCTGGGTGGCTCAGTTGGTTAAGCGACTGTCTCCGGCCCAGGTCATGATCCTGGGGTCCCTGGATCAAGTCCCGCATCAGGCTCCCTGCTCGGCAGGGAGTCTGCTTCTCCGTCTGACCCTCCTCCCTCTCATGCTCTCTGTCTCTCAGTCTCTCTGTCTCAAATAAATAAATAAAATCTTTAAAAAAAAAGGGGGGGGATTGATAATAAGTTGGTTGAAAAAGGGAAAAAGAAAAATTCAAAAAAAAAAAAGAAAAAAAGACACTTAAAAAAATTAACTTTGAATGACTAAAGAATCATGGTAAAAAAACCATGAATTCTATGCGCAGTATTCCCCTAGCGTTGGAGTTCTGCCGTTCTCATTGATCGGTAAACTTTGTCTTGGCTGGCTGTTCTCCCTGATCTTCTGGGGAGGGGCCTGTTGCTGTGGTTTCCAAATGTCTTTGCTGGAGGCGGAATTGCCCCACCCTTGCCCCCTCCTGGCTAAGTAATCTGCTCGAGTTTTCTCTCTGGGGCTTTTGTTCTCTGCGAGCTTTCCGTACAGCTTTGGAGGCGGAGAGTGAAAATGGCGGCCTCCCAATCTCCGCCCTGGAGGACCCGAGAACTCGGTGCCGCGCTCCTCAGTGAGTCCCCAGAGAAAAGCCGTTAGTCACTCCCATCTCCCCAGTCTCTGGCCGCACTCCGTGCTCACCCGGCCTGTGACCGCGCGTTTCTATCTCTGGCACCCGACCCCGGTGGAGTCTCCAAACCCAGCAGATCCCTGTGTGCACTCCCACGCGGCTCCTCCCGGGGGAGGAAGTTGAGTCTCCCCGGATCTGCCACTTGTTGGGTCCCTGCTGGAGGAGCAGGGGCCCGACTGTGCCGCGGATCACAGTTTATGGCAACCCCGAGCTGAGAGCCCGTGCCTGGGCTCTGCCTCTGTAGCTGGCTTCCCTGATCCATTACCTGGGACTCTGCCACACTCAGGCACCCCGGTCTTTCTGTGACCCCGAGGGTCCTGAGACCACACTGTCCTACGAGGGTTCCACCCCCAGCTTAGCCACCAGAGTGACGTCCCTCAGCGGAGAAGACTTTTAAAAGTTCCGATTTTGTGCTCCGCAGCTCTATCACTTGCCAGAAGCGGCGGCCGGAGGCCCCTCCCCCGCCGTCTATCCTCCCAAATATCGCCTCGGATTCACTTCTCCGCACATCCTACCTTCCAGAAAGTGGTCGCTTTTCTGATGAGAGAGTTGTTGCTCTTCTTTTCTTCGATCTCCTGTTGAGTTTGTAGGTGTTCAGAATGGTTTGATCCCTATCCAGCTGAATTCCTGAGAGGAGATGAAATCCAGGTCTCCTACTCCTCCACCATCTTGCTCCACCCTCGCAATTCAATTTTTTTTAAAGATTCTATTTATTTATGAGAGAGAGAGAGAGTGCAGGGGGAAGAGCAGAGGGAAAAGAACAAGCAGACTCCACACTAAGCACAGAGCCTGACATGGGTCTTGATCTCAGGACCCTGAGATTATGACCTGAGCCAAAACCAAGAGTTAGATTCATAATGTACTGAACCACCTAGGCACCCTCAAATATTTAATTTAGAAGCTCTCAGAGACAAATTTCTAGGCCAAAATGTTTACACTGGAAAAATCTATTCAACATTTTAAAAAGAATTAACACCAAAGAGGCTGGGAAGATGGTGGAAAAGGAAAGCCCTAAGCTTACCTTCCCATGGATACAACTAGATAACACTCACATCAATATAAATAACTCAGGAAATTATTCAAAAATTTGCATAATAAACTCCACATCTAAAGATAAAGAAGAGACCATATCAAAGAAGATAGGCAAGGTGAAGACACAGTTTGGAAGTGAAATGGACCATAGCTATCCATGGTGGGGAGAGAGTTGGTGGCATGGAGAAGGATGAAAAACAGACTTTCACACTGGGGAGTCCACACAAGGAAGATGAATCCCCATAACATTTGGCTTTGAAAGCAAGAGGGGCCAAATTTTGTGAGTTCTTACAACCAATGGGACTTAAAGCCTGGAATTAAAAAAAAAAAAAAATGATGGGTTTGGCTCTAAGAGCACAGAGGGCATTAGGAAGCAGACTCCCTGCCCCTAAAGAGAGAGCATGACAAACAACCTGCATAGATACAGCATAGAAGCAGCAGTTTGAAAAATGGCTGGGGCAGATGGGAGAGAGAGTGATACACTCATCTCAGAGCATGGCCCAGAGAGGCAGGAATCACAGTGAGACTTCTCCAGAAACAAAGGAGTTAGCATCTGCCATTTCCCTTCCTTGCTCCTCAGCATAAACAGACAGCCACCTGTGGGAACCAACACAGTGTTGACACTTGCTACCTAACTGGCTTACACCAAGTCCCACCCCCTTGTGCATTGGCAGATCTCCCCTTCCCACTCATACTTGCCTCAGTCCTAATGGAATTGGCTCCCTCCCCCAGATGACCCATGCAGACCCCAACAATACCTTATTTCTCAATCCATGGATCTTAGGGACCTCAGTCCTGTGGTGACAGTGGCAGCAGACTCATTTCACAACCAGACCAAAGCATACCTTGTTAAAATATGCTCCACCTAGCCAGGAACTAAAAACTGCCCACAACAGGCCGAGAGCCTCTGCAGACAACTGGACTGGAGGAAAAAGGTCAGAACTCAACAGCAGGGCACATGCAACACACATAGGAAATACTCCCTGAAGCACCAGGTCCAGGGGAAAAGGGGACAATGCACTGCAGAGTGCAACAGGACCTCTTCTTATAAGGCAATTACCATCAGGAGCAAGAGATAGAGCTGATTTTCTGAACACACAGAAACAGAGGGACAAGAAGAGGAGATGTAGAAACATGCCTCAAATGAAAGAACGGGACAAAATCACACCAGGAAGCCTAAGCAAAACAGATATAAGCAATATGCCTGATAGAGAATTTAAGGTAATGATCATACAGATACTGGATGTGAGAAGAGTATGGGCAACATCAGAGAGACCCTTAACAAAGAGATAAAGAAAAACAATCAGAGATGAAGATTAAAATACACTTAATGGAATAAATAGAAGGCTGGAGGAAGCAGAAGAATGAATTAATGACCTGGAAGACAGAGTAATAGAAAGTAACCAAGATGAGCAAATGAGAGGGGAAAAGAATTATGCAAATTGAGAATAGTCTTAGAAAACTCGGGGACTCCATCAAGTGTAATAACATTTGCATTATAGGTATCCCAGAAGAAGAATAGAGAAAAGGGGGCAGAAATTTCTTTGAAGAAATAATAGCTGGATCTGGGGAAGAAAACATATATCCAGATTCAGGAGGCACAGAGACACCCCTCTTCCAAAATCAACCCAAGGAGGCAACACCAAGACACATAGTAATTAAAATGACAAAAAGTAGTGATAAAGAAAAGCAGCAAGAGAAAAGACAGTTACATACAAGGGAAACCCATAAGGCTATCAGCAGATTCTTCAGCAGAAACTTTGCAAGCCAGAAAAGAGTGTCATAAAATATTTAAAGTGCTGAAAGGAAAAAATCTTCAGCCAGAGTATTCTATCCAGCAGGCTACAATTCAGAATAGAAGGAGATCCCAGACAAAAACTAAAGTTTGTGACCACTAAACCAACCCTGCAAGAAATTTTAGGGGGACTTTTGAGTGTAGAAAAAAAAGACCCAAAGCAACAAAGACTAGAAAGGACCAGAGAACATCACCAGAAACACCAACTCTACAAGTAACACAAAGGCGCTAAATTCATATCTTTCAATAATCTCTCTGAATATAAATGGACTAAATGCTCCAATCAAAAGACAGGATATCAGAATGGATTAAAAAACAAAATCCATCTATATGCTGCTTATAAGAGACTCATTTTAGACCTAAAGACACCTGCAGATTGAAAGTGAGGTGATGGAGGACCATCTATCATACTAATGGACATCAAAAGAAAGCCAGAGTAGCCATACTTATAACAGACAGAATAGATTTTAAAACAAAGCCCAGGGCGCCTGGGTGGCTCAGTTGGTTAAGTGACTGCCTTCGGCTCAGGTCATGATCCTGGAGTCCCAGAATCGAGTCCCACATCAGGCTCCCTGCTCGGAAGGGAGTCTGCTTCTCCCTCTGGCCCTCCCCCCTCTCATGCTCACTCTCTCTCATTCTCTCTCTCAAATAAATAAATAAAATCTTTAAAAAAAAAAAAAGCCCATAATGAGAGATGAAGAAGGGCATTATATCATAATTAAGAGGTCTATCCATGAAAAAGATCTATGCCCCCAACTTGGAAGCACCCAAATATATAAATCAATTAATAGCAAACATAAAGAAACTCATTGATAATGATACAATAATAGTAGGGGATTTTAATAACCCACTTACAGCAATGGACATATCATTTAAGCAGAATATCAAAGAAGAAATAAGGGCTTTGAATGACACACTGGATCAAATGGACTTAACAGATATATTCAGGACTTTTCATCCTAACGCAGCAGAATACACATTCTTTTCAAGTGCACAAGGAACATTCTCCAGAATAGATCACATACTGGGTCACAATTCAGTACTCAACCAGTACAAAAATATTGAGATCATACCATGCATATTTTTAGGCCACAATGTTATTAAACTTGAAGTCAACCACAAGAAAAAATTTGGAAAGACCACAAATACATGGAAGTTAAAGAACATCCTACTAAAGAATGAATGGGTTAATCAGGAAATTAAAGAAGAAATAAAAAAAATACATGTAAGTAAATGAAAATGAAAACACAATACAAAATTTTGGGGATGCAGCAAAGGCAGTCCTAAGAAGGAAGTATACTCCATGCAGAACGTGCCCTCCTCAATACCCACCACGTTCTGCATGGAGCACTGGGTGTTGTGCACAAATAATGAATCATGGAACACTTCATCTAAAACTAATGATGTAATGTATGGGGATTAACATAAGAATAAAATAAATAAATAAATAAATAAATAAATAAATAAATAAATAAATAAATAAATAAATAAAAAAGAAGGAAGTATACTGCAATACAGGCCCACCTCAAGAAGCAAGAAAATTCTCAAATACACAACCTAACCTTATACCTAAAGGAGCTAGGAAAGGAAGAGCAAATAAAGCCTAAAGCCAGAATAAGAAGGGAAATTATAAAGATTAGAGCAGAAATAAGTGATATAGAAACAACAAAAAAATAAAATAGAAAGGGAAATGAAGTTTCTCAGAAAAAAAAAAAAAAAAACTAAAGGAGTTCATGACCACTAAATCAGCCCTACAAAAAATATTAAAAGGAAATCTTTGCATGGAAAAGAAAGAGCATAAGTGAGAGAACGAAAAACAACTACTTCCATAAAAAATCAGATAAAGGATTCACAAAATAAAAAGATGTAAAATATGATACCATATACCAAAAACATAGGAGGGAGAAGAGTAAAGAATGGATTCAAACTTAAGAGACCATCAACATAATATAGACTGCTATATGCAGATATTATATACAAACCTAATGGTAACCACAAATCAAAGACCAGTAATAGATAAGCAAAAAATAAATAAAAAGAAATTTAGAATTATCACTGAAGAAAATCAGCAAACCATAAAAAACAGCAAGAGAAGAAAGAATCAGAGAAAAACCACAAAAACAATCACAAAACAAATAACAAACTGGCAATAAATACATACCTATCAATAATTACTTTCAATGTATATGGACTAAATGTTCCAATCTAAAGACATAGGGTGACAGAATGGATAAAAAACAAGACCCATCTATAAGCTGTCCACAAGACACTCATTTTAGACCTAAAGATACCTGCAGATTGAAAGTAAGAGAATGGAGAAATATTTATCTTGCAAATGGATATCAAAAGACAGCCAGGGTGGCAATACCTATATCAGACAAAATAGACTTTATTTTTTTAAAGATTTATTTATTTATTAGAGAGAGAATGAGAGCGAGCAGGGGGACAGAGAGGCAGAGGGAGAGGGAGAGAGAGAATCTTTAGCAGAATCCCTGCTGAAGTTGAAGCCTGTGGCAGGAATGAATCTCATGACCCTGAGGTCATGACCTGAAACAAAATCAAGTGTTGGATTCTTACCTGAATGAACCACTCAGCCACCCCCAAAATAGACTTTAAAACAAAAACTGTAATAAGAGACAAAAAGCTCACTGTATAATAATAAAGTGGACAATCCAACAAGAAAATATAATAATTGCAAATATTTATACACCCAACATGAAATTACATGGGAAAAAATGACAATGAAAACACAACAATCTGATATCTTTGGTGTGCAGGAAGAGCAGTTTTAAGAGGGAAGGTTATAGCAATAAAGGTCTACCACAAGATGCAAGAAAAATCTCAAATAGACAACCTGACCTTACACCCAAAAGAGCAACAAAAAGAACAACAAATAAAACCTAAATCCAGCAGAAGGAAGGAAATAATGAAGATTAGAGCAGAAATAATTACATAGAAACTAAAGAAACAATAGAACAGATCAATGAAACCAGGACCTGGTTCTTTGAAAAACAAAACAAAACAATAAAATTGATTAACTTCTAGCCAGACTTATCAATCAAAAAAGAGAAAGGACTCAAACAAAATCTCAAATGAAGGAGTGGAAACAATAAGCAACACCAAAGAAATACAATTTTAAGGGAATATTATGAAAAACTATATGCCAATAAATTGGACAACCTGGAAGAAATGGGTATATTCCTAAAAACATATAATTTACCAAAACAGAAGTAGGAAGAAATAGAGAATTTGAACAGATCAATCACTAACATGAAATTGAATCCAGTAATCAAAAATATCCCAAGAAACAAAAATCCAGAACCAGAAAGCTTCAGGTGAGAATTCTATCAAACGTGAAGAGTTAATTCTTATTCTTCTCAACTATTCCAAAAAATAGAAGGGATGGAAAACTTCTAAATTCTTTCTATGAGAGCAGTATCACTCTGATACCAAAACCAGATATAGACACCACAAAAAGAGAAGCCAATATCTCTAATTAACTTAGATACAAAAATCCTCAACAAAAAGACTAGCAAACAGAATCCAACAGCATTAAAAAAAAAAAAATTTCAGAACGATCAAGTGGGATTTATTCCGTGGTTGGAAGAGTGGTTCAATATTCTCAAATCAATCAATGTGATACACCGCATCAATAAATGAAAGGATAAAAACCATATGATCCTCTCAATAGATGCAGAAAAAGCATTTGACAAAGTACAACATCCATTCATGATTAAAACCCTCAATAAAGTAGGTTTAGAGGGAACATACCTCAACATAATTAGGTGATATTTGAAAAACCCATAGAGATCATCAAACTCAATGGGAGAAAACTGAGGGCTTTATTCCTAAGGCCAGGAACAAGACAAGGATGTTGACTCTCCAATTTTATTCAACATAGTACTAGAAGTCTTAGGGGCACCTGGGTGGCTCAGTCGCTGGGCATCTGCCTTCAGCTCAGGTCATGATCCCAGGGTCCTGGGATCGAGCCCTGCATTGGGCTCCCTGCTTGGCGGGGAGCCTGCTTCTCCCTCTCCCACTGTCCCTGCTTGTGTTCCCTCTCTCACTGTCTCTCTCTGTCAAAAAATAAATTAAAAACAAAACAAAACAAAACACATAGTACTAGAAGTCTTAGATGCAGCAATTAGATGATAATAAGAAATAAAAGACATTCAAATTGGTGAGGAAGAAGTAAAACTTTCACTAGTTGCAGATAACATGATACTATCTATAGAAAACCTGAAATATTCCACCAAAAATTAGGAACAACATAAGGTTACCCTCTCCATTCATATTCAAGATAATTTGGAACTTCTGGCCAGGTGCAATAAGGCAAGAAAATAAAATAAAAGGTTTACAGATTAGAAAGGAAGAAATGAGACTGCCCTGATTTGCAGATGATATGAGTCTAGATAGATAATCCCAATAAGTCTACAAATATCTCCTAGAGATAACAAGCAAATTCATCAAGGTCACAGGATATAAGATCAATGTGCCAAAGTAAATTGTATTTTTACATACTAGCAATGAAAACATGGACAATACCATTTATAATCACTTTTTAAATTTAAATTCAATTAATTAACATATAGTATATTATTAGTTTCAGGAGTAGAGTTCAGTGATCCATCAGTCTTATGTAATACCCAGTGCTCATTACATCACGTGCTGTACTTAATGTCCATCACTCAGTTACCCAATGCCTGCCCCTCCAAGTAACCCTCAGTTTGTTTCCTATGATTAAGAGTCTCTTATGTTTTGTCTCCCTCTCTGATTTTGTCTTGTTTTATATTTTCCTCCCTGCCCCCATTATCCTCTCTTTTATTTCTTAAATTCCACATATGAGTGAAATCATATAATTGTCCTCTGATTGAATTGTTTCCTTAACATAATACCCTCTAGTTCCATCCATGTCATTGCAAATGGCAAAATTTCATTTTTTGATGGCTCAGTAGTATTCCATTGTGTATATATACCACATATTCTTTATCCATTCTTCTATCAATGGGCATCTGGGCTCTTTCAATATTTTGGTTATTGTGAACATTGCTGCTATAAATATTGAGCTGCTTGGGCTCCTTCATATCAATACATTTGTATCTTTGGGATAAATACCTAGTAGTGCAATTGTTGGGTCATAGGGTAGCTCTATTTTCAACTTTTTGAGGAACCTCCATACTGTTTTCCAGAATGGCTGCACCAGCTTGCATTTCTACCAACAGTGTAGGAGGGGTTTCCCTTTCTCTGCATCCTCACCAACATCTGTCATTTCCTGACTTATTAATTTTAGCCATTCTGACTGGTATGAGGTGGTATCTCACTGTGATTTTGATTTGTATTTCCCTGATGCCAAGGGATGTGGGGCATTTCTTCATGTGTCTGTAGGCCACTTTTATGCCTTCTTTGGAGAAATGTCTGTTCATGTCTCTTGACCATTTCTTGATTGGATTACTCATTCTTTGGGTGTTGGGTTTGATAAGTTCTTTATAGATTTTGGATACTAGCTTTTTATCTGATATGTCATTTGCAAATATCTTCTCTCATTCTGTCAGTTGTCTTTTAGTTTTGTTGACTGTTTCCTTTGCTGTGCAAAAGCTTTTTATCTTGATGAAGTCCCAATAGTTCATTTTTGTCTTTCTTTCCCTTGCCTTTGGAGACATGTCTAGCAAGACATTGCTGCAAGTGAGGGCACAGAGATTGTTGCCTGTGTTCTCCTCTAGGATTTTGATGGATTCCTGTCTCACATTGAAGTCTTTCATCCATTTTGAGTCTATTTTTGTGTATGGTGTAAGAAAATGGTCCAGTTTCATTCTTCTGAATGTGGCTGTCCAATTTTCCCAACATCATTTGTTGAAGAGACTGTCCTTTTTCTGTTGGATATTCTTTCCTGCTTTTTTCAAAATTTAGTTGACTGTACAGTTGAGGGTCCATTTCTGGGTTCTCTATCCTGTCCCATTGATCTATGTGTTTGTTTTTGTGCCAATACCATTCTGTCTTGATAATTACAGCTTTGTAATGTAGCATAAAGTCCGGGATTGTGGACACCAGCTTTGGTTTTCATTTTCAACATTCCTTTGGCTATTTGGGTTCTTTTCTTTTTCCATACAAATTTTAAGATTATTTGTTCCAGCTCTGTGAAAACAGTTGATGGTATTTTGATAGGGATTGCTTTGAATGTATAGATTACTCTAGGTAGCATAGACATTTTAACAATACTTGTTCTTTCAACCCATGCAATTGGGACAGTTTTCAATTTCTTTGGGTCTCCTCAACTTCTTTTTTGAGTGTTCTATATTTTTTTCAGTACAGATCCTTTGCCTCATTCATTACGTTTATTCCTAGGTATCTTATGGTTTTTGGTGCAATTGTAAATGGGATTGACTCCTTAATTTCTCTTTCTTCTGTCTCTTTGTTAGTGTATAGAAATGAAACTGATTTGTGTGCATTGATTTTGTATCCTGCCACTTAGCTAAAATCCTATGTGAGTTCTAGGAATTTTGGGGTCTAGCCTTTTGTGTTTTACACATAAAGTGTCATGTCATCTGTGAAGAATGAGTTTGACTTCTTTGCTGATTTGGATGCCTTTTATTTATTTTTGTCTTCTGATTGTTGAGGTTAGGACTTCTAGTTCTATGTTGAACAACAGTGGTGAGAGTGGGCATCCCTGTCATGTTCCTGACCTTAGGGGGAAAACTCTCTGTTTTTTGCCATTAGTAATTATATTTGCTGTGGGTTTTTCATAGATGGCTTTTATGATAGTGTGGTATGTTACCTCTATCCCTACACTGTGAAGAGTTTTAATCAAGAAAGGATGCTATACTTTGTCAAATGCTTTTTCTGATCATCAGTGTCATTTCTATACACCAACAACAAGACAGAAGAAAGAGAAATTAAGGAGTCGATCCCATATACAATTGTACCCAAAACCATAAGATACCTAGAGGCAAAGAATCTGTACTCAGAAAACTATAGAATACTCATGAAAGAAATTGAGGAAGACAAAAAGAAATGGAAAAATGTTCCATGCTCATGGATTGGAAGAACAAATATTGTGAAAATATCAACTCTTTTTTAAGTCTTTTTTAATTTTCATTTTACAATTACATTCTGTCCTTTCATTGTATTTAGTGTTATTTTTGTGTATATATATATGTTTTTCTTTCTTTACAATTTGGGATGTAGTTTCTTCTAACAAACAGACCTAAATATAGCCAGGATTTGGTGTATTGCTCTGTTCTGTTCACCTGTCTGTTTATATTATTTCTTTTTTTTTCTTTTGATTTTCATTTTTAGTTACATTTTATCCTTTCATTGTATTTTTTATTTTTGTACATATATGTTTTTCTTTCTTTACAATTTTGGGATCATTGTATATTTGTAGAGCAAAATACATGGAGGATCCAGTGTATTGCTCTGTTCTGGTCACCTGATTGAGTATATTTTCTCTTTCTTTTTTTTTTAATTTTATTTTTCCAATATCCAGTCTCTTCTGATTTGTTTAATGTATATTTCTCTGGGGTTATTCTTGCCATTTTAGTATTTTGTTCTGTTGTTCATCTATTCTTTTTTTTTAAGATTTTATTTATTTATTTGAGAGAGAGAGAATGAGAGAGAGCAAGTACATGAGAGGGGGGAGGGTCAGAGGGAGAAGCAGACTCCCTGCCGAGCAGGGAGCCCGATGCGGGACTTGATCCAGGGACTCCAGGATCATGACCTGAGCCGAAGGCAGTTGCTTAACCAACTGAGCCACCCAGGCGCCCTGTTGTTCATCTATTCTTCTCTGGAGAGAAGGACAAGATGCAAAAACTCACCTCAAAAAAGAGAACAAGAGGCAGTGCTGACTGCCAGGGACTTAATCAGTATGTACATAATAAGGTGTTGGAACTAGAGTTCAGAATAATGATAATAAAAATACTAGCTGGGCTTGAAAAAAACATAGAAGACACTAGAGAATCCTTTTCTGGAGAAATAAAAGAAGTAAAATCTAATCAAGATGAAATAAAAAAGGCTATTAATGAGATGCAATAAAAAATGGAGGCTCTAACTGCTGGGATAAATGAAGCAGAAGAGAGAATTAGTGATATAGAAGACAAAATGATAGGGAATAAAGAAGCTGGGAAGAAAAAGATAAACAACTACTGGATTACAAGAGGAGAATTCAAGAGATAAGTAATACCATAAAGCAAAACAATAGTAGAATAATTGGGATCCCAGAGGAAGAGGAAAGGGAGGGGCAGAAGGTATATTGGAGCAAATTATATCTGAGAACTTCCCTAATTTGGGGAAGGAAATAGGCATTCAAGTCCAGGAAGCACAGAGAACCCCCCTCAAAATTTATAAAAATATGTCAACACCTATTTTTAGCTGTCGACATATAATAGTGAAGCTTGCAAATTCCAGAGACAAAAAGAAAATCCTGAAAGCAGCTCGGGACAAGAGGTCCATAAATTACAAGGGTAGAAACATTTGACTGGCATCAGACCTATCCACAGAGACCTGGCAGGCCAGAAAGGACTGGCATGATATATTCAGGATGTTAAATGAGAAAAATAAGCAGCCAAGAATACTTTATCTAGCAAGGTTGTCATTCAAAAAAGGAGAGATAAAAAGCTTCCAGGACAAACAGAAACTAAAAGAATTTGTGATTACTAAACAAACCCTGCAAGAAATAATAAAGGGGATCCAGTAAGCAAACAGAGAGTCCAAAAGTAACATAAACCAGAAAGGAACAGAGACAATCTACAGAAACAGGGACTTTACAGGTAATACAATAGCACTAAATTCATATCTTTCTACAGTTACTCTGAATGTAAATGGGTTAAATGCCCCAATCAAAAGACACATGGTACTAGATTGGATAAAAAAGCAAGACCCATCAATATGCTCTCTGCAAGAGACTCATTTTAGACCTCAAGACACCTCCAGATTAAAAGTGAGGTGGTTGAGAACTATTTATCATGCTAATGGACATCAAAAGAAAGCTGGGGTAGTAATGCTTATATCAGACAAATTAGATTTTTTTTTTTGACAAATTAGATTTTAAACAAGGATTATAATCACTTTTTTTAAAAAAATGAAATAGTTGTAAATCTAACAAAACATGTATAGAACTTCTATGCTGAAAACTACAAAAGGCCAATGAAAATAACCAAAGAAAATCTCAATAAAGCAGACACATACTTTGTTCATGAAATAGAGAATCAACATAGCAAAAATGTCAATTATCCTCAGATGATATATAGGACTCCTATTAAAATCCTAGCAAGGTTTTTGTAGATGGACACAAAATTATTTTTAAATTTATATGAAATGTCAGAGGAATTAGAATAACTAAAACATTTTTGAAAAAGAAGAGCAGGGTAGATAGAATTAGTATATTCAATTTCAAGACTTATTATAAAGCTATAGTAATCAAGATTGTGTAGTATTGATGGAAGGATAAACACATAGATCACTGGGAGAGTAGAGAACCCAAAAATATATTCAACACTTTTATGACAAAGGTGCCAAAGCAATTTGATAGAGGAAATATGGTATTTTCAATAAATGGTTGGAGGAATTGGACATCTACAGGCAATAATTGGACCTTAAACTAAGTCTCAAATGTTATCTAAAAAAAAAAAAACCCTCAAAATTGAACATGGACTTAAATATAAGACATGAGGGTATAAAATCTTTAGGAAAAAACAGGGGGAAGTAGTTGAGTTGTAATGCTAGGCAATGAGTTCTTAGACTTCACACCACAAACAGGATCCAAAAACAATAAATTCATAAACTGGACTTCATCAAACTTAATATTTTTCTCTGTGAAAGACCTTTGTAAGAGATAAAATAACAAACTATTTTCAAGCTGCATATCTGACAAAAGACTGAGATCTAAAATATATAAAGAACTTTACAAAAACAAAAACATTTCACCAAAAATAATATTCAAAATGCAAATAGTAGATGAAAGATGTTCAACATTATTATCTATTAGGGAAATGCACTTATTACATATATTACACTTATCAGAATTTTTTTTTTTTAAGTAAAATGTCAAATGCTGGTGAGGATGCAAGGATGCAAAGACACTGGATCCCTCACACATTGTTGGTGGCTATATAAAATAGTACAGCCACTAAGGAAAATATTTTGGCAATTTTTTCAAAACTAAACATCCACGTACTATATGGTCCAGAAATTACACTCTTGAGCATTTATCCAAGCTAAATGAAACTTATGTTTATATAAAAATCTATAAATAAATGTTTGTAGCAGCTTTATTTACACTAGTAGAAAATTTAAAGCAACTCAGATATCCTTCAATTAGAAAATAGTTAAAATGTGGTGCATCCATGACATAGAATACTACTCAGCAGTAAGAAAGAACAAACTACAGATAACCCCAAGAATTTGGATAAATCTCTAGAGAATTATTCTGAGGAAAAAAAAAGCCAATTCTCCAAAGGATACATAATGTATGATTCCATGTATATAGCATTCTTAAAATGAAAAACTGTAGAAATGGACAAAGTTAATGGTTGCCAGGGGTAAGAAGGGAGAAGAGGTGGGAGGAAGTAGTTACTATAAAAGGTCAGCATGGAGAATTCTTGTGGTAATGGAAATGTTCTATATTTGACTGTATCTATGTCAATGTCTGGGCTGCGATATTCTACTAGAGATTTGAAAAGCCAACACATTGTTTTCCATAACATTTTTCATTCCCTCAAGCAGTGCACAAAGGTTCCACTTTCTCCATGAACACTTGTTACTTTTTTCTTTCTTTTAAATTGAAGTATTGTTGACACACAATGTTTCATTATTTTCAGATGTATAACATACTGATTTGACAAGTCCTTATGCTATGCTCACCACAAGTCTAGCTACCATATGTCACCACAAAACCCTATTATAATATCATTGACTATATCTCCTATACTGTACCTTTTTCTGGTTTTGTTTTGTTTTGTGATGATAATATCCTAATGGGAGTGAAGTGTTTGTATTATGGTTTGGCCAGATGCTACCTTTGAGAGGATATAGAGAAAGGGTACACAGGATCTCTTTGTATTATTTCTTATAGCTGCAAATGAATTTACAATTACCTTAAAATTAAAAGTTTAATTTAAAAAATGTCCTAACTGCCAAAATTAAACAATGATGAAAAATGTGAAGAAGAAAATTAAAAGGACCCATAATCACACCACTAAGATGAAGCAACTTTTAGTACTTAAGGGTAGGGACATTGGAGACAAAAGTGTAGTTCTTTGCCCCATGATTTCTTAGCACTATTAGCCTGTTTCCTTATCTGTAAAGTGTGAATTATATTATTGTCAGGAATTGTAAGGGATCTAAAATTTTACCCTACCTGCAAGCTAACAAATTAGTCTGTCACAGTTTCATGACAGGAACACCCGTGATTTCCAGGTCAGAGGAAAAACTTTATTACTCACAGCAGCAACAGTTCCAGAGTATCAGCTGTATCATCAGCTCCAGTTCTCTGAGCCTCACTGCCCACAGGACAATACAAAGAAACAGAGATGATGCTCCCACATTCAGTGCTTTGAGTTACAGTAGAGGAGCTCAGAGAACTCACATCTTTCATATCAGGCTTGCTTGTCCTTTGACTAGAGGAAAATATCTTTATGATATTGGATGATAAACCCAATTATCCTATCTCTGTCTTCCAACATTGCTTGCAATATAAGTGCCCTTGGAAGGATAGATCCAAACAAAAAGAGTCAGTCTCTCTGCTTGCGAATCAGGCAGAAACCCAAAAGATATATGGAGAATTTTCTGCCAACTATTATATAATTCAAAATGTTTTTGTGAGGTTGTTTATTCTGTTTGGAGGATGAAAGGGTAAAGGCTTTGCAGGTACAGGCTTAGCACAGTGCCTGAAGCACAGTAGTACTGAATCAAAGTACCAATTTTTAAAAAGCATTTCACAATCACACCAGTCTCCACCAGTCAGCTGATCATGCCCTATATCTTCTCACCTACTCTTTCCATCAAATTTCCATAATCTCAGGACTATATCTAAAATACCAGTATTTTCAACTAATTTTTCTTCCTTTGTCTCATTCACCAAGGAATCAAGAATGTCTAGAAAATGGGTAAAAAGGACACTAGGAAGCTCTGTGCTGCCAGCTTCATTTCCAAGGATAAAGCTGATAAAATTATCTGTGATTCTGGCAGCTTTTTCAGATTGCAAAAGCTTCAATTCCATATACTTGGGCCAGTAATAGCTTTAAAAACTCTGTTCCTGAGTGGCTTTCTATTTTTATTTTTGGCTTTGATCTTACTCTAGAAGTATAGATTTAAGTATTTTTAAAAATAGAATGAATAAAGGGATGGGAAATGCTATTAGAGAATTCGAAGTAGGGGGCTTGGTGGGAAATGGGTTTGAAGCAGAAATTTATCTTCTATTCCTTTGCATGTTAGTAATAGTGGCCAGGGGACCATAAAGGAAAGACTGGAAGATGTTACTAAAACTTTGACTTGTAAAAAGCTTTTCTCTAACACTTCCAAGTTTTTCAACTCTGCACAAGCAGAGGCTTAAGACACTGCACCAAAAAAATACCAAAAATTTATCAAAATCTGTTTTTTTATTTTTATTTTTTAAAGGATTTATTCATTTATTTGACAGAGAGAGAGAGAGAGCACAAGCAGGTGGAACAGCAGGCAAAGGGAAAGGGAGAAGCATACCCCCCTGCTGAGCAGGGAGCCTGATGTGGGGCTCAATCCCAGGACCCCAGGATCAGGACCTGAGCTGAAGGCAGCCACTTAACCGACTGAGCCACCCAGTCACCCCAGTCCTTTTTTTTTTTTTTTTAATTTCAGTTCTTAGAAAAGTACAGTGAAGATTTATTTTAAAACTTTATCTCCAAATAAACCATTTCTGATATACTTTGTGATTCCTCCAACTTAAGGTCCAGGAAGACGAGAGGTGAAAGTAATCTTCTTAAGCTTTTAACGAAACAAAACACTTCAGTGCCCAATCTAGTCTCTCAACTACTTTTCCCCCCAAATTGGCACCACACCCCATGCTTCTATTAACTCTAAAAGGACAATTTTATATTTTACACTTTTCTTATAGTGGAGATTTGAGATATAGAAGGTATATCTGTTCTCTTGGAATCAAGAAATTTTATAGACCATCTCCACTAGTTATTAGTTTTAAAGAAACTTTAAGAAGGCACTCTACTGAATTTTATACATACAAAAACAGAAGCTGCTATAGAAGAAATAGAAGCAGGCTCAGTCTATACATTTTAGGAACTGGTATTCCCTCCTGAGAGTAAAAGAAGCATGTAGAATATAGTCAGACAGACCAGGTAAACTGAAGGCAAAGGAGGGATGCAGGCAAGGAGATCTCAAAGAGACCACCAGAAGTGAAAAGATTGGCTACCTAGGAAAATTAACAAAAAAAGATCAACTGCAAGGCATTTCCTACTAAAACTATCAAATTTCAGATATAAAGATAAAATCCTTAATATCTGCTGGGAAAAAGGACAAATAATTTTAAAAAGCAAAATAATTAAATTGGCAAGAAAGTTTTCAAGGCCAACATACAAAACTGGACAATAATAGAGCAGTATTTTTAAAAAGCATAATGAAAATCTGAGTCAATTGTTCTTTATTTCCTTCTTTCTGTCCACATTAACTAATCGGAATACTACATGAGAAAAAGCTGTCTCTTCTCCTCCATCTATTTGTTTAATAATTTATATATCAGCATAGACTCATGACTTTTATTATATGGGTTAAAATTCATTACTATTATCTATTTTGTTGTTTAAATTGTTTCAGCTGTGGTGATTAGAGGCTCCTTCAGGTTGGATCTTTGGTTTTTAAATTTCCAAGTAGAAATTCATTCTGTTTGTTTTTGTTAGTAAGTTTTAGTTTTATTGTATTGTTATCAGAGTGGATTGTTTGAAATATTTCTGTATAAAAGTTATTAATGTCCTCTTTTTGTTACTTAAATCATAGAGTAAACTATTCATGAGTCCATGCTGATATAAATATACAATTAAATAACTCAATGGGAGAAAAGAGGCAACTCTTCTTCACCATAGAATTTCAATGAATTAAAGTAGACAGAAAGAGGGAAATAGAGAATAACCATTAGATAAACACCACAGAATTAAATGTTATAGATAAGATCCACAAAAGAATGCTAAAATTAGCACAAAAGTTTGAGAAGAAACCGAGAATTTGTATAATCTCAACGTATCTCTCTAAATATACCTACCAATTACAAAATGAAAGATAGTAACTTTACACTGGAAAAATCTAGCAGACACCAATGTAACAAAGTAATCAGTGCAAATGATAAAAAGCTGAGGAATTGTTACAGACTATACTAAGATTAAGTAAAATAACAAATAAATACAATAAGAGGTCTTGAATAGGATTCTGGAACTAAAATTCAAAATTTTAAATAATAAAACATTACACAGAAAGATGCTTAAAATTATTAGTCACTAGAAAGTGAAAAGAAAAACCACAATAATATACCATTAATCACCTATTAGAATGGCTAACATAAAAAATACTGACAATACCAAGTGCTGACAAGGACATGAAGCTACAGAAATCCACTGGTGGGAATGCAAACTGGTATAGTCACTCTGGGAAACAGTGTAGAAATTTCATAAAAAGTTACATACATACAAATACCAAGAATGAACTTTAATGTAACTATGGGCTCAGGGTAATGCACAAGCTAATCTTACACCTAAAATAGCAGGAGAAAGAACACCAAATAAAACCTAAACCAAGCAGGAAAAGAGAAATAATAAAGATTAAAGCAGAGATAAATGAAATAGAAACCAGAAAAACGGTAGAACAGATCAACAAAACTAGAAGCTGGTTCTTTGAAAGAATTAATAAGATTGATAAACCTCTGGCCAGACTTATCCAAAAGAAAAGAGAACAGATATAAATTAATAAAATCATGAATGAAAAGGGAGAGATCATGACTAACAGCAAGGAAATAGAAATAATTATTAGAAATTATTACCAGCAACTATATGCCAACAAATTAAGCAACCTGGAAGAAATGGGTGCATTTCTAGAAACCTATAAACTACCAAGACTGAAACAGGAAGAAATAGACAATTGGAATAGACCCATAACCAGTAACAAAATTGAAGCAGTAATCAAAAACTTCCCAAAAAACAAGAATTCAGGGCTAGATGACTTCCCAGGGGAATTCTACTAAACATTTAAAGAAGAAATAATACCTATTCTCCTGAAGCTGTTTCAAAAAATAGAAACAGAAGGAAAACTTCTGAACTTATTCTATGAGGCCAGCATTACCCTGATCCTAAAACCAGGCATAGACCCCATCAGAAAGGAGAGTTACAGCCCAATTTCCCTGATGAACATGGATACCAACATTCTCACCAATATACTAGCCAATAGGTTCCAACAATACATTAAAAGGATTATTCACCATGACCAGGTGGGATTTATTCCTGGGATGCGAAGGTAGTTCAACATTCCCAAATCAATCAAAGTGATAGAGCACATTAATAAAAGAAAAGACAAGAACCATATGATCCCCTCAATTGATGCAAAAAGCATTTGACAAAATAAAACATCCTTTCCTGATTAAAACTCTTCAGAGTGTAGGGATAAAGGGAACATACCTCAATATAAAAACCATCTATGAAAAGCCCACAGCAAATATCATTATCAATGGGGGGAAAGCTGAGAGCTTTTCCCTTAAGGTTAGGAATATGACACTCTCACCCACTCTCACCACTCTCGCCCACTCTCACCACTGTTGTTCAACATAGTGCTAGAAGTCCTAGCATCAGCAATCAGACAACAAAAATAAATAAAAGGCATCCAAATTGGCAAGGAAGAATTCAAGCTCTCTCTCTTCACAGATGACATGATACTTTATGTGGAAAATCCAAAAGACTCCACTCCCAAATTACTAGAACTCATACAGCAATTCAGCAATGTGGCAGGATGCAAAATCAATGCACAAAAATCAGTTGCTTTTCTATACACTAACAATGTAATTGTAGAAAGAGAAATTAAGGAATCAATTCCATGTACAATAGCACCAAAAACCGTAAGATACCTAGGAATAAATATAACCAAAGAGGTAAAGGTTATGTACTCTAGAAACTACAGAACACTTATGAAAGAAATTGAAGAAGACAAAAAAAAAAAAAAAAAAAGATGGAAAGAATAAATATTGTTAAAATGTTTATCCTGCCCAGAGCAATCAACACATTCAATGCCATCTCTATTAAAATACCATTGGCATTTTTCAAGCAGCTAGAACAAACAATTCTAAAATTTGTATGGAACCAGAAAAGACTCTGAATCACCAAGGGAATGTTGAAAAAGAAAAACAAAGCTGGGGGCATCACGTTGCCCAACTTCAAGTTATATTACAAAGCTGTGATCATCAAGACAACCTGGTATTGTCACAAAAACAGACACATAGATCAATGGAACAGAATAGAGAGCCCAGAAATGGACCCTCAACTCTATGGTCAACTCATCTTTGACAAAGCAGGAAAGAATGTCCAATGGAAAAAAGTCAGTCTCTTCAATAAGTGGTGCTGGGGAAATTGGACAGCTACATACAGAAGAATGAAACTGAATCATTCTCTTACACCATACACCAAGATAAACTCAAAATGGATGAAAGACCTCAATGTGAGACAGGAATCCATCAAAATCCTAGAGAAGAACATAGGCAGTAACCTCTTTGACATTGCCCACAGCAACTTCTTTCAAGACACTTCTCCAAAAGCAAGGGAAACAAAAGCAAAAATGAACTTTTGGGACTTCATCAAGATAAAAAGCTTTTGCACAGCAAAGAAAACAGGCAACAAAACTACGAGGCAACCCACAGAATGAGAGAAGATATTTGCAAATGACACTACAGATAAAGGGCTGGTATCCAAGATCTATAAAGAACTTTTGGAACTCAACACTCAAAAAACAAATAATCCAGTCAAAACATGGGCAGAAGACATGAACAGACACTTCTCCAAAGATGACATCCAAATGGCCAACAGACACATGAAAAAATGCTCAACATCACTTGTCATCAAGGAAATACAAATCAAAACCACAATGAGATACCACCTTACACCAGTTAGAATGGCAAAGATTAACAAAACAGGAAACAACAAATGTTGGTGAGGATGTGGAGAAATGGGAACGCTCTTACACTGTTGGTGGGAATGCAAGCTAGTACAGCCACTCTGGAAAACAGTATGAAGGTTCCTCAAGATGTTAAAAATAGAGCTACCCTATGACCCATCAATTGCCCTACTAGGTATTTACCCCAAAGATACAGATGTAGTGAAAAGAAGGGGCACATGCACCCCAATGTTCATAACAGCAATGTCCACAATAGCCAAATTGTGGAAGGAGCTGAGATACCCTTCAACAGATGAATGGATAAAGATGTGGTATATATATACAATGGAATATTACTCAGCCATCAGAAAGGATGAATACCCACCATTTGCACTGAGATGGATGGAACTGGAGGGGATTATGCTAAGTGAAATAAGTCAAGCAGAGAAAGACAATTACCATATGGTTTCACTCATATGTGGAACATAGGAATAGCATGGAGGAGCATAGGGGAAGGGAGGGAAAATTGAGGGGGGAGAAATTAGAGACAGAGACAAACCATAAAAGACTATGGACTCCGGGAAACAAACTGAGGGTTTCAGAGGGAGGGGGGTCGGGGGATGGGGTAACTGGGTGATGGGTATTAAGGAGGGCACATGTTGTGATGTGCACTGGGTGTTATATGCAACTAATGAATCATTGAACAGTACATCAAAAACTAATGACATACTACACAGTGGCTAACTCATCATAAAAAAAAAACCATGGACTTGGGGGTGATAATGATATGTCAACATAGGTTTATCATTATATTACTAAGATAATAATAATATTGATCATGGGGGAGGCTGTCCATGTGTGAGATCAGGGGATATGTGAAATCTCTGTACTTTATGCTTAATTTTGCTATGAACCTAATACTGCCCTAAAAATCAAGTCTAATAAATTTTACTTAAGTTAAACATACATTTATAAGATGACCCAAACAGTTCCACTTCTTTGTATTTATCTTAGAGAAATGAAAAAGTTATGTTCACAGAAAACCTTGCTTGTGAATATTTATAGCATCTGTGGTACATTCACACAATGAGATACTACTCACCAATAAAAAGAAATGAACTACTGATAATAACATGAAAGTATTTTAAAATGCATTAAACTAAATGAAAGAAATAGTTTTGAAATATTGTAAATTGTATTATTCTATTTATACAGTGTTATGGAAGAAAAATAGAGAAGTAGAGACTAGATCACTGGTTTCTTGGGGTTAGACAGAGGGTGAGGGCATAAATACATAGGGATAATAGAAGGAGATTCTTTGGAGGGTTAGAATTTTTCTGTATTCTGTCTATAATGATTATAAGAATCTGCATCTGTAGAAACTTCTAGAATGCAACCTTAAGGTGAATTTTACTGTGTATAAATTTAGAAGTTTAGAAAAACGGTATCAGTTTTCCATGATTCACTCATTCCTGAATCATACTACCAGCATGATTACTAACCATTTCTATTACCATTTGATGTTCACCCAGCATAACTTAATATTTTCATTCAATGATTTATTGAATTCTTTTCCAAAAAGTCATATATCTGAATTCACTGGTTTGGTGTGCTAGTTATATTTTTTCAACTAACTTTAGTATAAATATATAATTATTTGAACAACAACAGAAAATATAGCCAGAAACAGTGTTAAGAAAAAGTGATAGATCACTGCCTCTTGAAAGGACCCTTAAAGATAATCTAGTCCAATTCAGCCATTTCTCAAATTGTATGTCTACACATAGGTTGTAACATCTTACCCAAGCAGTGTTAAAGGAGGTTGCTTTTCAATGATTCAGAGCCACAGAAATGGTAGACTAGCACATTCTGACTGGACAAAGAACTTCTTTTTTTTTTTTTTTTTTTTTTTTAATTTTTTTATTCTTATGTTAATCCCCTTACATTACAACATTAGTTTTAGATGAAGTGCTCCATGATTCATTGTTTGTGCATAACACCCAGTGCTCCATGCAGAATGTGCCCTCCTAAATACCCACCACCAGGCTAACCCATCCTCCCACCCCCCTCCCCTCTAGAACCCTGTTTGTTTTTCAGAGTCCATCGTCTCTCATGGTTCGTCTACCCCTCCGATTTCCCCCGCTTCATTCTTCCCCTCCCGCTACCTTCTTCTTCTTCTTCTTTTTTTTTTTTTTCTTAACATATATTGCATTATTTGTTTCAGAGGTACAGATCTGAGATTCAACAGTCTTGCACAATTCACAGCGCTTACCAGAGCACATACACTCCCCAGTGTCTATCACCCAGTCCCCCCATCCCTCCCACCCCACCCCCCACTCCAACAACACTCAGTTTGTTTCCTGCGATTAAGAATTCCTCATATCAGTGAGATCATATGATACATGTCTTTCTCTGTTTGACTTATTTCACTCAACATAATACCCTCCAGTTCCATCCACGTCGTTGCAAATGGCAAGATCTCATTCCTTTTGATGGCTGCATAATATTCCATTGAATATATATACCACATCTTCTTTATCCATTCATCTGTCGATGGACATCTTGGCTCTTTCCACAGTTTGGCTATTGTGGACATTGCTGCTATAAACATCGGGGTGCACGTAGCCCTTCGGATCCCTACTTTTGTATCTTTGGGGTAAATACCCAGTAGTGCAATTGCTGGATCATATGGTAGCTCTATTTTCAACTTTTTGAGGAACCTCCATACAGTTTTCCAGAGTGGCTGCACCAGCTTGCATTCCCACCAACAGTGGAGGAGGGTTCCCCTTTCTCCGCATCCCCGCCAACATCTGTCGTTTCCTGACTTGTTAATTTTAGCCATTCTGACTGGTGTGAGGTGATATCTCATTGAGGTTTTGATTTGGATTTCCCTGATGCCGAGCGATATTGAGCACTTTTTCATGTGTCTGTTGGCCATTTGGATGTCTTCTTTGGAAAAATGTCTGTTCATGTCTTCTGCCCATTTCTTAATTGGATTCTTTGTTCTTTGGGTGTTGAGTTTGATGAGTTCTTTATAGATTTTGGATACTAGCCCTTTATCTGATATGTCATTTGCAAATATCTTCTCCCATTCTGTCGGTTGTCTTTTGGTTTTGTTAACTGTTTCCTTTGCTTTGCAAAAGCTTCTTATCTTGATGAAGTCCCAATAGTTCATTTTTGCCCTTGCTTCCCTTGCCTTTGGCGATGTTTCTAGGAAGAAGTTGCTTCGGCTGAGGTCAAAGAGGTTGTTGCCTGTGTTCTCCTTTAGGATTTTGATGGACTCCTGTCTCACATTGAGGTCTTTCAACCATTTGGAGTCTATTTTTGTGTGTGGTGTAAGGAAGTGGTCCAGTTTCATTCTTCTGCATGTGTCTATCCAATTTTCCCAACACCATTTGTTGAAGAGACTGTCTTTGTTCCATTGGACATTCTTTCCTGCTTTGTCGAAGATTAGTTGACCATAGAGTTGAGGGTCCATTTCTGGGCTCTCTATTCTGTTCCATTGATCGATGTGTCTGTTTTTGTGCCAGTACCATGCTGTCTTGATGATGACAGCTTTGTAATAGAGCTTGAAGTCCGGAATTGTGATGCCACCGGCTTTGCTTTTCTTTTTCAATATTCCTCTGGCTATGCGGGGTCTTTTCTGGTTCCATACAAATTTTAGGATTATTTGTTCCATTTCTTTGAAAAAAGTGGGTGGTATTTTGATGGGGATTGCATTGAATGTGTAGATTGCTCTAGGTAGCATTGACATCTTCACAATATTTGTTCTTCCAATCCATGAGCATGGAACGTTTTTCCATTTCTTTGTGTCTTCCTCAATTTCTTTCATGAGTATTTTATAGTTTTCTGAGTACAGATCCTTTGTCTCTTTGGTTAGATTTATTCCTAGGTATCTTATGGTTTTGGGTGCAATTGTAAATGGGATCGACTCCTTAATTTCTCTTTCTTCTGTCTTGTTGTTGGTGTATAGGAATGCCACTGACTTCTGTGCATTGATTTTATATCCTGCCACTTTACTGAATTCCTGTATGAGTTCTAGCAGTTTTGGGGTGGAGTCTTTTGGGTTTTCCACATAAAGTATCATATCATCTGCAAAGAGTGAGAGTTTGACTTCTTCTTTGCCAATTTGGATGCCTTTGATTTCTTTTTGTTGTCTGATTGCTGTGGCTAGGACTTCCAATACTATGTTGAATAGCAGTGGTGATAGTGGACATCCCTGCCGCGTTCCTGACCTTAGGGGGAAAGCTCTCAGTTTTTCCCCATTGAGAATAATATTTGCTGTAGGTTTTTCATAGATGGCTTTTATGATATTGAGGTATGTACCCTCTATCCCTATACTCTGAAGAGTTTTGATCAAGAAAGGATGCTGTACTTTGTCAAAAGCTTTTTCGGCATCTATCGAGAGGATCATATGATTCTTGTTCTTTCCTTTGTTAATGTACTGTATCACATTGATTGATTTGCGGATGTTGAACCAACCTTGCAGCCCAGGGATAAATCCCACTTGGTCATGGTGAATAATCCTTTTAATGTACTGTTGGATCCTATTGGCTAGTATTTTGGTGAGAATTTTTGCATCCATGTTCATCAGGGATATTGGTCTGTAATTCTCCTTTTTGATGGGGTCTTTGTCTGGTTTGGGGATCAAGGTAATGCTGGCCTCATAAAATGAGTTTGGAAGTTTTCCTTCCGTTTCAATTTTTTGGAACAGTTTCAGAAGAATAGGTATTAATTCTTCTTGAAATGTTTGGTAGAATTCCCCTGGGAAGCCATCTGGCCCTGGGCTTTTGTTTTTTGGGAGATTTTTGATGACTGCTTCAATTTCCTTAGTGGTTATAGGTCTGTTCAGGTTTTCTATTTCATCCTGGTTCAGTTTTGGTAGTTGATACATCTCTAGGAATGCATCCATCTCTTCCAGGTTATCTAATTTGCTGGCATAGAGTTGCTCATAATATGTTCTTATAATTGTTTGTATTTCTTTGGTGTTGGTTGTGATCTCTCCTCTTTCATTCATGATTTTGTTGATTTGGGTCATTTCTCTTCTCTTTTTGATAAGTCTGGCCAGGGGTTTATCAATCTTGTTAATTCTTTCAAAGAACCAGCTCCTAGTTTCGTTGATCTGTTCTACTGTTCTTTTAGTTTCTATTTCATTGATTTCTGCTCTGATCTTTATGATTTCTCTTCTCCTGCTGGGTTTAGGCTTTATTTGCTGTTCTTTCTCCAGCTCCTTTAGGTGTAGGGTTAGGTTGTGTACTTGAGACCTTTCTTGTTTCTTGAGAAAGGCTTGTATTGCTATATACTTTCCTCTTAGGACTGCCTTTGCTGCATCCCAAAGATTTTGAACAGTTGTGTTTTCATTTTCATTAGTTTCCATGTATTTTTTTAATTCTTCTTTAATTTCCTGGTTGACCCATTCATTCTTCAGTAGGATGCTCTTTAGCCTCCATGTATTTGAGTTCTTTCCGACTTTCCTCTTGGGATTGAGTTCTAGTTTCAAAGCATTGTGGTCTGAAAATAGGCAGGGAATGATCCCAATCTTTTGGTACCAGTTGAGACCTGATTTATGACCTAGGATGTGGTCGATTCTGGAGAATGTTCCATGGGCAGTAGAGAAGAATGTGTATTCCGTTGCTTTGGGGTGGAATGTTCTGAATATGTCTGTGAAGTCCATTTGGTCCAGTGTGTCATTTAAAGTCTTTATTTCCTTGTTGATCTTTTGCTTAGATGATCTGTCCATTTCAGTGAGGGGGATGTTAAAGTCCCCCACTATTATTGTATTGTTGTTGATGTGTTTCTTTGCTTTTGTTATTAATTGCCTTATATAATTGGCTGCTCCCATGTTAGGGGCATAGATATTTACAATTGTTAGATCTTCTTGTTGGATAGATCCTTTAAGTATGATATAGTGTCCTTCCTCATCTCTTATTACAGTCTTTGGTTTAAAATCTAATTTGTCTGATATAAGGATTGCCACCCCAGCTTTCTTTTGGTGTCCATTAGCATGGTAAATGGTTTTCCACCCCCTCACTTTCAATCTGGGGGTGTCTTTGGGTCTAAAATGAGTCTCTTGCAGACAGCATATCGATGGATCTTGTTTTTTAATCCAGTCTGTTAGCCTGTGTCTTTTGATTGGGGCATTTAGCCCATTTACATTCAAGGTAACTATTGAAAGATAGGAATTTAGTGCCATTATATTGCCTGTAAGGTGACTGTTACCATATATTGTCTGTGTTCCTTTCTGGTCTATGTTGCTTTTAGGGTCTCTCTTTGCTTAGAGGACCCCTTTCAAGATTTCCTGTAGGGCTGGTTTTGTGTTTGCAAATTCCTTTAGTTTTTTTTTGTCCTGGAAACTTTTTATCTCTCCTTCAATTTTCAATGACAGCCTAGCTGGATAGAGTATTCTTGGCTGCATATTTTTCTCATTTAGTGCTCTGAAGATATCCTGCCAGTCCTTTCTGGCCTGCCAGGTCTCTGTGGATAGGTCTGTTGCCAATCTAATGTTTCTACCATTGTAGGTTACTTATCTCTTCTCCCGAGCTGCTTTCAGGATTTTCTCTTTGTCTGTGAGACTTGTAAGTTTTACTATTAGATGTCGGGGAGTTGACCTATTTTTATTGATTTTGAGAGGGGTTCTCTGTGCTTCCTGGATTTTCATGCCTGTTTCTTTCCCCAAATTAGGGAAGTTCTCTGCTATAATTTGCTCCATTATACCTTCTGCCCCCCTCTCTCTTTCTTCTTCTTCTGGGATCCCAATTATTCTAATGTTGTTTCGTCTTATGGTATCACTTATCTCTCGAATTCTGCCCTCATGATCCAGTAGTTGTTTATCTCTCTTTTTCTCAGCTTCTTTATTTTCCAGCATTTCATCTTCTATATTACTGATTCTCTCTTCTGCCTCATTTATTCTAGCAGTTAGTGCCCCCATTTTTGATTGCACCTCATTAATAGCCTTTTTGATTTCTACTTGGTTGGATTTTAGCTCTTTTACTTCTCCAGAAAGAGTTTCTCTAATAACTTCCATATTTTTTTCAAGCCCAGCTAGTATCTTTAAAGTGATGATTCTGAACTCTAGATCTGACATCGTACTAATGTCCGTATTGAGTAGGTCCCTGGCAGTCGGTACTGCCTCTTGTTCTTTTTGTTGAGGTGATTTTTTCCGTCTCGTCATTTTGTGCAGAGGAGAATAGATTAATGAGAGAACAAAATGCTAGCAGAGTAACCACGTCCCCAGAAAATATACTCTAAACAAATCAGAAAAGACCTGAAGCAGTGGGATAAGAAGGGGAAAGAGAGAAAAAAAAAAAAAGAAAAAAAAAGAAAAAGATAAAGATAAAAACAACAACAAACAAAACAAAAGAACAACAACAAAAGAAAAACCAGAATGTGATCAAATATGATCTATATGGTATATAGATCAGTGCCACACACTAGATTTGGGGTGTGTTTTGGTCTTTTAGAAGAAAGTGTCTCCCAAAATTTTAAAGAAAGAAAAACTTATATATGTACAAAAATAAGGGTTGATATGATGAAGGGATGGAAAATGACTGTAAAAATGGAAATTATAAAAAAATTTTATAAAAGGAATTGATAAGAAGTTGTTTGAAAAAAGAAAGAGGATTTAAAAAAAGAAAAAAGAAAAAAAAAAGGGAGAGGATGTGATCTGGCAGGGGAATAGAGAACACCATATACTAGAGATTTAGGGTATATTTTAATCTGTTAGAAGAAACTATCTCAAAATTTTAAAGAGAGAACAACTTATATATATAAGCCAAAAATATGGGTAACTACTATGAAGGGATAGAATATGACTCTAAAATGAAAAATAAAAATGTTTTTTTTTAAAAAAGGGATTGATAAGATGTTGTTTGAAAAAGGGAAAAAGAAAAATTCAAAAAGAAATAAAAAGACAAAAAGACAGTTAAAAAAAAAATTAACTTTAAAAGACTAAGGAATCATGGTAAAAAAGCCGTGAATTCTATGTGCAGCATTCCCCTAGCGCTGGAGTTCTGCCGTTCTCATTGATCGGTAAACTTGGTCTTGGCTGCCTGTTCTCGCTGATCTTCTGGGGAGGGGCCTGTTGCCGTGGTTTCCAAATGTCTCTGCCGGAGGCGGAATAGCCCCGCCCTTGCCCCCTCCCGGCTAAGTAATCTGCTCGGGTTTGCTCTCCGGGGCTTTTGTTCCCTGCGAGCTTTCCGTACAGCTTTGGAGGCGGAGAGTGAAAATGGCGGCCTCCCAATCTCCGCCCCGGAGGAGCCGAGAACTCGGGCCCGCTCCTCAGTGAGCCCCCAGAGAAAAGCCGTCAGTCACTCCCGTCTCCCCGGTCTGCAGCTGCACTCCGTGCTCAACCGGCCTGTGACCACGCGTTTCTATCTCTGGCACCGGACCCGGTCTGGAGTCTCCAAACCCAGCAGATCCCTGCGGTGCACTCCCGCGCGGCTCCTCCCGGGGGAGGAAGGTGAGTCTCCCCGGATCGGCCGCTTGTTGGGTCCCTGCTGGAGGAGCAGGGGCTCGACTGGGCCGCGGATCGCGGTTAATGGCAACCCCAGCTGAGAGCCCGCGCCTGGGCTCCGCCTCTGCAGCCGGCTTCCCTGCTGCGTTACCTGGGAGCTCTGCTGCCCTCAGGCACCCCCGGTCTTTCTGTGACCCCGAGGGTCCTGAGACCACACTGTCCCGGAGGGTTCCACCCCCCGCTGAGCCACCAGAGTGACGTCCCTCGGCGGAGCTGACTTTTAAAAGTTCCGATTTTGTGCTCCGCGGCTCTATCACTTGCCAGAAGCGGCTGACGGAGGCCCCTCCCCCGCCGTCTGTCCTCCCGAATATCGCCTCGGATTCACTTCTCCGCACGTCCTACCTTCCAGAAAGTGGTCGCTTTTCTGCTGAGACAGTTGTTGCTCTTCTTTTCTTCGATCTCCTGTTGAGTTTGTAGGTGTTCAGAATGGTTTGATCCCTATCCAGCTGAATTCCTGAGAGGAGACGAAATCCAGGTCTCCTACTCCTCCGCCATCTTGCTCCGCCCCCCCTGGACAAAGAACTTCTTGAAGATAAAGACATTCCTGACTTATTCCTGATTTCCTATTAATGGCTTAGTGTCTTGTACTAAGTGTTCAAAAAGTATTTGTTTGGTAGAATTAAATGTTAGAAGGCATAGAAGTGTATTTATGGATAAAGAAGTGCATTAACTATACTGTGGCACCATGATTCCTTTGAAGTTTTTCTATTTTGATCCTACATTGATTAGATTGGGGGCGGCTCACGATTTTTTTAAGTATATTGACACAAAAAGGTATGTTAGTTTTCAAATATACAACATAGTGATTTGACAAATTTATACATTTTTTTCCATCTTTTTTTTTCCTTTATTTATTTTTAATTCTTATGTTAATCCCCATACATTACATCATTAGTTTTAGATGTAGTGTTCCATGATTCATTGTTTGTGCATAACACCCAGTGCTCCATGCAGAATGTACCCTCCTCAATACCCACCACCAGGCTAACCCATCCTCTCATCCCCCTCCCCTCTAGAACCCTCAGTTTGTTTTTCAGAGTCCATCGTCTCTCATGGTTCGTCTACCCCTCCGATTTCCCCTGCTTCATTCTTCCCGTCCCGCTACCTTCTTCTTCTTCTTCTTCTTTTTTTCTTAACATATATTGCATTATTTGTTTCAGAGGTACAGATCTGAGATTCAACAGTCTTGCACAATTCACAGCGCTTACCAGAGCACATACCCTCCCCAGTGTCTATCACCCAGTCACCCCATCCCTCCCACCCCACCCAAATTTATACATTATGTTATGTTCACCACAAGTGTAGCTACCATGTGTCCCCATACATCACTACTACAATATCATTGACTATATTTTTATGCTGTACATTTTATTGCCATGACCTATTCATTTAATAACTGGAAGACTGAATCTCCCACTCCCCTTCACTCCTTTTGCTTACCCCACTGCCCTCCCTCCCCTCTGGCAACCCTCAATTTGTTCTCTGTATTTGTAGGTCTGATTCTGCTTTTTGTTTGTTCATTCATTTTTTTAGAAGATTTCACTTATGAGTGAAATCATATAGTATTTGTTTTATACCACATCTTCCTTATCCATTTTTCTATTGATGGACATTTAGGTTGCTTCCATATCTTGGCCATTGTACTCAATTAATTTTGCCCCTTTGAAGTAGGATTACTATAGGCCACTAGTACAGAGTATGTACTACATATGTGCACCATGTACTACAATGAAAAGACTGCCTTCAGCTCTGGAAGCTATATGAAAAAATGATACAGGAGGTTATTAAGTGGTTCTAGCTTTAGCAGCAACATGACAAAATGAAAAAAGAAAAGGGAAATTGAATAAGCTCTTTGTATCCCCACCTTTTTATATTAAATCATTTTATTTATTTAAATGAATTTGTCTTTATTTTTTAAGAGCTGAATTTACAAGAAATTAAGGTATCCATTCATTGCATTTTTTTAAGATTTTTTTTTATTGTGTTATGTTAATCCCATACATTATATCATTAGTTTTTGATGTAGTGTTCCATGATTCCTTGTTTGTGTATAAAACCCAGTGTTCCATTCAGTAAGTGCCCTCTTTAATACCCATTACCAGGCTAACCCATAGCCCACCCCCTCCCCTCTAGAACCCTCAGTTTGTTTTTCAGAGTCTATCGTCTCTCATGGTTCTTATCCCCCTCTGATTTCCCGCACTTCATTTTTCATTTCCTGCTATCTTCTTCTTCTTCTTTTTTTTTTTTTTTTTTAACATATAATGTATTATTTGTTTCAGAAGTACAGGTCTGTATTTCACAATTCACAGCGCTCACCATAGCATATGCCCTCCCCAATGTCTATCACCCAGCCACCCCATCCGTCCCACCCCCCACTGCTCCAGCAACCCTCAGTTTGTTTCCTGAGAGTAAGAATTCCTCATATCAGTGAGAATATATGATACATGCCTTTCTCTGATTGACTTATTTCGCTCATAATACCCTCCAGTTCCATCCACGTTGTTGCAAATAGCAAGATTTCATTCCTTTTGATGGCTGCATAATATTCCATTGTATATATTTACCACTTCTTTATCCATTCATCTGTCGATGGACATCTTGGCTCTTTCCATAGTTTGGCTATTGTGGACATTGCTGCTATAAATATCAGGATGCACGTACCCCTTCGGATCCCTACTTTTGTATCTTTGGGGTAAATACCCAGTAATGCAATTGCTGGATCATATGGTAGCTCTATTTTCAACTTTTTGAGGAACCTCCATACAGTTTTCCAGGTGGCTGCACCAGCTTGCATTCCCACCAACAGCGTAGGAGGGTTCCCCTTTCTCCACATCCCCGCCAACATCTCTCATTTCCTGACGTTAATTTTAGCCATTCTGACTGGTGTGAGGTGGTATCTCATTGAGGTTTTGATTTGGATTTCCCTGATGCCGTGTGATGTTGAGCACTTTTTCATGTGTAAGTTGGCCATTTGGATGTCTTCTTTGGAAAAAATGTCTGTTCATGTCTTCTGCCCATTTCTTGATTGGATTCTGTTCTTTGGGTGTTGAGTTTAATAAGTTCTTTATAGATTTTGGATACTAGCCCTTTGTCTGATATGTCATTTGCAAACATCTTCTCCCATTCAGTTGGTTGTCTTTTGGTTTTGACTGTTTCCTTTGCTTTGCAAAAGCTTTTTATCTTGATGAAGTGCCAATAGTTCATTTGTGCCCTTGCTTCCCTTGCCTTTGGCGATGTTTCTAGGAAGAAGTTGCTATGGCTAAGGTCGAGGAGATTGCTGCCTGTGTTCTCCTTTAGGATTTTGATGGACTCCTGTCTCACATTGAGGTCTTTCAACCATTTGGAGTCTATTTTTGTGTGTGGTGTAAGGAAGTGGTCCAGTTTCATTCTTCTGCACGTGGCTGTCCAATTTTCCCAACACCATTTGTTGAAGAGACTGTCTTTGTTCCATTGGACATTCTTTCCTGCTTTGTCAAAGATGAGTTGACCATAGAGTTGAGGGTCCATTTCTGAGCTCTCTATTCTGTTCCATTGATCTATGTGTCTGTTTTTGTGCCAGTACCATACTGTCTTGATGATGTCAGCTTTGTAATAGAGTTTGAAGTCCGGAATTGTGATGCCACCAGCTTTGCTTTTCTTTCTCAACATTCCTCTGGCTATTCGGGGTCTTTTCTGGTTCCATACAAATTTTAGGATTATTTGTTCCATTTCTTTGAAAAAAGTGGATAGTATTTTGATAGGGATTGCATTGAATGTGTAGATTGCTCTAGTTAGCATTGACATCTTCACAATATTTGTTCTTCCAATCCATGAACATGGAACGTTTTTCCATTTCTTTGTGTCTTCCTCAATTTCTTTCATGAGTATTTTATAGTTTTCTGAGTACAGGTTTTTAGCATCTTTGGTTGGATTTATTCCTAGGTATCTTATGGTTTGGGGTGCAATTGTAAAAGGAATCGACTCCTTAATTTCTATTTCTTCTGTCTTGTTGTTGGTGTATAGGAATGCCACTGATTTCTGTGTATTGATTTTATATCCTGTCACTTTGCTGAATCCCTGTATGTGTTCTAGCAGTTTTGGGGTGGAGTCTTTTGGGTTTTCCACATGAAGTCTCATATCATCTGCAAAGAGTGAGAGTTTGACTTCTTCTTTGCTGATTTGGATGCCTTTTATTTATTTATTTATTTTTTGTTTTCTGATTGCTGTGGCTGGGACTTCTAATACTATGTTGAATAGCAGTGGTGATAGTGGACATCCTTGCCATGTTCCTGACCTTAGGGAAAAAGCTCTCAGTTTTTCCCCATTGAGAATGATATTCACTATGGGTTTTTCATAGATGGCTTTTATGATATTGAGGTATGCACCCTCTATCCCTATACTCTGAAGAGTTTTGATCAAGAAAGGATGCTGGACTTTGTCAAATGCTTTTTCTGCATCTATTGAGAGGATCACATGGCCCTTGTTCTTTCTTCTCTTAATGTATTGTATCACGTTGATTGATTTGCGGATGTTGAACCAAACTTGCAGCCCAGCTATAAATCCCACTTAGTCACGGTGAATAATCCCTTTCATGTTCTGTTGGATCCTATTGGCTAGTATTTTGGTGAGAATTTTTGCGTCCATGCTCATCAAGGATATTGGTCTGTAATTCTCCTTTTTGATGGGGTCTTTGCCTGGTTTGGGGATCAAGGTAATGCTGGCCTCATAAAACGAATTTGGAAGTTTTCCTTCCATTTCTATTTTTTGGAACAGTTTCAGAAGAATAGGTATTAATTCTTCTTGAAATGTTTGGTAGAATTGCCCTGGGAAGCCATCTGGCCCTGGGCTTTTGTTTTTTAGGAGATTTTTGATGACTGCTTCAATTTCCTTAGTGGTTATAGGTCTGTTAAAGTTTTCTATTTCTTCCTGGTTCAGTTTTGGTAGTTGATACATCTCTAGGAATGCCTCCATCTCTTCCAGATTATCTAATTTGCTGGCATAGAGTTGCTCATAATATATTTTTGTAATTGTTTGAATTTCTTTGGTGCTGGTTGTGATATCTCCTCTTTCATTCATGATTTTATTTATTTGGATCCTTTTTCTTTTGTTTTTGTTAAGTCTGGCCAGTGGTTTATCAATTTTGTTAATCTTTCAAAGAACTAGCTCCTAGTTTCATTGGTCTGTTCTACTGTTCTTTTGGTTTCTATTTCATTGATTTCTGCTCTGATCTTTATTTTTTCTCTTCTCTTGCTGGGTTTAGGCTTTATTTGTTGTTCTTTCTCCAGCTCCTTTAGGTGTAGGGTTAGGTTTTGTACTTGAGACCTTTCTTGTTTCTTGAGAAAGGCTTGTATTGCTATATACTTTCCTCTTAGGACTGCCTTTGCTGCATCCCAAAGATTTTGAACAATTGTGTTTTCATTTTCATTGGTTTCCATGAATTTTTTTAATTCTTCTTTAATTTCCCAGTTGACCCATTCATTCTTTAGTAGGATGCTCTTTAGCCTCATGTACTGAGTTCTTTCTGACTTTCCTCTTGTAATTGAGTTCTAGTTTCAAAGCATTGTGGTCTGAGAATAGGCAAGGAATGATCTCAATCTTTTGGTACTGGTTAAGACCTGATTTATGACCTAGGATGTGATCGGTTCTGGAGAATGTTCCATGGGCACTAGCGAAGAACGTGTATTCCATTGCTTTGGGATGGAATGTTCTGAATATGTCTGTGAAGTCCATTTGGTCCAGTGTGTCATTTAAAGTCTTTATTTCCTTGTTGATCTTCTGCTTAGATGATCTGTTCATTTCAGTGAGGGGCATGTTAAAGTCCCCCACTATTATTGTATTGTTGTTGATGTGTTTCTTTGCTTTTGTTATTAACTGGCTTATATAATTGGCTGATCCCATGTTAAGGGTGTAGATATTTACAAGTGTTAGATCTTCTTGTTGGATAGACCTTTTAAGTAGGATATAGTGTCCTTCCTCATCTCTTATTACAGTCTTTGGTTTAAAATCTAATTTGTCTGATATAAGGATTGCCACCCCAGTTTTCTTTTGGTGTCCATTAGCATGGTAAATGATTTTCCACCCCCTCACTTTCAATCTGGGGGTGTCTTTGGGTCTAAAATGAGTCTCTTTCAGACAGCATATTGATGGGTCTTGTTTTTTATTTATTTTTATTTTTTTAAAGATTTTATTTATTTTTTGAGAGAGAGTGAGAGAGAAAGAACAGAAGAGGGGGGAGCAGGAGAGGGGGAAGCAGACTCCCTGCTGAGCAGGTAGCCCGATGCGGGACTCAATCCTGGGACTCCAGGATCATGACCTGAGCCGAAAGCAGCCACTTAACCAACTGAGCCACCCAGGCGCCCTGGGTCTTGTTTTTTAATCCAATCTGATGGCCTGTGTCTTTTGATTGGGGCATTTAGCCCATTTACATTCAGGGTAACTATTGAAAGATATGGATTTAGTGCCATTGTATTGCCTGTAAGGTGAGTGTTACTGTATATTGTCTGTGTTCCTTTCTGGTCTATGTTGCTTTTAGGCTCTCTCTTTGCTGAGAGGACCCCTTTCAATATTTCCTGTAGGGCTGGTTTCGTGTTTGCAAGTTCCTTTAGTTTTTGTTTGTGCTGGAAGCTTTTTATCTTTCCATTTTCAATGACAGCCTAGCTGGATAGTGTATTCTTGGCTGCATATTTTTCTCATTTAGTGCTCTGAAGATATCCTGCTAGTCCTTTGTGGCCTGCCAGGTCTCTGTGGATAGGTCTGTTGCCAATCGAATGTTTCTACAATTGTAGGTTACATATCTCTTCTCCCGAGCTGCTCTCAGGATTTTCTCTTTGTCTCTGAGACTCGTAAGTTTTACTATTAGATGTCGGGGTGTTGACCTATTTTTATTTTTTTTTTATTTTGATTTTGATGCTTGTTTCCTTCCCCAAATTAGGGAAGTTCTCTGCTATAATTTGCTCCATTATACCTTCTGCCCCTCTCTCTCTTTCTCCATCTTCTGGGATCCCAATTATTCTAATATTTTTTCATACTATGGTATCACTTATCTCTCGAATTCTGCCCTCGTGATCCAGTAGTTGTTTATCTTTCTTTTTCTCAGCTTCTTTAGTTTGCACCATTTGGTCTTCTATATCACTAATTCTCTCTTCTGCCTCATTTATCCTAGTAGTTTGAGCCTCCATTTTTGATTGCACCTCATTAATAGCCTTTTTGATTTCAACTTGTTTAGATTTTAGTTCTTTCATTTCTCCAGAAAGGGTTTCTCTAATATCTTCCATGCTCTTTTCAAGCCCAGCTAGTATCTTTGAAATCGTCATTCTGAACTCTAGTTCCGACATCTTACTAATGTCCATATTGATTAGGTCCCTGGCAGTCGGTACTACCTCTTGTTCTTTTTTTTCAGGTGATTTTTCCAGCTTTTCCTTTTGTCCAGAGGAGACTAGATGAATGAGAGAACAAAATGCTAACAGGGTAACAATGACTTCAGAAAAATATACACTAAACCAATCAGAAGAGACCTGAAACTGGGGGAAAAGAAAGGGAAAGAAAGAAAAAAACAGAAAAAAAAAAGGAAAAAGAAAAAGATAAAAACAAACAAACAAACAAACAAAAAACAGAATACAATCAAATATGATTGAGCTGGTGCTTAGATCAATGCCACACACTAGACTTCGGGTATATTTTGGTCTGTTAGAAGAAAGTGCCTCCCAAAATTTTAAAGAAAAAAAAACTTATATATGTACAAAAATAAGGGTTGATACGATGAAGGGATTGGAATATGACTATAAAGATGAAAATTATAAAAGATTTTATAAAAGGAATTGATAAGAAGTTGGTTGAAAAAAGAAAGAAGAGGATTTAAAAAAAGAGGAAGAGCATGTGATCAGGCAGTAGACTAGAACAAAGCCATACACTAGAGATTTGGGGTATATTTTGGTCTGTTAGAAGAAACTGGTATCCCAAAATTTTAAAGAAAACAACATATATATATATATATATATATATATATATATATATATATACCAAAAATAAGGTTAACTTCTATGAAGGGATAGAATATGACTCTAAAAATGAAAAATAAATAAGGTTTTTTAAAAAAAGGGATTGATAAGATGTTGGTTGAAAAAGGGAAAAAGAAAAATTAAAAAGAAAAAGAAAGTTAAAAAAAATTAACTTTGAAAGACTAAAGAATCATGGGAAAAAAAACATGAATTCTATGTGCACTATTCCCCTAGCGCTGGCGTTCTGCCATTCTCATTGATTCGTAAACTTGGTCTTGGCTGGCTGTTCTTGCTGATCTTCTGGGGGAGGTGCCTTTTGCTGTGGTTCTCAAATGTCTTTGCCTGAGGCAGAACTGCCCCGCCCTTGCTGGTTCCGGGCTAATTAATCTGCTCGGTTTTGCTCTCAGGAGTTTTTGTTCCCTGCAAGCTTTCCCTACAGGTTTGGAGGACGAGAGTGAAAATGGTGGCCTTCCAATCTCCACCCTGGAGGAGCCAAGAACTTGGGGGACCCGCTCCTCAGAGAGCCCCCAGAGAAAAGCAGTCAATCACTCCCATCTTCCTGGTCTCTGGCCGCATTCTGTGCTCACCCGGCCTGTGACCGAGCATTTCTATCTCTGGCACACAACCCCATTTGGAGTTTCCAAACCCAGCATATTCCTGCAATGTGGTCCTGTGCCACTTCTCCTGGGGGAGGAAGGGGAGTCTCCCCGGATCTGCTGCTTGTTGGGTCCCTGTTGGAAGAGCAGTGGCCTGACTGTGCCGCGGATCATGGTTTATGGCAACCCTGAGCTGAGAGCCCACTCCTCGGCTCCATCTCTGCAGCTGGCTTCCCCGCTCCTATATCTGGGAGCTCTGCTGCACTCAGGCACCCCCGGTCTTTCTGTGACGCTGAGGGTCCTGAGACCTCACTGTCCCAGCGAGGTTTCCACCCCCTTGTTTAGCCACTGGAGCCACGTCCCTCAGCATAGCAGACTTCTAAAAGTTCCGATTTTGTGCTCCACTGCTCTATCACTTGCCAGTAGTGGCTGACGGAGGCGCCCTCCCCCACCGTCTATCTTCCTTAATATCACCTCGGATTCACTTCTCCGCATGTCCTACCTTCAAGACAGTTGTCGCTTTTCTGTTCAGAGAGTTGCTGCTATTCTTTTCTTCAATCTCCTGTTGAGTTCGTAGGTGTTCAGAATAGTTTGATCCCTATCTAGCTGAATTCCTGGGAACAGATGAATATTAGGTCTCCTACTTCTCTTCCATGTTGCTCGGTATCCATCCATATCTAATTAAAGCATTAGATAAAATGGTATTGTAGCTTGGTATGTACATGGCTGGGTGTGAAGAATTAGTATAATAACTTAACCCATATGCAGCTTCCCTAATGGACCTGTAATATGAAAGATGTCATCTACTATACAACAATGCCCAGGATGCAAGTTTTTTCTGTCAAGGGCTAAAGGCCAATGCCTACCCATTGGTCTAGAAGGTTGGAAATGTTTTGGTTGAACTCTTGCTCAGCATATTCCTCCATTGAGTAGCAAATTTTTCTTTATTTTAAAATGTATAATGTAGTGCTTCATATTGCTACAGTTGTTTATTTAGGATGGATCCAATTTTCCAGGAGCCTGAACCTCATATGACTTTTGTAACCCTTATTAACAAAAAGAATAGAAAATCACAAATACAAAAATAGGTATAAAAGAGAATATTTATAATGAGAAAATAAATATCAGAAAAATTAAAAATTTTAAGAAGCTGAAAAATATCACAAAATTTAAGAAAATATATTTTTATTAACTTCTTGTCATACATGTATCACACTTGTGCCCTGCATTATTTGACTACATGCGCTTTGATTACAATTTTGTAATCCATTTGTATGGAGAGATTAGAAAAGTAATTCAGTTTTCTTTCTGATTGATTTACATTTTAATTATTATTGATAGGATGCATAAAACATGCAAGTCCATGTATATAGATATGCCCCATTTCCAGTGTTGATTGAAAGAAGATTCTAAATTTAGGAATTCTGATCAATATCCTTTTGTGCAATTCCCAAAAAGAAAAAAACACACACACACACACACATCTGATTTATCGAGTGTGTTTCTGAGGAGAGACAATGTATTTTGCCTTGCCTATGATAACTGACTCTTACATTTACTATTCTCATGATTAAGTCTGAACATTTCACTGTTCACACATTTCTTTTGCTGGAGACAGTGGAACACATTTCTGTCATGATATGTCCTCTCCCCATACCTAGAACAGTTTTATTTCAGCAACTAAAATGTCCAGTCCTGTGTAGTAATCAACTCTATAAACACAGGTTAAAGCTCATATTTGCTTGAGTCTTGGAAGTCCACAGCATGGGCAGGGGGCATCTCCTTTTTTGCAAACTCCATTTCTGCTCAATTCAGGGTGGTGCCTGGGGCAAATGGAAAAGGCTTTGCTGCATTTATCATTTTGGTGTTGAGCTTCTGGGTGATTAGATCCTCTGCTGACTCATGGAGATTCTGTGGATTATTATTTGGAGAACTCTTAGGGCATCTTGTAATGCAGGATTTGTTTCCACAAGCTGGCCACTTTCAATTCTTTGTCCTCTAGGCTTCTCAGCTACCTCTTCCACCCTCCTCTTCTACATCATTTCACCCCCATCCCCGTGGTCTTTGGTGAAGTGTCCTTCAAGTGACTTCAGGTTGATTCACCTAGTCCCTGGGAAAAGTGCACATTGGAACAGTAGAGCTGCTCCCAGTCACTCTTTCCATGGTCTCAGGCTTTTGAAGGCACAGCCTCTCTCTTATATAACTCCTCTTGTTCTCAGACTCCAGAAGACACATGCTGTCTATGTGCTCTCCTTGAAGCCCCTCTCACTTGGCATAAGATGAAGGGGATAAAACCCCTTCCCTCAACCATGGGATAGAGAGAAACATCTCAGTATCCTCACAAGAATGTTCTCTCTCTCCCTTTAGTTGCATTCATTCATAGCCTGGAGACAGGTCAGGAATTTCTCCTGGCAGAACTGATCTTAAAGTCACTTAGTAAATTCAGCATTGTTGCTTTAGCACCTAGGTCTAGGTTATAGGGGTATTTGTCATCTACTCTATTTTCTTCAGCTGAAACTAAGAAGAAAGCTATCTTAGTTTAATGTCATGTTATAGAAACATGTGTATCTTGATGTGGGAAACAAAAGCAAAAGAAAAATTAAATTTCTTTACTACCTACAGCCCACTGACAAGTCCTTGAAACAGGCAGACTGACATTCCTCTAGGAACTCAGCTGCCTCACTGTTAATACTCTGCTAAGGGCAAAGACAATCTTAGCTTAACGTTATCCCAACTCTCCCCACCCCCCACAGCTGCCCAGGATCCTACAAGTCTTCTTTAACATATAAAAAATCTTTGAAAACTTCTTTTATCTCTAGCCCCCAAGATATATGTTGACAATCATCTCCCAAGAATATGGCCCACTGATATACATCTGAAGGGTCTCATGACTAAGGTTTTATTAGACAGTAATAAATGACCTTTTCCCAAGAATGGCTAGCCCCCTCAAGGTCTGGGAAACCTTGCTTCCAAAATTCCTTAGAGACTTATGCTATCCATAACCCCTTTCCAAACTGAGAGTATATAAGCAGCCACTCCTCATGACCCCAGTGCAACTATTTCTGTCCACAGGTCCTGTCCCCATGCTTTAATAAAACCACCTTTTTGCACTGAAGACATCTCAAGAATTCTTTCTTGGCTGTTGGCTCCAAACCCTAACATTTTTTCTACATCAGTGATGGTGAAGGTGGTAGTTCTGGTGGTGGAGATGTTGGTGAAAGTAGGAGTGTTTATAGTGTTGGTTGTGGTAGAGGTAGGAGAAGTAGTGGAGGTGGAAGTGGTGGTGGTGGAGGTGGTAGTAGAGGTAGAGGTGGTGGTGTTGGTATTGGTGGAGGTGAAACCTGTGAGGCTGTGGCAGAGTAGACACAAAGCAATCATAAAGGAATCCTCTACACTCTAGGGTACAGACTTCCACAAAACAGTCTCCAATGAGGACAAGTTCATTGTAAAGCCATTACAAAGCATAGTAGGAAATGAATTATGTAAACAAGAGTCAGCAGATAACAAATAAAGAATTTACATCCTAAGTCTGAGATTTAAGATCTAAAAGAGATCTTCGAAGGAAAAAATTGAAATGATAGGAAGAGAGAAAATTTGAAATAAATTTATAAGTCCTTGGATTATTCAAACACAATAAGTCCTGAGCAAAATGAATAAAAACAAATGCATACCTAGATATGTTATAGTAGGTTTCCTGAACTTCAAAAACAAAAATTAGAGAAAAATCACAAAAGCCATGAGATACTTGACAGATTGGTAAGAAGAAGCAAGAGGCAGCTAGTTGTCCTCCAAAGACTGTGGCTCCTCCATCAGCAACTAGAGATTCAAGAAAAAAATGGAATCATACTTTGAAAGTGCTGAGAGGAACTAACTACTGGGAACAAGAAATATTTTCAGAGATTCTTTAAGTATAAAAAATAGTTAAAGATCTGCACTTGGATGTAAAGAATAACTAAAGCTTGAACTTCAGCAAAAAGGAAATTCATCCAAAAGGAAAAGAGTAGGACACTGAAAACAATGATGAATAAGAACTCCATAAACGTTAGCAAATCCAAATAAGTATTAATTATAAATAATAACATTAAAAGCTGAACTGGGTAAATTTTAGAAAGACAAGAACTAAATATTGGGAAACAATAAATATAGAAGATTACAAGAATTTACAGGGAAGAGAGTCTGAGAGTCCTGTATTCTATGGTCAGAACAGAGATATCTATTAACTTTCAACTATGTTAAATAATCATGTTAAACAGTTAAGAATAATCTCTCAAAGAGTATAAATGGGATGTATAACTTCCAAACCAGTTGGAATAATATGGGAACAAAGAAAACTTATCAATAAAAAAGAAAGCTGGAAAGAAGGTGGGCAAGGAAGCAAAGAAAATGCTGGTAAGTTAAATGAATAAGTGAGATGGTAGAAATCACTCCAGGTGACCTGTGACAAGGGAAGGTGTAAGATGGGCAGGTCTCTCCTAAAGCATCTGGTTTAGCCCCAGTTTGACAGGGTGGTCTGGGAACCTCACAGGGAGAGGCAGGGAATTGGAAGGAATGGTCTTGCTGACACAGAAATGACATCTGCCTGTGCTGGGTTTGAATCCTGTGTCCACTCAACACAACCATTCTTTCTTTGACCTTTTGTCCTTATTTCCAAACCAGCGCATTGTTCTTAATTGTCTCTGGATATCTCTGGTTCGTTGCTGGATCCATAGTCAGCTTAGATTGATGGAAAAATTAAGCAAGTGTGACCGGAGAGAGTGTGGTACATGTTTCCCATTTTTCTGAGGAAACAAACCACACACAATATAAATTAACTGTCTGTTCTTTGCTCATCTGTGCTCCAGGTATTGCTGGTGGGGTGGGGGGTGGAGGTTGCACCACCCCTGAAGTTTCAGAAATAAATATATGCCCTTCTAGCTAAATGTGGAAAAAATGCAAAAGATGATCGAGTCTTTGGCATCTGTGATATAGATTCCTATCCGCTTGCATTTTCAGGTGGTTATAGCATTTAAAATAGGCTCCTTAAAACACATGAACTTTATAACCTAGATATGGCACAACCAAGTTCTTATTTTAGGAAGCTATTTGAAATCTATTCCATCAAAAGATAAATCTTTTGCTTCTTCGCTGGGCCCATTTTATCCTATCTATTTGTTTCCTTCCTTTGAAAACAGAGTCAAAGAGAAGGCAGGAATAAGCACTTCTCCACCTGACCCTCTTTTCTTGCATTGCAAAAGATCATTCTTGCCAGCTTGAAGTGAGAAGAAAAGAAACCCTCAGTCCAATAGAAATAGGTTAGCCTCCTGGGGAGAACTCAGAGTTGAATTTAAAGAGACAGTCTTGACAAACCACTGTAGGTTCTGAGTGATCAGCCGAAGTTACTTAAAGGCATACAGTATTTGAAATATTTGGTATTTGTGCACTGGAGAGGACTCTAAATGTCAACTCCCAAGAGCCCCACTGGCCTTCCCCGTGCTTCTGCCAGATAGCAGGACTCAACCATTTGCTTTTTCCTCATAGACAACCCACTGGCTTCTCCTTCATAAACGTCTTTCTTTCTTCTTTCTTTCTTTTCTTCCTTTCTTTCTTCCTTCCTTCCTTTCTTTCTTTCTTTTTCTTTCTTCTTTCCTTCCTTTCCTTTCCTTTCCTTCCTTCTTTCCTTCCTTTCTTTCCTCTCTTTTTCCTTCTTCCTTAATTTCATTTTATTATGGTAGGAACTTGCCATGTGATCTTCCCTCTTAACACATTTTAAAGTGTACAATATGGTATTGTTATCTATAGGCACAATGCTGTACAGCATATCTCTAGAGTTTATTCATCTTGCTTGACTGAAACTTTATGTCTGTTGATTAGGAGCACCCTGTTTCCTCTCCCCTCAAGCCCTGGCACCCACCATTCAACACTTTGCTTCTATGAATTTGACTATTTTAGATACTTCATGTAAATGGAATCATATAGTATCTGTCTTTTAGTGAGACTTACTTTTGTAGGCTTACTTAGCATGTTTTCAAGGTTTATTCATGTTGCATATTGTAGAATTTCCTTCCTTTTTAATTCTTATGTTAATACCCATACATTACATCATTAATTTTAGATGAAGTGTTCCATGATTCATTGTTTGTGCATAACACCCAGTGCTCCATGCAGAATGTGCCCTCCTCAATACCCACCACCAGGCTAACACATCCTCCCACCCCCCTCCCCTCTAGAACCCTGTTTGTTTTTCAGAGTCCATCGTCTCTCATGGTTCGTCTACCCCTCCGATTTCCCCTGCTTCATTCTTCCCCTCCCGCTACCTTCTTCTTCTTCTTCTTTTTTTTTCTTAACATATATTGCATTATTTGTTTCAGAGGTACAGATCTGAGATTCAACAGTCTTGCACATTCACAGCGCTTACCAGAGCACGTAACCACCCCAGTGTCTATCACCCAGTCACCCCATCTCTCCCAGCCCAACCCTCACTTCAGCAACCCTGTTTGTTTCCTGAGATTAAGAATTCCTCATATCAGTGAGGTCATATGATACATGTCTTTCTCTGTTTGACTGATTTCACTCAACATAATACCCTCCAGTTCCATCCACGTCGTTGCAAATGGCAAGATCTCATTCCTTTTGATGGCTGCATAATATTCCATTGTATATATATACCACTTCTTCTTTATCCATTCATCTATCGATGGACATCTTGGCTCTTTCCACAGTTTGGCTATTGTGGACATTGCTGCTATAAACATCGGGGTGCACGTACCCCTTTGGATCCCTACTTTTGTATCTTTGGGGTAAATACCCAGTAGTGCAATTGCTGGATCATATGGTAGCTCTATTTTCAACTTTTTGAGGAACCTCCATACAGTTTTCCAGAGTGGCTGCACCAGCTTGCATTCCCACCAACAATGTAGGAGGGTTCCCCTTTCTCCGCATCCTTGCCAACATCTATGGTTTCCTGACTTGTAAATTTTAGCCATTCTGACTGGTGTGAGGTGGTATCTCATTGAGGTTTTGATTTGGATTTCCCTGATGCTGAGCGATATTGAGCACTTTTTCATGTGTCTGTTGGCCATTTGGATGTCTTCTTTGGAAAAATGTGTTCATGTCTTCTGCCCATTTCTTGATTGGATTCTTTGTTCTTTGGGTGTTGAGTTTGATGAGTTCTTTATAGATTTTGGATATTAGCCCTTTATCTGATATGTCATTTGCAAATATCTCCTCCCATTCTGTCGGTTGTCTTTTGGATTTGTTGACTGTTTCCTTTGCTTTGCAAAAGCTTTTTATCTTGATGAAGTCCCAATAGTTCATTTTTGCCCTTGCTTCCTTTGCCTTTGGCGATGTTTCTAGGAAGAAGTTGCTTTGGCTGAGGTCCAAAAGGTTGCTGCCTGTGTTCTCCTTTAGGATTTTATGGACTCCTGTCTCACATTGAGGTCTTTCAACCATTTGGAGTCTAATTTTTGTGTGTGGTGTAAGGAAATGGTCCAGTTTCATTCTTCTGCATGTGGCTATCCAATTTTTCCAACACCATTTGTGAAGAGACTGTCTTTGTTCCATTGGACATTCTTTCCTACTTTGTCAAAGATGAGTTGACCATAGAGTTGAGGGTCCATTTCTGGGCTCTCTATTGAGTTCCATTGATCTATGTGTCTGTTTTTGTGCCAGTACCATGCTGTCTTGATGATGACAGCTTTGTAATAGAGCTGGAAGTCCGGAATTGTGATGCCGCCAGCTTTGCTTTTCTTTTTCAACATTCCTCTGGCTATGCGGGGTCTTTTCTGGTTCCATACAAATTTTAGGATGATTTGTTCCATTTCTTTGAAAAAAGTGGATAGTATTTTGATGGGGATGGCATTGAATGTGTAGATTGCTCTAGGTAGCATTGACATCTTCACAATATTTGTTCTTCCAATCCATGAGCATGGAACGTTTTTCCATTTCTTTGTGTCTTCCTCAATTTCTTTCATGAGTATTTTATAGTTTTCTGAGTACAGATCCTTTGTCTCTTTGGTTAGATTTATTCCTAGGTATCTTATGGTTTTGGGTGCAATTGTAAATGGGATCGACTCTTTAATTTCTCTTTCTTCTATCTTGTTGTTGGTGTATAGGAATGCCACTGACCTCTGTGCATTGATTTTATATCCTGCCACTTTACTGAATTCCTGTATGAGTTCTAGCAGTTTTGGGGTGGAGTCTTTTGGGTTTTCCACATAAAGTATCATATCATCTGCAAAGAGTGAGATTTTGATTTCTTCTTTGCCAATTTGGATGCCTTTGATTTCTTTTTGTTGTCTGATTGCTGTGGCTAGGACTTCCAATACTATGTTGAATAGTAGTGGTGATAGTGGACATCCCTGCCGCGTTCCTGACCTTAGAGGGAAAGCTCTCAGTTTTTCCCCATTGAGAATGACATTCGCTGTAGGTTTTTCATAGATGGCTTTTATGATATTGAGGTTTGTACCCTCGATCCCTATACTCTGAAGAGTTTTGATCAAGAAAGGATGCTGTACTTTGTCAAAAGCTTTTTCTGCATCTATTGAGAGGATCATATGATTCTTGTTCTTTCTTTTGTTAATGTATTGAATCACGTTGATTGATTTGTGGATGTTGAGCCAACCTTGCAGCCCAGGGATAAATCCCACTTGGTCATGGTGAATAATCCTTTTAATGTACTGTTGGATCCTATTGGCTAGTATTTTGGTGAGAATTTTTGCATCCATGTTCATCAGGGATATTGGTCTGTAATTCTCCTTTTTGATGGGGTCTTTGTCTGGTTTGGGGATCAAGGTAATGCTGGCCTCATAAAATGAGTTTGGAAGTTTTCCTTCCATTTCTATTTTTTGGAACAGTTTCAGAAGAATAGGTATTAATTCTTCTTGAAATGTTTGGTAGAATTGCCCTGGGAAGCCATCTGGCCCTGGGCTTTTGTTTTTTAGGAGATTTTTGATGACTGCTTCAATTTCCTTAGTGGTTATAGGTCTGTTAAAGTTTTCTATTTCTTCCTGGTTCAGTTTTGGTAGTTGATACATCTCTAGGAATGCCTCCATTTCTTCCAGGTTATCTAATTTGCTGGCATAGAGTTGTTCATAATATGTTCTTATGATTGTTTGTATTTCTTTGGTGTTCGTTCTGATCTCTCCTCTTTCATTCATGATTTTGTTGATTTGGGTCATTTCTCTTCTCTTTTTGATAAGTCTGGCCAGGGGTTTATCAATCTTGTTAATCCTTTCAAAGAACCAGCTCCTAGTTTCGTTGATCTGTTCTACTGTTCTTGTAGTTTCTATTTCATTGATTTCTGCTCTGATCTTTATTATTTCTCTTCTCCTGCTGGGTTTAGGCTTTATTAGCTGTTCTTTCTCCAGCTCCTTTAGGTGTAGGGTTAGGTTGTGTACTTGAGACCTTTCTTGTTTCTTAAGAAAGGCTTGTATTGCTGTATACTTTCCTCTTAGGACTGCCTTTGCTGCATCCCAAAGATTTGAATAGTTGTGTTTTCATTTTCATTGGTTTCCATGTATTTTTTATTTTTTATTTCTTTTTTAAGATTTTATTTATTTATTTGAGACAGAGAGAATGAAAGAGACAGAAAGCACATGAGAGGGGGGAGGGTCAGAGGGAGAAGCAGGCTCCCCGCCGAGCAGGGAGCCCGATGTGGGACTCGATCCCGGGACTCCAGGATCATGACCTGAGCCGAAGGCAGTCACTTAACCGACTGAGCCACCCAGGCGCCCCTCCATGTATTTTTTAAATTCTTCTTTAATTTCCTGGTTGAGCCATTCATTCTTCAGTAGGATGCTCTTTAGCCTCCATGTATTTGAGTTCCTTCTGACTTTCCTCTTGTGATTGAGTTCTAGTTTCAAAGCATTGTTGTCTGAAAATAGGCAGGGAATGATCCCAATCTTTTGGTACCGGTTGAGACCTGATTTATGACCTAGGATGTGATCTATTCTGGAGAATATTCCATGGGCACTAGAGAAGAATGTGTATTCCGTTGCTTTGGGGTGGAATGTTCTGAACGTGTCTGTGAAGTCTATATGGTCCAGTGTGTCATTTAAAGTCTTTATTTCCTTGTTGATCTTTTGCTTAGAAGATCTGTCCATTTCAGTGAGGGGGTGTTAAAGTCCCCCACTATTATTGTATTGTTGTTGATGTGTTTCTTTTCTTTTGTTATTAATTGGCTTATATAACTGGCTGTTCCCATGTTAGGGGCATAGATATTTACAATTGTTAGATCTTCTTGTTGGATAGATCCTTTAAGTAGGATATAATGTCCTTCCTCATCTCTTATTACAGTCTTTGGTTTAAAATCTAATTTGTCTGATACAAGGATTGCCACCCCAGCTTTCTTTTGGTGTCCATTAGCATGGTAAATGGTTTTCCACCCCCTCACTTTCAATCTGGGGGTGTCTTTGGGTCTAAAATGAGTCTCTTGCAGACAGCATATCGATGGGTCTTGTTTTTTAATCCAGTCTGATAGCCTGTGTCTTTTGATTGGGGCATTTAGTCCATTTACATTCAGGGTAAATCTTGAAAGATAGGAATTTAGTGCCATTGTATTGCCTGTAAGGTGACTGTTACCGTATATTGTCTGTGTTCCTTTCTGGTCTATGTTGTTTTTAGGCTCTCTCTTTACTTAGAGGACCCCTTTCAAGATTTCCTGTAGGGCTGGTTTTGTGTTTGCAAATTCCTTTAGTTTTTGTTTGTCCTGGAAGCTTTTTATCTCTCCTTCCATTTTCAATGACAGCTTAGCTGGATATTGTATTCTTGGCTGCATATTTTTCTCATTTAGTGCTCTGAAGATATCCTGCCAGTCCTTTCTGGCCAGCCAGGTATCTGTGGATAGGTCTGTTGCCAATCGAATGTTTCTACCATTGTAGGTTACATATCTCTTCTCCCGAGCTGCTTTCAGGATTTTCTCTTTGTCTCTGAGACTAGTAAGTTTTACTATTAGATGTCGGGGTGTTGACCTATTTTTATTGATTTTGAATGGGGTTCTCTGTGCTTCCTGGATTTTGATGCCTGTTTCCTTCCCCAAATTAGGGAAGTTCTCTGCTATAATTTGCTCCATTTTACCTTCTGCCCCTCTCTCTCTTTCTTCTTCTTCTGGGATCCCAATTATTCTAATGTTGTTTCGTCTTATGGTATTGCTTATCTCTCGAATTCTGCCCTTGTGATCCAGTAGTTGTTTATCTCTCTTTTTCTCAGCTTCTTTATTTTACATCATTTCATCTTCTATATTACTGATTCTCTCTTCTGCCTCATTTATTCTAGCAGTTAGCGCCCCCATTTTTTATTGCACCTCATTAATAGCCTTTTTGATTTCTACTTTGTTGGTTTTTAGTTCTTTTCCTTCTCTAGAAAGCGTTTCTCTAATAACTTCCATATTTTTTTCAAGCCCAGTTAGTATCTTTAAAGTGATGATTCTGAACTCTAGATCTGACATCGTACTAATGTCTGTATTGAGTAGGTCCCTGGCAGTCAGTACTACCTCTTGTTCTTTTTGTTGAGGTGATTTTTTCCATCTTGTCATTTTGTGCAGAGGAGAATAGATGAATGAGAGAACAAAATGCTAGCAGAGTAACAATGTCCCCAGAAAATATACTCTAAACCAATCAGAAAAGATCTGAAGCAGTGGAAAAAGAAAGGGAAAGAGAGAGAAAAGAGAAAGAGAAAAAAGAAAAAGATAAAGATAATGATAAAAACAAAAACAAACAAAAGAAAACAACAACAACAACAAAAAAAAACAGAATGTTATCAAATATGATCAGGCTGGTATATAGATCAGTGCCACACACTAGATTTGGGGTGTATTTTGGTTTTTAGAAGAAAGTGCCTCCCAAAATTTTAAAGAAAGAAAAACTTATATATGTACAAAAATAAGGGTTGATATGATGAAGGGATGGAATATGATTGTAAAGATGAAAATTATAAAAAATTTTATAAAAGGAATTGATAAGAAGTTGTTTGAAAAAAGAAAGAAGAGGATTTAAAAAAATAAAAAAGAAAAAAAAAGGGAGAGGATGTGATCAGGCAGGGGAATAGAAAACACCACATACTAGAGATTTAGGGTATATTTTAATCTGTTAGAAGAAACTATCTCAAAATTTTAAAGAGAGAACAACTTATATATATAAGCCAAAAATACGGGTAACTACTATGAAGGGATAGAATATGACTCTAAAAATGAAAAATAAAAATGTTTTTTTTTAAAAAAAGGGATTGATAAGATGTTGGTTGAAAAAGGGAAAAAGAAAAATTCAAAAAGAAAAAAAAGAAAAAAAGACAGTTAAAAAATAATTAACTTTGAAAGACTAAAGAATCATGGTAAAAAAGCCATGAGTTCTATGTGCAGTATTCCCCTAGCGCTGGAGTTCTGCCGTTCTCATTGATGGGTAAACTTGGTCTTGGCTGGCTGTTGTCACTGATCTTCTGGGGAAGGGCCTGTTGCCGTGGTTTCCAAATGTCTCTGCCAGAGGCGGAATTGCCCCACCCTTGCCCCCTCCTGGCTAAGTAATCTGCTCGAGTTTGCTCTCCAGGGCTTTTGTTCCCTGCAAGCTTTCCGTACAGCTTTGGAGGCAGAGAGTGAAAATGGCGGCCTCCCAATCTCCGCCCCGGAGGAGCTGAGAACTCGGGCCCCGCTCCTCAGTGAGCCCCCAGAGAAAAGCCGTCAGTCATTCCTGTCTCCCCGGTCTCTGGCCGCACTCCGTGCTCACCCGGCCTGTGACCGCGCGTTTCTATCTCTGGCACCCGACCCCGGGTGGAGTCTCCAAACCCAGCAGATCCCTGCGGTGCACTCCCACGCGGCTCCTCTCGGGGGAGGAAGGTGAGTCTCCCCGGATCTGCCACTTGTTGGGTCCCTGCTGGAGGAGCAGGGGCCCGACTGTGCCGTGGATCACAGTTTATGGCAACCCCGAGCTGAGAGCCCGCGCCTGGGCTCCGCCTCTGCAGCCGGCTTTCCTGCTCCGTTACCTGGGAGCTCTGCCACACTCAGGCACCCCTGGTCTTTCTGTGACCCCAAGGGTCCTGAGACCACACTGTCCCGGAGGGTTCCACCCCCCGCTTAGGCACCAGAGTGACGTCCCTCGGCGGAGCAGACTTTTCAAAGTTCTGATTTTGTGCTCCGCGGCTCTATCACTTGCCATAAGTGGCCGACGGAGGCCCCTCCCCCGCCGTCTATCCTCTGGAATATCGCCTAAGATTCACTTCTCCGCACGTCCTACCTTCCAGAAAGTGGTCGCTTTTCTGATGAGAGAGTTATTGCGATTCCTTTCTTCGATCTCCTGTTGGGTTTGTAGGTGTTCAGAATGGTTTGATCCCTATCCAGCTGAATTCCTGAGAGGAGACGAAATCCAGGTCTCCTACTCCTCCGCCATCTTGCTCCGCCCCCCTGAATTTCCTTCTTTTTTAAGGCTGGATAATATTCCATTGTATGTATATGACATATTTTCTTATTCCAGTCATCTGTTGGACATTTAGGTTGTTTCCACACCAAGGCTGTGTGAATTGTGTTACAATGAACATGGGAGTGAAGAAATCTTTTCAAGATCCAATAAAAACCAGTATGAGGGTTCCTCAAAAAATTAAAAATAGAACTGCCATACGATCTAGCAATTCCACTTCTGAATATTTATCCTCTTCTCTTTTTTGCATGACGCACATTTTAAAAACATCTTTCCTTTTTTCCATCAGGAATGCCATATATTATTTTAATATTTTTATTCAGTTTAATATCATGACCATTTTTTGAGCTCCTATTATGTGCCTAGCACAACTGAGAGGATGCTTTTGAAGTGGGGAACAAAGGCAAAAGAAATGTAGATAAAATTAAATTTCCTTATAACCTGCAGCCCATTGGCAAATGCTTGAGACAAGCAGAGTATGACATGCCTCCAGAAACTCTCAACTGTCTTAATATTAATGCTTTGCTAGAGGGAAAAACAACCTTAGCTAGGCCTCCTAGGTCCTGTGATTCTTCTTTAACATATGAAAATCTTTTTGGAGACTTCTTTTTGTCTTTACCTCCCCCAACTCAAATATATAATCAATTGCTCCTCACAACCCCAGGGCAGCTCTTTCTGCCCACAGGTCCTGTCCCTGTGCTTTAAAAACCCACCTTTTTGCACCAAAAATGTCTTAAGAATTCTTTCTTGGCTGTTGTCTCTGAACCCTAACATTTCCACATCACCTTCAAGATGCAGTCTCAAAATGCCTGGTAGCTGGGGAAGAATGCAGGGCCTGGCCAGTTTACACTGAACCAACTGAGCCTGCATTTTAAATTTTGAGGTGCTCTGATCTCAACTGAATCTAACTCTAAGAAAGAAATCCCCCAGACAAAAAGTGGGCTGCTGCCCATTGAGCTACCACTGTTTTCCTTAGTCTTTATTTTTAAAAGGCTCTCATGATTTCTGAACTTTTTTCTTTTTTGATTTGTGGTCTTGCTCCCTGATATTAAGGAGCTGGCTGGGCGCCTGGGTGGCTCACTTGGTTGGGCGACTGCCTTCGGCTCAGGTCACGATCCTGGAGTCCCGGGATCGAGTCCCACATCGGGGTCCCTGCTCAGCGGGGGATCTGCTTCTCCCTCTGACCCTCTTCCCTCTGACCCTCTTCCCTCTCGTGCTATCTCTCATTCTGTCTCTCAAATAAATAAATAAAATCTTTTAAAAAAATCTAAAAAAAAAAAAAGAAGGAGCTGGCTCTAAACAATTAGTTCCCCATCCTCTGCATTATGCCCCTAATTTCCCTAAGGTAATCATGCCATTAGCCCCAACACTGTCAACAAAAACAATGCCAGGCCATCAGATAGAAAGGGTGAGCAGGCAATGCCTCTGAACAGGGCTGTGAAAATTTCCCTTGTCTTCATTTCCCTGCAGAAAATGGTGTCAGCATATTTACAAAGCTGGCTGTGCATTACAAAGCATGTCTGCTGACTTGAGTCTACTTGTCCCTTTTGCACCCTACTATGTAGCCTGAGCATGCAGCATGTTTTAAAGAGGACTTTCTTTTCCCTTTTGGGGTAGAGTGCTTTAAAAAAACTTGCCAGCTCCATTGCTGGCAAGAAAAGCACATTTTTCTCTATGTAGGTTCCAGATAATACAGTCCCCAATTCTCTTTGAGCAAAAAATAGAACAGGCCACCAAGTTAAGCAGATGTCTTTTTTTTTTGAAGATTGTATTTATTTATTTGAGAGAGAGAGTGAGAAAGAGCATGAGTGGGGTGAGAGGCAGAGGGAGCAGCAGACTCCCCACTGAGCAGGGAGCCCCATTTGGGGCTCAATCCTGGGACTCTGGGATCATGACCTGAGCTGAAGGCAGATGCTTAACCAACTGAGCCACCCAGACACCAAGATAAGCAGATGTCTTACCCCCAAAACCCAAACAAGATATTTATAAGCCCTGGAATTAAACAGCAAAGGGTGCTGTTGATGAGGGAGCAGAAGGCTAGATGAAGACAAAGCATAAGCTGACACCCCACAACCTCCTCCCCTTCATTCTTGGGTGGGATATGTGTGATGTTCTTCCAGGAAGCTCCCAACTGTCTTAATGTTAATGCTATAGTGGAGGGAAAAAACAACCTTAATTTGACAATGGCAAGGTCTCAGTATCTTGTAAGGCCTCTTGAGCATATGAAAGTTCTTTTGAAAACCTCCCTTTTTCCTTACCTCCCCCAGTCCCATAGTATATAATCAATTGCTCCTCACATCCCCAGTACAGTTCTTTCTGTTCATGGGTCCTGTCCCTATGCTTTTATAAAATCACCTTTTTGCACCAAAGATGACTCAAGAATTCTTTCTTTGCCAACAGCTCTGGACCTCACCCCACCAAACCTCACATATATTCTGAAACTACATCACTATGACCAGACTATCACTCCAGTCAAGTTCTTTCTTCATAAAGCCTGACAGGGACAGGTGCATAGTAGTAGTACAGATATATGCACTACTTAAATACTGTTTGTTTGTTTTTTAATTTAAATGTTTGCAATTAAATTATTTTACAAATGGAGATCTCATTATTGAAGGAATCCTATGATGAGATCTCTTTATAAAGCAATAAATCCTTTAAGTTTATATAAAATCAATATAATAAAATTACAGGAAGTGTCAAAAATCATAAAAATTAACCACTAGCAATCTCTAAACTCTAATGTGACTCATTTCAATTATGCTTTTTTTCTGGCTTTTTGTGTATTAGCTATATATGTTTTACTTAATTGAAACTACAGAATAGATTAACATCAGGTTCTTCTTTGCCTCTCACTCTATATCATTGTATCTTAAATACTATCCATATTTTTATTATTGTACATTGAACAAGTTTCCAGTTTTTTACCATGGTAGTAAATGTGATGAATGTTTTGAGTGTCTCCACCACCTACCATGTCTAATTAATTCATAGTGGTAACAATAGGGCAAGTATGATTATTTTGTGGATATATGTGAGACCATTCACTGGGGCACCAGGATATTTGGAAAACACTTTATTACAAATGAAAAGACTTCCCCACGCTCTTTAGTCTTTAATAGAATAATTTTCTTAATAAATTCCTAGAACAGTACGCTAGACTTTTATCATTACCAATGTATCTATCTAATGCTTAAATCTGAATTTTTAAATATATTTTGATTTTACTCAATGGGGTAAATAACTGTGACATAATATTTCTTAGTTCCTTTTTCCCATATGGCTTCCTCTGGTTAATAAGAATGTCTTTTGAATCTTCCAATTGGATATCTTTTTCATGGAGTGTGCATGAATCAGGTAATTTTTACAAAGCATGGTTTTCAGAAATCAGTGTGGTAGTTGAGACAGAACACATCACACTTGCTATTAGAAGAGACATCATTTGTTGGTAAATTGAAGCCTAAGTTCTGATTCCCTGCCCTGTAGAATCCCAAAACAGAAAAAAATAAATCTCCAAATTTGGATTTGCCATCGGGAGTTAGTGTGTCTGTGCCAGATGCTGTTCTGGGAACTTCATCAATCTCACCTCTTGCAGAGGGTAGTCAATTAAAAACTAAAAGACAATGCTCTGAATCTTCTTAAAAGGTATTTATTTGGGGGTACCTGGGTGGCGCAGTTGGTTGTGTCTGACTCTTGGTTTCGGCTCAGGTGATGATCTCAGTATCCTGAAACTGAGTCCCATGTTAGGCTCCACACTCAGTGAGGAGTCTGCTTGGGATTCTGTCTCCCTCTCCCTCTGCCCCTCACCCTGCTCGTGTTCTCTCTCTCTCTGTAAAAATAAATAAATAAATCTTTAAAAAATAAAAGGTAGTTATTTGGTAGAGGCTCTGAAGTGAGATATCTACATACCTCCTGTCTTGTGTTATGTTTGAGTTTCTTGCATTAATTTGAATCATGGGGGAAGCTGTGCCTTCCTGAGTTATCTGTATGAGTGGACCTTGGGCTGTGAACTTATTGTGGGAATGGCTCTGAATATTTTACCTCTTTTCCTCATTAAGTAGTGGGGTGTGTGTGTGTGTGATAACACACTTGAGAAAAGCACACACACAAATAAATGTATGATTCAAGAGATATCTCCTAAGGATCACTTGTATCATGATCACCTAGATCCAGAAATAGAATACTTCACAACTCTTCAAACTCCCTTCCTCTGCTATCCCTCTTTCTGAAAGGTGACTGTTTTCTATTGCTGTTGTAAAAAATTGTTACAAATATACTGACTTAAAACAGCACAAATTTATTATCTAACAGTTTTGGAAGTCAGAAGTTCTAAAGTCAAGATGTTGGCAGATCTGCATTCTTTTCTGGAGGTTCTAGGAGATAATCCATTTTCTTGCCTTTCCCACCTTCTAAAGGTCACCCACATTCTTGGGATCATTGACCCTTCTTCATCTTCAAAGCCATTGTAATGGGCAGTTGAGTCTTTCTCACACGACATCACTCTGACCCTGCTTCCTTTGTTACATCTCTGATTCTGACTCCTGCTCATGTCACTTTTAAGGACCCTTGTAATTCCATTGGGCCCCCAGAATAATTCAGGACAATCTCTTAATCTCAAGATCCTTAACCTTAATCCCATCTGCAATATCTCTTTTGTCATGTTTATATAATCACAGGTTTGGGGAGATTAGGGTGTGGACATCTTTGGGTGTCCATGATTCTGCCAACAAGGTTAACACAGTCATTACTTCTTACATTATGGTTTGTATTTCCTGAAATTATACTGTATGTACTTTTTGTGTCTGACTTTTTTCCTTCAACACTATGTGAGATTATGTTGTTGCATGTAACTCTAGTTCGTTTATTCCTTACTATAATCTTCTATTGTGTGAATACACCACAATTTATGTATATACTGTAAGCTGATGGATATTTGGATTGTTCCCAGTTTTGGCCTTTTACATATGTGGCACCTTCTTGCTCCTATGTCTTGGTGTTCCTAGGAATGGCCTTGCTGGATAAGTGAACTGATGTGAAAAAATATCCTGGTTTGCCTGGAACAGTCCCTGCTTATGCTTGATGTCCTGATGTCCTGTATGGCTAGAGCCTTCATTTGTTCTCCAAAACATGGTCAGCCTAGTCATAGTGAGTGCTTGTTTCCAACTCCAGTAATGGCACAAGATTATTTCTAAGCTGATGGTAATTTATGCTTGGCATCCTCACTAACATTTGTTGTTGACCGTCTTTTTCATTAATTTGCATTTTGCTGATTACTAATAAGGTTGAGAATCTTTTCATATATTTATTGTCCATTTAGAAATACTTTGAAAAAATCCCTGCTTGGATCACTTCTCCATTTTTCAGTTGAGTTGTCAGTCTTTTTCTTATTGATTTATTAGGAACTCTTGATACTCTGGAGAGGACTCTTTTGTTGTTTACATGAATTGCAAATATCTTTTCTCAGCCTATGGTTTGTCTTTGCACTTTCATAATCGTGCCTTTTGAGTAACAGACAGTCTTAATTTAAATGTAGCCTGAGGGGTGCCTGGGTGGCTTAGCCAGCTAAGCATTTCCCTTCAGCTCAGGTCATGATCCCTGATTCCTGGGACCAAGTCCTGCATCAGGCTCCCTGCAGAGCAGTAAGCTTGCTTCTCCCTCTGCCTCTCTCTCTGTCTTTCATGAGTAAATAAATAAAATCTTTAAAAAAATTTTTAAAAATGTAGTTTGAATTACGTGTCTTTTCCTTTATGATTAGTCCTTTTTGTGTCCTATTTAAGAAATCTCTCTCTTCCCCCAAGGTCATGAAAATATTTTCCTTTATTACGTTATTGAAGAGTTTTGTTTTGTTTTTTATATTTAGATCTACAATCTACCTTAACTTGATTTTTTTTTAATCAAGGGGGTCAATTTTAATTCTTTTTTCCAAGGAGATATACAAATGATACAGCACCATTTATCTAAAATACTATCCTTTTTTTTTCATCATTTGCTATACCACATTTTCAAAAATCAAGTGTAAAAAAAAAGTGCCGTGGTTTGTTTCTGGGCTTTCAATTCCATCTCATTAATCTAAATGTCTATCCTTGGAACACTATCACACTGCCTTAACTACTGCAGCTTTATAATAAATCATGATATGTAGAAGAGGAGATTCCCCGTCATTGTTCTTTCTTAAGGGTATCTTCACTATTCTTAGCTCTGAAATTCCATTTAGATTTCATAATTATATTACTAATGACCTTCAAAATATTTGTTGTGATTTTTATTGAGATACATAGATCAATTTAGAGAGGACTTATATTTTTTAACAGTATTGTATTTTTCAATATAAGATTATTTTGAAATAAAGAATATGTCAATAATATCTAAAATGCTATAATTTTAAGTCACTAAAAGAGACCTTGGTTTTACTAGACCCATGGAATTCAATATTGATATTAATACCTGTAATATGACCATAACTACTTTATTTCTTCTGATGTGAATTAACCTGAACTATGTAACAAAGCCCAAAAGTCTTCTCACTGGTGCTTTGTCTGAAGCTATGCCACCTTATCTAGAGTTTTTAACTTTTTTTAATCAGGAACAGATTAGGGAGGTGGCTCTTCAGAATTTTTGACTGTCTTGGAGTGGATTTTAAGATAAAGATTCTGAAAAGTTTGGCACAACAAATAGTTTCCAGTTTTCAATAGGTGGTATTTCAAGTAGTTTGTGACTTGAAATGGTTTTTCCAATGGAGCATGGTTGTCTGTAGGGGTTTAATACCCTGAAAGACCCCCAAAGCCCAGAATATATGCACTATAATCCACATTTTACACATAAGCAGATCAAGGCAGAGGCAGATTAAATGACTTGCTCTGGCTCACACAGCTAGCAAGTAATAATGTTGGTATTTAAAGCTGGGAAGTCTGGCTCAAAATCTGCTGCCCTGAACCGTCTACATTGCCTTTAAAATTTTCTTAAACAAACTAGGATTCATTTTTCTCAACAAATAAGGAATCTGGAAGTAGGCCACTGCTGGCAGTGGTTTAGCTTCTCCAGGTCACAATTTGTATCTTTGCCATTCTCTTTTTATTTCTCTCATGGTCATATGATAGTCACCATACTCTGTGCATCTCAGCTGCATTGCAGGCAGAGCAAAGTAGGAGAAAGGATGGCACTTTCAAAGTCTGCTCTGTGAGGAATGCTTTTCCCCAGACTAAGTCCAACAGAGGAACATGTCCCTCTACCCAAAAAGTTGACTTTCTGTAGTACTGGTGAATGAAGGAAACTGTAGAAAGAAGGTGGTGCTAGATGAGCCTGTCCTCAGAGTCAGTCTCAGCTTCCAAGACTTGCTCCAGGGCTCCAAAAGGACACCATAATAGAACATCGCATCAGAACAGGCTCTAGTGTAGAGACCACTGAAAACTCCCATTTCCCTTCAATTCCTCTAAAAATTTCCTAGGGTCTCTTACTATAAATGAAAAGTTTAAAATTTTATCATCTTATTTCTTGGTCTTTATTGAAATTAAACTTTTAATTTGATCCATCAGAAATTTGCATTAGAAAAAAAGATCAGGTGATTCTGATACTCTGAAAGCAGAGAAATTCTTGTGTGTCTCTCTAATTTCCCACAAAATCAGCACAACAGAGTTCTAGACAGAGGAAGGAATCAGTAAACATTTATTGATTTGAGTTGAATTTATATAAAAGTCAGACAAAAATTATATATTTGACATTGACATTGGCTAAAAAGAGGCAATGGGAAGCATAAAAACAACTATATAAAATAAGAAACCAAATGAGAATCAATTACTTAAGCATCTAAATTTATCTGAAGATTAAAGTTTTCACAAAGTATAAAAATCTCTTTATGTTGGTCATTAGCACAGGGACTCCCCCTACCCCCCATTTATCCTTTAATCAAGAGTTTGGTCTCAAGTGTAGTTCTGACCCAGTAGACAGCACTCATTCAAAGAATGAATCTTCTTTTCTCTGTAGAAAGCAGTATAAAGATGCAGGATCAGAATGGGTCTCCTCATATGGGATTTTCAACATACTTTTCACATCAACTTATAGAGCACAAGCATAATTTAAATTGCATGTCCACTGATGACAGTCTTTGACTGGTGATAACAATAAAGTCAGGGTGATATCTCAAAGTCTTGAGTTTTTGCATGAAGTGGATAAATAGTGGGATAGCAATGATTTTAAACCAACCATGAGTTCATGATAAAGAGAGAGCTGATTAATTTTGAAAAAGAAAAAGAAAAAAAGAAAAGAAAAGAGAAAAAAATAAACATGGGTTAGAATTGAAGATCCTGACTTCTTTTTATACTTTCATCACTAATTGCACAGAATTTAGGCAGATCATTCTATCTCCCAATGCCCAGTTGAACTAGAAACAAGAGAGCTTCTTTCTGAATTTATCCTAAGGGGGCAGTGCTCTGAATGACTTGAAGGAAATGGTTTCATTTTTAATTAATTAATTATTTTTGCAGATCCCTATTTCCTTAGTTTTATGGCCTTCTAGTTTAGCCAGATTCTTAGCTCTGTTCTTTACCAGCAGAAAACATTGCTTTATCAAATATGGCCTATTTCCAAGATCTAGGCCATGAGCCAAGGTTTAGTAAAATGTAACTCAAGAGGACAGCTTCATTTTCCCTCTCTGTTTCATTTGGGTCAGACAGTAAGTGGCATCTAAGGCAAAGAAGACACATTTATCCACCATATTGCTAGTCTTAGAAATAGAGCTGACAAGGGACCCTAGTCTGTCCAGGAGCCAATGGGACATTCCCATTACCCCAGTTACCCATTAGTCTGTCCCTAAGTCTGCTCCCTGACTTTGCATTCTCTCCCCAGCCCCTTGTCAGTCTTCAACTTCTCATTTTTCAATCCAGTGTCTATCCTGTTTCCAACTTCCTCTCCTCTTCCCATTAATCTCTCCAGTTCAGTTCCCCCTTTCTTCTCCTGTCTCTGCTCTTCTTTTCCTTTCTCTCCTTCTTTATTCTTGATTTTCCATTTTCTTTTTAATCTTTATGTTTGTGCCTTAGAACTGCTGGTATCATTCACAGACCTAAAGGAAATGCAGAATCTCAGAAAAGGTAAAGGCCTCTAGAATCAGTGAGATCAGGCCTACTTGACATACTCAAATGAAACGACCTTTTTCCATCTTTTGAAAGAAATATTAAGATAAGGTCTGAAGTGAGCCTGGGCTCAAGTGGTCCTGCTGTGCTTCCAGAGAAAGTTAACTTTTAAACAATTTAACTCATTTATTAAATCATTTAAACAATAAATATTGTAACCCTGTCAGTGGAAAGAGAGAGGAACCAAGGGAAGGACAAAGTTGGATAAAGAGAATAATGAACAGTTACCATGAAAAATGCTTTTAAGTTAGTAAATAAAATACTAGTACTATGCTTTAAAATTAAAACAAAAACCTAATTTAAAAAGATATATGCACCCCTGTTTACTGTAACATTACTTGTAGTGGCCAGGATGTGAAAGCAACCCAAGTGTCCATCAATAGATGAATGGATAAAAAAGATGTATTGACATAATCAGACAGAGAAAGAAAAATACCATATGATTTCACTTATATGTGGAATCTAAAAAAAACAAATGAACAAATAAACATACAAAAGAGCCTTAAGTACAGAGAACAAACTGGTGGTTGCTGGTGATGGCATGGGTGAAGTTGATAAAGGGGATTAAGAGGTACAAACTTCCAGTTATGGGATAAATAAGTCCTGGACATGAAAGGTACAGCATAGGGAATATAGTCAATCATATTGTAATAATGTTCTATGGTGACAGAAGGTGAGTATATATACTGTGGTGAGTATTGAGTGACGTATAGAATCGTTGAATCAATATATTGTATAACTAAAACTAATTTAACATTGTATGTTAATTATACTTCAATAAAAACTATATATAGATGAAGAAAAAAATAAATATTGATTTGTTTCAAGTCTCTTGTGACAAGCACATGCAAAATAGATCAGGAGTAGGAATTTTAAAGGATTTCAAGATAAATCCTAACAGAACCCAGGAGAACAGACATCAAAATGGAAAGAAAAATTAAGATGAGTACCTAAGGAAGTTAAGTCAGCAGAAAGGAATTAAAAGTGAGAAAAAAAGGAGACTAGAATGTCCTTAATTTATGATACTTTAATGAAAGGTTTAGTCCTAACAGCAATGCTTTTCTTACTCTGTGACTTTATAAACCAACATAATGAATGTGCTTCCACTGACACAGTTGGCTCAGCTTTGACAAAATAACTGGAATAACAAAATGAAATAACAAAAATGTCCTCATGTTCTTTGGTAATCCCCTCCTGCTTCTTCTGGCAATAATTTTCCCCATCCCTAGCACACTTTGTCAGGACCCTCAGAAAAGGAAGGAAAATACACTCTCCTTGCACTTCACTCTCTTAGTCTCCAGTATGAAAGAGAGGGGAAGAAGAGGCAGAGGAAGAGAAGAATAAAAATCAAAAGAGGTACCAAGCATTTAGCTAGTTTCTTTGCATGTTGTCTCATTTAATCCTCAGCTCAAACCCATGAGCTGTTTTATACTTGGCATTATTGAGGTAAAATTGACTGATATTAAACTGCACAAATTTAAATTGTACAATTTGATGAGGCTGGTAAAACAATAACCTCAGTCAAGATAATTAATATCCATCACCCACAAAAATGTCTTCATGTTCTTTGGTAATTCCCTTTTACCTCTTCTGGCAACAATTTCCCCCAACACCAGGCAACCTTATCTTCTTTATGTCACTATAAATTGGCTTGTATTTTTTTTTAGAATTTTACATAAATTGAATCATACAAGACATATTTTTTAAGTCTTGCTTTTAAATCAGCATAATTATTTTTGAGATTTATCCATATTGTTGCATGTATCATTAGTTCATTCATTTTTATTGTTGAGTAATTTTTTATTTATGGATGCACCTCTGTATGGACATTTGGATTATTTCCAATTTAGGTCTATGAGTGTTTGTATGCAAAGTCTCTGTGGGAGCATATGCTTTCATTTCTCTTGAGTAGATGCCTAGGAGTTGGATTTCTGGGTCCTATGGTTAGTGCACATTTTTTTTTAAGAAATAGTCAAAATGTTTTTTAAAGTTTTTTTTTTTTTCATTCTAATGAGAAATATATGGAGAGTCCTGGTTGCTTTATATCCTTGCCCCAACTTGCTGATCAGACTGTTATTTCTGTTATTCTAGTAATATGTAGTAGCCTCTCTCTGGTGAGTAGATGCTGAAAGTCCCTATTGGCTTTTCCTTAATGACTTATGATGTTGAGCATCTTTTCACATGCTTGATGGCCATTTGTATATCTTCTTTGGTGAAGTGTTTACTCAAATATTTTGTTCATTTTTAATTGGGTTGTCTCATTAACTTATAAGAATTCTTTATATATTTAAATAGAAGGGTTGTTCTTTTTTTTGTCAGATATAGGTTTTGCAAAGACTTGATGATGTTTTCATTTTTTGTAACTGTCTTTATTTATTTTTATTTATTTATTTATTCTTATTCTTATGTTACATTACATCATTAGTTTTAGATGTAGTGTTCCATGATTCATTGTTTGTGCGTAACACCCAGTGCTCCATGCAGAATGTGCCCTCCTCAATACCCATTACCAGGCTAACCCATCCTCCCAGCCCCCTCCCCTCCAGAGACCTCAGTTTGTTTTTCAGAGTCCATCGTCTCTCATGGTTCGTCTACCCCTCCGATTTCCCCTGCTACATTCTTTTCCTCCTGCTACCTTCTTCTTTTTTTTCCTTAACCTATATTGCATTATTTCTTTCAGAGGTACAGATCTGAGATTCAAAAGTCTTGCACAATTCACAGCGCTTACCAGAGCACATACCCTCCCCAGTGTCTATCACGCCGTCACCCCATCCCTCCCATCCCACCCCCCACTCCAGCAACCCTCAGTTTGTTTCCTGTGATTAAGAATTCCTCATATCAGTGAGGTCATATGATACATGTCTTTCTCTGTTTGACTTATTTCACTCAACATAATACCCTCCAGTTCCATCCACGTCGTTGCAAATGGCAAGATCTCATTCCTTTTGATGGCTGCATAATATTGCATTGTATATATATACCACTTCTTCTTTATCCATTCATCTGTCAATGGACATCCTGGCTCTTTCCACAGTTTGGCTATTGTGGACATTGCTGCTATAAACATTGGGGTGCACGTACCCCTTCGGATCCCTACTTTTGTATCTTTGGGGTAAATACCCAGTAGTGCAATTGCTGGATCATAGGGTAGCTCTATTTTCAACTTTTTGAGGAACCTCCATACAGTTTTCCAGAGTGGCTGCAACAGCTTGCATTCCCACCAACAGTGTAGGAGGGTTCCCCTTTCTCCGCATCCCCGCCAACATCTGTCGTTTCCTGACTTGTTAATTTTAGCCATTCTGACTGGTGTGAGGTGGTATCTCATTGAGCTTTTGATTTGGATTTCCCTGATGCCGAGCGATATTGAGCACTTTTTCATGTGTCTGTTGGCCATTTGGATGTCTTCTTTGGGAAAATGTCTGTTCAAGTCTTCTGCCCATTTCTTGATTGGATCATTTGTTCTTTGGGTGTTGAGTTTGATGAGTTCTTTATAGATTTTGGATACTAGCCCTTTATCTGATATGTCATTTGCAAATATCTCCTCCCATTCTGTCGGTTGTCTTTTGGTTTTGTTGACTGTTTCCTTTGCTTTGCAAAAGCTTTTTATCTTGATGAAGTCCCAATAGTTCATTTTTGCCCTTGCTTCCCTTGCCTTTGGTGATGTTTCTAGGAAGAAGTTGCTTTGGCTGAGGTCCAAGAGGTTGCTGCCTGTGTTCTCCTTTAGGATTTTGATGGACTCCTGTCTCACATTGAGGTCTTTCAACCATTTGGAGTCTATTTTTGTGTGTGGTGTAAGGAAATGGTCCAGTTTCATTCTTCTGCATGTGGCTGTCCAATTTTCCCAACACCATTTGTTGAAGAGAGAGTCTTTTTTCCATTGGACATTCTTTCCTGCTTTGTCAAAGATGAGTTGATCATAGAGTTGAGGGTCCATTTCTGGGCTCTCTATTGAGTTCCATTGACCTATGTGTCTGTTTTTGTGTCAGTACCATGCTGTCTTGATGATGACAGCTTTGTAATAGAGCTGGAAGTCCGGAATTGTGATGCCGCCAGCTTTGCTTTTCTTTCTCAACATTCCTCTGGCTATTCGGGGTCTTTTCTGGTTCCATACAAATTTTAGGATTATTTGTTCCATTTCTTTGAAAAAAGTGGATGGTATTTTGATGGGGATGGCATTGAATGTGTAGATTGCTCTAGGTAGCATTGACATCTTCACAATATTTGTTCTTCCAATCCATGAGCATGGAACGTTTTTTCCATTTCTTTGTGTCTTCCTCAATTTTTTTCATGAGTATTTTATAGTTTTCTGAGTACAGATCCTTTGTCTCTTTGGTTAGATTTATTCCTAGGTATCTTATGGTTTTGGGTGCAATTGTAAATGGGATCGACTCCTTAATTTCTCTTTCTTCTGTCTTGTTGTTGGTGTATAGGAATGCCACTGACTTCTGTGCATTGATTTTATATCTTGCCACTTTACTGAATTCCTCTATGAGTTCTAGCAGTTTTGGGGTGGTGTCTTTGGGGTTTTCCACATAAAGTATCATATCATCTGCAAAGAGTGAGAGTTTGACTTCTTCTTTGCCAATTTGGATGCCTTTGATTTCTTTTTGTTGTCTGATTGCTGTGGCTAGGACTTCCAACACTATGTTGAATAGCAATGGTGATAGTGGACATCCCTGCCGCGTTCCTGACCTTAGGGGGAAAGCTCTCAGTTTTTCCCCATTGAGAATGATATTCGCTGTAGGTTTTTCATAGATGGCTTTTATGATATTTAGGTTTGTACCCTCCATGCGTATACTCTGAAGAGTTTTGATCAAGAAAGGATGCCGTACTTTGTCAAATGCTTTTTCTGCATCTATTGAGAGGATCATATGATTCTTGTTCTTTCTTTTGTTAATGTATTGTATCATGTTGATAGATTTGCGGATGTTGAACCAACCTTGCAGCCCAGGGATAAATCCCACTTGGTCGTGGTGAATAATCCTTTTAATGTACTGTTGGATCCTATTGGCTAGTATTTTGGTGAGAATTTTTGCATCCATGTTCATCAGGGATATTGGTCTGTAATTCTCCTTTTTGGTTGGGTCTTTGTCTGGTTTTGGGATCAAGGTAATGCTGGCCTCATAAAATGAGTTTGGAAGTTTTCCTTCCATTTCTATTTTTTGGAACACTTTCAGAAGAATAGCTATTAATTCTTCTTGAAATGTTTGGTAGAATTCCCCTGGAAAGCCATCTGGCCCTGGGCTTTTGTTTTTTGGGAGATTTTTGATGACTGCTTCAATTTCCTTAGTGGTTATAGGTCTGTTCAGGTTTTTTGTTTCTTCCTGGTTCAGTTTTGGTAGTTGATACATCTCTAGGAATGCCTCCATTTCTTCCAGGTTATCTAATTTGCTGGCATAGAGTTGCTCATAATATGTTCTTATAATTGTTTGTATTTCTTTGGTGTTGTTTGTGATCTCCCCTCTTTCATTCATGATTTTGTTGATTTGGGTCATTTCTCTTTTCTTCTTGATAAGTCTGGCCAGGGGTTTATCAATCTTGTTAATTTTTTCAAAGAACCAGCTCCTAGTTTCGTTGATCTGTCCTACTGTTGTTTTAGTTTCTATTTCATTGATTTCTACTCTGATCTTTATGATTTCTCTTCTCCTGCTGGGTTTAGGCTTTATTTGCTGTTCTTTCTCCAGCTCCTTAGGTGCAGGGTTAGGTTGTGTACTTGAGACCTTTCTTGTTTCTTGAGAAAGGCTTGTATTGCTATATACTTTCCTCTTAGGACTGCCTTTGCTGCATCCCAAAGATTTTGAATAGTTGTGTTCTCATTTTCATTGATTTCCATGTATTTTTTAAATTCTTTAATTTCCTGGTTGAGCCATTCATTCTTCAGTAGGATGCTCTTTAGCCTCCATGTATTTGAGTTCTTTCTGACTTTCCTCTTATGATTGAGTTCTAGTTTCAAAGCATTGTGGTCTGAAAATAGGCAGGGAATGATCCCAATCTTTTGGTACTGGTTGAGACCTGATTTATGATACAGGGTGTGATCTATTCTGGAGAATGTTCCATGGGGACTAGAGAAGAATGTGTATTCCGTTGCTTTGGGATGGAATGTTCTGAATATGTCTGTGAAGTCCATTTGGTCCAGTGTGTCATTAAAGTCTTTATTTCCTTGTTGATCTTTTGCTTAGACGATCTGTCCATTTCAGTGAGGGGGGTGTTAAAGTCCCCCACTATTATTGTATTGTTCTCAATGTGTTTCTTTTCTTTTGTTATTAATTGCCTTTTATAACTGGCTGCTCCCAAGTTAGGGGCATCGATATTTACAATTGTTAGATCTTCTTGTTGGATAGACCCTTTAAGTAGGATATAATGTCCTTCCTCATCTCTTATTACAGTCTTTGGTTTAAAATCTAATTTGTCTGATATAAGGATAGCCACCCCAGCTTTCTTTTGGTGTCCATTAGCATGGCAAATCGTTTTCCACCCCCTCACTTTCAATCTGGGGGTGTCTTCGGTTCTAAAATGAGTCTCTTGCAGACACCATATCGATGGGTCTTGTTTTTTAATCCAGTCTGATAGCCTGTGTCTTTTGATTGGGGCATTTAGCCCATTTACATTCAGGGTAAATCTTGAAAGATAGGAATTTAGTGCCATTGTATTGCCTGTAAGGTGACTGTTACCGTATATTGTCTGTGTTCCTTTCTGGTCTATGTTGCTTTTAGGCTCTCTCTTTGCTTAGAGGACCCCTTTCAAGATTTCCTGTAGGGCTGGTTTTGTGTTTGCAAATTCCTTTAGTTTTTGTTTGTCCTGGAAGCTTTTGATCTCTCCTTCAATTTTCAATGACAGCCTAGCTGGATAGAGTATTCTTGGCTGCATATTTTTCTCATATAGTGCTCTGAAGATATCCTGCCAGTCCTTTCTGGCCAGCCAGGTATCTGTGGATAGGTCTGTTGCCAATCGAATGTTTCTACCATTGTAGGTTACATATCTCTTCTCCTGAGCTGCTCTCAGGATTTTCTCTTTGTCTATGAGACTCGTAAGTTTTACTATTAGATGTCGGGGTGTTGACCTATTTTTATTGATTTTGAGGGGGGTTCTCTGTGCTTCCTGGATTTTTTTTTTAAGATTTTATTTATTTATTTGAGACAGAGAGAATGAGAGACAGATAACATGAGAGGGAGTAGGGTCAGAGGGTGAAGCAGACTCCCTGCCGAGCAGGGAGACCGATGCGGGACTCGATCCCGGGACTCCAGGATCATGACCTGAGCTGAAGGCAGTCGCTTAACCAACTGAGCCACCCAGGCGCCCTGTGCTTCCTGGATTTTGATGCCTGTTTCCTTCCCAAATTAGGGAAGTTCTCTGCTATAATTTGCTCCATTATACCTTCTGCCCCCTTCTCTCTCTCTTCTTCTTCTTGGATCCCAATTATTCTAATGTTGTTTCTTCTTATGGTATCGCTTATCTCTCGAATTCTGCCCTCATGACCCAGTAGTTGTTTATCTCTCTTTTTCTCAGCTTCTTTATTTTCCATCATTTAGTCTTCTATATCACTGATTCTCTCTTCTGCCTCACTTATCCTAGCAGTTAGTGCACCCATTTTTTATTGCACCTCATTAATAGCCTTTTTGATTTCTACTTGGTTAGATTTTAGCTCTTTTACTTCTCCAGAGGGGGTTTCTCTAATAACTTCCATATTTTTTTCAAGCCCAGCTAGTATCTTTAAAGTGATGTTTCTGAACTCTAGATCTGACATTGTACTAATGTCCATATTGAGTAGGTCCCTGGCAGTCGGTACTACCTTTTGTTCTTTTTGTTGAGGTGATTTTTTCCATCTTGTCATTTTGTGCAGAGGAGAATAGATTAATGAGAGAACAAAATGCTAGCAGACTAACCACGTCCCCAGAAAATATACTCTAAACCAATCCGAAAAGACCTGAAGCAGTGGAAAAAGAAACAGAAAGAGAGAAAAAAGGAAAAGAAAAAAAGAGAAAAAGATAAAGATAAAAACAAACAAAACAAAACAACAACAACAACAACAACAAAACAGAATGTGATCAAATATGATTAGGCTGGTATATAGGTCAGTGCTACACACTAGATTTGTGGTGTATTTTGGTCTTTTAGAAGAAAGTGCCTCCCAAAATTTTAAAGAAAGAAAAACTTATATATGTACAAAAATAAGGGTTGATATGATGAAGGGATGGAATATGACTGTAAAGATGGAAATCATAAAAAATTTTATAAAAGGAATTGATAAGAAGTTGTTTGAAAAAAGAAAGAAGAGGATTTAAAAAAAGAAAAAAGAAAAAGGGAGAGAATGTGATCAGGCAGGGGAGTAGAAAAAACCATATGCTAGAGATTTAGGGTATATTTTAATCTGTTAGAAGAAACTATCTCAAAATTTTAAAGAGAGAACAACTTATATATATATGCCAAAAATACGGGTAACTACTATGAAGGGATAGAATATGACTCTAAAAATGCAAAATAATTTTTTTTTTAAAAAAAGGGATTGATAAGATGTTGGTTGAAAAAGGGAAAAAGAAAAATTCAAAAAAAAAAAAACAGTTAAAAAAAATTAACTTTGAAAGACTAAAGAATCATGGTAAAAAAGCCATGAATTCTATGTGCAGTATTCCCCTAGCGCTGGAGTTCTGCTGTTCTCATTGATCGGTAAACTTGGTCTAGGCTGGCTGTTCTCGCTGATCTTCTGGGGAGGGGCCTGTTGCCGTGGTTCCTAAATGTCTTTGCTGGAGGCGGAATTGCCCCGCCCTTGCCCCCTCCTGGCTAAGTAATCTGCTCGGGTATGGTCTTGGGAGCTTTTGTTCCCTGCAAGCTTTCCGTACAGCTTTGGAGGCAGAGAGTGAAAATGGCGGCCTCCCAATCTCTGCCCCGGAGGAGCCAAGAACTCGGGGCCCCGCTTCTCAGTGAGCTCCCAGAGAAAAGCCGTCAGTCACTCCTGTCTCCCCGGTCTCCGGCTGCACTCCGTGCTCACCCGTCCTGTGACCATGCGTTTCTATCTCTGGCACCCGACTCCGGGTGGAGTCTCCAAACCCAGCAGATCCCTGTGGTGCACTCCCGCGCGGCTCCTCCCGGGGAAGGAAGGTGAGTCTCCCCGGATCTGCCACTTGTTGGGTCCCTGCTGGAGGAGCAGTGGCCCGACTGTGTCGCGGATCACGGTTTATGGCAACCCCGAGATGAGAGCCCGCGCCTGGGCTCCCGCTCTGCAGCCGGCTTCCCTGTTCCATTACCTGGGAGCTCTGCCACACTCAGGCACCCCCGGTCTTTCTGTGACCCCGAGGGTCCTGAGACCACACTGTCCTGGAGGGTTCCACCCCCCGCTTAACCACCAGAGTGACATCCCTCAGCGAAGCAGACTTTTAAAAGTTCCGATTTTGTGCTCCATGGTTCTATCACTTGCTAGAAGTGGCTGACGGAGGCCCCTCCCCCACCATCTATCCTCCCGTATATCGCCTCGGATTCACTTCTCCGCACGTCCTACCTTCCAGAAAGTGGTCGCTTTTCTGATGAGAGAGTTGTTGCTCCTCTTTTCTTCGATCTCCTGTTGGGTTTGTAGGTGTTCAGAATGGTTTGATCCCTATCCAGCTGAATCCTTAGAGGAAATGAAATCCAGGTCTCCTACTCCTCTGCCATCTTGCTCCGCCCTGTAACTGTGTTTAAAGGGTAAAACTGTTTTTTATTTTGAATAAGTCTAATAGATTAATTTTTTTCTTTAATAGCTTTTACTTTTGTGTTATATCTAATAAATCTTTACCAAATCCACAGCTGTTAAGATATTCTCTTAGTTTTTCTTCAAAAAGTATAATATTTTGAGCTCTTAATTTAGGTCTAAGATCCATTATGAGTTAATTTTTGTATATGGTATAGTAAGGGTCAAGGTTCACTTTTTATTTTGATGTCCATTTCTTTCAGCATTATTTGTTGAAAATGCTATCTTTTCCCTATTGAATTATCTTGGCATTTTTGATTAATCACTCTCAATCAATCGATGACTTCCATTTCTGGAATGAGGAAATAGATGTACATTTCTGTATTTCTCTTGCAAGTACAGCTTAAAAATCTGGAAAAGTGACATGCTGGTGAGTTTCCTGGATTTTATTTTTGCCTCATATCCCAGACTAGAAAATGTAGAAGCTGGCCACATGGAAACCCCAACAGGCACAGAACAAATACAACAACAACAAAAGCCCAATAAAAACTTTATTTCTAAACAAAGGATTAGGAAGGAAACAACTTTGCCAGACAAAAGACTTTTAGTCAATAAACATTCTACTCCAGCCACACACTACCAAAAAAAAAAAAAAAAAGGCCCCTCCCACCCCTATCCTTTGCAGCAAATATGGGATAAATTCTAGACTTCCATATTTGCTTTCCAACTCTTCTTCCCCCAACAGAGTGGAGTCAGAGATGGCCAAATAGGGAGCCAGTACCCCACTTTCCCCCATAGTGTCAGTTGAGGCCATGTAAGGAGCCTCGACTTCCACTTTCATTCATCTGGTATTGATGAGGCAACTCTACCCCTCCTTATTGGAATGCTGTCAGAAACAACCTAGATAAGAGAACTTTCACCACTGTTCACTGGTATTAAGTCCACCACCCACACATGGTTTCAGTAGAAGCCACATGAGCAGTAACAAAATGTCTCACCCCCTCCCAGGTAGGAATATATCAGTGGATACCTGTTGGAGTTCTGGCCCTCACACAAATAGCCCACAGTAAAGGGGATTCATTCCCTCAGGTGTCGATGAAGACCAAGTAGTAAACCTGAATTTTACCTACATCTGACATGATGCAGTACTCACTCTTCTCCTGCTGAAATTGTGTCAAAGGAAGCTTGTTAAAACAGAAAGTTTAAATAAGATCCAGAGTTTCATAACATAATAATAAATATACTTAAGTGTCAATTAAAAAATAACCACTCATCATACCAAGAACCAGGAAGAATCCCAACAACAGAATAAAGAGGAGAGAGAAAAGAATCAGTGAACTTGATGACAGAACAAGAAAAATTACCCAATCTGAACAACATGGAGAAAATATTATTTATTTCTTTTCTCCAATTTCTAGTTGGGATATATGAGTCAATTTATTTAAAAAAATAAATAAATAAACAGAGATTCAGAGGCATGTGAGACTATAGGAAGGAAAAAAATGTTATTGGAATCCCAGAAGAAGACAATAATGTGGGTAGCAATGAAAAATTATTGGAAGAATTAAGAGTTGAAAATTTTCTAAATGGCAAAAACTATAGGTTCATAAAACTGGGAGAATCCCAAAGAAGATAAACCCAAATAAATTCACACCAACTCACATCATAGCCAAACAATAGAAACTGCAAAATAAGAAAAAATAGTCTTGAAAGGGGTCTGAGAAAAAAGCAATTCAAAGGACAGGAGATTTCATGTTAGAAACCATGAAATTCAGGTGGAATGGCACATTTTTCCAGTACTTCAAGAAAAGAATTTTAAGCCCAGAATTCTATATTTATAAAAATTTTCTTCTGGAACGGAGGGGAGATCATTCTCATATAAATGAAAATTAAGAAATCTTTCGGCAGACCTAACTAAAAGAATGGTTAAAGGAAGTTCTTGAAATGGAAAGGAAATGATAAAAGGATTGTGGAAAATTGAGCAAAAATGAAAGAACAATGGAAAGAGTAAAATTATAGGTAAATACAATGGAATTTCCTCTTCTTCTTGAGTTTTCTAAATTATGTTTGATGATTGAAGCAAAAAAGTTACAACAATAATATACTTCTCAATATATTCAGGGAAATATTTAATATAAATATGTTACAAATGAGGAGGATAAAGTGACAAAAGGAGGGAAGATTTCTACATTTCATGTGAATTGGTAAAGTGCTGACACATGTGTACTACCATCAGGTACGTGTATATAATGTAATACCTAGAACAACCATTTAAAAAACTATACAAAGAGGCATACTTTAAAAATTTGTAGATAAACCAAAACTGAACTCTTAAAAAAGCATTCAAGAAATCCAAAAGATAGGAAGAAGAAAACAGAAATTAAAAAGAGAAAGAATATACAGAAAAGAAAAATTAAAATGGCAGACTTAAGCCTTAACATATCAAAAAATATATCAAGTGTAAATGCCCTAACCAATTCAAAGACAGAGATTGGCAGACTGGGTTAAAAAGCAAAATTCAAATTCGTGCTGTTTATAGGAAACTCCCTTCATATATAATTATGCAGGTAAGTTGAAAGTAAAAGGATGAAAAAATGTCCATTGATTTAAACATTAGTTAAGATAAAGCAGAATTGGCTATATTAATATCAGATAAAGTAGACTTCAGAATAACAACAAAAAAATACCAAGGACAGAGAAGGACATTACATAATGATAAAATGACAAATTCACTAAGAAGACATAGAAATCCTAAATATGCAATGCACTAAACAACAGAATTACAAAATATGTGAAGCAAAAAGTGATAAAATTGAAAGGAGAAGTAGACAAATCCACAGTTACATTTGGAAACTTCAATGTAATTCCCTCAATGATTGTTAGAAAACTAGACAGAAAATCATCAAGGATATAGAGCTCAACAAACCATTAACCAACAGGATCTAATCAACATTTATAGAATGCTCCATCCAATAACAGCACAATCAGATTTTTTTAAGCACCTTTGAAACATATACCAAGATAAACAGTATTTAGTGTGAGCAAACAAGCCTCAGCCAATTTAAAAATAGTTGAAATCATACATAGTATGTTCTCTGGCCACAACAGAACAAAACTATAAATTAATAACAGATAACAGGAAGGGAAACAAAATAATACACTCCTTAATTTTCCATTAGTTAAAGAGGAAGTTTCAAGGGAAATTTAAAAATACATTAAACTGAATAAAAATGACAATAAAACACGTCAAAATTTGTGAAGCACAACTATACAGCAGGGAAATGTATAGGACAAAATGTTTAGAGAAGAGGAAAAATCTGAAACCAATAATCTATGCTCCCATCTCAGGAAATTAGAAAAAGAGAAAAATAAACTCAAAGCAAGCAGAAGTAGGAATTAATAAAGATAAGAGCAGGAATCAATAAAATTAAAACAGGAAAACAATAGAGAAAATCAATAAAACAAAAAGCTGGTCTTTTGAAAAAGATCAGTAAAATTTGCTATCATTTAGCAAGACTGAGGCAGGAAAAGAGAGGATCCAAATTATCAATATCAAGAATGAAACAAGGGATATCACTATAAACCATGCAGATATTAAAAGACCTATAAGGGAATACTGGAAACAATTCTACATTTTTACAATTTATGTGGAACAAGCCATCCGAAATTACCACAACCCACCTAAAATGAAATAGATCATTTAAATAGCCTTGTTACTAATAAGAAGTTGCATTCATAATTTTAAACTTCCCCCAAAAGGAATCTCTACATCCAGATAGTTTCACTCGTGATCAATACTGAATGCTTAATGAGGAAATAATACCAGTTCTACACAATATCTTTCAGAAAATCTCTCAACTCAAACTATAAAGCCAGTATCACCTTGCTACCAAAACTGGTCATAGTACAAAAAGAGATCTACAGACCAATATCCCGCATGAATATAGATACAAAAATTTTTTTGAATTAGCAAATGTAGGGGCACCTGAGTGACTCAGGCATCTGCCTTCAGCTTGGTTCATGATCTTGGAGTCCTGGGATCAAGCCCCATGTCGGGCTACCTGCTCAGTGGAGAGCCAGCTTCTCCTAGTGCTCTCTCTCTCTTATATTCTCTCTCTCTCGTGTTCTCTCTCTCAAATAAATAAATAAAATCTTTTTAAAAAATTAGTAAATATAGTTCAGCAACATTTAAAAAGGATTATACACCATGATGGAGAGGGACTTATTCCAGTGATGCAAAGCTAGGTTAATATTTGAAAATTACCCTATTAGTAGATTAATGAAGAAAAATCACATGATCATATCAATTGGTGCAGAAAAGGCATCTGATAAAATTCAGTACCATTTTTTGTTTTTGGATTTTGTTTTGTTTAAATAGGCTCCACACCCAGCACTGAGCCCAATGCAGGGCTTGAACTCATGACCCCGAGATCAAGACCTGAGCTGAGATCAAGAGTTGGATGCTCAATTGACTGAGCCACCAGGTGCCCCTTGATTTTTTAAAAAAAAAAATTTTTCGAAGTAGAATTGACACAAAATGTTACACCAGTTTTGGTGTACAACATAGTGATTTGACAACTCTATAAGTTATGCTATGCTCACAAGTGTAGTTACCATCTGTCATCATGCAACACTATTATAATACCATTGACTATATTCCTTATGATATACCTTTCATCTCCATGATTTATTCATTCCATAACTAGAAGCTGTATACCTCCCACTCCCCTTCACCCATTTTGCTCATCCTCTCCCTCCTCTGGTAACCATCTGTTTGTTTTCTGTATTTATGGTTCTACTTCTGCTTTTTGTTTGTTTTGTCTTGTTTTGGTTTTTAGATTCCACATATAAGTGAAATCATATAGTATTTGCCTTTATCTGATTTATTTCATGTAAATTTCATAATTCCATAAATATCCACAAAATATTAGAACCAGATTTGGTTGATAGGCCTAGACCAGAGGTATGGACTTCCTAGTATCTGTTAATCTATTCTTTTTACATTAAATAAAAATAATTATTTATGAAAAAAATACCCTTCACTGATACAAATACTCAGAAATAGAGGAATATAGGGGAACTTCCTTAACTTATTAAAAATTATCTCCAAAAACTTACAACTAATATCATACATAATGGTGAATAGTGAATGTTTTCTCTAAAATTGAGAACAAGGCAAAGATTTTCATGCTTACCACTCTTTTCAACATAGTACTGGAAGTCCTAGCAGGAACAATAAGGCAAGAATGAAAGACAAAAACCAAACACATAAGAATGGGAGAGATAAAACTGTCCTATTTGCAGAAGATATTGTCTACATAGTAAATCTCAAATAATATACTAAAAACTCATAGAACTAATAAATGAGTTTAGCAAAACTGTAGGATACCACAAACATCAATTGTATTTCTATATACTAACAATGAACACATGAAAACTAAAATTAAAAATACAATAAATACCATTAACAATCATTCAAGATAAAAAGACAGAAATCTGTAGTTTTAAATCTAACAAAACAGGTACAGGGCTTATAGGCTGAAAACTATAAAATGCTGAAAAAAGAAATCAAAAAGATCCAAGTACATAGAGACCTGTTCCATATTTATGGCTTTGAGATGCAATACTGTAAAGAGGCCAATTCTCCCCTCATTGATATACAAATTTAATCAAATTTCTGTGAAATCCCTGAAAGATTTTTGTACATATAAGCAAGATTATTCTAATTTTTTTATTGAAAGGTAAATGAAAAACAAAGCAAAAAATAATTTTGGGAAAAAAAGAATAAAGTAGGAGGATCACTATTGCATTTCAAGACTTTCTACATGGTTATCAAGATGGTATTGGCATATGTGATGAACTCTGCCCAGGTTCTTTTGTGTTTGATGTTTACAATATTGCTGTGGGTGCTTTGATGCTTCCAGTATTTCTTCCCTCCTCTCTCTCTTTTTTTTCTTTTGGACTATTATGAAGCAAACAGTGGTGCCTTTCATTGACCTGGGTTATTCATTTGTATATAGCTCAAGTTTCTCATTTCCTTTGGATAATTAAAGAACAGTATTTAAAAAAAAAAAAAAGATGGTATTGGCAGTGAGATATACATATAGATCAATGGAATAGATTGGAGAACCCCCAGAGATAGCCCCACACAAGTATGGCCACCTGAGTTTTGACAAAGGTGAAAAAAGTAATTTGATGGTAAAAGTATAATTTTTCAGCAAATGATGCTGGCGGTAATTGGATAGCCACAGGCAAAAACATGAACATTGACCTAAACCTCACACTATTAAAAAACTCAAAGTGAGTCAATAGATGTCAAAGGAGAACATACAAATATAAATCTTTTAGAAGATAGTAGGACAAAAGCTTCAGGATCTAAGGCCTAGTAAAAATTTTTTTAGACATTACACCTCCTCAAAAATCCATAAAATAAATAAGTTAATGAATAGAACATTAAAATTAAAAAACTTTTGATCTGAGAAAGACCCTGTTAAAAAGATGAAAAGACAAAATAAAAACTGGAGAAAGCATTTGCAAATCATATATCTGACAAAGGAGTCATATCTAGAATATATGAAATTCAACATTAAAGACGAATAATTTTGGAAATGTGCAAAAGATCTGAAGAAACATTTCTTTTTTTTTTTTTTAAAGATTTTATTTATTTGACAGAGAGAGACACAGCGAGAGAGGGAACACAAGCAGAGGGAGTGAGAGAGGGAGAAGCAGGCTTCCCGCTGAGCAGGGAGCCCAATGCGGGGCTTGATCCCAGGACCCTGGGATCATGACCTGAGCCGAAGGCAGACGCTGAATGACTGAGCCACCCAGGCACCCCTGAAGAAACATTTCACTGGCAAAAAGTATACAGATATATACAGCTGGAAAATAAGCGCATGAAAAGATAGTTGACATCATTAGCTAAGGGGGAAATGCAAATTAAGATCACAATAAGATCACTACTTATTTATTAGAACAGCTAAAATAAAAAATAGTTAATACCAAATCCTGGAGGGCAGGCAGAAAAACTGTATTTCTCATACGTTGTTGGTGGGAAGGTACAATGGCACAACTACAATGAAAAACATTTTGACAGTATCTGTAAAAATTAAATATACACTTGGGGTGCCTGGGTGGCTCACTTAGTTAAGCACCTGACTTCAGCTCAGCTCAGGTCATCTCAGAGTCCTGGGATGGAGCCCCACATCGGACTCCTCACTCAGCAGGGAGTCTGCTTGTCCCTCTGCAACCCCCTTCTCTCTCTCTCAAATGAATAAACAAAATCTTAAAAAATTTTTAAAGTAAATATACACTTACCATACAACCCTGAGTGTCTATCCCAGAGAAATGGAGACTTATGTTTTCACAAAATTAGGTACATAATTGTTCAGAGCAGCATTATTTCAATAGCCCAAAATTGGTGACAACAAAAATATTCCTTATAGGTGAATAGCTCAACAAATTGAATAACTCCATACCATGCAATACTACTTAGGAATAAATAGAATGGGGCGCCTGGGTGGCTCAGTTGGTTAAGCGACTGCCTTCGGCTCAGGTCATGATCCTGGAGTCTCTGGATCGAGTCCCGCATCGGGCTCCCTGCTCGGCAGGGAGCCTGCTTCTCCCTCTGACTCTCACCCCTCTCATGTGCTCTCTCTCTCTCATTCTCTCTGTCTCAAATAAATAAATAAAATCTTAAAAAAAAAAAAAGGAATAAATAGAATGAACTATTGATACAACAACTTGGATGTATCTCAAGAACATTATTCTGTGTGATATATATATGGTGATGGATGCGTTAATTACCTAGATAAGAGGAATCCTTTCACAATGTATATATGTATGTGTATATATGTGTATATATATATATCAAATCATCACAATGTACACTTTAAATATCTTATAATTGTGTTTGTCCATTATACCTCAGTGAAGGTGAAAACATAGCAACAAGCAACACTGTATTATAAAGTTAGAAAATTGTGCAAAATATTGAAGACACCAATATTATGGAATTGTAAACATCATGATAATAAGTTTTTTTTTATCCTTATATTAATCCCCATACATTACATCATTAGTTTTAGATTAAGTGTTCCATGATTCATTGTTTGTGCATAACACCCAGTGCTCCATGCAGAATGTGCCCTCTTTAATACCCACTTAACCCATCTTCCCACCCCTTCCCCTCTAGAACCCTGTTTGTTTTTCAGAGTCCATCATCTCTCATGGTTCATCTACCCCTCCGATTTCCTCCGCTTCATTCTTCCCCTCCCACTACCTTCTTCTTCTTTTTTTTTTCTTAACATATATTGCATTATTTGTTTCAGAGGTACAGATCTGAGATTCAACAGTCTTGCACAATTTACAGCGCTTACCAGAGCACATACCCTCCCCAGTGTCTATCACCCAGTTACCTCATCCCTCCCAACCCACCCCCCACTCCAGCAACCCTCAGTTTGTTTCCTGAGATTAAGAATTCCTCATATCAGTGAGATCATAAGATACATGTCTTTCTCTGTTTGACTGATTTCACTCAACATAATACCCTCCAGTTACATCCACATCATTGCAAATGGCAAGATCTCATTCCTTTTGATGGCTGCATAATATTCCATTGTATATATATATACCACTTCTTCTTTATCCATTCATCTATCGATGGACATCTTGGCTCTTTCCACAGTTTGGCTATTGTGGATATTGCTGCTATAAACATCGGGGTGCACGTACCCCTTCGGATCCCTACATTTGTATCTTTGGGGTAAATACCCAGTAGTGCAATTGCTGGATGATATGGTAGCTCTATTTCAACTTTTTCAGGAACCTCCATACAGTTTTCCAGAGTGGCTGCACCAGCTTGCATTCCCACCAACAGTGTAGGAGGGTTCCCCTTTCTCCGCATCCCCGCCAACATCTGTCATTTCCTGACTTGTAAATTTTAGCCATTCTGACTGGTGTGAGGTGGTATCTCATTGAGGTTTTGATTTGGATTTCCCTGATGCCGAGGGATATTGAGCACTTTTCCATCTGTCTGTTGGCCATTTGGATGTCTTCTTTGGAAAAATGTCTGTTCATGTCTTCTGCCCATTTCTTGATTGGATTCTTTGTTCTTTGGGTGTTGAGTTTGATAAGTTCTTTATAGATTTTGGATACTAGCCCTTTATCTGATACGTCATTTGCAAATATCTTCTCCCATTCTGTCAGTTGTCTTTTGGTTTTGTTGACTGTTTCCTTTGCTTTGCAAAAGCTTTTTATCTTGATGAAGTCCCAATAGTTCATTTTTGCCCTTGCTTCCCTTGCCTTTGGTGATGTTTCTAGGAAGAAGTTGCTTTGGCTGAGGTCCAAGAGGTTGCTGCCTGTGTTCTCCTTTAGGATTTTGATGGACTCCTGTCTCACATTGAGGTCTTTCAACCATTTGGAGTCTACTTTTGTGTGTGGTGTAAGGAAATGGTCCAGTTTCATTCTTCTGCATGTGGCTATCCAATTTTCCCAACACCATTTGTTGAAGAGACTGTCTTTGTTCCATTGGACATTCTTTCCTGCTTTGTCAAAGATGAGTTGACCATAGAGTTGAGGGTCCATTTCTGGGCTCTCTATTGAGTTCCACTGATCTATCTGTCTGTTTTTGTGCCAGTACCATGACGTCTTGATGATGACAGCTTTGTAATAGAGCTGGAAGTCCGGAATTGTGATGCCGCCAGCTTTGCTTTTCTTTTTCAACCTTCCTCTGGCTATGTGGGGTCTTTTCTGGTTTCGTACAAATTTTAGGATTATTTGTTCCATTTCTTTGAAAAAAGTGGATGGTATTTTGATGGGGATTGCATTGAATGTGTAGATTGCTCTAGGTAGCATTGACATCTTCACAATATTTGTTCTTCCAATCCATGAGCATGGAACGTTTTTCCATTTCTTTGTGTCTTCCTCAATTTCTTTCATGAGTATTTTATAGTTTTCTGAATACAGATCCTTTGTCTCTTTGGTTAGATTTATTCCTAGGTATCTTATGGTTTTGGGTGCAATTGTACATGGGATCGACTCCTTAATTTCTCTTTCTTCTGTCTTGTTGTTGGTGTATAGGAATGCCACTGACTTCTGTGCATTGATTTTATATCCTGCCACTTGACTAAATTCCTGTACGAGTTCTAGCAGTTTTGGGGTGGGGTCTTCGGGGTTTTCCACATAAAGTATCATATCATCTGCAAAGAGTGAGAGTTTGACTTCTTCTTTGCCAATTTGGATGCCTTTGATTTCTTTTTGTTGTCTGATTGCTGTGGCTAGGACTTCCAACACTATGTTGAATAGCAGTGGTGATAGTGGACATCCCTGCCGCGTTCCTGACCTTAGGGGGAAAGCTCTCAGTTTTTCCCCATTGAGAATGATATTCGCTGTAGGTTTTTCATAGATGGCTTTTATGATATTGAGGTTTGTACCCTCGATCCCTATACTCTGAAGAGTTTTGATCAAGAAAGGATGCTGTAGTTTGTCAAAAGCTTTTTCTGCATCTATTGAGAGGATCATATGATTCTTGTTCTTTCTTTTGTTAATGTATTGTATCATGTTGATAGATTTGCGGATGTTGAACCAACCTTGCAGCCCAGGGATAAATCCCACTTGGTCGTGGTGAATAATCCTTTTAATGTATTGTTGGATCCTATTGGCTAGTATTTTGGTGAGAATTTTTGCATCCATGTTCATCAGGGATATTGGTCTGTAATTCTCCTTTTTGGTTGGGTCTTTGTCTGGTTTTGGGATCAAGGTAATGCTGGCCTCATAAAATGAGTTTGGAAGTTTTCCTTCCATTTCTATTTTTTGGAACACTTTCAGAAGAATAGCTATTAATTCTTCTTGAAATGTTTGGTAGAATTCCCCTGGAAAGCCATCTGGCCCTGGGCTTTTGTTTTTTGGGAGATTTTTGATGACTGCTTCAATTTCCTTAGTGGTTATAGGTCTGTTCAGGTTTTCTATTTCATCCTGGTTCGGTTTTGGTAGTTGATACATCTCTAGGAATGCCTCCATTTCTTCCAGGTTATCTAATTTGCTGGCATAGAGTTGCTCATAATATGTTTTTATAATTGTTTGTATTTCTTTGGTGTTGGTTGTGATCTCTCCTCTTTCATTCATGATTTTGTTGATTTGGGTCATTTCTCTTTTCTTCTTGATAAGTCTGGCCAGGGGTTTATCAATCTTGGTAATGCTTTCAAAGAACCAGCTCCTAGTTTCGTTGATCTGTCCTACTGTTGTTTTAGTTTCTATTTCATTGATTTCTGCTCTGATCTTTATGATTTCTCTTCTCCTGCTGGGTTTAGGCTTTATTTGCTGTTCTTTCTCCAGCTCCTTAGGTGCAGGGTTAGGTTGTGTACTTGAGACCTTTCTTGTTTCTTGAGAAAGGCTTGTATTGCTATATACTTTCTTCTTAGGACTGCCTTTGCTGCATCCCAAAGATTTGAATAGTTGTGTTTTCATTTTCATTGGTTTCCATGTATTTTTTTAATTCTTCTTTAATTTCCTGGTTGAGCCATTCATTCGTCAGTAGGATGCTCTTTAGCCTCCATGTATTTGAGTTCTTTCTGACTTTCCTCTTGTGATTGAGTTCTAGTTTCAAAGCATTGTGGTCTGAAAATAGGCAGGGAATGATCCCAATCTTTTGGTACCAGTTGAGACCTGATTTATGACCTAGGATGTGATCTATTCTGGAGAATGTTCCTTGGGCACTAGAGAAGAATGTGTATTCCGTTGCTTTGGGATGGAATGTTCTGAATATGTCTGTGAAGTCCATTTGGTCCAGTGTGTCATTTAAAGTCTTTATTTCCTTGTTGATCTTTTGCTTAGACGATCTGTCCATTTTAGTGAGGGGGGTATTAAAGTCCCCCACTCTTATTGTATTGTTGTTGATGTGTTTCTTTGCTTTTGTTATTAATTGCCTTATATAACTGGCTGCTCCCATGTTAGGGGCATAGATAGTTACAATTGTTAGATTTTCTTGTTGGATAGATCCTTTAAGTAGGGTATAATGTCCTTCCTCATCTCTTATTACAGTCTTTGGTTTTAAATCTAATTTGTCTGATATAAGCATTGCCACCCCAGCTTTCTTTTGGTGTCCATTAGCATGGTAAATGGTTTTCCACCTCCTCACTTTCAATCTGGGGGTGTCTTGCTTCTAAAATGAGTCTCTTGCAGACAGCATATCGATGGGTCTTGTTTTTTAATCCAGTCTGATAGCCTGTGTCTTTTGATTGGGGCATTTAGCCCATTTACATTCAGGGTAAATCTTGAAAGATAGGAATTTAGTGCCATTGTATTGCCTGTAAGGTGACTGTTACCGTATATTGTCTGTGTTCCTTTCTGGTCTATGTTGCTTTTAGGCTCTCTCTTTGCTTAGAGGACCCCTTTCAAGATTTCCTGTAGGGCTGGTTTTGTGTTTGCAAATTCCTTTAGTTTTTGTTTGTCCTGGAAGCTTTTGATCTCTCCTTCAATTTTCAATGACAGCCTAGCTGGATAGAGTATTCTTGGCTGCATATTTTTCTCATTTATTGTTCTGAATATATCCTGCCAGTCCTTTCTGGCCTGCCAGGTCTCTGTGGATAGGTCTGTTGCCAATCTAATGTTTCTACCCTTGTAGGTTACATATCTCTTCTCCCGAGCTGCTCTCCGGATTTTCCCTTTGTCTATGAGACTCGTAAGTTTTACTATTAGATGTTGGGGTGTTGACCTATTTTTATTGATTTTGAGAGGCATTCTCTGTGCTTCCTGGATTTTCATGCCTGTTTCCTTTCCCAAATTAGGGAAGTTCTCTGCTATAATTTGCTCCATTATGCCTTCTGCCCCTCTCTCTCTTTCTTCTTCTTCTGGGATCCCAATTATTCTAATGTTGTTTCGTGTTATGGTATCGCTTATCTCTCGAATTCTGCCGTCGTGATCCAATAGTTGTTTATCTCTCTTTTTCTCAGCTTCTTTATTATCCATCATTTCATCTTTTATATTACTGATTCTCTCTTCTGCCTCATTTATTCTAGCAGTTAGCGCCTGCATTTTTGATTGCACCTCATTAATAGCCTTTTTGATTTCTACTTGGTTGGATTTTAGTTCTTTTACTTCTCCAGAAGGGGTTTCTCTAATATCTTCCATATTTTTTTCAAGCCCAGCTGGTGTCTTTAAAGTGATGATCCTGAACTCTAGATCCAACATCGTACTAATGTCCGTATTGAGTAGGTCCCTGGCAGTCGGTACTACCTCTTGTTCTTTTTGTTGAGGTGATTTTTTCCGTCTTGTCATTTTGTCCAGAGGAGAATAGATAAATGAGAGAACAAATGCTAGCAGAGTAACAACGTCCCCAGAAAATATACTCTAAACAAATCAGAAAAGACCTGAAGCAGTGGAAAAAGAAACAGAAAGAGAGAAAAAAGAAAAAGAAAAAAAAGAAAAAGATAAAGATAAAAACAAAAACAAACAAAACAAAACAACAACAACAACAAAAAAGCAGAATGTGATCAAATATGATCAGGCTGGTATATAGATCAGTGCCACACACTAGATTTGGGGTGTATTTTGGTCTTTTAGGAGAAAGTGCCTCCCAAAATTTTAAAGAAAGAAAAACCTTTTTATGTACAAAAATAAGGGTTGATATGATGAAGGGATGGAATATGACTGTAAAGATGGAAATTTTAAAAAAATTTATAAGAGGAATTGATAGGAAGTTGTTTGAAAAAAGAAAGAGGAGGATTTAAAAAAAGAAAAAAGAAAAAAAAAGGGAGAGGATGTGATCAGGCAGGGGAATAGAAAACACCATATACTAGAGATTTAGGGTATATTTTAATCTGTTAGAAGAAACTATCTCAAAATTTTAAAGAGAGAACAACTTATATATATAAGCCAAAAATACGGGTAACTACTATGAAGGGATAGAATATGACTCTAAAAATGAAAAATAAAAATGTTTTTTTTTTAAAGGGATTCATATGATGTTGGTTGAAAAAGGGAAAAAAAATTCAAAAAGAAAAAAAAGTAAAAAAGATAGTTAAAAAAAAATTAACTTTGAAAGACTAAAGAATCATGGTAAAAAAACCGTGAATTCTATGTGCAGTATTCCCCTAGCGCTGGAGTTCTGCCGTTCTCAATGATCGGTAAACTTGGTCTTGGCTGGCTGTTCTCGCTGATCTTCTGGGGAGGGGTCTGTTGCCGTGGTTTCCAAATGTCTCTGCCGGCGGTGGAATTGCCCCGCCCTTGCCCCCTCCCGGCTAAGTAATCTGCTCGGGTTTGCTCTCCGGGGCTTTTGTTCCCTGCAAGCTTTCCGTATAGCTTTGGAGGCGGAGAGTGAAAATGGCGGCCTCCCAATCTCCGCCCCGGAGGAGCCAAGAACTCGGTGTCCCGCTTCTCAGTGAGCTCCCAGAGAAAAGCCGTCAGTCACTCCTGTCTCCCCGGTCTCCGGCTGCACTCCGTGCTCACCCGTCCTGTGACCGTGCGTTTCTATCTCTGGCACCCGACTCCGGGTGGAGTCTCCAAACCCAGCAGATCCCTGTGTTGCACTCCCGCGTGGCTCCTCCCGGGGGAAGAAGGTGAGTCTCCCCGGATATGCCACTTGTTGGGTCCCTGCTGGAGGAGCAGTGGCCTGACTGTGCTGAGGATCACGGTTTATGGCAACCCCGAGCTGAGAGCCCACGCCTGGGCTCCGCCTCTGCAGCCAGCTTCCCTGCTCCGTTACCTGGGAGCTCTGCCACATTCAGGCACCCCCGGTCTTTCTGTGACCCTGAGGGTCCTGAGACCACACTGTCCCGGAGGGTTCCACCCCCTGCTTAGCCACCAGAGTGACATCCTTCGGCGGAGCAGACTTCTAAAAGTTCAGATTTTGTGCTCCCTGGCTCTATCACTTGCCAGAAGCGGCCGACGGAGGCTCCTCCCCCACCGTCTATCCTCCCGAATATCGCCTCAGATTCACTTCTCCATGTCCTACCTTCCAGAAAGTGGTCGCTTTTCTGTTCAGAAAGTTGTTGCTATTCCTTTCTTCGATCTCCTGTTGGGTTTGTAGGTGTCCAGAATGGTTTGATCCCTATCCAGCTGAATTCCTGAGAGGAGATGAAATCCAGGTCTCCTACTCCTCCGCCATCTTGCTCCGCCCTGTTGATAAGTTTTTAAGCAATTTTAATTATTGACATTTAGATAATGAAGTAAAGGGTATACATTATAGCAAAAATAAGTACTATCCTTTTTTCATTGGTAAATATCAATAAGTAAAGCTTTTTATATGGAGTTGATATGCTTGTGTGATACAGTTAATATCAAATAAATTACACCCCTTTTCCCAATTGTGTCTTTCCATGTTAATTTTAGATGATTCCTAACTTGTATACATGTTTCTGACTTTACTGAGTTTATAATTGCAAAATATGTAAATAAAACTTTAATTCTACATTTAAATAAAAGGTAGGTTGTTAAAAAAATGCAGACTCTCAACTTCCTGCTCCACTACTCCCAGATGGAAGGAGTCACCAGACCTTCCAAACATGTATTCCTTCCACAAGCACTTCTTAAGTAGTCATTTATGAAGGTTTGTGGGAGAGGATTAATTCCCACTCAGCTGCTTTTTTCCAGAATAATGGATTTTGCTGAGTGAACAAGAAAGTTGAAAGACATTTTTGAATGTCTGTTGGGAGAATATTATTTGAACCAAGACTTACTATAAAGATATAAAGCTTATTTGTTTATATCAAATGTCTTCATGAGGTCCCTTGTTAGAAATGTATTGATGGGTATTAAAGAGGGCACGTATTGAATGAAGCACTGGGTCTTATACACAAACAATGAATCATGGAACACTACATCAAAAACTACTGATATAATGTATGGTGATTAACATAACATAATAAAATAAAATTTAAAAAAATGTATAGAAACATTCAAATGGAAAAAGGTGGTGATCCACCATCAACATCCCTCTCTCAGGCAGTTCCAGAGTATTTCCTGCTCCTACACACAGAAATATGTCCCTAATTCCATACCTTTTCTGTACCTGATCTTTCTCAGCTCAGAATTCATGTTAATTTAGATTTTAAAAAGTCAGAGATGACTTTTTAGCAGAATAATGACTTTCAGCTATGAGCTTTGTGGAAATAAACAAAGACCAGCCAAATAGAATGGTATTAAAAGAAAAGAATTCCAAAGGAGAAGGGTATCCATGGGTGTAAAGTTTGCAAAGAGGCCAATAAACAATAATAATAGCAGTGGAGCTGTAGTATTTATTCTATGCCAGGCACTTTCTACAACTATTATTATCCTCTTTTTATAGATGAGTAGACTGAGGCAAAAACAGTTTAATAACTTGCCTAAAGTCACTTGCAGGTAAGCAAGCAGGCCAAATTATGAAGCTAGGTGTTCTAATTAATCCACCTACTGTCCCCTGTCTGGGGTAGTGGCATAAAGACTAACAGCCCTGTGGAGCAATGAATGAAGAAAGGGATTTGTTTCCAACCTAGTTGAAATATCAAAGACTGAGAATTTTATCCCCAGGAAGGATTTTAGAGCAATTTTCAAGTTTTTATAGGACCTTCTTCCCAATAAAGTATTATGGAAATGTCAGTACGTGATTACTTTCAGTCTTGCCAATACAGAGCACCCTCATTCTTCCCAGGTCTCTCCTTACAAAATCCCTGAATATAACCCAGCAATGGACCTCGGAGAACTGGTAGGTGAGATGAGAAGGGCAGGATAAGTACCCGGGACTCCATTTATGGTGTTGCCTCCCATAACCCCAGTGGGGTTGAGAAGCCTCCCCATATTGTGCCTCAGGCACAGATACAGAAGGCTCTGAGGGAGGCTGGCCTTCTAAACCAGGGACCAGGAAGGCTGAACTAAGGACAGGAAACCTTTGGTTGATGTCCACCCTACTCTATTAAATGCCAAGGGGAAAAAAAAAAAAAAACAAACAAACCACTTTTACCCAGTTTCAGTGACCTAGTGGGGAGTTGATTTTCCATCCACCCCCTGTACCATGGAGCAAGTAATGGCCTTCTTATGGGATCAGGTTGTAAGCTCATCATCCATCCCTTGCCCAGACCATAGGGGGACACCAATTGCCCACTCCTACCATGGTCTTATCAGAATATGCTAAGTCTCCACCCCACAGTGTTAGTGGGCCCTCTGCATCCCCTCCCTGGCATCAGCACAACACAGCTGGGAGCTAAACTTACACCCCTCTTCCCCAAACTTGGAGGCAATGGGGTAGGATGAGTTAGTATTCCATTTTCACCCAGAAGGAGTCTACATGAGAGCGGAAAGCTAAACTTTTACCCACCCTTCTGTAAGGAGGCAGGGGACTCAGTGTGTTCCACCTTCATGGTGGTGTAGTATTGGCAAGGCTTAGTGGAAAAGATGAATACACACACCTGCCAGGTCCTTATGCTACACCCCCATGGGAGAATACTTTTTTAAAAAAGATTATTAAATAGAATCCAGAGTCTCATAATATATCCAAAAGGCCAGGATACAGCTGAAGATCATGCATCAAACCCAGGAGCCAGAAAAACCACAACTTGAATGAGAAAAGGCAATCACAGACACCAACATCAATATGAATCAAATATTGGAATTATCTGACAAGGATCTTAAGGCAGGGGTTATAAAGATGGGTCAACAAGCAATTACTAATTCTCTTGCAACAAATTGAAAAGAAAAAGAAAATTACAAAAAAGAAATATAAGCTAGAATAAAAAGAACCAGCGGCAAGTTACAGAACTGAAAAATACAATTGAAATGAAAACTAACTGGATAAGCTCAATAGCAGAGTGTAGATGACAGAGGATAGATCAATGAACTGGAGGACAGATCAGTAGAATTAAAATAATTTGAACAAGAGAAAAAAATAAACTGGGAAACAAAAAAAGAACAGACTCAGGAAATTCTGAGGACAGAAAAATATTTAAAGAAATAATATCTGGAAACTTCTCAAATTTGGAAAAATATATAAATCTACTATATTAGCTTCCTTGTGGCTACTGTAAAAAATCACCACAAACTTGGTGGCTTAAAACAACAGAAATTTGTTCTTTCACAGTATTGGAGGCCAGGAGTCCAAAATCAGTATCAAGGGACCCAAATCAAGGTGATGGCGAGTTGCAGAGGCTCTAGGAGAGAATGCATTCCTTGCTCATTCCAGCTTCTGGAAGCTGTCAACATTCATTAGCTTGTGCCTGCCTCATTCCATTCTGTGCCTCCAAGGTCACATTGCCTTCTCCTTTCTGTGTCTTCTCTGTGTGTCTATCATCTCCTCTTTTCACTATAGGATAACTTATAGAGATTTTATGAGGATTTAAGACCTGCCTGAGTATTACTCTTCCTCTCAAGACTTTTAACTTAATCACATCTGCAATGACCCCTTTTCCTGAATAAAGTAATGTTCACAGGTTCCAAGCATTTGACATGGATGTCTTTTGGAGGAGGGTCATTTGTCAGCCAACCATACCTACAGATTCAAGAAGCTGAAGCAATTCCAAATAAGTTAAATCCAAAGAAATCCATGCCAAGAACACATCATAAACTTCTGAAAACTAAAGGCAAAGAAAAATCTTCAAAGCAACCAGAGAAACAAAACATTACTTTTAGGGGAAAAACCATTTAAGTGACAGTGGATTTCTCATTGAAATCAGTGTTCCATGATTCATTGTTTGCATGTAACACCCAGTGCTCCATGCAGAACGTGCCCTCCTCAATACCCATCACCAGGCTAGCCCATCCCCCCACCCCCCTCCCCTCTAGAACCCTCAGTTTGTTTCTTGGAGTCCATAGTCTCTCATGGTTCGTCTCCCCCTCTGATTTCCCCCCCTTCGTTTTTCCCTTCCTACTATCTTCTTCTTCTTCTTTTTTTTTTTTACATATAATGTATTATTTCTTTCAGAGGTGCAGGTCTGTGATTCAACAGTCTTACACAATTCACAGCGCTCACCATAGCACATACCCTCCTCAATGGTGATTAACATAACATATAAAAAAATCAAAAGGAAAAATTCAGTATGTAGAAGTCAAAAGTGTACAACAGCAGTACTACACTTGTTCATGCCTCACCTGGTCACCTACATTAATCCTTACCTCCCATCCCCAAGGAATGTCTCCAAAACCTTTTAACTCCTAAGATTTAGCCAAGAATTTTACAGAGGTACTCCAAAATATAAAATTTTAAACCATCTCCATTTCTTTTTTCAAGATCTATTTAAAATGACTTTCATTCGTGGTTTAATATATCAACTATATCACATTCATAATCGAATCAAATAACATATGCAGAGAATATGAAATTGATAGGAATAGCAGGTTGGATAGCTAGTGCATTGCTTCTCAAACTTTAATATGCAGGGGTGCGTGGGTGGCTCAGTTGGTTAAGTGTCTGCCTTCGGCTCAGATCTTGATCCCAGTATCCTGGGATCGAGCCCAGCATCGGGCTCCCTGCTGAGTGGGGAGCCTGCTTCTCCCTCTCTCTCTACCTGCTGCTCCCCCTGTGTTTACTCTCTCTCTCTCTAATAAATAAAATCTTAAAAAAAAACTAATTTGCAAAGCAACATCTGAGGTGTTTCTAGGTCAATGGGTCAGGGGAGTAGTGTCCTGTCATGTGATTTACAGGAGGCTTTTAGCCCAGAGGATTTACTTAGTTATTTTTTTTTTTAAAGATTTTATTTATTTATTTGAAAGAGAGAGAGAGAGAGCACAAGCAGGAGGAGTGGGAGAGGGAGAAGCAGGCTCCTGGCTGAGCAGAGAGCCCGACATGGGGCTTGATCCCAGGACCCTGGAGATCATGACCTGAGCCGAAGGCAGACGCTTAACCGACTGAGCCACCCAGGCACCCCAATTTACTTAGTTATTTTAAAGCGTTTTGTTTTTGTTTTTGTTTTTGTTTTAGAGAGGGAAAAAGAGAAAGAAAGAGAGAGAATTTTAAGCAGGATCTACAACCAGCACAGAGCCTGACATGGGATCATGACCTGAGCCAAAATCAAGAGTTGGACACTTTTTCTAAATACAATTTTATTTATTTATTTGACAGAGAGATAGATAGAGCAGGAACACAAGCAGCGGGAGTGGGAGAGGGAGAAGCAGGCTTCCTGCAGAGCAGGGAACCCGATGTGGGGCTCCATCTCAGGACCCTGGGATCATGACCTGAGCCAAAGTCAGACACTTAATGATGGAGCCACCCAGTCGCCCCAAGAGTTGGACACTTAACCAACTGAGCCACCCAGTCACTCCAGTTATTTTAAAGGTTTTAAAAGTAAACAATTCACATAATTCTTTCATATGCTTATTATAAGAGCCAAGACTTGCTGAAGTATTATTATTCTTAAACCAAATTTTTATTCTCATGTTTTCGATTATGGGAAAAACAATGGTTCAGACATTTTTTAAAGCAAAATAGCTTTCTGTATATTTTTGAAAAAAGTGAGAAGAAAATGTCCAAAGCAAGCATGTGTAAGTTCTGGGCCATTTTGTATCAGTATAAACAAAATGCAACAGGGTATTTCAGACAGTCCATTTTCCATATATTGGATGAAAGACTAGAGCATATATAGAAAGTTACATTGTTCTTTTGGCATTGGGATTCCCCCATGTGAATTTACCTGTCAGCTTATTGAAAAACTGTCACCATCAGAATAGCCAGTTTGGATGTATAAGGAAGTCATTACTGGAAAATTCTAGGTAGGACTGAGGTTATGGGGAAGGCCACACCCAGGCTTCCTGGCTTCCATTCATATTGATGGTCTTACCTGTTGTCCTTGTCAGAGCTCTTATAATAGATAAATAACTCATGCTTGACCTAGTGTATCTCTGGATGGAAAATGGGAAAAGGCTGAGGTAAAAAGACTTTACCCCAGAGCAGGAACTCATTATCAACATGCCCCTTTTGGGATAGCTATGCTTCCCAAAAGGACCAGTATTCCTAGAACTACTAGGGAGAAGACAGCAGACATTGTCCTGACCTGGACATCTTAGCAGAACCACACTTACCCGATGAACGTATCTTGAAACAAATATTTAACTTTCCTTTTTAAAAGAAACTTTAACTTTCCTTGTTTTCCCCTGCAGCTGATAGAATATTTCTCTGTATAGAATTGTTTCCTGTTACTGTGGTGGCTCTCAACACACATTCTGGTGAATTCCACAGCATGGCAGGCCCATTTCACCAGCTGCACCCTGGGCTGTCTCACAAGGACCCACTCTGAGCTTAAAGCTCTGCTGTCACCATCCTGAAATTCTTAGTAATTTTTGATCAATGTGTCCCCCATTTTCATTTTGCACTGGGCCCCACAAATTATGTAGCTAGGCTTGAACAGATGCCTTACACTCTCTGTTTTTCATCCATCAAGGTCTGTCTCTCATTAACAGAAATACTGTCCATGTGCTGCCTGCACTCACTCCTCTGGATAACACTGATCCCTTGGTCAGTTTTTCCTTTTACTCCTTAAACTTCTGGAGAATAGAAAATGGGGCTGGTTTACCAGTTTATCTCCAAATTCTGGCCAGAGTCTTTCAAACACACTGGTTTCGATAAATAGCTGAATGTATGAATAAGGGTCCTTAGTATTTTTATCTGCAAACTCTTACCCAGGCTGATTCCATAATTGAACACACACACACACACACACACACACACACACTTTCCTCTAGCTCCTTAGATCTATTAGTTGGAAATAAAATCTCACTTGTTAGCAATACAATATAAAACTCTTTAATTCATAGACCAGGTCAATATGCCCCCAAAGAATCACTGGCTAGATGATGCAAAATGGTAGCAAATTCACAAAATATTTCCAAGTGACTTTAAAGTACAGTACACAACTTAGTTTTATTTGCCTAATTATAGTTGACTTGGATTGCTAAGAAACTTGAGTTTCCATAGCAGACCATATTCCAAAAGGTGGTGTGTTGGGGACCCAAGGCTGCACTGAGGAAGAGTTGAGCCTGCTGATCTGAATCATGGGAGGATGCCCTGTAGAGAGTGGAGTGGGGGAGCCCCAGGGAGGTAGGGAGTGCTGTTCCCACCATATCAAGGGTCTGAAGAGCACCTATGTGTAGGTCTAAGTGACCCCACTTGTAAGAATGAAGTTGGTAGAGCCATGGAAAAATGGGGTTCCTTGACTGGGAGGGCAAGACCCCCAGTGTGACACCTTTGTGTAAGTGCCTGGCCCTGGCCCTGGCAGAATTTCAGAATAGAGCAGGGGAGGCATGATCCTGGTTTCCAAGGTGGAGGAGAGCCTTTCCTCTCCCTCGGACCCTCCCTTTTATTCTGATAATATTGCCCTCCTGAGGCACACTTGCATATCCATGGGGACCCACAGATTGTATGAAGTGAGGTTTCAGGAGGGCAGATGGCTGCAGGAGGGGAGTTCTTGAGTAGGGAGGGTCTACAGTCCCTCTGGTGTGTTGGCTGAATGCCCTCTGATGCTCTGTGTTGGACTTATCTGCAATCACCCAGCTCCAGCCCTCCAGGGAGGCTAAAAATAGCAGTGCAGAAGGGGCTGAACTGCAGAGTCTGCTCCTGGCCAGGCTCCCAGAGCCTGGAAGGACTGGAGGATGCAGGCACCATGTAGCGGCCAGCCCAGGAAACATGGACCCAGCAGCCATCAAGGAGGGGAACAAGGCAGTTAATCCTGTGTCCTCTGGTGCACAGCCAATAGGGCTGGGGGTGGTGCACTCTTTCCCTCTTTGTTTCTGGGCTTTTTGTTGAGGAACAAGCCTTGTCAATTAAAAGAATTGAGCCCTGTACCCTGGATTTTACAAGCCTAATGGGTTGCTCCTTTGAGAAGACTCTGGGTTTATGCATCTTGAAATTTTTCTGAAAAGACTACTACCAGTAGACAAAAACAGCCACCATCTGACTTCTGAGAAGTGCAAACTATTAAGCATTCCAGAAAGGCAGTGGAATTTAAATGTTAAGATAGCTGGATTCAGAGTAAAGAGAACAAAGCCAGAAGTGATGTCCTGACCCCTCTTTTAGAGGGCACATGGCAGTGGGTTGGAGGAGCAACTATCATTTAAGAAGGCATCCCAGGATGTGTTGGGATTTTGTGTAATTTCTGGAAGAGGGGATGTCTCTTAGACAGCCCCTCCCCCATAGCCAAGACAGCAGTGTGTGTGTGTGTGTGTGTATGTGTGTGTGTGTGTGTGAGAGAGAGAGAGAGAGAGAGAGAGAGAGAGAGAGAATTACAGCTGGAGCAGAGGATTCTAGGTTTTCTTACAGCTCCCAAATTCTATGGTTCTAACAACATTTTTACATTAGTGATTCCAAACTGAGAGAATGGGATATACAAAGGGACAATGACCAGACCTTACATAAAAATAGAACTTGGACCCACAACCTGCAACAACCTAACTAACTACCTCCCTTATCTACAATAAACAGTCCAGGAAGCCAGCCTGCTATCAGTCAGGCTTTCAGGAAGCCAGATTGTCATCTCTAGTCACTATGACAATTCAGGAAGCTAAACAATTTCTGTAAAAATCAGCTAAGATTGACCAGGACTTATTTAATAATTGACAGCTTCCCTAATTTTTGCCCCTACTTCCAATTTAAAACCAACCAAAGAAAACCAAATATGCACCCACAAGCAATCACATAGGACATCCCACTTCTAAGTAGCTTACCTCCATCCCCATGCCAACAACCTGAGGTCAGCATGTACCTGAAGCTATCCCTTTTTTCCACTATAAACCTTTCTCACTTTACTGCCTGCCTTTGAGTCTCTGCCTAACTCAAGGGATGGTGGCTGACTCTTTTGCTCTAGTGAGCTCTGAATAGCCATTGCTTTTCTCATTTGGTTGGTCTTATTTATTTCCACAAAGCCCATCAGTGAAAGGTTAGCCATCATTTGGTGTTCTAGCCCACCCTCCCATGAAGTCAATCCTTGTGCACCTCCATCATGCTTGTAGGTGGCTAGAGGGCTCTTATCTCAGACCTAGATGTGCAACCAGAAAGGATCATCTCCCAATAAGCAATTGCTTAGAAAGCTTGTGTCTATTATCTGGTTTTATTTGACATAACCTGTGAGTTTGTAGAGTATGAAACCACGCATTTCCTATATTTATTTATCATAAGGGACATAATCCTGATAACGATGTAAAAGGCAATTAAAATGTCACTTGTCCACCAACATTTATTTAGAGCTTTCTGCTGTATGCCAATTACAGAATGAATACAATAATGAATGACATTGTTCCATCCCACTACTACATTTAAAGCATTCAGAGTCTTGAGGGGCTGCAGGCATGTAAACAAATTGTTATATCACCACCTCCAGCTCTCCCAGCCATATGGAGAGAGGGTATGAGGGTGTCTGTGGGGAGTCACTGAAGGCTTCTCCATGGAGCAAAGTTTGTGTGAGGTCTTAGAGGACATGTAGGAATTTTCCAGTTGGAGAAAGAAGAGTAGGCTGTGAGGAATGAAATTTGGCATTCACAAAACCAGTGCCTTTCTCAATTTGTCTTGCCTTTAAGTAAGATTACAAATAAATACTCCAAATCTGATAGCTTAGGGAGATGGGAAAGTCTTGTGGCTTAGGGCAGCCCATGACAGAGGACCTTTTCCTGCCAGGACAGACCCTCTTCTGGAGACCTCTAATGGAAAGGCAGTAGTGGGCCCGGGGATTCTTGGAGTTTTGAATGTTGCCTTACATGGAGAAGCTTAATGGAGTGGAAAAATCAGCAATGGGCTTCCCAGTCTTCCTCCACTAGTGTGAGTTTCAGATAGAGCAGATAAGGGAGAAATTTGAAAGACTGTAGAAGCAGAGTTGAGTTGCAGGGTCCAAAGTGGGGAGACATAGAAATAGTGGTGATGGCAAGCCTGCAAGATCTACCACCTAGGCCACCTGATAACCCCTCAAACACCATTCCATATTGTGGTCATGAGTAGCCCTTTCTGGCTTTTTGTTTCTTGGGCTGTGCAAGCATGAGTTGCCTCCTTCCAAATTCTATTCTTATAATGGAACCACGCAATTTCTCTAGGCAGTTCAGCTCTTAGTCTGGGCAATTGTCAAAGCCTTGGACAAGTGGAACAACTTGGCATGAGTAGGAAAAGATTGCCAGGAATCCAAACAGGAGGTACTGAATAACTGGGAGAGGGTCGTGATTCCCTCAAAGATATTTGTGCCCCTTGGTTTTTAGTTGTTGGAATGAGGAAGCCCTACCTCATGCCTTCAAAACTGGGTAGATTGCCCTTGGATTAAGTCTAATTTTTAAAAATTTATTCATCCATGAATTTATTTGATAAACATTTTGTTTATCTATAACTTAAATCAATTTGGGAAACATTTATTGAGCACCCACTGTGTGCCCAATATTGTGTGCTAAGCCCTAGTGTACCAATGAGACACATATTCTATTATAATTCAGATTAGTGATTTATGAATTGAATAAGACATGCTCTATTATCATTCAGATTAGTGATTTTCAATAGCAGTTGGGGGAGGTGATAGGTGTGCAAATCATGTATGAGGTCTTTCCACTGCCTTTCCCTACCAAGTGGGACTTTCTGCTATTGACTGTGGGAATATATCATGTTCCTCAAGCAGATTGGAGCAGAAAAAAAATTGAGAACCAATGACTTAGGTGCCAAAGCCAAATAAATAAAATATATATCATGAACCATAGGACAAGAAACATGTCCAGTGATATGTTACAAGAGGGTTGGGGCAGTGCTTCTCAAAATCTTGAAAAACAATGAGTTTTCCAAGGACTCCTTCTATATGAGTGGGCTCAAGGATCTAGGTAAGGACCATGTGAATCATGGGGATGAGGCATTGTGGGGGGACATCACTTCTGCCCATGGAGTTCAAGGACAGCTTAATTAAGGAGCTGGAGTGAGCAGGTCCCAAAGGGAGGCAGCTTGGAGAGGACCTTGGACTCAGAAATGGGACAGGGTCTGACTTGTCCAGGACTAGCCAGGGTTCCTCTGATTGTTACTGTGCCCTCCTCAACTGTAAATGAAGGGCTTGAAGAGGTGATGCCAAGGTCCCTTCCAGCTCCATGAGCCTATGATTCTAGTTGCCTGGTTCCTGGAATTGCTGGCTACCCTCCCACAAGCCCACCACCCTCTACAATTGCCACCAATGCTCCCCTAAATCAAGAGGGTTCTGGTTGTGTCCCTACTATCCTGGCCAAGTCCAGTGTCTGCTCTGGGGTCAAACCTTCTCTACTCCCCACTTCATTTCCTTGGTCATGGTCAACAGTTTGGGCTTTCTATTCTTCCCTGTCCTCTCATGTCTGGGCAGGCTGGTGGAAAACCAGTCCTGCTTTGGAGAAAAAATTCAAAATTTGAATGGCAGAGGATTTTAGAATAGAGCATCTTCCCACCTACCCATCACTGGCACCTGTTCCCTGGATCATTTCAGATTTCCTTCCAACTGGAAGTGTGTGCTGCCGAAGGCTGCTGGGTTCTGTTTTGCATCCACAAGAAGGACACTGGGAACATGATGATCCTGCTGTCTTAGGAGGAGCTACACAAGCACTTGGAAATTGCCCAGCCTGTAGAAAAGGCTTTGTTTAATTGCCTCATTGCATGTCTAGATAAGAATGTGCCTCTATGGCATAGGGACATAGAGGTCTATGGTGTTGCCACGCAGGTATGTATTAGAGACATATATGGGACTAATGATGTACACACAGCATGCTATAATGTATGCAATGTGCATGTTACATATTGGCAGCTTGTTGAGATCCAGGTTGACTGACAATTGATAGAATTTGGCATGAGCAGATGCCTGAACCCTGGTTTTTCCACTGTCACCTGACCTGAAGACTGTTTACATTTCCTTTTTGTTTAAAAAAATCTTCAAGCAATAGTCCAGGTGCCAATCCCTGCACAGTGAGGTTTTCACTGATCTCTATCAAAACAGAGGAAGTAGGACAATGAGTTTTTAGCAAACAAAAACCTAATCAATTTGAGATTATATCCTTTTTTCTTTTTTTCTGTTAAGATATCCTTTCTCCAATCAAATAATGGCAATGATAATTTATCATTGTATTTTTAAATTTTAAATTCTTATTGGCAAAATAAAAGATCTCTCCCTTTTAATGTGCTGTTTTGTGAAAGTCTGGAAACCAGTAATCTGACAGGTAAAATTCCACTTTGGGTAATATATTTGGGTTTTATATCATATAGTTATTGAGTCCAGAGAAATCCTGATAATTTGTATCAGCGTGAAGAGGCAGCTTTTTTGTAGAGACCCACCAATGTGGCACACTAGACCTTTCTTGATCCACCTGTAATCTTTTATTTTGTTGTTGGCAAGATATTGTCTAATTTCATGTACGTATGTATGTAATTTTCTTCTACATCAGCCTGCCACCTACTCCCCCTCAGACATACTCATGTCTTAAACTAAACAAATATTCAGTGGCTGGAAAGACAGTAAGATATATAGAAGGATAGAAACTGAGACTAGGATCTATTGGCACAGATGCATTCCCAAGAACAAGGCCAGAGACAGGGAAGTGAGAGGGAGGGAGCAACAACATACTCCTGCTACCAGAGCAGAGTGTGGCCATGAAGCTGTTCCAAGAACATGGGGGTACCACCAGCATCTAGCATACCAGGCTTTGTTTAGATGAGTCTCAGGGGCTCAGAGAGGCCCCACCCTTACTGAACAGAAGTCTGTGAAAGGAAATTGAGGTTCCATAAGCCAAGTAGGAAGAGGGCAAGGATGTTTGCTCTGGGTACTGGAGAAATAGTGGCTTTGAGCACTTTTTGTCCTGCAAGGGTTGTTCAGATATGGGTTTCTGAGACTAGTCCTTTTAGGTACCACAAGAGGTCAAGGGGAAGTTAAAACTGTAGTCTGGCCAACCCACTTTGTGCAGAACTCAGAAAACGATAGTGATTCTGATAAGCAGGTCCTGTAAAGAATTGAATACTGTATTTGCTGTCCCTAAGAAGCCAAACATCTTGAAAAGAGAGGGGCTTTTTAGCATGTGGGGTGGTATAAGGATGTAAGAATACAGCCTGTAGGCAGTGGATGACCTGTAGCTTCCCCTGGATGGCTTCTGGTGTCAGGACACAGAATGGTTGAGGGGAAAAAATATTTTCAATTTGCCAAAATAATCCGATTGAGGAAGATAAGCATTTCATTTGGTGAACCTTGGCAAGATATTAATTCTAATTAATTAAATAAAAAAACATAAAACACTACCATTTTAGTTAACAGTAAAGTTTATTGCATTTCAGATTCTGTTGCACTCCTGTCCTTAAGAGTTTGGTCAAGCTAGGATATTTGTAAGGAGTCTTACATTAGCATAAGCCATGTATTTATCATAAGCCACCTGACTCACTTTTCAGAGTGCCTGCCTCACCCTTTCGGTTCAGCCCTGAGCAAATCTCCCTGACTCTCAGAGCCTTTGTTTTCTGGCTACACATTTGGGCTAATAGTACTCACCAAATGACTTTATTCTGATGATTGGATGAAACAATATATCTGAGAATTCTTTATATGTTAAAAATATTAATACATGGGAATGCAAACTGGAACAATCACTTTGGAAGACAGTTTGACAATTTTTTACAAAATTAAACATACTCTCACCATGTGATCCATGAATTGTGCTCTTTGCTGTTTACCCAAAGGAGTGAAAAGCTTATGTCCACACAGAAATGCACACATAAATGTTTAAGAATCATTATTCATAATTTGTCAAAATTTGGAAGTAACCAAGATAACTTTCAGTGAATGAATGGATAAATAAACTCTGGTACATATAACACACATGGTACATCTAGACAATGAGTAATATTTGGCAGTAAGAAGAAATGAGCTATGAAGCCATGAAAGGACATGGGGGAAACTTAAATGCATATTACTAGTGAAAGAGCCCAATCTAAACTGGCTACATATTATATGATTCCACCTCCATGACATTCTAGAAAAGGCAAAACTATGGAGATAAAAAGATCAATGGCTGCCAGGGGTTGGGGGGGAAGGAGGATGAATAAGCAGAGCACAGAGGATTTTTAGGTCAATGGAACTATAATGGTAGACACATGTCATTATATATTTGTCCAAAACCATAAAATGTACAATACCAAGAATGCACTCTAGTATAAATTATAGACTACGGGTGATAATAATACGTCAATGTAGGTTCATGCATTAGAGATTAGTAAATAAATCTTCTTGTATACCCCAGGTGTTTTTCAAACTGCTGCTTTTATGCTAAATCTCTGCAGGGTTGTTTGTTATGCTGCCTCTTTAAGGACAGCAACTCAGTTTCCTATCATCCTCTGGCTCTCTTGGAGCTAAGTCGGCTGATTTTTAAATTACCCATAGTTAAACCCATGCTGATAGTAAAAAATTTGCAAAGTTAAGCCCGACTTGATTTCAAAGCCAAATTATTATGGAGACTCAACGTCCCAGGGCTTGTCCACTGTACATGTGGTGCCTAGTACAGGGTCTGATTCTGTCACTTCTCTAAACTTGTGGTATCCCTCTCATTTGCTGGGCAGGTTTGTTCCCAACCACATGTCTACCCCTCCTAAGCTTTTTGATGTGGACTCCTCTGTATGAGTAACCATGGAAAGTCTGTTCTGCCAGTCTTTGGGTCATTTTTAGAGTTCCTTGCACTGATGTGGCTGTCCTCTCTGTGTCTGTGGCACAAGGTGAGCTTAGAATCCTCCTATTACATCCTCTTCCTCTATCTCTCTCTTCAGTTTGTCAACTTTTGCTTCATATTTCAAAACTATGATATTAAGTGCATATGATTGCATTATTTGCATTAAGTGCATTATGATTGTTATGACTTCCTGTTGAATTGACCCATTTACCATTATGAAATATCACCATTTATCTCTCTATATATCTTATCTTAAAGTTTACTTTGATTAACATTAATTTCACTATGCCAGATTTCTTTTGACTCATACATCTTGTTATCCTTGTACTTTCATCCTATCCATAAATTTGTATATGTTTATTATAAGCAGCATATAATTTGTGTTTTTTGCAAAAAAATTCTAACTCACTTTGTATTTTAATTGGTTTGTTAAGTCCATTCATATGTAACATAATATTATTACTGATATATTATGTGTAAGTTCATCATTTTGCTATGTGTTTGTCTTGACATTTATTTTCTTTTTCTTCCTTTCCTATCTTCCTTTATATTAGTTATTTTTAAAACATTCAGTTTTATCTCATCTATTAGCATTTTGTTATAAATTTCAGTATCAGGCTTTTTGTGGTTACATTAAAAACTACAACATGCATTTTTAACATTTTATAGTCTACTGTAAATTAGTATTTTAACATTATCATTGATAACAAATATAAAATAATTTAACACCACTCACGATCCTTTCCTTTTTTTTCTGTTCTCATGTATTTTAGTTGAACATAAATTAAAAACTTCACAAAACATACTTATTATTGCTTTTGAAAAAGTTTTTTATACATATATTTATCCTTTCTGGTGCTCTTCATTTCTTAAACTTCTACATTTTCACCTGAGATCACTTTCCTTCAGCAAGAATTTCTTTTAGTATTTCTTAAAGCATGGGTCTGCTGGAGATGAATTCTCATAGCTTTTGATTATAAGTGACATCTCTTTTGAATCTCTATTTTTTTTTTAATTTTATTTTCATTTTTTTAATTCTTATGTTAATCCCCATACATTACATCATTAGTTTTAGATGTAGTGTTCCATGATTCATTGTTTGTGCATAACACCCAGTGCTCCATGCAGAATGTGCCCTCCTCAATACCCATCACCAGGCTAACCCATCCTCCCACCCCCCTCCCCTCTAGAACCCTCAGTTTGTTTTTCAGAGTCCATCGTCTCTCATGGTTCGTCTACCCCTCCGTTGAATCTCTATTTTTGAAGAATATTTACTCTGGGTTTGAAATTCTAGGTTGATAGTTGTTTTTTTTTTCCTTATAACACTTTAAAGATGATTTCTAATGTCTTTTACTTCCATTGTTTATTGTTTTTGTCAATAATGCCTCTTTTTTTCCTTATGATGTTTTAAGATGTTCTCTTTGTTTTTCTGCATTTTTTACTATACTCTGCCTGTGTGCAAATTGTTGTGGATGTGTGTTTTGTATTAATCTTGCTTGGGATCCTTTGTGATTCTTAAATTTGTGAGTTGTATTTCATCACATTTGGAAAATTCTCAGTCAATGTTTCTTCTAATTTTACTTCTGTTTTATTAATTTCCTCTTTCCTGGTTAATCCTATTTTAGACTTTGTGAATGTGCCCTACATGTTCCATTCTGTTTGTGTTGTTGTTTGTTTTTATCTTTTTTTCTTCGGAGTTTGGGCATTTTTATTAATATACCTTTGTATTTACTAAAGCTGTCTTCTGCCATGTGTGCTATACTGTTAAGGGTATTTGATGACTTCTTAATTTCAGATAGTATTTTGACATCCTAGAATGTCCATTTAATTTTTTGAAGATTCTAATTCTCTTTTGTAACATATCTTTTCACCAATTTCCTACCCTTTCTTCTATTTTTATTGAGGTATAATTGACATACAATATTATATTAGTTTCAGGAGTACAATATAGTGATTCAATATTTGTTTATATTGCAAAGTGATCATGACAATAAGCCAACTTAACATCCATTACTATGCATAAATAAAAATTTTTATTTCTTTTGATGAGAACATTTAAGATTTACTTAGATTTTACAGTATTATTAAATATAATCACCATGCTATACATTACATCCCCATGACTTATTTATTTTATAACTAGAAGTTTGAACCTTTTGACTCTCTTCACACGTTTTACCCAACCCCACATGCCTCACTGGGGTCTTCCCTCTTAGAACTGGTTTTGCTGCATCCCATAAGTTTTAATATGTTGAATTTCCATTTTCATTTGTCTCAAGGTATCTTTTTGTTTCTCTTTTCTTCATTGACCCATTAGTTGTTCAGTGTTTAATCCCCACATATTCATGAATTTTCCAGTTTTCTTCTTATAACAGATTTCTAGTTTCATACCATTTTGGTTATAGATGTTGATATGATTTTAATCTTAAATTTGTTAAGATTTATTTTGTGACCTAATGTATGATCTATCCTGGAGGATGTTCCATGTGCTTAAGAAGAATGTGTGTTCTGTTGCTTTTGGGTGAAATATTTTGTATGTATCTGTTAAGTACATCTGGTCTGTGTCGTTTCAGGCTGATGTTTCCTTATTGGTTTTCCATCTGGATAATCATTCCATTGATATAAGAGGGGTATTAAAGTCTCCTACTATTATTGTATTTTTTTTATTTCTCCCTTTACATCTGTTAATATTTGCTTCAAGTTTAGGTTCTTCTATGTTGGGTGAATAAATATTTGTTAATGTTATATTTTCTTGTCAGATTGATACTTTTGTCATTATGTAATGCTTTTCTTTTTCTCTTATTACAATAGTTGTTTAAAAGTCTATTTTATCTGATATATGTATAGTTATTCCAGCTTTCTATTGATTGCCATTTGCATGGAATATCTATTTTTATCCCATCACTTTCAATCTGGGTGTGTCTTCAGATCTGAAGTAATGTCTTCAGAACATATATTGGTCTTGCTTTTATCCATTCAGTCACTCTAAGTCTTTTGATTAGATAATTTAGTTCATTCAAATTTAAGTAATTATTGGGTTGTCTGGGTGGCTCAGTCAGTTAAGGGTCTGTCTTCAGCTCAGGTCATGATCCTGGAGTCCTGGGATTGAGCCCCACATCAGGCTCTCTGCTCCTCAGAGAGCCTGCTTCTCCCTCTCCCTCTGCCGGCCACTTCCCCTGGTTGTACTCTCTCTCTCTCTCGCTCTCTGTCAAATAAATAAATAAAATCTTTTAAAAAATAAATAAATTTAAGTAATTACTGATAATCATTTACTGCCATTTTTTGTTTGTTTTCTGGCTGTTTTGTAGTTTCTCTGTTTCTTTCTTTTTCTCTTGTTCTCTCTTTTCGCGTTTTGATGGCTTTCTTTAATGGCGTACTTAAATTACTTTTTCATTATCTTTTGTGTATCTCCTGTAGCTTTTTGCTTTCTGGCTATCATAAACCCTACATGTAACAACTTCTATTTATAACAGCCTATTTAATTTGATAACAATTTAAGTTTGAACACATTAGAAAGCTCTGCTTTTTTACTCTTACTGCTCCACATTTTATATTTTTAATGTAATATTTTACATCTTTTTATTTTGTGTATCCCTTAACTAATTATTATAGTTACAGTTCTTTTACTACTTTTATCTACTAACCTTCGTACTAGATTTATAAGTGATTAATCTACTACCTTTACTATACACTTACCTTTACCAGGTTTATATTTTCATGTTTTTTTGGTCACTAATTCCTGCCCTTTCTTTTCAGGTTAAAGAAGTACCCTTAACATATTTAAAAACCAGTTAGCCATAATTAACCTCTAACTTTTGCTTGACCAGAAAACTCTTTATATACCCTTCAATTCTGAATGATAACTTCGCCAGGTATACTATTGTTGGTTAGTTTTTTTCCTTTTAGCACTTTGAATATATCATCCCACTCCTTTATGACCTGTAAAGTTTATGCTTAAATATTTACTGATAGTCTTATGGGAGTTCCCTTTTTTCTTTTTGTTGTTCTGATTGGGTTGGTTCCACTGTCCTGGTTTTTAAGTTCACTGATCTTTTTTTCTGCTTTGTCTAGTCTGCTGTTGAACCCCTCTAATTTTTTAATTCAGTGATTGTATTCTTCAACTCTGTGACTTCTATTTGGTACTTTCTTATATTTTCACTTTGTTGAAGTTCTCACTGTGTTTACCCATTCTCTTGAGTTTGGTCAGCATCTTTATGAATATTACTTCTAACACTTTACATATAAATTACTTATCTCTGTTTCATTAAGGTTTTTTTTCCTGAGGCTTTATCTTGTTCTTTCCTGTTTCTTCATTTTGCTTGACTCTGTGCTGATTTCTACACATTAGATGACATAGCCACTTCTCCCAGTCTTTAAGGGTTGGCCTTGTGTAGGAAATGAAACTTATCATTTAACCCTGTCCTTGCTCTTGGTTGTCTCTCAAATCTTTATAATTGTCCAAGCAGCCTACTTTATTTTTAATATCTCTCAGTAGTTGAGAATGTGTCAAGACCAGTCAGTATCCAAAAGGGGAGGATCTCAGTCAGCACCTAGATTCAGGCTGATCAGAAGCCAGACTCACAGACAACAGATTTTTAAGAATAAAAATATATATAGTCCTGTGGACCACAGACATAGGCCCCACTGGCCACCAGACCCAGGCTTTCTGAAAGTATTCCCTGCCTGGGTGGCAGTCACAGAAAGCAAGGCTCCAGATGAGTGTATAAGCTTCACTCTTGGAGATACTAGGGCACTTTAGTGAGGCAGAAAGAGAGCACAAAAATGGCACCCCCCTGACCTACATTCTCTGAGATACCTCAGATCCCCTAGATATGTGCCAAATCTGAAACCCGCCCCTAGGGTCAAAGCTCCAGGAAAAGCAAGTAGGCCTCTTTCACAGAAAGTTTGGGATGCTGTCTGTGTAGTGCCCTAAGGATGGTAGCTTGCCAAGAACTGTCTCTCTAATTGTTACAGTCCCATAGAACCCAGGAAAACAATTCCCCCTGACCACCAGAGTCAGGCAATCCAAGGGCAAACCCTGGGTGGCAGCCACAAAAACTGGAGCACCAGACATAAAAACTGGGGCACCAGACATGTTTAAGGGCTCCCTTCTGAGAGATAGTGATACTTTGGAGTGCAGCAAAAAGAGTGCAAAGATTGTGCCTGCCCTCCAAGGTTTCAGGAAAGGTTTACAGTCAGCCCTTAGATGGGTGTTTAATTAGAAGCTTGCTCCTCAGGATATAGCTATGATGATTAGCTAATAGGCCTCTCTCCAGAAAGATTGAGTTCCTGGATCTGTTGCCTCTTGCTGTTCCCTGGAGGTTGTAGCTGTTTAAGAATTCTTTCTCAGTTAATTACAGTCCTGTGGGACCTGTGAACATAGCCCCACTGGCCACCAGAGCCAGGCAATATAGGGACGTTTCCTAGCAGTATACACAAAAATCTGGGCACCAGAAAAGTGTATAAGGTCCTTTCTCAAAGACACTGACAAGCCAGAATGAGGCAGAGGGAGAGTATAAAGATTGTATCTATTGGCCTCCATTCCCCAAAATTCCCTCCATAGGCACCTATAAGTATGTCAGACCAGAAGCCTGTCCCTCACACCAAAGTCCCTGGACATGCAACTGGGCTTCTTTCTCAGAAAGACTGAGGGTGTATTTCTTTTTTTAAAGATTTTATTTATTTGACAGAGAGAGACACAGTGAGAGAGGGGACACAAGCAGGGGGAGTGGGAGAGGGAGAAGCAGGCTCCCCACTGAGCAGGGATCCTGATGCGGGGCTCGATCCCAGGACCCTGGGATCATTATCTGAGCCGAAGGCAGACGCTTAACGACTGAGCCACCCAGGTGCCCCCTGAGGGTGTATTTCATTCTGCTAATTGTGCAGTGCTCCAGGAACAGTAGTCTGCCAAAAGCCATCTCTGATTATTACAGTGCTGTGGGACCTAGGAACACAAGCTTCCCTGACTTTGCCCTGGTGCAGAGTGACACCTGGTGATCAAGAGACACCTGGTGCAGAGTGACAAGCCAGGTGATCAAGAGATGTCCCCAGGGTGGCATCCACAAAAATTGGGTAACAGGATATAAATACTGGGGTATCAGACATCTGTAGAAGTTCCCCTCCAGGAGATATTGGTGTTCTGAAGCATGGCCCAGTAAGAGCATAAAGATGGTACTCACTGGCTGGAGTGAGGCAAAGGGGGAGTGCAAAGATGGCACCCTACAAAAACAGGAAAAAAGAGGGGAAAAGATGGCACCAGTGGCACTTAGTAAGGCAGAGGGAGAGCAGAAAGATGGCACCCACCAGTCTCCATCCCTGGAGAGTATCCCAGTAAGCACCTGCCCCTCAAACCAATGTCTTAAAATTAGCAAAAAGTCTCTTCTACATAAAGTCTGGGCACTTTTTTTTTTTTTAAAGATTTTATTTATTTATTAGAGAGAGAGCACATGAGAGGGGGGAGGGTCAGAGGGAGAAGCAGACCCCCACTGAGCAGGGAGCTCGATGCGGGACTCGATCCAGGGACTCTAGGATCATGACCTGAGCCGAAGGCAGTCGCTTAACCAACTGAGCCACCCAGGCGCCCACGTCTGGGCACTTTTCAAAGGGCTGTTTCTGCTCTGTGCTGCACATGAGCATTTTATTTTGTTTTATTTATTTTATTATTTTATTTATTTTTATAAAGGGCTTAGGGAGAGGGAGAGAGAGAATCTCATGTCATTTAAATGCCAGCGTGGAGCCCAATGTGGGGCTTGAACTCACGACCCAGAGATTCAAACCTGAGCTGAGATCAAGAGTCAGACATTTAACTGACTGAGCAACCCAAGCACCCTTGCACATGGGCCTTTTAAGAGTCATCTCTCAGTTCACCACCACCCCACAGTTCTCATGGGTGTGAGTTCCATTGATATTCAAAGACATATATTTTAGAGACTTGTCTCTTAGATGTTAGTCTTAATACTTGGGGTGCTTTATGTGGGTCATCACACAGGGGATGGGCTTTTTGGCAAGCCACCTTTATGGCAAGATTATATCTCAGTCTTTTTTTAACTACTTTGATGTTTCCCTGACATTTGCCTGATGTGAAGGGATTGCTCCACCAATTTTTAGTTTCTTTTCAGAGGAAATTGTTCCATATTTAGTTGTAAATTTGATGCCTCTGTGGGAGGAAGTAGGTTAGGATCTTCCTACATCACCATTTTGAACTGGAACCTTCTACTTAAAAAAACAAACCTCATTTATCATAGTCATTTTGACATCCTTGTCTGTCAATTCCAGTATGAATGTTTTTTTTTTCTGTTAAGACCTCGTATGAATGTGTTTCTTCATTGACTGGTTATTTCTTGATATGTTGATTGAGTTAAGGCTTAGTTTTAGGTTTGGTTAGGTTGATATATTTCAGTATTGTTTTTGTCCTGGAATGTAGCCATTATTCCTGCGACACAATTAAGCACGGTCATTCTGGAATCCCCACTTAATGCACAGTGTTTGCACCAAAGTACCTCGACTCTGACTGAGTTGGATTACTGTATCTCTCCATCATTGTAGCATTTTTGAAATCTATGTCTTGCATTCTTTTTTCCCAATAGCTGTTCTCCACCAGTTCTCCCAGAGTCTCACTCTGCACCAGGGCAACTTCAGATTAGAACAAGGACCCAAATGTATCTTGACTCAGATCTTTGGGTATTCTTTCTCAGAGGTTCCTTCCTCTTCAATATCTTCTCTAGCATCCCAGCTGCCTTACAAACTCAAAGTTTTGATTTCTGCTTTTTCCACCCACTGAGACTGCCAATATCTGCTTGAGTTCTATTTTTCTGTGCCTCCATTTGAAAATGCATTTTGGATACAACCAGTGAATATAAGTTCAATTGTGTTCAATCTTCTTTCAAAGATTGTAGCTTTGCATTGGCCGATGCCATCAAATGTCCAAATGTTCTATATATTTCTTCCAGCTTTTACAGTTATTTAAAATGGGAGAATGTTGGGGTGCCTGGGTGGCTCAGTCAGTTAAGTGTCTGCCTATGCTCAGATCATGATCTCAGGGTCCTGGGATTGAGCCCTGCATCAGGCTCCCCGCTCAGCTGGGAGTCTGCTTCTCCCTCTCACTCTCCTTCTGTGCCCTCTCTCTCTCTCAAATAAATAAATAAAATCTTAAAAATAAATAAATAAAATAAAATGGGAGAATGTTGGATATTAGCTACTTTAGGAATGGATTAGGAAATCAGGAAATAACCCACCTTAAAAAATTGCCTTGTTTGTTTCTTTTAATCTTCCAGATGTTATTGTATTTATTGCATATATTTAATATATTATTTCATTATTCACTTACATTAAGTGTGTGTGTACAAAGTGAATGTAACCTATATTTTATACAAACAGAATTAGTGTACAGTGTTCACAAACATTCTCATTAGTGAGTCCATAAATAGTAAATTATTTACTGCGTGGTCATTTAAATGCCACACTATATGTATAAATACATGATGAGTTGCTATGTATGTGTTAAAAGGTGTTTTAGTAATATTTGGGGAAATCCGTTGGTTTTGGGATGGGGTTAGGAATGCAATATAATTTTTTACATTTAAAATACTGCTTCTACTTTCTGAAAAGTCCTGTCAAAAATATTTTTAAGAATGTGGCACCTGGGTGGCTCAGTCTGAATCTTGATGTCAGCTCAGGTCATGATCTCAGGGTCCTAGGATCAAGCCCTTAGTTGGGCTCCATGCTCAGTGTGGAGTCCGCTTGATATTCTCTTTCTCCCTCTTCTTCTGCTCCCTTCCCACTTGCTCTCTCTCTCATGCCTGCTCTAAAATAAATAAATAAAATCATTAAAAATTTTTCAAGAATGAATTTGATTTAGATAAGAACAAAAAATGTCAGTCTACCACTGTTCTTTGATTTTTTTATCTTATAAATTAATTACCAGCTTATTACTAGCCTAACTATAGGAATCTACAAAGCTCTGCAATTTGTGGATTATAAATTACACTGTTTCCTATCTTCCCTTCTGGCATGTCTTATTGGTTCCTGAACTCTTCACACTTGCTCCTTCTTTTTCTTCCTTGACTTCCAAATCACCTAATCCCCTTGGTGACCTATAATATTCTCTCCTACCTTACTGAGAAAACAAAGTCTATTTTTTCAGAATGTTGTCGTCTCATTTCTGCCTTGCTCTTCCAGATATTTATTGCTGGTTTCCCTCTTTCATCTTTTTTTACCTGGCTTAGCATAAAGGTTATTCTGATTAACCAAGTCATTCCTTCTCTATGGTAGAACATTATTCTCTTCCTCTCTACTGCATTTCCTTTGCTTTCACCTGAGTGTCCTCCTTTCTTTCCCTGAAAATAATATACATTTGATCTTGTCATTTCTCAAGTCAGCCTCTTTTTCTCCGCATTCATTCACTACTGTTTAAAATTCTGATATCTGGACTACATTTACTGTATTCTGTCATAAACACTCATGTCCTCTTCCATCCTCTGTAATCTGCCCCCCCAAGCTCTTAAAAAAAAAAAAGATTTATTTATTTTAGATAGAGAGAGAGAGAGATTGAGCACTGTGCTCATGGGTGGGGGGAAGGGCTTAGGGAGAGGGAAAGAGAGAATCTCATGCACACTCCTCGCTGAGTGCAGAGTCCAACAGAGAGCTCAATCTTATGACCCTGAGATAATGACCTGAGCCAAAATCAAAAGTTGGATGCTTAACTAACTGAGCCACCCAGTCACCCTGCTGAGCTTTACTCTTCAAGTTTGATAGTGACTTCCTGATATGAAGACTAAGACTTTTGTTGTAACACTTGACACCATTTATTGCCTGTACCTTGAAATCTTCTTTTTTTTTTTTTAAGATTTTATTTATTTATTTGAGAGAGAGAGAGAAAAAAAAAAACAAGTTGGGGGAGAGGCAGAGGGAGAAGCAGACTCCCTGTGGAGCAGGGAGCCCGACTCGGGACTTGATCCCAGGATCTTCAGATCATGACCTGAGCTGAATGAAGGCAGATGCTTGACCAACTGAGCCACCCAGGAACCTTGAAATCCTCCTCTTGAGGCCTTCATATCAATACATTATACTAGTTTTCTGCCTTCTTTACTGTCTCCTCTGATGATTACTCTTTACCATTTCTTTACAACTTTGGCTCTGTTCTTTCCTTTTTCATTTTTTTCACTTAGAACATTAATTTTTCCTCATTAGATCCACCTTTTTTCCTCAGATGCCTGCAAAAATATGTACTCATGGAATAGATTTTAATCTGGAACACTCATGAGTGCCCTCGGGTAATTTTTCTCAGATGCTAGTCTTCCCATTCTACAAAAAACTGATCATCTCAGTTTTCCAATGAGCATTTTTCTAACTGCCATGTTTTGCATTTCTTCCTTGCCAACAAAATTCCAGTTTTGTTCTGGCAGCATCTGCCTTGTTTCTCTGGATGGCAATGATTGGTGTTTGCTAGAATGGCAGTCTTGGAAGTCTTAGAAAAGCTGCATCCCCTCTGGTAGTGACTGGCTTGGAGTGTGCATGTGACGCAATTCTGGTCAATGAGACATAAGGAGCACTATGATGAGCACTTTGGGAATTTTCTGTACCTGATAAGAATTGTGTGTATAGAGAGAATTATTTCCACACTGCCCCTTGTTTTCTGCTTTGGATGCTGTCTGTGATGCTTGAATCAGTAGCAGCCATTTAAGACAATGAGGAGAGAGGTGTGCCCAACATGTGGGTTCTGAACAGTTGATAAATTTGTTGATTAAAGTGTTTTGCACAACTACAGAACCAGGTCCGCAGGTAGAATCCTGGGACTTCCTGCATCCAGGTTTATCATCAAGTAAATTGATCCACTCCTTTATAATCACTTCAAACATTATGATATAGGCAATTGAAAGTAACAGATGGAAAACCATATACATTGCAAACATTTAAGAAAGAAAGCATGAGTGACTATATTAATATTAGATATATTTTATAGCAAAGAAAATTATCAAGAAGAAGGATATTCCATAATGATTAAAGGGTTAAACCCCCAAGAAGACATAGCAATCCTAAAAAATGCACCAAACACCGAGCAGCAAAATGTATGAATGTACAAGTGATAAAACTGAAAGCTGAGGTAGACAAACCCGCATTTACATTTGGAGATGTCAACATCACCTTTTCAACAACTGGTAGAACAACCAGGCAGAAAATCAGGAAAGATATATACAAAGTAAATAAATCATCAGCATCTAGTCAACATTTATAGAACATTTCATCAATTAATAGCAAAATATACATTCTTTCCAAGTGCTTCCACAACATACACAAGAAAGACCATACTCTGTGTGATAAAACAACCCAATAAATTTGTAAGATTTAAAACCATACAGTGTATATTTTCTGACCACAATGGAAACAAACTAAAAATCAGTAACAGATAAAGGGGTAATCTCCAAACACTTGAAAAGTAAATAATGTACCATAGGTCAAAATGGAAGTCTCAAGGAGAATCAAAATAATTGATTTGGAAGTCCTCACTCCCACCTTAAACAAGAAAAAAAATGGACAAAACTGAAAATCAATGAGTTATCCTAGACTTAGTAGAGAATTAAGGTCACAGGGCAAAACACCACCCTCAAATTTAGAGAGATAGATGAATATAGGGAATCATACCTGAGATTAGCATATCTGTAAACAGATGCTGCTGGAGCCACAAACTAATAGGAACACTTAAGTGGTAGTTTTGATAACTTGCTGAAGACTGAGTATGACTCATGGGAGAGTTAAGAAGTTCCTGGGCTGCAGCTTGGCAGACCCCACACTTGATGGGTTTTTACCTCCAGGAACCCTGCCAGCTTCTCACTGTGAAGAGCCAGGGAAAATCCCCTCATGTCTCTAGCAGAAAGAAGGAAAAATAACTATTTTGAAATATGCCCAGAATATTCTTCACAATAAATGCCTATTCTTTCTGGGAAAAGTCATTACCAGAGCTTTAATCCTATCTAGGGGGAAAAGACAAATAACCAGATCCAGCCTTCCTGTTTCACCGAAAAGAGGAGAAAAGGAAAGAAACAATTGTAAAAGTCATAAGCCTGGGACACAGACCTATTAAAACAGAGATTTTTTTTAATTTCTTTTTTTTTTTAATTTAGCATATAATGTATTATGTATTATATGTATTTTAGGGGTACAGATCTGTGATTCATCTTATACAACACCCAGTGCTCACCACAACACATACCTTCCCCAATATCCATCACCTAGCTACCCCATCCCCCACCCACCTCCCCTCTAACAACCTTCAGTTTGTTTCCTAAGATTAAGAGTCTATTATGGTTTGTCTCCCTCTCTGGTTTCACCTTGTTTATTTTTTCCTCTCTTCTCCTATGATCCTCTGCCTTGTTTCTTAAATTCTGTATATAGTGAGATCACATGATAATTGTCTTTCTCTGATCGACTTATTTCACTTAGCATAATAGCCATCCACGTCATGGCAAATGGCAAGATTTCATTTTTTTGATGGTTGAGTAGTATTCCACTGTGTAACATCTTCTTTACCCATTCATCTGTTGATGGACATCTCAGCTCTTTCCCTAGTTTGGGTATTGTGGACATTGCTGCTATAAATGTTGGGGTGTAGGTGCCCTTTTGGAACACTACATTTACATATTCAGAGTAAATACCCACTAGTGCAATTGCTGGGTCATAGTGTAGCTCTATTTTCAACTTTTTGAGGAACCCCCATACTGTTTTCCAGAGTGGCTGCACCAGCTTGCATTCCCACCAAGACTGTAGGAGTGTTCCCCTTTCTCTGCATCCTCACCAACATCTGTCTTTTCCTGATTTGTTAATTTTAGTCATTCTGACTGGTGTGAGGTGGTATCTTGTGGTTTTGAACCAACAGAATGGGAGAAGATATTTGCAAATGACATATTAGATAAAAGGCTAGTATCCAAAATCTATAAAGAACTTATCAAACTCAACCCCCAAAAAACAAATAACCCAATCAAGAAATGGGCAGAAGGAATGAACAGACATTTCTGCAAAGAAGACATACAAATGGCCAACAGACACATGAAAAAGTGCTCAACATCACTTGGCATCAGGGTAAAATACAGAGATTTAATCATAACATTATAAAGTGCTTTTCCTCCCCCCCACCTTACCACATTTTCAGGGCTCCAGTTTATTAGTGGATTACAGTGAAAAAGCTTTGGACACAGACTCTATCTAAGTGGTTTTTAGAGAGGACCAAAGACAAAGGAATAAAAACACAAGGAATTTGAAAGCCCTATAGTTACAGAAAACATCAAACACTGCCCAGCTCCTAGGAAGATTAACATAAAACCTCACACTTAATGCTTATGTACTTCAGTTACTATCTCCTAATGCCTCATATCTGGATTTCAGTAAAAAATTACAAGACATATTAGCAGTAAGAAAGAATAGTTTGAAAAGTCAAAGCAAGCATCAAAACAAGACTATGACATCGATATTGGAATTATCAGATAAGGAATTTAAAATAACTATGATAAATATGTTAAGAGAAAGGTAGAAATATGAAATAACAGATGAGTAACATAAGCAGAATAATGGAAATTCTGTTTTGTTAGAAATCAAAAATGCCATGACAGAAATGAAGAATGCCACTGGGATCAATAGACTAGATACAGCTGAAGAAAGAATTGGTGATTTTGAAGATATGCTAACAGATTTTCCAAACTAAAATATAAACAAAACAAAACAGGTCCCCCCACTTGGAGTGCATTTGGGAGAGGGGGCATGACCTCTCCTGGGACAAAAGACCTGGCAGGTGCCATTGAATTGCCCAATTCACTAACATAGGAATGGGGATGTTGGCTGAGGGCAGTGAGTCCCGGTGCTGGTTTTCTGTTGTGCTGTACCATAAACTCCAAACCTTTGTGTGGTCACTCAGCTGATTTCTGGGACAAAATGGCAAATAACCACAGCACAATGAGACCCTCCCCCAGAGGATCAGCAGGGTCATGCCACCGGGATCTCTAAAATTTGGAGTTTTCAAGCCCAGCTGAGCACCAGGGATAAAACACAGAAGTGCTGCACCACCTGGCAGGTGGACAACTCAGATGCAGGCAGTCTGAAGTCAAGGATCTGACAGAAGCCAAGGACACAGAGAGGAGACAGTTTGCTCTTCTGTGAGGGCTTCCTGAGAATTGGCGGTATGAGCTCCCCACTCCTGGTCAAGAGAGCAAGGTGACACCATTTCATACCCCCATCAGTGCAGATTGGCTTCAGGGAGCAGACCAGCACCACCTAATGGAAGCCAGAGCTGCTTACAGCAAGGCTGCCCCACTGGGCCCTGCAGGTGAATCTCCACCAAGGTTAAGTCAGCCTGAGATTCAGTGCAACAAGCACTCTCCCAGAAGACCAGCACAAACCCCTTGCAAACACCAAGTCTCCTGATCAGAGAGGGAGGCAAAGCTTCCGTTCTGGGGGAAATAGAATCCAGCTTACTTTTTATCTTTATTTGTATTATTATTATTATTTAATTTTATATTTTATATTTTCTTTTTTCCTGTTTTTAAAATTTATTGGATCTAGCTTCTTTTAATAAACAGACAAAAACACACCTAAGATCTAGATTTCTTCTTCTTCTTTTTTTCCTGGACAAAATGACAACGAAGGAATTCAACACAAAAGAAAGAGCAGGGATTAATGGCCAGGGACTTAATGGATACAGACTTAAGTAAGATGTCTGAACTAGAACTTAAAACAACAGTTATGAGAATACTAGCTGAGCTTGAGAAAAGCATAGAAGACACTAGAGAATCCCTTACTGCAGAGATAAAAGAAATAAAATCTAGTCAGGCTGAAATTTAAAATTCTATAACCAAGATACAAACATGAATGGATGGCATGACAATGAGGCTAGATGAATCAGAGGAATGAATCAGTGATATTGAGAATACAATTATGGAAAATAATGAAGCTGAAAGAAGAGGGAAAGAAACGTATTGAATCATGAATGTAGACTTAGAGACCTCAACAACTCCTTAAAGTGTAAATAACATTCATATCATAGGAGTCCAAAAGATGAAGAGAGAGATAAAAGAGGCAGATTTTTTTTTGAGCAAATTATAGCTGAAAACTTCCCTAATCTGGGGAAGAAAACAGACATCAAAATTCAAGAAGCACAGAGAACTCCCATGAAATTCAACAAAAGACAGCCATTACCAAGACATATCATAGTAAAATTCACAAAATACACAGACAAGGAAAGAATCCTGAATGCAGCAAGGGAAAGAGTCCTTAAACTACAAGGGAAGACAGATCATGTTTGCAGCAGATCTGTCCACAGAAACTTGACAGACCAGAAGACAGTGGCAGGACATATTCAAAGTGCTGAGGGAAAAATATGTAGCCAAGAATACTTTATCCAGCAAGGCTGTCATTCAGAACAGAAGGAGAGATAAAGAGATTCCAGACAAACAAAAAGTAAAGGAGTTTATGACCTCTAAACCAACACTGCAAGAAATATTAATGGGGACTCTTTGAGGGTGGGGGGAGGAGAACCAAAAGCAACAAAAATTAGAAAGGAACAGAGAACAACACCAGAAACACCTACTTTACAGTTAATATAACGGCATTAAATTCATATCTATCAATAATCATGCTGAAGGTAAATGGACTAAATGCTCTAATGAAAAGACATAGGGTATCAGAGGTTTAAAAAAAAACAAGACCCATCTATATGCTGATGCTGCTTACAAGAGACTCATTTTAGACCAAAAGACACCTGTACATTGAAACTGAGGGGATGGAGAACCATCTATCATGTTAATGGACATCAAAAGAAAGCCAGAGGGCGCCTGGGTGGCTCAGTTGGTTGGGTGACTGCCTTCGGCTCAGGTTATGATCCTGGAGTCCCGGGATCGAGTCCTGCATTGGGCTCCCTGCTCAGCGGGGAGTCTGCTTCTCCCTCTGACCCTCCTCCCTCTCATGCTCTCTGTCTCTCGTTCTCTCTCTCTCAGATAAAAAAAAAAAAAAGCCAGAGTAGCCATACTTATATGAGATAAACTAGATTTTAAACCACAGACTGTAATAAGAGATGAAGAAGGGCACTGTATCATACTTAAGGGGTCTATCCAACAAGAAAATCTAACAATTGTAAATATTTATGCTCCCAACATGGGAGCAGCCAAATATATACATCAATTAATAACAAACATAGAGACTCTTTGATAAAAATACAATAATAGTAGGGGACTTTAGCATGCAGAAGAATGAAACTGGACCATTTTCTTACACCATGCACAAAAATAAATTTGAAATGGATGAAAGACCTAAATGTGAGACAGAAAACTATCAAAATCCTGGAGGAAAACACAGGCAGAAACCTATTTGACCTTGGAAACCTCTTACTAGACATGTCTCCAGAGATGAGGGAAACCACAAAATGAACTACTGGGATTTTAACCAGATAACAAGCTTCTCCACAGTGAAGGAAACAATCAATAAAACTAAAAAGCAGCCTACAGAATGGGAAAAGATATTTGCACATGACATATCTGATAAAGGGTTAGTATCCAGAATAAAGAATTTATCGAACTCAACACCTAAAAAATAAGTAATCCAGTTAAGGAATAAGAAGCAAACATCAATAGACACTTTTTCAAATACACTGATATGGCTACGAGACACATGAAGAGACACTCAACCACACTCATTGTTAGAAAAATACAAATCAAAACTACAATGAGAAACCACATCATGCCTGTCAGAATGGCTAAAATTAACAACACAGGAAACAACAGGAGTTGGTGAGGATGCAGAGAAAGGGGAACCCTCTTGCGCTGTTGGTGGGAATGTAATGTGGTGCAGCCACTCTGGAAATAGCATGGAGATTCCTCAAAGAGTTAAAAATAGAAGCACCCTATAAACCAGCAATTGCATTACTAGGTATTTACCCAAAAGATACAAAAATACAGATTCAAAGTCATACATGCACCTGATGTTTATAGCAGCATTTTCAACAATAGCCAAACTATGGAAAGACCCCAAATTCCATTGACTGATGAATAGATAAAGAAGATGTGGTATATATACAATGGAATATTCCTCAGCTATCAGAAAGAATGAAGTCTTGCCATTTGCAACAATGTGGATGGAGCTAGAGTGTATTATGCTAAGTGAAATAAGTCAGACAGAGAAAGATAATACCATATGATTTCACTCATATGTGGAATTTAAGAAACAAAACAGACGAACATATGGGAGGGGTGAAAAAGAAAGGGAAACAAACGAGAGACTCAAAGATAGAGAACAAACTGAAGGTTGATGGAGGGAGGTGGATGGGAAATGGGCTAGATGGGTGATGGGTATTAGGGAGCCCTTGTTATGATGAACACTTTGTTGTATGTTGGTGATGAACTGCTGAATTCTACTCCTGAAATCAATATTGCACTGTATGTTAACTAACTAGAACTCAAATAAAAGTTTGGGAAAAAAAAGAGAAATCTTTCTTGGTTAAAAGAAAATAGAAAGATGTTACAATCAAATAGAGTGTCTGAATCTCTATTGAATCTTGGATTTTTAAAAGAAAAACACAGTATGTACTTTGGGGACATTAAGCATATTTGAATGTGAACTAGATATATGATGTTATTATGGAATGACTGTATTTCTTAGGTTTGATAATGGTACTGCGATTATATAAAAGAATATCCTTATTTTTAGAAGGTGCATGCTGAAGTATTTAAAGGGCAAAGAATGTGTCTACTTTATCTGGCAGGATAATCAGTCAAAAATAGATGGAGAAAGTTTTATCAAAAGTGGAAAAAAGATTAAGTTGTTTATTGTTTCTATTCTTTCAACTTTTCTTTGTAGCAAATTTTTCAAATAAAATATATAAATTAATAATGCATCATTATAAACTAGCAATAAAAAAAAGTACAAGTGTTTATGGTGAGTGCTGTGAATTGTGTAAGACTGTTGAATCACAGACCTGTACCTCTGAAACAAATCATACATTATATGTTAAAAAAAAAAAAAAAGAAGAAGAGAGTAGGAAGGGAAAAATGAAGGTGGGAAATCAGAGGGGGAGACTAACCATGAGGGACTATGGACTCTGAGAAACAAACTGAGGGTTCTAGAGGGGAGGGGGGTGGGGGGATGGATTAGCCTGGTGATGGGTATTAAAGAGGGCACGTATTGAATGGAGCACTGGGTGTTATATGCAAACAATGAATCATGGAACACTACATCAAAAACTAATGATGTAATGTATATAATAAAATAAAATTTAAAAAAAAAGTACAAGTATGTTTCTATATTTGAATTGGCCAGTGATTTCACCACACTAATGAACTGAGAAGGAACATTAATTTCTTTTTTTTTTAAATTTTTATTTATTTGACAGAGAGACAGCGAGAGAGGGAACACAAGCATGGGGAGTGGGAGAGGGAGAAGCAGGCTTCCCGCTGAGCAGGGAGCCTGATGCGGGGCTCAATCCCAGGACCCTGGGACCATGACCTGAGCTGAAGGCAGACGCTTAACGACTGAGCCACCCAGGTGCCCTGAGGGAACATTAATTTCAACATGGTTTGTACTCTTCAGTGTATAAGTCCTGTACCTTAAGTTCATCCATTAGTTTATACTATTTTTGATGCTATTGAAAATGGAATCATTTTTTTTTTCTTATGTTTTTATTTATTTGACAGAGAGAGAGATCACAAGTAGGCAGGCAGGCAGGCAGAGGGAGAGGGAGAAGCAGGCTTCCTGCTGAGCATGGAGCCCAATGTGGGGCTCGATCCCAGAACCCTGGGATCACGACCTGAGCCCAACGAAAGCAGACGCTTAACCAGCTGAGCCACCCAGGCGCCCCTGGAATCATTTTCTTAATTTCCTTTTCAGATCATCACTGCTAGTATATAAGAATATAACTGATATTTTGTGATTTTTATGTTCTGAAAATTTGCTGTATTTCTTAATTAGCTTTAATGGTTTTTTTGAGGGATGATTTTTTTCTATGTGTAATATCATGTTTTCTCTGTATAGTCTTACTTCTGCCTTTCCAATGGAGATGACTTTATTCTAAAATCATTTATTTAGGTGATTCTCTTCTAATTTCTCTGACTAGAACTTCCAGTACCATATTGAATTCAAGTGGTGAAAATGGGCATTCTTGTCTTGTTCCTAACTTTAGGAGAAAAACTGTTAACTTTTTACCACTGAGTATATTAGTCACAGGTTTTTCCTATATAGCCTCTATTACATTAAGGAAGTTCCTTTCTATTCTTTGCTTATTGAATGTTTTCATCACAAAGGTGTTGTGGATTTTGTGGGGACAAAAGGATTTGTATGTTGAAAATTACAAAATACTGATGAAAGAAATCAAAGAAGATCTACATAATTGGAGACATATTTTGTGCTCATGGATTAGAAGATTTGATATAGTAAAAATTTCTTCTTTCCAAATTGATAAATAGATTTAATGTGATTCGTATCAAAACCTCAACATGATTGTATAGATACAGTTATTCTAAAATACATGTAAAGGTAAAGGAACTAAACTATTCTGAAAAGGAAGAATAAAGTGGAAGAAATTGCTCTATCCAATATTAAGGTCTAATATATAGCTACACTAATCAAGAGAGTGTGGTATTGGCAAAGGAATAGACACATAGATTATTTTTTTTAAAGAATTTATTTATTTATTTGACAGAGAGAGACACAGCGAGAGAGGGAACACAAGCAGTGGGAGTGGGAGAGGGAGAAGCAGGCTTCCCGCAGAGCAGGGAGCCCAATGAGGGACTCAATCCCAGAACCCCGGGATCATGACCTGAGCTGAAAGCAGACACTTAATGACTGAGCCACTCAGGTGCCCCAGACACATAGATTATTAGAACAGAAAGAACCCAAAATAGTCCTGCACAAGTATAGCCAACTCACCTTTGACAAAGATAAAAAGACAATTCAAAGGAGGAAGGATAGTCTTTATAACAAGTGGTCCTGTAACAATTGGATATTAATAGACAAAAAATGAACTTTTACCTAAACTTCACACCTTATACAAAATTAATTCAAAAAGGATAATAGATTTAGTGTAAATTTCAAAACAATAAAACTTTAAGAAAATAACAGGAAAAAATCTTTGAAACCTGGGGCTAAGTGAAAAGTTCTTATATATGACCCCAAAGCACAATCCATAAAAGAATAATTTTTTAAAAAATTTTATTTAAATTCATTTTAGCTAATATATAGTGTATTATTAGTTTCAGGGGTAGAATTTAGTGATTCATCAGTTGCATATAACACCCAGCGTTCATTACATCAAGTGCCCTCCTTAATGCCCATTACCTAATTACCTCATTCCCCCACCCAGCTCTCTGCCAGTTTCTTTCTTATAGTTAAGAGTCTCTTATGGTTTGTCTCCCTCTTTGTTTTTATCTTATTTTATTTTTCCTTCCCTTCCCCTATGTTCATGTTTTGTTTCTCAAACTCCACATATAAGTGAAATCATATGGTATTTGTCTTTCTCTGATTAACTTATTTCACTTAGCACAATACAAAAGGGTAATTTGATAAATTGGACTTCCTCAAATTTAAGGCCCTTTGGTCCACATAAGACTCTGATAGAGAGGAAAACTACAGACTGAGAGAAAAATGTATATCTTACAAAGGAATCATATCTGACATATAAAGCAATTCTCAAAGGTCAACATTTTTATTTGTTTTTAAAGATTTTATTTATTTATTAGAGAGAGAGATAGCGTGAGTGGGGGAGGGGGGGAGAGGGGGAGAGGAAGAGGCAGACTCCCCAACAAGCAGGAAGCCCAATGTGGGGCTCAACGTTGGGCCTGATCCCAGGACCCTGAGATCATGACCTGAGCCAAAGGCAGATGCCTAGCTGACTGAGCCACCCAGGTGTCCCAAAGGTCAACATTTTTAGAAAACTAAACAATCCAGTTTAAGGAAGAAGATGACAGAATAGGACTATAGGCTAGCCTCATCCCATGAATATCCCATGATAGATAACTATTAAATCATCCTAAATGTTCCAGAAATTGACCAGAAAACTAACAGAACAAACTCACAACTGAAGGTAGAGAAGAGGCCGCACTGAAGAACGGAAATGTGGAGACACAGCTTGGGAGAGGAATGGATTGTAGCTGCTGTAATGGGGAGAGAGCCATGGTCATGGAGAAGGGTGATTAGCACCCAAGAGAGGCCACAGGGGAAAGACAAATCCCAATAGCAATTGGCTTGGAAAGAGAGAGGGACCAAATTTTGTTAGTCCTTGCAACCAGCAGGGCTTAAAGCTTGACGTTTTAAAGGTCAGTCAGTTTGGCTCATATGAAGCCCAGCATTGGGGCTTCTCTTGGAGTGAAGGCAGGAAAAATAGCCCACAGATCTACAGAATGGAAACAGTAATCTGAAGAATGCCTGGGGGACACAGTGGGGAGGTTATTTGTTTATCTCAGAACACTTCCCAGAGATGCAGCATTCATCGAGAGACCCTTCCAGGAACAAAAGAACTGCCAAGTGCCATTTCCCTCTCCTGCCCATTAGCATAAGCACAGGGTCACACTCACTACCGAACTTGCTTACACCAAGACCCAATCCCTGCACACCATAGGAAGTGCCTATCCAAGTTTCCTTGCCTCAGTTCCAGTGTGGTGGGTTCCTTCCCCCAGTAGACCAGCCCCAAACTCTACTAACACTGCATCTCCTGACCTGGGAGTTTTGCAGAGCCTTGTTAACTGGCAGCAATGGCAACAGGTCTCATTTCATATGCAGACCAGAGCACACCTAGTTAAAACTTGCCACATTCAGGCCAGGGACCAAACACTGCCTACAACAGGCAAAGAGAGCATCTACAGATGACTGGCCTGAAAGATAAAGTGGCCAGGACACAAAAGAAGGAACATGAAGCCCACATTGGAAACACTCCCTGATGGGCCAGACCTTGGGGAATAGGGGACACTACAGTACAGGAGCTCTTCTTCATAAAGCCATTACCTTCAAGAACAGAAGACATAGTAGACTTTCCTAACACAGAGAAACAGGCACAGAGACAGAGACAACATGAGAAAACAGAAAGATTTATCCAAATGAAAGAACAGGACAAGGTCATAGCTAGAGATCTAAGCAAAACAGATATAACTAACATGCCTGATGAGGTATTTAAAGCAATGATCATAAGGATACTTACTGGACTTTAGAAGACAGAGGAAGACATCAGTGATACCCTTAATACAGAGATGAAAAAGAACCAATCTGAGGTGAAGAGTGCAATAAACAAGATTAGAAACATGCTTGATGCAATTAACAGCAGGTTGGAAGAAGCAGAAGAATGAAATAATGACCTAAAAGACAGATTAATGGAAAATAATGAAGCTGAACACAAGACAGAAAAAAGAATTATGCAAAAGGAGAATACACTTAGGGAATTCAGTGACTCCATCAAACATAATAACATTCATATTATAGGAGTTCCAGAAGAAAAAGAAAGAGAAAAGAGGGCAGAAAATTGATCTGAAGAAATAATACTTGAAAACATCCCTAATCTGGAGAAGGAAACAGATAACCAGATCCAGGACAGACAGAGAACCCCAACAAGATCAACGAAACGAGATCCACACCAAGACATATTGTAATTAAAATGGCAAAATATAGCAACAAAAATTTTTTAAAGGATCAAGACAAAAGAAGACAGTAATATACAAGAGAAACACTTTGGATAGCAGGGGATTTTTCAGCAGAAACTTTCCAAGCCAAAAGGGACTGGCATGATACATTGAAAGTGCTGAATGCAGCCAAGAATACCCTGTCCAGCAAGGCTATCATTCAGAATAGAAGGATAGACAAAGTTTCCAAAACAAAAAACAAAAACAGAAACTAAAGGAGTTCATAAGCACTAAACCAGTCCTCTAGGAAATATTAAAGGAGACACACTGAGTGGAAAGGAGAGACCAGAAGTGAGTATAATGGTAGGAAACACAAAAGCAGTAAAAATGAATATTTCTGTAAAAAGTCTGTCAAAGAGTTAAAGTAAAAGGATATAATATAGGGGCACCTGCGTGGCTCAGTTGGTTAGGCATCTGACTCTTGGTTTCGGCTCAGGTCATGATCAGGCAGATCTTGAGATCAAGCTACATGTTGGGCTCCACACTCAGTGGGGAGTCTATTTGAGGATTCTCTCCCTCTGCCCCTCCCCCCACTCTAGCTCACTCTCTCTCAAATAAATTGGTGAATCTTAAAAAAAAGGGATATAAAATATAACAACATATACCTAAAATGTGGGGATGAGAGTAGTAAAGAATGGGTTCACTCAAATGACTATCAAATTAATATACACTGCTATATACAGAAAATGTTATATATAAACCTAATGGTAACCACAAATCAAAACCCACTAATAAATATGCAAAGAATAAACAAAAGAAATCCAAATATATCACTAAAGAAAATCAGCAAATAGTGAAAGATGAGAAACAGGAAAGGATCAGAGAAATCCTCAGACACAACCACAAAACAAATAATAAAATGGTAATAAATACATATCTATCAATAATTACTTTGAATGTAAATGGACTAAATCCTCGAATCAAAAGACATAAGGTGACAGAATGGATAAAAAATAAGACACATCAGGGGGCGGAGCAAGATGGCGGAGGAGTAGGAGACCTGGATTTCATCTGGTCTCAAGGATTCAGCTGGATAGGGATCAAACCATTCTGAATACCTACAAACTCAACAGGAGATCAAAGAAAAGAATAGCAACAACTCTCTCATCAGAAAAGCGACCACTTTCCGGAAGGTAGGACATGTGGAGAAGTGAATCCGAGGCGATATTTGGGAGGATTGACAGTGGGGGAGGGGGCCTCCGTCAGCCACTTCTGGCAAGTGATAGAGCTCCGGAGCACAAAATCGGAACTTTTAGAAGTCTGCTCCGCTGAGGGACGTCGCTCCAGTGGCTAAGCAGGGGGTGGAACCCTCGTAGGACACTGTGGTCTCAGGACCCTCGGGGTCACAGAAAGACCGGGGGTGTCTGAGTACAGCAGAGCTCCCAGGTATTGGAGCGGGGAAGCCGGCTGCAGAGACGGATGCCATAAACCGTGGTCCGTGGCACAGTCGGGCCCCTGCTCCTCCAGCAGGGACCCAACAAGCAGCAGGTCCGGGGAGACTCCCCTTCCTCCCCTGGGAGGAGCGGCGCAGGAGTGCACTGCAGGGATCTGCTGGGTTTGGAGACTTGACACCGAGTCGGGTGCCAGAGATAGAAATGCTCGGTCACAGGCCGGGTGAGCATGGAGTGCGGCCGGAGACCAGGGAGATTGGAGTGATTGACTGCTTTTCTCTGGGGCCACACTGAGGAGTGGGGCCCCAAGTTCTCAGCTCCTCTGGGGTGGGGATTGGGAGGCCGCCATTTTCACTCTCATCCTCCAAAGCTGTACGGAAAGCTTGGAGGGAACAAAAGCTCCCGAGAGCAAACCCAAGCAGATTACTTAGCCCGGACTGGCAAGAGGGGGGCAATTCCGCCTCTGGCAAAGACATCTGGGAACGACAGCAACAGGCCCCTCCCCTGGAAGATCAGCAAGAACAGCCAGCCAAGACCAAGTTGCTGATCAATGAGAACGGCAGAACTCCTGAGCTACGGGAATACTGCACATAGAATCCATGGCTTTTTTACCATGATTCTTTAGTATTTCAAAGTTAATTTTTTTTTAACTGCCTTTTTTTTTTTTGAGTTTTTCTATTTCCCTTTTTCAACCAACATCTTATCAATCCCTTTTTTAAAAAACATTTTTATTTTTCATTTTTAGAGTCATATTCTATCCCTTCATAGTTGTTACCCTTATTTTTGGCATATATATATAAGTTGTTCTCTTTAAAATTTTGAGATAGTTTCTTCTAACAGATCAAAATATACCCTAAATCTCTAGTGTATGGCTTTGTTCTAGTCTCCTGTCTGATCACATTCTCTCCCTATTTTTTTTTAAATCCTTTCTTTTTTCAAACAACTTATCAATTCCTTTTATAAATTTTTTAATAATTTTCATCTTTACAGTCATATTCCATTCCTTCACCATATCAACCCTTAAATTTGTACATATATAAGTTTTTCTTCCTTTAAAACTTTGAGAGACACTTTCTTCTAACAGAAAAAAATACACCCAAAATCTAGTGTGTGGCACTGATCTATGCACCAGCCTGATCATATCTGATCATATTCTGGTTTTTTGTTGTTGTTGTTCTGTTCTGTTTTTGTTTGTTTTTATCTTTATCTTTTTCTTTTTCTTTTTTTTCTTTTTTCTCTCTTTCCCTTTCTTTTCCCACTGCTTCAGGTCTTTTCTGATTTGTTTAGACTATATTTTCTGGGGACATTGCTACCCTGTTAGCATTTTGTTCTCTCATTCATCTATTCTCCTCTGGACAAAATGACAAGATGGAAAAAATCACCTCAACAAAAAGAACAAGAGGTAGTACTGACTGCCAGGGACCTACTCAATACGGACATTAGTACAATGTTGGATCTAGAGTTCAGAATCATCACTTTAAAGATACTAGCTGGGCTTGAAAAAAGCATGGAAATTATTAGAGAAACCCTTTCTGGAGAAATAAAAGAACTAAAATCTAACCAAGTTGAAATCAAAATGGCTATTAATGAGGTGCAATCAAATATGGGGGTGCTAACTGCTAGGATAAATGAGGCAGAAGTGAGAATCAGTGATATAGAAGACCAAATGATGGAAAATAAAGAAGCTGAGAAAAAGAGAGATAAACAACTACTGGATCACGCAGGCAGAATTCGAGAGATAAGCGATACAATAAGATGAAACAACATTAGAATAATTGGGATCTCAGAAGAAGAAGAAAGAGAGGGGCAGAAGGTATAATGGAGCAAATTATAGCAGAGAACTTCCCTAATTTGGGGAAAGAAACAGGCATCAAAATCCAGGAGGCACAGAGAACCCCCCTCAAAATCAATAAAAATAGGTCAACACCCCGACATCTAATAGTAAAACTTACGAGTCTCATAGACAAACAGAAAATCCTGAAAGCAGCTCGGGAGAAGAGATCTGTAACCTACAAGGGTAGAAACATTAGATTGGTGACAGACCTATCCACAGAGACCTGGCAGGCCAGAAAGGACTGGCAGGATAGACTCAGAGCACTAAATGAGAAAAATATGCAGCCAAGAATCCTATATCCAGCTAGGCTGTCATTGAAAATTGAAGGAGAGATAAAAAGCTTCCAGGACAAACAAAAACTAAAGGAATTTGCAACCACGAAGCCAGCCCTACAAGAAATCTTGAAAGGGGTCCTCTAAGCAAAGAGAGACCCTAAAAGCAACATAGACCAGAAAGGAACACAGACAATATACAGTAACAGTCACCTTACAGGCAATACAATGGCACTAAATTCTTATCTTCCAAAAGTTACCCTGAATGTAAACGGGCTAAATACCCCAATCAAAAGACACAGGCTGTCAGACTGGATAAAAAAACAAGACCCATCGATATGCTATCTGCCAGAGACTCATTTTAGACCCAAAGACACCCCTAGATTGAAAGTGAGGGGGTGGAAAACCATTTACCATGCTAATGGACACCAAAAGAAAGCTGGGGTGGCAATCCTTATATCAGACAAATTAGATTTTAAACCAGGACTGTAATATGAGATGAGGAAGGACACTATATCCTACTTAAAGGGCCTATCCAACAAGAAGATCTAACACTTGTAAATATTTATGCCCCTAACATGGGAACAGCCAATTATATAAGGCAATTAATAACAAAAGAAAAGAAACACATTGACAATACATTAATAGTGGGGAACTTTAACATCCCCCTCACTGAAATAGACAGATCATCTAAGCAAAAGATCAACAAGGAAATAAAGACTTTTAATGACACACTGGACCAAATGGACTTCACAGACATATTCAGAACATTCCATCCCAAAGCAACGGAATACACATTCTTCTCTAGTGCCCATGGAACATTCTCCAGAATACATCATATCCAGGGTCATAAATCAGGTCTCAACCGGTACCAAAAGATTGGGATCATTCCCTGCCTATTTTCAGACCACAATGCTTTGAAACTAGAACTCAGTCACAAGAGAAAAGTCAGAAAGAACTCAAATACATGGAGGCTAAAGAGCATCCTACTGAAGAATGAATGGCTCAACCAGGAAATTAAAGAAGAATTAAAAAATTCATGTAAACCAATGAAAATGAAAACACAACTATTCAAAATCGTTGGAATGCAGCAAAAGCAGTCCTAAGAGGCAAGTATATAGCAATACAAGCCTTTCTGAAGAAACAAGAAAGGTCTCAAGTACACAACCTCACCCTCCACCTAAAGCAGCTGGAGAAGGAACAGCAAATAAAGCCTAACCCAGCAGGAGAAGAGAAATCATAAAGATCAGAGCAGAAATCAATGACATTGAAACTAAAAGAACAGTAGAACAGACCAAACCAAAGACTCCATCAAAATGGAGAATTACAGACCAATATCCCTGATGAACATGGATGCAAAAATTCTCACCAAAATACTAGCCAATAGGATCCAACAGTACATTAAAAGGATTATTCACCACGACCAAGTGGGATTTATCCCTGGGCTGCAAGGTTGGTTCAACATCCACAAATCAATCAACGTGATACAATACATTAACAAAAGAAAGAGCAAGAATCATATGATCCTCTCAATACATGCAGAAAAATCATTTGACAAAGTATAGCATCCTTTCTTGATCAAAACTCTTCAGAGTATAGTCATAGAGGGTACATACCTCAATATCATAAAAGCCATCTATGAAAAACCTACAGCGAATATCATTCTCAATGGGTAAAGACTGAGAGCTTTCCCCCTAAGGTCAGGAATGCGGCAGGGATATCGACTATCACCACTGCTATTCAACATAGTATTAGAAGTCCTAGCCACAGCAATCAGACAACAAAAATAAATCAAAGGAATCCAAATTGGCAAAGAAGAAGCCAAACTCTCCCTCTTTGCAGATGATATGATACTTTATGTGGAAAACCCGAAGACTCCACCCCAAAACTGCTAGAACTCATACAGGAATTTAGTCAAGTGGCAGGATATAAAATCAATGCACAGAAATTAGTGGCATTCCTATACACCAACACTAAGACAGAGGAAAGAGAAATTAAGGAGTCGATCCCATTTACAATTGCACCCAAAACCATAAGATACCTAGGCATAAATCTAACCAAAGAGGCAAAGGATCTGTACTCAGAAAACTATAAAATACTCATGAAAGAAATTGAGGAAGACACAAAGAAATGGAAAAACGTTCCATGCTCATGGATTGGAAGAACAAATATTGTGAAGATGTCAATGCTACCTAGAGCAATCTACACATTCAATGCAATCCCCATCAAAATACCATCCACTTTTTTCAAAGAAATGGAACAAATCATCCTAAAATTTGTATGGAACCAGAAAAGACCCCAAATCACCAGAGGAATGTTGAAAAAGAAAAGCAAAGCTGGCGGCATCACAGTTCCAGACTTCCAGCTCTATTACAAAGCTGTCATCATCAAGACAGCATGGTACTGGCACAAAAACAGACACATAGATCAATGGAACACAATAGAGAGCCCAGAAATGGACCCTCAACTCTATGGTCAACTCATCTTTGACAAAGCAGGAAAGAATGTCCAATGGAACAAAGACAGTCTCTTCAACAAATGTGTGTTGGGAAAACTGGACAGCCACATGCAGAAGAATGAAACTGGACCATTTCCTTACACCACACACAAAAGTAGACTCAAAGTGGTTGAAAGACCTCAATGTGAGACAGGAGTCCATCAAAATCCTAAAGGAGAACACAGGCAGCAACCTCTTCGACCTCAGCCAAAGCAACTTCTTCCTAGAAACATCACCAAAGGCAAGGGAAGCAAGGGCAAAAATGAACTATTGGGACTTCATCAAGATAAAAAGCTTTTGCAAAGCAAAGGAAACAGTCAACAAAACCAAAAGACAACCGACAGAATGGGAGGAGATATTTGCAAATGACATATCAGATAAAGGGCTAGTATCCAAAATCTATAAAGAACTCATCAAACTCAACACCCAAAGAACAAATGATCCAATCAAGAAATGGGCAGAAGACTTGAACAGACATTTTCCCAAAGAAGACATCCAAATGGCCAACAGACACATGAAAAAGTGCTCAATATCGCTCGGCATCAGGGAAATCCAAATCAAAAGCTCAATGAGATACCACCTCACACCAGTCAGAATGGCTAAAATTAACAAGTCAGGAAACGACAGATGTTGGCGGGGATGCGGAGAAAGGGGAACCCTCCTACACTGTTGGTGGGAATGCAAGCTGTTGCAGCCACTCTGGAAAACTGTATGGAGGTTCCTCAAAAAGTTGAAAATAGAGCTACCATATGATCCAGCAATTGCACTACTGGGTATTTACCCCAAAGATACAAAATTAGGGATCCGAAGGGGTACGTGCACCCCAATGTTTATAGCAGCAATGTCTACAATAGCCAAACTGTGGAAAGAGCCAAGATGTCCATCGACAGGTGAATGGATAAAGAAGAAGTGGTATATATACACAATGGAATATTATGCAGCCATCAAAAGGAATGAGATCTTTCCATTTGTAACGACGTGGATGGAACTGGAGGGTGTTATGCTGAGTGAAATAAGTCAAACAGAGAAAGACATGTATCATATGACCTCACTGATATGAGGAATTCTTAATCTCAGGAAGCAAACTGAGGGTTGCTGGAGTGGACAGTGGGGTGGGAGGGATGGGGTGACTGGGTGATAGACACTGGGGAGGGTATGCGCTTTGGTAAGTGCTGTACATTTTGCAAGACTGTTGAATTTCAGATCTCTACCTCTGAAACAATTAATGCAATATATGTTAAAAAAAAAAAAAGATAGTAGGAGGGGAAGAATTAAGGGGAGGAAATCGGAGGGGGAGTCGAACCACGAGAGACGATGGACTCTGAGAAACAAACTGAGGGTTCTGGAGGGGAGGGGGGTGGGAGGACGTGTTAGCCTGGTGATGGGTATTAAAGAGGGCATGTTCTGCATGAAGCACTGGGTGTTATGCACAAACAATGAATCATGGAACACTACATCTAAAACTAATGATGTAATGTATGGTGATTAACATAATAATAAAAAAGTAAAAAAAAACAAAAAAGCTAATGATGTATGGTGACTAACATATCATAATAAAATTTAAAAAAATAGGCATTAACTTTTCTTTAAATGTTTAGACTTTGTTTTTAGGAGATTTTTATTTTTCTGATACAATTTCTGCACTGATGATTGGTCAATTCAAGTTTTCCATTTCTTCCTGTTTTAGTTTTGGTAATTTATATGTTTCTAGGAATTTATTCATTTCTATAAGATTGTCCAATTTGTTGGTGTATAATTTTTCAAAATATTTTCTTATAAATACTTGTATTTCTGTGGTGTTGGTTGTTATTTCTTTTTTCTCATTTGTGATTTTATTTGAGTCATTTCTCTTTTCTTTTTTATGAATTTGCCTAGGGGTTTATCGATGTTATTAATTCTTTCAAAGAACTAGCTCCTGGTTTTATTGCCCTGTTTACTGGGTTTGTTTGTTTGTTTCTATATCATTTATTTCTGCTCTAATCTTTTTTATTTCCCATCTGCTGCTTTTAGGCCTCAGTTGTTTTTGTTCTTGCTCCTTTGGGGTAGGTTAACTTGTTTTTTGAGATTTTTTTTCTTGCTTCTTGAAGTAGGCCTATATTGTTACATACTTGCCTACTATGAACACTTTTTGCTGCATCCCAAAGTTTTCGACCATCATGTTTTCATTTTCATTTATTTCCATGTACTTCTTGATTTCTTTTTTTATTTCCTGGTTGAGCCATTCATGGTTTAGTAGTATATTGTTATTTCTTCTCTCATTCTCTCTACAGGGGTTTCATTTTAGACCTAAAGACACCTGCAGTTTGAAAGTGAGAGGATGGAGAAATAATCACACAAATGGATGCCAAAGAAAGCTGGAGTAGCGATACATATATCAGACAAACTAGACTTTAAAACAAAGACTGTAACAAGAGACAAAAAAAGGACCCTATATGATAATAAAGGGGATAATCCATCAAGAAGATATAACAATTGTAAATATTTGTGTATCCATCATGGAGCACGCAAATATACAAAACATAAAGAAAGTGATTGATTCTAATACAATATTAGTAGGGGACATTAACACCCCGTTTACAGCAATGGATAGATCACCTAAACAGAAAATCAACAAGGAAACAATGGCTTTGAATGACACACTGGGAAAGATGGATTTAACAGATATATTCAGATATATATATCTAAAGTTCCATTCTGAAACAAGAGAATAAATATTCCTTTCAAGTGCACATGGAACATTCTCCAGAACAGATCGCATATTAGGTCACAAAACAAGCCTCAAACAAATTCAAGAAAAGCAAAGTCATACCATGCATCTTTTCTAACCACAGCCCTATGAAACTAGAAATCAACCAACATAGAAAAATCTGGAAAGACCACAAATACATGGTAGTTAAATAACATACTACTAATCAATAAATGGGACAACCAGAAAATAAAAGAAGAAATCAAAATTATATGGAAACAAATGAAAATGAAAACATAATTGCCCAAAACCTTTGGGATGCAGCAAAAAGTTGTTCTAAGAGGGAAGTTTATAGCAGTACAAGCCTACCTCAAGAAGAAAGAAAAATCTTAAATAAACAACCTAACTTTACACCTAAAGGAGCTAGAAAAAGAACAACAAAGAAAATCTAAAACCAGCAGAAAAAGGAAATAATAAAGATTAGAGCAGAAATAAATGATCCAGAAACTAAAGTGATTCTTAGAAAAATCAGTAAAATTGATAAACCTCTAGACAGACTTACCAAGAAAAAAAGAGGAAGGACTCAAATACATAAAATCATAAATGAGAGAGGAGGAATAAAACCAAGCACCACAGAAATACAAACAATTACAAGTGTGTGTGTCCTTGTGTGTTCCCTAATTTCCAGTGAACTCAAACCGCTGAGCTTTCAAGCCAAATATTCCTTAGCCCCTTTATAAGAAGGAAGTTATTAACAGCACTCTAAAGTGTCTGACTTGAGAGAGGTAATACTTTTGCTCCACAAAGAGTACCTAATTGCTTTTCCCCTGGTAGGAGTGGATCCATGCTATGTAGCATTTTGAGGTTAAAGAAAGAATAAAGTACTGATTTTTCAATCCAGATGTTTCAGTGGATACTACTTCAATCCAGATCTCTTCTGTGTGATAGAGGTGACTCATTCTAGCTAAGCCAATCATCCCCTGTTCACTGAAATGTGCTGCCCAGAGTACCTTTGACGAAGGGCTCACTGCCCAGCTCAGGGTTGGGGGCTGCAGGCAGTCTTCTTCCAGCTGTCAACCCCTTAGAGAATGCTTCATCCACAGAGCCATCTCATTGTTGGTTATTTGTTCAAGTTTTCTATTTCTTTCTGACTTAGTTTGGTAGTTTATATGTTTCTAGGAATTTCTCCATTTCTTCTAGATTGTTCAATTTGTTGGCATAGTGCTTCATACTATTCTCTTGTAATTGTTTGTAATTTACCTACCTAGGTAGGCAGGTACCTCAGGGTCCTAAGATATTTATGTAACCTTCCGAAACTGTTTTTTGTCTGTGTAAAGAATACATAAGACTCTTTATCAAACCTGAACATATAAACTTGTGAGAACTAAAAAAAAATCAACTTGTTAAACTCCACAAAATCCCCTTGGGGACTTTGCCTGGGTTTCCCTTTAATTTCCTAACTCTATATAGTGAACAATGAGATCACATGTATTAAAGTACAGGATGCCTGATATCCAGTGAAAGCCAACATTTGATAAGCAGTAGTTAAATTGATCAGCAACCACATCCTCCATATGGTAAATATATAAATATGTATGCATAGAAAACCAGTTAACAGTGGTTATTGCTGGATGGGGAGGTTAAGGGTGACTTTTCTTTTAATAAGTTGTTTTTCATAATTTTTCTTAGAATAAAGAGGTGGTACATTTGTATTCAGAAAGAGAAATAATTTAAGAAAGTAAAATTAATACATGTTTTAAAAATCACACTATTTTCTATAGTGGATAAAGTGAACAAAATAGTCAATTTTGTGGCATGACTGTCCCGTCTCAGAAGGGAAAGGGCATTCAAGAAGGCAAATTTTACTGTGAAATCCTGGAAAGGCTGGACTAGTTGATTTTGTTCTAGAACAGTGGTTAACAAAGATATAGGAGATGGGTTAACAAAGTTTTTGGTCCCAAATCAAGTCATCAGGTAAATACATACTTTTTCCCCAATGCATATATAAATTCCAGCACCCAATTACCTCTCCCTTATTAAAGACTCAATTAAAATTGTTCAAAGGAAGGTATCCCTTACCTATCACAGAAGAGGTCTGTCTCTGGTACAATCATTGAGGAGCTCTCCTGGTCACCTCATGCTCTCAGCTGTCCTCTGGAGCTCTACACAGGAGGAGGTGATGGCTATTCAGATGGAGCTGCCTCATTGTGTTGGGAATGCCCTGTGACCCTGTGGTAATGGGGATCATGAAGTCCTATATCCTAAAACTTTAACAAACTTGCATTCAAGACCACCCCTCTGCCATGCATAAGCAACTTCACAAATGATTTTCTGTAGCTTGGAAGATACAAGTATACTCTGACTCAAAATGATGTTCCTGACCTTCTGTTATCCCAGCCTCCCTCCATGGGCAATCCATAATCACCATAACTTCACCTTTCCTTTTTTTTTTTCTTTTTAAAATCCATGTGTATTTTTCTTTCTTCTAATTCCCCCCCCCCTTTTTTTTTTATTTAACAAAGTAAAACATGCTTTGTGCAAAAAGTGATCTGGTATAAAAATGCATAAAATTAAAGTTAATGATTCAACACTACCCCCATGCCCTCACATTTTCATTTAATTTATTAACACTTTGTTTCTAGTTATTATGATTAACCTCTGTTAATTTCTGGTACTTATGATAAAAAGAGGGAATAACTCATCATGGAGGCATCTTCTCATGGTTAAGGTCTAACCACTCACCCTCCATATTTTGGATTTGTGCCACTCAGGACATCTAGAATGATACTTGTTCTGAAATGGAATAGAAACTGCAAAGACATGTCAGGGCTGTGGGGGAGGGGGGAGCATGTGAGAACCAACAACAGCCTCAATAAAGCAGCCAGATGGAGTCATAGTGGGCAGGCCTGGGGGGTTCTGAGCACCCTCCTTTGCTCACATGGTTGTTCTTTCTTTCCACACCGGAGCTCTCATAGCAGCATGTCCTGAGTCTGTGGGGCTGGCAAAGCCCATAGCCTTGGCATCCATATTCATATTTACCAATTTCTTCTCTGGAAATAGCTTTCTTTGAGAATTCAGCAATGCAAGTTGGATGAGTTTTCTTAAAGTCACATCATCTCTGGAAGAGAAAGAAGAAGGAAATAAAGAGAACTAAGTATGCCCAGACTGCTAATTTCAAACCATCATGACCTTTGGAATCTCTTGTCCCCACACACCCCTGGAGATCTCACCCCTCTGCTTAGTAAATTAAACAGGCATGAGCATAACAGGCATAAGCCTGCAACACATCCCTCAGCTGCAAGACACTACTTGGGTGACCCAAAGCCATCATCTTCACTGTGCAGGTACTTCCCAGAGTCATTGTCTCCTTGGGTTGGAAGAGGGCAGCCCTTCATGTCAGTGGACATGAGGCTGAGGCTGCAGAGGTGATCTACCTGATCCAGAGTCCCTGGTGGGTTGTGCTGAACTAGAATGAAATCACAGAGGATAAACTTCCATTGCTGTGATCCTCAGTGACATGAGGTGGGCAAAACAAAGGCTACTTCTGACAAAACCGAATTCATTGTGCCTGCACCAGGGTACATCCCTCTTTTTACCCCCAAACTGAGCTCAGCTGTTCTCAGCTGCAGGCTGAGCCCCATGTTCAACCTATGAGCCAAGGTGACCTGAAGTTGAAGACACTGCCCATTCATCCCACACCACACCTAGCACAGTCCCTCCAACTAGCAGGTCCATCTTCTAATAGCCCCAAGCTCTGCTTCCTTCTGCCTGAGCTGCTGCTCCAGATTTCCTTCTTCAGCCTAAGATTCAAGTCTTCTTTAGAGTTGTACCCTCCTTCTTCTTATCTGGCCTCTTTTCAGAAATCAGAACCCTTTCCTAAAACCCGGCAGTAGCAGGGCCAAAATTCAAGATAATATTCAAATCAAGAGGAACATTTCTCTGTGATACAAAATTGCATAAAAGCTAATGCTTCATAGCTCAAGTCTGGGGAGGTAGAATTAAGAAGGGACTCCTGAGAGTCACAGCCACCCCCTCCCCATACAACCTGAAAAGCAAGGATCTGATCTTACTTGCCTTTGAGGCATAGAACCTCATGTCTTATCCAGGGTACATAAGCAACAGAAATAATTGCACTTGGTACCACATTACTCAGTCTTTGCTCTCATGCCATTCCTGGCTTTTTCCAATCACTGGTGTGTTTCTGTTGGCCTGCTCCACATATTGAGGCAAATGGCTGTGCCTATGAATGTGCTGTCCAAACATCTTTGTAGTCCACTCCTCATCAATTGTCAAAAACAATAAATCTATGCCTTTTTTTCTAGCATCTCAATAAACCAGAGATATTTATGGAGTCCCCAAGCCCCAGTGAAGCACAATCTTTTTAGGATAAGGACATGCTGTAGAGAGCAAGTGAGTGAGGGGTGCCAGAGAGGGGCTGGTGATGGGAGGTGTTAGGAAAGTCTTTTCAGAGCTGGATGGAGATGGCAGAATGAGCCCTGGAGGATGACCAGGTTGTAAGGAAGAGAAGGCAGACAGGAGAAGTCAAGATGAAAGAAGGAAGGATGCTGAGTGTGTCCACATAGAAACTGAGTTCTCCCAGGTCTTGTCCGGAGGCATCTGTGTGTCATGAAGCCATGGTTTTATTCATCCTTGATCTTTTAAGCACCTGGCAAATAGTTGGATCATAAGAACATTTGTTGAGTTCAATTCTAAGCCAATTAAAAGTGGTAAAAACCCTTTTTTGCAAGATAATCACAACAAAGCAGATGACAAATGGTGAGCATCTGGAAATGAGGGCACTGCTGAATGGTGCATTTTACTGGGAAGTCAAAAGTAAATCAAGACCCTGGAAACCTTCTGCTGTATTTGCCCCTCAGTGAGCTATACAGCTCAGCACCTTCATTCCTAAAGACTCTCAACCCCCACCTCAAGACTTGACATTTTCCTCATTTATACTTTGTGCACTATAAGCAAGTAGTTTCTTGTTTCTCAGTATATGTCCTTGTTCTTGCTAGCCCAGTGTAGTTCACATCAAGACTGTAATTGACAGAATTCTGCAAGAACATATACCTAGAAGCAGCTTCAAGAAGCACCCAGATGTAAAAAGAAAAAATTCCACTTTTCTACAGCACATTCTGAGCAGATATTCAAACTTAACACTACCTTCCACAACTGCTTTCAACTGTGAACTGTGAACGAACTCCCATCCAGCAAAAGGAGTTGCTTGAACACTGTACTGAGAGACTTAACCAATCTTCAGCCTGGCCTCTACCTGCACTGGGACAAGTCATGCTCAAGAAAACACAATGTTTGAGGCAAGGGGGCAAAAGTAAAAATAAATGTTCATAGGGGAAAAAAAGGATAGAGGAAAACCAAGAAACAGACTCTTAACTATAGAAAATAAACTGATGATTACCAGAAAGGAGATGGGTATGGGGATGGGTGAAATAGGTGATGGGGTTTAAGAAGTGCACTTATTGTGATGAACACAGGGTAGTGTATGGAAGTGTTGAATCACTATATTGTACATCTGAAACTAATATTCACTGTATGTTAACTAACTGAAATTTAAATAAAAACTTTTTTAAAAAGAAAACACAATGTTCCCAAACTACAAAAATGTGCCTTGTTCCTACTCACATTGCCAAACCATTTTAAGTAATTCTCCACTTAACTCCTTTTTGCAATTATCCATTTCCTCATAGCTCCCCCCACCCAGTCTCCTTTTTTGTTCCCTTATTTTTCACTTCCCACAGCCCTTTTTCCTTCCTTTTCTGCTCTCTCTTTAAAACTCCAGTCCCCTTTAGGTCTTAGTTGGCACTGAGTTCAGTTTATATTGGAGTCTCTCTCCACTGTGGCAGTAGTCTGAACAAAATCTATCTTGCTGCCTTTAACAAGCTTCCAGTGCTGTTTTTCTTCGACACAATCAGCCAAAGCTGGGGAACCAGACCCTCACTGGTACCAACTAAAGATGTTTCCTGACCACTGAAACATGGGACTTGGTGTGACCAATCAGTTAAATCCACAGTGCCAGCCTCAACCCTCTGTTAGTATAGCCATGATAAAACCACTTTCTTGGAACATAAACATTCCTGACACTTTTCTCTCAGAGCCATAGGGAAGCTGACTCCCTCACTGGTGTGGGAGCTCTAACCTGCCAAGCAAACAACCCTGGCTCTTACTAGCTGACCCTTGTGGCTCCCAGTGTCTTCCATTTGTTCAGGGAAGCATTAGTGGTGGGTTAGGAGGCTGTCAGTCCCACCAAGCTTGTGATCAAGAACCAAGCTCTACACTGAACTGCAAACCACACCACTCAGAGCTACCACTGATTGAGCTCTGTGTGCCCTTCACTGTGGAGTATTCACACATCATTTATTTTCATTTGATTCTCTCCAACAAACCCATTTTACCAAAGAGGAGACCAAAGAGCCAGGGCATGGACAAGACAAGCTCATGTCTTTCAGGCTCCAAATATATGACATTGTCTAATGAGCCACTAAGTCAGCGTAGTAAATTTTGAATTAAAGAGTCACCAAGGATCAAAGCAGAAGGTAGGGAGAACTTGAAGAATGAGGCCCTTGGGCAAGGGCTGGCTCCTAGAGACCAGAGGCCACTGGGTTAGCAAGACAGAACAGAAAGGTTTTCTGCCCAAACAGTTGGATAGAGGGTCTGCTGCTGACATGTGTCCCAGGATGGAGAGAAGACAGGGAAGAAAGGGCAGGACCTTCAGGAGCTGAAAAATATCTCTAGGTTGAACCCAGGGCAGTCTGAAGCCAGACAAAGACCCTTGGAGCCCAAATATGGAAACATCTTCCTCACACCTGAGTGCAGGGCGGAACTCATGGAGGTCGATGGTGTCAGTGAGAGTGAGCTGGCCATGGCCAAGGGAAGAGAAGGCAGACACTGGCAGGACTGACATGTCTGGTATCCATTTCCATAGGTCTGCATTCAGGCACTGGTGGCTTGGCTTTGCTTCAAGCAAAGTGTCCTAGAGAAAGAACCAGCCCAGGCACCAGGTGGTCAGGGCAGTCTGGGCAAGGTCTTTGCTACCTGAGAAAATCATTCTTGGGGAGCCTGGGTGGCTCAGTCATTAAGCATCTGCCTTTGGCTCAGGTCATGGTCCCAGGGTCCTGGGATCGAGCCCCGCATCAGGCTCCCTGCTCCGCGGGAAGCCTGCTTCTCCCTCTCCCACTCCCCCTGCTTGTGTTCCCTCTCTTGCTGTGTCTCTCTCTGTCAAATAAATAAATAAACTCCTAAAAAAGAAAAAAAAAGAAAATCACTCTTTTTTTCTTAACTCATAAAAAATATTTTCCCCTAGCTTTTTAATAATGTATTTTTATTTTTTCAATTGTGGTAAAATACATATAACATAAAATTTACCATCTGAACCATTTTTAAGTATACACTTCAGTGGCATTAAGTACATTTATGTTATTGTGCAGCCATCACAATCACCCATCTCCAGAATTGTTTTCAACTTCTCAAACTGAAACTCTATCCAACTAAACACTAACTCCCCATAACTCCCTCTCCCTGAGTCCCTGGCATCTATCACTCTACTTTCTGTCTCTATGAATTTAATTACTCTAGGCACCTCACAGAAGGTAGAATCATAAAGTATGTGTTTTTGTGACTGCCTTATTTCACTTAGCATAATGTCTTCAATATTAAACCATATTGTAACAAGTGTCAGAATTTCATTGCTTTTTAAGGCTAAATAATATTCCATTGTATGTGTATACCATATTTCGTTTATCCATTCATGTGTCAGTTGACACCTAGATTGTTTCCTCCTTTTGGGTATTGTGAATAATGCAACTGTGAACATGGGAGTACAAATATCTCTTCAAGTCCCTGCTTTCAATTCTTTTTTTTTTTTTAAAGATTTTATTTATTTTTTGACAGAGAGAGAGACAGCGAGAGAGGGAACACAAGCAGGGGGAGTGGGAGAGGGAGAAGCAGACTTCCCGCCGAGCAAGGAGCCTGATGTGGGGCTCGATCCCAGGACCCTGGGATCATGACCTGAGCCGAAGGCAGACGCTTAACGACTGAGCCACCCAGGTGCCCCCCTGCTTTCAATTCTTTCAGGTAGGTACACAGAAGTAAAATTGTTGGATCATATAATAAATCTATTTTTAATTTTTGAGGAACTTTTATACTGTTTTCCACAGTGACTGCACCCATTTTACATTCTCACAAGCTGCACAAGGGTTCCAATTTCTCCACATCTTTGCCTACGCTTATTTTTTTTAATAATTGCTATCCTAAGAGGTGTAAATTTAAATCCCTAAGTTAAGAAAAGTAAGGATGCTCTTATGCTTAGGGCCAAAGAATTCAGACATCAAAGAGCCAGGTGAATATAGCTGTCCCTTTCCCAGTACAGCAGGTACGGCCGTTCATGCTCCTTAGACATACACTTGCTCGTGCATGTTTGACTTCCTGTCCCAGTCTGAAAAGCCTATGAGGCTACAAACCTTGTCATTGCGATCTTCGTATTTCTAGGTCCTAGTAAAGAGCATGTCACACAGCAGGAAACGCTGGCAGTGGTGTGTTTCCAGAGCTCTTGATCTTAGACATGCTTTCCCCGGACATAACCACCTACCACTTCTGAATCAGCAATGTCGCCAAGCCCTTTCCAATCATACATTGGCTTTCCACACAGAGTGGAAAAACCCTTTATCTTCTTTTGCTACATTGTCTCATGAGATTGGCTGTGGACTACTGGATGAGCCATTTCTCATTCCTGGTAATCCGCTCCACATCTGTCTTAACTCCCACATGGACACATAAATCCTCTTTTAAGCTGGGATGTTTCCAAAGTCCTACAGGCAGGTTAGTGAAAGGCAGAAACATGTGCTAAGGAAATAAAACCTGGTATGGAATAATGAGCATTGGCGAATACAGGAATTGCATCTTAACAGTGACAGAAAAAGATTATGCTTCACCATTCACATGGCTAGTGGGTATTAGTCTGAGATTTAGGGAATGATTTCCAAATCAAGGTTAAAGAGCTTCAGGGAAATCCCTCGAATAGAGTATCAACTCAAATTGTATTTTCTTTCCACTTGAGACAGTCCTTACATCTGGGATATTTAAATCCTCTCATTTCTTCAAGGAAAAAGCTGGTGTTGCTCCCAGCAAGGCCCTGGTCTTGGGGTTGGAGTGCAGAGGAGGAGGTCAGAGGTGTTGCAGCTGGTTTGGGGGATATCCACCTGATACAAAGGAGAAGAGCATGTCTGGAGGAGGGAAGTGCAAAACCATGCAGGAAGACCAAGTTCTGAAATCTAAGATGAGTTTAGGACAGTAGACACATATAACCCAGAGGTAGACCTCTAAAACAGGTATGAAACCAAGAGCCTAGAGGATGGAATGAGGCAAAAATGAGCAAACCAGAGTGTGTAGAAGGTTGGGGAGAATAATGGGAAAGAAGTGGGGAGCTACTAAATAGTATATTGACACATCTGCTAATGTTCTAAGTCCAGGTGAGTTGGCCAGAACATGGGATGTGTGTGTGTGTGCATTTATGTATGCAACTCAAGGAGAAGTATGGAGGCTGACCTGAATTAAAGAGCTAAGGTTTGAAGGTCTGTGATACTTTAGGACAATTTAAGACACTTCATCTTAGGACAGCTCACAAATTATGACAGCCAGACTACCTACATCTTTATGTGCCTCCTTCTCATAATTAGAAAGTTGTGTCCGCAAATATGACATTTAATTGTGGTAGCCACTTTCCAAGAAACTATCCCACCTCTACAAGGATGCCTGGCTTCCAGCATACAGGCCTTTGTGTCATCTCTTACCCTGAATCAGAGCTGGTCTGTGTGACCCATAAAATATGGCAGAAATGATGGTGTGTAATGTCCAAGACTATTTCATAAAAGGTATTGTAGCTTACACCCAGTCTCTTGAATCACTTTCTCTGGAGAAGCCAGCACTATGCTGAGAAGACACTCAAGAGGGCCTGTGAAGGGGCTTTGAGGAAGGGTAATGAGGTCTTCTGTAAACTGTGAGCACCTCCAGCCATGTGACTGGCCAGCTTGGAAGGGGACCTTCCACCCCCAATCAAGCCTTCAAATGACTCCAGCCTTGGCCCACACCTGATGGCAACCTCCTGAGAGACCCTGAGCCAGACCAGCCCAACATTCCTGACCCACAGACATTGTGAGATAATAAATGTTTATTGCTATTTTAAGCCACTAAATTTGAGATTTGTTATGAAGCAATAGATAAGTAATACAGTATTATAAGAACATGAATAAAAGAAGGATCTTTGAGAAAATTTGTATTTCCCAGAATAGGTTATTCAAAAATTATTCAAACATATAAAAATGCATAGTTTCAGATAAGTAAAAAATGCAATTGCATTAATGCTAATGCTTTCAGGTGATTTATAAAATTTTGCCAACTCGAAAGAAAAAAATGTGAACCAAGCAAGGTGACCCTTGAATATGGAATTCACATTAATATCCCCCTCCTATTTCTTGTCCCTTGATAATCCTCAGTGAAGCTTCATCAAAAGGTAGTCACCACATGCAAGATTAATGGACCCACTTTACAAGGGCAAGAGGGAAAAGCACTGTGTGACACTCCTGAATGAAAGACAGATTGCTCGGAAATTCACCAAATGTGTATTTTCTTTGAAGGGTTAGCTCTTATTATAGTTCTTGCTTGCTTTCTGAGATCTTTAGCATTTGAGTCCAGGATGGAGTCCTTTTAAGACTACATCTTTTAAAGACATCCTCATTCCAAACAATGAGACCAGGCTGCTCTGTCTTTTGTAATCGTTGAGTTCTTTCTCCACTTGTCTATCCATTTGGAAAAAAATTTTAAAACAACCCTAGTGGCTTCCCTGAGGCTGTCCATCACATAGCTCAGAGAAAGCACAGACTACTGACTGGTTAGTGTTGACCTAGCTTTGTCCTAAGTCCCCAGGGAAGTTGCCTGGTTGCTATGACAAGGAAATGACATGACTGACTCATTGTAAACCTCTCCTGGAGGCTCCCACCAACAGAGGATTAGGACTTCTCCTATTACAGAAAGGTTTTCGACTCTCTTCACAAAAGAAAGTGAAGAAAGAACTTATCTGAAGAAAGGATACCTCAGACCTTTCCTGAAAAGGTAATCTGTATCTTTATGGTTGGATGTGTTAGTGCATCAGTGGGACAGTAATGACACCTGGGACTCACCAGTGTGAACCAGATCAGGAGAGACAACAACGCTGGTATGCAGTGGGAGTCCAGAGGAGGGCTTCTTGTGCCATGGGGAATGTTTCTTGAAGGCTTTCAGGAAGCCCTTGAGGCTGGGTGAGGGTAGATCCAGAAAAACGTGACTCCACAGTTGTTAATACCACATAAAGGAGCCCACAGAATGACATTCTGCATGATGCCCACCTCAAAGCTTTGATGTCTGGGGCGTTTATTCTGTAAGGGAGGCTCAAAAGATGTAATAAAGTATCAGACTTGTTAGAAATAGGCTGGGCTTCCTGTGTCAATACTGAAAGTCTGGAGTGAAATCTGCTCAGTTAAAATGTATTCTCTTTTTTTTTAAATTTTTTCTTGTTATGTTAATCCCCATACATTACATCATTAGTTTTAGATGTAGTGTTCCATGATTCATTGTTTGTGCACAACACCCAGTGCTCCATGCAGAACGTGCCCTCCTCAATACCCATCACCAGGCTAACCCATCCTCCCACCCCCCTCCCCTCTAGAGCCCTCAGTTTGTTTTTCAGAGTCCATCGTCTCTCATGGTTCGTCTACTCCTCCGAATTCACCCCCTTCATTCTTCCCCTCCTGCTACATTCTTCTTCTTCTTCTTCTTCTTTTTTTTTTTCTTAACATATATTGCATTATTTGTTTCAGAGGTACAGATCTGAGATTCAACAGTCTTGCAAAATTCACAGGGCTTACCAGAGCACATACCCTCCCCAGTGTCCATCACCCAGTCACCCCATCTCTTCCCCCCACCCCCCACTCCAGCAACCCTCAGTTTGTTTCCTGAGATCAAGAATTCCTCAAATCAGTGAGGTCATATGATACATGTCTTTCTCTGTTTGACTTATTTCGCTCAGCATAATACCCTCCAGTTCCATCCATGTTGTTGCAAATGGCAAGATCTCATTCCTTTTGATGGCTGCATAATATTCCATTGTATATATATACCACCTCTTCTTTATCAATTCATCTGTTGATGGACATCTTGGCTCTTTCCACAGTTTGGTTATTGTGGACATTGCTGCTATAAACATAGGGGTGCACGTACCCATTCTGATCCCTACTTTTGTATCGTTGGGGTAAATACCAAGTAGTGCAATTGCTGGATCATGTGGTAGCTCTATTTTCAACTTTTTGAGGAACCTCCATACTGTTTTCCAGAGTGGCTGCACGAGCTTGCATTCCCACCAACAGTGTAGCAGGATTCCCCTTTCTCCGCATCCCTGCCAACATCTGTCGTTTCCTGACTTGTTAATTTTAGCCATTCTGACTGGTGTGAGGTGGTATCTCATTGAGGTTTTGATTTGGATTTCCCTGATGCCGAGCGATATTGAGCACTTTTTCATGTGTCTGTTGGCCATTTGGATGTCTTCTTTGGAAAAATGTCTGTTCATGTCTTCTGCCCATTTCTTGATTGGATTCTTTGTTCTTTGGGTGTTGAGTGTGATGAGTTCTTTATAGATTTTGGATACTAGCCCTTTATCTGATATGTCATTTGCAAATATCTTCTCCCATTCTGTTGGTTGTCTTTTGATTTTGTTGACTGTTTCCTTTGCTTTGCAAAAGCTTTTTATCTTGATGAAATCCCAATAGTTCATTTTTTCCCTTGCTTCCCTTGCCTTTGGTGATGTTTCTAGGAAGAAGTTGCTTCGGCTGAGGTCGAAGAGGTTGCTGCCTGTGTTCTCCTTTAGGATTTTGATGGACTCCTGTCTCACATTGAGGTCTTTCAACCACTTTGAGTCTACTTTTGTGTGTGGTGTAAGGAAATGGTCCAGTTTCATTCTTCTGCATGTGGCTGTCCAGTTTTCCCAACACACATTTGTTGAAGAGACTGTCTTTGTTCCATTGGACATTCTTTCCTGCTTTGTCAAAGATGAGTTGACCATAGAGTTGAGGGTCCATTTCTGGGCTCTCTATTGTGTTCCATTGATCTATGTGTCTGTTTTTGTGCCAGTACCATGCTGTCTTGATGATGACAGCTTTGTAATAGAGCTGGAAGTCTGGAACTGTGATGCCGCCAGCTTTGCTTTTCTTTTTCAACATTCCTCTGGTGATTTGGGGTCTTTTCTGGTTCCATACAAATTTTAGGATGATTTGTTCCATTTCTTTGAAAAAAGTGGATGGTATTTTGATGGGGATTGCATTGAATGTGTAGATTGCTCTAGGTAGCATTGACATCTTCACAATATTTGTTCTTCCAATCCATGAGCATGGAACATTTTTCCATTTCTTTGTGTCTTCCTCAATTTCTTTCATGAGTATTTTATAGTTTTCTGAGTAAAGATCCTTTGTCTCTTTGGTTAGATTTATTCCTAGGCATCTTATGGTTTTGGGTGCAATTGTAAATGGGATCGACTCCTTAATTTCTCTTTCTTCTGTCTTGTTGTTGGTGTATAAGAATGCCACTGACTTCTGTGCATTGATTTTATATCCTGCCACTTGACTGAATTCCTGTATGAGTTCTAGCAGTTTTGGGGAGGAGTCTTTGGAGTTTTCCACATAAAGTATCATATCATCTGCAAAGTGGGAGAGTTTGACTTCTTTGCCGATTTGGAACCTTTGATTTCTTTTTGTTGTCTGAATGCTGTGGCTAAGACTTCCAATACTATGTTGAATAGCAGTGGTGATAGTGGACATCCCTGCCGCGTTCCTGACCTTAGGGGGAAAACTCTCAGTCTTTCCCCATTGAGAATGATATTTGCTGTAAGTTTTTCATAGATGGCTTTTATGATATTGAGGTTTGTACCCTCGATCCCTATACTCTGAAGAGTTTTGATCAAGAAAGGATGCTGTACTTTGTCAAAAGCTTTTTCTGCATCTATTGAGAGGATCATATGATTCTTGTTCTTTCTTTTGTTAATGTATTGTATCACGTTGATTGATTTGCAGATGTTGAACCAACCTTGCAGCCCAGGGATAAATCCCACTTGGTCGTGGTGAATAATCCTTTTAATGTACTGTTGGATCCTATTGGCTAGTATTTTGGTGAGAATTTTTGCATCCGTGTTCATCAGGGATATTGGTCTGTAATTCTCCTTTTTGATGGGGTCTTTTTCTGGTTTTGGGATCAAGGTAATGCTGGCCTCATAAAATGAGTTTGGAAGTTTTCCTTCCATTTTTATTTTTTGGAACAGTTTCAGAAGAATAGGTATTAATTCTTCTTGAAATGTTTGGTAGAATTCCCCTGGAAAGCCATCTGGCCCTGGGCTTTTGTTTTTTGGGAGATTTTTGATGACTGTTTCAATTTCCTTAGTGGTTATAGGTCTGTTCAGGTTTTCTGTTTCTTCCTGGTTCAGTTTTAGTAGTTGATACATCTCTGGGAATGCATCCTTTTCTTCCAGATTATCTAATTTGCTGGCATAGAGTTGCTCATAATATGTTCTTATAATTGTTTGTATTTCTTTGGTGTTGGTTGTGATCTCTCCTCTTTCATTCATGATTTTGTTGATTTGGGTCATTTCTCTTTTCTTTTTGATAAGTCTGGCCAGGGGTTTATCAATATTGTTAATTCTTCCAAAGAACCAGCTCCTAGTTTCATTGATCTGTTCTACTGTTGTTTTAGTTTCTATTTCATTGATTTCTGCTCTGATCTTTATGATTTCTCTTCTCCTGCTGGGTTTAGGCTTTATATGCTGTTTCTTATCCAGCTCCTTTAGGTGGAGGGTTAGGTTGTGTACTTGAGACTTTTCTTGTTTCTTCAGAAAGGCTTGTATTGCTATATACTTTCCTCTTAGGATGCCTTTGTTGCATCCCAAATATTTTGAATAGTTGTGTTTTCATTTCCATTGGTTTCCATGAATTTTTTTAATTCTTCTTTAATTTCCTGGTTGACCCATTCATTCTTCAGTAGGATGCTCTTTAGCTGCTATGTATTTGAGTTCTTTCTGACTTTCCTCTTGTGATTGAGTTCTAGTTTCAAAGCATTATGGTCTGAAAATGATCCCAATCTTCTGCTACTGGGTGAGACCTGATTTGTGACCTAGGATGTCATCGATTCTGGAGAATGTTCCATGGGGACTAGAGAAGAATGTGTATTCCGTTGCTTTGGGGTGGAATGTTCTGAATATGTCTGTGAAGTCCATTTGGTCCAGTGTGTCATTTAAAGTCTTTATTTCCTTGTTGATCTTTTGCTTAGACGATCTGTCCATTTCAGTGAGGTGGGTGTTAAAGTCCCCCACTCTTATTGTATTGTTGTTGATGTGTTTCTTTTCTTTTGTTATTAATTGCCTTATATAACTGGCTGCTCCCATGTTAGGGGCATAGATAGTTACAATTGTTAGATCTTCTTGTTGGATAGATCCTTTAAGTAGGATATAATGTCCTTCCTCATCTCTTATTACAGTCTTTGGTTTACAATCTAATTTGTCTGATATAAGGATTGCCACCCCAGCTTTCTTTTGGTGTCCATTAGCATGGTAAATGGTTTTCCACCCCCTCACTTTCAATCTGGGGGTGTCTTTGGTTTTAAAATGAGTCTCTTGCAGACAGCATATCGATGGGTCTTGTTTTTTAATCCAGTCTGATAGACTGTGTCTTTTGATTGGGGCATTTAGCCCATTTACATTCAGGGTAACTATTGAAAGATAGGAATTTAGTGCCATTGTATTGCCTGTAAGGTGACTGTTACCGTATATTGTCTGTGTTCCTTTCTGGTCTATATTGCTTTTAGGGTCTCTCTTTGCTTAGAGGGCCCCTTTCAAGATTTCTTGTAGGGCTGCTTTTGTGTTTGCAAATTCCTTTAGTTTTTGTTTGTCCTGGAAGCTTTTGATCTCTCCTTCAATTTTCAATGACAGCTTAGCTCGATATCGTATTCCTGGCTGCATATTTTTCTCATTTAGTGCTCTGAATCTATCCTGCCAGTCCTTTCTGGCCTGCCAGGTCTCTCTGGATAGGTCTATTGCCAATCTAATGTTTCTACGATTGTAGGTTACATATCTCTTCTCCTGAGCTGCTTTCAGGATTTTCTCTTTGTCTCTGAGATTCGTAAGTTTTACTATTAGATGTTGGGGTGTTGACCTATTTTTATTGATTTTGAGAGGGGTTCTTTGTGCTTCCTGGATTTTCATGCCTCTTTCCTTCCCCAAATTAGGGAAGTTCTCTGCTATAATTTGCTCCATTATACCTTCTGCCCCCCTCTCTCTTTCTTCTTCTTCTGGGATCCCAATTATTCTAATGTTGTTTCGTCTTATGGTATCGCTTATCTCTCGAATTCTGCCCTCGTGATCCAGTAGTTGTTTATCTCTCTTTTTCTCAGCTTCTTTATTTTCCATTATTTGGTCTTCTATATCACTGATTCTCACTTCTGCCTCATTTATCCTAGCAGTTAGCACCCCCATATTTGATTGCACCTCATTAATAGCCGTTTTGATTTCGACTTGGTTAGATTTTAGTTCTTTTATTTCTCCTGAAAGGGTTTCTCTAATAATTTCCATGCTTTTTTCAAGCCCAGCTAGTATCTTTAAAGTGATGATTCTGAACTCTAGATCCAACATCGTACTAATGTCCCTATTGAGTAGGTCCCTGGCAGTCAGTACTACCCCTTGTTCTTTTTGTTGAGGTGATTTTTTCCATCTTGTCATTTTGTCCAGAGGAGAATAGATGAATGAGAGAACAAAATGCTAGCAGGGTAACAACATCTCCAGAAAATATACTCTAAAGAAATCAGAAAAGACCTGAAGCAGTGGGAAAAGAAAGGGAAAGAGAGAAAAAAAGAAAAAAAGGAAAGAAAAGAAAAAGATAAAAACAAACAAAAACAGAATAAAACAAAACAAAACAAAAACAGAATGTGATCTAATATGATCAGGCTCGTATATAGATCAGTGCCACACACTAGATTTTGGGTGTATTTTGGTCTGTTAAAAGAAAGTGCCTCCCAAAATTTTAAAGAAAGAAATACTTATATATGTACAAAAATAAGGGTTGATATGATGAAGGGATGGAATATGACTGTAAAGATGGAAATTATAAAAAATTTTATAAAAGGAATTGATAAGTTGTTTAAAAAATGAAAGAAGAGGATTTAAAAAAAAAGGAAAAAAAAAGGGAGAGAATGTGATCAGGCAGGGGAGTAGAAAAAACCCATACACTAGAGATTTAGAGTATATTCTGATCTGTTAGAAGAACCTATCTCAAAATTTTAAAGAGAGAACAACTTATATATATATGCCAAAAATATGGGTAACTAGTATGAAGAGATAGAATATGACTCTAAAAATGAAAAATAAATGTTTTTTTAAAAAGGGATTGATAAGATGTTGGTTGAAAAAGGGAAAAAGAAATATTCAAAAAAAAAAAAAGAAAGACAGTTAAAAAAATAATTAACTTTGAAAGACTAAAGAATCGTGGTAAAAAAGCCATGAATTCTATATGCAGTATTCCCCTAGCGCTGGATTTCTGCCGTTCTAATTGATCAGTAAACTTGGTCTCAGCTGACTGTTCTCGCTGATCTTCTGGGGGAGGGGCCTGTTGCCATGGTTCCCAAATGTCTTTGCCAGAGGCGGAATTGCCCCGCTCTTGCCCGGTCCCGGCTAAGTAATCTGCTCGGGTTTGCTCTCGGGAGCTTTTGTTCCCTGCAAGCTTTCCCTACTGCTTTGTAGGCGGAGAGTGAAAATGGTGGCCTCCCAATCTCCGCCCCGGAGGAGCCGAGAACTCAGGGCCCCACTCCTCAGTGTGCCCCCAGAGAAAAGCAGTCAGTTGCTCCCGTCTCCCCGGTCTCCAGCTGCACTCCGTGCTCACCTGGCCTGTGACCGCCCATTTCTATCTCTGGCACCCGACCCCGTGTGGAGTCTCCAATCCCAGCAGATCCCTGTGGTGCAGTCCCTTGCCACTCCTCCTGGGGGAGGAAGGTGAGTCTTCCTGGATCTGCTGCTTGTTGGGTCCCTGCTGGAGGAGCAGTGGCCCGACTGTGCCTTGGATCATGGTTAATGGCAACCCCGAGCTGAAAGCCCATGCCTTGGCTCTGTCTCTGCAGCCAGCTTCCTGCTCCGATACCTGGGAGCTCTGTTGCACTCAGGCACCCCCGGTCTTTCTGTGACCCTGAGGGTCCTGAGACCACACTGTCCCACGAGGGTTCCACCCCCCACTTAGCCACCAGAGTGATGTCCGTCAGCGGAACACACTTCTAAAAGTTCCAATTTTGTGCTCCGCGGCTCTATCACGTGCCAGAAGCGGCCAACGGAGGCCCCTCCCCCGCCGTCTATCCTCCCGAATATCACCTCGGATTCACTTCTCCACACGTCCTACCTTCCAGAAAGTGGTCGCTTTTCTGATGAGAGAGTTGTTGCTCTTCTTTTCTTCAATCTCCTGTTGAGTTTGTAGGTGTTCAGAATGGTTTGATCCCTATTCAGCTGAATTCCTGAGAGGAGACGAAATCCAGGTCTCTTACTCCTCCGCCATCTTGCTCCGCCCCCTAAAATGTATTCTCTTTGGTTCTCAGGGAAAGAACAAGTACAGCACCTCTGTCATTTTTTTTTAAAGATTTTATTTATTTATTTGACAGAGAGAGACACAGCAAGGGAGGGAACACAAGGAGGGGGAATAGGAGAGGGAGAAGCAGGCTTCCCGCTGAGCAGGGAGCCTGACACAGGGCTCGATCCCATGACCCTGGGATCATGGCTTGAGCTGAAGGCAGATGCTTAACGACTGAGCCACCCAGGCATCCTTGTCATTTTGTATCTGGTAAGCAGAACCACCAGTAAGAACGGGCAACTCCCTTCAATAAGAATTAGAATGAGGAGGTGCAGTATGCTGTTGGTGCTCAGTAAGTCTTCTGGTTCCAGATATGAAGGTTGCACCTTGTACCTTTGCCTGGGGAATGACTTGAACCTTGGGCCATTCAGTGATTCAGTGCTCGTGGGAGGGACACCCTGAATTAAGGACAAAGGGTGGCAGTTCGTCCTATCTCACTTGGTAATGCCATCTCCCTCTGTGTCATGTGATCATGTTAGGAAGTCATTGCAAAAGAATTATGACAAGAGATGCCAAGAGATGAAGGGCTCTCTGTAGCCTGTGTACATCATGGCATGATAGATACTTGTTTGAGACAGGCTACCAACTTCCCTTTGTCTGCATGTCTTGAGGTTCATGGACCTCATGAAGCTAACAAAATCCCCCCACATTGTCTATAAAAGAAATTCCAAAGGGTAAAGAAATGGTGAAATGGTATTTATTTTGGGATATCCTGACATTAGTAAAGAGTATTTTGATTGTTTATTTTAATATTTCTAAAATTAGTGACTTAATATTTTCCTTAAGAATATCAACAAACCTTCAAAAAGCATTGTAGTTTCCTGGCTTGTTTGAGCTACAGTAAGCTCCAGAGTGGGCTGATAAGATGCACATCAAAGCTCTATTGGCTTATCAATAACTTACCTGATCAGAGCAAAACCACAAAGGAGACATCCCTACCAGGAGTCCCTAAATAGCAGTGTGCAGCACAGAGAGAGGTGTCTTCTATGAACTTCATGTGAGATGCCTTGATTCAAGCATTCATTTGCACGTAGTGTTTTTCTGAAGTAATCCAAGGAAGATTTCTGGGGGGTGGAGAAGTCAGACAGAGGAGGGAAGGCAGCCAGAAAGAGGGGATATAATCAAGCAAGTGACCCAAGGGGACAGCTGGAACTTAATCCCACAGAGGAGTTCTACTCATAGTGGAGAACATACCTCAGAGTTATTTCAACCCAAGGGATAAGGAAGAATTTTAAATTATTAGCATAAATTTTAACATTCATCTTAATATTATACAGTGCAAATAGCAGTTTTAAATGCAAATATCAGAATTTTACTCACACGCAGAATCATCAAAATTTTATGCAATTCTTATTTGGTAGTTTACAATGCTTCTCTCTCTCTTACCAGAAGGATGGCTGCACAGAAGTAACTTATCTGGTTCTTTCACTTCTCCATGGATGCCCATTCCACCAGTATATCTACTTTTGACTTATTAATGAGTAAGGAAGGACTAAAAGAGAAGGGATGTGAGTTTCACAGCTTCCCCTTTCTTTCTGTCTCTTCACTTTCAGGGTGTTTGGTTAGCATAGGAAATTAACATGAGTAAGAAAGAGCCATAGGGTTCCTTGGTTGTTCCCAAATCTTCCTACATTTGAAGCAAGTTCTGGTGTGATCAAAAAGTGTAGCCCTTGAGGCTATCCGTTCCCCTTTACTCAGGCATTGATGTGGCACACTTACCCTGTGCTCGCTTTTTCCCTGATATCCTGGGTTTTTAAATTCTGTGCTTGTGGATAATCAGGAATGTTTTATGGAAATGAGGAGGAAAGGAACAATAGTGGGGAATACACACATTGTATGAATGTCCTCTGCTCACACACATTCTCCAGGGCCTCATCAGCCTTCACTTACAAAACACTAGTCCAAATATAGAATTACTGAGAATTTCAAGACGATGACAGCAGATCATTAAACAGGTGTGAGGCCCTTCTCAATGTGAGGTTCCATGTGACTGGGAGAACATACCTTAGGGCTGGCTCTGGCTGGGACATCTATCTACCAAAAGCCCCATTCTTTGCGGCTGGAGAGCTGTTTCCATCACTCCATATGTTCAGGCCAATCCAGGTGGGGAAACTGAATGGAAGCCTCAGGCAGAAATACAGGTGTTCCCAGCCTTTGGTGTGTAGAGGTGTGTGCCGGAGTAGATGGAGGGCACTGATCTGTTTCCTCAAACACCTCTGAGATTTAAACAGATGATCCCAGGACTTCAGGGTTTGCAGAGAGCATTTGTGACTGGGAATTTTTTTTCCGTGTCAATCCCATCAAAGTGAAGGGGCACATAAATTTCCCTTACCAATTGGCCCCTTCCCACGTTTTAGTTTCATTGCCTGTTGTGTACATTCAGGACTGTCACTGGCTGATAGGGTATTTGTGAGGTGCTTGCAGCCCTTGATAGGGCTGAAGAGAGACAGGGGACAACCTCTTTGTGGAGGGAACACAGGAGCAAAGGAGCAGATGAAGGCCAGAGAGAAAAGAGCTTGTAGAGTTCCCAGAATATACTCAGCTTATTTGGAAAGCAGAATCTGTAAAGGGAGGAGTAGAGGTGACTGGAAAAAATTTTCTCGGTTCTAAGTACTAGAAAGGCTTTGGTGAATTGGGCTGACTGCAGGAAGAGCATAAATTGTCTATTACCTTCTGGGTAAGCAATTTGGCAATGTGCATTTAGAGTTTTAATAATGATATCTATACCCTCTGCCCTGGAATTACACTCTTAAAATTTTATTTTTATACACATTTATTTATTTTATTTTTATTTTTATTTTTATTTTTAAAGATTTTATTTATTTATTTGAGAGAGAGAGAATGAGAGACAGAGAGCATGAGAGGGAGGAGGGTCAGAGGGAGAAGCAGACTCCCTGCCAAGCAGGAAGCCTGATGTGGGACTCGATCCCGGGACTCCAGGATCATGACCTGAGCCGAAGGCAGTCACCTAACCAACTGAGCCACCCAGGCGCCCTTTATACACATTTATTGAAATATCATTTACATTAGGAAAAATTATAAATAGTTGAATAATGGAAAAGTCTTCCAAATTTCCAGCTGAAGGAATGCTGTGCAGCTAAAAGAATATTATACTTTAGAATAATAATTACAAACCTGGCAAAGAGTCCAAAATTAGTGACTGTATGTCCCCAGTTGTCCATTAGAGTCCTGGTCTCTGCCCATTGTCCTGGGATAATCACTGATGGTGTGACTTTTCACTGTCCGGAGTTCCTGGTCACTCCATTCATAACATAGTAATGGGACAGAGCTGCCTGTCACACCCTAGGTGCTATACAGACTGGTGGGGTGGTGGGATGATGTTTAACAACTGTCTCTCCAGGAAACCATGCTGATTTGTAGCATATGCCAATATACATGGTGTAAGTACTAACTATGGCCGATTTCAAGCTATACCATGAGGTCACTGGAAGTGGACTTGGGCTGATTAGCACAATCATCTCTCCCAAGCCATCCAAGCAGACTCGGCACACCTCTGAGTAAATAAGACACTATGTGGGTAAGGACTCCACAGACACAGGGGTGGTGGTCTTTGCATGGTGGGGAGTAGTGCTCTTTGCTTCTTTGTGTTGGGTGGAGGGAGTCTGACACCCACTGGACCACCCTCTCTGAAAAGAGCCACCACTACATTTGAAGTGGGCAAGGGGTGTCCTGCTGCCCTCCACAGAGGAGTATGCTTGTGCATTCTGGCCTCTCCAGCTGCCCAGCAGGTGCTCTCTCCCCACTACAGCCCCACCCTCAGAGCAAGAGGACCAGTTCTGATCTCCACCGTGCTCCCATTTCTCCAGTCTTCCAGCACTGGACAGGATAAGGAAAGGAAACAGGGCAGACAAACTCGGTAGAAGACTGTTTTACAGTATCCATGAGAGGAAATGCGGGTGATACAGGAAGAACTGGCAAGGAACTCGCAGAGAGGAGGAAAGCTGTGGGAAGCACTGGGTGTTCTTGTTCCCTGTGCTGGATAGATGGAAACTGGGGGGAAAGCCGAGCTTTCTGACAAACTTCACAGTCCAAAATTTTCAAGGACTGCAGCCACATTGTTAATGCAGGTTAAGAAGAACCCAGGGCCAGCTAGTGGAGATCCTGTGAAGAGAGCAACTCCTTGTCCATCTTTGCTGGTAATTCTCTCCATCCATGGTGCCAGGCCCTACTAGCTCCTGTCTCTGAGCCAGTTAAAAAGTGTATCACCATCAGGGGCCCATGAGCAGGGCATGCCTGAATGAAGGATCCTTCTGACTGCGGCCAAAGTATCTGTAGGCATTCCAAACTCAGTTTATATTTTCATTCTGCTATGGTCTGAATGTTTATGTCCACCCCAAATTCACATGTTAAATCCTAACCCCCAAAGGTGATAGTATTAGGAGGTGGGACCTTCGGGAGGTGATTAAGCCATAGGGTGGAGCCCTCACAAAAGGGATTAGTGCTGTTTATAACAGAGGCTCCAAAGAGACTTCTCACCCCTTCCACCATGTGAGGACACAGTGAGAAGGCTCCAGCTATGAACCAGGAAATGGGCACTTATCAGAGGTGAGCCTGCCATGCTTTGATCTTGGACTTCCAGCCTCCAGAACTGTGAGAAATAAATTTCTCTTGTGTATAAGCCTTCCTTTCTGTGGTATTTTGTTATGGCAGCCCAAACAGACTAAGACATGTACATCCATTCACACATGAAATATTTATTAAGCACCTACTATGTTTTAAGCACTGCTCTGTGTACTCAGGATATACCAATAAACAGCAACAACAAGAAATAAATAAAATCCCTGCCTTCAAGAATCAATTTCTTATGGGGAGAAGACACACAGTAAAGGATGGACTATATTGAAGGTGGTAAGAGCTTTTTTCCCAAAATGTTTTTTATAGCTTATTTTTTTTTAAACATGGATACAATGAAGATTTATACATTGCATTTGGTTGTTACATCTTCTTAGTCCCTTTCAATCAAGACATTTGAGAGACCAGGACAATTGTCTCATCAAATGTCCACATTCTGGAATTGTATGGTGACCTCATTTGACTTGGTGCTGTCCCCCCTGCATTTCCTGCAAACTAGAAATCAGAACAAAAGGTTCAGTTAAATTTAATATAAATATTTCCATCAAGAATACTTTATGAATACTTTAACTTGACAGAAATATTTCCCAAGCTTTCAAACTATACCAAATTTGGCTTAATAGCTCCAGGAATACTATGTTGCAACTCTATTGAGGGGTTTTCCTTGTTCCTCCATTTTGGATGGTAACAATATGAGAAGTTACTTGCCTAAGCAACCTATGAATGTTAGCGCCGTTAATCATGCTGGATTCAAAGATGATTCTGGATCAGAATAACCCAGGATCTTCAGTTTAGCACTTTGGTTCCTTGAGTTTTCTTTAGCAATAAATCCTAAACAAAAGACTTTTCAAAGATCTCTCCCTTTTACTTTCTTTCCACATTGATACTTTCTGAGGTTACTTGAAGAAGTAAAGTCAAAGTCAATACAAAACTCACCCCTTTCTTCTGATGTTGTAATAAAAACTACAGGCACATGAAAATTAATTTCCTCCAAACTATTTTGAAAAATCAATACAAGGGCATTTCAGCAAAAGCATATTGGACTGGTTTGTAACAACAGCTAAATGATACACCACCTCTTCAAGATGACACAGATATGCTTCATGCTTGTATACAAACACAAATTTATGGACAAATGTAATACAGAGTGATTGCAGGCAGCCGCCCAAAATTTCCTTTCATATGTGTCCCTTTCCCTTCCAGAGTGAAATCTTACACTGTAGGTAAAGCAGGGTTTAATATGCATGAGTCCAAATTAATCATAACTTTTATTGTGGTAGGATATACATAACGTAAAATTTATAATTGTAACCATTTTTAAGTGTAGAGTTCAGCGACATTAAATGCATTCACATTGTTGTGCAACCATCACCACCGCCTGTCTTCAGAACTCTTTTCATCTTGCAAAATTGAAACTCTGTACCCATTAAACAACTCCACATTCCCTCTTCCCCTCAGTCCCCAGCAATCACCATTCTACTTTGTTTCTATGATTTCAACTCCTCTAGGTATGTCATATAAATGGAATTATATAATATTTATATTTTTGTGTTTTGCTTTTTCACTCAGCCTAATGTTCTCAAGGTTCATCCACACTGAGCATGTGTCAGAATTCCTTTCTTTTTAAAGGCTGAATACTATTCCACTGTATGTATATTCCATATTTTATTAATTCATTCATCTGTGGATGGACATTTGCATTGTTTCCACCTTTAGCTATTTCAGGGAATGCTGCTATGAATATGGGTGTACAAATATCTGTTTGAGTCCTGCTTTCAATTCTTCCACCCAAAGGTGGAATTGCTGGATCATATGGTAATCTTATGTTGTTGTTTTTTAGTATAATCATAGCATTTAAGTATGATAAATATAAAGTATGGTGAAACTTCTATACATAATAATAAAGAAACCCCAAGGTCAATTTACACATTTCAGTTAAGGTCTTTTTCTTCACCTTTACCTTCAGGTAAACAGAACCTATGAAGCAGCAGCTTGTTCTCAGGCTGCAAGACCATCATCTTAGTGAACCTATGCATAATCTGCATTAGGACTCATGTAAACAGTTCCAAAGTGGGCTAATCTGCAGGAAATAATCCAGGCAAATGGGCAGAGAATTATAGAACTAATATAACAGATGACAAAAGCATTAACCAAAGCTGCAAGGTACAGTTTCCAGGAAGGTACAAATTCCAGGGAGATTTTATTAACAGGAAGAAAGGAGGTAAATTTTAGACACTGGCCCAGGTATGCTAACTCAGGAAGAAATCATGCCAGCTTTGAGGAAGTAGAATGTAGGTCTATATGTTGTACTGGCCATGTTTTTAAACTCAAGGCATATAAGAACCTGGGCCTGCCTTTTTTTTTTTCCCAATTCTTTTTTCAGTTTTTATGCCTTTCAAAAGTCAGACCAGAAGTCTGAGGAGAGATTGGCCTTTGACATTGGTGATAAAATGGTTTCTAAGAAGGGGAAAAAAAAAAAAACTGGAGGAGGAAAAAAAAGAAGAAGAAGAAATGGAAGAGAGAACTAGTAGCTAATAAGTAAATGGGTAGCTGTGGAGACTTGATGTCAGTAGATGCTTTGAAAGTTGTCATTGAACAAGGAAGCAGGAAGGTAGGGCACAATCAGCCAGTGTTCCCAGTGGTCTGGTGGAGGCCCTGGAGCTGGAGGACAGCACTGGAAAGGCCAGTGGCCTGTCTCTGCCAATAGGACACAAATTATTCACTCTGGAAACTAGATCCATCCAGAGCACAGGGTTCCCCCAGCTCAGGACCCCATCTGAGAATCTGGAGTTCTGGGACATTCTCCAGACAGTGATCCTAGAAATGCTTGGTGGAGCTGTTCCTCCAAATACCATCTTGACAAAGCACTGATTCATGACTGACAGCAGGAATCATCCAGACAAAGAGGGTGTGCAACAGAAATCACCCGACACAGAGAGGATTTTCCTCCTGAGGCAAGATTAGATAACAAAGAGCAATGTTGCCTTCCTCTGCTGTTCTAATTTACATTCTATTGCCCTCCATGTAGACAGCAGCTGGAGTCGTGCAGAGGAGCTGCTGTTCACACACAGACGGTGTACAACCAACAGGTCCTTTCACACACCACCCCTTCTGTCATATGGAGTCAGCCACAGAGAGCCAGATGGGTCCCTTCATCTCTTTTCAACAGAATTAGGCATGCTTTTGCCTAAGTGTTCCTACTATTCTGGATCCCTGGCTGCCCATGTTCCCATTCAGCTTTGCTACCCATCATAGCATGGAAGTTCAGGTCCAGAATGTGAGGCAGCTTGTTGGCTGCTGGGACCTAAGGTGCTGAGAAAGCAGGTGGGGTAGATGGCGCGGAGGAACCATTCAAGGGGTCATGGCAGTTCTCTTCTCATTGTGCTTCTTTCCCTACTCAGCAACTACTTCTGACTGCTACATTCAGGTCTTCTGGAAAGCAGCTTGTCTATACCGTGGGACTCATGCCTCTCCCCACCCCAAATGAACTGGACAGAAGGTTTTCTGCAGAGGTCTTCTTTCTGATTTCTTAAATCTAGCATCTCCTGTAAAGGGCTTAGGTGTAGAAAGTGAGGCACAGAGTTGGGTACATGATAACTGCATTCTAGTCTGATTTAAATTGTCTTGATGTTATTTCAGTGGCCACACAGGTCACAACTCTTGGGAAATGTAGCACTGGGCACCTTATCAAACTCAGGCTTAGAGACAAATGATCTTTAGTTTGTTCATTAATTTGTTCGTTCTTTTGTTTATCAGCTAATTTCTCACTGTTTTCTCACACATCGCATCTCTGTAAGAGGGATGACTGCCAGACTCTGGGAGTCTACATTGCTTCTGCAATCTCTCCCTCAACTTAGGATAATGAGATTTAAGGGTTCTAGAAGGGTGTCTTTAAAAAGATCTGCAATACTTCCTTACAAATCATGGTCCATTAACCTGTAACTGCTTTTGGAATGTTCCAAGACACACAAGAAACTTTATCTTCCAAGGTGCTTAAGCTTCTGCTATTGCAAATAACATTTTATTCACAAAGGGGAAAATGCTGATGTGATTTTTTTTTGGTTCAGTATCCATAAGTCAAAACTGACACTGATAGCCCAAATAAGCATGAATGTTTCTTTTTAATTTTTTCTGAACTATGAAAGTAATAAATGGCTCCAGTAATGCCAGACTATAATTCAGACCAACCCTTGCTCTGAGAAAAACTGAAATATTTGGATGATGTTAAAACATATCATCTTAAAAGCATCCAAGAGCTAACAAGAGAATGAAGAATCATCAGACCACACTTTGAAAAAAGACAAGAAAAAGAAAGATAAGCTTAAATCTCAGAGCTCATTTTGCCCTGAGGGTTTCCTTTGTAAGCAAAGAAATAGCAGGAAAACTGATGTTAGAGTAGAAGAAATCAAAGTGAAATCTCCGGTCCTCCTGAAATGGGGCTGCAGACAAACTATACCCACATGAAACTAAAACTCTCAGGGTGAGTGAAGCAGACATAAACCAGCCCATGCCTAGACTTGCCTAGACTGCTTTGAGTTATCTGTGTAGCCCAGGAAGCCACAGGCTTTGAATTTGGATTTAAGTAAACCAACTGAGTTGTGCACTCAGATGCAAAAATGATGCTACATCTAGAAACTCTAGTGCTATACTTCTGTTAAAAGGAATACTACTAGGGAGTGAGCATTGGATCACTACCTACTACAATATTGTGTATGTTTTACTCCTTTCATTCAGCACACATTGCTGGGTACTGAAACCATAGTCTCCCCAAAATACAAAGTCCTCACCCTTGAGGGATTCACAATTGCACAAAACCAACATGTAAACAGCTCATTTCAAGCAATATGAGAAGTGCTGTAAGAATGTGCAGGTGGGAGAGGCCAAATGTGCAGGCAGCAGCTACTGGCAGAGATGTGGCATTTATTCACAGTGGGTCTTGTAGAATGAGTAGGGATTTGCTAGGTGAATAATAGGGGGAGACACTTTCCCAGCAGACACATGGGCAAAGTTGCTGATGTGTGAAAGGGCTCAGTATTTCCAGGAGTGGTCAGCTGTTCAGTGTGACTAAAGTCTAGTGCATTCCATAGAGCCAGCCAGAGGAAGGAAAGGAACACTCGGGAATGCAGATGGAGAAGTCAATATGGATGGAACACATACATTTGGATGCTTATGTTCTTTTCACATATTTGAGTATTTTTTGCTATGGAACAAACAATCATACTTTTTAACTGAGATATTTTAAAAGCATAAGTCTAATCCATTTGGAATTTATTTTGTGTGTTACAAGGTAGGCATCAAATGGCTCATCAGACTTTTCAATACTGTTTATTGCATTGTTCTGACTTTCCTCCTGAGGAGCAAAGGCAAGTCTGTCATTTATCCTGTGACCCTGGTTCTGCAGTCTCCAGGGTATTGCTCACATCACAGTCAGTGGACTGTGACGTGAGACACCATTGTGCACATATAAGAATGATGAAAATAGAGGTGCTTGAGTGGCTCAGTCATGTAAGCGGCTGCCTTCAGCTCAGGTTATGATCTCAGGGTCCTGGGGTCGAACACCACATCGGGCTCCCTGCTCAATGGGGAGTCTGCTGCTCCCTCTCCCTCTGTGATCTCTCTCACTCTCACTCTCACTCTCTCTCAAATAAATAAATAAAAATCTTTAAAAAAATGATGAAAATAAAAAAGGCTGACCATACAAGTGTGAGCAAGGGTATAGAGCAACTGGAATACTCCTACACCAATGGTGGGAATGTAACAGGATACCGCCACCTTGAAAAGCTGTCTGGCATCTCTTAAGAAGTTAAACATATACCCACCAAAAAATACAGCCATTCCAAGAGAAAAGAAAGCAAATGTTCACAGCAGTGCATTTGTAATAGCCCCAATCTGGAAACATTCCAAATGTCCATCAAGAGGTGAATGGATAAAACACTGTTATATCTACACAATATACTACTACTTAGCAATAAACAGGAATGAATTTTATCTTGTTTTATTTTTTTAAGTTTTTATTTAAATTTCAGCTAGTTAACATACAGTGTAATATTAGTTTAAGGTGAACAATTTAGTGACTCAACACTTACATACAACACTTGGTGCTCATCACAAGTACACTCCTTAACCCCCGTCACCTATTTAACCCATCCCCCTCCAACCTCCTCTCTGGTAACCACCAGTTTGTTCTCTATAGTTAAGAGTCTGTTTCTTGGTTGGCATCTTTTTTCCCCTATGATTGTTTGTTTTTTCTCTTAAATTCCATATATGAGTGAAATCGTATGGTATTTGTCTTTCTCTAATTTATTTCACTTAGTATAATATTTTCTAGCTCCACTGAAAATTTTGCAAATGACAAGATTAGATTCTTATTTATGACTGAGTAATATTCTATTGTATATATGCTACCTCTTCTTTATCCATTCATCAGTTGATGGACTTTTGGGCTCTTTCCATAATTTGGCTATTGTTGGTAATGCTATTATAAACATCCAGGTGAATGTATCCCTTCAAATTAGTATTTTTGTATACTTTGTGTAAATACCTAGTAGTGCAATTGCTGGATCATAGGGTAGTTCTATTCTTAACTTGTTGAGGAACCTCCACACTGTTTTCCAGAGTGGCTACAACAGTTTCCATTACTGCCAACAGTATAAGAGAGTTTCCCTTTCTCCACATCCTTGCCAACACCCATTATTTCTTGTGTTGTTAATTTTAGCCATTCTGACAAGTGTGAGGTGATATCTATCTCCTTGTAGTTTTGATTTGTATTTCCCTGATGTTGACTGATGTTGAACACCTTTTCATGTGTCTGTTGGCCATCTGTATGTCTTGTTTGGAAAAATGTCTATTCATGTCTTCTGCCCATTTTTAAACTGGATTATTTGTTTTTTGGGTGTTAAGTTTTATAAGTTGTTTATATATTTTGGAGACTAATCCTTTATCAGATACATCATTTACAAATATCTTCTCCTATTCTGTAGGTTGCCTTTTAGTTTTGTTGGTTGTTTCCTTTGCTGTGCAGAAGCTATGTATTTGATGAAGTCCCAATAATTTGCTTTTGGTTTTGTTTCTCTTGCCTCAGGAGATGTATCTAGTAAGAAGTTGCTATGGCCAGTGTCAAAGAGGTTACTTCCTGTGTAACCTCTTTGGATTTTGATGGTTTCCTGTCTCATATTTAGGTCTTTCATCCATTTTGAATTTATTTTTGTGTATGGTGTAAGAAAGTGGTCCAGTTTCATCCTTTTGAATGTTGCTGTTATTGAACATAGTATTGGAAGTCCTAGCCACAGCAACCAGAAAACAAAAAGAAATAGAAGGCATCCACAACAGCAAGGAAGAAGTCAAACTTTTACTATTTGTAGATGACATGATACTTTATTTAGAAAACCAGGAAGACTCCACCAAAACAGTATTAGAATTGATACACGAATTCAGTAAAGTCACAGAATACAAAATCAAGGTACAGATATCTGTTTAATTTCTATACACCAACAATGAAGCAGCAGAAAGAGAAATCAAGGAATCAATCCCATTTACAATTGCACCAAAAACCATAAGAAACCTAGGAATAAACCTAAGCAAAGAGGTGAAAGACCTGTACTCTGGAAATTAAAGAAGACACAAAGAAATGGAAAACATTCCATGCTAATGGGTTGGAAGAACAAACATTGTTAAAATGTCTCTACTACCCAAAGCAATCTACACATTTAATGCACTCCTTATCAAAATATCAACAGCATTTTTCACAGGAATCAATTAGTGATACATGTAACCACATGGGGGGAAAAAATCTCAAAACAGCTGTACCGAGTGAAAGAAGCAAGACAAATCTTAAAAATGACATGCTGTATGATTTCATTTATATAAAATTCTACAAAAGACAAGCCAATCTACAGGGACAGACAGCAGATTACTGGTTCCCTGGGGATGGGAGGACTGGAGCAGGGATTACAGAAGGGATGTAGGATATTCTGGAAGTAATGAATTTGTTCAATATTCTGGTTGTGCCAAAGGTTTCATGGGTGTGTAAATATGGCAAAACTTAACAAATTGTATACTTTATAAACAACAACAACAACAAAAAGATGGGTTTCTGAATAACATTTGTAATGATACATTAAAAAATTATATACTTAGATGTATGCAATTTATTGTATGCCAATTATACCTGAATAAACTGTTTCTAATCCATTGCTGAATGGCATCTACCAGCATAAAGCTTTTCAATCAAGAGGAGTTTTGAAACGAAATTCATTTTGATTTTAGGTTATCAGTTAGAAATGGATTATTAAATCACAGTAGGAAAGGCAAAACTTTTTCTATTATACTTGTTTGCCATTACAAATTATATATATATATTACAAATTATATATATACATACATACAAATTATATATATATAGTATATATAGTATATGAAATGAAACTTATTTTAATTTTAGGTTATCAGTTAGAACTGGATCATTATTATTTTTTATTCTTATGTTAATTCCCTACATTACATCATTAGTTTTAGATGAAGTGTTCCATGATTCATTGTTTGTGCATAACACCCAGTGCTCCATGCAGAATGTGCCCTCCTCAATACCCACCACCAGGCTAACCCATCCTCCCACCCCCCTCCCCTCTAGAACCCTCAGTTTGTTTTTCAGAGTCCATAGTCTCTCATGGTTCGTCTACCCCTCCGATTTCCCCCGCTTCATTCTTCCCCTCCCGCTACCTTCTTCTTCTTCTTCTTTTTTTTTTTCTTAACATATATTGCATTATTTGTTTCAGAGGTACAGATCTGAGATTCAACAGTCTTGCACAATTCACAGTGCTTACCAGACCAGTTCTTGCAACGACGAGAACTGGATCATTAAATCACAGTAGGAAAGGCAGAACTTTTTCTATTATACTTATTTGCTGTTACAAGTATATAGATAGATATAGAGAGATAGATACATATAGATACTATATATCTATATAAATACTATATGTAGCCTCAGTAAACTAATATAAGCTGTGTGTGTGTGTGTGTGTAGTACATACTATATATATAGTATAAAGAAGTGACACAAAGCTTATGTTAGTTTACTGGAGCTGCCATAACAAAGGACCACAGACTGAGCACTTAAACAACAGAAAGTTATTGTCTCACAGTTCTGGAGGCTGGAAGTCTGAGATCAAGGGCGGGGGCAGGGTTGATTTCTTCTGAGGCCTCTCTTGTTGGCTTCTAGACAGCCAACTTCTCCGTGCATCTCTTTATATCTTTTTGCCTCTGTGTGTGTCATGACTTTATCTTCACATGGTCTTTTTTTTCTTTTTTTTTAATAAGTACAACACTCATTGGGTGAGGGGCCCACCCAACTAAAGAAGTATGACCTCATCTTAACTAATCACATCTGCAATGACTCTGTCTCCAAATAAGGTCACCTTCTGAGGTTTTGGCATCAGTACTTCAATATATAATTGGGAGGGGGCACAATTCAACTCCAAACAAAGCTCCACCTCATATTTCAATTTTTCCCTCTCCCCAATCCTTTTTAATTGAGCAAAGTGTTTATTTTAAAATCTAGTATATAGGATACAAATTAGACATCCAAAAACAATACCTATAAAAAGAATCATCAAAAAATCAGTATTGCTGTTAAAAGTTTACAGAGAATTAATATAGCTCCTTTTCTTAAGAGTTATGTTTCTTTAAACTAGATAGTGGTAACTAAAGAATAAAACAACCATTACCACATGATCCAGCAATTGCACTACTGGGTATTTACCCCAAATATACAAAAGTAGGGATCCGAAGGGGTACGTGCACCCCGATGTTTATAGCAGCAATGTCCACAATAGCCAAACTGTGGAAAGAGCCAAGATGTCCAAAGACAGATGAATGGATAAAGAAGATGTGGTATATATACACAATGGAATATTATGCAGCCATCAAAAGGAATGAGATCTTGCCATTTGCAATGACGTGGATGGAACTGGAGGGTATTATGTTGAGTGAAATCAGTCAGAGAAAGACATGTATCATATGATCTCACTGATATGAGGAATTCTTAATTGTAGGAAACAAACTGAGGGTTGCTGGAGTGGGGGGTGGGGTGGGAGGGATGGGGTGACTGGGTGATAGACACTGGGGAGGGTATGTGCTCTGGTAAGCGCTGTGAATTGTGCAAGACTGTTGAATCTCAGATCTGTACCTCTGAAACAAATAATGCAATATATGTTAAGAAAAAAAAAAAAGAAGAAGAAGGTAGCAGGAGGGGAAGAATGAAGCAGGGGAAATCAGAGGGGTAGACGAACCATGAGAGATGATGGACTCTGAAAAACAAACAGTGTTCTAGAGGGGAGGGGGGTGGGAGGATGGGTTAGCCTGGTGGTGGGTATTGAGGAGGGCACATTCTGCATGGAGCACTGGGTGTTATGCACAAACAATGAATCATGGAACACTTCATCTAAAATTAATGATGTAATGTATGGGGATTAACATAAGAATAAAAAAAATCTTTAAAGAGAAAAAAAAAAAAGCCTGTGTGAAACCATGAGAGACGATGGACTCTGAAAAACAAACTAAGGGTTCTGGAGGGGACGGGGGTGGGAGGTTGGGTTAGCCTGGTGATGGGTATTGAGGAGGGCATGTTCTGCATGGAGCACTGGGTGTTATGCACAAACAATGAATCATGGAACACTACATCTAAAACTAATGATGTAATGTATGGGGATTAACATAACAATAAAAAAATTAAAAACAAAACAAAACAAAAAAAAAACAACCATTACCACAACAGCAGTATTGAAGGTTAAGCAAATTTCTACTACCCTTATGCTTTTTTTAATTCAAGAATAATTAACATAGAATGTTATATTAGTTTCAGATGTCCAATATAGTGATTCAACAATTCTGTACATTTCTCAGTGCTCATCAAGATAAGCATGCCCATTATCTATTTACCCATCCCCTCTGGGGCCACCAGTATCTTCTCCATATGTAAGAGTCTGTTTTTCTCATTGTGTCTTTCTTCACTAGTTTTGTTTTTTTTTGTACCTGAAAGTCCACATATGAGTGAAATCATATGGTATTTGACTAACTTATTTCACTTAGCATTATACTCTCTAGGTCCATCCATTATACTCTCTAGGTCCATCCATATAAATGGCACAATTTCATTCTTTATTATAGCTGAATAATATTCCATTGTATATTTATACCACATCTTCTTTATCTATTCATCAGTTGATGGACATTTGGATTGCTTCCATACCTTGGCTATTGTAAATAATGCTGCAATCAGCATGGGGGGTGAATGTATCACTTCGAATTAGTGTGTTTTTTTTTTCCTTTGGATAAATACCTAGTAGTGGAATTATTGGATCATATGGTAATTCTATTTTCAACTTTTTGAGGAACCTCTTTACTATTTTCCACAGTGACTACACCAGTTTGCTTTCCCAACACTAGTGCAAGAGGGTTGGTCTTTCTCCACATCCTCACCAACACTTGTTGTTTCTTGTGTTGATTTTAGCCATTCTCACAGGTATGAGGTGATATCTTATGGTAGTTTTGATTTGCATTTCCCTGATGGTAAGTGATTATGAACATCTTTTCATGTGTCTGTTGGCCATCTGGATATCTTCTTTAGAGAAAGTTATCTGTTCATGTCTTCCGTCCATTTTTTAATTGGATTATTGGTTTTTTGGGGGTATTGATTTGTATCAGTTCTTTATATATTTTGGAGACTAACCCTTTTTCAGATATGTCATTTACAAATATCTTCTTACATTCCATAGGTTGCCTTTTAGTTTTGTTGACTGTTTCCTTCACTGTGCAGAAGCCTTTTATTTTAATGTAGTCCCAATGTTTAATTTTACTTTTGTTTCTTTTGTTTCAGGAGATAGATCTAGAAAAAACTAACTATGGTTGATGTAAAAGTGGTTACTGCCTGTGTTTTCTTCCAGGATTTTTATGGTTTCATGTCTCACATTTAGGTGTTTAATCCATTTTGAAATTGTTTTTCTGTATGGTGTAAAAAAGTAGTCCAATTTCTTTCTTTTGCCTGTTGCTATCCAATTTTCCCAACAGAATTTGAAGACTTTTTTCTCATTGGATATTCTTTCCTACTTTGTCAAATATTAATTGACCATATAGTTGTGGGTTCATTTCTGGGTTTTATATTCTGTTCTACTGACCTATGTGTCTGTTTTTGTGCCAGTACCATACTATTTTGATTACTACAGCTTTGTAATATAACTTGAAGTCTGGAATTGTGATGCCTCCAGCTTTGCTTTTCTTTTTCAAGATTATTTCTATTTGGGGTCTTTTGTAGTTCCATACAAATTTTAGAATTGCTTGTTTTAGTTCTGTGAAAACTGCCGTTGGTATTTTGATAGGGATTGCGTTAAATGTGTAGCTTGTTTTGGCAAGTATAGACACTTTAACGATATTTGTTCTTCCATTCTGTGAGCATGGTATGTCTTCCCATTTCTTTGTGCCATCTTCAATTTCTTTCATAAGTGTTTTATAGTTTTCAGAGTACAGGTCTCTTACCTCTTTGGTTAGGTTTATTCCTAGATATCTTATTGTTTTTGGTGCAACTGTAAATGGGATTTTTTTCTTAATTTCTCTTTCTGCTGCTTCATTGTTTGTGTATAGAAATGCAACAGATTTCTGTACATTGATTTTGTATTCTGTGACTTTACTGAATTCGTGTGTCAGTTCTAGCACTGTTTTGGTAGAGTCTTTTAGGTTTTCTGCAAATAGTGAAATTTCTTCCTTACCAATGTGGATGCCTTTTCTTTTTGTTGTCTGACTGCTGTATCCAGTACTATGTCGAATAAAAGTGGTAAGAGTGAACATCCTTGTCTTGTTCCTGACCATAGAGGAAAAACTCTCAGTTTTTCCCCATTTAGGATGATGTTAGCTGTGGGTTTTTCATGTAAGGCTTTATTATATGGATGTATGTTCCTTCTACACCTATTTTCTTGAGGGTTTTTATCATGAATGGATACTGTACTTTGTCAAATGCTTTTTCTCCATCTATTGAAATGATCATATGTTTGTTATCCTTTGTTACTGATATGATGTATCACATTGATTGATTTGCAAATATTAAACCACTCTTGCAGCCCAAGAATAAATCCACTTGATCATGGTGAATTTTTTTAATGTGTTGTTGAATTTGATTTGCTAGTATTTTGTTGAAGATTTTTGTATCTATGTTCATCAGACATATTGGTCTGTAGCTCTCTTTTTTTGTGATGTCTTTGGTTTTGGTGAGTCAGGTAATGCTGGCCTCAAGAGTTTGGAATGAGTTTGGAAGGTTTTATTCCTTTTCTAATTTTTGGAACAGTTTGAGAAGAATAGGTATTTACTCTTCTTTCAATGTTTGGTAGAATATAGCTGTGAAGTCATCTGGTTCTGGAATTTTGTTTGTTGAGAGTTTGATTACTGATTAGATTTCTTTGCTGGTTATCAGTCTGTTCAATTTTTCTATTTTGTCCTGTTTTAGTTTTGGTAATTTATATGTTTCTAGGAATTTATTTATTTCTTCCAGGTTGTCCAATGTATTGGCATATACTTTTTCATAATATTCTCTTATAATTGTTTGTATTTCTGTGGTGTTGGTTGTTATTTCTCCTCTCTCATCTGTGAGTTTATTTATTTGATTCCTTCCTCTTCTCTTTTTGATAAGTCTGGCTAGGGGTTTATCATTTTGTTAATTTTTTCAAAGAACCAACTCTTGGTTTCATTGTTCTGTTGTATTTTTTTTTTTTTTTACTTTGTATATCATTTATTTCTGTTCTAATCTTTATTATTTCCCTTATGCTGATTTTAGGCTTGGTTTACTTTTTTTTTTTTTTTCCCCAGCTCCTTTAAGTGTAAGGTTAGGTTATTTGAGGTTTTTCTTCCTTCCTGAGATAGGCCTGTATTGCTATAAACTTCCCTCTTACTGCTTTTGCTGTAGCCCTATGGTTTTGGACTTTTGTGTTTTCATTTTCATTTGTTTCCATATACTTTTTGATTTTTTTTTATTTCCTGGTTGACCCATTCATTGTTTAGTAGCAAGTTTAACTTCCACGCATTTGTGGCCTTTCCAGATTTTTTCTTCTGGTTGATTTCTAGTTTCATAATGCTGTTGTCAGAAAAGATGCATAGTATGACTTTGATCTTCTTGAATATGTTGAGGCTTGTTTTGTGGCCTAATATGTTATCTATTCTGGAGAATGGGCACTTGAAAAGAATGTATATTCTGCTGTTTTAGGTTGGAATGTTCTGAATATATCTGTTAAATCCATCTTTTCCAGTGTGTCATTCAAAGTCATTGTTTCCTTATTGATTTTCTGTTTAGGTGATCTGTCCATTGATGTAAATAGGGTGTTAATGTCCCCTACTAATATTGTATTAGTATCCATTAGTTCCTTTATGTTTGTTGTTAACTGTTTTATATATTTGCGTGATCCATGTTGGATACACAAGTATTTACAATTGTTATATCTTCTTGTTGGATTGTCCCCTTTATTATTATATAGTGTACTTCTTTGTCTCTTGTTACAATCTTTGTTTTAAAGTCTAGTTTTTCCAATATATGTATTGCTACTCCAGCAGCCATGACCCATTTCTGTCCCAAATCACATCTCTGCACTTCCTACCTTCTTTGATTTGGCCTCTTCTGTACCTTTAGTTGTGGAGTTTGTTCCACTAGTCTCCAGGTCAATTTCCAGGGCAATTAGGATGATTTGATAGTTCTCTAGTTGTATTTATGGGACAAGGCAAGCCTAGCGCCCTCCCACTCTGCCATCTTCTACACGGAGTCTCCATTCCTTCCCTTTCTTTTCTTTTTTTTAGATTTATTTATTTATTTGAGAGAGAGAGAAAGAGAGCATGGAGGAGGGACAGAGGAAGAAGGGAGAGAGAATCCCAAGCAGCCTCCACCCTGGGCATGGAGCCCAATGTGGGGCTCGATCCCAGGACCCTGAGATCACAACCTGAGCCAAAGACAAGAGTTAGATGCTTAACCAACTACACCATCCAGATGACCTTCCATTCCTTCACTCAATCTGCATGTATCTTCACATCTGAAGTGAGCCTCTTGTAGGCATCATATAGATTGATCTTGTTTTCTTATCCATTCAGTCACCCTATGTCTTTTAATTGGAGCATTTAGTCCATTTTCATTACAATTAAAGTAATTTTGGGGGCATCTGAGTGGCTCAATCAGCTGGACATCTGCCTTTGGCTCAGGTCATGATCCTGGGGTCCTGGGATGATCCCGGGGTCCTGAGATCTAGCCCCATGTTAGGCTCCCTGATCAGTGGGGAATCTGCTTCTCCCTCTCCCTTTGCCCCCCTGCTTGTGCTCTCTCTCTCTCTCTTGCTCTCTCAAATAGATAAAGTCTTTTTTAAAAAGTAATTTTTGATAGCTGTATACTTATTGCAACCATGTTATTTGCTTTATTTCTAGGATAATTAGGATGATTTGAGGGAGTTCTTTATTCCTTTTTGTAGTTCTTCTTTATTCCTTTCTTCTTCCTTTGCTCTCTTCCTCTGTGGTTTGATGGCTTCCTTTAGTATATGCTTGGATTCTTTTCTCTTTTTTTGTGTGTTATCTCTTACAGCTTTTCCCCCCTTATCTTCTATGCTTTTTTGAAATTTAAATTCAATTAGCCAACATATAGCAGTACATCATTAGTTTCTGATGTAGTGTTCAATGATTCATCACTTGCATATAACACCCAGTGTTCATCACATCACATGCCCTCCTTAATCTCTTAAAGGTTTTTGATTTGTGATTACCATTAGGTTCATATATAACATCTTACATGAATAGCAGTCTATACAAAGTTGATGGTCACTTATGTTTGAATCTATTCCAAGAGCACTAAATTTTTACTCCCCTTACACACTTTATATGCATATGATGTCACACTTTACATCCTTTGATTTTGTGAATCCTTTGAGTGATTTGTACATATGATAGATTTTACTGATTTTGTGTTTAACCTCCATACTAGTTTTTAAAAGTGATTAATCTACTACTTTTCTTTTTTCTTTTTTCTACCACTTTTATTATGTTTTATGTATCTGCAAATTTTTTTCCTTTATAATTTTCTTTTTCCAGATAATGGCCTGTCTTTCTTTCTTTTTTTAAAGATTTACTTATTTATTTTACAAAGAGAGAGAGAGCAAGCTGGGGGAGGGCAGTGGGAGAGAAACTTCAAGCAGACTCCCTACTGAGCATGGAGCCCAATGTGGGGCTCAGTCCCATGACCCATGAGATCATGACCTGAACCAAAACTAAGAGTGGGACACTCAACCAACTGAGTAGGTTTTACACACCACTTTGGGAAATGGTAATAGGCAAGGGTATGGCCCTTCTCTGAGATTCTTAAGCCTTTATAAAGAGTCCTTCTGAGTGAAAAGAAAAAATTTCATGGATTCCCCTAGATTGTGATTTTTCTTTCAGTATCTGCCAATTGAGAATACATATAATGACCAAGCTACTATTAATTCAGAATGAACTGGCACTGTATTAGTGATAACAGCTGTGCATGAAAACCAGCATGGCTGCTAAGAGGAGCCACCTCTTCCATCTACAGAGGGCCTGGTGTGCTGACTAACGTGAAGTCCCTTTGAAGGTCTGTAGGTTCCTGGGATCTTCAGCCAATAGTTCCTTCCCTGATTTGGAGGGAAGAGCCAAGCCTCTTTCTCATTATGTGGATGTAAGCATTTTTGTCTTCTAGCTGATTTGAGGTTCCTGTCTGTGAAACGTGGGTAAGAATCCCTGCTTACTTCTTATCTCACAGATACTGTTTTTGTGAGTATAAAATTAAATATTGTTATGGAAAGGAAAAGAAAATCTTAAATGGAAAATGTATAAGTATAACCCTTTTTGTAAAATATCAGAAGAAAACTAGGACTCTATGCAGAGGAAGGAAAGAATGGGGCAAGAACAGAAAGGCCAACAATGATGGAGATACTGACCACAAGGGTCCTCTGTGATCTGCAGCCCTCGACTCAGATGGGACTTGGTGGCTAAACCTGCTGTTTCATTTATAGTCACCAGTCAAATAGCATGAAGAGTAAAGAAGCCTTATGATTGGGGGGTATGACTTAGAGAAAACCCGGCAGCTATGGCCTTGAAGGGTAGAGCATGGAGACAGGTGGTTTCTATCCAGGCCTGTCTTTGTTACTAGGGTAATGGTTTAAAGCTACACATTGGGTCCCTTTTTCTCCTTTATAAGAACTCATCAGGACTGGCTGCATCGCTGTTGGTGGGAGGGAGGAGGAGGAAAAGGTCAGAAATTCGGAGGAGAGGGGAGAGAGCTCTACTTACCAGGAGGTGGGGGCTGGGGTAGGAGGGTGCTCTTCACTCCTCTTCTCAGCATCCAAGAACAAAGAAAGCCACCAGGACATTACCCTCCCTTTGTGTCTTCTGTTCCATTTAAATTATGCACTTCTTTGGAAGGCTGAATTCTGTCTGCTTGAGCTTGTATTTCATAAAGCCCCTCTTGCACTGTGAGAACTGAATAACTGTGGGTGAGCAATTCTTGGTATTATACAAACTGGGACCAAAGATGACTTTATAATAATAGGAAGAGAAAATCAGGCAGGCAGGGAGGACCTTATAAATAGCTTATAAGGCTGCAGTGAGCTTATTTTAACTTTAAAACCCCCTCCCCCACCGCCAGTTTTTCTGGTCTATAACAGTAACAATATAACAGTGTCCAGGTGCTCCAATACAAAAAAAAAAAACAATATCCTTTCTTGATATTTTAAATTTTTTAGTTCAAAAGATCAAAAATAAGTAAAACCTGAACTTCCTGAGTTTCCATATTGAAGATAAAGCTCCTTTTAGAAAAATTCTAAACTGGGCCAATAGTGAGACCCTGATTAAAATGGAGGCTCTGTTGGGAAAATGCAGAAAGCAGCACATTTGCTATCCTGATGTCATCATCACCAGCAAGCATTTCTTGAGCTTCTGCTCCACAAACAGTGGGTGCATTGGGCAGGGGGCATGGAGATGAATCATGAGCTTTACAGTTTAGGAGGAAGACAGCCATTCCCATAACCATGCAGTGAGTAAACAGAGCAGTGGACTGGGGAGTCACATTAGTGCTCTTGATATGTTTTATAGGTTTTCCATTTTGGGTGAGCCAAAAAGTCAGCAGGAGATTTTTTTTAAGCCACAACCCATTTCCTTAAATGTACATTTTAGGTGCCAAACTGGGAAGGATGGGAGATTTGGGACAGGGCTGCCAAAGGGAGAGACTTTGAAAGGGGCAGGAGTCTGATTGCTCAGAGTTCTGCATGCTCCCATATTTTGTTCGTGGCCTATAGACCCTTTGTGACTTTGTAGTCAGGCTTCCTGTGTGTTGTCCAGGAATGTTGACTTTAGGAAAGGGGGTTGCATGGATTTTTTTGTTTGTTTCTATAATAGGAATGTGACAGATATTTATCTTTTACATTCCTGCTGAGTGCACCAGGTGCCCCTTGAGGAGCTGGGGTTGAATGGCTTCTGTTTTCGGAATCTGTCCACCACTGGATAAAACTCTGAAGACCCAGGAGTCACTTACTCAAAGTCAAGTTCTGGGACTTCCCATGAAGCAGCCTCCTAGACCCCACTGTGCACCCCTGCCAAGCTCTGTTGCAGGACTCAGCACCCATGGAGCAGGGCCTGAGGGGAGCATGTAGGTTGCTGACAGGCATGGAAGGTCCATGGGAGGGTCTCGCTCTTTGTTCTCTTTCTCTGCCACTTCGTGTCAATTAGGGAAACTGAGCTGCCTTCTATGTAAGCTGTGAGCCCTTCGGGACAAGAAGCACCCCTTAATCAGACCACTCAGCATCCCTCCACAAAGGACCCTGATTGTACAGTCTGATATGGGTTAGTGCATGGCCTCTGGAGATCTGGGGCATTATCTTTGCATTCTTCCAAGAGTCCCGTTACTGTCTGCCTGGCCACAGGTATCTTCAAGCAGTGTGTGTGGATTGGATGACAACATGATTTCTTAAGATAGTGATCTGGGTGATTTGTGGTGTGTTTGTGTAAATGTGGGTGTGGGTGAGCACATGTGGGAGTGTGGTTGTGTGTTAGTATAAGATGGGGTGTGGTTGAGACAGTGGCTGTATCAAAATGTACTTTTATTTTTCTTCTTTGAGCTATCCAGAAAGCCTGAATTCTCCTCCCAAGTTGGGTACAGTTAAGTCTTCCTCAGACAGCCTGACATCTTAGAATGCACCCATGGGGAGGTGAGGAGAGATGCCAAGGCTAATAACTTTACTTCCAGCACATCTTTCTTGGCCTGTGAGCCCCCAGCCTGATACTGGGTATGTTCTCCTATTTGACTCAGAGCAGCAGGATGGCCTGGGGAGGCTGACACCTGCCTCGGTGACAAGGAATGCAGGAATGAAAATTCAGCTGTTTCCATTCTGCTGCACTATGGGCTCAGTCACAGTCCCTGGCAACCAGGTTTGCTGAACAGAGGGAGTCTGGGGTCACAGCACAAGGACTTCTGTGGGAAATGAATTAACTGTGGAATTCCCACATATTTAACCATGGATGATGTGCCAGCCGGCATCAATCTGACACTGAGCAGGGCAGGCACTGTTCTAAGAGCTTCACAGGCACTCATTCCTTGGTCTTCTTGATGATGCTTTCGGATTCACTATTTTTTCTTCCGGTCCTTTTGAGATATATTTGACACGCAGCACTGTATACATGTAAGGTTTACAGCATAATGACTTGACTTACATAGATTGTGAAACTAGTACTATTTTAAGCCACATTTTATAGATGAGGAATCTAAGGGTCAGAGGGGTTCACTAACTGGTCCAGGGTTGCAGGGCTGGGAATGACCCTGGACAGACCAACACCCAAAGCCCCTGCTTCATGGCTACATTCAGTACAGATGAGTCATAGAGCTGCTTTTCTCAGAGTTTGGTGCCAGAGAGAGAAGACTGGACATAAGAAAACATTATCTGAATTCCAAGGTAGCCTCGTGCAAGCTCCAGCCTGAATGAAATATTGCCCTCTTATCAGTGCCGGTGTGTGGGTGTCCAGGGCAGTCCTGGGAGCTGCCGACTCAATAGAGCAGCTCCTGAGAAAACACAAAAGAAGCAGGTCACTTAAAACCAAGGGCATTTCCTGGTCTTCTTCTGGCAATTAGGGGTTGCAGAGAAGCTATACTGCCCAAGACACAAATATTCTCATTTCCAAAAGCCTAGAGACAGGAAGGCCTTCCCTCAGCTTGATGTACTCAAGTATATGCACATGGTGTGTATGCCAGGTCATTTGGGGGCAATCAGGTGTTCAGGTAATAAACATTTTGTCAACTATGGAGAACTAGAAATGTACCCCTGCAAGAAAGTGAAACCACCTGCAGGTACAGGCTTCCAGTGATGCAATAAGCCACAGGGATAAAAACTACAGCACAGGGAATACAGTCTATGGTGTTGGAATAGCATTGGATGGGGACAAATGGTAGCTACACTTGTGGTGAGGATATCATAACTTACGGAATCACTATGTTATACTCCTGAAACTCATGTAACATTGTGTGTCTTCTGTATTTCAATTAAAAAAAGAAAAGGAAACTATTGCTAGAGTATTTCAGTAAGGGAGAACCCTCCAATGTGGAGGAATCAGAAACTTCTCACTGCAGCCACAATCTGTCAAGTAATAAAGGCCAAACACACCTCCTCTTAAAGTGAACAAGCATGGAAATGGGTAATTTGTCTTGGTCTTGGAGAGCCAACTCTCTTTTTTTTTGCTGAAGCAGAGTGAGAAAGACTGCTGCATCCATTCAAGGGAAACTTCACTCCATGCCAAGGCTATTGTTAAGTCAGGAAACTTACTGAACAGTTCAAATTAGTATGTGTGCCTGTAGGTTGTTGCTGGATCCTTCATCCATTCTTAGTTTTTGGCTTTTTTTTTTTCCTTGCCGTGTATGCTCCCGCATCATGAAAAGCATTCACTGCATAAGGTCACCCACTTATTAACTACTTCACTCCACAAAAGCCAGGTGTATAGTGAATAGCAAACGTGTCCCATGTTCAAAAAGTTTTCCACTGTCTTAACTTAGTAAGCAGTTAACTTACGCCAGACAATGTTCAATGAGTGACAGATTACATGATTGAGACAATAAACCTATAGGAATTCAATGGAAAAAAAATTAAGAATGAAGTTGGGCTTGAAAAGTGGAGATGGGGTGAAAAAGCATGAAGGACAGGGAATAGTCTCAGAGAAGTCCTATGAGGGCACCAGGGGGTTGATTTCAGTAGGAGTGAGACCCTCCAATCAGTGCAGACCAGGAGCCAGGGTGTCAGATTAGGACTCAAAAAATACATGTATTGAAACTCTCCATCCTCAAAAGCAGCTGCTGAGGGTGTCCAGTGTAAGAGATGGACTATTTCTTTTTTTGTCTTTTGTTTGTGCGACAATGATCAAGCCATTTAATTTTTCTTAACTGTGCGTATCCCATGTGTGGTCATTAATTTTATTTTTATTTATTTATTTTTTTATTCTTATGTTAATCCCCATATATTACATCATTAGTTTTAGATGAAGTGTTCCATGATTCATTGTTTGTGCATAACACCCAGTGCTCCATGCAGAATGTGCCCTCCTCAGTACCCAACACCAGGCTAACCCATCCTCCCACCCTCCTCCCGTCTAGAACCCTGTTTGTTTTTCTGAGTCCATCGTCTCTCATGGTTCATCTACCCCTCCGATTTCCCCCGCTTCATTCTTCCCCTCCCGCTATCTTCTTCTTCTTTTTTTTTTCTTAACATATATTGCATTATTTGTTTCAGAGGTACAGATCTGAGATTCAACAGTCTTGCACAACTCACAGCGCTTACCAGAGCACATACCCTCCCCAGTGTCTATCACCCAGTCACCCCATCCCTCCCACCCCACCCCCCACTCCAGCAACCCTCAGTTTGTTTCCTGAGATTAAGAATTCCTCATATCAGTGAGATCATATGATACATGTCTTTCTCTGTTTGACTGATTTCACTCAACATAATACCCTCCAGTTCCATCCACGTCGTTGCAAATGGCAAGATCTCATTCCTTTTGATGGCTGCATAATATTCCACTGTGTATATATACCACTTCTTCTTTATCCATTCATCTGTCGATGGACATCTTGGCTCTTTCCACAGTTTGGCTATTGTGGACATTGCTGCTATAAACATCAGGGTGCACATACCCTTTCGGATCCCTACTTTTGTATCTTTGGGGTAAACACCCAGGAGTGCAATTGCTGGATCATATGGTAGCTCTATTTTCAACTTTTTGAGGAACCTCCATACAGTTTTCCAGAGTGGCTGCACCAGCTTGCATTCCCACCAACAGTGTAGGAGGGTTCCCCTTTCTACTCATCCCTGCCAACATGTGTCGTTTCCTGACTTGTTAATTTTAGCCATTCTGACTGGTGTGAGGTGGTATCTCATTGAGGTTTTGATTTGGCTTTCCCTGATGCCGAGTGATGTTGAGCACTTTTTCATGTGTCTGTTGGCCATTTGGATGTCTTCTTTGGAAAAATGTCTGTTCATGTCTTCTGCCCATTTCTTGATTGGATTCTTTGTTCTTTGGGTGTTGAGTTTGATGAGTTCTTTCTAGATTTTGGATACTAGCCCTTTATCTGATATGTCATTTGCAAATATCTTCTCCCATTCTGTCGGTTGTCTTTTGGTTTTGTTGACTGTTTCCTTTGCTTTGCAAAAGGTTTTTATCTTGATGAAGTCCCAATAGTTCATTTTTGCCCTTGCTTCCCTTGCCTTTGGTGATGTTTCTAGGAAGAAGTTGCTTCGGCTGAGGTCAAAGAGGTTGTTGCCTGTGTTCTCCTTTAGGATTTTGATGGACTCCTGTCTCACATTGAGGTCTTTCAACCATTTGGAGTCTATTTTTGTGTGTGGTGTAAGGAAATGGTCCAATTTCAGTCTTCTGCATGTGGCTATCCAATTTTCCCAACACCATTTGTTGAAGAGACTGTCTTTGTTCCATTGGACAGTCTTTCCTGCTTTGTCAAAGATGAGTTGACCATAGAGTTGAGGGTCCATTTCTGGGCTCTCTATTGTATTCCATTGATCTATGTGTCTGTTTTTGTGCCAGTACCATGCTGTCTTGATGATGACAGCTTTGTAATAGAGCTGGAAGTCCAGAATTGTGATGCCGCCGGCTTTGCTTTTCTTTTTCAACATTCCTCTGGCTATGCAATGTCTTTTCTGGTTCCATAAAAATTTTAGGATTATTTGTTCCATTTCTTTGAAAAAAGTGGATGGTATTTTGATGGGGATTGCATTGAATGTGTAGATTGCTCTAGGTAGCATTGACATCTTCACAATATTTGTTCTTCCAATCCATGAGCATGGAATGTTTTTCCATTTCTTTGTGTCTTCCTCAATTTCTTTCATGAGTATTTTATAGTTTTCTGAGTACAGATCCTTTGTCTCTTTGGTTAGATTTATTCCTAGGTATCTTATGGTTTTGGGTGCAATTGTAAATGGGATCGACTCCTTAATTTCTCTTTCTTCTGTCTTGTTGGTGTATAGGAATGCCACTGACTTCTGTGCATTGATTTTATATCCTGCCACTTTACTGAATTCCTGTACAAGTTCTAGCAGTTTTGGGGTGGAGTCTTTGGGGTTTTCACATAAAGTATCATATCATCTGCAAAGAGTGAGAGTTTGACTTCTTCTTTGCCGATCTGGATGCCTTTGATTTCTTTTTGTTGTCTGATTGCTGTGGCTAGGCCTTCCAATACTATGTTGAATAGCAGTGGTGATAGTGGACATCCCTGCTGCGTTCCTGACCTTAGGGGGAAAGCTCTCAGTTTTTCCCCATTGAGAATGATATTCGCTGTAGGTTTTTCATAGATGGCTTTTATGATATTGAGGTATGTACCCTCGATCCCTATACTCTGAAGAGTTTTGATCAAGAAAGGATGCTGTACTTTGTCAAAAGCTTTTTCTGCATCTATTGAGAGGATCATATGATTCTTGTTCTTTCTTTTGTTAATGTATTGTATCACGTTGATTGATTTGCAGATGTTGAACCAAACTTGCAGCCCAGCTATAAATCCCACTTGGTCATGGTGAATAATCCTTTTAATGTACTGTTGGATCCTATTGGCTAGTATTTTGGTGAGAATTTTTGCATCCATGTTCATCAGGGATATTGGTCTGTAATTCTCCTTTTTGATGGGGTCTTTCTCTGGTTTTGGGATCAAGGTAATGCTGGCCTCATAAAATGAGTTGGAAGTTTTCCTTCCATTTCTATTTTTTGGAACAGTTTCAGAAGAATAGGTACTAATTCTTCTTGAAATGTTTGGTAGAATTCCCCTGGGAAGCCATCTGGCCCTGGGCTTTTGTTTGTTGGGAGATTTTTGATGACTGCTTCAATTTCCTTAGTGGTTATAGGTCTGTTCAGGTTTTCTATTTCATCCTGGTTCAGTTTTGGTAGTTGATACATCTCTAGGAATGACTCCATTTCTTCCAGGTTATCTAATTTGCTGGCATAGAGTTGTTCATAATATGTTCTTATAATTGTTTGTATTTCTTTGGTGTTGGTTGTGATCTCTCCTCTTTCATTCATGATTTTGTTGATTTGGGTCATTTCTCTTCTCTTTTTGATAAGTCTGGCCAGGGGTTTATCAATCTTGTTAATTCTTTCAAAGAACCAGCTCCTAGTTTCGCTGATCTGTTCTACTGTTCTTTTAGTTTCTATTTCATTGATTTCTGCTCTGATCTTTATGATTTCTCTTCTCCTGCTGGGTTTAGGCTTTATTTGCTGTTGTTTCTCCAGCTCCTTTAGGTGTAGGGTTAGGTTGTGTACTTGAGACCTTTCTTGTTTCCTGAGAAAGGCTTGTATTCCTATACACTTTCCTCTTAGGACTACCTTTGCTGCATCCCAAAGATTTTGAGTAGTTGTGTTTTCATTTTCATTGTTTTCCATGTATTTTTTAAATTCTTCCTTAATTTCCTGGTTGACCCATTCATTCTTCAGTAGGATGCTCTTTAACCTCCATGTATTTGAGTTCTTTCTGACTTTCCTCTTGTGATTGAGTTCTAGTTTGAAAGCATTGTGGTCTGAAAATAGGCAGGAAATGATCCCAATCTTTTGGTACCAGTTGAGACCTGATTTATGACCTAGGTTGTGATCTATTCTGGAGAATGTTCCATGGGCACTAGAGAAGAATGTGTATTCCGTTGCTTTGGGGTGGAATGTTCTGAATAGGTCTGTGAAGTCCATTTGGTCCAGTGTGTCATTTAAAGTCTTTATTTCCTTGTTGATCTTTTGCTTAGACGATCTGTCCATTTCAGTGAGGGGGTGTTAAAGTCCCCCACTATTATTGTATTGTTGTCGATGTGTTTCTTTGCTTTTGTTATTAATTGCCTTATATAATTGGCTGCTCCCATGTTAGGGGCATAGATATTTACAATTGTTAGATCTTCTTTTGGATAGATCCTTTAAGTAGGATATAATGTCCTTCCTCATCTCTTATTACAGTCTTTGGTTTAAAATCTAATTTGTCTGATAGAAGGATTGCCACCCCAGCTTTCTTTTGGTGTCCATTAGCATGGTAAATTGTTTTCCACCCCCTCACTTTCAATCTGGGGGTGTCTTTGGTTCTAAAATGAGTCTCTTGCAGACAGCATATCGATGGGTCTTGTTTTTAATCCAGTCTGATAGCCTGTATCTTTTGATTGGGGCATTTAGCCCATTTACTTTCAGGGTAACTATGGAAAGATAGGAATTTAGTGCCATTGTATTGCCTGTAAGGTGACTGTTACTGTATATTGTCTGTGTCCTTTCTGGTCGTTGTTGCTTTTAGGGTCTCTCTTTGCTTAGAGGACCCCTTTCAAGATTTCCTGTAGGGCTGGTTTTGTGTTTGCAAATTCCTTTAGTTTTTGTTTGTCCTGGAAGCTTTTTATCTCTCCTTCAATTTTCAATGACAGCCGAGCTGGATATAGTATTCTTGGCCACATATTTTTCTCATTCAGCGCTCTGAAGATATCCTGCCAGTCCTTTCTGGCCTGCCAGGTCTCTGTGGATAGGTCTGTTGCCAATCTAATGTTTCTACCCTTGTAGGTTACATATCTCTTCTCCCGAGCTGCTTTCAGGATTTTCTCTTTGTCTATGAGACTCGTAAGTTTTACTATTAGATTTCGGGGTGTTGATCTATTTTTATTGTTTTTGAGAGGGGTTCTCTGTGCTTCCTGGATTTTCATGCCTGTTTCCTTCCCCAAATTAGGGAAGTTCTCTGCTATAATTTGCTCCATTATACCTTCTGCCCCTCTCTCTCTTTCTTCTTCTTCTGGGATCCCAATTATTCTAATGTTGTTTCGTCTTATGGTATCGCTTATCTCTCAAATTCTGCCCTCGTGATCCAGTAGTTGTTTATCTCTCTTTTTCTCAGCTTCTTTATTTTCCATCATTTCATCCTCTATATTACTGATTCTCTCTTCTGCCTCACTTATTCTAGCAGTTAAGGCCCCCATTTTTTATTGCACCTCATTAATAGCCTTTTTGATTTCTGCTTGGTTAGATTTTAGCTCTTTACTTCTGCAGAAAGGGTTTCTCTAATAACTTCCATGCTTTTTTCAAGCCCAGCTAGTATCTTTAAAGTGATGTTTCTGAACTCTGGATCTGACACTCTACTAATGTCCATATTGAGTAGGTCCCTGGCAGTCAGTACTACCTCTTGTTCTTTTTGTTGAGGTGATTTTTTCCGTCTTGTCATTTTGTGCAGAGGAGAATAGATGAATGAGAGAACAAAATGCTAGTAGAGTAACAATGTCCCCAGAAAATATACTCTAAACAAATCAGAGAAGACCTGAAGCAGTGGGAAAAGAAAGGGAAAGAGAGAAAAAAGGGAAAGAAAAAAAGAAAAAGAAAAAGATAAAGATAAAAACAAAAACAAACAAAACAAAACAACAACAACAACCAAAAAAACAGAATGTGATCAAGTATGATCAGGCTGGTATGATCAGTGCCACACACTGGATTTGGGGTGTATTTTGGTCTTTTAGAAGAAAGTGCCTCCCAAAGTTTTAAAGAAAGAAAAACTTATATATGTACAAAAATAAGGGTTGATATGATGAATGGATGGAATATGACTGTAAAGATGGAAATTATAAAAAATTTTATAAAAGGAATTGATAAGAAGTTGTTTGAAAAAAGAAAGAAGAGGATTTAAAAAAGGAAAAAAGAAAAAAATAAGGGAGAGGATGTGATCAGGCAGGGGAATAGAAAACACCATATACTAGAGATTTAGGGTATATTTTAATCTGTTAGAAGAAACTATCTCAAAATTTTAAAGAGAGAATAACTTATATATATAAGCCAAAAATATGGGTAACTACTATGAAGGGATAGAATATGACTCTAAAAATGAAAAATAATTTTTTTTTTTTAAAAAAGGGATTGATAAGATGTTGGTTGAAAAAGGGAAAAAGAAAAATTCAAAAAGAAAAAAAGAAAAAAAGACAGTTAAAAAAAATTAACTTTGAGAGACTAAAGAATCATGGTAAAAAAGCCATGAATTCTTGTGGTCATTAATTTTATGTCTCAAGTTGATTGGGCCACAGTGTCCAGCTATTTAGTCAAATGTCAGTCTTGATGTGGCTGGGAAGGTTTTTGTTTGTTTTTTTTAATGAGATTAGCATTTAAATCAGTAGATTTTGAATAGTGCAGATTACCATTTTCAATGTGGACTTTATCTCATGAGTTGAAGGCCGTAAGAGAAAAAAGCCTGAACTCCCTAAGGAAGAGGGGGTTCTGCCTCCAGACTGCCTTTGGACTTGAGCTGCAACATCAACTCTTCCCTGGGTCTCCATCCTGCTGGCTAATCCCGCAGACTTGGGACTTGCCAACATCCACAATCAGGTGAGCCAGTTCCTTAAAATAAGTCCCTCCCTCCCTCCTTCTCTCTACTCTCTCTCTCACCCTTCCTCTATCCTATTGGCTTTGTTTCTCTGGAAAACTCTGCTTCTCTGAAAAAAACGGTCCTAGGTGCAAATGTCAGCATTGTCATGGTTCCAGATGTGTTCAGCAGGCACGCATGTGGGGTTCTGTCCTAACATCATGAAGTATTTTTAAATTTCATATAAAATAATAAAACATAGGGGTGCCTGGGTTGTTCAGTCGGTTAAACGTCTGCCTTTGGCTCAGGTCATGCTCCCAGGGTCCTGGGATTGAGCCCTGCATCGCATTGGGCTCCCTTTTCCCTCTCCTTCTGCCCCTTCCCCCACTAGTGTACCCTTTCTTGCTTTATGTCTCTCTCAAATAAATAAATAAAATCTCTTAAAAAGTAATAATAATAAAACATAACGTGGGCTAAATCAGATATAATACATTTGGCTATATTTTAATTCACATAGGTAGTACTTGACCCCAAAATTCAAGAAAATGTATGGGAGAAATTTTAAATTTGAGAAAATTCTATCTACTAACTTTAGTTTTTTTCTGATTAATTTGAAAAAATAAATAATATGACCACATTTTCCTGGAAGACATTTTAATCTCATCCACAGAAATCAGGGTTTGTTGACAGCAAAGAGTTGGGGAGTACTGAATTAGGACAAGGATTCTCAAACTCACAGGGTTCCACCCCACTTACGGTCTGCAAGGCACCTAGGCAGGCAGGTGTTTTTATGCTCTCAGGTGACTGTGATGGGCAATCAGAATTGAGAATCCCTAGTTTCCAGGGCAGCATCTCACCTTACCTAGTGTGGAAGCCCTTTACACAAAGCACTTCCCAGGACACTGGAATCCTTCAAGACAGATCAGCAGCTAGGACAGGGTAAGAGCTGGGCTATTGAAAGAACCACTTCCTTTCCTCTGAGAGGAGAAATGAGAAATAGCTGACTCCTAGAAGCAGCACACAGCCCTGCTGGGGCCCAGACGTGGGCAAAAGAGCAGCTCACACTACACACCTGAGTAGGAGGTGTGCACAGAGAAAGAACAAGGAGAGCAGGGCCTCAGGACTTCTGGGTCCCCACAGCAATGTCCCTTTTGGCATGGATTGCAACAGTTAATGATTAATCACCTTTGTCCCTAAATAAGTACTTTCTCTTTGAGGATTTATTTTTTTAGTATATATTCTGGAAGTAATAAAGAATAGTTACGATATCTAGTGATTTTTTACGTGCCTGTGGGTTTAAGAAACTTTAAAAAAATGTTCATAAGGCCTCATTCCAAGTGGTTCTCAGGAATTCAATCTTGGGTACAGAATCATTGCTGTAGCCTATACATCTATACTTCTCACTCCTGCCACAGCCCAGAGTGAACTCTTCATGAAACCACAGTCAACAGCAGTGCTATTTTGCCCTAGGGGCACTTGGAGGAGGCACAGTACATTGGATTTGTGGGCAAGCAGAAACCCTGAAAAGTGGTGCTTCAGCAATACAACAAATCCCCCAGAGCAACTAAACACATTCAAGTTCTGATAAATATGAGGGTAGCTTTTTCCTTGATACCTGCAAAACAGTTTATTAATCATATTGTTTCCACTTTTAGTAATTCCTCTTACTATGGGTGGCAGGTTTATGCCATTAGACAAGTGATATGTCACACCAGAGTCTGGAGTCTGATATCTGCCTAATGGGGGATAGAGCCTTAAGTGGATGGGTGAGTAGAGAGGTGGAAAGGGGATGGTTGGATGGATGGATGGATGCGTGCACATACACACACACACCCACATACATAAGAAGAAAGAGGGATAGATTGATAGGCAGGTAGGTAGATAGATGAATTGATAGATAGCAATTGTATGACCCACAAAGAACTTCATCAGCACATGATTTCATTTAATCCTTACAATAATCCCTTTGAACAGGTATAGTTGTAATTATTCCTTTTGTAGGTTTGTAGATGAGAATAATGACATCTGTGTTAAGTAACTTGTACAAAATCACACTTCTTTTTTAATTTTTTTATTGTTAATCACCATACATTACATCTTTAGTTTTTGATGTAGTGTTCCATGATTCACTGTTTGTGCATAACACCCAGTGCTCCATGCAGAACGTGCCCTCTTTAATACCCATCACTGGGCTAACACATCCACCAACTCCCCTCCCCTCTAGAACCCTCAGTTTGTTTTTCAGAGTCCATCATCTCTCATGGTTCATCTCCCCCTCCGATTTTCCCCCCTTCATTCTTCCGCTCCTGCTATCTTCTTCTTTTACAAAATCACACCTCTTGCAAGAAACAAAGCAAGGACTCAGCCAAAGGAGTTGTTCTTTCTGCAGTACTCTCAGGAAAGGAGTCCATGTCCTAAAACTTATCTTTCCATCTCTTCCCAGATGATGTCATCTATGAATGAACTACACAGTCCACCAACAGCAGTGAGGTTTTCAATGAAATATGACTGTGAGAGATCACATGTCTGCTAATACTCACTCCAAAGGATCCATGACTCAAGTGAAGATGTTTCCTGTGGATGGTTGGCAAAGGGAGAATGAGAGAGGACAGAGCCCCAGACTTCCAAGGGTGCCTGTGTAGGAGAAAGAGGGAGGGTCTTCAGGACCAGAGGGGAGGGAAGGCCCAACCAAAAAAAACCAGAGCTGGGAGTAATGGCCTGTTCTTGATTCACATGTTCATCTGCTCCAGGCCAAGTAGAAATACAGAGGAGGTGTTTATCCATCCCTGCTTTTTCCATCCTATCCTAATGCAAGTCCTAGAGAAAGTAGAGCTGGAAACAGGATCAAAGTTCTATGATTAAATGGGAAGTTTAAGGCCAGGGCAGTGAGGATGAGGAAAATGGATAGTAAGGCAAGTGAAGATGCCATGTGATGTTCATGCTTTTCCATGAAGACACCACTAGTGTCTTCTTAGCAGCCTCCTTTGTTTGGCCTGTGGACCTTCTCCCAAAGGATTGAGAGATGGACCCACACTGTAGAGCAGACTTTTGGAGAACTATATTTGAACTCCATCACTCTACAGTTCCCATTGGTCAAGTCTCTCCCCACAGGGACTTAACTTCCCATCATTGGCATGTCTGTCACCCAGTCTTCCAAGTCTGCATGGGTGGGCACTCCTTGAAATCCAGGGCTGGGTGGTCCTGAGCAAGAGAAAGAAAAAGAATGTGATGAGAACCTCTGAGCCAGCATCCAAGAGTGGGTCTCAGCCTACTGCTGTTGTAGGTTTTATTCCTGGTGAAATGCTTCCCACACTAGAAAAAAAAAAAAAAACATGTGGATTTCATTGTCCCCAATTTCCATAATCTTTAATAGGGATTTACTTGTTTACTTAACACTTTAATTCACCAACTTTGAGTACTCAGGAGAAGTTGTGCTCATCATCTGCAGCAGAAAGTTGATGTCAAATGGGTTCCTTCTTCCCTCTGGAATTCTGTCTAGTTTCTAAAGTTTCTTCTAGTTTCCAGTTTCTCTCAGATCCTTCCATCTCTGCATACTAGAGATGCAGAAAAAGATATGTGTCTCTTTGCCTATATCTCAAAAGTGATCTCTAATATATTTTTTTAAATTGACCTGGTATTTGCCTCTCTTATTTTTCATTTTCACTTTCCCATGACACAGTAAGACCTACATGGCTTTCTTGGAATGCATATTTGTGAAGGGTTGTGTATTGCACAGCCTTCTCTGGTTTCTCCTTGTATAGCAGATCAAGTCCAGTGGCCATAGCCTGGCCCACAAGCTCTCCATGTACCACACTGGCCGGCTTCCTACCTGCCTCCACTACTCCCGTCCCCTGCAGCTCAGCTTCCCTGTACCCACCTAGGCTGCAGCTCACCACCCTAACACACCTCATGCTTTTTGATACATGTTCTGTCTGCCTCTGCCTTCTTTCCCCAACATCCCTTCTTCTCCTGGGGAAATTCTCATCCAACTCCAAACCACCCCAGGCTACCAGGTACACTGGGCAGACTCTGGATTTTGGAGGTTCGTGAACTGGTTTCAAGTCCAGGGCCCATCGAAATGTATTCCTGTTTAAGAACCTAACCTCTCTGTACCCTAGTTCCCTTGTCATGTGGGAATCATAATGTCATCCCTTTTGCATAGGAGACAATTTTTCATATATTTATGCATATCTTATACCACCTTTGTTCTGGACTATCTTTCCAAAGATGTTTGTATAGCAAACAGCTTTCAGAGATAGAGATAGTGTCTCCCTCTGTGGCAGAGGGTAGATTTGTTTCCTGACCAATATAATAAGGGTACTGTTGCAATTTGAGCAAGTCTATTAGCAACCACCTTGTAGGATTGGGGGGTTCCTGAGTTCAGGGCTCCTCAGCTATGACACAGACCTAATGTGTGTATGCAGCATACTTCTTGGCCCATCTCTGCATCACTCCCATGGAACTTTGAGGGCAAGGGGGACAGACACCATGAGTAATGAAATACTCTCTTCCTGGATTGCAGATGGATGCCTTCTTGCTGAGTCATCACATGTCTCTGACCTGGAAGTCTTGTGTCTTCTTCCAGTTTCCATGAAGAGTGGCAGGCTAACTAATTAGCTTGCAAAGAGGATAAACTTTCAGACACTTCACCATTCTTGACACCTTTCCTCTGGCTGAGGGGAGATTTTCCTACTGCCAGACAGTGTGATAGAACCTCCAGGAGCTTCTTCCTGGTTATCCTCCTAACTTAAAGACACACATGCTTCTATTGCAACATCAGTCATAGCCAGCTCTGTATCACACAGTGCCTGGTTCATGGAGCTATGAAGTAACTTTTTATGGAATAAATTAATATGCCTCAAAGATTGCTCTGCTATTGAAATCTACTACTGCCTTGTGTCTTCTCTTGCCATCATTTCTTCTCTGTTAAAAATACAATGTTTAAAAAATACATAAACATGTATGCATTCATCATTTCTTTTGAAATTTAGCCCCTGTTTTAGTCAGGGCCAAATGCTGACACAGGGTTCTTCTCTAGGCTTAAGTCAACTTAGATGGGGTTCGGAGGCTATGAACCTTCCAAAATTAAGTGAAAGTTGTGTGTATTTGTCTATTTTCCTAGGGACAAAGATTATTGCTTTTATTGGAATCACAAAGTTATCTGTGCTAGAGCCCCTGAGTTGAACACCATACATGTTAGCCATAAGTAAGGCTTTGTTGCGCTTCCTTGGAGGCTGTGCTGAGAGTAAGCCAGGTGATGTATCCTCCAGGCCTCATCATAGGGAAACCATGAAATGAAAACACAAATAAAGAAGGCTGACCATTGAAGGGAGCCAGCAAGGGAGAGGATCAAATAGGAGAGGAAAGACCCTCCCAGACCAGAGCAATTGCCAATCAAGATGGGATATGGGAACTCTACAAAAATAGCTATTTTGTTTCTGAAAACACAATATTTTAGGGGCTCCTGGGTGGTTCAGTTGGTTAAGCATCCGAATCTTTGTCTCTGGCTCAGGTCATGATATCGTGATAGTGGGACTGAGCCCCCACATTGGGCTCTGCACTGAGCACAGAGTCTGCTTCAAATTTTCTCTCCCTCCTGCTCTCTCTCTCCAATAAATAAGTAAAATCTTTTTAAAAAATTTTTAAAAATGTTAAGGGTTCTTCTAATGTATGTATAAAATGGAAGATAATATGGTATGAACCAATGTTTTAGTCTGCTTGGGCTATCATAACAAAATACCATATCTAGAGTGGTTTAAACAAGACATTTATTTTTGCACAGTTTTGGAGGCTGAAAGTCCAAGATCAAGGTGCGAGCATGGTAGGTTCCTGTAAGGACTCTCTTCCTGGATTGCAGATGGCTGCCTTCTTGCTGTGTCCTCACATGTCAATGGGGTGATGGAGCAGAAAAAGAGTAAGCTCTTTGGGGTCTCATCTTTTAAGGGGGCTAATCCCATTCATGAATTCTCCACCTAATTATCTCCACCTCCAAATACCATCCCATTAGGGGTTAGGGCTTCAAAATATGGATGGGGTGGGGCACAATTCAGTCCACAACAACTAGAAAAGTTAAAGATGCACATACACTGCTTCCTAGCAAATGCCAACGCTACATATGCCTTTGAGAAATGCCCAGGATAGGTGTACTTGATGCTCACAGCAGCACTGTCACCTGCAACCCCTAATTGCTAAAACCCAAAAGTCCCACAGCAGTAGAATGGGTAGATGCAATGAGGTGCATTCACATAATGGACACTGTGCAGAGATGAGAATAGATAAACCACATCTGTACGCATGAGCACAGAAGAATCTCACCACCAACATCAGGTGGAAAGAATTGGCTGCAGAAGAGTGCACAATGAGATCTGGTTTATATAGAGTTCAAAAATGGACCAAACTGAATATTACATTGTCTGGGAATATGCACGTGTCAGGCATGGCTACCAAGAAAACCAAGGGAACAAGTAGCCAATTTCAGAGTATTTGTTGGGAGTGGGAGTGGGGGACAGTCAGAGGAGGAAGGACACTTGGTCCAGAGGTCAATAGTATCATTGATATTCTCTGTATTAAGTATGAATTATGGAGACGCAGCAGTTTATTTCATCATTATTTTTTAAAACTATGTATATAACAATATATGTATTATCTTAGTCCATTTGGACTTTTATAACAAAATGCCATAGACTAGGTGGCTTATAAACAACAGATATTTATTTCTCACAGTTCTGGAGGCTGGAAGTCTGAGATCAGGGTGCCAACATGGTCAGGTTCTGGTGAAAATGCTCTTCCAGCTACAAACTACCAACTTTTCACTGTGTTCCTCACATGGTAGAAGAAGCGAGAGAGCTCTGTGAGGTCTCTTTGATAAGAACACTAACCCCATTCATGAGGGCTCCACCCTTGTGATCACTTTCCAAAAGCCCTGCCTCCCAATATCACACCAGAGGTTGGAATTTCAACATTTCAGGCTATAGCATATGTGTATAATATATATCTCATAGATACCACAGATAGCATATATATGTCATAACACTCTTGTATGCAGAATTCAAATTACTTAGGATGGCACTTACCTTAAAGGTTAGCATTTATTTCTGCCCAGCTGCCAGTAACAGCAGAAGCAGCAGGGGTACCTCAGCTCACACACCCTGGTCTTTGACCTGGGTGAGGTCCTAAAAAGCCAGTGATCACCATACACCTTCAGAAAAGACACCTGTAAGAGCTGCTGTGGTCCCACTGCCCAGGTTCAGAACACAGGGTGTGGAGCAGGCTCCTGCCTGCAGGAGCACTTAGCACTGTACACTTCATTGTGAGTAGCAGCCTTGGACCTGCTGCAGCGTCTGAGAACTGCCTAAGAAGTTACTAAAACTTGACACATTGGTATATCAGGAGATAGTGATGAATGAGCTTAGGGATTCAAAACTTTGAGAGGAGATCACTTAAGCCCTGTGTTCTGCCATCAAGTCTTCCTATGTGATTTTGTTTTATAAGCACTGAAGTGTCAATATGCAGTATGTCTATATACCCACAAGCAGACTCAAGGTCATCATTGTTCATGTCAGTGGCAATGTACCTGCCATCAACACATGCTTTTCTAGCTCACACCTGGCATTCTCAAGAAGTAGATTCAGGCACATGTAGACTCCCAAATAATGCCAGCTGTTGAAGAAGAGTTTCCCTTCATCTTTGGCACTATTCAACTTTTCAGAGGGTGGACGCCTTCATAATATGCCTCTGAAATGTCCAAGATTGCTCTTGAGTAGGGCTCTGTGGAGCCATGGGTAATACAGGGTTATGGTATGTACAGTTTAGAGAAGTATTACAGGTGATAGATGTTGTAAGCCCTCAGAATATAAATGCAGAATATAAACATAAATTTCAGAGGTTAAGAAACAGGACTGCTCAGACTTTGCCAGTGGATTTCAGCAGTCATATGGGATCAGTGTCCTGAGGGAGCATTTCACATACCTTCATTTTATATATACTTTTCCAGACTTTTTGATCCACCAGTTTTCCAGCCATTCATTATATATGGTATAGCTTCATGGGATTTTTTTTTTTTTTTGGTCTCTTTCTCTGTTTTCTTTTTTTCCCACCCCTCTTTTTTTTTTTTTTTTTAAGTAAACCAGGAGTCCAAAATCTTGTGTCTAGACCAGATTCTGTTATTTGCAAAGCCCTGTGACTTCAGCAAGGCACTTAACCTCTTTGAGCTTCAATCCTTCCTCTGTAAAATCAAGGCACTGGTGTATATAATCCTAATGCTCTTTGTGTTAAGTCAGTGATTCTGTGGTAAATGTAGGTGTCTGTCTTTCTGTAAATGCCAGAATGTCATGAATACAGACCTCATCTAAGATTCTGAGCAACAACAAGTGCCAAATGAGTTTAGTAAGCCAGGAAAGATGAATTAAATGGCACTTCATTCCAATGTGAAAATTACCAGAAAGTTAACTGGGCTGAAGCATTGATAATATTACCCATGCCCTCTCCATTCCTTAGGGTAAAAGCTCTACCTTATGCCTTACACAAAATTTAATTCAAGATGGGTCATAGACCTAAACATAAAAGCCAAAATTATAATGCTTCTAGAAGTAAGCTAGAAGACTATTTGTAACCTGGGGTAGGCAAATAAATCTTGGACAGCACACAAAAAGTACTAACTGATGAAAGAAAAAAATGATAAATTCAAGTTCATCAAAATTTTTTAAATGATGCTCATCAAAAAAAATTTTTTTTAAATAAAAAGACAAGACACAAACTGAGATAAAATATTTATAAAACCTATATTTGACAAAGAACTTATATCCAGAATGTATAATTTTTAAAACTCAATAATAAAGAACCTAATTTCTTTTCTTTTTTAAATTAAAAGACTTGAATAAACAGTATACAAAAGAGACTAAACAACCAATGAATATATAAATAAGTAGTCAATATCACTTTATCAGTAAAATGTCAATGGAACCACAGTGAAATATCACTTCACACCCACTAGAATGGCTAATATTGAAAAGACTGATACCTCTAAAAGTTGACAAGGATTTGGAGCATCCTGAAAACATACCGCTGGTAGGAGTATGAAATGGTGCAACCACTTTGGAAAAACAGTTCAGCTGTTTGTTAAAAAGTTATACATCCACCCTGTGACTCAGCAGTTTCACTTCCAGGTATTGATCCAAAAGAAATAAAAATATGCATTCACAGTCAGAGTTGGACATAAATATTATGTTATTCTCTAATAGCCCTAAACTGGAAAAATCCTAAATGTTTATCAGTGGGAGAGAATCAATAAACACATTGTGACACAGTCATTTAATGAAATACAGATCAGCAATAAAAAATAGAATTATTGATACATATTAACAACATGGCTGAGTACAAAAAATTATGTTGATGCACCCCAATATTCATAGCAGCAATGTCCACAATAGCCAAATTGTGGAAGGAGCCAAGATGTCCTTCCGTGATGAATGGATAAAGCAGATGTGGTTCATATATACAATGGAATATTACTCAACCATCAGAAAGGATGAATACCCACCATTTGCATTGACATGGATGGAAGTGGAGGGTATTATGCTAAGTGAAATAAGTCGATCAGAAAAACACAATTATCATATGGTTTCATGCATATGTGGAACATAAGGAATAGTGCAGAGGACAATAGGGGTAGGGGTGAAAACTGAATGGGAAGAAATCAAAGAGGAAGACAAACTATATGAGACTCTTGACTCTGAGAAACAAACTGAGGGTTGCAGAAAGGGGGGTGGGTGGTGGGATGGGGTAACTGGGTGATGGGCATTAAAGAGGGCACATGATATGATGAGCACTGGGTGTTATACTCAACTAATGAATCATTGAACATTATATCAAAGACTAATGTTGTACTATACCTTGGCTAATTGAATTTAAATTAAAAAATTAAAAAATAATTATAATTATGTTGAGAGGAAGCCAGACATTAAACTGTACATAGGCTATTATTCCAGAGTTCAAGAACAGATGAAACTACAGTAACAGAAATCAGATCAGTAATAGGGGTGCAAAGTGGAATTGAAATGGATAAGCCAGAACCTTTTGTGCTGATGGAAATGTTCTCTGTCTTGATTAGAGTGGTTACATAGTATATTAAAAATATACAAAATATATAACTATATAACTGATATATAAAAATGATGAACTATGCATTTAAAATCTGTGCATTTCGTTGTATGAAAATTATATCTTAGTAAAAATAAAAGTTGGGAGAGACAATTTAGCTCTTCCCTGATTCCATTGACAGCAACAGGACTTGAGCCTCTGCTCCAGGACCAGCGGTGAGGCAAGGGGGCAAGACCCTCAGTAGTTTTGCTAGGGAAGGCAGCCACAAGCAAGGAAAAGTTTTGAAAAGGGCATTCCACCAACCTTTTCTTCTGCTGTCAGAACCAAACCGAGTGGGTGAGCCAATTTTCACTCTAGGTGAAACTTCATAGTGGCTTCTCCAACCCAGAACTAGACTTCCAGTTAGAAGCCAGAATCCAGCTATTACAGCTCAGCTCCCAGGAGCAGAGGAAGCCTTAGAGCAGATGGAGTGCAAGCTCTGAAGTCAGGCTGCCCCGGCTCCCACTCTCAGCCTCAGCTGCCCCGGATACCGCCTCCTGACCACCTCCTTCCTCACCACAAGTGGAGTGGGAGACCTCACCTCTAAGGGCTTGTGTAGGGTTGTGGATAACTAGGTAAAATGCCCCACAGCTTTGGAGCTCAGGGCAATATAGCTTTTGTTTGTACTAGACAGTTCTTTTTGCAGTTTTCCCTCAGTTTTCTACATGTGGTTTTTGTCAGCATCATCTTCTCTTCCTCCTCTCACTCACTTTCTCCTCCCTCCTGTCTTTCTTCTTTAACTGTAGCTCCCAGAGGCATTCAGCATACCATTTTAATAAAACAAATAGATGGTGCTGTACCTGGATTTGGTTCTAAAAGTTGAAGTGTGAAAAAGACTTTGTATAAGACAGAGCAGTTAAGATAAAGGAAGAAGGACTTATCTTTAACTTTCATAGGAATTTCTTTTCCTAGTCATTAAATTCAATTCAGAAAATGTCAACTGCATAACTACTCTACCTTGGGCACTGTGCTAGCTTCTGGGAAACAAAAAGGAATAGGATATATTCCATTCCCTCTTAGAGCTCTCAGGCTGGTGTGTCACAATAGCCTTCAAAGCTTCTAGAATGGGCTTATGGTGAAGAAAATTGTATGTACATTGTGTTTTCTCCCCCCAATAGATCCATTATATAAACCCAGATTTTCATATTTTGAATTTGTTTAAAAGTAAAAACAACCCACTTGATGGAGTCTTAGACTATGGATTTCTGGAAGTAATTTAGTTGTCGATCAGCAAAATTGGATGGAATAAAAACTTTTGAAAAGAGGCTTTAAGATGGTACTTACTAGGGAGTCTTTATGCACTTGGCAAGTTCTTTGTGTGCTGATGGTGAAAAGACATTGATCTTGCGGAAGTTACTTCTGAGAAGAGGCCACAGTCAGGAAATACTTCATACAATTGAATATAATACAATATAAAATGAAAGGTACCATATTAGGTGTGCACAAGGAGCTATGGGAGCATGAGGGAAACCATAAGTGTCCACAGGAACCTCAAGGGGAGATAAGATGTGAAAGATGAAAGGCACTTTGCCAGAGGAGAAGGGAATGAGACTAATATACATTTCAGACAGTGGGAACTAAAGTGAGAGATATGAATGATTTACTGACAAAGATTCTCTCAACCAAACTCGAATTAGGCAACTCTGAGCTCTCTTTCAATGAAGCCCCATCCTTGGCATGTCTGCAAGAGCCCAATTTTTGTATGAATTGAGCTGAGTCAGTTTAGCTGCAATCTTCTGCCCTCAACGTCTGATATCTGATTACCCTTAATATCTGACCAAATTCCTCATCCCCTGCCATCCCCCAGGTAATGTCTGATCACTCTGGCCTGCCTTCAGCAAAAATCCTGTGAGATCAGTTTGGCCAGAATCTCCTCTTACCCATGATGTTTCCTCTTAGGAACTTCCACACAATGACTCTCACCAGGTTCCTTGGCTATAGACGTCCATTTGCCCATGCTGTATTTGAAATTGAGCCTGGTTCTATAATGAGGTCTCATTTCCCCTACTGCAACTATTCCTGAGTAAAATCTGTTTTTACTCCTTTAATTTCTATCCAGCTCTGGTGTTTTTTTGACATTGTCTGTCAGACAGGCTAGGCTATGCCAAGTAACAAACAATGCTAAGATTGCAAGGGCTAAAAAAAACAAGGTTTATATATTACTTATGCTAATGTCCATTTTTACTGATAGCAGGTTCTGCTGCATGATGTCTCTCTCATGGTCTCAGGAGACAAAACCCTAATTTCTAGCACTGTGGTCACCATCCCTGGGGAGAAGAACGTGATGATTCACATACTGTTCTTAAAGACTTCTTTGCGTAGGTGACTCATGTCCCTTTACTCACATTTCATTATCCAAGGCAGTCATATGGTCATACCTATCTTCAAAGGAGTGGGGTTATGCAGAGTCATTATATAGACAGGAGGAAAAATCCTGAAGTTTACTGACCCTTTATATATGTTTGATGTAGCAGGGATGACTCAAAACCAAAGAAGGTGAAATTATGAAGAGCCTTGTGGGCCACAATTAAAAGTTTGGACCTTGAGCTATGGAATGTCTCCTTTAAGCAGGAAAGAGACACAAGGCATTTTGAGTTTCAGAAAGACAATTCTAGTGGTGATGTGAAGAAGGTCTTGGTGACTGCAGACGGGAAGAAGCTACTGCATCAATTGTGGTGTTAAGCAGAATCAAAGAAGTGATATGAATTTGAGAAGTATTTCTAAGGTAAAATGAATGGAATTTGGTGAATAACTTGCTCTGGGAGGTGAGAGAGAGAGAGAGGACTCCAGGATAGTGTGGAGTTAAAGGTGGGAATTGAAGTGGTTGATTTCATGACTAAGATCAACATTAGAGCAGAGTAGAGGAGTTAGAGAGGAGAGGAGCACATTCTGGAAAATTTTGGGTTTAAAATGTCTGGGGGGCATCCAAGACATCATGTCCCTCCTGATATCATGTCCAGATCAAGCAATAGGGTGAAAGTTACCTACCTTACAAGGGTGCCAAAGTGTTGTCAGTAGATGAGAAGCCCCACAAAGAGGGGACAGAATGAGAGAAAACTCAGGAAGAAAGCTGGAAGAGAAGGGGAGGCACAATGGGAGGTCAGGGGCAGGACTTGCCAGGATGCTGAGGGGAACAAGTCTTCTAAGAAGTAGATTTCACCCAGCCCTGGGAAATGCTGGGTAGTCAGGTAAGCAGAACCTGAAAAAGAGACATCCATTTGAACAATTAGAAGTTATTGGGGATATTTACAAGAGCAATTTCAGTGTGGAGATGGGGTCAGACATTGCCAAAGCTCAAAGATACTTCAAAGAACTTGGGATAAGTTCGTTTTTCTACTCAGAAATTCCCTTGTTCTCTTATTCTCCAAAATCAGCTCAAGGAGAAACTCTCTCAAAAATTTTCCTTAATGTTCTTCTTTCCAAACCACTTCCACCCGCTTTCCCTAAGCTAGTTTCTTCTGGGGGGTTCCTGCATACATCATGTGCACCATGTAATTTCACACTGCTCTGGAACAATTTTCTTATGTGGTTCCTTATGTGGTCCATTTGCTTTCCTCTGGTTCCTCTGCTGGGCCATAAATAGGGGGTGTGTTGCATTCGTCTTTGCAAACATAATGTCTCAGAGGAAAATTTTAGAAATTTAACATAATGAAGAGAAAGTTACAGCCATCACTTTGTTCTCTATACTTAAGAGTCTGTTCCTTGGTTTATCTCTCTTTCTTTTTATCTTTGCTCATTTGCTTTGTTTCTTAAATTCTACATATAAATGAGATCATATGGTATTTCTCTTTCTCTAACTGACTTATTTCACTTAGCATTCTAGTCTCTAGCTCTGTCCATGCTGTTACAAATGGTAAGATTTTATACTTTTTTTATATTTTATTATATTTATTTATTTATTTATTCTTATGTTAATCCCCATACATTACATCATTAGTTTTAGATGTAGTGTTCCATGATTCATTGTTTGTCCATAACACCCAGTGCTCCATGCAGAACGTGCCCTCCTAAATACCCACCACCAGGCCAACCCATCCTCCCACCCCCCTCCCCCCGAGAACCCTCAGTTTGTTTTTCAGAGTCCAGCGTCTCTCATGGTTCAACTACCCCTCCGATTTCCCCTGCTACATTCTTCCCCTCCTGCTACCTACTTCTTCTTTTTTTTTCTTAACATATATTGCATTATTTGTTTCAGAGGTACAGATCTAAGATTCAACAGCCTTGCAAAATTCACAGCGCTTACCAGAGCACATACCCTCCCCAGTGTCTATCACCCAGTCACCCAATCCCTCCCACCCCACCCCCCATTCCAGCAACCCTCAGTTTGTTTCCTGCCATTAAGAATTCCTCATATCAGAGTTCAGAATCATCACTTTAAAGATACCAGCTGGGCTTGAAAAAAATATGGAAGTTATTAGAGAAACCCTTTCTGGAGAAGGAAAAGAAATAAATCCAACCAAGTAGAAATAAAAAAGGCTATTAATGAGCTGTAATCAAAAATGGGGGCGCTAACTGCTAGAATAAATGAGGCAGAAGAGAGAATCAGCAATATAGAAGACGAAATGATGGAAAATCAAGAAGCTGAGAAAAAGAGAGATAAACAACTACTGGATCACGCGGGCAGAATTCGAGAGATAAGCGATACCATAAGATGAAACAACATTAGAATAATTGGGATCCCAAAAGAAGAAGAAAGAGAGAGAGGGGCAGAAGGTATAATGGAGCAAATTATAGCAGAGAACTTCCCTAATTTGGGAAAGGAAACAGGCATCAAACTCCAGGAAGCACAGAGAACCCCTCTCAACTTCAATAAAAATAGGTCAAAACCCCGAAATCTAATAGTAAAACTTACGAGTCTCATAGACAAAGAGAAAATCCTCAAGGCAGCTCGGGAGAAGAGATCTGTAAAGTACAAGGGTAGAAACATTAGATTGGCGACAGACCTATCCACAGAGACCTGGCAAGCCAGAAAGGACTGGCAGGATATATTCAGAGCACTAAATGATAAAAATATGCAGCCAAGAATACTCTATCCAACTAGGCTGTCATTGAAAATTGAAGGAGAGATAAAAAGCTTCCAGGACAAACAAAAACTAAAGGAATTTGCAAACACAAAACCAGCCCTACAGGAAATCTTGAAAGGGGTCCTCTAAGCAAAGAGAGACCCTAAAAGCAACATAGACCAGGAAGGAAAACAGACAATATACAGTAAGTCACCTTACAGGCAATACAATGGCACTAAATTCCTATCTTCCAAAAGTTACACTGAATGTAAATGGGCTAAATGCCCCAATCAAAAGACACAGGCTATCAAACTGGATTAAAAAACAAGACCCATTGATATGCTGTCTGCAAGAGACTCATTTTAGACCCAAAGACACCCCCAGATTGAAAGTGAGGGGGTGGAAAACCATTTACCATGCTAATGGACACCAAAAGAAAGCTGGGGTGGCAATGCTTATATCAGACAAATTAGATTTTAAACCAAAGACTGTAATAAGAGATGAGGAAAGACATTATATCCTACTTAAAGGATCTATCCAACAAGAAGATCTAACAATTGTAAATATCTATGCCCCTAACATGGGAGCAGCAAATTATATAAGGCAATTAATAACAAAAGCAAAGAAACACATCGACAACAATACAATAATAGTGGGGGACTTTAACAGCCCCCTCACTGAAATGGACAGATGGTCTAAGCAAAAGATCAACAAGGAAATAAAGACTTTAAATGACACACTGGACCACATGGACTTCACAGACGTATTCAGAACATTCGACCACAAAGCAACGGAATACACGTTCTTCTCTAGTGCCCATGGAACATTCTCCAGAATACATCACATCCTAGGTCATAAATCAGGTCTCAACTGGTACCAAAAGATTGGGATCATTCCCTGCCTATTTTCAGACCACAATGCTTTCAAACTAGAACTCAATCACAAGAGGAAAGTCAGAAAGAACTCAAATACATGGAGGCTAAAGAGCATCCTACTGAAGAATGAATGGGTCAACCAGGAAATTAAAGAATTAAAAAAATACATGGAAACCATTGAAAATGAAAACACAACTGTTCAAAATCTTTGGGATGCAGCAAAGGCAGTCCTAAGAGGAAAGTATATAGCAATACAAGCCTTTCTCAAGAAACAAGAAAGGTCTCAAGTACACAACGTAACCCTACACCTAAAGGAGCTGGAGAAAGAACAGCAAATAAAGCCTAAACCCAGCAGGAGAAGAGAAATCATAAAGATCAGAGCAGAAATCAATGAAATAGAAACTAAAACACAGTAGAACAGATCAACGAAACTAGGAGCTGGTTCTTTGAAAGAATTAACAAGATTGATAAACCCCTGGCCAGACTTATCAAAAAGAGAAGAGAAATGACCCAATGAAAGAGGGGAGATCACAACCAACACCAAAGAAATACAAACAATGATAAGAACATATTCTGAGCAACTCTATGCCAGCAAATTAGATAACCTGGAAGAAATGGAGGCATTCCTAGAGATGTATCAACTACCAAAACTGATCCAGGAAGAAATACAAAACCTGAACAGACCTATAACCACTAAGGAAATTGAAGCAGTCATCAAAAATCTCCCAACAAACAAAAGCCCAGGGCCAGATGGCTTCCCAGGGGAATTCTACCAAATATTTCAAGAAGAATTAATACCTATTCTTCTGAAACTGTTCCAAAAAATAGAAATGGAAGGAAAACTTCCAAACTCATTTTATGAGGCCAGCAATACCTTGATCCAAAACCAAAGACCCAACCAAAAAAGCGAATTAAAGACCAATATCCCTGATGAACATGGATGCAAAAATTCTCACCAAAATACTAGCCAATACGATCCAACAATACATTAAAAGGATTATTCACCACGACCAAGTGGGATTTCTCCCTGGGCTGCAAGGTTGGTTCAACATTCGCAAATCAACGTGATACAATACATTAACAAAAGAAAGAACAAGAATCATATGATCCTCTCAATAGATGCAGAAAAAGCTTTTCACAAAGTACAGCATCCTTTCTTGATCAAAACTCTTCAGAGTAGAGGCATAGAGGGTACATACCTCAATATCATAAAAGCCATCTATGAAAAACCTACAGCGAATATCATTCTCAATGGGGAAAAACTGAGAGCTTTCCCCCTAAGGTCAGGAACGCGGCAGGGACGTCCACTATCACCATTGCTAATCAACATAGTATTGGAAGGCCTAGCCACAGCAATCAGACAAGAAAAAGAAATCAAAGGCATCCAGATCGGCAAAGAAGAAGTCAAACTCTCACTCTTTGCAGATGATATGATACTTTATGTGGAAAACCCCAAAGACTCCACCCCCAAACTGCTAGAACTCATACAGGAATTCAGTCAAGTGGCAGGATATAAAATCAATGCACAGAAATCAGTGGCATTCCTATACACCAACAACAAGACAGAAGAAAGAGAAATGAAGGAGTCGATCCCATTTACAATTGCACCCAAAACCATAAGATACCTAGGAATAAATCTAACCAAAGAGACAAAGGATCTGTACTCAGAAAACTATAAAATACTCATGAAAGAAATTGAGGAAGACACAAAGAAATGGAAAAACGTTCCATGCTCATGGATTGGAAGAACAAATATTGTGAAGATGTCAATGCTACCTAGAGCAATCTACACATTCAATACAATCCCCATCAAAATACCACCCACTTTTTTAAAAGAAATGGAACAAATAGTCCTAAAATTTGTATGGAACCAGAAAAGACACTGCATAGCCGGAGGAAAGTTGAAAAAGAAAAGCAAAGCCAGCAGCATCACAATTCTGGACTTCCAGCTCTATTACAAAGCTGTCATCATCAAGACAGTATGCTACTGGCACAAAAACAGACACATAGATCAATGGAACACAATAGAGAGCCCAGAAATGGACCCTCAACTCTATGGTCAACTCATCTTTGACAAAGCAGGAAAGAATGTCCAATGGAACAAAGACAGTCTCTTCAACAAATGGTGTTGGGAAAATTGGATAGCCACATGCAGAAGAATGAAACTGGACCATTTCCTTACACCACACACAAAAATAGACTCCAAATGGTTGAACGACCTCAATGTGAGACAGGAGTCCATCCAAATCCTAAAGGAGAACACAGGCAGCAACCTCTTGGACCTCAGCCGAAGCAATTTCTTCCTAGAAACATCGCCAAAGGCAAGGGAAGCAAGGGCAAAAATGAACTCTTGGGTCTTCATAAAGATAAAAAGCATTTGCAAAGCAAAGGAAACAGTCAACAAAACCAAAAGACAACCGACAGAATGGGAGAAGATATTTGCAAATGGCAAATCAGATAAAGGGCTAGTATCCAAAATCTATATAGAACTCACCAAACTCAACACCCAAAGAACAAAGAACCCAATCAAAAAATGGGCAGAAGACATGAACAGACATTTTTCCAAAGAAGACATCCAAATGGCCAAGAGACACATCAAAAAGTGCTCAATATCGCTCGGCATCAGGGAAATCCAAATAAAACCCTCAATGAGATATCACCTCACACCAGTCAGAATGGCTAAAATTAATAGGTCAGGAAACGACAGATGTTGGGGGGGATGCGTTGAAAGGGGAACCCTCCTACACTGTTGGTGGGAATGCAAGCTGGTGCAGCCACTCTGGAAAACTGTATGGAGGTTCCTCAAAAAGTTGAAAATAGAGCTACCACATGATCCAGCAATTGCACTACTGGGTATTTACCCCAAAGATACAAAAGTAGGGATCCGAAAGGGTACATGCACCCCGATGTTTATAGCAGCAATGTCCACAATAGCCAAACTGTGGAAAGAGCCAAGATGTCCATCGACAGATGAATGGATAAAGAAGAAGTGGTATATATATACAATGGAATATTATGCAGCCATCAAAAGGAATGAGATCTTGCCATTTGCAATGACGTGGATGGAACTGGAGGGTATTATGTTGAGTGAAATAATTCAAAAAGAGAAAGACATGTATCATATGATCTCACTGATATGAGGATTCTTTTTTTTTTTTTAAAGATTTTATTTATTTATTTGAGACAGAGAGAATGGGAGACAGAGAGCATGAGAGGGAGGAGGGTCGGGGGTGAAGCAGACTCCCTGCCGAGCAGGGAGCCCGATGTGGGACTTGATCCCAGGACTCCAGGATCATGACCTGAGCCGAAGGCAGTCGCTTAACCAACTGAGCCACCCAGGCGCCCCTGATATGAGGGATTCTTAATTGCAGGAAACAGACTGAGGGTTGCTGGAGTGGGGAGTGAGGTGGGAGGGATGGGGTCACTGGGTGATAGACACTGGGGAGGGTATGTGCTCTGGTAAGAGCTGTGAATTGTGCAAAGCTGTTGAATCTCAGATCTGTACCTCTGAAACAAATAATGCAATATATGTTAAGAAAAAAAGAAGAAGAAGGTAGCAGGAGGGGAAGAATGAAGCGGGGGAAATCGGAGGGGTAGACGAACTGTGAGAGACGATGGACTCTGGAAAACAAACTGAGGGTTCTAGAGGGGAGGGGGGTGGTAGGATGGGTTAGCCTGGTGGTGGGTGTTGAGAGGGCACATTCTGCATGGAGCACTGGGTGTTATGCACAAACAATGAATCATGGAACACTTCATCTAAAACTAATGATGTAATGTATGGGGATTAACATAAGAATAAAAAATAAGGAATTCCTCATATCAGTGAGGTCATATGATACATGTCTTTCTCTTTTTGACTTATTTCGCTCAATATAATACCCTCCAGTTCCATCCACGTCATTGCAAATGGCAAGATCTCATTCCTTTAGATGGCTGCATAATATTCCACTGTGTATATATACCACTTCTTCTTTATCCATTCATCTGTCGATGGACATCTTGGCTCTTTCCACATTTTGGCTATTGTGGACATTGCTGCTATAAACATCGGGGTGCATGTACCCTTTCGGATCCCTACTTTTGTATCTTTGGGGTAAATACCCAGTAGTGCAATTGCTGGGTCATAGGGTAGCTCTATTTTCAACTTTTTGAGGAACCTCCATACAGTTTTCCAGAGTGGCTGCACCAGCTTGCATTCCCACCAACAGTGTAGGAGGGTTCCCCTTTCTCCGCATCCCCACCAACATCTGTCGTTTCCTGACTTGTTCATTTTAGCCATTCTGACTGGTGTGAGGTGGTATCTCATTGAGGTTTTGATTTGGATTTCCCTGATGCCGAGCGATGTTGAGCACTTTTTCATGTGTCTGTTGGCCATTTGGATGTCTTCTTTGGAAAAATGTTCATGTCTTCTGCCCATTTCTTGATTGGATCATTTGTTCTTTGGGTGTTCAGTTTGATGAGTTCTTTATAGATTTTGGATACTAGCCCTTTATCTGATACATCATTTGCAAATATCTTCTCCCATTCTGTCAGTTGTCTTTTTGTTTTGTTGACTGTTTCCTTTGCTTTGCAAAAGCTTTTTATCTTGATGAAGTCCCAATAGTTCATTTTTGCCCTTGCTTCCCTTGCCTTTGGCGATGTTTCTATGAAGAAGTTGCTGCAGCTGAGGTCCAAGAGGTTGCTGCCTCTGTTCTCCTTTAGGATTTGGATGGACTCCTGTCTCACATTGAGGTCTTTCAACCATTTGGAGTCTATTTTTGTGTGTGGTGTAAGGAAATGGTCCAGTTTCATTCTTCTGCATGTGGCTATCCAATTTTCCCAACACCATTTGTTGAAGAGACTGTCTTTGTTCCATTGGACATTCTTTCCTGCTTTGTCAAAGATGAGTTGACCATAGAGTTGAGGGTCCATTTCTGGGCTCTCTATTGTATTCCATTGATCTATGTGTCTGTTTTTGTGCCAGTAGCATACTGTCTTGATGATGACAGCTTTGTAATAGAGCTGGAAGTCCGGAATTGTGATGCTGCCGGCTTTGCTTTTCTTTTTCACCATTCCTCTGGCTATGCGGGGTCTTTTCTGGTTCCATACAAATTTTAGGACTATTTGTTCCATTTCTTTTTAAAAAGTGGGTGGTATTTTGATGGGGATTGTATTGAATGTGTAGATTGCTCTAGTTAGCTTTGACATGTTCACAATATTTGTTCTTCCAATCCATGAGCATGGAACATTTTTCCATTTCTTGGTGTCTTCCTCAATTTCTTTCATGAGTATTTTATAGTTTTCTGAGTACAGCTCCTTTGTCTCTTTGGTTAGATTTATTCCTAGGTATCTTATGGTTTTGGGTGCAATTGTAAATGGGATCGACTCCTTCATTTCTCTTTCTTCTGTCTTGTTGTTGGTGTATAGGAATGCCACTGATTTCTGTGCATTGATTTTATATCCTGCCACTTGACTGAATTCCTGTATGAGTTCTAGCAGTTTGGGGGTGGAATCTTTGGGGTTTTCCACATAAAGTATCATATCATCTGCAAAGAGTGAGAGTATGACTTCTTTTTGCCGATCTGGATGCCTTTGTTTTTTTTTTTTATCTGATTGCTGTGCCTAGGACTTCCAATACTATGTTGAATAGCAGTGGTGATAGTGGACATCCCTGCCGCGTTCCTGACCTTAGGGGGAAAGCTCTCAGTTTTTCCCCATTGAGAATGATATTTGCTTTAGGTTTTTCATAGATGCCTTTTATGATATTGAGGTATGTACCCTCGATCCCTATACTCTGAAGAGTTTTGATCAAGAAAGGATGCTGGGGGCGCCTGGGTGGCTCATTAGTTAAGCCTCTGTCTTCCGCTCAGGTCATGATCCCGGGGTCCTGGGATGGAGCCCCGTGTCGGGCTCCCTGCTCCACGGGAGGCCTGCTTCTCCCTGTACCACTCCCTCTGCTTGTATTCCCTCTCTCGCTGTGTCTCTGTAAAATAAATAAATAAATAAAATCTTTAAAAAAAAAAAAAAGAAAGGATGCTGTACGTTGTCAAAAGCTTTTTCTGCATCTATTGAGAGGATCGTATGATTCTTGTTCTTTCTTTTGTTAATGTATTGTATCACATTGATTGATTTGCGGATGTTGAACCAACCTTGCAGCCCAGGGAGAAATCCCACTTGGTCGTCGTGAATAATCCTTTTAATGTACTGTTGGATCCTATTGGCTAGTATTTTGGTGAGAATTTTTGCATCCATGTTCATCAGGGATATTGGTCTGTAATTCTCCTTTTTGGTTGGGTCTTTGTCTGGTTTTGGGATCAAGGTATTGCTGGCCTCATAAAATGAGTTTGGAAGTTTTCCTTCCATTTCTATTTTTTGGAACAGTTTCAGAAGAATAGGTATTAATTCTTCTTGAAATGTTTGGTAGAATTCCCCTGGGAAGCCATCTGGCCCTGGGCTTTTGTTTGTTGGGAGATTTTTGATGACTGCTTCAATTTCCTTAGTGGTTATAGGTCTGTTCAGGTTTTGTATTTCTTCCTGGATCAGTTTTGGTAGTTGATATATCTCTAGGAATGCCTCCATTTCTTCCAGGTTATCTAATTTGCTGGCATAGAGTTGCTCATAATATGTTCTTATCATTGTTTGTATTTCTTTGGTGTTGGTTGTGATCTCTCCTCTTTCATTCATGATTTTGTTGATTTGGGTCATTTCTCTTCTCTTTTTGATAAGTCTGGCCAGGGGTTTATCAATCTTGTTATATCTTTCAAAGAACCAGCTCCTAGTTTCGTTGATTTGTTTTACTGTTCTTTTAGTTTCTATTTCATTGATTTCTGCTCTGATCTTTATGATTTCTCTTCTGCTGGGTTTAGGCTTTATTTGCTGTTCTTTCTCCAGCTCCTTTAGGTGTAGGGTTACGTTGTGTACTTGAGACCTTTCTTGTTTCTTGAGAAAGGCTTGTATTGCTATATACTTTCCTCTCAGGACTGCCTTTGGTGCATCCCAAAGATTTTGAACAGTTGTGTTTTCATTTTCATTGGTTTCCATGTATTTTTTTAATTCTTCTTTAATTTCCTGGTTGATCCATTCATTCTTCAGTAGGATGCTCTTTAGCCTCCATGTATTTGAGTTGTTTCCAACTTTCCTCTTGTGACTGAGTTCTAGTTTCAAAGCATTGTGGTCTGAAAATATGCAGGGAATGATCCCAATCTTTTGGTACCAGTTGAGACCTGATTTATGACCTAGGATGTGATGTATTCTGGAGAATGTTCCATTGGCCCTAGAGAAGAACGTGTATTCCGTTGCTTTGTGGTGGAATGTTCTGAATAAGTCTGCGAAGTCCATTTGGTCCAGTGTGTCATTTAAAGTCTTTATTTCCTTGTAGATCTTTTGCTTAGACCATCTGTCCATTTCAGTGAGGGGGGTGTTAGAGGCCCCCACTATTATTGTATTGTTGTGAATGTGTTTCTTTGCTTTTGTTATTAATTGCCTTATATAATTGGCTACTCCCATGTTAAGGGCATAGATATTTATAATTGTTAGATCTTCTTGTTGGATAGATCCTTTAAGTAGGATATAATGTCCTTCCTCATCTCTTATTACAGCCTTTGGTTTAAAATCTAATTTGTCTGATATAAGCATTGCCACCCCAGCTTTCTTTTGGTGTCCATTAGCATGGTAAATGGTTTTCCACCCCCTCACTTTCAATCTGGGGGTGACTTTGGTTCTAAAATAAGTCTCCTGCAGACAGCATATCGATGGGTCTTGTTTTTTAATCCAGTCTGATAGCCTGTGTCTTTTGATTGGGGCATTTAGCCCATTTACATTCAGGGTAACTTTTGAAAGATAGGAATTTAGTGCCATTGTATTGCCTGTAAGGTGACTGTTACTGTATATTGTCTGTTTTCCTTTCTGGTCTATGTTGCTTTTAGGCTCTCTCTTTGCTTAGAGAACCCCTTTCAAGATTTCCTGTAGGGCTGGTTTTGTGTTTGCAAATTCCTTTAATTTTTGTTTGTCCTGGAAGTTTTTTATCTCTCCTTCAATTTTCAATGACAGCGTAGCTGGATATAGGATTCTTGGCTGCATATTTTTCTCATTTAGTGCTCTGAATATATCCTGCCAGTCCTTTCTGGCCTGCCAGGTCTCTGTGGATAGGTCTGTTACCAATCTAATGTTTCTACCCTTGTAGGTTACATATCTCTTCTCCCTAGCTGCTCTCAGAATGTTCTATTTGTCTATGAGACTCGTAAGTTTTACTATTAGATGTTGGGGTGTTGACCTATTTTTATTGATTTTGAGAGGGGTTCTCTGTGCTTCCTGGATTTTCATGCCTGTTTCCTTCCCCAAATTAGGGAAGTTCTCTGCTATAATTTGCTCCCTTATACCTTCTGCCCCTCTCTCTCTTTCTTCTTCTTCTGGGATCCCAATTATTCTAATGTTGTTTCGTCTTATGGTATCGCTTATCTCTTGAATTCTGCCCTCGTGATCCAGTAGTTGTTTATCTCTCTTTTTCTCAGCTTCTTGATTTTCCATTATTTGGTCTTCTATATTACTGATTCTCTCTTCTGCCTCATTTATCCTATCAGTTAGCACCCCCATTTTTGATTGCACCTCATTCATAGCCTTTATGATTTCTGCTTGGTTAGATTTTAGCTCTTTTACTTCTGCAGAAAGGGCTTCTCTAATAACTTCCATATTTTTTCAAGCCCAGCTAGTATCTTTAAAGTGATGTTTCTGAACTCTAGATCTGACACTACTAATGTCCATATTGAGTAGGTCCCTGGCAGTCGGTACTACCTCTTGTTCTTTTTGTTGAGTTGATTTTTTCCATCTTGTCATTTTGTGCAGAGGAGAATAGATGAATGAGAGAACAAAATGCTAGCAGAGTAACAGCGTCCCTGGAAAATATTCTCTAAACAAATCAGAAAAGACCTGAAGCAGTGAAAAAAGAAATGGAATGAACGAAAAAGGAAAAAGAAAAAAAAGAAAAAGATAAAGATAAAAACATACAAAAACAAACAAAACAAAACAACAACAACAACAAAACCCAGAATGTGATCAAATATGATCAGGCTGGTATATAGATCAGTGCCACACACTAGATTTGGGCTGTATTTTGGTCTGTTAGTAGAAAGTTCCTCCCAAAATTTTAAAGAAAGAAAAACTTACATATGTACAAAAATAAGGGTTGATATGAAGAAGGGATGGAATATGACTGTAAAGATGGATATTATAAAAAAATTTTATAAAAGGAATTGACAAGAAGTTGTTTGAAAAAAGAAAGAAGAGGATTTAAAAAAGAAAAAAGAAAAAAAAAGGGAGAGAATGTGATCAGGCAGGAGAGTAGAAAAAAACATATACTAGAGATTTAGGGTATATTTTAATCTGTTAGAAGAAACTATCTCAAAATTTTAAAGAGAGAACATCTTATATATATATGCCAAAAATACGGGTAACTAGTATGAAGGGATAGAATATGACTCTAAAAATGAAAAGTAAAAATGATTTTTTAAAAAAACGGATTGATAAGATGTTGGTTGAAAAAGGGAAAAAGAAAAATTCAAAAAGAAAAAACAGTTAAAAAAATTAAGTTTGAAAGACTAATGAATCATAGTAAAAAAGCCATGAATTCTATGTGCAGTATTCTCCTACCGCTGGAGTTCAGCCGTTCTCATTGATAGGTAAACTTGGTCTTGGCTGGCTGTTCTCGCTGATCTTCTGGGGAGGGGCCTGTTGCCATGGTTTCCAAATGTCTTTGCCGGAGGCGGAATTGCCCCGCCCTTGCCCCCTCCCAGCTAAGTAATCTGCTCGGGTTTGCTCTCCGGAGCTTTTGTTCCCTGCGAGCTTTCCGTACAGCTTTGGAGGCGGAGAGTGAAAATGGCGGCCTCCCAATCTCCACCCCGGAGGAGCTGAGATCTCAGGGCCCTGCTCCTCAGTGAGCCCCCAGAGAAAAGCCATCAGTCACTCCTGTCTCCCCGGTCTCTGGCTGTACTCCGTGCTCACCTGGCCTGTGACTGTGCATTTCTATCTCTGGCACCCGACCCCGGGTGGAGTCTCCAAACCCATCAGATCCCTGTGGTGCACTCCCACGCGGCTCCTCCTGGGGGAGGAAGGTGAGTCTCCCTGATCTGCCACTTGTTGGGTCCCTGCTGGAGCAGCAGTGGCCCGACTGTGCGGCGGATCACGGTTTATGTCAACCCGGAGCTGAGAGCCCGTGCCTGGGCTCCGCCCCTGAGCCGGCTTACCTGCTCCGTTACCTGGGAGCCCTGCCACACTCAGGCACCCCTGGTCTTTCTGTGACCCTGAGGGTCCTGAGACCACACTGTCCCGCGAGGTTTCCACCCCCCGCTTAGCCACCAGAGTGACGTCCCTCAGCAGAGGAGACTTTTTGAAGTTCCGATTTTGTGCTCCGTGGTTCTATCCCTTGCCAGAAGCGGCCGACGGAGGCCCCTCCCCCGCCATCTATCCTCCCAAATATCACCTAGGATTCACTTCTCCACACGTCCTACCTTCCAGAAAGTGGTCGCTTTTTTGATGAGAGAGTTGTTGCTATTCTTTTCTTCGATCTCCTATTGAGTTTGTAGGTGTTCAGAATGGTTTGATCCCTATCCAGCTGAATTCCTGAGAGGAGACAAAATCAGGTCTCTTACTCCTCTGCCATCTTTCTCCGCCCCCAAGATTTTATTCTTTTTTTATGGCTGAATAATATACGTGTGTATACACACACACACCCCACATTTTTTTATCCATTCATCTATCGGTGCACACTTGGGCTGCTTCCATAGTTTGGCTATTGTAAATAATGCTGCAGTAAACATAGGGGTGCATGTATCCCTTTGAATTAGTGTTTTTGAATTGGGTAAATATCCAGTAGTATGATTACTGAATCATAGGGTAGTTCTATTTTTAATTTTTTGAGGAACCTGCATACTGTGTTCCACAATGGCTGCACACAGTTCACATTCCTAACAACAGTGTAGGAGTGTTCCTTTTTCTCCACATCCTTGCCAACACTTGCTGTTTCTTCTGTTTTTTATTTTAGTCATTTCTGACACGTGTGAGGTGACATCTCATTGTGCTTTTGATTTGTATTTCCCTAATGTTGAGTGGTTTGAGCGTCTTTTTTTTTTTTTTCAGAGATGGGCAGAGGGAGAGGGAGAGAGAGAATCTTAAGCAGGCTCCATGCACAGGGCAGAGTCCAATATGGGGCTCAATCTCACAACCCTGAGATTATGACCTGAGCTGAAATCAAGAGTCAGATGTTTAAATGACAGAGCCACCCAGGCATCCTGAACATCTTTTCATGTGGCTGTTGGCCATCTGGATGTCTTCTTTGGAGAAATGTCTGCTCATGTCTTCTGCCCATTTTTTAATTGGATTATTTGTTTTTTTGAGTGTTGAGTTGTTTATATATTTTAGAGACTAATCCTTTATTGGACATAGCATTTGCAAATATCTTCTCCCATTCCATAGATTGCCTTTAAATTTTGTTGATTGTTTCCTTTGCTGTGCAGGAACTTTATATTTTGGTATAGTCCCAATAGTTTATTTTTGTTTTTATTTGCCTTGCCTCAGGAGACATAACTAGAAAAATGTTGCAATGGCTGATGTCAGAAAAAATACTGCCTGTGTCTTCTTCAAGGATTTTTATGGTTTCCGGTCTCATATTTAGGTCTTTAATGCATTTTAAGTTTATTTTTGTATATAGTTAAAGAAAGTGGTTACCAGAGGGGAGGCAGGTGGGGGGATGGGTGAAATAGATGATGGGGATTAAAGAATACACTTATCCTAAACTATGGAAAGAACCCAGATGTCCATTGACAGAGAAATGGATAAAGAAGATGTGGTATATATATACAATGGAATACTATTCAGCCATCAGAAAGGATGAAATCTTACCATTTACATCGACATGGATGGAACTAGAGGGTATTATGCTGAGCAAAATACGTCACTCAGAGAAAGACAACTATCGTATGGTTTCACTCATATGTGGAATATAAGAAACAGCACAGAGGACCATAGGAGAAGGGAGGGAAACAGAATGGGAAGAAATCAGAGAGTGAGACAAACCATGGGAGACTCTTAACTATAGGAAACAAATTGGGGGTTGCTGGAGGGGAGGTGGGTGGGAGGATGAGGTAACTGGGTGATGGGCATTAAGGAGGGTACATAGTGTGATGAGCACTGGGTGTTATATGCAACTGATGAATTACCAAATTCTACATCTGAAACTAATGATATACTATATGTTGGCTAATTGAACTTAAATTTTTAAAAAAATTTAAAAAGAGTACACTTATCATGATAAAAAAAATATTATAAAGTAGCTAATTCATAGATGATCAGGGAAAGATTATCAATTCTCATGATTAGGCCTTGAATTCCAAACCACTACCATCAATGAATGGCCTTTTGTTGTACAGATTAATAAAGTGATTAAGGCGTATAAAGTAAATGACAATGATGCAATTCATTAATAACCAACATGCAGCAATTTAACATAACAGTATAAAAAACAAAAACACAGAAGAAAAGAAGTACAAAGTAAATGGTCATTGTCCAGACCATGGGATAAATGTTTGAGCTAGTTACTGAAAGACAGGCATGAGAAGGGTCTGGGAAGGGCCAGAGCCTGGACTCCTTCATTTCCATTGTTTACAGATTGTGGGAAAAGGTCTATGGTGTAGGCAGTGTCTGGAAACAGCATTATATTTCAGCACAGCAGTTAATTTCAGGAATACAGAATAACTTAGGTCCTCACATACAAGAAAAGTAGGGCAAAGGGAAGCCTTAGGGAAGTTAGTATTTGAAGTTCAAGCCGGCGATGAGTGCGTCTGGGCCATCTGTGCAGGAAGGGGATTCTAATCTTGGACTGTGATTCAGGTGCAGGAATCCATTCTCTAAGAGGGAAATGTAGCTGAGTTTTGTACCTAACAGGTCACGAACAGGGACTCACAACACTTTTGCCCTATCAGAATTACCTGGCAGAACTGTAAAATATCTGGATGCCTGGAACCCACCCGCAGACTGATTAAGTTGTAGTTTAATTAATGGTTCTGGGGGACGTTGAACATTAGTTTTTTTCTTTGTTTTTGTGCTGTTGGTTGTTGTTTGTTTATATTTGGGTTTTAGTTTGGTTTTGGGTCTAAGTTCCTGGAACAACCAGGATTGTGAGTTACTCCTTTACAGTGCTTACAGAGCACCTGGGAGCTTTGTATAAATGCAGAATCTCAGGCCCTACCTTAAGCTTACTGAATCAAAATATGCATTTCTACAAAATGCAAGCAAGTCCTCTTATTAGGACTAGAGAAGTAATTCTGATGAGCTCATATTTCAGAATTACGGTAAGAGTGGAATGGGGCACAGCTTAGCCTTAGTTTATCCATCTGATCTGTCCTAGGGAAAAATTTAAAGTCAAGCTTCACATTAGTGTTTCTCATTCTTTAAAAAGACCTTGATCCCTCTATGGCATTTGACTCATTCCTCATACTCTCCACAAACAGTAGGATCTTATCAAGCTTTCTGTCTTAAAGTCTGTATTATGATTTGGTAATTTCTTTGCAAACTATACATATTTTCTTGAATATGTTAATATTCTGTCTCTCACCACTCTCATGCTTTGTACCACAAGAATATAATTTGTTTCCTATTTCTTTAAAAAATAGTTGAACATTATATGACAAGATTTTACTACACTTCATATTGGAAGTGTGAATTTTTAAGTCATTTTAGTAATGGTAGCTACCAGATCCATTTCAAAAGAATCATTCCAGGGGCACCTGAGTGGCTCAGTCATTAAGCGTCTGCCTTCGGCTCAGGTCATGATCCCAGGGTCCTGGGATCGAGCCCCGCATCAGGCTCCCTGCTCGGCGAGAAGCCTGCTTCTCCCTCTCCTACTCCCCCTGCTATGTTCCCTCTCTTGCTGTCTCTCTCTCTCTGTCAAATAAATAAATAAATAAATAAATAAATAAATAAATAAATAAAAATTAAAAAAAAGAATCATTCCAGTCATCTATTTTTTTTAAAATCACATGAAGGAAGAATTAATCACCACAAAAAATGTGATATAATGAATGATTTCCAGGGAAATACAATAATAAAAATTAGAGAGCAAATTGTCAAAAAAGTAAAATTTGCTTTTTTGGGCATTGCTCCAATGTTTTTAGGGAATCCACTAGGGTCATAACATATACATAAAATGTGTACTATCATTACAGTGCTCATAGACACTTTCAGTACACTACAGTGAGCAATGGCCATCTAAATTCTGGTATTTGAATGAACATTCTTTGTAGTATGTCAGCTAAGAGATTATATTAGGCATATTGGAAAACCAAACCAGCACTTTTAGTCCACTTACTTGCTCTTTAGGGTTAATTGAGCAAAACAATAATTTATTAAATCTCCTGTGTTGCAAGTCTGTTTACATGAATTTCTTTAATGTTTTTGCACATAAGAAAAGAGAGAAAGAGGGGTGCCTGAGTGGCTCAGTCAGTTAAGCATCTGCCTTCAGCTCAGGTCATGATCCCAGGGGCCTGGGATCGAGCCCTGCATCGGGGTCTCTGTGTAGCAGAGGGTCTGCTTCTCCCTGTCCCCCTGCTTGTGATCATGCTCTCTCTCTATCAAAAAAAAAAAAAAAAATCTTAAAAAAAGAGAGAGAGAAAGAGGCAAGAAGTGCTTGAGGGGGATCCACCACTTTTGTAAATGGAGAGAGGGGAGGAGCACATTTAGAGACAGAAGACAAGGAGTCAATAAAGAGAAATTGAACATGAAAAGAGAAAAAAATTAAGGTACTAGACCCAGAATGGGGTATGAGTCCAGGAAAAAGGATGTCAGTTGCAAAAGAGTAGGGACACACCTATCAGGGACAGAATAGAAGAAATAAAAGGGCAGGAAAAGTGAGGAATAAACTTCTATTATTTATTTATTTATTTATTTTTATTTATTTCTGTGGGCAGCAAAGCAAGGTTTATTGGGTGATAGCAAAGTGATAGTACAAAGTTCCCGAGGAGAGAGGGGACCCGAGAGGGTTGCCTTCCACTTCTATTTAAAGATGACAGGTTAACACATGTGTTTATCTCAGCTCCATCCTGAACCCCAGTCAAATCATATTAGAGGAAGAAAAAGTGTATAGACCCATAAGGACTAGGAGAAAAGGGGAAAGTTTAGTGGCTGATCAGAGTGTTCAATGAATGTTCAGAGGAAAGGAAGTTATCCAGAAGCCAGAAGCAAGAGGGAGCTGCCACTGAGAAATGCAATGAGCCGTGTATCCCAGCAGGGTCCTGAGAGGCTGGGGTGTCAGGGGCCTCAGAAGACTGGGAGGGGTGCAATGATTACAGGAGGCACCTTCTCTCTATCCCTCAACAATGGATCCAGGAGGCTGTGGACTCTGGGGAAGTGAGGGAGGGTCAAGGAACAGGTGTAAAACTAGGGCAAGTAGATGGAAGTGCCCATGGCAGATGGAGAAAGCCTTGGTCCTGTCACCCCACATAGCTCCATCCACATGCACCACCCCAGGCTACAGACTGGACCCTTCTTTTCTGTAGAAACTTGACAGCCTGACTAAACACCTCTACATTCTCTAATTTTGGAACCCCCACTGAAATAATGGAGTCCCCAGCCTAAGAAGAACATTGATACCAGTCTTTTACTTCTAAATGAGTACAAAGGATCATCAAACATTTGAGAAAGACTCTAACATGAAAGCTAGAGCTCAAAGCAAACAGAGAAAAGCATAATATCCTCAAAGACATAGTCCATCTATGAAAGAATAACAGGATATCACAAAAAGTAAGAATCAAGAACAAGAAAGTGGTTTTAGAAATAAAAAGTATGATAACAAAAAATTCAATAAATGGGTAAAGTCAATAAATATCCTAGGAATTATTTATAGGTTTAAGAAGACAAAGATGAAAATGGAAGAGAAAAAAAGAAGAAAACCAGAGTATAAGTGCACAGAGTGAAATACCTGACAGGAATGAAGGAATTGAGAAAATGGAGGAGAAGAATTTCGATAAAATAAGAATCAATACGTTCTTATCAAGGATATCCTCAAACTTCTAAACAGCAACACTGAAAGCTAGAAAGCGTGGGGGGAAGTGCCTTCAAAATTTCAAGGGAAAATATTTTCAACCTTGAATTTCATGTTCAAACTATTAATCAGTTATGAGTGAGAATAAAAGCATGTGAAGAATTAAGCAACTTACCTTCTGTATATCTTTGCTAGGAAAGCTAATGGGAAGAATCCACCTCAAACCCATGCAGTAGATAAAAAAGAGATACTTGACCCAGCAAAAGGAGAACAATGCAGGAGGGAGCCAAAGGGAAGCCCTCCAGGGCAGTAAGGGAAGGCCGGCCGGGAGGGCAGCCTTGCAGCCTGTGACTGCAGACTCTCTGGAAGGCTTGCCTCTGGGGAACAAAATGAAACTGATAGCTCAGAATGTGGGGAAACAGACTCTCTGGAAAACAAAACAACAGCTCCTGACTCCTGAAACTTACTAATTTCTGTAATGTAAAATATTCCATTACGCTGATGTCAAGCTCTCAACACATTAACAACCCACTTATAGAATTTCTGAATATTTAACAATTAGCTCTCCCCAGCTGGTAAAAGCTGGCACCAGGACACCAATGAACTAATAAATCACCTACGCATTTTGACTGTGTGGAAAATAGCATTGAAAGACATTTTACTCTAGGATAAGACAGGATGAATTTGGGTTAGAGCTATAGAAAATGAGGTAAAGGAAAAAATAAAAAATAATTAATTCCAAGAAAAAATTTTAAAAAACATATATAAAAGAAGAAAACTAATTAGCTCAGTAGCATTTTGGCCTTGGTGTTAAAAATAGGATGTAAACAATGAAAAGTGATTTAACAAAAATGGCAGTAGATTGGAAGAATGGGGGAGGGAAGGCAAAGGGCTTGTAAAGGCTAAGTACTATTTTCATACCAGGGAGCTGATGGATAATGCTTTAAGGAATAAATTGATAGCCATGTAAGCATTTTTCTTTGAAATTTGGAAGATACAATGCTGCAAGTGGTCACCTTCATGAAATCCAACCTGGATTAGGGAGGGAGACGCTGGAGACCACCTTGTTAAATCTCATGTTTTTAGTACTCTGGCTTTTTAATCCATGAACATGCATTCCTTAGGTAGATACAAAGATTGGTACTTGAAGGCATATAGCATACCTCAGGCGTGGGGAGGAGACATAGCTTTCAAGGTTTGTAATCACTCTGATGACTTAATGCATGCTTTTTTTTTTCTTTTATGCATCTTTTTATTGTGGTAAAATACACATAACATAAAATTTACCATTTTATGTATTTTTAAGTGCACAGTTCAGTGGCTTTAAATACATGTACATTGTTGTGCTACCAGCGCCATCCACCTTCAGAACTTTGTCATCATTCCAAACAGAAACTGTCCCCATTAAACACTAACCCTCCTACTCCCTTTCCCCCAGGCCCTGGCCACCACCATCCTCCTCCATGAATCCTACTCTATGACTCCTTCTCTATGAATTTGACCACCCTAGGGACCTCATAGAAGTGGAATCACACACAATTTGCCCTTTGTGACTGCCTAATTTCACTTAGCATAATGTCTTCTAGTTTCATCCATGTTGTCGCAGGAGTCAGAATTTCCTTCCTTTTCAAGGCTGAAAAATATTGCATTCTATTAGGGTTTTCCAGAGAAACAGAACCAGTGGGATACATATAGAAGTATATAGGGGGGATTTATTATAGGAATTGGCTCATGCAGCTATGGAGGCTGAGAAGTCCCACAACCTGCTGTCTGCAGCTGAAGAACAAGGATATTCAGGCCAAGTCCAAAGGCCCCAAAACCAGGAGGTCTGATGTCCTAGGGTAGAATAAGATGAATGTCCCAGCTCAAGAATAGAGAGAATTCACCCTTCTTTTATCTATTTGTTCTCTTCAGGCCCTCAATGGATTGGATGATGCCCACCGGCCCTGGTGAGGGTGTATCTTTTTACTCAGTCTATTGATTCAAATGCTAATCTCTTCCAGAAACACCCTCACAGACACAGCCAGAAATAGTGTTTTGCAACCTATTCCGGCATCCATTAGCCCAGTCAAGCTGACACAATACAAAGATTGGTATTTGAAGGCATAACCTACCTCAGGCGTGGGGAGGAAACATAGCTTTCAAGGTTTGTAATCACGCTGATGACTTACGCATGTTTTTTTTTTTCTTTTATGCATCTTTTTATTGTGTTAACATAGATTGTATATGCATACCACATTTTGTGTATCCATTCATCTGTTGATGGACATTCGGTTGTTTCCACCTTTTGGCACCTGTGACCTCAAACTGAAAATAACAGCACTGGAGGAAGTACTGGGCGAAGGGGAGGGTTGGAAATGCCTCAGATGTGGTGAAATGGCCATTTCCACCTGCCTTGGAAGCCTGACCTCAGAGGTGCCATCAGCTGAGGAACAGAGCTAAGACTAATGTGATACCAGAGGACAGGGTGGGCATGCCACATCATAAGAAAGTGTGTCATGGGTTTTTCTTCCCTTTACTTTTTTCCAGCTTTATCGAAAATGTTCACCTAACACTTTCACTTAGTATAAGGTGTGGACACCACATTGTTTGTCCCCTAATGTTTCAAAGGGTATTTTAGAATAACATTCCGTAACATACAGGAGCAGCAGGAGGGCAACCCAGGCTCAGGGATACTGCTCTCTGTGCTGGACAGCAACCTGCCTCTCGGTGTGGAAGGGCTCACCTCAGCCAGGCTCCTGAGCCCTCAGACAGGCTCCCACGAGGCCTGGGACCAAGGAAGAGAAAATACCTTTACAGTACTATACTGTCAAAAATCCATGTATAAGTGCACCCACGCAATTCAAACTCATGTTATTCAAGGACCAACTGCATATGTATTTTCTATTATCTCACATAGAGCTAATTAAAAAAAAAAAAAAACCCTTATCTTGCTATTTCAGTATAATTGGCCTACTTTGCCATTAATGTATTTCTTTCTACAAGCTTAGAAACATGAGTCTGGGGAGACTGTGGTCTTCACTGGGGACCCAAGGAGATCCATGGCATAGAAGTTGGAATTCTAGCACTGTAGCACTCCCATCACCCCCAGTAGGCATGGCCCTGACGGCAGCCCCCACGTGCCCCTGAGGCCAGGACCACCGTGCAGTCTGACCACCGTGCAGGACCCCTGCTGACAGGCTGCCAAGCTCTGTCCAAGCCCACAGAGCCCAGAGCACAGGTCTGAGGGCCCTGATTTCAGCAGCTCATGCAAGCACATGAGTCACAACACACCAGCCAGGTGGGTCTGAGAAGGCCCACCACCCCTGAGAGACCCCTCTCCCAGAGCCAGAGTCATCTTAGAGGCAGGAGGTGGCAATGAGACTGAGGAACAAGCACCCATAAGGACTGAGCAGCCCCCTATGGGACTACTTTGATGGCACAGGACAAAAGTTTATTTGTTCCTGCTACCCGGTGGGTAGGAGAGTAGATGGAGAGAAAGACCAGATTACTCTAGAAAAAACCAACCCCATTTGCTCAGCATATTTGTTCTATAGTGGTATGTGCCCTGCATTCAGCTGTATAGGACGATCTAGAATCCTGTGGCAAACCACTGCCTCCACATCCAACACCCTTCCTACTTCATTGTTTTGGGTCAAAGCTAGGAACTGTCTTTACCTAATGCCTCTGTCCACATGTGCACCTACTCAGGGTGAACTTCCCCTGCCCCTCAGCCTGCCTCTTCGTGGCCCATTTAAACTTTCCCTAGGCTGGCTCCTTCAAAACTCTTGGTGACATGGGTGACACATCTGTCATCAGTTACATCCTCATCCTGATTTCTTGACACTTGGGGCAACACTCTAAATTTTCCTGAGACAGGGCTCCACAACGAAGTCATGTGCTGACAGGGGAGCCCCCAACCTGCCACATCTTTGGTGCTCAGTGGACATCTGTTGAATGAGTGAATGAATGGATGAGGGAATTGAATTAAACAGTAGGTGTCACATCAAACTTGACTTAGAAATAATGTGTGCTCCAGCAGAATTACATTTAAAGTACTGAAGCTATTTTAATTTACTTTATCCACAACTGAAAATGGCAATCGGTATGCCTCTGTACAAGTAAAATTAATTTTCTTAACTTATATGTGGAAGATAATGTTTATTGAACCTTTCTGTCTTCAACCCAGACACCATGGTGTGAGTTAAGGCTCACATGCTAGCCTGCCTGGGCTCAAATTTCAGCTCTACCACTTACTGCTGTGCAACCTGAGCACAATAATTGCCCTTGTTGGGCCTCAGTTTTCCCCATCTGAAAAATGGGCAAAAACAGAATATTACCTCACTGGCTTTTGTATGGGTGTCCATCTATAGAAAACACTTAGAAGGAGATCTGATTCATAATGAGCATATTAACAGATACTACCTCATTTAGGTTTGAAATCACTGATACCACATTACGTGACTAACCTGATGTTCCTAGTGGAGGGACCTGGATCCCTATCTCCTGCCCAATCCAGTTGGTTGACTCAATGCTTAAAAATGTAGATAGAGATGAAACAAATGTGTGTAAAATACATTTAGGTCTGGGAATACAGTATGCTGCTCTCACACCTAACTATAAGAATCCGATTGCCTCACAAACTTTTGTGTCTCTGTTTCAAGAGAACGAAATTAATATCACCTCCATTTTAAATAACTTAATTAAAGCTACACTGTAGAGCACTTACTGTCGTGTGTGTGTGTGTGTGTGTTGGGATGGGAGAGAGATAAAGACGGTTTCTCGGGGATTGCTTATATGTATCTTCTTCCTTGGAGCACCCCTCTGCATCACTGTCCTCAATATGCTTAATAATCTGCTGCACTTAATAAGTTAAGAAGCCATGGACACGGTTTTGTAAAAGGTGATTATATCTGTAGCATCACATGTACATTCAGGAAAATATGGGACAATTGTTTTAAGGACTACATCCTCATTTAGAGATTTCTCGGGGGCGCTTGGGTGGCTCAGTCAGTTGAGCATCTGACTTTTGATTTCGGTTCAGGTCATGATCTCAGGGCCGCAAGATCAAGCCCCAAGCTGGGCTGTGCACTGGGTGTGGAGCCTGCTTAAGATTGTCTTTTTCCCTCTCCCTCTGCCCCTCGCCTCAAGAGATCAAAAAATAAAGAGATCTCTCTGGAGCCCAGGTTGGGGTATCTGTGTTTGATTTCTGGTCCTGGCCGGGTTTGGGAATCCCTGTCAGAGCAAAGGGAGGTAATGAGGGCAACCACCAGAGAGAAGGAGCAGATTATCCTGATTGCTTTCCTGCACAGAACAGCCACAGACGCACGTGGCCAATCCACATGAGAAATTCAAGCTGAAAATAGTGCAGCCTTACTCTCAGGAAGGCACGATTTTTCATTCTGGGTCCTAAATGGCCTTAGGAGGGCTCTGTGCACAGCACAGAAAAAATTGCAGACACCAGAGGCTTTGGTTTATTCTAATCTGCACCCTGGAAAACATTGAATGCCTGGGGTTTTTTTGGTTTTGTTTTTGCTTTTACTCCAGTGTCCACTGATGCAATCCAGAGTGTGTACGTGAGGAATGCCAGGCTGTCCAAGGGGGCATCTCCCAAGGTTCAAGGCTGTGAGGACCCCTCTACTAAGCCTGGGAAGGTAACAAGGCTCTGTATACACAGGAGCCTCCAGCAGAAGGGTCATTATGTGTCACGTGGGCACTCTTTTAAGGAATAACTGTGCAGCTGCATTTTAGGTGTAGCCAAGAATCACATTCTTTTTTTGCACAGTGGAATGTAATATTATACTTCGTTAAACACACACACACACACACACACACACATATGTTATCTCCAGCAATAAAATTGCACTGTTTGCTCCCAGGGTATGATTCAGTAAGATGAGATCAAAAAAAGGGAACTCGGGGTAATTTCTAAAAACATTCAAGTTTTCAAGGTATACCCCATATGGAACATCCTTTTATTGAGGCTTCTTATAAATGCTCAATCAAATTTCATGTTTAGAAAAGCTAGCGTTTTCAACATCAGGGAGGTGATGGAATTTGTGCATTTATTTCTAAAGAAAAGGTAAAAACTGGAGGAACGTATCTATGCTTCCTGATGTGAGATGGAGCAAAGATAAAAAATGACACTGTCAATTGTAAAAATTGTCTTCAATTAACTATGAAAAATACTGCCTCATCTATCAGGTAATTTCTGTCTCTCACTTCTCTCCCTCCCTTTCTCTCTCTTTCGGTCCCCTCCCCTGCTTCCTCTCCTCCTCACTCTCCCCACCCCCAATCTTTCATTTTTTATGGGATATTGGAAAAGGAAACTTCCTCCCTTGGTGGGAAGGGCTGAGAAGGGGGAGATACACAACAAATGAGTTAAAAGTAGGCAAAATAATGTCATAAACTGATAATTGCCACAAAGGAAATAAAGTGTGAGTATGGCAGACAGAGGATGTCTGTTTGGGGTCTGGGAAGCTCTCTTGAGGTGACCCCTTGCAGAGGCTGGATACCCCATGGAAGCTGTCCTGAAGGTGGGCAGAGCACTCTGACAGGACTGCAGGAATATTTGGTCCCCCAAGCAGCTCTCCTCACAGCCTCTTAGTGGGCTGACCCTCGTATCCTCTAAGAGGAGATGGGAGCTGAAAATAGCAGGATGGCTCCACCTGGATTCCCACGGCCAATGTGTTTCCTGCTTCTGTGGGCCACACACAGCTCATCGTAGCAATTCGCAGCCACCTGATTCCAACAAGTTATTTAGAGCTTCTGACTCAGAGTAGACACGTTTGCTGTCATGTTTCTTTATGAGCAGATAAACTCTCAGACCTTCTGACAACTGTGAGGGGGGATTAGGCAGGCCTAGCTGCTGAGCCAGCAGGAGAGCAGGCCAGTGCAGTCTTTCCCAACTCTGTGTCAGAATATCATGCTTCGAAACATTTTAATCTAAAATCGTATTTTCTAAGGTCCTCTTGACTGTGCTAAAACGTACCATCTTTAAGTGTACAGTTTAGTGGTCTTAAATACATTATTGTGCAGCCATCACCATCATCCATCCACAGAACTTTTTCATTTTCCTGAACTAAAACTCTCCATCCATTAAATTATAGCTGCCCCTTCTCCCCTTCTCCCAGCCCCTGGCAAACCCCATTCTACTTTCTGTCTCTATGAATTTGACTGCTCCAGGGGCCTCATATAAGTAGAATCATACAGTATTTGTCCTTTTGTGACTGGCTTATTTCACTTAGCTTAATGTCATCAAAGTTTATCTATGTTGTAGCATGTGTCAGAATTTTCTTCTTTTTTATGGTGGATAATATTCCATTGAATGTACATACCGCATTTTGTTTATCCATTCATCTGTTGATGGACACTGTCTTGCTTCCACCTTTTGACTCTTGTGAGTAATGTTACTATGAACGTGCGTATGCAAATACCTGTTTGAGTCCTTGTTTTCAGTCCTTTGGGGTATATATTCGGAAGTGGAATTACTATATCATATAATAATTCTATGTTTAGTTTTTTTGATGAACCTTTATACTATTTCCCAAAGCATCTGCACCATTTTACATCCCCACCGACAGTGCACAAGGATTACAATTTCTCCACATCCTCACCAACACTTGCTTTCTGGTTTTGTTGTTGTTGTTGTTGATAATAGCTTTCTTAATGAATATTAAGTGCTTTTGATTTGCATTTTCCTAATGATTAGTGATGTTGAGCGTGCCTTGACTATTGACATTATAAAATTTTAATATGAGTGATTACTAAAACAATGAAAAGAACTCTCATAGGTTGTTTTGAAATGTAGGTTGAGAATAAGGGAAACCATGGTATTTAGGAGGGAGAAGGGGTCTCTGGGGCAGGACAAGATACCACTAGATGTTTTGTGCAGAGAGATAACAGGTTTAAGAACTAATCTATTGTTATGACCCCTAACACACAGGTACAAGAACACATGCTGAGTTACATCCCAATAATACCCATGGGGTGGAGAGGACAAAAGGAGGGTCCACCAAGACAGTTGCCATTAGCAGAACACAAGGCCCACGCCCAGGATCTGTAGGTGTTTAGAGTAAGCTATTTGTCACAGCAGTCAGCCACAAGAAGGACCCGTAATCCCAGTTCATGGAGCATGGGTTGCAGAGGGAAAGCCTGCTTCTCTGAGGGAGGAAGGTCTTGGCAATCATGCTGGCAGTGGTGGGGGGCCAACATCTCTATGCATTTTAACAGGAGCTCCTCACGTAAAATTACCAACAAGAACGGAGGAGGGGGTAGAGCTTCCTGAGTTTCTGTCTTGCCAGACTTTCACTCCTGGGAACACCAATGGGTCACAGCTAAACAACAGCAAGAAAAAAATTCCTATCAGAATTGCCCTCCTTTGGCACTGGAGGTGCTCTTTGATTTCAAACAACTCGGATGTCTCCTCAGATCTCAGTAGGCACCAGACTTTCAGAAACAGGCACTCACTGAACTCGGCATCTGGAGAATGACCGTGTCTTCCTGGTGGGCAGATGCGGCTCCATAACAAGGTGGGACTTGCAAGTGGGTTTTCAAGAGCATTGTGACTGTCAACAAAGAAGGCCTTGCATACCCTCCCTTGTCTTGGCTTATTTTTGAGGTTGCTACATTTAAAAGTCTCAAGAATAGTAAATGCTTAAAATACTGAAATCTCTTTTCCTTGTATTTAAAGAAGGGAGGTGGGTGGCAATACGTCTCTGTGTGTTCTTATATGAAATGCACCCTTTCTGTTGGGATCCTCAGCCCTGCTTCATCTGATGGGAGCCATCCTGAAGTCACCTGTATACCATGAGTGTGATGGCCCACATGGGCATCTTGAGCAATCACTTGATGGCTATTTTGCAGCTTCCACAGCCCTGTTTATTTTCTTGTTTGTTTGTTTTGGAGTTCCTTTTGGTCTGGACACCAGAAGAGAGGTCACTTGCCCCCAGATGGTAACTCTTAGACTGAGGAAAAGAACACGATGAGAAGCCTTCACACATATCCTCAGCCTGGGATACTCTCTGTCTAAGCTGCAGAATTAGTGCATGCGGGCATGAGCCTCATGGCGCCCTGACCCATCAGCAGGACTGGAATGAAAACAGGGGGCTCACTCAGTGTCCCCTCATGGCTGCTGGGGTGCAGAGCCATTATACACCATGGCCCAATGCCATCCCTGATACGGGGTCAGTATTCCAGATCATTTTCCACAGAGAAGTCACTGTAGTCACTTATAACCAAAGCCCAGGAGTCACAGGCCCTCAGCTCATGTACCATATGGAATTGAGGAAGAGAAAGAAGCTGGTAAAACATCTCTACTTGTTTTGGCTGTACACACCAAGGATGGACATCCGTTTACAGAAATGACTGATGAGCTCAAATTAGAGTAATACCAACCATAATCCTCTCCTATTTTATTAAGTTTCTGTGTCCCTGCACAGGTCTCCTTAAAATTCATGGTTTCATCCCAAAGTGTAATCGATCAGCCCATACTGCCCAAAACATTTTTGCATCTCTCTGTGTGTGGATTATTTGCTAGAGCCAGCAACCAGTGTTTCATGTGTCATGTAATAATTTTTTGTCATTTAGGTTTGAAAGGCAAGATGAAGAGTCAAAAATCTCTAAAACCAAAAGCAATCCCTTTAACCTAATTAAATTGCAGGCTAGGAAATATTAATTTCTGTGGTAAAAATCTAATTTGCCTGGGATGGCTCTGCTGAAAGTACTGGAGGCAAACCAGAGGATGACCAGTGGCTTTCTGAACATGGCCCTTTCCTCAGACTCCTCTTAGTCAGGGTTGACCCCACCCTCCAGCCAGAAAGGGTGGAAAAGGGTGAGAACCAGAAAGGTGTTCAGTTCAGTGGACAATCTGGGGCTTGTATGCTGGTTTAAATAAGAACTGAGGATGACAAATGATTCTTGATCTCAATTTATCTAAATTTTGAAGTGAAAGACTTGACATATAAACATATACATGGACTGGCTGGGCAAGGCAAAAATAAAACAAACCAACAAACAAGAACTGAAGAAGCTGAAAATCCTAATAACGAAGAAAACCCAAGAGTCACCTGACATCTACACTGAGCTGAGGTGGTGACTAAAGCATCAGAACCCACAGTGTGTGGAATGGGCACACAGCTCAGGGAGCTTAACTGAGCAGTGGATGGTCCTCTAGGAGGATCACCATGTACCAGTCAGGACTGGGCGTGGCAAAGGAGCTTTTCCTTGGTCTTAGTTATGCCATCTAGTGTCTTTCCCATGGGGGCCTCCAGCTGTGCTTTTATTAATGAGGACAGGAGGAAAGCAACACTATTTTAAGTGTCTTGAAAACACTCTGTCTCTCTTGTTTTCCCGAAACACTTACTTCAAGTTAGATATGAACTAAGTTCAAATTGTTCAAAGGAGCTTAGTACCTTTAAACAGAAAGAAAGAAACCAGGTTGTGATTGTGTTAAAACTGGCTAGGGTGAGATCAAAAAGGAATTAGAAAATGCAGATCATTCTGACAAAGACACTAGGACTTGTGTAATGGTCCGTGTGACAGAGAGGCTGACCCTGGGCAGCACAGAGATGGCCCTCATGGAGATGGCTTCCATTCTAAGCTCAAAGGACAAAGGCTGGGAGGGAGGTGAGTAGGCACTGTTGTCTTCCTCATGGCTTGTTCAGATAACCAAAAGCCATCATTTCATTAAAGACAAAAAAAAAAAAAATTAGCTAGAGGAGAAAAAGTTTATTTCATAATCCATGGGCAGGCCCCAGTGTGAGAACCTGAGTGTGAGAAGCTCTGTCCTAAACATAGGATTTGCTGCAGTGTCAGGATGGACACTCAAGGGAAGTCTTTGTACCTTTGAGAACAAGTCCAAATACAGAGATTATTCAGTAGAGATACCAAAAACTGCAGATGGGGGCGAAAGAGTGGCAGCGCTGGGGCCAGCACACTGTGCCAGGGGCTTGGGCAAGCGGCCCAGGGAACCCTCCCTCTGTGGCCACAGACAAGGGGGTGAGGGCAGGGCAGAGCCAGGTAGGTGGGGAGGGCGTGCCTCCCTAGCCAGTGAGAGTCAGGGACCCCAGGACTTCTCTGTACTCACTCCTCTACCCATAGTCTTCTCCCTGCTTTTCTCTCTGCTCACTTTTTTCTCTGTCTCCTCCCCCTGAAGCTCCTCCCTGGCCTTGCTTGGCCTAATCTGCTTCCAGCTGAAGTAGAGACACTTGGTCTTTAAGTCCCGTGGCCACTGCAGACTTACAACCAGGCCTTTATTTTCCACTCATTTCACAATCACAAGCACAGAAACCAGTTACTTATGATATCCTAGCTCCTACAACAATTTTTTTTTCCTTTCTACTTGTTCTATTCATTTCTGAGAAAGGATCAGGCTATATTTGTGATTTTTCTATTTCTCCTTTCTGGGAATATTTGTTGCATGTATTTTATTTTTATTTATTTTTTAAAAATATTTATTTATTTGAGAGAGAGAGAGAGAACATGAGTGGGAGGGGGTGAGGGAGAGGGAGAGAGAATCTCAAGGAGACTCCCCATGGAGTGTAGAGCCCAGTGTGGGGTTCGACCTCATGACCATGAGATCATGACCTGAGCCCAAATCAAGATTCGGATGCTCAACCAACTGAGCCACCCAGGAGCCCCTGTTGCATGTATTTTAAAGCTGTTATTAGGTGCACACCACTCAGGATTGTTATGTCCTCCTGAGAAACTGACTTTTTGTCATTATGTGATATCTCTTTTTTTTTTTTTTGCTTTTATTTATATATTTTTTATTCTTATGTTAATCCCCATACATTACATCATTAGTTTTAGATGTAGTGTTCCATGGTTCATTGTTTGTGCATAACACCCAGTGCTCCATGCAGAATGTGCCCTCCTCAATACCCACCACCAGGCTAACCCATCCTCCCACCCCCCTCCCCTCTAGAACCCTCAGTTTGTTTTTCAGAGTCCATCGTCTCTCATGGTTCGTCTACCCCTCCGATTTCCCCCCCTTCATTCTTCCCCTCCTGCTACCTTCTTCTTCTTCTTCTTTTTTTTTTCCTTAACATATATTGCATTATTTGTTTCAGAGGTACACATCTGAGATTCAACAGTCTTGCACAATTCACAGCGCTTACCAGAGCACATACCCTCCCCAGTGTCTATCACCCAGTCACCCCATCCCCCCTACCCACCACCACTCCAGCAACACTCAGTTTGTTTCCTGCAATTAAGAATTCCTCATATCAGTGAGATCATATGATACATGTCTTTCTCTGTTTGATTTATTTTGCTCAACATAATAACCTCCAGTTCCATCCACGTCGCTGCAAATGGCAAGATCTCATTCCTTTTGAAGGCTGCATAATATTCCATTGTGTATATATATCACTTCTTCTTTATCGATGGACATCTTGGCTCTTTCCACAGTTTGGCTATTGTGGACATTGCTGCTATAAACATCGGGATGCACGTAGCCCTTCGGATCCTTACTTTTGTATCTTTGGGGTAAATACCCAGTAGTGCAATTGCTGGATCATATGGTAGCTCTATTTTCAACTTTTTGAGGAACCTCCATACTGTTTTCCAGAGTGGCTGCACCAGCTTGCATTCCCACCAACAGTGTAGCAGGATTCCCCTTTCTCCGCATCCCTGCCAACATCTGTCGTTTCCTGACTTGTTCATTTTAGCCATTCTGACTGGTGTGAGGTGGTATCTCATTGAGGTTTTATTTGGATTTCCCTGATGCCAAGCGATATTGAGCACTTTTTGATGTGTCTCTTGGCCATTTGGATGTCTTCTTTGGAAAAATGTCTGTTCATGTCTTCTGCCCATTTCTTGATTGGATTCTTTGTTCTTTGGGTGTTGAGTTTGATGAGTTCTTTATAGATTTTGGATACTAGCCCTTTATCTGATTTGCCATTTGCAAATATCTTCTCCCATTCTGTCGGTTGTCTTTTGGTTTTGTTGACTGTTTCCTTTGCTTTGCAAAAGCTTTTTATCTTGATGAAGTCCCAATAGTTCATTTTTGCCCTCGCTTCCCTTGCCTTTGGCGATGTTTCTAGGAAGAAATTGCTTCGGCTGAGGTCGAAGAGGTTGCTGCCTGTGTTCTCCTTTAGGATTTTATGGACTCCTGTTTCACATTGAGGTCTTTCAACCATTTGGAGTCTATTTTTGTGTGTGGTGTAAGGAAATGGTCCAGTTTCATTCTTCTGCATGTGGCTATCCAATTTTCCCAAGACGATTTGTTGAAGAGACTGTCTTATTTCCATTGGACATTCTTTCCTGCTTTGTCAAAGATGAGTTGACCATAGAGTTGAGGGTCCATTTCTGGGCTCTCTATTGTGTTCCATTGATCTATGTGTCTGTTTTTGTGCCAGTACCATGCTATCTTGATGATGACAGCTTTGTAATAGAGCTGGAAGTCCGGAATTGTGATGCCGCTGGCTTTGCTTTTCTTTTTCAACATTCCTCTGGCTATGCGGGGTCTTTTCTGGTTCCATACAAATTTTAGGATTATTTGTTCCATTTCTTTGAAAAAAGTGGGTGGTATTTTGATGGGGATTGCATTGAATGTGTAGATTGCTCTAGGTAGCATTGACATCTTCACAATATTTGTTCTTCCAATCCATGAGCATGGAAGGTTTTTCCATTTCTTTTTGTCTTCCTCAATTGCTTTCATAGTATTTTATAGTTTTCTGAGTACAGATCCTTTGTCTCTTTGGTTAGATTTATTCCTAGGTATCTTATGGTTTTGGGTGCAATTGTACATGGGATCGACTCCTTAATTTCTCTTTCTCTGTCTTGTTGTTGGTGTGTAGGAATGCCACTGACTTCTGTGCATTGATTTTATATGCTGCCACTTGACTGAATTCCTGTATGAGTTCTAGCACTTTTGGGGTGGAGTCTTTGGGGTTTTCCACATAAAGTATCATATCATCTGCAAAGAGTGAGAGTTTGACTTCTTCTTTGCCGATCTGGATGCCTTTGATTTCTTTTTGTTGTCTGATTGCTGTGGCTAGGACTTCCAATACTATGTTGAATAGCAGTGGTGATAGTGGACATCCCTGCCGCGTTCCTGACCTTAGGGGGAAAGCTCTTAGTTTTTCCCCATTGAGAATGATATTCGCTGTAGGTTTTTCATAGATGGCTTTATGATATTGAGGTATGTACCCTCTATGCCTCTACTCTGAAGAGTTTTGATCAAGAAAGGATGCTGGACGTTGTCAAAAGCTTTTTCTGCATCTATTGAGAGGATCATATGATTCTTGTTCTTTCTTTTGTATCACATTGATTGATTTGCGGATGTTGAACCAACCTTGCAGCCCAGGGATAAATCCCACTTGGTCGTGGTGAATAATCATTTTAATGTACTGTTGGATCCTATTGGCTAGTATTTTGGTGAGAATTTTTGCATCCATGTTCATCAGGGATATTGGTGTGTAATTCTCCTTTTTGATGGGGTCTTTGTTTGGTTTGGGGATCAAGGTAATGCTGGCCTCATAAAACGAGTTTGGAAGTTTTCCTTCCATTTCTATTTTTTGGAACAGTTTCAGAAGAATAGGTATTAATTCTTCTTGAAATGTTTGGTAGAATTCCCCTGGGAAGCCATCTGGCCCTGGGCTTTTGATTGTTGGGAGATTTTTGATGACTGCTTCAATTTCCTTAGTGGTTATAGGTCTGTTCAGGTTTTCTATTTCATCCTGGTTCAGTTTTGGTAGTTGATACATCTCTAGGAATGCCTCCATTTCTTCCAGGTTATCTAATTTGCTGGCATAGAGTTGCTCAGAATATGTTCTTATAATTGTATTTCTTTGGTGTTGGTTGTGATCTCTCCTCTTTCATTCATGATTTTGTTGATTTGGGTCATTTCTCTTTTCTTCTTGATAAGTCTGGCCAGGGGTTTATCAATCTTGTTAATTCTTTGAAAGAACCAGCTCCTAGTTTCGTTGATCTGTTCTACTGTTGTTTTAGTTTCTATTTCATTGATTTCTGCTCTGATCTTTATGATTTCTCTTCTCCTGCTGGGTTTAGGCTTTATTTGCTGTTCTTTCTCCAGCTCCTTTAGGTGTAGGGTTAGGTTGTGTACTTGAGACCTTTCTTGTTTCTTGAGAAAGGCTTGTATTGCTATATACTTTCCTCTTAGGACTGCCTTTGCTGCATCCCAAAGATTTTGAATAGTTGTGTTTTCATTTTCATTGGTTTCCATGTATTTTTTAAATTTTCTTTAATTTCCTGGTTGAGCCATTCATTCTTCAGTAGGATGCTCTTTAGCCTCCATGTATTTGAATTCTTTATGACTTTCCTCTTGTGACTGAGTTCTAGTTTCAAAGCATTGTGGTCTGAAAATAGGCAGGGAATGATCCCAAACTTTTGGTACCAGTTGAGACCTGATTTATGACCTAGGATGTGATCGATTCTGGAGAATGTTCCATGGGCACTAGAGAAGAATGTGTATTCCGTTGTTTTGGGGTGGAATGTTCTGAATATGTCTGTGAAGTCCATTTTGTCCAGTGTGTCATTTAAAGTCTTTATTTCCTTGATAATCTTTTGCTTAGATGATCTGTCCATTTCAGTGAGGGGTGTGTTAAAGTCCCCCACTATTATTGTATTGTTGTCGATGTGTTTCTTTGCTTTTGTTATTAATTGCCTTATATAATTGGCTGCTCCCATGTTAGGGGCATAGATATTTACAATTGTTAGATCTTCTTGTTGGATAGATCCTTTAAGTAGGATATAATGTCCTTCCTCATCTCTTATTACAGTCTTTGGTTTAAAATCTAATTTTTCTGATATAAGGATTGCCACCCCAGCTTTCTTTTGGCATCCATTAGCATGGTAAATGGTTTTCCACCCCCTCACTTTCAATCTGGGGGTGTCTTTGGGTCTAAAATGAGTCTCTTGCAGACAGCATATCGATGGGTCTTGTTTTTTAATCCAGTCTGATAGCCTGTGTCTTTTGATTGGGGCATGTAGCCCATTTACATTCAGGGTAAATCTTGAAAGATAGGAATTTAGTGCCATTTTATTGACCGTAAGGTGACTGTTACTGTATATTGTCTGTGTTCCTTTCTGGTCTATGTTGCTTTTAGGCTCTCTCTTTGCTTAGAGAACCCCTTTCAAGATTTCCTGTAGGGCTGGTTTTGTGTTTGCAAATTCCTTTAGTTTTTGTTTGTCCTGGAAGCTTTTTATCTCTCCTTCAATTTTCAATGACAGCCTAGCTGGATATAGTATCCTTGGCTGCATATTTTTCTCATTTAGTGCTCTGAATATATCCTGCTAGTCCTTTCTGGCCTGCCAGGTCTCTGTGGTTAAGTCTGTTGCCAATCTAATGTTTCTACCATTGTAGGTTACATATCTCTTCTCCCGAGCTGCTTTCAGGATTTTCTCTTTGTCTATGAGACTCATAAGTTTTACTATTAGATGTCGGGGTGTTGACCTATTTTTACTGATTTTGAGGGGGGTTCTCTGTGTCCCCCCTTCCCCCCTCCCGGCTAAGTAATCTGCTCGGGTTTGCTCTCGGTAGCTTTTGTTCCCTGCAACCTTTCCGTACAGCTTTGGAGGCGGAGAGTGAAAATGGCGGCCTCCCAATCTCTGCCCCGGAGGAGCCGAGAACTCGGGCCCCGCTCCTCAGTGAACCCGCAGAGAAAAGCCATCAGTCACTCCTGTCTCCCCGGTCTCCAGCCACACTCGGTGCTCACCAGGCCTGTGACCGCGCGTTTCTATCTCTGGCACCCGACCCCGGGTGGAGTCTCCAAACCCAGCAGATCCCTGTGTGCACTCCCGTGCGGCTCCTTCCGGGGGAGGAAGGTGAGTCATCCCGGATATGCCATTTGTTGGGTCCCTGCTGGAGGAGAAGTGGCCCGACTGTGCCGCGGATCACGGTTTATGGCAACCCTGAGCTGAGAGCCCGCGCCTGGGCTCCGCCTCTGCAGCCGGCTTCCCTGCTCCGTTACCTGGGAGCTCTGCCACACTCAGGCACCCCTGGTCTTTCTGTGACCCCGAGAGTCCTGAAACCACACTGTCCCGGAGGGTTCCACCCCCCGCTTATCCACCAGAGTGACGTCCCTCAGCGGAGCAGACTTTTAAAAGTTCTGGTTTTGTGCTCCGTGGTTCTATCACTTGCCAGAAGCGGCCGACGGAGGCCCCTCCCCCGCCGTCTATCCTCCTGAATATCGCCTAGGATTCACTTCTCCGCACGTCCTACCTTCCAGAAAGTGGTCGCTTTTCTGATGAGAGAGTTGTTGTTATTCTTTTCTTCGATCTCCTGTTGAGTTTGTAGGTGTTCAGAATGGTTTGATCCCTATCCAGCTGAATTCCTGAGACCAGATGAAATCCAGATTTCCTACTCCTCTGCCATCTTGCTCCGCCCCCCCGTGATATCCCTTTTTTGTCTCAAAGTCTACTGTACCTGATAGTAATGTAATGATATTACCTTTCTTTTTTTATTTCTTTTTTACCGTATTTGTACTTTTAACTTATATGTGCCTTTTACTTCTTATGCCTTATTTTTTATCAAATCTGAAAATCTTTGTCTTTTAATTGAAGTTTTTAGTTCACTCACATTTATGTAATTATTGATACGGTTGGTTTAAGTCTATAATTTTTTATTTGTTTTCTAATTGTTTATCTGTTCTTTGTTCCATCTTTTCCTCCTACCTTTGTATAGAGAGAGGTATGAATCAAATAATTTTTAGATTTCCAATTTATTCTCTACTGTTTTTAAAGCTAAAATTCTTTGTATTATAATTGTTTTATTTTTATTTTCTATGTAATGATTTTCTATATAATTCCCATTTCAAATATTGTATTGTTCTAGGGACTGCCAAAGTGGGGAATCCTGATTTCTAGTTAGGTAAATATGGTCATTGTGCCAAGGAAGTTCAATATGAAGTGAGCATAAAACTAGGGACTCCCATCTGCACTGTAGAGACAGCAAGCTGTTGTAACAAGAGCTAGAGCACCCCAGAGGGTCAAATAGTTTACAAGTAAAATCAGGAAGAGTGACCCTATTCTTCTAGTGATGCATGGCATGGACAGCTCAACTAATTCAGGATACAAATTGTAATTATAGAACGAGTCACTCTGAAGAATTACAGATGCTACCCTGAAGGAGCTAATAATCTAGGAAAGGAGATCTAGGCATTTATGGAAATGCTGGAGCACAGGGACGAAACTGCTGCAGATCATAAAGTGCGACTCTGGGTCTCTGGGAGTGAAAGAGGGGAGAGAGCACTTCTGGCCAAGACATCAGGAAAGGCATGCAAGAGAGGTGACATTGGCAGATATAGGTCAATGATAATGGAGTGCTGCAAGCCCAGAAGACACAATGTGGCCATTTGGGGGATTGGCCAGACCAAATTGCCAGTCAGTTTTTAAAAAATTACTAAGAGAAGGGGTACCTGCGTGGTTCAGTCCATTGAGTGTCCTGCTCTTGGTTTCGGCCCAGGTTGTGATCTCATAAGCCATGAGATTGAACCCCATGTCAGGCTTTGCTCTCAGGAGGGAGTCCTCTAGAAGATTCTCTCCCTCTGTCCCACCCCCTACTTGTGCACGTGCATGAGGCTCCCTCTCTTTCTCTCTCTCAAATGAATAAATAAATAAATCTTTAAAAAAATTACTAAGAGAAGCTTAGTTCTACTTGTAGACAATAAATTCAAGACAACAGGGGACAATTATGATACAGAAGCATACTGAGACACCTGTTCTTTAAATGCAGCTATTTCTTAAAATAATATTAAATTCTTCCACTTTAGTTGTGATTTCCTATAAACATTTTGATGTTTATTTAAGAATGCCTTAAGTAGCCTCTTTACATGAAAATTGGTTTCAAATTTGGGAGCTATTTCAATTCAGTATCTTCTGAGCCTGAGATTAGTGAGTAACAGGTCTCTAGGGAAATGCTCTCAGAGTGTGGGACTGAAAAAAGCAGGACTGGGCTGAGGGAATCTGTGAAGTGTGATGAAATTGTAACAGGTCTTGGCTGGTCCCACAGGGAGCTTTGGAGCTGGGTTAGCTCTTCAAAGCTGCTCAGGCCTTGGTACATCCACATCAATCAAGATGTGGGTTGAAACCAGGGAGAAAATGTGAGCCCAGGAAGGTAGTCCCTTTAGCTGAGGGCATTTCCAGAGAGGTACTTAGCAAAGAGTTGCTGGAGCCAACACTGCCAGGAGCTGAGGATTAGGTGCTGCTGTCCTAAGAGGACCTGGTGGGTCTTGTCAGCACATCACATTATCGATGACAGGATCTCAAATTGTTTTACCTTTTTTTTTTTTTTTAACCTGGTGGCCTATTCTAAAAAAGTAGAATTCTAGAATGAAAAGGACTTTATTAATTATTTATTTGAACTATGTTTCAGCTAGGAAAAGGATTCCAAAGAGGAGGTAACACTTGTAGGTTCACAGTTACTCTGTGGCTCAGCCAAGATCAAAATTCCAGTTTTGTGACATTCTAGTTTCCACCTGGATATTCCTTCTATCCCTATACTCTGAAGAGTTTCAATCAGGAAAGGATGTTGTATTTTATCAAATGCTTTTTCTGCATCAATTGAGAGGACCATATGGTTCTTGTCTCTCCTCTTATTAATGTGTTCTATCACACTGATTGATTTGAGAATGTTGAACCACCCTTGCATCCCGAGGATAAATCCCACTTGGTCGTGGTGGATGATCCTTTTAATATATTGTTGGATCCTATTAGCTAGGATTTTGTTGAGGATTTTGGAATCCTTATTCATCAGGGATATCGGTCTGAAATTCTCCTTTTTGATGGGGTCTTTGCCTGGTTTGGGGATTAAGGTAATGCTGGCCTCATAGAATGAGTTTGGAAGTTTTCCTTCTCTTTCTATTTTTTGAAACAGCTTCAGTAGAATAGGTATTATTTCTTCTTTGAATGTTTGGTAGAATTCCCCAGGGAATCCATCAGGCCCTGGACTCGTTTTTTGAGAGGTTTTTGATCACTGCTTCAATCTCGTTACTGGTTATTGGCCTATTCAGGTTGTCAATTTCTTCCTGTTTCAGTCTTGGCAGCTTATAGGTTTCCAGGAAGGCCTCCATTTCATCCAGATTGCTCAGTTTATTGGCATATAGTTGTTGATAATAATTTCTAATAATTGTTTCTATTTCCTTGGTGTTAGTCGTGGTCTCTCCCCTTTTATTCATAATTTTATTAATTTGGGTCCTTTCTCTCTTCTTTTGGATAAGTTTGGCCAGTGGTTTATCAGTTTTATTAATTGTTTCAAAGAACCAACTTCTAGTTTCATTGATCTGATCTACTGTGTTTCTGGTTTCTAATTCATTGATTTCTGCTCTAATTTTAATTATTTCTCTTCTAATGCGTGGCTTAGGCGTCATTTGTTGCTTTTTCTCTAGTTCTTTAAGGTGTAGAGTTAGTTGGTGAATTCGGGATTTCTATTTTTTTGAGTGAGGCTTGGATGGCTATGTATTTCCCCCTTAGGACCACCTTTGCGGTATCCCATAGGTTTTGGACTGATGTGTTTTCGTTCACATTGATTTCCATGAATTGTTTAAGTTCTTCTTTGATTTCTTGGTTGACCCAAATATTCTTGAGCAGAGTGGTCTTTAGCTTCCAAGTGTTTGAATTTCTGCCAAATTTTTTCTTGTGATTGAGTTCCAGTTTTAGAGCATTGTGGTCTGAGAATATGCAGGGAATAACCTCAATCTTTTGGTATCAGTTGAGACCTGACTTGTGACCCAGTATATGGTCTATTCTGGACAAAGTTCCATGTGCACTCGAGAAAAATGAATATTCTGTTGTTTTAGGGTGGAATGTTCTGTAAATATCTATGAGGTCCATCTGGTCCAATGTATCATTCAAAGCTCTTGTTGCCTTGTTGATTTTCTGCTTAGATGATCTGTCCATTGCTGAGAGTGGAGTATTGAGGTCTCCTACAATTAACATATTGTTATCAATATGACTCTTTATTTTAGTTAACAGTTGGCTTATGTAGATGGCTGCTCCCATGTTGGGGGCATAGATATTTACAATTGTTAGATCTTCTTGTTGGATAGACCCTTTAAGAATGATATAGTGTCCTTCTGTGTCTCTTATTACAAACTTTAGTTTAAAATCTAATTTGTCTGATATAAGAATTGCTACCCCAGCTTTCTTTTGAGGTCCGCTGGCATGGAAGATGGATCTCCATCCCTTCACTTTCAGTCTGGATGTATCTTTAGGTTCAAAATGAGTCTCTTGTAGACAACATATGGATGGGTCCTGTCTTTTTATCCAATCTGCAACCCTGTGCTGTTTTATGGGAACGTTTAGGCCATTCACGTTGAGAGTGATTATTGAAAGATATGAATTAATTGTCACCATGTTGCCTGTGAAGACGTTGTTTTTATAGATTGTCCCTGTAAATTTCTGTTGTAGATCACTCTTGGGGTCTTTTTCCTTTTATAGAACCCCCCTTAATATTTCTTGCAGGGCCGGCTTAGTAGTCACATATTCTTTCAACTTCTGCCGGTCGTGGAAGCTCTGTATCTCCCCATCCATTCTAAATGAAAGCCTTGCCGGATAAAGTATTCTTGGCTGCATGTTCTTCTCATTTAGTACCCTGAATATGTCTTGCCAGGCTTTTCTGGCTTGCCACATCTCTGTGGATAGGTCTGACGTTATTCTGATGTTCCTCCCTCTGTACATAAGGAATCTCTTCTTCCTAACTGCCCTTAAGATGGTTTCCTTGGTTCTAAGATTTGCAAGTTTTACTATTACATGCCGTGGTGTTGCCCTGTTTTCCTTGATCTTGGGAGGGGTCCTCTCTGCCTCTAGGATGCGAATGTTTGTTTCATTCCCCAGATTAGGGAAGTTCTCAGCTACGATTTGCTCAAATACATCTTCTAGCCCTCTCTCTCTCTCCACTCCCCCCGGGATTCCAATGATTCTGACATTGGAACACTTCATGATGTCACTTATTTCTCTGATTCTATTTTCATGGATTCTGAGTTGTTTTTCCCTGGCTTCCTCTTTTCCCTTTTTGTCTATTATATTGTCTTACAGGTCGCTTATTCTCTCTTCTGTCTCAGTTACCCTAGCTGTTAGATTATCTAGATTGGATTGGATCTCATTGATAGCATTTTTAAGTTCTGCCAATTCCCCTTTTATTTCTGCCCTTAGAGACTCTATGTTGCCATTAATTGATTTCTCCATTCTAGCCATTGTCTTCACAATTGCTAGCCTGAATTCCATCTCCGACATCTTGGTTATATCTGAATCCATTTGTAAATCTGCAGCATAAGTCATAAGCTCTGAGTCTTTTCTGTTTTGGGGGCTCCTCCTCCTAGTCATTCTGTTGATGGGTGTTTGAGGAAATGTATAGAGTCCCAATTATTGACCAGAACCCAAGCAAGATGCATCTGTTTTCTTGGGACCTTAGGGTGGCTGGCCTCTTATTTTCCCAGCCTGTCTTCTGTGGGAGGGGCCTGCCGTTCTGTTACGCAGGGAACCCTGTTTGGGCGGAGTTGCCCTGCACCCCTGTGGTGGGGGATGGGCTCAGTGGGAATCAGTCTTTGGGGCTTTTGTTCTCTGGCGCCTTTCCCTGGCGGCTTTCCGCGTCTGTTCCACAAGTCAGAGCAGAAGAGACCATTTCCAAGTCTCTGTCTCAGAGCAGAGAGACCGCAGTCTGTTCTTCAGTGAGCCCTTCAGGCCACACTGTCTCCGTTTCTGTCCGTGCTGCTATAAACTGCAGTGTCCTGGGTTGTGCACCCCTCCGCAGTGCTCCCAATCCTGCCTCCAGGTTGGGGCACGTCTCTGCCCTTTGTGCTTCTAAAACCACCAGCTGCTCCCAGTTCGCATTCGCGAGTCCGCTGCTCAGGGTTTCCACCCTGGGGGCTGCAGTTCACTGGCATGACCCCGGCGCACCGGGTTTCCATCTCAGAGGCTGCAGTTCTCGTGCGCGCGACTGTCGCTCCGGGTTTCTGTCCGAGGGGCTGCAGTTCCCGTGCTTGCGACCCCACCGGTCTGGTTTTCCACCCCGGGGGCTGCCCTAAAGTCCTTTCCCTGACGCTACTGGTCTGCGAGTCTGTGCCCCATCCGCAGCGCGCGAGGCTGTCACTCACCGGTGGTGTAGGATCCCCACATCCAGGCACTCTCCCGCTGCCATTTATCCTCCGATATCTGCCCGCAGGATCACGGCTCTCCACTTCCTACCTCAAAACCAACCACATGCGATATTCTGTTTGTAGAGATCCAGATCTTCTTACATTTCAGACTGGTATTGTGGGTGCTCAGAGTGGTCTGGTAGATATCCAGCTCAATTCCGGGGACCAGTTGAAATAGGGTCCCCTACTCCTCCACCATCTTTCCCCCCTCCCCTCAATACTTAGTTTTCTAAGCTAGAAATGAGGCAGGTCTTCGTAGTGAAGACTTTGGTTAATGTCTTCCTAAACTCTGGTAAATTGTCTTTATATTTACAGAGATTATTCTTTGGCATTTGAATTTTTGTTAGTGTTGTTGTATTGGTGATTAGATTTTTTTCCTTCTGCCATTATGCTTTTAGGAAAGCTACAATTTGTTTTCCTCATAGTCAACTTATTGTTTCCTCTTAGCTCTGAGAGCCTTTTAATTAATTCATTTGGATTTTTTAAGCATATAAACACAGCATTTGTAAATAATGATAATTTGGTTTCAAATTCCGATATTGATTCTTTTCTAAAATTCTCATCTTATTGCATTAACCAGAAATTCCAGAAAATATTAAATAATAATGGGTTATAACAAGCAACTTTCTTTATCTCTGATTTTAACAAGAATATCTTTAGTGTTTCACTATTAACATTTGTTCTTGGATCCATCAAACATATACTGAACACATTCTAAGAGCTAGGTTCTGTGCTAGTGCTGGGGATACAAGGTGAAGAGGACACACAAGATCTAGGCTCCAAAAACATAAAACTGATTAGGGGTTTGAAATAGGCATTCTGTATAAAGTCAAATAATTAGTCCTGCCATTTTGTCACTAGGAGCAGAGGTAGCCTTAGAAACCCAGCTTTCTTATTTTACATTTGTGATTAGGATTGGGTAATATATATTACCCAGTAGTTTTTTTTTTTCAAGTTATTATTTAAATTCTACTTACCGTGTAATACTCGTTTCAGGAGTAGAATTTAGTGATTCATCACTTACGTATAACACCCAGTGATCAACACAACAAGTGCCCTCCTTAATACCCATGATGCATTTAGCCCACCCCCCTGCTCACCTCCCCTCCAGCAATCCTCAGTTTGTACTCTCTAGCTTAGAGTTTCTTATGGTTTGTTTCGCTCTCTTTTTTTTTCCCTTTCCCATGTTCAACTGTTTTGTTTCTTAAATTCCAATATGAGTGAAATTATACGGTATTTGTCTATCTTGGACTGATTCATTTCACTTAGCATAATATACTCTAGTTCCATCCACATCATTGCAAATTGCAAGATTTCATTCTTTTTGATGGCTGAAATATTCCATTGTGTAGATTCCATGTAGAATATATATACCACATCTTATTTGTCCATTCATCAGTCAATGGACATTTGGACTCTTTCCATAATATGGCTATTGTTGATAATGCTGCTGTAAACATCAGGGTGCATATGCCCCTTCAAATTAGTACTGTTTTATCCTTTGGGTAAATACCTACTAATGCAATTGCTGCGTCCTAGGGTAGTTCTATTTTTAACTTTTTGAGGAACCTCTATACTGTTCTCCAGAGTGGCCGCACCAGTTTGCATTCCCACCAATAGTGCAAGAGGGTTCCCCTTTCTCTGCATTGTCACCAGCATCTGTTGTTTCCTGTGTTGTTGATTTTAGCCATTCTGACTGATGTGAGGTGGTATCTCATTGTTTTGATTTGTATTTCCCTGATGATGAATGATGTTGAGCATCTTTTCATGTATATGTTAGCCATCTGGATATTTTCTTTGGAAAAATGTTTGTTCTGCCCATTCCTTAACTAGATTATTTATATTTTAGGTGTTGAGTTTGATAAGTTCTTTATAGATTTTGGATACTAACCCTTTATCAGATATGTCATTTGCAAATATCTTCTCCCATTGTGTAGGTTGACTTTTGGTTTTGTTGATTGTTTTCTTCACTGTGCAGAAACTTTTTATATTGATGAAATCCTAATAGTTCATTTTTGCTTTTGATTCCCTTACCTCCAGAAATATGTCTAGTAAGATGTTGCTATGCCTGAGGTCAAAGAGGTTGCTGTCTGTGTTCTCCTCTAGGATTTTGATGGTTTCCTGTCTCAAATGTAGGTCTTTTGGGATACCTGGGTGGCTCAATCATCTGCCTTTGGCTCAGGTCATGATCCCAGGGTCCTGGGATCGAGCCCTGCCTTGGGCTCCCTGCTCAGTGGGAGGTCTGCTTCTCCCTCTGCGTCTCCCCCTGGCTTGGGCTCTCTCTTGCTCACTCTCTCTCAAATAAATAAAATCTTAAAAAAATTTATGTCTTTTATCCATTTTGAGTTTATCTTTGTGTATGGTGTAAAAAAGTGGTCCAGTTTCATTCTTCTGCATGTGGCTGTCCAGTTTTCCCAGCACTATTTGTTGAAGAGACTGTCTTTTTTCCATTAGCTATTCTTTCCTGCTTTGTCAAAGATTAGTTGATCATAGAGTTGTGGGGCCATTTCTGAGTTTTCTATTCTGTTGTACTGATCTGTCTGTTTTTGTGCCAGTACCATACTGTCTTGATGACTATAGCTTTGTAATAGAGCTTGAAGTCCAGAATTTTGATGTCTCCAGCTTTCCTTTTCTTTTTCCAGATTGCTTTGGCTATTCGGGGGTCTTTTGTGGTTCCATACAAATTTTAGGAGTGTTTGTTCTAGCTTTATGAAAAATGCTGGTGGTTTTTTTTTTTTTTTTTTTTCAGGTTTAAAAGTAAAGCATGAGAAGTCAACACCTGCGAAATTTTATTTATATAAGAGAATAAAAATATCTATTTTAAAAGGATTGATTTAAACTTAGGTTTTTCAGCTTTTCCTGTTCCTTGAACATGAAACTGCCTCCAATGCAGAAAGATTTAAGATAGCTAATTATTAAGTAAACCCTCTTTACCTTCCCCCTGCAAAAACACAGAGCCAAGTTCCCCATTTTCTTTATGGTAAACCAGATTATTTTCAGTGAAGAATACTGGCAACTGCATGAAGCAGATGATCAGATATGTCGGCAGGAAGGTATGAGCTGTACAATGGCATTACAAAAAGTCCCCAAAGAAAAGAAGATGGTAAAAACAATAGAAAAATAATAAAACACAAACAAAATAAGAAAATGCCCAATATTTACAGCCTCCCTCTGAAACGTGACCTATGTTCTAACTTCAGCATAAAACAAAACCAGAGAACATTTCTCAATGGGTATCACAGATGAAGCTGGTGCAAGCCAGTTTGGGGGGACACGTTCATTTCAAGAAGGGAGAAATGCACAGTTAACAACTTGCTGGAATTATAACCATGTCTTGGTCTTCTTGCAGTTCTGTTACTAAAAATGACACACAGTAAATGATCCAATGTGGTCTTACAGAAATGGCTTGTCACCACGTTTCAGAACAAACTATTCAGAGTCACAAGCACTGGGTCTGGGAAAGCAGAGGTGGATGGCTGCACACTCAGGTGAGGGATATGTATCTTTGTGAGGTTGGAGGAGAGAAGCAGGGCTCTACAGCCTGGAAGATTCTGCACTAATGAGTCTTCTAATAGTCAGCTCGTGGTTTTTTGTTTAACTTCAGATCAATCCTGTGTTGGTTTTTATTCTTTCGTTTTTTACGGCTGCCATGATGACCCCCTAAGGAAGTAGAAGAAGCAGCCTTCTGAGGCTTCACTTCCTGCACAGATCCATCCAGGTCCTTAGGGTCCTCCTGGCTGGGCTCATTCTCCTGATTGTGGAAGTCTGGAGAAGTATCACTTTCCATCCCACTTCCTGGCTCCCTCTTTTCAATGAGCTGATCCTGAACTCCTGCCAATGCACTTACTGCAGCTGCTGAAGTAACTGAGGATTTACTGAAGAGCCGCTCAGCTTCCTTATACTTCCGGTTCCTTTGATCGTTTTTGCTATTGGAGTTTTTCTGGTTGGTCAGATACCGATCCCAGCCACGAATAATATTGACATACATCTGAGTGTCTTCCGGGTAGCTTCCTTCAAAAGCATAGATCTGTCTCTCCAAGTTTGCCAGTGTTTCCGCCAGCTCCTGCTTCCACTTCAGGAGCTCTGCCAGCTCCTGCGGGGTGTCTGGGATCTGCGGAGGTGCCGCCTTGTTGTGCATCGCCATGTTGGGCTTGCTGGTGGTATTTTGATAGGGATTGCGTTGAATGTGTAGATTGCTTCAGGTAGCATAGACATTTTAACAATATTTGTTCTTCCAATCCATCAGCATGGAATGTTTTTTCCATTTCTATGTGTCTTCCTCAATTTCTTTCATAAGTATTCTATAGTTTTCAGAGTACAGATCCTTTACCTCTTTGATTAGGTTTATTCCTAGGTAGCTTATGATTTTTGGTGCAGTTGCAAATGGGATCAATTCCTTGATTTCTTTTTCTGCTGCTTTATTATTGGTGTATAGAAATGCCACAGATTTCTGTACATTGACTTTATATCTTGCGACTTTGCTGAATTCATGGTTTAGTTCTAGCAATTTTTTGATGGAGTCTTTTGGGTTTTCTACATAGAGTATCATGTCATCTGCAAATAATGAAAGTTTGACTTCTTTCTTGCCAATTTGGATGTTTTTTTATTTCTTTTTTTTCTGATTGCTGAGGCTAGGTCTTCCAGTACTATGTTGAATAACAAGTTGAGAGTGGACATCCCTGTCTTGTTCCTAACTATAGAGAAAAACTCTCAGTTTTTCCTCATTGAGGATGATATTAGCTGTGTGTGTTTGGTATTTGGCCTTTATGATATTGAGGCATGCTCCTTCTATCCCTACTTTCCTGAGGGTTTTTATCAAGAAAGGATACTGTATTTGTCAAATGGTTTTTCTGCAACTATTGAGAGGATCAAATGGTTCTTGTCCTTTCTTTTATTAATTAAGGGGCAGAAGGATGTGATGTATCACATCAATGGATTTGCAAACATTGAAGCACACCGACAGCCCAGAAATAAATCCCACTTGACCATGGTGAATCATTCTTTTAATATACTGTTGCATCCTATCAGCTAGTATTTTGGTGAGAATTTTTGCATCCATGTTCATCAGGGATATTGGCTGTAATTCTCCTTTTTAGTGGGGTCTTTATCTGGTTTTGGAATCAAGGTGATGGCGGCCTCACAGAATGACTTGGGAAGTTTTCCTTCCATTTCCAGTTTTTGGGAATAGTTTTAAAAGAAGAGGTATTTACTCTTCTTTAAATATTTGGTAGAATTCCCCTAGGAAGTCATCTGGCCCTGGACTTTCGTTTGTTGGGAGATTTTTGGTTACTGATTCAATTTCTTTGCTGGTTATGGGGCTGTTCAAATTTTCAATTTCTTCCTGTTACAGTTTTGGTAGTTTATATGTTTCTAGGAATTCGTCCATTTCTTTCAGATTGTCTAATTTGTTGGCATATAATTTTTCATAATATTTTCTTACAATTGTATTTCTGTGGGTTTGTTGTGATCTCTCCTATTTCATTCATGATTTTATTTATTTGGGTCCTTTCTCTTTTCTTTTTCATAAGTGATTTATCAATTTTGCTAATTCCTTCAAAGAACCAGCTCCTACTTTTGTTGATCTGTTCTATTGGTTTTGTTTGTTTGTTTCTATATCATTGACTTCTGCTCTAATCATTATTATTTCCCAGGTTCTGCTGGCTTTATGCTTTATTTGCTTTCCTTTTCTAGCTCCTTTAGGTGTAAGTTTAGGTTGTGTATTTGAGACCTTCCTTGTTTTTTGAGAAAGGCTTGTATTGCTATACACTTCCCTCTTACGACTGCCTTTGCTGCATCCCAAAGGTTTTAGACTGTCATGTTATCATTTTCATTTTCTTCCTGTATTTTTTTCATTCTTTTTTAATTTCCTGGTTTATTATTTTTAATATTTTATTTATTTATTTGCAAGAATGAGTGAAAGAAAGAGAGCACGAGCAGAAGGAGGGGCAGAGGGAGAGGGAGAAGCAGACTCCCCACTGAGCAGGGATCCCAAGGTGGAGCTTGATCTCAGAACCCTGGCATCATGACCTGAACCGAAGGCAGATGCTTAACTGACTGAGCCACCCAGGTACCCCTAATTTCCTGGTTTAACCATTCATTCTTTAGTAGGATGTTCTTTAACCTCCATGTGTTTGTGATCTTTCCAAATTTTTCTTGTGGTGGACTTCAAGTTTCATAGCAGTGTGGTCAGAAAAGATGTATGGTATGAGCTCAATCTTTTTGTACTTCCTGAGGACTGATTTGTGACCCAGTATATGATCTATTCTGGAGAATGTTCCATGTGCACTTGAAAAGAATGTGTATTCTGCTGCTTTAGGAAGAAATGTTCTAAATATATCTGTTAAGTCCATCTGGTTCAGTGTGTCATTCAAAGCCATTGTATCCTTGTTGATTTTCTGCTTAGATGATCTTTCCATTGCTGTGAGTGGGGTGTTAAAGTCCTTTATTATTATTGCATTATTGTCAATGAGTTTCTTTATGTTTGTTATTAACTGATGTATATATTTGGATGCTCCCAAGTTAGGGGCATAAATATTTACGATTGTTAGATCTTCTTGTTGGATAGACCCCTTTATTATGATATAGCACCCTTCTTCATCTCTTATTACAGTCTTTGGTTTAAAATCTAGTTTGTCTGTATAAGGATGGCTACTCTGGCTTTCTTTTGATGTCCATTAATATGATAGATAGTTTTCCATCCCCTCATTCTCAACTGGAGGTGTCTTTAGGTCTAAACTGAGTCTCTTGTAAGCAGCATACTGATGGGTCTTGTTGTTTTATCCATTCTGATGCTCTGTGTTTTTTGATTGTAGCATTTAGTCCATTCACATTCAGAGTAATTATTGATAGATATGAATTTAGTGCCATTTTATTCCCTGTAATGTCACTGTTTGTGGAGAGTTTCCTCTGTTCCTTTCTAATCATTGGTGCTTTTGGTCTTTTTTTTTTTTTCCCACTCAAAGGGTCCTCTTTAATATTTCTTGCAGGGTTGGTTTGATGGTCATGAACTCCTTTCATTTTTGTTTGTCTGGGAAGCTCTTTTCTCTCCTTCTGTTCTGAATGATAACCTTGCTGGATAAAGTATTCTTGGCTGCATATTTTTCCCATTCAGCACACTGAATGTATCTTGCCACTGGCTTCTGGCCTGCCAAGTTTCTGTGGAGAGATCTGCTGCAAACCTCCTTTTTCTTCCCTTGTAGGTTAGGGATTTCTTTTCCCTTGCTGCTTTCAAGATTCTTTCCCTATCTCTATATTTTGCAAATATTACTACAATATGTATTTTTGGCCAGCTTTTGTTTGTTTTGAAGGGAGTTATCTTGCTTGCTGGATTTGGATGTCTGTTTCATTCCCCAGATTAGGGAAGTTTTCAGCTATAATTTGCTCAAATAACCTTCTGCCCCCTTTTCACTGTGTTCTTTTTCTGGGACTTCTATGATATGAATGTTACTACTCTTTATGGAGTTGCTGAGTTCCCTAAGTCTATATTTGTAATCCAATACTCTTCTTTCCCTCTTCTTTTTGGATTCACTATTTTCCATAATTTTATCTTCTATATCACATTCATTCCTCTGATCCTTCCATCCTTGTGGTCATTACCTGCAGTTGGTTTTGTATCTCAGTTATAGCATTTTTTATTTTGGCTTGACTAGTTTTTAGTTCCTTTATCTCAGCAGTAGGGATTTGCTAGTGTCTTCTATGCTTTTCTCAAGCCCAGCTAGTATTCTTATGATTGTTGTTTTAAATTCTAGTTCAGGCATATTACCTATATCTGTTTTGATTAGATCCCTGGCCATGACCTCTTCTTGTTCTTTCTTTTGGGGTGAATTCCTCTGTCTTGGCAATTTGTCTAGGTCACTGTTTTGTGTGTGTTAGGAAAGCCTGTTATATTTCCTGCTTCTGAGAGTAATGGCTATATTAAGAAGAGAACCTATAGTGATCAGTGCCTGGTGCTTCAGGAAATGTTTCAGAGTGTGCACTCTGCTATTGTGTTTTGGCTGCTCTTTCCCTCAGGTCAGTCCTCTGCAGTTTCTCCTTGCCTGCTGTGGGGAGTATTTGGCCCTTGTCCAGTGTATGGTGTTTTAACTAGGTATGCTTTGGTTTGCTTTTTAAAATAAGCCTGAACCTATTTCCACTGGAACTGAAGTTTTGCAGCGCTCTATGATCAAGTAGAGTTGGTGCACGTGAGGGGCTTGTGTTGGTCTTTTGGAGGAGGGGCCTGCTGTACTGGTTCTCAAGCAGATTTGCTCTAGTAAAGATGCATCTGTGTGCAGGGGGTCAGGGCTTGGTTAAGTGGCTCCAACCTCCACTAGGGGTACTGTGTTGTTCACTGAAGTCGGTCAGTGCTGATTGGCAAGGGAAAATGGCCTCACCCCACTCTCTTGTCCCCAGAGCAGGGAGTTTGTGCTTACCACTGTTTAGAAAACCCTCACAGAAGAGAAAATAGTCCCGTATCATGTCCCAGGTTTCTTTCAGATCTCTGCCTCCACCCTGCCTGTGTCCAAGCTGTTTGCCCACCCAGCAGTTCAGTGTTCCTCTATTTTACCTCAGGCATGCAGCTGGGTTTCAAAAACTCCAAATTTTAGGTAAACAGTGTAGTGTGGACCTGCGCTGATCCTCTGGGGGAGGGTATCACCATGATGTCACTGGTGTCAGTTTGTCCCAGAAAAGCAGTTGCACATTGTGCAGGGGCTTGGAGTTCATGTTGAAGCACAGCAAAAGCTAGCACCAAGGTTTGCTGCCCTCGGCAGGTGTCTCTCTTCCTATGCTAATGAATGGGGCTGCACATTGGCAACTTCCAGTTCTTTTGTCCCCTGAGAGGCAGTGCCACCTTCCCCCAAATGCACTCCAAGAAGGGGGACTGTCTCTCCCATTGCAACCCTGGGGATCCTCAGACCATGCTCTCTGTTCCCAGGCCTCTGTCCCCCTTCCCAACAGAAGCACCACTTTGCCCATCAGGCTTTACTGGTGATGGCGCAAACTTCTATATCTTCAGACTTTGAGCTCCACTGCTTGTAAAAACTTACGATTATCAGTTGCTGTAGTTTTCCCAATGATTTTGAGGATGTGCTTTTCTTATGTAATCCCCTGCACACTTTCTCTCTTTCTCTCTCTGTCTCCCTCCTGTCTCTGATATCAAGGCTCCCTCCCCTCTGTAGCGCCTGAGATTCTCTTCTCCCCTGAATCATATCCCTGCACCTCTTAGTTTCCACTATGTGGCCTCTTTTCTCCCTCTCATTCTGCAGTTTGTTCTCCCAGCCTTCAGATTGATTTTTTGGGTGTTCTGAATGATTTGATATCTATGTAGCTGTGTTTGAGGGACAAGGCAAGCAAAGGGTCCCCCTATTGCCCTGCCATCTTAACTCAAATCCTACCCAGTGCTTTTCTGAGATAATCATCAAGTTCATCTCTGTACCATGTTCATTTTTGAGATCACACTCCCTTGCTTGTGATTGATTAGTATTGTAGGCTTCTATGAATATTTGTCATCCTATAGAGTAGTTGACAATGTCCTTTATGATGTTTATTTCTCTGAAATGGCTTTGGTATGGATATTGCTAAAGCCACTTCCTGGGTCATACCATTTTCCAAGAGGACATATCTAAGAAGGAGAGTAGTCTTTGGGAAAGAAGGTCAATTGTGAATGCAAGAATATCTGGAAGCTGGAGCATGCTGAACTCTGATACCCAGGGAAATATGCATATAGTTTTTCTTGTATTTTGTGCTAACAAGCATTACATTAACTCAGGAAAGTAGTGTTGTGTATCTTCCCAAGTAAGTTCTTTTTGTACGTGTTGCTCCAAGAAGAGATGGCATGCAGGGAGAGAGTTGGGACAGCATCACCTCCAGTTCTGGTCACTGCTGGCTGCTGAAGTCCCTTACACTCCTCCTCCTTTCTCCCTACTCTAACAGGACCCAGATATTCCTGAGAGTCCACTCATATAACTCAGGTACTTGGAGGGAAGCTGACCCCTCTTCCAGTTCTAACCAGAAGCTCCAGTCAGGACATTCCCCTCAATTTGCCAGCAATTGCAACCTGTGCTGCTTGAGGTGAAGGAACCCAGAACTCTGCTTCTGGGTGGAGAGGAAAGCCCTCTCCTCTGGACTGTGGGACCTGGCTCTAGCCATGTATCACCAAGAACAAAGCCAGCCTTAGGACAAAACTGACCCCAGAGAGCTGAGGGAGAAGGGGGTAAAGCCCCAGGTCTGAGTTGCTGAGTTCAATGGCCTCAAAGTCTACCCTGTCTCTGGCTTTGTAGACAGTGAGCCCTGCCTTCCCTTTCTAACCAGATGAGGTACATCTTCTGTCTTGTTCAGTGACCCCCACACACTGGATAGCTAACCATTCTTCCTGGTGTGCTGTGCTCAGGAACTGCTTCTCCTGAGATCCTCCACCCTCTGTACCTTGCTTTTCTTGGAGACAAGCAGCCACAAGACCCCTAAGCAGGGAGCACATGCTGCTCACTTCACATCCCAAGGCTGAGCAGAGCAATTGACTCACAGCTGTTGGCAATGTGCAAAGAGAGGGTGGAGGAGTTAAGATGGTGAAAGAGTAGGGGAACTCTAAGTTTGTCTCATCCCTGGAATACAACTAGATATCAAATCATTCTGAACACCTAAGAAACCAGAGATCTGAGAAAACAAATGCTGCAAGTCTAGAAGTAGAAAAGCGACCACTGTTTGGAAGATAGGAGGTGGGGAGACTTGAATCTGGTGTGATATTGCTGAGGATATGGCTACAGAGAGGGAGTTATTGCAAGGTATTGTAAGCAGCAGAGTGCAAAATCAGAACTTTTAGAAGTCTGGTACAGTGTAGGGGAGAGGAATGTGCCTGGCTTAAAGGTGTTGAGGTGGTGAAGCAGGGCAGAATTCCAGGTGTGACAGCATGGTCTCAGGATCCCGGGGTCACAAGAAGAACGGGCCATACCTGAGTACAACAGAGTTCCCAGGCATAGGAGTGGGGAAGCTGGCTGAGAACAGGGATTCTAGGTGCCAACTTTGTGCTCTCTTTTGCCATGAACTGCAAACCTCTGCATGGTTGACTGCTTTCCTGGGAGGGGTCCAGCAAAAGGCAAGACCCTCCACCCACCCCCGGGAAGAACAGCATGGGTCCACACTGCAGGAGTCTGTAAAATTTGGAGTTTTGAATCTGAGATAAAACACTGAGATAAAAATACTTGGTCACAGGCTGGGTGAACACAGAGTTCTGGCAGAAACTGGTAGACAAGAGAGATTGATTGCTTTTTCTGTGAGGGCTCACTGAAGAGTAAGGGGGTGTGAATTCTCAGCTCTGGGGCTAGAGAGGGGGCACAGCCATATTCATCCAGCCCATCAATGCTGAGAGCCTTCAGGGAGCAAAACAGTGCCACCTAGTGGAGTCTGGAGCCACTTACACAGAGCCCTGCCTCTGCACAGGAAGCACATTTGCACTAGGGCAAGTCCACCTGAGAATCATCACAACAGGCCCCTCCCCTAGACGACCACTACAAACAACTCGCTCACACCAAGTTTACTGATCATAGAGGGCTGCAAAGCTTCAGCTCTTGGGGAAAACAGTATATACGATTCTTTGTATTTTTATTCTTTAGTATTTTAGCATTATTTTTTGTTATTTTCTTATTTTTTCAATTTTTTTATTCTTAGTATTTATTTTTATATATAATTATATATTTTTTTATTTTTTGTTTCCTTTCATTTTATTTTATCTTTTTATATATATACATATACACACACACATATATTTGTTTTTCTTATTTTGGGATCTAGTTTTTTTTTTTTTTTTCCTGTTGTTGTTATTGTTATTGTTGTTTTTTTTCTCCTTCTTTCTACTTTCTTTTCTGCACAAAATGACAAGATGGAGCGATTCACCCTAAAAGAAAGAACAGGAGGTAGTACTCACTGCCAGGGAATTAAATTACTGAGATACAGCCCCAAGTAGAGGCCATAAAAACGAGGATGAATGAAGCAGAAAAGCAAATCAGTGATATAGAAGATAAAATGATGGAAAATAAGGAAACAGAAAAGAAGAGGGAAAGAAAACTATTAGATCATGAAGTTATACTAAGGGAACTCAGTGATTCCATAAAGCAAAGTTATACCCAGATAATAGAGGTTCCAGAGGATGAGGAGCAGGAAAGAGGGGCAGAAGGTTTATTTGAACAAATTATAGCTGAGAACTTCTCTAATATGGGGAAGGAAACAGGCATTCAAGTCCAGGAGGCACAGAGAACCCCCTTCAAAATCAATAAAAATAGGTCAATCTCAACCTATAATAGTGAAGATTGCAAATTTCAAAGATAAAGACAAAATCCTGAAAGCAGCTCAGGACAAGAGGTCTTTAACCTACAAGGGTAGACACATGAGCCTGGCAGCAGACCTGTCCACAGAGACTTGGCAGGTCAGAAAGGGCTGGCATGATATATCCAACATGCTAAATGAGAAAAAGATGCAGAGAAGAACACTTTATCCAGCAAGGCTATCATTCAGAATAGAAGGAGAGATAAGAGCTTCCCAGACAAACAAAAATGAAAGGAGTTCATGACCATCAAACCAGCCCTGCAAGAAATATTAAAGGGGACCCTTTGAGTGGGAAAGAAAGACCAAAAGCACCAATGATTAGAAAGGAACAGAGGAAACTCTCCACAAACAATGACATTACAGGGAATAAAATGGCACTAAATTCATATCTATCAATAATTACTCTGATTGTGAATGGACTAAATGCTACAATCAAAAAACATAGAGCATCAGAATGGATAAAAACAAAATAAAACAAAACAAGACCCATCAGTATGCAGCTTACAAGAGACTCAGTTTAGACCTAAAGACACCTCCAGTTGAGAGTGAGGAGATGGAAAACCATCTATCATGTTAATGGACATCAAAAGAAAGCCAGAGTAGCCATCCTATACAAACTAGATTTTAAACCAAAGACTGTAATAAGAGATGAAGAAGGGTGCTATATCATAATAAAGGGGTCTATCCAACAAGAAGATCTAATAATTGTAAATACTTATGCCCCTAACTTGGGAGCACCCAAATATATACATCAGTTAGTAACAAACATAAGGAAACTCAATGATAATAATGCAATAATAGTAGGGGACTTTAACAATTTTTTTTTATTAAATTTTTTTTTAAGATTATTTATTTATTTATTTATTTGAGAGAGAGAGAGAGTGCAAGAGGGGGTAGGGTTAGAGGGAGAAGGAGACTCCCCGCCAAGCAGGGAGCCCGATGTGGGACTCGATCCCGGGACTCTGGGATCATGACCTGAGCTAAAGGCAGTCACTTAACCAACTGAGCCACCCAGGCGCCCAGTAGGGGACTTTAACACCCCACTCACAGCAATGGAAAGATCATCTAAGCAGAAAATCAACAAGGATACAATGGCTTTGAATGACACACTGAACCAGATGGACTTAACAGACATATTTAGAACATTTCATCCTAAAACAGCAGAATACACATTCTTTTTAAGTGCACATGGAACTTTCTCTAGAATAGATCACATACTGGGTCATAAATCAGTCCTCAGGAAGTACAAAAAGATTGAGCTCATACCATGCATCTTTTCTGACCACACTGCTATGAAACTTGAAGTCCACCACAAGAAAAAAATTTGGAAAGATCACAAATACATGGAGGTTAAAGAACATCCTACTAAAGAATGAATCATTAAACCAGGAAATTAAAGAAGAATTAAAAAAAAATACATGGAAGCAAATGAAAATGAACATGACAGTCTAAATCCTTTGGGACGCAGCAAAGGCAATCTTAAGAGGGAAGTATACTGCAATACAGGCCTACCCCAAGAAGCAAGAAAAGTCTCATATAAACTTACACCTAAAGGAGCTGGAAAAAGAACAGCAAAAAAAGCCTAAGTCCAACAGGAGAAGAGAAATAATAAATATTAGAGCAGAAATCAATAATACAGAAATTAAAAAAAAAAAACAACAAGCAGTAGAACAGGTCAACAAAACTAAGAGCTGGTTCTTTGAAAGAATTAATAAGATTTATAGACCCCTAACCAGACTTATCAAAAAGAAAAGAGAAAGGACCAAAGAAATAAAATCATGAATGAAAGAGGAGAGATCACAACAAACACCACAGAAATGCAAACAATTGTAGAGAATATTATGAAAAATTATATGCCAACAAATTAGGCAATCTCGAAATAGGTAAATTCTTAGAAACATATGAACTACCAAGACTGTAACAAGAAGAAATTGAAAGTTTGAACAGACCCATAACCAGCAAAGAAATTGAATCAGTAATCAAAAATCTCCCAACAAACAAAAGTCCAGGGCTGGATGATTTTCCAGGGGAATTCTACCAAACATTTAAAGAAGAATTAATACCCATTCTTCTGAAAATGTCCCAAACAGAAATGGAAGGAAAATTTCCAAACTCATTCTATGAGGCCAGCATCACCTTGATCCTCAAGACAGACACAAAGACCCCATTAAAAAGAATTACAGACCAATATTTCTGATGAACATGGATGCAAAAATTCTCACCAAGATACTAGCTGACAGGATGCAACAGTACATTAAAAGGATTATTCACCAGGACCAAGTGGGATTTATTCCTGGGCTGTGGGGGTGGTTCAACATCCACAAATCAATCAATGTGATATACCACATTAATAAAAGAAAGGACAACAACCATATGATCCTCTCAATAGATGGAGAAAAAGCATTTGACAGAATACAGCATCCTTTCTTGATAAAAAGCTTCCACCATGTAGGGATAGAGGGAACATATCTCAACATCATAAAAGCCGTATCAACATCATAAAAGCCATATACAAAAGACACACAGCTAATATCATCCTCAACAGGGAAAACCTGAGAGTTTTTTTTGCTACAGTAAGGAATAAGACAGGGATGTCTATTCTCACCATTGTTATTCAACATAGTACTGGAAGACCTAGCCTCAGCATTCAGACAACAAAAAGAAATAAAATTGGCAAAAAAAAAAGAAGTCAAACTTTCACTGTTTGCAGACGACATGATGATATGCTATGTAGAAAAGCCAAGAGACTCCATCAAAAATTTGCTAGATTTGATACAAGAATTCAGCAAAGTTTTAGGATATAAAATCAATGCACAGAAATCAGTTGCATTTCTATACATTAACAATGAAGCATCAGAAAGAGAAATGAAGGAATCAATTCCATTTACAATTGGACCAAAAACCATAGGAATATATATATATATATAATTATATATAATTTTTTATATATATAAATATATATAAATATATATATATAAATTTATAAATAAATTTGCTGAATTTATATATATATATATATTCCTAGGAATAAACCAACCAAAGAGGTAAAGGATCTGTACTTTGAAAACTATAGAACACTTATGAAAGAAATTGAAGAGGACACAAAGAAATGGAAAAACATTCCATGCCCCCATGCCTATGGGTTGGAAGAACAAGTACTGTTAAAATATCCATGCTATGCAAAGGAATATACACATTTAATGCAATCTCTATCAAAATACCATCAGCATTTTTCAGAGAGCTAGAACAAACAATCCTAAAATTTGCATGGAACCACAAAAGACCCTGAATAGGCAAGGTAATGTTGAAAAAGAAAACCAAAGCTGGAGGTATCACAATTCTGGACTTCAAGCTGTATTACAAAGCTGTCATCATCAAGACAGTATGGTACTGGCATAAAAACAGACACATAGATCAATGGAACAGAATAGAGAGCCCAGAAATGGACTCTCAACTCTATGGTCAACTAATCTTTGACAAAGCAGGAAAGAATGTCCAATGGAAAAAAGACAGTCTCTTCAACAAATGGTGTTAGAAAAATTGGACAGCCACATTCAGAAGAATGAAACTGGACCACTTTTTTACACCATTCACAAAAATAAACTCAAAAGGGATGAAATACCTAAATGTGAGACAGGAATCCATCAGAATCCAAGAGGAAAACACAGACAGCAACTTCTCTGGCCTCAGCCACAGCAACTTCTTGCTAGACACATCTCCAAAGGCAAGGGAAACAAAAGCAAAAATGAACTATTGGGACTTCATCAGGATAAAAGGCTTTTACACAGCAAAGGAAACAGTCAAAAAAAAACAAAAGTCAACCTACGGAATGGGAGAAGATATTCACAAATGACATATCAGATAAAGGGCCAGTATCCAAAATCTATAAAGAATTTATCAACCTCAACACCCAAAAAACAAAAAATCCAGTCAATGGACAGAAGACATGAACAGACATTTCTCCAATGAAGACATACAAATGGCTAACAGACACATGAAAAAATGCTCAACATCACTTATCAGGGAAATACAAATCAAAACCACAATAAGATACCACCTCACACCTGTCAGAATGGCTAAAATTAACAACTCAGATGTTGGTGAGGATGCGGAGAAAGGGGAACCCTCTTATAGTGTTGGTGGGAATGCAAACTGGTGCAGCCACTCTGGAAAACAGTATGGAGTTAAAAATAGAACTACCCTAGGACCCAGTAATTGCACTACTGGGTATTTATCCAAAAGGTTCAAAAATAGTGATTTGAAGGGGTGCATGCACCCCAATGTCCACAATATCCATATCCAATATGGAAAGAGCCCAGATGTCCATTGACAGATGAACGGATAAAGATGTGTATATATACAATGGAATATTACTCAGCCATCAAAAACAAATCTTGCCATTTACAACAATGTGGATGGAACTAGAGGGTATTATGTTAAGCAAAATAAGTCAGTCAAAGAAAGACAAATACCATATGATTTCACTCATATGTGGAATTTAAGAAACAAAACAGATGAACATAGGGGAAGGGAAGGAAAAATAAAATAAAAACAGAGGGAAGCAAACCATAAGAGACTCTTAACTACAGGAAACAGAGGGTTTCTGGAGGGGAGGTGGGTGGTGGGATGGGATAGTTGGGTAATGGGCATTAAGGAAGGCACTTGGGGTAATGAGCACTGGGTGTTATATGCAACTGATGAATCACTAAATTCTACCCCTGAAACTAATAATACACTATATGTTAACTAAGTTGAGTTTAAATAAAAAAAAAAAAAATTTTAAGTACAAAGAAAGGTCTCAGCAGAGGAAATGCTATATGATTAATTGCCTTCGATATTTCAAATTTTTTCCCTTCCTTTCCCTCTATTTAGAGGGACAGAAATAATGACTCATGAGACAAATGTCTAAAGATACACGCTTAAAAAGCCTAGCCTCTTGGCAGGAAGGGTCTTGTGGGGCTGGTAGCCTGGTGTATGGAGCCGTGATGTATCCTCGTGTCATAGCGTTACAGTGTGCAGCTTGTGTGGTACCCAGCTGTATCCTTCATGATGTTTAAAAGGACTTGCCATGAGGAGTGCCCTGTGGTACTCAGAACATGCTGTTAGGTCACATATTAATAACTTCACACAACAGTGGCAACAGGACACATTCTCTTTGCAAAGTGAAGGTTGTTTATTGCTTGTTAGGATTTTGACAGGCAAGACCCTACATAGGGACGGTAATACCCACAAGGTGATCTTTACAGAATGCCTGCCTAGATTTCAACATTGGGATGAACTCCATGCATGCATTCTCTCTTTCCCTTTTCTGGGTGAAGCAGAGCCAAGCTCTCCCAGGTTGGTGGAGGCAGGGTGGGGGAACAGGGGCCAAGGACAGAGAAGTTGCATGCTTGCCCTGTCATCTCCCCTCACTGCTGTCCACACCCACATGGGATTCACTGAACTCAGACACACATTTTCAGGTGGGGAAAGCCAAGGTCATGCATGTTGAAGAAAATCAATCATATTGCATTTTCTTATAAAATGAGATGAAAAAATAAATCTAAACACACTTTTCAAGTGTTATTCTTTTTTAAACTTTCATATACGTTAAAGCTCTTATTTTTCTTTTCAATATATTCTACTTAGAACTTTTAAAAAATAAACTTTCTTTTTTGGTACCTTTCATTTCCCGTGTTAGCCTTGGAAACATAAAATACATCTCACTAGAACTCTTCTGTGCAAATAATAAACATAAATAATATTAACATCTAAGTTAAAAAAAGAAGAGGCCATTTCAAGGATTTCACTGCTACTTCCATCCACTGCAGTCCCTGGAAGATGCTCCTAGAAGTAGTCAGTGCCCTGCCCGCTTAAGCCACACAGATCCTGGTCTGGCTGGGGCGGACTGGGCAAGAACTCGCTGTCCTGCTTGTCCATCTGTAAACTACTTCGAGAGAACTGTAAGACACTTCCCAGCCCACTGACCAGCGAGAGGGAGGAAATCCAGTTGAGGGAGCTGAAGTTGGGCAGGTTGAAAATGGACGACAGGGGGGCTGCCCTGCTGGTGCTGGTGCATTTCATCTTGGAGTCCCCAGGACACCCTTCTAGGATAGCCCCCCTTGGCATGGAGGACCCTGGGGCCTGACTGTTCAGTCCTTCCAGCAGAATGTTTTCCCTTAAAGTCACATTCATGTCCACCACACTGGGCTCCCCACTAGCCTCTGGGGAGCAGGCTGGTCGCTGTCCGTGCCAAGATGCCTGTGAGGTGCAGTCCTGGGAGAGGTGTCCAGAGGTACTGATGCTCTTCTGTTCTGATGACTCAGTTCTGGGTTCTCCTGGGAGATGTCCCTGAGCAAAGGTCTCTTTGGAAGCAATGAGTTTCTTGGGGGACCTCTTGGCCAGCTGGCGCCCCAGTTGAAGTTGGGTGGGAAAAAGACTCCCCTGCACGGCTTTGAAAAATAATCTGGAAAGCATATAAAAAACAGTCATCTGCGGGTGGTGCCTTTGAGTCTTCTGTGAAAAACATAGGCTTGAGAATGCTCTCAGAGCTTGTTTAGGACCTGAGGGACAATGTCCCTGATACCCACCTGGGAAGCAGTGCAGCGACAGGTGCTATGAGACAAGTCAAGTAAAACACGGGGTCACCCAATAACGTCTGCATAGTCCAATAAGGGTTGGATGGAGGATAACACGTCGCACAAGAAGCATTGTAAATCAAAGCCACAGTGAAAAACAGAAGGATACTGAAGCCGCAAGCTATCCAGTTGAGCCAGGTCTAAGGGGGAAAGAGAAAGATGGGGCGTTTATTTCAAGAGAAACGCACCGGTCATCTGTCAGTGGGTAGCTGTTCTAAGGGCTTAGTGAAAACCCGGGTCTGTGGCATGGGCAGCTGGGGGGCTTGATGAAGCCTTCGGCATCTGTGGACCAGCCTGGGCACAGTCAGGGAGATGGAAGTCAGGTGTAGGCAGGAAAGAGAGAGGGAAAGGGGGGTGTGAGGTGGAGGAGGAGAGCAGAGCGGGCAGGAAGGAGCTAAGGGCTGCCCAGGTGAAGACACCGGTCAGGGTGCGGCAGTTCCCACACCAGGGGTTCCAATACATGTGGCGGGCCTGCGTATTGGTTTCCCTTCTCCACAGTGATGCTGGCTTTGTAGTGACCTGTCTGCCCAGAGATCTTCTAGATGTCACGGAACCTGCCTGGGAGTGCGGGGCCTGCAGCATCAGCGCCCCCTGGGATCATGTCCACAGCTCTTACCCAGGTCTTGGTTTCAATACCCAGGTGCAGAAGGAAGGTGAACAGCGCAATGGCGGTGATGGGGGTTCCCCAGGTAAACACATCTGTGTCTGAGTCGTAGCAGGCCTGAAAGACAGTAGCGTCCTGTGTCTGTGGGTCGCTGGATGAAGCCAGTGAGAAAGACTGTGCCAGGTGCCCACTTACCAGGTAAGGAATGAAAAAGCAAACCAGGCTCTGGAAGGCAGCATCAGCCATGTTTAACCAGAATGTGCGTGGCCGATACTCCTGAGACACAGAAACAAGCACAGAAATTATAGGGAAGTAAGCATCTCTTCAAACGATGTCTTCCAGTAGCTACAGGGCCATCAGTGTACAAGATAAGCACCCCAGGGCAACTTGCTAAGTCAAGACTTTGGCGAGTTGAGGTCCCAGAGGGCTGGGGAACAAACACCACACGATCGTCTGCAGAGGCACCATCTGCAACTGAGTCAATCATTCAGAGCATCTGTTCACAAGACCAGCTACTCTAGTTCTAGGTTAACAGCAGACACATAAAACCACTTCTTAAATCCTTTGAGGGAGCATTTTTTAAAAAAAGATTTATTTATTTGAGAGAGACAGAGAGTGGGGGAGGGGCAGGGGGAGAGAATCTTAAGCAGACTCCCTGCTGAGGATGGAGCCCAACATGGGGCTCGATCTCACCACCCTGAGATTATGACCTGAGCCAAAATCACAAATTGGACACTTAACTGACTGAGCCACCCAGGCGTCCCTGAGGGAGCATTTTCCTACAGTAGGCATAGCACCTCAAATTCTGGACATCCTGCTCCAGTCTGAGTTCTTCTACTCCTACTTTGTCAGGGTGTTGCTGCCCTTTGTTGGTGGGTCCCCTAGAATGTTTCTTAAAAGTGAGTCTTTCAAAATTAGGTGATGGAAGTGTTTAATGTTAAAATAAAAAAATCTGTACACTGAGGGCAAAAATGACCTTGATATGGATTGATCAAGCCTTCATTTACTGGGTAACCAAATTTGTATTTGACTCTGAGCTCCTAAGCAGCTGGGGCTGGTACTGGCCTGCAGGAAATGTAGATTGGATGAGCATTTACTGAGCACTTAAGAAAGTGCTGGCTAGGTCCCTCTTTCAGTCCCCTAGCTCCACAGGACAAACTCCTTGTGTCTTGTTCCCTTGGCCAGCCCCAGCCCCTGGCCAAGGACAGGAGGCCAAGCTGAGTACAGGCATTCCTCCAGTGACAGGTAACAAGCAGAGGCTCTCCTCATCTGCCTGACTCCAGTTGCTCCCACCCCACAGCCCCACCCCTGCTGCCTACCTCAGAGGGAACCCAGTGTCAATGAAGGTGACCTGGGAAGTCAACTCAAAAGTAAACAAATTCGAGACTACTGTAAGAGATAGAGAGCTCCTTTCCCTTTGCACACATACTGTAATTCCAACTAGCAAAGAGAAGCACTTACAGGGCCAACTTTAAATGCTGGTAGGAATAGCTGGTAATTACCATGTCAGTCTATGTGGTGTGTTGATGTAAACATGTATTTATATCTGTTTGTATTCACTTATTCTCTCAATGGTTTCCCCATGGGTTTATCTTCTGGTTGATTCCCATTCAAAATAAATCACATTTTGAGGGGATTGCTTTAGAAAAATCCCTGCTCAGGAGGCAGCAATCCACAAGACCCTGACTTCAATTTCAAGTGGACTTTCCTTGGGCTCCTGGAGACTGTTGGTGTACAGACTTTTCATGCCATTATACTTTTTCTATTAATCTCCCTCTCTTTTTTAGTGAGGTAAATTGGTACACAAAAACTGCACACATCTAATGTATACATCTGGATGGGTTGGACATATGCACATACCAGGATACCATCACTCCAACCAACAACCTTAATACAATCAAGGAGACAGAATACATTTTTTACATCCCATGGGTCATTTTGCAAAATTTTAACAATTTCTCCCAGGGTGTCCATTTAAAGGGAGGCATGGAAACTTGCACTTTCTGTAAGGTGAATGTGGAGAGTGGGAGGGCAAAGACATAGGAGGTGCGGCAGGAGGGGAACCTCACCTCCATGTTCTGGCCACTCTTGTAGAGCTGTGGTTCAGTCAACAGCATGTCAGCTGGCACGTCCTTGTCCAGCACCCCAGTCACGAGCTGGGGGAGTGACGAGAAGAGCAGATTAAAGAAGATCAGATACCACTGGTCAATCATGGCAGATGCAGAGAAGCCACAGTAAAACTGGAACCAAAACAGGAGGCCCACGAACATCTGAAATCAAGAAAGGAAGAATGGGGACAAGCAATTCTTAGCAGTCCTTGCAGATTCACATCCAAGGGATCTAAGGGTTTTGTAGAATTTGACTATAAAGACTGAATTTACAGGCAGAAATTTCCTTCAAAGACAGCCCTAATCTTGTTGCCCTCTCTTTCCCTCCTCATTTCCTTGAGCATAAAGGACTGGCAATGGGAGATGAGAATTCCCAAGGCCAGCCCATGGAGAGATGATTCTGGTACTAACCTGCAAGAAACGGCAGATTGGGTGGAACAGCATTTATTGAGCACCTATGAAAGTGCTGGTTAAGCCCTTCCTGACAGTCCCTTATCTCCCCAGGACAAACTCTTTGTATCTTGTTCCCACAGCCAGCTGAGGAGATGAGGTCCAGTTGAGTACAGGAATTCCCCATAAAGGTCCAGCAGGGTCTAGGGTTGCTCACACATCTTCTTCCCTAGTAGCTGTCCTCTGTGATCCTAAACCAAACCTACCTGTTTTACATCCCAGATCTTGCCTCTCTCCTTAGTCACGTACTCTTTCTGATGAGGAACAGTGGGCAATTCCTGACTCCCATGGCAGGGAGGACACAAACAAGCACAGCAACAAAGTCGATGATGATATCAACATTGCTGCCTTGAGCAAGCCCAGATATCCACCGGGCACTCTGCTGGCAGGTGAGGGATACGTATGGTCACTGGTTCTTATAGCTACTACCTCCGCTTTGCTGAACAGAGAAGTGAGGGTCAGGGAGGTTGAACAGCCTCTTCAAGCCCCTGTTCAGTAGGAGGAGTTGGGTGGATCTCTTCCCCCTATTACTTGATCACTGAACATCAGTGGCTTGAGTGCATTTACATGGGGTCATGGCAATTTAGCAATGGCAAAGCATTTACACCTATCAGCTGTATAATTTGGCATAGATCATTTAACCCTTTTCTGCCTCAGTGTCCTTGTCTATGAAATGGTACTTAGCTATGGGTACCCAATGGTATCTAGTACCCAACGGTACTTAGCTATGGGTTGTTGTGAGGATTAATGAACTTACGCATTTAAAGTACTCACGAGGTCTCCTTGTACACTATAGGTACTTATGATTTATTGTTTCAGTTAGCAGTACAGCTATTTTCTCTGAGGGCCAGTGTGCTTACTCCATTCAGAGAAAAGGAAACTCAGGTCCAAGATGTTAAATGACTTCACTACGGTCATTGTATGAGTAATAAAGCCAATCTGTTCAAACCATTCGTGGGTCTTGGCCTGGAGGGCAGAGACCCCCAGGTGGAAGAACATTCTCTGCAGGGGACCACAGGTAATGGCCTATGTTTTGGTTCTGGAGCTGCCACTATCTATCTTTCAGACCTTGACTTACCTTCTCTGAGCTTTGGTTTCTGGACCTGAAAATGGCTTGGTCTGAAGATCAGGAAACAATGACACATATCCTCCAAGTCTTGTTTCAATCTATGACTTAGAGCAACTTTTCTCTTCCATACTGAAAACTGACAAACTTGGGTTTTTCATTGACTTTCTTCCCTTCTCACTCCCACGGCTGACTTTCTTTCACCCACCCCCACAGGCTCAGCCTAATGAGTCATCAGTGAACAACTGGAGTCAAGAGAAAGAGGAGGAAAAGTACTTAGATAATTGACATTTTTTTTCTTGTAGTACCAAAAAGCCTTCTTCCCAAACTACTGTTGCTATGGAAACTTTTCTCCTCTGTTCTTTATTGGAAAGGAAGACCAACTTACTCCTAAAACTAATGAATTTCTCAGTTTGGGAGGCAGGGTAATTATCCTTGCACTTCTCAACTAGATTAAGTGTTTGTTAACAGAGGCCCTGCCTCTTACATGGAGTAAAGACAGATATCCCCTTCTCCTTCCTATCCCCTCCATGAGGACAGATTCATCACGACAGGCAGGAGGCTGTGCCCATTCAGGTGGCTACTCTGGCACTCATTTGCAACTGAAATGCTGAATTCCCTCCTGAGAAATTTTCATGAGGAATTATGGAGAACAGAGCTCAACTCTCATGTTTTGTTTTCAAATAAAGGAAACAAAATCCCTAGAAAGCAAATAACTTGCTCAAGATTGCACAGAAATTGATGACAGAAACAGAGTTGGGGTTCCACCTGCCCAGCCCCACTCATCTGTACTCAAGCACCCATCCACATCTGTACTCAAGCACCCATCCACCCATCCTTTGGGAACTGGGAACCTCTAGATTTGCAAGTATATGCATGGTGGCCTCGGCTCTGGGGATGCAATGCCAGGTGGATGGGAGATAGCAGGGAGTAACTGGCCAAGGCCAAGGGCAGCATGGCACAGACTTCCTTGGACAGAATCCCAGGTACAACCTAATCAGAATTAATTTCCAGGACACAACTGGTCAAACTGGACATGCCATGATTGGTCCTGAGTATCCATATTCATTTACTAGAAAATATTTTGAAAAATGGGTAAAGGTAAGGGGGCAAGAGGGTTGGAAAAAGTAGATAGGTCTAAATCTCCAGAACAAGCAAGAACATGAACAAGAAGTACACTGATGGCAGTTTCGAGTTAGCATGGAGATTTTTTAATGTAATTAGAAAAAAAAAATATATATATCTTTTAATTTATTGTATTTTGTTCTTTTTTAGAAGAGTATAGGATGATCTTGACACTGGAATTGTGGCATCCAATATGGCAGATTTGTGGGACTACCCTGAAAGATCACTTACCCCAAGAGTTTATTTATTTTGTCTCCTTGTTTGTACATTCAGCCACAAGCTTTTATAGAGACAAGAGCAATAAGTAGCAACACAGCAACTTCTTAGCAGAATGTCTATGAGTAGAGCAGGTTCTAAAATGGCCATGGCATTCATGCTGGAGGGCTATGGAGAAGGACACCTGTCTGCCAAGGACTTAGTAATAAAGGAACTAAGAGTTAAACATTAGGATCAAGATGAAAAGGAGCAAAGCCCTGGATGAGAGTCTCTGGAGGGACAGAACTGTAATCAGCCAGCCAGGCCTGGGCGTGACCTAACTGGAGGGTCAATTATAGAACAAGCTGGCCAGAATGGGGCACATCTGCCCTGCCAGCACGGGAGAAAGTGTGGCCAGGCCCTGCTGGTGGCCCTGTTCCTCGGACCTACACCTGCGTCCTGACCGGGGAACTCACACACCTGGCCCAGTGTGGGTATGTTTCCTCAGAGGCCATTCAGTATTGGGATCACAGCATGACTAAGTGTTCCCATTCTGATTCCAGCACACCACTACACTCCTGCTTATCCCTGGATTTGCCTGTCTGCTCTAGAGGATTCCCGTCTATGGATACCTCAGCAGTCTGCTCCCAGGAAACACATTAACAGAGTGGTTAAGGGTTGGGTGTCCGGTGAGCTGGGGTTACACACAGCCTTGACTACTCACTCACTAGCTGTGTGACCTTGTACAGACCACTGTGATTCATGATTCCCCCACTTCTTATTATAAAGCATTAAGTGGACATTCTTATTTGCTCTGTTTCTACAACTTTCTCCCTTAGAGGTGCAGTTACCTTTATGTGCCTGTGAGCTAGACTTCTGAGTCTATAGGGGGCCAGGCCTGGGGTAAGTTCACAAAGGCCAAGGAGGATGGAACCCACAGGAAGCCCTGGGATGGCCAGATGGCCACAGTCAGGGGTCCGATAAATCTCAGCCCAGGCTTTTTGATTCAAAAACTCTAGAAACGAGAAGTGTCAAATACCTACTGTATTTTTGTAGAAGAAGTACAGCACCATGTTGGCAAGTCGGGAATAGCACCAATGTCCGTGAACAATTAAGAGTCTCTCAAGGTATCGGAATCTTGGCACTGCAAAGTCACTGGCCATCACTGCCTTGAAAGGGAAAGAAGTTCCTGTTATTGGTGACATCTTACTCCATCTAAGGTCTGTCTTATCTCCCCAAATACAAGGCATGTTTCAAACACAATGTGCGTGTGACTGGCCAGGGCTTACTTTATCCCCGTTTCCCTTATTATCTCCTTCAATTAAAAAAAAAAAAATCAATCAATCTCAACAAGCACTCTAGTTCAGGCATATCATTTTATTGAACTCATTTAAGATTTTGAATATATGTAATTGATTTTTAAAAGCTTTTGTTTTCCCATTTTTTTTTAAAGATTTTATTTATTTATTTGAGAGAGAGAGACAGAGACAGCAAGAGGGGAGAAGAGGGAGAAGCAGGCTCCCCACTGAGCAGGGAGCCTGACACAGGGCTCCAGCAGGACCCTGGGATCATGACCTGAGTAAAGGCAGAGGCTCAACTGACTGAGCCACCCAGGTGCCCCACTGTCTTCCCATTATTTCTTTAACAAGGAGAAAACAAAAACAAACCCAGAGATGTACAGTTTCCCTACTATTCTCCACCCTCTGATGTTTTATTCATATTGGGATCTCAACCCAAAGATGAACCAAAGCTTCCCTTTTGTATGAATCAAAGACAGGAAGTTAGCCATCTCGGGTGGTGTGTTTTGGGATCTTCTCCTCAGCAGCCACAGATGATAAGCAAGGCCAAGTCCATGGCTCTGCTGGCCTTCGCATAACCCAATTCCAGAAAGCTGCAAAAAGGCAATGTGTCCATTCCACTCAGAAGGGAGTGGGGACAGTAGGTTTCCTCCATGGAAAGGAAATATGACAGAGGGTCAAATTGTCCCCTCACTTCACTGAGTATCATGCTCTACACAATTAAACTAAGTGGGCCAGACAAATGCCATCAAAATGACACCTTTTGTACCCAGAATAACTTAGAACCCACCATATAATGAATTTCTCTATTTGGAAAACACATCAAAGAAAATGTGAGGGAAACATAGATTTCTGCTTATTTTTGGAGGATTGTTCTACACAAAAATGTAAGTTTTTAAAACTCAACTGATCTCCCTCTAGTCAAATAACTCCTTGAGTCAGATCGCACTTGATGTGGTCCCTTAGGTGAAATAGAATAATGTCATTATACATGACAGAAAAGTGTGAAGCCTTCAAATGTCTGCTTTCTAAACCAAAAGTTAAGATTTCAAAGCAAATACTGTTTCTATACCTCCTCCTGTCAACACTGACACTTTGTGTACTCCTTTCCAGCCTTCTGCCACTCCTTCCCACCTCCAAATTTAGGCCCTGAATCCACTCTTTGTCCTTCTGTCAAGGTGGCCTTCCAAAATGCTCCCAGCTACGTTAGATCTTCCTGTGAAATACTCAACACCAAAACCTGTGTTTCTCTTTGATAGCATTTATTACAATTGTGACTATTTGTGTACATTTAAAATATGTATCTGTCTTCCCAACTTTTCTGGACATTCCATGAGAGCCAGGATAGTAGATGTGATCACCATGTACACCCTGAGTTCCCACTCAGTGTTTGGCCCCATCGGGCGCTCAATAAACAGTGGACCAGATGACCCCATGAAGACCAAGATTCTCAGAGATGCAGGATCTCCTTGGCCAAACTGGGTGGGATAAGCTTCACACCTTGGCTAAGCTGGGGAGCTCCAAACACTCTCACTCATTCCTGATGGCTCTGCTCAGATCCCTAGTATCCATGTTAACACAGCATCCCACAAAGTCCATCTCCCAAAGGGCTCACCTTTGCTTACTGGACTGACTAAAATGCAAGCAGGGAAAATATTCCCTGGGAACCTGAGCACTTGGAACAGTGAGAAAAGGTATCAGGCCTTACCATCATCTTACATAATGTATCCTCAATTAGAAGTGTAGCTTTAAATAAATGCAGAAGCATCCAACTACATCCCACCTGGAAGTCATGCTCACTCAAAGCTTCATCTCAGTATGTGCCCTATCATTTGGCTGTTGCCATCATTTCTCGCTTGGCTTGAAGTATATATCTGCACTGGCCCCTGCCTTGAGGACATGAGCAGTAGTGGTAGTTCAGTCCCCTCCCCAACCACAAACCTGAGAGTCTTTCATACAAAATGTATTTACTTGGTGCATTTCTCTGCATATGCTATTTACAGGCACTGCCCTGGTCAGCTTTTCACTAGAGGAAACAGGTACAGTGGAGATGGTGATGAAAACATTAGAATGAACCAACAATTTTGTTCATCCATTCACTCCCCATGTACACGGCATTAAAAGGCAGGGATTAGGGGCACCTGGGTGACTCAGTTGGTCAAGCGTCTGCCTTCGGCTCGGGTCATGATCCCAGGGCCCTGGGATGGAGCCCTGCATCGGTCTCTCTGCTCAGCAGGGAGCCAGCGCCCTCTGCCTGCCTCTCTGCCTACTTGTGCTCTCTTCTTTCTCTGTCAAATAAATACATAAAATCTTTAAAAAAAGGCAGGCTGTATTTTCCACTTCATGGAAGAATTAAAACCACAGAAGTAAGATAAGACAGTGACTTGGGTCAGCTGAGGGCAGGAGGAGAGTAAGGTACATGCTGAGGATGGGCCAAGAGGAACTATTGTGTTTCTAGCTTGGGACTTTCCATTTTACTTTTATTTTAATGTCAGGTAAGAAAATTAATGACACATACAAGTGTCTGGCATATACAAGTGTTCACTGAATAATTACTGATTGCATTAATGAATAACTCAACCAATGACTAAATGGTGACCAACATCTGGATTTTTAGGAGAAGGAAACTGGATATGTTGTTCTCTAAGGTCTCCACCAAGTTAAAAAATGTCATGATTCAAAGTTAATCAAATGTTGGAAATTGTTGTGATACTATATCCAGAAGAAAGTTAGTTTTAATTAACTCAGTTGTTCAGCATCTGAATCACATGCTAAGAACCAACATAGTGACAAATGAAAAAAGCAGAGATAAATTTTCATGTGAGTCAAGATGGCTACATTCCATTTTTTATAGTGATACCAGATTCCAACAGTCCTACAGCAGAGTCATTTTTTTCAAATGGAACAGTAAAACATGCTTTCTCCCAAGGATGAGCCATAAATAGCCAGAGAGAAGGTGATGACTCACCTTGCCTCACTCTGTTCCACTTATTTCACAAAAATATACTTATAGACCTAGGCAAAGCTATTTACTGCTTCATAAACATGAAGAACTAGCCACCTCTACCTTATCTTCTACTACTGCTTAGTAAAAAGTGAGCATCACACTGCATTGAAGGCCAACCCTTTAGCTTTGTTGGACAAAGCCTATGGCAAGGTACGACAGTGGGCCACTTGGTCACATAGGATAGCCCTGATGGGTCTTTACCTGCATGCCCTCCTGGCCTGAGATTCCCACACCCACATCTGCCACCTGGATCATGCTGACATCATTGGCTCCATCTCCTAGAAACATAATCGTTTGAGTTGAGATGCACAGAATCAAATGGCTTGACGGATCTTCATGGGGTCCCTACTGAGCTGAGTCTTGTGAAAGGGTGTTGGGGATGAGTGAGGAAGAGGCAGTGTACAGTCTGCCCTGGGAAAATTGAGGTAAGCAGTCAGAATAAACATGGTGTGAGGTGTGGAACTGCCAGTCACATCAAGAGATGTTTCAGAAAGCCGGCTAGCATGGTTACCACTTTGTTTAGTATTCACTCTACATTATTGGCTCATATACCTATAAAGAGAGCCCTTAACAGGTGTCTGGCACAATAAAGATGCTATCATCATCATCGTTATTACTTACTGAGCTCTAGCCTTTATCACATGTAGACCATATCAGTAAAGGCTATTCTAATTCATGCTCACATGAGCGGCTTTCTAAACTGAACAAAGGATGGTAAATTCTGCCCAGCAAACTCTAGAGTTCTTTTTGTACACTACCAGCTAGCTTATTAGCTATGTGCTTACCTTTGGGCCCTCTAAAGATGTGATAAAGAAAAACTTCTATTTATTCAGTCAAGCTGCTGATAGAAAATGGTTAAGAACCTAAGACATAGGTCAGAGATCTCATCACCTTCGGGGAAAAGCAAGCAGAGACTTAAAGTCATTGTCACTCAGGAATAGGATATCAGAAGGGCCCAAATCACAGAGTACCTCCCAAGTTTCAAATATGCAAAAAGTGCAGATATACAAGTCAGAGTGATTCATAAAATGGCTACAGGATGTCTCTGTCCTATGATTTTTCTGTTCTTTTTTTTTGCATTGGGCCCAACATGAGTGATCAGTATTTGTGAAATTGAAGTTCTGTGAAGCCATTAACAATCTCTGCAGCTTTTCTCAGAATGTCCCAATGAAAGTGAGATACGGCGTGTTCTCTATGTTATTAACTCCTGGACCCCTGGGACTAGGTGCCATCAGTTCAGTGCTTTCACTCATGGTCAAAGAAATGAGCTAAAGTTCTGCTGGGTCATTACTTTCCCTTTCCCTTTTGAGATTCTATTTTGTTTTTTCTTTTCTTTCTAACCAACTAAGACTTTACCTCCATTTTTTTGGTGTTGTTGTTTTAATTAATACCATACACCAGTGATTCCATGGCTGACCCAGGCACTGACCAGGCTGTGAAAATGTGGTTTATTCATTCATGTGTTACACCAGCCTTACCGGGGGCATCATCCTCATGCCACCACAGAGAGGAGCTCAGAGGAGCCTGCACCAGCCAGCACACTCCTCAGCACCGACCTACAACACTTGCTAAGGGAGCTCTGAAGAACACTCCAGACACCTGAGGGCAAAGGTGGGACTGAGACAGCCTCCCCTGGGAGGGGCCCACCCCTGAGGCTTTCCCATAGCCTGGACCAGGGAGTCAGAACTAAACATGTGTTCACGTCTATGCTCGTCTCACTCCCCTTAGTGGTTACCACAGCCCTCAAGATGTACAGGGCTGTCTCCATGACAACCGCACTAAGGCCATCCCACCTCAGACCCAGGCTCTACCAGCCTCAACTTTGTCCTAATGAAGTGTGCCATGTGAGAGGGTAGCAATCCCCACATCAGCAGGATGAGACTGTCTCAGACCCTTTGCAGAAAATATTGTGATTATTATTGGTGAGGATCCTTTATTTCAGAACCAAATCTCACCTAGGTATGGATTCTATATTCGGGGAGACTAAACTTTTTGGTATCTGGGGGTCAAGGGGATCGCCCCTTTCCCTGGGCTACCTGCAGTCTTTCCCAGCCCTCACCAGCAGATGGTGCTGCTGAGTCCCTGAACCTTGCAGGAGATTGGACCCCCAACCAGAGTGGGTGGGGATGATGCCCTGGGAGGAGGTAGGTGAGGACTGGGTAGCACTGGAGAGGACCCTAGAAGGCTCTCCAAGCCAAAAGTCTGCAAGGAAAAACCACCATTAGATGCACAGTCCTTAAGGAAATGCTGTAAGATTTAGCAACTACTCACATGCTTATGATGGATTCATTTAATTACATGCTTGTCTTGGAACAATCAGTAAAGTCCAAAGGCTAAGAGGCAATGGGGATTCTGATCACCATCAAGACTCTGGGTTCTTGAGGTATTATGGAGTCTTGCACTCCAGTTGGCTATGGTGACCAGAAGCACCTTCAAAGGGCCTTCTTTTTAATGTGTTCTGAGATAATGCTTAGCGTGTCGGGCTCTGCTGTGGCAGAGGCTGCCTGGAACAGCAGATCTCTAGTCTCCTCTCTCCCAAGAAACAATGTAAGTTCTGTCTTCTTAAATCGCCATTGTATAACTATATACAGCTATAGATAGATGATAGATAGATAGATAGATAGATAGATAGATAGATAGAACTGTTGTACATTATTTTATGGTTTTCAAGTCCATGTTTTGTATTTCGAAAAGCTGCTTATTTTCTTGCACTGGCTGTGATTTTATAAATAGAAAACAGAGCAAGGAAGTGTTTTCCCATCTTACAGTATAGCATAGAAGGGGTGGAAAGTCCTGGATGCATCCAGAGGAAGCAGCTGCATAAGATGGGGGCTACTCATTTACGTAGGGCCCTTCCTGGCTGGCCTGGATACTTGCCTATGGCCAGGGTCATGGCCTTGAGCTTGCTTCTGACCAGTTTCACCACCATACTCTTCTGCAGAGGTGTCGAGCGACAGCAAAGGACTGACCGGCACTGCTTAGCGAGAAAGAGAAATTTGTCCTCTAGGTTTTTCTCAAGGGCGTAGGCCAGACTTCTCCCATCGATCACGAGGCTCAGGCTGGGGCCAGAGGTGGTGGACGTAGAGGGCGGGCAGAGAGGGGAGAACCCCACGCTCACGTTGCCTGCGGTCTTCTCGGGGGCACTGCGGGGGCTCCTGGACTGCACGTAGTGTAGGCACTGGTCTAGCAGGGCCGCACAGGCCTCCTGAAACGGACATGAGAGGAAGCGCAGTTCACTCAGCTGCACCACAGATTAGGTTACCTTCCTCGACACTGACAGTCTGATAATCTCAAGGGCACCAGGCTGCAGGCTCTGCCCAGAAGAGAAGTTAGTTGAGGATGACAACTCTCCACATTGAAGAGGATGAGCTTGTCTAGGGTTTTGATAAGACTCCACTTCATTGCCCATTATACTGTGTGGAGATTAGACGAGCACATCTTCACTTTGTAAGGCCTGACTGTACTGTGGCTAAACTGCTGGCTTAAGGTTAGGTTAAGGGAGTCTTACATGCACTTCTCCATGCTTCTCTGAGGCCTTTACTCAGCCATTCTTGCTTGCTTGTGAGGTACAAAGCCTTTTAGAAGTCTTTATGATGATTATTCTCTAAAGAAGGGCAATTATCAGTGTTTCCCTAAGCTCTCCAGTTGACCAGGGAAATAATTTTTTTTTAAAAAGCATAATTATTGGGCGCCTGGGTGGCTCAGTTGGTTAAGCGACTGCCTTCGGCTCAGGTCATGATCCTGGAGTCCTGGGATCGAGTCCCACATCAGGCTCCCTGCTCAGCAGGGAGTCTGCTTCTCCCTCTGACCCTCCTCCCTCTCATGCTCTCTGTCTCTCATTCTCTCTCTCGCAAATAAATAAAATCTTAAAAAAAAAAAAAAAGCATAATTATTGAGGCTTTTATTGGCAATGTCCTTCCAAAACTGTACCTGAATTCCAGAAAGAATAGGAAAACTTATTGGGGAAGCCAAGGGGTCATGGGACATAAGAGAGATGATTGTTTCTAGGAATAAACACACTCCAGGGAAGGCAAGTAGTTCTTGGCCCTCTGTGGACAGTGAACCCACTGGGTAAGCAACCAATTTCCTGCAACGCACCCTGGAAATCCAGTTGTGTTCCATAAGTGCTTATTGAGGACCTTTTGTATGTCGGAAAGTGAGACAAGAAAAAGGAAGACTGAGAAGACACAGTTACTGGCCCTTGAACAAATGGCAGGGGCTGAACATACACAGGATCACAGTAAGTCACAGACTAGGATGTGCAAAAGTGTTACAGGATATGAAGAGGGAAAGATTTGCTTCCAGGGTGGGGTTGGGAGTGGCAGTAACTGAGACAGGGCTGGAAAAGGATGTGAGGTCTCATTCTACAAACACCATGAGTTCCCTCATGCTAGCACCAAGAACTGCTAAGGTAAACTGGAGTGAGCACATCCACCCTGGCTCCCCAACTGAGTGCAGCTATAGCAGCCAAAGAGAATTCATAGGGCAACTATTTGAGGACTTTGAAAATAAATAGCAGCTGTTGCACTGGGGAGGAAGACCAGCATTCTAAGTACACTGGACAGGTGGGTGAGTTTTCCATTTTCCCTCTGGTAGGGCCTGCTCTGTACCCAAGCATCACAGAACCTGGAAGTGGGTGTCAAGGCAGGGACAGAGAGAGTTCCAGGAGAAGCCCTCCTGTTCTAGCTGGAGGAGTGGAAAAGAGAACTCCCAATGCTCAGAGAAAATAGAGGAAATCCCATTTTTATTTATCTTTTTCTCTATTCTCTTGAACCCAGCCCCAGGCAATTCTGCTCTGGTGGCAGCAGGACCATCTGCTGACGAAGACTGTGGTCCTGTGGTGGCAAGATAACTTCTGCCTTTTTCTCTCTGTCCTACCACCACTTGGGCTTGGATGGAGGTGTTGGTGCAGAAGTACAAAGTAGAGCAAGGGAACTCAAACCCCAGCTTTCTGGCCAGAGGACTGGAAAGGGGAGTCCCAGAGAACCAGAAAGTACTGGAAAAAATTGTGAAGATGGAAGAGCTTGGTCAGCTGACCCCACAGCATGGTTTATTAATTCATATATAAGTTTTTCTTTCTTTAAAATTTTGGGAGGCACTTTCTTCTAACAGACCAAAATACACCCAAAATCTAGTGTGTGGCACTGATCTATGCACCGGCCTGATCATATTTGATCATATTCTGTTTTTATTTTTGTTCTGTTTTTGTTTGTTTTTATCTTTTTCATTTTCTTTTTTTTTCTTCTTTCTTTCCCTTTCTTTTCCCCCAGCTTCAGGTCTTTTCTGATTTGTTTAGAGTATATTTTCTGGGGACGTTTTACCCGGTTAGCATTTTGTTCTCTCATTCATCTATTCTCCTCTGGACAGAAGGACAAGATGGAAAAGATCACCTCAACAAAAAGAACAAGAGGTAGTACCGACTGCCAGGGACCTACTCAATATGGACATTAGTATGATGTAGGACCCAGAGTTCAGAATAATGATTTTAAAGATACTAGCTGGGCTTGAAAAAAGCATGGAAGATATTAGAGAAACCCTATCTGGAGAAATAAAAGAACTAAAACCTAACCAAGTTGAAATCAAAAAGGCTATTAATGAGGTGCAATCAAAAATGGGGGTGCTAACTGCTAGGATAAATGAGGCAGAAGAGAGAATCAGTGATATAGAAGACCAAATGATGGAAAATAAAGAAGCTGAGAAAAAGAGAGATAAACAACTACTGGATCACGAGGGCAGAATTTGAGAGATAAGCGATATCATAAGACAAAACAACATTAGAATAACTGGGATCCCAGAAGAAGAAGAAAGAGAGAGGGGGGCAGAAGGTATATTGGAGCAAATTATAGTAGAGAACTTCCCTAATTTGGGGAAGGAAACAAGTATCAAAATCCAGGAGGCACAGAGAACCCCCCTAAATATCAATAAAAATAGGTCAACACCCCTACATCTAATAGTAAAACTTATGAGTCTCAGAGACAAACAGAAAATCCTGAAAGCAGCTCGGGACAAGAGATATGTAACCTACAATGGTAGAAACATTAGACTGGCAACAGACCTATCCACAGAGACCTGGCAGGCCAGAAAGAACTGGCATGATATATTCAGAGCTAAATGAGAAAAATATGCAGCCAAGAATACTATATCCAGCTAGGCTGTCATTGAAAATAGGAGAGATAAAAAGCTTCCAGGACAAACAAAAACTAAAGGAATTTGCAAACACGAAACCAGCCCTACAAGAAATCTTGAAAGGGGTCTTCTAAGCAAAGAGAGAGCCTGAAAACAACATAGACCAGAAAGGAACACAGACAATATACAGTAACAGTCACCTTACAGGCAATACAATGGCACTAAATTCCTATCTTTCAATAGTTACCCTGAATGTAAATGGGATAAATGCCCCAATCAAAAGACACAGGCTATCAGATTGCATAAAAAAAAGACCCATCGGGTGCCTGGGTAGCTCAGTTGGTTAAGCGACTGCCTTCGGCTCAGGTCATGATCCTGGAGTCCCTGGATTGAGTCCCGCATCGGGCTCCCTGCTAGGCAGGGGGTCTGCTTCTCCCTCTGACCCTCCCCCCTCTCATGTGCTCTCTCTCATTCTCTCTCTCTCAAATAAATAAATAAAATCTTTTAAAAAAAAAAAAAAGGCCCATCAATATGCTGTCTGCAAGAGACTCATTTTAGACCCAAAGACACCCCCAGATTGAAAGTAAGGGGGTAGAAAACCATTTACCATGCTAATGGGCACCAAAAGAAAGCTGGGGTGGCAATCCTTATATCAGACAAATTAGATTTTAAACCAAAGACTAATAAGAGATGAGGAAGGACACTATATCCTACTTAAAGGTTCCATCCAACAAGAAGATCTAACACTTGTAAATATCTATACCCCTAACATGGGAGCAGCCAATTATATAAGGCAATTAATAAGAAAAGCAAAGAAACACATTGACAACAATACAATAATAGTGGGGGACTTTAACACCCCCTCACTGAAATGGACAGATCATCTAAGCAAAAGATCAACAAGGAAATAAAGACTTTAAATGACACACTGGACCAAATGGACTTCACAGACATATTCAGAACATCCCATCCCAAAGCAACGGAATACACATTCTTCTCTAGTGCCCATGGAACATTCTCCAGAATCGATCACATCCTAGGTCACAAATCACGTCTCAACCGGTACCAAAAGATTGGGATCATTCCCTGCATTTTTTCAGACCACAATGCTTTGAAACTAGAACTCAATCACAAGAGAAAGTTGGAAAGAACTCAAATACATGGAGGCTAAAGAGCATCCTACTACAGAATGAATGGGTCAACCAGGAAATTAAAGAAGAATTAAAAAAATTCATGGAAACCGATGAAAATGAAAACACAACTATTCAAAATCTTTGGGATGCAGCAAAGGCCATCCTAAGAGGAAAGTATATAGCAATACAAGCCTTTCTCAAGAAACAAGAAAGGTCTCAAATACACAACGTAACCCTACACCTAAAGGAGCTGGAGAAAGAACAGCAAAGAAAGCCTAAACCCAGCAGGAGAAAAGAAATAATAAAGATCAGAGAAGAAATCAATGAAATAGAAACCATAAGAACAGTAAAACAGATCAACGAAACTAGGAGCTGGTTCTTTGAAAGAATTAACAAGTTTGATAAACCCTGGCCAGACTTATCAAAAAGGAAAGAGAAATGACCCAAATCAACAAAATCATGAATGAAAGAGGAGAGATCACAACCAACACCAAAGAAATACAAACAATTATAAGAACATATTCTGAGCAACTCTATGCCAGCAAATTAGATAACCTGGAAGAAATGGAGGCATTCCTAGAGATATATCAACTACCAAAACTGAACCAGGAAGAAACAGAAAACCTGAACAGACCTATAACCACTAAGGAAATTGAAGCAGTCATTAAAAATATCCCAACAAACAAGAGCCCAGGGCCAGATGGCTTCCCAGGGGAATTCTACCAAACATTTAAGAAGAATTAATACCTATTCTTCTGAAACTGTTCCAAAAAATAGAAATGGAAGGAAAACTTCCAAACTCATTTTATGAGGCCACCATTACCTTGAACCCCAAACCAGACAAAGACCCCTTCAAAAAGGAGAATTACAGACCAATATCCTGGATGAACATGGATGCAAAAATTCTCACCAAAATACTAGCCAATATGATCCAACAGTACATTAAAAGGATTACTCACCATGACCAAGTGGGATTTATCCCTGGGCTGCAAGGTTGGTTCAACATCCGCAAATCAATCAATGTGATACAATACATTAACAAAAGAAAGAACAAGAATCATATGATCCTCTGAATAGATGCAGAAAAAGCATTTGGCAAAGTACAGCATCCTTTCTTGATCAAAACTCTTCAGAGTATAGGCATAGAGGGTACATACCTCAATATCATAAAAGCCATTGATGAAAAACCTACAGCGATTATCATTCTCAATGGGGAAAAACTGAGAGCTTTCCCCCTAAGGTCAGGAACATGGCAGGGATGTCTGAGATTCTTAATCTCAGGAAACAAACTGAGGGTTGCTGGAGTGGGGGGCGGGGTGGGAGGGATGAGGTGGCTGGGTGGTAGACATTGGGGAGGGTATTGCTATGGTGAGCGCTGTGAATTGTGCAAGACTGTTGAATCACAGATCTGTACCTCTGAAACAAATAATGCAATATAGGTTAAGAAAAGAAAAAAAAAGAAGATAGCAGGAGGGGAAGAATGAAAGGGGGGAAATCGGAGGTGAAGACAAACCATGAGAGACGATGGACTCTGAAAAACAAACTGAGGGTTCTAGAGGCGAGGGGGGTAGGAGGATGGGTTAGCCTGGTGATGGGTATTAAAGATGGCATGTTCTGCATGGAGCACTGAGTGTTATGCACAAACAATGAGTCATGGAACACTACATCAAAAATAATGATGTATGGTGATTAACATAACTTAAAAAAAAAAAAATGCCAAAAAAAAAGAGAAAAAAATGGAATACTAAAAGATACTTTAAGTAAACCAAGGGAAGGGGGAAAGGGAATGGAAGAACTGAAAACAGAAAGAATAATCAGGGAAAAAAAATACCAATATAAAGACTTCTAAAAAAAAAACCCATAGGGCAGCATGATACTGGTGAAGGGATAGACACACAGGACAGTGCAACAGAACAGAATGTCCAGAAATAGACCCTAAAAATCATGACCAACTGATTTTAAATGAAAGTGTAAAGACAATTTAGTGGAAAAAAACTTTTCAACAAATGGTGCTGCATTAGTCAGCTACATGCAGAAGAATGAAGTTTGACCTTATACAAAATTCCACACAAAATGGAATGTGTCTAAAGGTGCAACAATAAACTACAAAACTTTTGGAACAATATATAGGAGAAATCTTTGTGGCTAGGCACATCTTAAATGTAACAGCTAAATGATAATCCATAAGAGAAAAAGTTGATGAATCAGACCTCATCACACAGCTCAAAAAGATGTTTCAAATGGGAGTTCACTCACGGAATCAGAGTCCAGGCCAGGTTTATGAGAAGTAGATACTCCCTACATACTTGAAGATTTAAATAGATAAATGTGACTGGATGAAAACTCTAAGTGCCCAGCGGGCATGCCCCAGACAAACCATCCCATCCTGAGTATATCAGTGCTGAATGGACTGGTTCGCTGACTTGTGTGACCTCATGAAACAATTTTCCAATATTGTTGACATGAATAGGTCAGGAAAAAGCAGGTTGAATTTTGCATTAATAAAGTCCAGGGATGCATCCCTCAGAAATTAAGAAATCCCATCAAATCCCACATCTTCCTAGGCAATGACAAGAACATGTAAGAAACCCAACACAGGTGCAAACACAGAGGTAGAGGGCAAAGAAATGGAAGGCATTCCTAGGTGGGTATGAAGCTGCCCCAGGCAGAGCATGGCTTCTGGAAACCTACATACCTGGGATTCAGCATTCAGGGTGATGACTTCCTCATCATGGTCCAGCAGTTTGCAGGCATATGCAATGTTAATGGCTGTTTCTTGTTTGTCACCAGTGAGAACCCAAATCTGCAGGCCTGCTTGACGCAGTTTAGCAATGGTTTCTGGGACTCCATCCTGCAGGCGATCTTCAATCCCAGTGGCACCTGGTCAAATGTGCAAGTGTAGGTGAGCCCCCTCTGCACATGCCCTCAGACCCTGATGGGGCACGAATGCCATTGCCAACATACCAAAGATGCTGGCATGACCCCACAGACTGGGACCTGCTTGATGCCTGTCTCATGTGGATGAAGATTCATCATTTCCGGACCCTGGTGAACACTTTCAGTAGCTCCCTCGATTGACACAGTCAAGAATGAGTCAGAATGACTGTGAGGCACTGAACATAATTCTCTGTACTTAAAACAAAGCACTTCCAGTGCCTTCTAACAGGCGGCTAATTTTTAACATAACAGATAACTTGGAAACAAAGCTTGTGGGGAGATGGTGGGAATGACCATATTCTGAAGGATGAAAAAGTTTTAAAAATTATCCATCCCCTACAAAGCTTCTGAACGACATCCACAATATTTGCTCTCAGCAATGCTTACTGTCAGCTGTCTAAACAGACCACACAAGCCCATTATTTCTTGAAAGCAACATTATCCAGAATGTACTTTTCCCACAAACATAATTAATAAATTAGCAGTATTAATAAATTAGGATATTAATAAGCATGCAGGCTTCTGTACATTGGGACAAATTTTCCACCCAGTACAGAAAGGTGCTCTCCAGGTCAGCCTCAGTTTTTTTCCTATTGTCAATTTAATGAGATGGTCTCTATCTTCCCTCTAGAAATACAGCATTGACTGAGGACACCTCATTGGCCCTGCCCTTCTCTTTTATGTCACACTGTTCCCTGTGCTGAGAGCTGATATGGGCTGAATGCGTCCCCTTATCCCCATAATTCATAGGTTGAAGCCCTAACCCTCACTGTGATAGCATTAGGAGGGAAGGTGGAAGACTCATGACTGAGGTTAGGGCCCTTATAATAAGGGACACAAGAGAGATGATCTCCCTCCACCATTCAAGGATACAGAAGGAAGACAGCCATCTGCAATCTAGGAAGAGAGCCCTTTAAGGAACCAAATTGGCCGGCACTTCGATATGGGACTTCCAGCCTCCATAACTGTGAGAAATCAATGTCTGCTGTTTAAGCTGCCCAGTCTGTGGTATTTTGCTATGACAGCCTGAAATGACTAAGACAGACACCACTTCCCTTTCTCCTCCTAGAACAGATGAGTTGGCAGGTGCTGGGGGGATGGAGTCAAGGTATAATACATGTACAAAAAGCATGCATTTCTTAAATATATCCTACAATGCACTTTCACAAATCACACTCCTGTTTAACCAGCCCTGAGCTCAGGTAACAGCATCACCAGCTCTCCAGAAGCCCCCTCAGGGGTAAGTGGCAGTCTTCTCTCTTCCATCTCACGCAGCCTGTGCAGTGTGTTGGACCTGGGCCTACCTTTAATTTGAATGTGCAGAAGGCTAAGTGGGAACTTGGGAAGGGCCCAGAAAGGAAGAGGAGATATTGCATCCAAGCTGCCCTCAGCTCTGAATCATGGAGTCTGCAAGGTAAGGACCAGGCAGGGGTGTGGGTCTCAAAGTATGCTTAGGACTAAAACCATGTTATGTTCCATGTTCATTGTGAGCATATTCCTGACAACCCAGGCACTGGAAGGCCATCTGGTCTTGGCCTTTCTCCCCTCCCCCAGACCCCTGGATCTAGCATGGGGAGACATTCCGTGCTCTAGGTCTCTGGCTCCCTATTTTCATCATCCAACAGAGTTGACATCTACAAAGGCATCCTAAGTATCACTTCTGCTGTGATACATTCCCTGATATCCAGGGAAAGAGGGAGGGATGACCACGTCTGCCTCCATGTATTCAAAACGCCTTGTTCAGGGGCATCTAGGTGGCACAGTCGGTTAAGTGTCCAGCTCTTGGTTTTGGCTCAGGTCATGATCTCAGGGTCGTGAGATCAAGCCCCACATTGGGGCCCTGTGCTCAGCATGGAGTCTGGTTAGAGTTTCTCTCTCCCTCTGCCCCTCCTCCTGCATGTGCTCTCTTTTTAAAAAATATCTTGTTCATACTTAATAATAACAATGGTTATGGAATAATCATAATGATGGCTAACCTTGATGAATTACTAATTGTCAGGCAAAAATTTCTGCAGCATCCCTAACATGTGAGTACTACAATTATCCCCACGATATAGATCTGGGAAGCAAAGGTGAGGGAGATTAGCAAGGGAAGGGCTATAGCATTCCATGCACGGTATGTCTCATGCTCCAAACCTCCCTATATGGCTGCTCTAGGAGAACTTCCACTATGGAACAGAGCTTTGCGTGTAATTCAACCAGTTACCCACCCTTCACTAGATGGCAACTTACTATAGAAGGGACTTGCAGCTCCCCACCTTTGTATATTAGCTGCTCAGCCAGAGCTCCTTGATATATGTCCTCCAAGAAAGAAAGCAGGGAAGGACTCAGATAAATTCCAGTCCTTCAGGGAAAACCTAACACCTTGAAAATAAAGCATCTTCATTTCAGGAGCTAACTGGCCTAAGTAATGGGCCCCGACTGGGTCGCTGGACTGATCCTAACCTCTGTGTGAAGCTTTGAACCAAACATAGAATATTACTGAACTCATAAAGAGAATTATGTAAAGTATGTCTATCTCAGCACGGAATATGGCCAAGGATAAAGAGTAAATCTCAGGGAACAGTCCTTTAAAAATTATCTGGAAGCACAGTGGCCTTTCTTCAGCTCTTTAAGGTAGCTTATTAGCAATGGAATCTATGTAACTTAGAGTAAATGCCACCTCTCTACAGCCTGAGCCTTGGGAGAACCTGGCATTTTGAGTGTTACAACAGGGTAGGTAGTAGGGTTCAAGCTAGTGCCACCATGCTTCACTGTGATCAAAGGTCAGGTGGCTTTTCGTGAGAGGGGAGTTTCAGATGACATCTGGAAAAACAAAAAGGAATGCTGGGGAAAGTGAACAGAATGTTGTCCTTTGAATTTAGGCTCTTGGCCAGAACAGTATGGAAAAGAAAATTTCAAGAACACAGTATAAATGGTGACCCTTCCTTTGTAGTTCCCTGATGTTATTTAACGTAAGAACCTAAACGAAAAGATTTAGAAGGAGTATTTGGCTTTGGGCCTATTAAAAATGTAAACAGCTTACTTTACATTTCTTAAAAATGAATCTGAGGAGTTGGAACACAGTGCCTGTGCATAAAGCGGTGGTGAACACTAAGGTGGTGGCTCTTTTACTCTCCAGCTCATCATCTGAACCATAAATATCCCAGGTTGTGGGAGATGTTAAGTGTTTAACAACCAGCTAGCAGGAGGGAAGCTGATTTGCTGCATTTTCCCATTTCTGTGGTGCAAATATACTCACCTTGGCTGATGTCAAGCTACCAACAGCATCAAAAAACTATGCAAAATTCCTGAAAATTTATGCAAAACAGCAAATGGTGATTGTAAAATTTCTGAAAATGTATGAAAAGGCTCTCACCAGCAGGCATGAGCAGACTCAAGGACACTGATGGTGCCCACTGTGGGCACTCCAGTAGTTCCTTCACTGATTCATCTCAGAGCCCTTTAACAGACCCCTGGAGATAAACATCCACTCAGGATGACAGCAGAATGTGGCTGAATCAATATTCTGAAAAACTCTACTATCCCGGCCCCAACAGAAAAAAAAATTGGAACGAGGATAAGTAGAAAACCTTACTTTTAGATGCTTACATAGTTGCCCAAACAAAAATTACAGAATCCAAGCTAGAAAGCAAATCCCCTGAAAAAGATCTAGGAAGGTGAGTTGATCTCAAGTTCAATATGAACTTAGGGTATTCTAGGGCTGTCAAAAATTCAGGACATGTTAACAGAGATACAGCATGGGGGCCAAGGGAGGTGATGGATGCCCAACTACCAGAGGGGGTCTGTATAGAAGAGGCCAGCCAGGCTGTAAACAGATGTAGAAGCAGTAACATAAGACTCATCACCACGTGCTGCTGAGTATTGGACCCTGTGCCTGGACCTCACTCAGTGCTCCACTGGGCACCCCCTCTGTTCATCCCTGCAGGATTGTTACCCAGCAGACAAAGAGACTGGGATGCCAAAAAGACTGAGTCACTTGCCCAGGGTCTCATGGCCAGTAAGTGACAGAGCCAGGACTGGATAGATAACCAAGCTAAGGCTCCTAGACTCTGAAAGAAGGCAAGGTAGGGATGCCTAAAAATATAGGTGGACAGTGTGGGGACTCACAGCCAAGTCCTCAAACAGTTAAGGTCTCACCCTCTGGAAAAGGGAAGAGATTCCGTCTACCTTGCTCCACAGGGTGGGACCAGCACCCACTGGAAGAAGGGACTGGGGAGGCAAATTTTACTCCATTCAAGAGTCAGAGCTCTCCAGGGAGAGTGCCCTGCAGTGAAGGGACAGAAATGGACCTGCCCATGGGCCAGAAGGACCAGCAGGAACCCCTACCTATCCCCCGGGTCTGGTCAACAGTGCCTTCTGGAGAAGCATGCTCTAGATATGAACAGTCCCAGTAAATCAAAACCTGGAAGGTTAGAAAAAGCACAGCTGTCTTCCAAGTGTTTCATTTAATCACCCCCCAGGGATACTGCTCATGATGTGTCTGGGCATCTGGATCTTGGGGCTTTTTTGAACAGTGCGTGCCCTCCTATAAGACACCAGAGGCAAAAAAGAATATTGTATGAAGTGTGTATGTTATGCTATTAAATATATTAATTATTATAATAGATATGTATATATAGATATATAGGTAGCCCAACTCCTTTGTCCAGGGAACAAGACCAAATGAATTACAGCCTTTCTGTATTAAATGGACAGTGATGAACTCGTTTCTCCATGCCCCAGGTATACCATCTGACTCTTGGCACCACGGGATGGGGTGTGTGTGTGTACCCAGCATGATCACATTCAGTTCCTGGTGTGGTCAGAGAGCACAGATACAAAGACTCAGCTAATTTAATACAAACTTAATATTAAATATTTAAAATATTAAAATAAATATTCTTATAAATACTAATATGAACACAGTAGAAAATAGGAGCACATTTTAGTAAAAATGAGCTCGTTTTCTTTTCATCCAAACTGAATCTATGAAACATTCATAAGATGTAAAGTGCAGCCATTTCTGGAATCCAACAGTTTCTTTTTGTTTTAGGGGTAGGAGGTGGAGGGACTCCCTTTAAGCTTCAGTTGTTGAGAAGCCTCGTTCCTCATCTCTATTTTTGGTAGGAAAGCAGGGTTTAGGGGGAGGCAAGTCAGGTGTTGTCACTGGGTGCCTGGTGGGACAGCACGTGGAATACTACAGAGACGGGCCATGGTGTGACTGTTCAGTCAAGGATGGCTGGGCCTGGGAGCCATGCTAGCACCAAGCCAGCCAACTCCTTAACCAAGCCCGGCAGGTGCAGAGCTGCCAATGACTAGAGCCATGTCACCACCCTGTCCAGGACTGTCTCTGCAAATTCCACACTGCTCAGTGCAACATGTGCTCATGTGCATAATTACCCAACAGATGCAAATTTGTTTCCAGGCGAATGGCAGACTGGAAAAGAAGCTCCTCACGGTTGTCCAGGGAAGATTCTGCTTCTAAGTGGCTTTGCAACCAACAGGCATACTCTTCTTCACTCAGAACCTATGTGAGACACACTGGTGAGTGCCACATAGGCACCATGTACTGTGGGGGCAGCGGTCAGTATCCATGCTTGTGGAGGTGGCACCCACTCACCCTCTTGGCAATGCACAAGGTGCGCAGGCCTTCCACGGCATACAGGTTGAGGTAATTCTGAGTCTTGCTTCGGATTTTCTTTTGATGCCTTCCTCTGGCGTCATCTAGGTTGGAGTAGAAGCAGAAACAGATAAGAACAACGGAGGTAGCTTTGCATGGTGTTGAAACAACTCTACATATGTAGCGTAGCCCAGATGAGAGGTCAGCACCACCCCAGAGGTTCTAGCCCGGAAGCTCTTCTCACCCAGCTTTCAGGCCAGCTTCCCATGAAAACAGCCATGTTTTTAAGGTCTGAATGTAGTCACACTCACAGACACAGAAAGCAGAATAGTGGTTGCCAAGGGCTGGGCAGCCAGGAGACAAGAGGAATTGTCCAATGGGTAAAGACTTTTGTTTTGCAAGATAAAGTTCTGGAGACCTATTGCACACCCATGTGGATCCACTTAACACTCCTGAACTGTACACTTATTAAGATGGTAAATTTTAGGTCATGTGGGTTTTTTTTTTTTTTAAACCACAGTTAAAAAGAAAGAGCTAAGTCCACTAGTAAGAGTTCTCCAAACACCCACCCTTTTCTGTTTCCTGTAGACACAGCTGAGCAGACTTACTGCTTATTACCAAACTTCAGAAGTGCTGACTCGGAGCCTCACCCAACTGTGGTATCCATGACAAGGTGACACACACTTATCCTAAGTCTACCGTTTTCGTGGGCCGCCAATTAGGAGTGGAAAGGCATAATGCACTTTGGTTTGTGCATGATGAAAGTATATGATGACCATGTTTCAGGGTCAGTGCTCTAGCTGACTGCATTTGGAATGCATTTTGTTGCAATGCATTAAGCAGGACTGTCACAAGAGCATCCTTCCCCTGTGATTTACTCCAACGCCCTCCAATAAGAGACATGTGCGAAGCCTCCGCACCACTAGATTCATCCCGGGTCTATTTCATCACTTATAACAGTATACACGTTTCACATAAAATTTAAAGTAAAAGCTGTATTGTAAAAAGAGCCACATCGTATTTTTGACTGTTACTAATGACCTTTGTTGAAATGAGAAGCTCATATAAAAAAAGCTTTATTAGAAATTTTATTTATTTGTCAGAGAGAGTGAAAGAGAGCACAAGCAGGGGGAGGGGCAGAGGGAGAAGCAGGCTCCCCGCTGAGCAAGGAGCCCAATGTGAGACTCGATCCCAGGACCTGGGATCATGACCTGAGCTGAAGGCAGACGCTTAACTGACTGAGCCACCCAGGCGCCCCTAAACAATGCTTTATTAGGAGTGATCTGGTATCCTTTCGCCCAGGAGGTGGATGTAAATGAAGGTACATACTCTTCCAGTTTGTGAAAAATTGTACTTGAATACAAAGTGCAGTTTCTGTCCCCAGAACACCAGTAGTATTACCAGATAGAATATAAGATGTGCGAATATCACATAAGACATACTTTCACTAAAAATATTATGTTTTTTATCTGAAATTCAAATTTAACTGGGCATTCAATATATTTTGTTTGCTGAATCTGGCAACTGTACTTACCAGTGGTGAGGCCCCTGGTCTGAGACAGGCTGTCTACTATCTGAGTCAGGTCCGGGGCAAACTGGACCTGGGAGAAACACTTTCACCTCTTAGACATGTGTTCTGCATAAAGAAGATAGCACCCCAAGGGCCTAAAACATTGGTTCCGGGGCAAAAAATTTTAATTATATATTTAAAACATACTTAGGCATAGCATAAGGCACAGATATATATACAGTACATAAACAAATATGCAGCATATCTGTGGCATTAAAATGTCATGGGGAGATAATTAAAAAATGTCTAAAAAGGCTCCTTAAGGGAGCAGTAATGAAAAAAAGAGAGATTGGAAACACTGCCCTAGATTGCTTTGCTTTAAGAATTTAAATTTCCTGAAAAGATGACACTCAAAATACGACATCTTAATTTTGACTACCTGATATTGTGATAGCAATTCTCAGAAGGGGATAATAACAATATTCCAGATGCTGACTATTATTTGAGCGAAGGCATGTCTATCTGAGGGCCTTTGGAATTAGAATAATAATAATAAAGTACTTTGGTTCTCCAGAGAGGGGAGGGAAAGACTGCACTTCAGCAAAAGCAAAAGCACACTCCAGGCAGTGTGCAGGTCAGATAGGTTGAAGACTCCACTCTCAGCACACAGGAGCTGAGACTGAACACTTGGTCAAAACAGAACTGATGAGCTAGAGGAGGCAGGCTGGGTGGCTCGGCATGCTGGGTGCCCTGGATGAGTGTGCGATCCCACAGGCAGCCATGCGGAGCTGTTTCTGTACAGGGCCACCACAGCAGAGCCTGGGACTGAGCCCACCCAGCCCTTCAGGGAGAGAAGCAGCGACTGCCTTGCCTCGTCCCCTCCTCCAGACTTGCAGACACACACCTCCTCTGCCACTTGAGGTAAAACCTGGCTCCTGATTCTTACTCGACCTCTGCCTTGTAGATTCTCAACTGCACCAAGGACTGCACAGTCACTGGGAAGAGCCAATGTTAGGGTTTGTAGGATTGGTTCTTTGTGAATGCTGGGATATGTCCACATTCTGACGGAGGGGCCAGGATGGTAGAAAGAACTCAAGCTCAAAGTGGAAGAGCACCGAGGAGCTGGGGGCACCTAAGAAGAATGTATTGGGTGCTGTCCTAGAAAGCAAACCCATGGACCCCCCAGAGTTATGTGCTCAGCCCGGCTCTCCTGCACTCTTCTCAAACTGCAGGCATTCTAACCATTCACATTGCATTTTAAGTGATACTCATGCAATATCAGCCTCTTCTTCCTGATATCCTAGAGGCCACCCAGATCCCGTGCAGCTTTCCTATCTATGGTAGTAGGAAGAATGCTGTGTCTGCAACACAGCTACTTGGGTAATGAGCAACATCACCGGCAGAAGTGGAACCAATGCTACCCAGCGCCTCCTGGCGGGTGGTGGTGGCCTGAGAGGCCCAGAGAGAAGATCTCTGCAGCCACATCCGGGATTGGGGGCACACACAGTGTCCGACAGTAACAGATCCTGTCAGTCTGTAAAGATGACTCCCATGTCACTGACCTCAAGATGCAGCAGGACTGAAAGGAACCCTCTTCCAGCTCTGGCTGAGTAGGGCAGATGGACACGGCTGGCAATGCTCAGGACCTCACAGGAAAACATCCACTCCCACTCATGATTTTGACATGTGGTCTTAACATGCCCAAAGTGATATTTCCATTGCTTCTATACTTAAGTCAAATTTACTTCTCTTATAAGGAGTTTCATCTTAGTCAGATGGTAAAATAAGAAGGTGAATTCTCTTCCTTGTTCATGCATGCATTTACTGATCTACTGAAGAGCAGCAAAGTGTGAAGCCCATGCTAGATGGTGGGCTACTCTCCATCCTCACTCTTGGAGGAGGGTGGAGCTGTCTGGGTGTTTGTGTCTTAAACACCACACCAAGTGGCAACTGGACCAAACCTCAAGCAGTGAATCTTAAGGGGAAGGAACCAGAGAGAAGGGAAAGGGACCTAAGCTTAGACTCTATACTTATATCAGACCAGACACTGCTAGAGGCTTGGACCAGGGCTTCTTGTGAGGTCAGCATCCAGATTTCCTCTGTGCAGATGGGAAATAGAGGCAAAGAAAGTAAGTGACTTATCCAGGGTCATTCTAGCTCATAAACATAGACCTGGGATTTGAACAGAGGTCTGTAGGTACCGGGGTGGGGTGGAGCCCCTGCTTTATACCTGATCCCATACAACTTCCAAGACACGATCGTGTCCTGAGAATATGACACACTCTAACACAGTCACGTCCACCATCAGCGTAGCCTCCTCATGCCTTGTTTGATAAAGTGTTAGGTCTCTCTGAAGAAAGATCTTAAAGATCTGAAGTAATCCAGAGGATAATACTTGTGTGCCTACCTCACTTTATCACCAGCACAGGTACAGCAGCTCAGCTCTAATGCTGCTTCTGCAGCACAGATAAGTGCTCTGCAAGTCCGTTCCTCTCCACACCCATCCGCCCCACAAAGTAAAAGCTGAATGATTTATACATAAGGCCAGGGTGTCACCAGTGGATAACTTCAAGGTGACCCCCCAAGGTGACAGCTCCTCTCTTGAGAATCCAATGGGGTCTTGGAACCTCCTGAATCTTAAGTTGCTGTTTGCCTACATGTACCTCTTCCCTATCAACCTATCTGACCTGCACACTGCCTGGAAATTCCTAGAGTAAGGCGGAGAGCGACACCAACTGTTTATTTTTAATTTGCCCCTTTCCATGTCATGGTTTGGGCAATGTGTAACGATAGCAATGTCGTTCTTTTATGTGTCTCTTTCATGGTGGAACAGATGGAAGGCTTTGCTTCTTCTCATCTGTAGTTACCTATATATGGGTAGTAATTTCCTCCCGGAGACCTACAGTCATGGAGGAGGTGAGCACAACAGCAAAGCCACACTGGGGCTGCAGGATTAGGTGGAGGGGGCTACGAGGCTCCCCAGCCTGCACATAGTCTCCCTGCAACGCCCCCCCCATCCTGATCTTGAAGTTGACTATGAGTGGTAGGAGTTGTTTGTTTGTACTTTCTCTAGAAATTTGAGAATTCTTCCTCATTTAAAAGAGTGATCTGGCAGCAGAGTACAAGTGTGGTGACTATGGCAGCCTTCTTGGTTTTTCTTATGTGTTTTGCACAGCGCAGTAGGGTTCCTGGCCCTCTCTGTACGGTGGGTCCTACCTACCACCCTGTCCTACCCTTGTTTGCTAGTGCTATTGTAGGTCTTTTACCTTATACATGACCTGCTGTATGTGGTAATGTCTGAAATACAGTGGTCCATTAAATTGTCTTTAATGAAAGGCTGTGGAAAAGACAAAGATGATGATTTTTTTTTTTACAATAGAATTAAATCTGCTCAGATAATTGCCGTATCTTTTTTTCTTTTGCGTGGATGCAAAATCAAATTTCAGAATAAAGAAGGCTTGTAAAATGTATTGGAAGCTTTCTTTCCTCTTCTCTTTTTTAGAATAGTTTGAGGAGCATAGGTATTAACTCTTCTTTAAATGTTAGGCAGAATTCACCTATGAATCCATCTGGTCCTGCATTTTATTTTTTGGTAGTTTTTTGATTACCAATTCAATTTTGCTACTATTAATTAGTCTGTTCAGATTTTCTATTTCCTCTTGAAATAGAAAATTTTCTATTTTCTATAGAAAATCTTTCTATTTCTTCTCCAGTTTAAGAAGATTGTATGTTGCTAGAAATTTATCTATTTCTTCTAGGTTGTCCAATTCATTGGTATATAATTTTTTTGTAGTATTCTCTATAATCCTTTGTATTCTGTGGTGTCAGTTGTTACTTCTTTCTTGTTTCTGGTTTTATTTATTTGGGTCCTTTTTTTTTTTTCTTGATGAGCCTGGCTAAGGCTTATCAATTTTGTTTATCTTTCTCAAAGAACCAGCTCATGGTTTTAATGATTTTTTTCTACTGTTTTTTTAGTCTCTATGTCATTTATTTTTGCTGTGATCTTTACTATTTCCTTCCTTCTACTCCTCTTGGTCTTTGTTTGTTCTTCTTTTACTAGTTCCTTTAGGTGTAAGGTTAGATTGTTTATTTGAACTTCTTGTTTTTTTGAGGTAGGCGTGTATCGCTATATACTCCCCTCTTATGATCACCTTTGCTGCACCGCATAGGTTTTGGACCACTGTATTTTCATTTTCATTTGTTTCCATGTACTTTCTGATTTCATCTTTGATTGCTTTATTGACCCTTTGGTTGCTTAGTGTCATGTTGTTTAGCTTCCATGTGTTTGTGTTTTTTTCCAGTGTCTTTTTTTCTCCCCAATAAATGGTGGGAAAATTGGACAGCCACATGCAGAAGAATGAAACTGGACCACAATCTTATACCATATACATAAATAAACTCAAAATGGATGAAAGACTTAAATGTGAGACCCGAAACCATAAAAATCCTAGAGGATAACATAGGCAGTAATTTCTCTGACATTGGCCATAGCCACATCTTTTCTAGACAGGTCTCCTGAGGCAAGGGAAACATAAGCATAAAAAGCTCCATCAAAATAAAAAGCTTCTGCACAGCAAAGGAAACAAGCAACAAAACCAAAAGGCAACCTATGGAATGGGAGAATGAAGAAGATTCTTGGAATGCAAAATCAGCCTATGAATTGGATTCTATGTCCACTCTAGCACAGAACTCCTGGGGTGGAAAGGCAAATCCTGCCCTCTGGTAGGTTTTCGCCATGAAAAGCTACCCAAACTGTTTTTGGAGACCTGTTTACAACAGTTCTGTCATGGGAAAAGGATTTTTTCTGCAGAAATCATCCAGTGCACCTCCCCACAGCAGAGTGCTGCTGTACCTGGGAGCCAGGAGTCCTGTTCGGAGGCACTGAGATTGTGGCGAAAGGACTATGGGAAGTAAAGTATTCTCTAGCTCCATCCCAGAGCTCTGGAAAGGCCGCACCCAGTGGACAGGCTTTCACAGCAGGTTGTACCTAGAGATGTTTCCAGGATTCAACAGACAGGAAGACTGTGCAGGCCAGGCAGCAGAGCCACAGCATGTACCCCTCTGTCTGCCAGCAGCATCCTCCCCCTCATCCCACCTCTCTCCCTGGACGTCAGACGGGCATGCCTTCATCCTCCAAGTAGAGAGGAGGGGTGACCACATTTACGAATGGGGACCTAGGCCATTCCCCTCTCAAAGCGCAGAAGCTTTTGTATCTAGAAGGAGGTTCAAGCAAGCCCTTCTGCTGGATAAAGTTCCACTAACACCAGTGGTTTTCAAATTCCTTTTTTTAAACACAGAAGTTATATGGAACTCTAGTACATGAAAGAGACTAAGATGGAGCTGCTCTGCCCAAAGGTGGGACAGATGGTGGTTGAGAGGCCAGCAGCCTCCAATACCTAAGCTCTCACTGTGGCCTGAGGCAGCTCCACAACTGGGCTACAAACCGTGACCTGAGGTCAGGCAGCTGGGTGAGAACCTCCATAGAAGACATGGTCCAGGCAATCAGAGCAGGAAGCAACCTTCTGGAACTTCTAGTCTAAAAGATCTTAACCTTCATTGTCCAGATTTAAAATGATGCTGGGCCTCCCCCCAAGTGCCCCTCGACCCCACTGTTCTAAGGGGAGTTCAGGCACTGAAGCCCTCCATCCTCCAGTCCCCAGTGCATTCTAGTCCAAACCCCTCGAAGGAGGAACGGGTGATCCAGGGAGGCAAACCTCTGATGGGCATTGCTTTAGAAAAGGCTTAATGAAATCCAGTGGGAAGGGACTGAGGGAAAGGGCTAATTTATTGGGACTTCCACCTGGAGCTGGGGGTACCACCCAGTGGAGGGGAGCTGGATACCTGAGGAGCAAGGCAGCAAGAGGTCCATGACCACTGAGTCGGCTCCTTTGGTGTAGACATTGATCTCATCGGTGAGTGGATGCCGGATCACCACTGACATCCTCTTGCGGATAGAGTCGAAGCCCAGCGTGTGCAGGAGTTCGAAGGTGAGCCTGCCCAGGTGGGGCAGCTCCACAGACACCTGGTCGTGCAGCCGGTCCACCAGCGCGCAGTTGTAGGCCCGCGCAGCATACACAAGCGCCGCCTCGTCAGGGCTCTCTGCCTCATAGCGCAGCTCCCGCTCCTGCTCCCGCTGCAGCTTCTGCTCCTGGGCAGTGTGCTCTGGGCCCCAGCTGGCAGCCCCACTGCTATAGCCATTGCTGGCGATGGCCGCGGCTGGCTGGCCTAGCCTCTCCTCCAGCTTGAACAGCGTGCTGTCATTGGATAGGGTGGACAGAAAGTTGGACCCTGACTTGTGGGCGGCTTTGTTGGCGGTCAGGCTCCCGATGCTGCTGCAGCCTGAGGTCAGGCGGCTGGGTGAGAACCTCCGTAGGAAGTCTTCTATGGTCTTCACGGGGGACTTCACCTCAAATCTCACCCTCACCTGCAAGACAAGCAGTCAGAAGACATGAGAGGTATATGCAAAGGCCTCGCCCAAATGGCCACAGGGCACTCCCCCACTCCCCCTGAGGGCTCAGAGCACAGAGTTCCCGTTTCCCAGATTTGGAGGTACACAACCAGAGCCAGCATTTCTTCCTTGAGACCATCCTTTGGCCTCTTCCATTTCACTTAAGCAAAAATTAGCAGTATACGTTCTTTTAGAATGTGATCCCCTGGGTAGCCACACGGACGCCCTGGCCTGACTCAGGGAGTGTGTGGCTAGTGGTACCTGAAGGCTGAGACTATCCCCTCTGCTAGCTGTCCCCACACCGCAATGTCTCACTGCTTTGCAGAAAAGGTTCAGAAGAACACGCCTGTCACTACCGCCTGGCACAAATCCCTCCCCCCCATTACAAAATGCATTTACAAAAGACCAGTTTATACAGTCCTTTGAATTACGTCCATATAAAATTTAAATAACACTCCCAGACCCAAAAACTTTTCTAAACAAATTAAACGCTTGGACAAATTCAGGATTCAAATCATTTAGCACATTTTTTTAAAGTCACAATAAATCGCATATCTTCTAACAAGAAGTGAAAACCACAAAATGAGTTATATACATTTGCTAAAGTTCCAAAAACCTCAACGATGCAGCAACTGCAATACTTTATTTAAACGAGTAGTGTTCACTAATGCTAGTATAATATGCCTATTTTAACTTTCTGCTAGAAAATAGATTTACAGCAGATGTTGCAACAAGCAAAACATTGAATTATAGTTAGCCTTAAATTTTCATAATTTTCCCCATGTGACTAAAGTTGTAAATTACATAATAGCCTGCAGAAAAGTCAGGTATTTGGTAGAGCAAGGCACATGGGACCAATTTTGATAAAGGTGCTTCTTTGTTCCTATAATGACTTTAACTGTGCTACATATTCAAGGGGGAGATTCAAGCAGCCACACTGGAGCCCCTACTGGCTCCAAATACCCTGAAATATCGCACTCACTAATATGTGGAAAGAGGAGTGCATCCAGAGACCTATTCATCTGCAGTCTGAGGGCAGGGGATTAAATAATCTGCTCCCTATGTGGAACGCACTGCCTATGTGACCATCACCACATGCCTCAGTTATGTTGGGGTCTCTCTCACTTATTCAGTAGTTGCAGCAATGCCTGGGTCTCAGACAGGTCTAACTAGAAACCAGACACTTCTCCAGGGATGCATGCCAGCAGGACTGGATATAGGACGGTGGAAGAATCTGAAGGCCAGATGAAGGATGCTGAGGCAGCTAAGAGGTGAGCTGCACCAGGAAGCAGCCCTCGCCTAAGGCAGACGGTGCAATCCTGCAGTCTCTGGGTGGTGGGGACCTTGTCCACTCTGGACCTGTCAGGCCCCCTGGGGCTTCTGCAGGCCAGTGTGGCAGGAGCAGGAGCAAGGGGGCGGGGGGGCTGCGTTACTGCCAGGTATGCTGCTGTGAAGAGAGCAGAGACCCTTGGTTTACCCCACATCACACACCAATGGCTCCATCAGTGGAACCTGCTAGAAGGATTGGCTCAGGAGGAGGGAAAGAGGTCTGGGAGAGTGGGGGGTTGAGGGGCAGGTGTATGGCATGCATCTAGCTCTAGAGCACCTTCGTTTTTATCCATTTAAAGTTACTTAGCTGCATTATGCACATCCCTCCTTAGGTGTACTTCCTACACACACACCTCCCGGCCTACCTAGAGGACTTCCTGAGAACCACTGGGGTTATAAAGGACCTGTCTGCACATGAAACTTTACTCTCTTCAGAGAGAACCTTATAATTACCCAAGCAAAAACCAACATGGGTATTGCTATGTTTCCACCATCTTAAGTAACCTCGGATTGATTCTTGACCACTTCTCTTTTAAAGACAATGTTAAAGGCCCTTTTAACATCAAATACATTTATTGTGTGCCAAGCCCTTCTCTGAGCCCTTCCTCTAAACCCTCACCACTGCCTCCATGTCACAGATAAGATCCGTAAGGCACAGGAGGGGAATGGCTTGTCCAAAGCTGCTCAGCCTGTTGGTAAAGTCAAGATTCAAGTCCAGGCGATTTGTCTGGGCCCCAAGCCTGTCCTGTCCACTCTCTCATGAGAATCTGGAACCCTGAAGCTCTGTGTAGATTGTGCAGGGCAGCCCCACTCCAGTCTAGGCTGTTACATGCCCCACCCATTATGGGCTCAGAAGTTTTTCCTCTCCCTTTGACCCCAATCCCCCTACCTGTCCATGGTAGCCTGGGGACGGCACCACAGAACCAATGAGCTGGCTTGCCCTCCACAAAGCCCCCTACTATATCCCCTTAAACCTGAGAGGTAGTGCTGAGCAGTCCTGCTGGGAAGGTTAGACTGACAACAGTGGGACGATGCTGAAGGTCAAAGGCGTCAGCTTCACAGGGATACCCCAGAGCTTGCCTTTTGTCGTGGCTGATCCGGGGATGTGACTACTACTGTGTTGCAGATGGTGAGTGCGATGAAGAAGTCGAACACGTCAGAGAGCTCTGGCGAAAGGTGGGCCAGTGGGCGTTCCTGGGGCCTTGCGGTGGCCAGGCACCTGTCACATTCATTCACCTTCTCCAACAGCTTTGGATCGGGTGTGATGTCTTTCTCCTGGAAGAAGACAGAGACTGAGGGGTGAGTATGACCCAGTGAAAGCGTCTTAGTGCTTGACCTTTAAGGCACCCTGATTTCAGTATAAGCTCTGAAGACACCTTCATCTGACTCACATGCATATGCCATTTTATAGTGATGAATAATGTATATAATTGGTACAAGAATATATGACTTACATATGGAATGAAATGCGTATGTTCTTATAACACACACGTTCTCATTATAAAGTCATACAGCTAAGAATATGTGTTATTATAACATATCTGACTCAGAGAGATTTGAAAAAGAGGGAAAATTTAACAAATCTGTATCGCATCACCTCACAGTAATACACACTTTTTGAAACACCCACTTCTTTGTCTCCTTCCAGTCTTTTTTCTGTACATTTACATTTTACATCATCAGATACTTTGTACACTTCCTTTTGACATAAGCCCAGAAGTGGGGTTGCTGGATCATACAGTAATTCCATTTTTTAAGTTTTTGTGGAACCTCCTTACTGTTTTCCACAGTGGCTGGGTACCAGTTTGCATTCCCACCAACAGTGCACAAGGGTTCCCTTTTCCCCACATCCTTGCCAACACTTCTTATCTCTTGGCTTTTTGATGATAGCCATTCTAAGAGGTGTGAAGTGGTATCTCATTATATTTCTGATTTGCATTCCCACCTTAAATTTATACAATGTTATATGTCAATTATAGCTCAATAAAAAATATTATACATAAATTGGCAGTGTCCATTTTCCCCAAAACACTATATACAGCTGATCCTTGAACAATGCAGGGATTGGGGTGCTGATCCCTGTGCAGGTGAAAAGTCTATATAACTTTTGACACTCCTAAAATTAGCCTACTACTGACTGGAAGCCTTACTGATAACATAAACAGTTGACTAATAATATATTTTGTTTGTTATATGTATTATATACTATATTCTTACAATTATATAACCTAGAGAAAATAAAACATTATTATTAAGGGGTGCCTGGGTGGCTCGGTTGGCTAAGCGTCTGCCTTCGGCTCAGGTCATGATCCCAGGGTCCTGGGATCGAGCCCCGCATCGGGCTCCCTGGTCAGCGGGGAGCCTGCTTCTCCCTCTACCCATCCCTCCTGCTTGTGATCTCTCTCCCTCTCTCTCAAAATAAATAAAATCTTTAAACAAATTTTATTTATTTATTTATTTATTTATTTATTTATTTATTATTATTTTTTAAATACTCAGATTTTTTTTTTAAAGATTTTATTTATTTATTTGAGAGAGAGAATGAGATAGAGAGCATGAGAGGGGGGAGGGTCAGAGAGAGAAGCAGACTCCCTGCCGAGCAGGGAGCCTGACGTGGGACTCGATCCAGGGACTCCAGGATCATGACCTGAGCCAAAGGCAGTCGCTTAACCAACTGAGCCACCCAGGCGCCCTAAACAAATTTTAAAAAAGAAAATATTATGAAAAGTCATAAGGAAAATACAGTACTGTATTTATTTTTAAAAATCTGCATGTAAGTTGTCCTGTACAGTTCAGACCTGTGCTGTTCCAGGCTCAACTGCAGTCTGAACTTTTCCAGACTTTTAACAACGTCAAAACAGACACACTATGATTCATTTGGCCATTCTTTTATCACTGAATACATTTTTTTTTTTCACTGACAAACTGCTATGCACAGAAAACTTTGGCTGAATCCCTAAATTCCTAGGTCAGGAAGTTTGAATATTTCAAATACTCTGGACCCATATTGCTAAATCAATGCCAGGAAAGCTTGCTCCAACACAGTCCCCCTCCTGTCAAGCATGAGGGCCCTCCTCCCAGGTACCCCTGAGTAAACCCACCAATCAGCGACCGCCATGTAATGGCAGACTCTGTATGGTTTCTAAGGACAGAAGAGAATGAGGTCACCACAGAGGAACCAAAATGGATTCTCCCTCTCTGCTCTTAAAACATTTCAGAAGTGAAAGGTTTTTTAGAGATCCTCACTCACTCACTCCTGGAAATTTCCCTGCCTGACCAGAATGGTCCATAAATGTTTGGGCAGCTGTCAAGGCAAGGGAGAAAGAAGTTTATTGGATTTGGGTTCATCTAATTAAAACTCCCCCCACCCCCGCCACTTGGCTTTGCTTTTTCACAGTTGTCATCCTGCTCTGATGTTTTATGTATTTCATTTGGCAGGACAGCCTTCCTCTCCAGCGCCCATCTGGGTAGTTCACCGGCAATCCCCCATCCTTAGAGGCCAAGGCAAAGGGGCCGTGTCAGCATTTTAGGAAAGATACATGGGTTTGAAGAGGTGTTGGCCACAAAAGTTCTGTTCACTGAGCAGAGCTAAACCCCCAGCAACAGCTCGTTCGTATTGTTACATGCAGATACTCTGGAGGAATGAAGGGAAGTATCAGGACCAGGAAAGGTGATACAGCCCCAGCATGGGCAGCTGCCGTCCTCTGAGTGGGACTCACCATGGGGCTGCTGAAGGCCGTGTGCTTGGACAGCATGCTGGCCCGCTTGGCCTCAGCCCGGCTGCCTGTGCGCCGGTGTGACTTGGTGCTCTGGGTCCTGTGCATGACGCGAACGCTCTGGTGGCTCCCGATGCTGCCGCGCTGGGGCAATGATCCCCCTCTGGGGACCGCCTCTTCCTCTTCGGAGTCTGCCTCCTGGTACCTGGCCAGACGCTGGGCTGTGGGCAGAGGGACATGGGGTGACACGTCACAGGAAGGCTAGGAAAATGAAACTGATTCAGAGCACTCGCCAGCCTCGCTTTCTTAAAGGCAAGGCCACATTTAATGAGTTTCCACTGAGAGATGGAGGCCGCTCTCATTTTATCTGGACCTACAGTCAACCTGGTGAGGCTGACATTCTCAACCCCAAGCACAGATGAGTCACAGAGAACGTAAGGAGCTTGCTAAGTACATCAGGACTCAAGAGGGTGGAGATGGCATCCAGGTCAAGGTGATGCCAAAGCTCAGGTCCAGTGCATTCTGGCACAGTGGCCATCGCACTCCACAAACAAGTAAGGAATGGACAGATAGATTCACATACAGCCCCTCTATTCAGGTGGACCCTAGGTGTGATGAATGGGGTTTGGGCAGCAGACACAGGGGCAAAGGAAGGGAAGACAGTGAAGGCCTAGCCCACAGAGTAACCTGGCTTCAGGATTTGCCCTTTAACCTGGGGTCATGGAACCACCTGGCTCACTGGGGCTGTCAGGACAGATCACATGTTGAACGTCTGCCCTGCAATCACACAGAAATAATGGTTCTCAGGCTGTGTTATGGTGCTTTACCATGGGGAATCCTTGTTCAAGGCCAGGTAGGTGGTGGGTACTGTCTGCATTTACACTGTATGGATGAAGGTCTACCCAACAGGGAGGCTAACAGTCCTTGTGGGTTGCACAGGGTGGACAAATGCCACCAGGATATAGACCCAGCAGGCAATGTTCCACTGAAGACGACCTTGACTGCATGGCTATGCTTGAGCCCTCAAGGGGGCACTGACCAGCAAAGTCCTTGTGGCTACATGGCCACTCAGTGAATTATGAGGTACATTTGCACTGCTTCTTGCTAATGGATGGCTCTGAAGACATTTTTCTGGCTTTCCCCAGTTAGTTAAGCTTGTTTCATCACAGACGAGCAAGGAGACTAGTCATGAAAATTACTCATTCAAAACAAGCAATTATTAAGAACTTCCAGGGCAGGTCCAGTACTGGGCGTGAGCACAAGATATCTTAACAAAAGGTGGCCTGCCTGAGGGGCTTAGAAGGGCCCTCCAATCTGGGCATGCCTGTGGCGTTGGTCTGTTCTGTGAGCTAGGCCTTATATTGAGCATCTTTCATTAGGAAGACTTTTCTTTAGGGATGAGAAAAACAGAGATAAGGAAAGATAAGTCACCCATGGTCACAAGGCCAAGTAACTGCCAACACCAGGATCCAACTCCGGGAGTTCCTCACCCCAGAAGCAAATCTCCTCTGCCCGTCCCACCCACTCCTGGCTGATGGAAGCCCCAGTTTGGTGGTGAATGAACGGCAGGGAAGAACAAAGCCCGGACATGGTGCTGTCAAGCTCCTGGGCTTGTGCATTAGGAGCTTGGGTCAGCCTCTCAAAGGATACACCAGCCTGTCCCACCCTCCTGCAGCAGTAGTTGGATGTTAGCCTAAACGCAGCAATCCCTCAGACCACTGCTGATGTGTCTGTGGTCTACAATGATGCAGCAGTTTCTGACCAGCAATGGCCTGAACGATGCCCTCAGTGTCGAGGGAAGACAGGAAGCAGGTAGGTGATGCCTCATCTGGGGCACACAACGTAACCGGGACATAAGGTCAGAGATGGCCAAACCCACAGTCTCCATGTGAACTGGGTTCATCGCACAAAGTCATCTGAATTCATTTTACTAATGAGATCTGAGAGGTCAGGTCATGGGTAATAACAGCTGACGTTGCTCCTGGCCCCAGGTGCATGTCAATGACTGATCACAGCATTTTTTTTCAAACATGCAGCAGCGAGGCCTGCTTGCTTTGGTCTTCACCACAAATGCTTTCCTGTGTCTTCCAGAGGCAATGCAATCCTTTGATTTTATGATAAGCATCTGACAACTGTCAACATTTTTCTATAATCTTAGCTGGGATTCCGCGCATGGAGTCTCAGGTCCAGCTTTTAGAGGCTGCTTCTGACCCAACTTCAGACCTGGGTCTCTGGCTCCTTTACAGTTAGGCTAAGCTCTGCTTTCAGGCAAATGAGCTCTTCTGCACAAGGCTGAGGAGTTATGGAAGGGGAGAGTGCTAGGGGGACAGGTGGGCAGTGACTGACCATTTATTTTGGGAGGCACATAAAGCAATAAACATAGTGGATAAGTTCCTATGTCTTCTATTTAATATGATTACTTTAATTTTACATAAAGGGCCTTCGTGGATATCATAATTCTTGGTTTCATGAAACTCGCAAAAATCTCATGCCTCTACCAGATCTTTCCTGCCATATCCCCCTAAAAGAACAGCTTCCTAATGAAGCCCACATACTGACTCCTGTTCTATTATTTGCTTCTGTTCCCGTGGCAAGACTTCTTTCATGTTCTCAGATGCTGTTACAGGAAGGAGAGGGGCGCTGGTTGCAGAGCTGGCACACCTTATCATGGTGCCCTCTCCTGGCTCAGATGGGTGGATGGTTCCAGTCATACCCTCTGCTTATGAAGTGGATAGCTCCCGTATGGGTTCAGGGAGGACAGAGGTGGCAAAGGATAAGGAAAGGAGAGGTAGGAGGAGCAACCACCTGTAAAATTCAAACGGGAGTGATATTTCTTTCCAGCTTCTACTAACATCATTTTCTAAGGGAAAGAATACAGCATGAATTGCCCAATGCCCTTCTGAGAATTTTCAGCTAATAACAAGGAGGCTGATGGGTGACAATAAAAGCATCTCTTCATTTTTTGGTGCAGCAGAGAGACTGGGTGCCTCAGAAGTAACTTCCTCAAGAATGCCCTTCTTGGTTCTCTTGTCTGGTAGAAAAAGAGTGTTTAAGCAGATGCCCACCACACTGAGATACTGCAGTGAACAGGGCACTGTCAGCAACATGGAATTCTATGTTTGCTTCTATAAATGCTGCCACGCTTCAGTCTCCTGAGTTGCTCTAACAGCCTTTCTGTGTTTTATTCTCTCTCAAAAATCAGCAATCCCTGAAGCTTGTATGTGTGCGTGTGTGTGCATGTACGTGTGCCCAGGCATGTGTGCATGCAGCTTTGACACAGAGGCTCTCTGTCCAGCCCAGACTGGGGGTCCCCACCCCCAGACTCACCATTGGCGTCATGGGAATATTCTATGCCAGACACAGTGCATCTTCGGAAAACCATCTTATTTTCAGTTAAAGTGCCAGTTTTATCTGAGAAGATATATTGTATCTGCCCTAAGTCTTCCGTGATGTTCAGAGCTCGACACTGCAGCTGCGAGTCCATTTCTTCGTCATACAACTCTACGTCCTGATGAATGAAGTACACTTGGCATACTTTAACAATTTCAATGGAAACGTATAAGGAAATTGGGATTAAAACCTAGAAGACATAAGGCATACACATGAACAATTATGAGGACCAGGGAGCTGCAGAAGTAGTCCAAACTACTCAAATGACAAATGACTACAACCACAAGTAAGTAGGGACTATACTGTACCTTTAAGAGCTTAACCAGGTTGGTTTAGAGTCAGTATTGGAAAAGTATTAGGATATTGGCAAAGAGTTTAAACTAGGACAGCCTATGGTGTCACTGCGGAGCAGAAATCCACTATCATGTCTGGAAGAATGGTAACCATGGCTTGGATAGAAGCAAGCATTTTCGTATTACTAAGTTGTGCTTGAGAGAAGCTAGGAAAGGAAAGAGGAGAGAGAAAGAGAAAAAAACACATGGCACAGTCAGAGTCCTCATAAGCAAAGTCACCTCGCACCACAGCGGCACTTGGCCCCCAGGCTCTCCCAGGGCTCCCGGCAACAAGAGCTGCCCATCCCGTGGACACAACCCCACAGGGGTTCGGAAGAGACAGTCTTTCCAGAGGCTGGTTGTGTTGAAGGACAATTTCTGGGATCTTGTATGATACAGAGCAAAGGGAAGAAGGCTTTGAGAAGAATATTCACAGTTACACTTTGACAATTTAAGAATAATCTTCATGACGTCAATGTTTAAATTTTTTTTTTTTTTGAATGACAGTATTGAACTCATGTTCATGGGCTCAGAATATCATACCCAGACAGACTAACTGGGTTCTCCTGGTAACACAATGTTAATGCAACACCTACTACAGTACCATGCTTACTATAGAACTACTACTAGTACAGAGCTAGAACCAAATGTGCATTCACAAAAAAGACTAATGTAGAAAGTTCCTGCTGTATGAAACACATGTGATAAAGGCAGTAGAGCTCCCCTTGTAGGCAAAGGCTAAGCAGAGGTCCTCTGTGCACTTTGTCTTCCTAACATGACACTCAACTGACCCTTCTCTACTCTTGAACAAGCCTTTTGGGCACAGGTTCTCAGTTAGTGATGGGGAATTGTTTATGAGGCATGTGAACTAATAATACTAACAGTAACAGTAATAAAAATAATAAAAACCAATGCTGCAAAATGCAATTGTGATATCCGGAATTGAATCCTGGAACAGATAAAGCACATCAGTGCAAAGACTAGTAGAATCCAAATGGCATCTAGAATTTATGGCCAAGTACCAAAGTTGGTTTCTTGGTTTCGACAATGTAGCATAGTAATATAATACAGTCACATTAGGGGACTCTGGGTGAAGGACATATGGGAACTCTCTGTACTATTTTTTGCAACTTGTCTGTAAATCTTAAAATTATCCCAAAATAAAATTTAGGGCTTTTTTTTTTTTTTTTTAAGAAGTAATGGAATGGAAAAATAAAACAAACACAATGATCCAAAAACCAACCCCGTAAGGCCTAAGAATCTTAGGAACGGCAAAGGAGAATGTTAACTTGAAAAGCACCCAAAAAAGACCCTATAGATAAATTAGGTGGAAAAGTAAGAAGCAGCACATTAGGCAGGTGTATCTGTGGTCCTCCCAGATGCAGAATTTATAGGACATTCTTAGCAGAGTGTGATGACTTTAAAGTTCTTACCAGAAAAGTAAAGCAATTATCATATGGTACTTAGTACTGTTACCTGCAGAACTATTATCATTGTCAAAAACGAGTAAACTGCAGCTGTGACTGGGGATAAAGAACTGCCATCAGACTCAGGGACATCAAATAACGACTTCTTCTCTTGATACCGCTGCACCCACAGTCCGTGTCCTACAGCAACGTTCGAAAAGAAACATCATTCACCCAATGGGAAAATAAGACACTGCTGGTGCAAAGTAAAGCAAAACTGTAAGACTATGGACACAGGCACGTTGGGTCTCATTGGCCTGCCTTGCCATGTAAGAAAGCAAAAGCGCATGGCAGGTACTGTTGGCACCCACAGTCAGACTGCTGGAAGGCACTGGTTCTTGGATTCCTCCTCACATCAGGCATTTCCCATTATTGGCACTGAAAAGCACGCTGGTCATGAGGCAGAAATTGGGTATGTGCTGGCAGCCACCGATGGGAAAATCCCCAAAGAAGAGTTTCCCAGCGTGTGCCTCACAAAACACCAGTCTTGTCAGTCGGCCCCGGATATTGCCCATTATTGACCCTTCCTACAGATTCACACTGCACATGTCATGGACTCTCAGAAGCCAATGGCATTGCACAGTATTTCATCAGCTGGGTCCCACACCTGATAACACAAGCCCTTTTCGTGTCCCGTACACCTATGTCTTTCACCACTGAACTCCAAGACCACATCACACTCATCTGCTTCATGACGGTCGCTGAGCAGGGGATGTGGTGAAGATCATTTACCCAGAGGCGAAACACAGTCCCCTGCAAGGCACTCCCAAGGCAGCATACCAGGTCTGAAGGCCATCAGAAGCTGGATAGCACCACAGCCCATGTGCAAGCTAATGCTTAGGTCCTTCTTAAGACCCAAAGGCTTTTTTTTTTCCTTTCCTCATGGAGTTCTCATGGGGAGCATTTGTGCCTCTCCTGCTAAATTATTCTCAGTTTATCACCAGGTTACTAATACTTCTTCTACTGGAATCATTATAACCAGTGGGATTAAACCATTTTTCCATCCAAGAAGTTGCAAATTTGAAAAATAACATTAACATTCATCTAGGCATCTCTAACATGGCCTGTGTGGATGCAAGCAGCCCTTGAGTCTAAGTGGATGACAAATGCGTGTTTTAACTTCAGAGTGCTGGGTCAGAATGAGTCGTCGGCAGCCCACTGGGCTCACCTGGAGGCTGTCCGGCAGTGCCCTCTTATTCGTGACCCACGAAGGAGACTTACCAACCGCAGAAAACAGAGACATACAAACGAGGAGGAGGACACACCAGAGCACATCGCAGTTCATCTGCCTCTCAAGCTGGCTGCGCTTGTAACGGGGCCCGCTGTTGTTCAGCAGAGCCTTGGTTTCATGTCCTGTACAGGGAGCGTGAGGGATGCAGTAAATCGGTGCCCAACAGCAGAGCGACAGCGCCCTGACTCATGGACTGAAGGACAGTGCTGCCATCCAATCATACTTACAGGATAAGTTCCTTCAAAACTGCAGGGTATGAAATGAATCCCAAATATGTAACCACCATGGAGGAACAATGGAAAAAAATAAGCTAAAATGCTAAGAGAGAACACTTTGGTTGAGCTACTATTAGAAATTTTGCTTCTTTCTGTTTTCTGGGTTTTCTAAATTTTTACAATGTCTTTGTGCTACTTTTATAATCAGAAAAGAAAAAAAAAGGGCAAGGAGCAACGTTCAAGGACACACAGCATGGGTGGCAAGCCAGCAGTGTCGTGGACCGTGCGTGCCACGGCCATGCCTACCTGCATAGATGACGATGCCAACAACAGCTTCCGTGTTTCTGATGGTACATCCTCGCAGCAGCAGGTTTTCTTTATACAGCCCGGCCTTCTTCCCGTTGTCGTGTATGCTGTCAAGGAATAGGAGGCAGGCATCACATGGATGCTTACGTGCACCTTGCAGCTCAAGGAGCACTGCCTCGGGGAAGGAAGGCCTGGACGCTGGGGACTCCAGGACTGGGTGGCTTGTCTCCATGGATCTCTGCAAGAGCTGAGAGGGAGCTGATGCTCACCAGTAAGTGGGCTTCTAGAGGTTTCTCAACAGCCTGATGTTTGTTTGTTTTGTCCCTGGGCTTTGTGAAATAGTAAGACAGATATGTCTGTGCCCCCTGTTCCTAACACAGGGCTCCTAAAAACCCCGGTACGTAGGGGTGCTAGCAGGATCTTTTGTTCTAGTACTTAGTCTTTGACCCCAGTTCCCAGCATAGAATTCCTCAAACTCTTGTAATTTCCCAAGTGATAAGAGCACTAGGAGCATCTCTGAACCCAGTTTTTCCTGACATAGGATACTACATCCTTTTTAATTTCCTGGGTGACAGGAGTATCTTTTGTTCTTATGAAGCCACTCTAGGTGGGCTCCTGGATGCAGTTTAGTCAGCAGAAAGACCAAGCCATGACTAGAAACTTAAGAGTTTTCAGCCTCACCTTTCCATTCTCTAGAGAGTGCAGAGTGGCTGGAAATTAAGTTAATAACTGATCATGCCTATGTGATGAAGCCTCCATAAAATCCCAATAGTAAGGGGTTCAGAGAACTTCTGGGTTGGTGAACACATGGAGGTGCTGGAAGAGTGGTATGCTCAGAGAGGGCACAGAAGCTCTGCAACCCTTCCCACATTCCTTGCTCATGCATCTCTTCTATCTGGCTATTCACCTGTATCCTTTATCATATCATTTTATAATAAACTGGTAAACAGTAGACAAATAGTTTCCTGAGTTCTGTGAGATGCTCTAGCAAATTAATTGAACCTGAAAAGGTGATTACGGGAACCTCTGATTCACAGCAGGTTAGTCAGAAGAACAGGTGACAGCATGGACTTGTAGCTGGCATCAGAAGTGAGGAAGTCTTGTGGAACTGAGCCTTAACCTGTGAGATCTGACACAGTCTCCAGGGAGTGTCAGAATTGAGTTAAGTTATTGGACACCCAGCTGGTGTCACAAAATTGCTTGATATGTAGGAAAAACCCACATGTACGAATTGGTGTCAGCATCAGGTTTGTTTTCCTCAAGGGACAGACCACAGCTGGAAAGGGCAGACCTGGGAACTGTGAGACTGAGTGAGAAGTTGGTGAGGCAAGGTTGCTACGTGGTCCCGTGCCCACTTCCTGCTCATCACAGAGAACACTGCTTCTCATCAGTACCTTGTGTTGTCACAAATACACAAATTATTCTTTGTTTTTATTTAAATTCCAGCTAGTTAACATACAATGTAATATTCCTTTCGAGTCTACAATATACTACAACACACTGTTCTATACAGTATAACACCCTGTGCTCATCACAAGTGCACGCCTTAATCCCCATCACCAATTTAACTCATTCCTCCTCCAACCTCCCCTCTGCTAACCATCAGTCTGTTCCTATTGTTAAGAGTCTATTTCTTGGTTTGCCCCTCTCTCTTTTTCTCCCCTCTGCTCATTTGTTTTGTTTCTTAAATTCCATACATGAGTCAAATCATATGGTATTTGTCTTTCTCTGACTGACTTATTTCGCTTAGCATAATACACTCTAGCTCCATCCACATCATTAGCAAATAGCAAGATTTCATTCTTTTTATGGCTGAGTAATATTCCTCTGTGTGTGTGTGTGTGTGTGTGTATTTCTTCTTGATCCATCAATTGATTGATCATTATTTGGCTATTGTAGATACTGCGACTATAAACATTGGGGGCATGTATCCCTTTGAATTAGTACTTTTGTATTCTTTGAGTAAATACCTAATAGTGCAATTGCTGGATCCTAGGGTAATTCTATTTTTAACTTTTCGAGGAACTTCCATACTGTTTTCCAGAGTGGCCACACCAGTTTGCATTCCCACCAACAGTGTAGGAGGGTTCCTCTTTTCCCACATCTTCCCCAATACCTGTTGTTTCTAGTGTTGTTGATTTTAGCCATTCTGACAGGTGTGAAGTGGTATCACATTGTAGTTTTGATTTGTATTTCCCTGATGAGTGATGTTGAGCATCTTTTCATGAGTCTATTGGCCATCTGCATGTATTCTTTGGAAAAATGTCTATTCGTGTCTTCTGGACATTTTTAATTGGATTATTGGTTTTGGGGGTGTTGGGTTTGATAAGATCTTCCTAGATTTTAGATACTAACCCTTCATCAGATATGTCATTCACAAATATCTTCTCCCATTCCATAGGCTGCCTTTTAGTTTTGTTGATTGTTTCCTTTGCTGTGCAGAACCATTTTATCTTGATGATATCCCAATAGTTCATTTTTGGTTTTGTTTCCCTTGGTTAGAAGACATATCTAGTAAGAAGTTGCAACAGCTGATGCCAAAGTGGTTACTGCCTGTGCTCTCCTCTAGAATTTTAATGGTTTCCTGTCTCACATTTAGGTCTTTAATTCATTTTGAATTTATTTTTGTGTATGGTGTAAGAAAGTGGTCCAGTTTCATTCTTCTGCATATTGTTGTCTAGTTTTCTTAACACAATTTGTTAAAAAAACTGTTTTTTCCCTTGGATATTCTTTCCTGCTTTGTGAAAGATTGGTTGACCATAGAGTTGTGGGTCCAATTCTATTCTGTTCCATTGATCTGTATCTGTTTTTGTGCTAGTACCATACTATCTTGACCCCTACAGCTTTGTAATATAACTTGAAGTCTGGAATTGTGATGCCTCCACCTTTGCTCCTCTTTTTCAAGATTTCTTTGGCTATTTGGGGTCTTTTGTGTTCCATATAAATTTTAGGACTGTTTTTTCTAGCTCTGTTAAAACTGCTGTTGGTATTTTGATAGGGATTGCATTAAATGTGTAGATTGCTTTGGGGCGCCTGGGTGGCTCAGTCATTAAGCGTCTGCCTTCAGCTCGGGTCATGATCCCAGGGTCCTGGGATCGAGCCCCGCATTGGGCTCCCTGCTCAGTGGGGAAGCCTGCTTCTCCCTCTCCCACTCCCCCTGCTTGTGTTCCCTCTCTCGCTGTGTCTCTCTCTGTCAAATAAATAAAAAATTAAAAAAAAATAAATGTGTAGATTGCTTTGGATAATAGAGACATCTTAACAATGTTTGTTCTTCCAATCCTTGAGCATGGAATGCTTTTCCATTTCTTTGTGTCCTCTTCAATTTCTTTCATCAGTGTTTTATAGTTTTCAGAGTACAGGTCTTTCATCTTTTTTGGTTAGATTTACTCCTAGGTAACTTACTGTTTTGGTGCAATTGTAAATGGGACTGATTCCTTAATTTCTATTTCTGCTTCTTCATTATTGGTGTATAGAAATGCAACAGGTTTAGAAAAGGGAATTGTATTAGTTTCAGCAATATTTTCTACATCCTTCTTATAGAAAGTCATGAATTTATTAAAAATATTAATACATTAAATTTGAAATGTGGTAAATTCCATTTTATTAATTGGATTTCCTCATTGTTTTGAGTCAGAGGGGTAGTTCAAGTTTAAGGCACTGGTTTTCAAACTTGTCCTCTCGATCCACTAAAGATGGCCTCATCATCATCCATGCTGACCAGAGTCACCCTATGCTAGAATCACACTGGGACAGATCTGGTCCCGGAGCCTGATAAACACACAAGGGGAGGCCTTGGAGGCTTCTAGAACTAGAGCAGGGGCCCAGCCTAAGCTACACCAGGCAGTGCCTCTAAAGCGGACTTCAGAAAAGCCATCTTCTCACATCATCAGTAGACAGCCTCCCCACCCCTCCTCCACACACATAGCTCAGACTCCTCTGTGGTTCTTAAAGCTCACCAAGGACACCTGCAGGTATTTTCCCTCCCACCACCTCCTAACGCTGTGTCACTGACATGGACAGTAGAACTGTTCTGGGGAATATAAAGTCAGAGGAAGCACAGAAGGTTCCTGGGGAAACAATACGTGCTGCCACATCTGGGCCCTGGTTGCTGTCATGAGGGGCAGGACTACCACCCAATCTCAGACACAACCCATGTTCTTCACAACCAGGGAAATGAATATATTTTCTGGTGAAGAAGAGAGGCTAAATCATAAAGACAAAGCCAGAATCCATGCTAGGGGGATGTATTTTCCACAAGCCTGTTATTTAACTGATACAGCACCAATTCTTCTGGTGGCATGCAAGGAACACAGGAGAGTGTTCAAACAACACTGTGTCAATGCCTCCTCCCCTTTGGCAATTCCAGGACAGAGGTTTTTCTTTAAAAAAGATTGAAGACTGGAAACCTCATTGTTGGCTAATGCATCAAGACACCAGCATGCATAAGATGGTACACACAAAACACCATTCCCATGTCTGGAATGAGAGGATGCCTGTGGCCACAGTTCTCTTGGCTGCACATGGAAACTATTTCTGAGGGACTATAGTAAAAAACAAACAGTTTGAGTCAAAGTTCCACTCATGCTTATTCAGAATAAAAGATGAACTGAATAGAAATGAGAAAAATATTTTATATTAAGCTTTCTTCAACATAACATACACTTTTCAGTGATACTGTGCTTTCTAATCAGACCATACCAGACCAGAGGTGGTTCCCAGGAGCTGCACAGGCCTATGAAGATTGCTGCCACAAGGACAGGCAGTGCATGGACAGGAATGGCCTTTCCTGTGGATGGGCCCTGTGTTAGAAGTGGGAGCAAGGCAGGCCAAGCTCCAGCAGGACAACTGGAGAACAAGGGAAAAGCTGAAGCCCTGCCTTGGACTTCTGAGAGGAAAAGTACTCTCTGGAGGCAACACAGACCCAGGGCCAAGCAGGGATGAGGCCTGATTCCAGGAAGACACACCCCATCGAGTTGTTCTCAACACCTACCTCTCTGTTATGGGTTGAGGTGTGCTCTCTGCCTTGAAATTCATTTGTTGAAGTTCTAACCCCCAGTACCTCAGAATGTGGCCACGTTTGGACATAGTCTTTAAAAATGAGGTCATACAGGGGCACCTCGGTGGCTCAGTTGTTAAGTATCTGCCTTCAGCTCAGGTCATGATCCCAGGGTCCTGGGATAGAGCCCCGAATCTGGCTCCCTGCTCAGTGGGGAGTCAGCTTCTCCCTCTCCCACTCCCTCTGCTTGTGTTCCCTCTCTTGCTGTGTCTCTCTCTGTCAAATAAATAAATAAAATCTTTTAAAAAATGAGATCACACAGATGAGCTCTAACCCTGTGACTGGTGTCTTTATAAAGAGAAATTTGGACACAGAGATAGACAAATGTATAGGTTAAGACCATGTGAAGACACAGGGAGAAGACCATCCACACGTCAAGGAGAGAGACCTCAGGAGAAACCGGTCCTGCTGACACTTTGACCTCAGACTTCCAGCCTCTAGAAATGTCAGATAATAAATTTCTGTTGTCCAAGCTGCCTAGTCTATGGTGAGCCTGAACGAACTGACACATCCTTAAACAATCCATCTAAGCCTCTAGTTCAAGTCTCCTGGCCTCCTGACTCATCAAACCAATCTCTTCTAAATCAAAACTGTTCCAAAGTATAAGTGTGATGAGAGAGCTGTTTGGTGAGAATGTCCTGTGCACTGGGAAAGGCCACGTGTAAGCTCCTGGAGAAATGGCAGAGTTCGGCTAACGAGCATTCAGCAGACTGCTCTTGCTCAGGAGATGTCAGGAGATGTCATGTTTCCCTATCAGCACTTGCTGTTCATAATGAGTTTTGTGCATCAAGGCTCATTCCTCTGAGCATATGAAGGTGCTGACAGGGCCCACCAATAGGGTAGCAATCCATCAGTTCAAACACAGAGGTGCAAGGTGTATTTGCTGCTGCCCAGTTGCCCCCAGGGCCACAGGCAGTAGGGTGTAAGTTCAGGGACCTTGGACGGCAGCCAGCAGTTCTTTCCTTCCCCAGCACCTGGGCCCTCCTCCCTGCTTCACCCCAGATAGTGGTCCACCCTCACCCTGGTCACCTGACCAGCATCCTTGGGTGCCCTTCTTGACCCCTCCTCCCTCATTTTTACACCCACTCAAATGTCAGTCCTTAATTTTACCCTCCTCACTGGTTGTTTCTTGAATCCACCTTCTTCTCCCTCCGTCTGTGCATCACCGCCCTAATTCAAGCTTCCAGGATTTCTTTGCTTAGAGCCTGTAACATACGCCTTGCTGGCCTGGATGCCACCAGCCTTGGTCCCTCCTATCCATTTCTCACACAGTCACCAGAGCAACCTTTCAGTGTGTGCATCTGAACGTTGCATTCTCCTGGGTGCATCCTATGTGAGCACCTTACTTGCCTTACTTCTTCATGCTTGACATACATGGCCCAGCCAGTTCTGCCCACCTTTGTGGGCCCTTCCTATCCAGGCTTTGGGCTCCAGCCACCTCACAGTGCACATCCTTCTACCCATGCTGCCTCTCATACTTGTGCAGCTGGTTAGCCTGGAGGAGCATGGCCTGCTAGCCTGGACTCACATTTACAGCCTTCAGGAAGGTTCTCTGGGTTAAGCTCCCCAGGCCCTGCAGCCAGGAAACTGCAGTATTCTTTGATGCCTCCTCGTTTGTGTCCACTTCTAAATATGAGCTCCTCAAATCTTATTCTGTTCAGCATCGCTGATGTCTACCTCAGAGCCTGGCAAATGCTGGAGGCTGCCTTGCCCTCAGCTTTAGGTTGGGTCCATCCAATGGTTATGTCAGAAGGATAGGGGAGTGAACACAGGCAAGGGAGGATGAGGAGCTCATTCCTTGGCTCCTTTTGAGAAGTGAATATTGGGTTGGGCATGTCCCTAGACCAGGGCTAGGAGGCTCCCCAGGTGACCCTCTTGACGTGAGTCCAGGTGGCCACTCCTGCCCTGGGACCACTGGGCCTCACGGTGGTGACAGCTCGGCTGCTATGAACTCTTGTGGCTTTACCCACTCCTGTTTCAAATGACCTTAGCAAAAAGACCACCCTTTCAACTTCACTTATGTGAATTTGAGTGCCAGATCTGCGGCCGAAGGGAACTCTGAGTCACAGAGGTAGGGAGAAAGAAATAATAGATAATTCCTTCCATGGCCAAACCCTGGGCAGAATTTTCTTTAAGATAATAGTTGCTCAGGTTTTTGTTTATCTAATGTAAGTGTAGAAATAACCCAATTGTGTGTTTTGTGCCAATGATGGATTTTCTTGAGATGTAAATATGTCAATTAAAGGTGTCAAGGTAAAATAAGTATTTTCCAGTTTTAATGAGTCCATTTAGTACAGTTATAGTTCATCTTAATGCCTGGTCATTGGCAGTGAGTACATCTTGGACATAAGCCCACACATAGCTCTGTCCAGACACTGGGCCGGAGGGGTGAGGGCCCATGAGGGCTCTCCTACAACAGGTTCTGATGCTACCTCTTACAGGGTGAGAGTGGTGATGGATCGTGTCATCTGCGGGGAGGGAGGCTACCCCAACAAGCATGCCCAGGTTTGCAATGGCAGGTTCCCAGCCGTAAGTGGTCATATAAGGCTCTGCAGCGTGCAGGGAGGGAGCTCAGGACTTACTCTGTGGGAGACTCTGGGATCAGAAACGAACCTGGGTTTACAATTTGAAGGGGAATTTTACACCAGACTAAGCCAACCAACCTCTCTGCTTTATTCCTAAAGGCAAATGAAAATGTTTGATTGACTGGTGGCTCCAGAGATCACCCACCATATGCCATGACATTGGCTGAGCACAGCTGAGCAAGGTGCCCTGAGCTGCTGGGGCACTTGGCCACTGAGCTGGTCTCCATTCACAGCGGTCCCTCTGGGCTACAGTGCGTTGGGGCAGGGAGAGGGCGCCCGCAGGAGTGAAGAACAGGATTTCATTAGTGCTTAACTGTGGGATTGCAGTAAACAACAGTGAGCATTAAGATGCACTTGAATAATGAGCTCCTAACACTTTTTTTTTAATTTTAACAGCTTGAAATACATTTCACTTACCATAAAATTCACCCATTTAAAGTGTATGGTTAAGCATTTTGTTTTTGTTTTTGTTTTTGTTTTGTATATTCACGGAGTTGTGCAGCTATCACTACCAGCTAATTTTAGAACATATCACCCCAAAAAGAAACCCCATACCCATTGGCAGTCATCCCCATTCCCCTTCCACTCCCAAACCCTGGCAATCACTAATGTACTTCCTATCTCTAAAAATATTCCTAGTGAAGACAATTTATCTCAGTGGAATAACATACCATGGCTAACACCACTCTCCTGCATGACATGTTCTAATTCACCTCATGCTTCCTTCACAGATAGTTAAAAGATTATTTGAATTGTTGCCTTGCACACAGTGAATTTCTTTCTTTCTTAATTTCAAAATACATGATCTTACTTTTTGTTGGAATATTTTAAGCCTATCTTAGAGTTTCTGTATTTTCTTACCTGTATACTAATAAAAACAGTTAAAAAAAAAAGAAAAAAAATAATTCACCTCACGCTTCACCCATATTCTTTTCCTCCATTCTGATGTCAGCCACTGTTATTTCCAGCATTAGGAGGAAGCCACATTCAGAAATGCAGAATAATTTGCCCAGTGAGTGGGCAAAGCTAGAATTCAGACTTGGGTCTTTTTGCAGTAAACCCAAGCTTAGGTCTCTTTAAGTGCAAATGGCTAAAGTTCTGAGTTCAGACTGGCTGGTCCAAATACGAGTGAAACTGGTATTGCTGGTATAAATGGCGGCTGGGCTTGGCCTGGGCTCCCTGGCTGGAGTGAGGCTACAGGGCAGCAGCTGAGTCAAGGAAGAAGGGAGGCCATCCTCAGCAGATAATGAAATCCAGCAAGCCAGCAAACCAGGGAACTGGCTGCTGATCTGCTCCCTGGGTCTGAACTGCAGATCTACCACCCAAGTTAGCCCCAGCCCTGAGCATTAAGACCAGTATGGGAACTGGAGCCTCCCTTCTCTCAGGGGAGGAACAGGCCCCTCCCCTGACACTCCAGTTACCTGCCCTCCACTCCTCTCACTCTTCCTGGAGCACTTCAGCCTGGCTGGGGGGCAGGGCTGCGCATGCTGGCTGAGCCACAGAGGCACCAGAGGGAGAAACTTTAATACACGGTCACCTGTGCCCCATCTCCAGAGACCCTGCCTGAGTTGGCCTGCTGGGAGAGAGGCCCATCGGCACCCCAACCTTCCAGTGGCCAATCCAAAATACCTGGCTTGGTAGAAATGGTAAATCACAGTTAAACAACAGTCTAGGTATGCACTGGCCTGAACTGGCAGCACCTAGACTGTCTTAGCAGGATTTGGGACCAGACTCAAAGGTGAGCCTCAGTGCAGGGCAATTTGTTGGAGAAAGTAAGGAGAAAGCATGGCGAAACTAGAGAGCAGAGTGGGGAAAGATTCATGCAGCAGGGAGTGGCCCTTCTTTCCTTTCTTTCTTGGGAGATGGGCCAGTGAGGTCACTCATGTTAGGAATGTTTGTTGGAGGGGCAAAATGACGCCCACTCAAGCAGCCATCTTCCAAAGAAAGAAGTGGCTGGGGGGGCTGAGTCAGCTGAGGGTTAGGCATGGAGGTGGTGCAGGTGCTGGGGGTGAGCAAGGAACCAGGGGACGCTACCCCTCACTGATCACCAACTTCCCACACCAGAAAGTCAGCATTGCCCACATGGAGATCTCCGCCAGCCTGGCTTTTTGTTATCTTCTCTTTTCCTAATAAAAGTCCTTCCCCTTTCTTTGAGGCTTTCATCTCTGGCCCTGTTCCTCCTTTTTAAGCCATGTTTCTAGAAAGAGTAGTGGAAAATATAATTCCTCTTCTATCTCCTGCAATCTGGACTCTGCCCCTCTGGGTCTACACTCCAATGGTGTGGCCCTCCCGTTCCTTGGGCTGCCCCTGGAGTGTGGCATGCAGATCTTCTCCTGAATGTCCCTGTTCTGCCTCCACCATTGTACATTGCCCATGGAACCACACCCCATCACACCCAAGGATGCTTGCTCTTGACTGTGGGGTTGTTCTGTCTTTATTCCTTTCCTTTCTTCCCTAGCCCTCTGTCCCATGTTCCCAGGCCACTTCCCTGACTTCATACATGACCTCTAGGCAGAGGGTCCTCAAATCTTCATCTTTAGCTCCTATTCCCCTGAAGTTCTGGCCCACATTCACTCCACCTGAGGCATTTGCCAGCTCCTCAAATTCAGGAAATCTCAAAACCCCATTCCCTTCCTTCTACAGCTTCTCCTAATATACACACTGAAGACAAATCACCCTCCCTTTCCAACTGGACCTCTTCCCCTGGATACATTTGTGTTCTCACTTATACCTCTCTCCTGATCCTTTTATCTCCCTGCTCTATGGTATTATCTGTAACAGTAATAATATTAGCAATAGCAGCAATGACCATAATAGTGGCAAATATTTATAAAGCACCCTTCTGAAAGCTTTCTGGTATTAAACTGATTAAACTTTGCCCCAAGGACTTGAGGGGGGTCCCGTGATCCTCCCCATTATACAGATGAATAAAGTTAAGTAGATTGCCCAAGTTTATCTAGCTAGAAAGTGTGGGCTCCAGAGCTTGCCAGCCTCAGCACTAAGCTGGACTTGTTTAATATCCATCCCTATGATGAAAGTAGTTCCTAGAGGGCAGGACTGACTGCTGACTTAGGGTTAATCCAACTCAAGAGCAGGCAACGAAAGTGTGAGAATAGTCATCAGAGCACAGGAGTCCTGCATCTTTCAGGGGCTTTGGAGGAACCCCCACAGAAGAGAAGACAGACCGTAAGAGAGGAGTACAGTCTTTGGTGAAGGATGTCTACCCTTTTTCTTTGGTAGAGTTGGCCCCGCCAAATTACCCTATGAGCAAGAATGTGCATAGACCATTCTCCCTAGAAGATGCCTTCACCACCCTTCAACGTGGTTATTTCAGGGTCTTTGGAAACCCAGCATCTGCTCCATTTAGCTGATGTGGCCCTGGAGATTCACAGTGGTGCTGAGAATGGTGCCATGTGTGAAGTCCGGGGGACAGTGGGTCAGCAGACCTATAGAAGACGGCCCAGGGGGCCATGGGAGGGTGCAAAATCCACAGCAGCCAAGTTACATATCCGTAGTTGAGTATTCTCCCTCTAAATTTTACATACTACATTTTAACATTTTTCTTAATGAATTTTATCTTTTTAATTGGTTCCTTTCAGGGGTGACCTAACATTTTCCAAGTTCTGATCTTCAGGCATGGATCAGCAATTTCGGTGCATGACTGGGTCCTCTCTTGGCAGCGCACACATTTCACTGTTTACTATTAAAACTTTCCATTCATTGATCATCCCGCAGTATGACAAGAAGTCTACTACTGTGCGTGGGCACGCGCAACAATGCTGGATGTGCCAGTGAACCCGAAGATTCAAATGTACACTGGGAGGCCTTGGAAATGGAACCCACTTCAGAAGCAGAGCACCCTGCCTCACCCCCACATGTCTGTGGGGCCATGCTGTGCCTGGACCACAAAGCAGTTAGACCAGTCAGCTCGCACCTCAGGCAGGAAAGGCAGCAGAGAGAAGGCCCCAAATTCTCCACACAGGAGAGCTAAGCCTGGGAGAGCAGATTAAGGCCCCAAGAGGCCAAGCAGTGGGTCAGGGTAGGCCAAACCTAAAGTCCTCCATATTCTTGCACACACATCTCATTCGTTCTCTGTGAGGTTGCCCCCAACAGCTCTGGCAGCCAACTCAGCAACTCCATGCTGACACTCCCTCTCCTCTGCCATTTTTTTTCCCCCAAGCCAACCGACTACACAGACACACACACACACACACACACACACATTATTATTGAAATTTCTGAATGAACATGAAAGTAGAGAGACTAGCAAATATTTCCCACCTACCCACAGCCCAGCTTCAGCAAGTACAACACATGCCAATCCTGTGTCATTTATCCACCTTTTTTGTCTTTCCCTTTTGGAGCAAGGGACTGAACTATTTGACATGTTATATACTGTACTTATTTTGTTTGTTTATTGTCTCTCTTTTCCCCGAACTAGAATGAAATAAACATGAAGGCAGTAATTTTTTTTTTTTTTTTTTTTTTTTTTTTTTACTATTCATTTCACTGTATTACTCTCAGAGCCCTCAACAGGGCCTATCATGCAGCGGAGGCTCAACAAATAGTCAGTGACTGAATATCTAAGTGAATGAATGAATGAGCTTCCCACCCAGGCTCCCCCTGGGTGGCCCCCATGCTTCCATTTAATGGGGCCATGTGCAGTCAACAATACTTCCCTTGTTCCCCTCACTCTACCCAGGCCAGGCCAGCTAGAGGTAGGAAAAGCAGTAATTATTCATCACAGGCAGTGTGGGCAAGTTTCTACTGCTGACAGGATCTTACAAACCAGTCCCATAAGCAACCAAGAAGGCTCAGATACGGGCAACATTCCTAAAAGGCTACACATGGGGCAAAAAATATTAAATGTGTATTTTTGAACCGTGCGTGACAGAACAGCAAGCTCAAGCATATGTACAATACTCACATGCAACCACGAAACCTACTCAGGTCGTTGTTTGGCTTCTCACACTCGATTACGCTGGTGAACGTCAAAGGATTGAATTCGGACACCTAAAACAAGAGCATGCATACATTAGAGAAATTTGGGCTCTGACTGTTCCATTCTAAAAGGCACTTGCTCTTCTGTCTCACATCTACGTGGGGTAGGGAAATTTCATGGACGGAGTCTGCCCAGAAACCTCTGCAGAATACCAATGCTCACAGAGCACTTAGCTCATGCTTTCTCATTTTTATACTGAATGATAACTGATGATTGTAGAATGAATAGCAATTAGTAGAACAGTACCGGTGAGTAAGTGAGCTGGAAAGGATTATAGCTCTAATGAAAATAAGAGAATATGAGATAACAACAAAGGAAGCCACTAATGATTGAAAGGGATGAATGAATTTTTTGAAACAGACCAGCACCTTCCAATTTCCTAAACAGATTAGAGAAGCAAATTCCATCTGGAAAATAGGAACTTATAACAAAATGACATTTCCTCAATGTGCACTAAAAATTTTGCACAGATATTTAATGAAATACATTTAAATAGCCAATGGGTAAGCCAACAATTTCTTTATTATTCTACTTGATGAAAAATGGCAGCTCACCACAAAGTCTCTCACTGAGAATTCTGCCACTGAGAGATGATGTAACACTGCCATAAACCATATGACCAGATCAGGAGTGGAGAGAGGGAAGGGGGAAGAAAGGAAGAGGGGAGGAAGAAAAATGAAAGGGAAATGCAGGGAATAGGCCTTTAGTATAAATAACTATCATTAATGGATTTTTTTTTTTTAAATCAACTCTCATTGCTCAGGCTTGTCATTCTTTTTTCTCTACCAAGTGTCACAACATGGTGAAAAGTTGAACTGTCTTTGCTCACACAAGTAAATCATCACACAAAAAGTGCAAGTGGTTAAAAATTATAGCAAAGGCATAAACACTGCTACCAGCACCCCAGGTGATTATGACTCTAACACAGCAACATAGTTTCCAGCACAGAAACAGACACAAAGGTAATTACTCAAACGTCAGTTCTGTTTTCCAGTGCATCGTGTACAATAAAAAGAGAACTCATTGGATAATAGCTCAATTCAACAGCTGAAATTAAAATGTCATTTTAAAAGGCTCTTCCTGGGGCACCTGGGTGGCTCAGTCGTTAAGCATCTGCCTTCGGCTCAGGTCATGATCCCAGGGTCCTGGGATCTAGCCCCACATCAGGCTCCCTGCTCCGCGGGAAGCCTGCTTCTCCCTCTCCCACTCCCCCTGCTTGTGTTGTCTCTCTCTGTCAAATAAATAAATAAAATCTTTAAAAAAAATAAAAATAAATAAAAGACTCTTCCTCAAGTTTAATTAGCCATCAGCCCTCTCCCCTTGGACTGAAATGGCCTCTGGCTCTATTTCTAGAGTGAGGCCATGTTTCAAGCTGCCTTGTGTTCATTTAAAGCCATGTGAAGTATCTTGGAGCCAGGTGGCTGCCTTTTCCAAGGCAGACATCTGCAGGTGCAGCATCCAGGGTAGCCATGAAAGGACTGAGTTCCATAGCACACCAGATTATTCTTGGCAGACAGGAGGGTGCACTTAAAATACCCTGTCTCTGTTTGTTATTCTTTCTCTCTAAGAAAAATGTAATGTGAATGGCTCAGAAATGGTAGGACATTCCGTCTCTGGACTCCAGCGCTGCATTCGTACCGTTCTATCAATAACCATGTGCCTTGGGGAATGTGCACATCCAGGGCACAGGTTGCCTGGTTTCATCAGCTTCATCTGGAATTGGGGAGAATTCTGAGGATTTTTAGAATCAGAGGGATCTTCAGAGACTGTTATAACTGAATTGTGTAACCACCCCCACACCCACCCCATACCCCAGAATCCATATGTTGAAGTCCTAACCCCCAGAATTTCATAATGTGACCACACGGGACCTTTAAAGAGATAATTAAGTTAAAATGAAGTCATAAGGGTAAGCCCTAATACAATTTGACTGGTATTCTTATAAGAGGAAATTTGGATATAGACACACACCAAAGGACAATCATAAAAGGAAAAAGGGAAGAGATGGCCGTCTACAAGGCAAGGAGGGGTTTCTCAGAAGAAACCAACCCTGTAGAGACACTGGTCTGGACTTCCAGCTTCCAGAACTGTGAGAAAGTGAATTTCTGTTGTTTAAGCCACTTAGACTGTGGTATTTTGTTACGGCAGCCCTAGCAAACTAATGCAGAGACCATCTTTGAGTTTCTCATTTAGAAAAGGTTTCATATGCAGAGTACACTTTTTGGAAGGGAAAATTCTACTTACATTGATTGTTTCTAACTAAACTGACAATATAATAATACCCCATTTAAGAAATATATTTATCTTTCCGTCCACTCATCTACCTACCCATCTGCTTCATTCTAAATTGGCTTCAAGGTCACGCCCTCATCACCATCATCAGCCAAACTTTTGCCAACCCTGCCTCCTGGAGCATGGACAGAGTTACAGGACCCCAACCCACCCTTCCATTCTGAGCTTGCTAACTCCATTAAAAAAAAAAAAAAAAAAGCACTTCCTCTTGGGGAAGATGAAAAAAATTCTGGAGGGAGGTAGATGATAATAATGGTTACACAACAATGTGAATAAAATTAATGTTACAGAACTGTACACTTAAAAATGGTTAAAATGGTAAATTGTGTGCTATATATATTTTACCACAACAAAAAGAAAGTTACATACATTGAGAACTGAGTGTGAAGAAACGAGTTACTCATCAAGTAGAACATAGCCCGGAAAACCAGGAATTTCAATACAAATACAGAAAGCACCATGCATGCATAAATAATTCCTGGGGGCACCACTCTACTGCATTACCTGCCTCACTGTCACCAATTACAATTTTTTGATAGCTTCCTAAATGCCAGGCCTTGTGCTAAGTGCTATTCACCACCATTCAGGGCAGGGTGGTTTTCATGCTACCTTTAATTTAGGGTGATTAAGGACCATGCCTAAGGTCATGTCCAAGGTCAAGAGACCTTTGAGTAACTGATGGCAGTTCCTCGGCCTCTAAGACATCCAGCTCAGCCACTGACACTAAGATTATCCTACTTTAACAGGAGATGATGGTACTGTTATCATATATAAGCCAGAAAATGTATAATTCTACAGAAAATTTCAAAGATATTAAACGTGTCTTTAAGTTTTAGTGTTTTTAAAAACATGCTTCCTATTAAATATATCCTCATCTGATTATTGATACCTACACCCTTCCCATCTTCAACAATGCCTGTGGATGTGGAGTTATAGCAGAGTTCACCCAAAAATGGAGTAAAAACAAGTCAGGAGACTTGGGATTTGAAGTTTAATAAATGTGAGACTGTCAGCAAGTCAAGAGAGAGCTTTTAGACTTGGATCTCTGAGGTCTCTGGAGCCCTATGAATCCATCAATCCACAGAATGCAGAGGGGGTTTTAATTCACGCCCATGCTTGTGATAGCCTCAGGACTGGGAGTTGCTGCAGAAGCAGCGGGACCTCTGAGAGTGCTCTCGCACATGCAGGCCCTCTAACTGAAGCTGCCGGCCCTCTGCAGCAACAGCCACAGCACACCAAGCATCTTGGGCCAAGCGCAGCTGATGACATCACTCACTGCAGAGGAGGCATGTTCAAACAAGTACCCTACTGGCAATACTTTCTGTTGCTATACTCCGAATATTTCTCCAGCTTCTCTGGATAAAGTGATTCAATCTTATTACATGAAAAGGAAGAGGCAGGGCAGTGACACAGGAGAGAGCTCTGCCCCTGAACTTGCATTTTTGTTAGAAACTGCAGGAGCCAAGAGCCTAATGAGCCAAGTCACTGCAGCAGATGGTCCCTCCTTCAGATGCCCAGTGCTGATCACCCCTCAATCTCAGCACCCCCTCTGGGTAAAACAAGTAGCTATGCAGGTGCATGACCCCTGTTCAATCACATGGGGAAGGCATGATGTCTAACTGAGCAGTACCCAGACTGTTCAAGAATGAAGGCTTGATTCACAGGGAAGAATCTGTTACCAATCTTATATTTCACATTTGCGTTAAATGAACTGCTAATAACTATTTAGCAAAAGTAAAACTGCAGGGCTAAATGCCCCAATCAAAAGACACAGGCTATCAGACTGGATAAAAAAACAAGACCCATCGATATGCTGTCTGCAAGAGACTCATTTTAGACCCAAAGACACCCCCAGATTGAAAGTGAGGGGGTGGAAAACCATTTACCATGCTAATGGGCACCAAAAGAAAGCTGGGGTGGCAATCCTTACATCAGACACATTAGATTTTAAACCAAAGACTGTAATAAGAGATGGGGAAGGACACTATATCCTACTTAAAGGGTCTATCCAACAAGAAGATCTAACACTTGTAAATATCTAAGCCCCTAACATGGGAGCAGCCAATTATATAAGGCAATTAATAACAAAGGCAAAGAAATACATTGACAACAATACAGTAATAGTGAGGGACTTTAACACCCCCCTCATTGAAATGGACAGATCATCTAAGCTAAAGACCAACAAGGAAATAAAGACTTTAAATGACACACTGGACCTAATGGACTTCACAGACATATTCCAAACATGCCATCACAAAGCAACGGAATACACATTCTTCTCTAGTGCCCATGGAACATTCTCCAGAATACATCACATCCTAGGTCATAAATCAGGTCTCAACTGGTACCAAAAGATTGGGATGATTCCCTGCATATATTCAGACCACAATGCTTTGAAATTAGAACTCAATCACAAGAGGAAAGTCAGAAAGAACTCAAATACATGGAGGCTAAAGAGCATCCTACTAAAGAATGAATGGGTCAACCAGGAAATTAAAGAAGAATTAAAAAAAAATCATGGAAACCAATGAAAATGAAAACACAACTGTTCAAAAACTTTGGGATGCAGCAAAGGCAGTCCTAAGAGGAAAGTATATAGCAATACAAGCCTTTCTCAAGAAATAAGAAAGGTCTCAAGTACACAACCTAACCCTACACCTAAAGGAGCTGGAGAAAGAACAGCAAATAAAGCCTAAACCCAGCAGGAGAAGAGAAATAATAAAGATCAGAGAAGAAATCAATGAAATAGAAACCAAAAGAACAGTAGAACAGATCAATGAAACTAGGAGCTGGTTCTTTGAAAGAATTAACAAGATTGATAAACCCCTGGCCAGACTTATCAAAAAGAAAAGAGAAATAACCCAAATAAGTAAAATCATGAATGAAAGAGGAGAGATCATAACCAACACCAAAGAAATACAAACAATTATAAGAACATGTTATGAACAACTCTATGCCAGCAAATTAGATAACCTGGAAGAAATGGATGCATTCCTAGAGATGTATCAACTACCAAACCTGAACCAGGAAGAAACAGAAAACCTGAACAGACCTATAACCACTAAGGAAATTGAAGCAGTCTTCAAAAATCTCCCAAAAAACAAAAGCCCAGGGCCAGATGGCTTCCCAGGGGAGTTCTACCAAACATTTAAAGACGAATAAATACGTATTCTTCTGAAACTATTCCATGAAATAGAAATGAAAGGAAAACTTCCAAACTCGTTTTATGAGGCCAGCATTACCTTGATCCCAAAACCAGACAAAGCCCCCTCAAAAAGGAGAATTACAGACCAATATCCCTGATGAACATGGATGCAAAAATTCTCACCAAAATACTAGCCAATAGGATTCCAACAGTCCATTAAAAGGATTACTCACCACAACCAAGTGGGATTTATCCCTGGGCTGCAAGGTTAGTTCAACATCCGCAAATCAATCAACATGGTATAATACATTAACAAAAGAAAGAACAAGAATCATATGATCCTCTCAATAAATGCAGAAAAAGCATTTGACAAAGTACAGCATCCTTTCTTGATCAAAACTCTTCAGAGTATAGGGATAGAGGGTACACACCTCAATATCATAAAAGCCATCTATGAAAAACCTACAGCAAATATCATTCTCAATGGGGAAAAACTGAGAGCTTTCCCTCTAAGGTCAGGAACGTGGCAGGGATGTCCACTATCACCACTGCTATTCAACATAGTATTAGAAGTCCTAGCCACAGCAATCAGACAACAAAAAGAAATAAAAGGCATCCAAATCAGCAAGGAAGAAGTCAAACTCTCACTCTTTGCAGATGATATGATACTTTATGTGGAAAACCCCAAAGACTCCACCCCAAAACCGCTAGAACTCATACAGGAATTCAGTCAAGTGGCAGGATATAAAATCAATGCATAGAAGTCAGTGGCATTCCTATACACAAACAACAATACAGAAGAAAGAGAAATTAAGGACTCGATCCCATTTACAATTGCACCCAAAACCATAAGATATGTAGGAATAAATCTAACCAAAGAGACAAAGGATCTGTACTCAGAAAACTATAAAATACTCATGAAAGAAATCGAGGAAGACACAAAGAAATGGAAAAACATTCCATGCTCATGGATTGGAAGAACAAATATTGTGAAGATGTCAATGCTACCTAGAGCAATCTACACATTCAATGCAATCCCCATCAAAATACCATCCACTTTTTTAAAGAAATGGAACAAATAATCCTAAAATTTCTATGGAACCAGAAAGACCCCGCATAGCCAGAGGAATGTTGAAAAAGAAAAGCAAAGCTGGCGGCATCACAATTCTGGACTTCCAGCTCTATTACAAAGCTGTCATCATCAAGACAGTATGGTACTGGCACAAAAACAGACACACAGATCAACGAACAGAATAGAGAGCCCAGAAATGGACCCTCAACTCTATGGTCAACTCATCTTTGACAAAGCAGGAAAGAATGTCCAATGGAAAAAAGACAGTCTCTTCAATAAATGGTGTTGGGAAAAAAGGACAGCCACATGCAAAAGAATGAAACTGGACCATTTCCTTACACCACACAAAAAAATAGACTCCAAATGGTTGAACGACCTCAATGTGAGACAGGAGTCCATCAAAATCCTAAAGGAGAACACAGGCAGCAACCTCTTCAACCTCAGCCGCAGCAACTTCTTCCTAGAAACATCGCCAAAGGCAAGAGAAGCAAGAGCAAAAATGAACTACTGGGACTTCATCAAGATAAAAAGCTTTTGCAAAGCAAAAGAAACAGTCAACAAAACCAAAAGACAACTGACAGAATGGGAGAAGATATTTGCAGATGACATATCAGATAAAGGGCTACTATCCAAAATCTAGAAAGAACTTACCAAACTCAACACCCAAAGAACAAAGAATCCAATCAAGAAATGGGCAGAAGACATGAACAGACATTTTTCCAAAGAAGACATCCAAAAGGCCAACAGACACATGAAAAAGTGCTCAATATTGCTCGGCATCAGGGAAATCCAAATCAAAACCTCAATGAGATACCACCTCACACCAGTCAGAATGGCTAAAATTAACAAGTCAGGAAACAACAGATGTTGGTGGGGATGCGGAAAAAGGGGAACCCTCCTACACTGTTGGTGGGAATGCAAGCTGGTGCAATCACTCTGGAAAACAGTTTGGAGGTTCCTCAAAAAGTTGAAAATAGAGCTGCCATACGATCCAGCAATTGCACTACTGGGTATTTACCCCATAGATACAAATGTAGGGGTCTGAAGGGGTACGTGCACCCCGATGTTTATAGCAGCAATGTCCCCAATAGCCAAACTGTGGAAAGAGCTAAGATGTCCATCGACAGATGAATGGATAAAGAAGAAGTGGTATATATACACAATGGAATATTATGCAGCCATCAAAAGGAATGAGATCTTGCCATTTGCAACGACGTGGATGCAACTGGAGGGTGTTATGCTGAGCGAAATGTCAATCAGAGAAATACATGTATCATATGACCTCACTGATATGAGGAATTCTTAATCTCAGCAAACAAACTGAGGGTTGCTGGAGTTGGGGGGTGGGGTGGGAGGGATGGGGCTGGGTGATAGATACTGGGGAGGGTATGTGCTATGGTGAATGCTGTGAATTGTGCAAGACTGTTGAATCACAGACCTGTACCTCTGAAACACATAATACATTATATGTTAAAAAAAAAAAAAAGAGAAGAAGATAGCAGGAAGAGAAAAATGAAGGGGGGGAATTGGAGGGGGAGATGAACCATGAGAGACTCTGAAAAACAAACCGAGGGTTTTAGAGGGGAGGGATGTGGGGCGGTGGGTTAGATGGGTATTAAAGAGGGCACGTTCTGCATGGAGCACTGAGTGTTATACGCAAACAATGAATCATGGAACACTACATCAAAAACTAATGATGTAATGTATGGTGATTAACATAATATTTTTTTTAAAAGTGAAAGTGCACTTCCTCCAACCTAAAACAAAAGCCGTGATATCTAAAAGGACATTTTCAGTCCATTAAAGTAGAAATCATTATTTTTTATCATAAGAAGAGTGAAGTGAACCAGTTTACACTGTTTTGAAAATGGGATAAGCACATGCTTCCAGAGACCCCACCAGCTCTACATGTAGAGATTTCAGAGTGAGGCTGTCTGTCCTGGTCTCTGGATGACATGGTCCCAGAGAAGCCTGGTGAGAGAAGCCCAGCAACAAACTGACAAGACAAAGAAAACACACATGCTCCTTCTGTCCTCTGCACCTGGGACCCTGTCCTCAAAATGTCCTTTGTGCCACTTGTCATGATGCAACTAGTCACAAGGGACTTCCCCTCTACTTCAAGCCTCAACATTACCACCCGACATCAGCCTTCAAAGGCTGATGACCGCGGGCACCTGGGTGGCTCAGCTGGTTGAGCGTCCAACTCTTAATTTCAGCTCAGGTCATAATCTCAGGGTTGTGAGATCGAGCCCCAAGTTGGGCTCCCTGCTAAATGGGAGTCTGCTTCTTTCCCTCTCCCTCAGCCCCTCCCTCCCCCCCAGCTAGCATGTACTCAAGCTCTCTCTATATAAATATAAAATAAATAAATCTTTACAAAAAAATTTTACAAAGGCTGATTACCCTCCATTAGCTGCTGTCATACAGGATGAAATTCATATCCCAGTGTAGCAGCCAAGGTCTGCCCAAGGTTGGCTGCCGCCCCCGCCCACCTCCTATTCCTGCTACTTGGAATGTCAGGCTCAGACCTTTCTGCATGGCTTCCTTTGCCCTCCCACACTGGCTAACTGCCTCCTGCATTTCAAGAAGTGACAGCCCCTTGCCCTAGGTAGGACAGGTAGGTGCCAACTGCTGCGAGCTTGCTGGCTTCATCCTTGTTTCACCAACTTCAGGTTGCCTGAGAACAGGAGCTCTATGCCCTCGAGACCAGCACAGAGCCTGGTGCACACATGGCCCAGGGTGATGGGTGCTTATTTTGCAAGGATCTCATATAACATAAGCTTCCATATAGACCTAGAGCTCCATGCTGGGCTCTTGGGGTCTAGAACCTCTGCCTGCCAGGTGTTCCCTCACCCGATGCTGAGACAAATAGGACTGTCAAGGGGGCTGGTAGGGCTTCTCTGTGTTTCAGAAACCCACTCTCTTTGTTGCAAGTGCATTTCACTTAGTAGCAATATAAAATAATTTTTTTCACAGCCTCTAATCTAGCTGCTTATTTATTAACAAAGGGTGAACAATATCTGAATTAACTTAGGCAAAGCATTTTAACCTAAATTAATGGAATAATTACTCTAACCCTTTTGTTGTGCATTTTTAATCCAATTTATATTTACCACATGACTTTTCAGTGCTGTGGGTATTCAAAGGAGGGCTATCTAGCCCAATACTACACAAGCAAATGAACAAATAAATGAATAAATCTACTTATTTACTGCAAAGATTGTATTGCCAAATCAGTATTTTCAAATAGTTAACCTGAAATGGGAAAGTAATAGTCCGTCTTGTCCACCAACATGTCCCCTGACACACAGTCAGTACTCAATCAATCAAAAAATAAAAACCTAATGAAACCGTAGTCATTCTGGTACTGGTAGCAGGAGAAGTCAAACATGTAAGGAGCCTTAAATCAAAGTAATCTTTTTTCTAATCACTTTCATAGATGCGGTGTTACACTAGGAGTTTATGTCCTGATACAAATGATTACAAAACACATTTAAATAACTATTTACTCTATAGTTGCCATAGATGTGACTATATTATCCAATGTATCCTAAGTGCTTACGTAGGTTGGTGCTGCAGTCCATGAGGAAGCACTGGATGGCACGTAGTACAGCTCATGACGGTTTCTGTGAGTGCCACACTCCTCCCTGATGCCACTGTCATCCCCAGGGAAACAAAGCTAACCAGGACCATGGGAGGGGCATAACGGCCTCAGCAAGCCTTACAGGAGGCTTCTGGAAGCTCAAAGCCTTTGACAGCTCATAGAAACACTGATCAAGGGGTATCTAATTTGCTGCCTTCTTTTTCTAATGCAAAATTTCCTGTCCTAAGTACAAGGATCAGGTGGACCTCTCTTTGTTTGAAAGCAGAAAGCCAGCCTTGCCCTCATTGACTCTGGCTTGAAAATGGAGGAGCAACCCCTGCCTTCCTTTCCTTGCCTTTTCATCCTTTGTTCCCTTGCCTCCTTGCTGTTTCATAGTCAAAAAGCCTCCAAGCATTAGTTTAGATGGTGGCAAAATTCAAAGGCCTAGAGTGCTGGGTTTGAGCCTAAATTCTCAAGATCAAAAGCCTTTCTTTCCCTCGCAGCTACGAATGTTCCATGCTGCCTTCATGGCCTCTGATTGCCAGCAGAGCTCCACTTTTTCTTTTATCAAAGAAGGAGTATCTAAGGACAGGCTATGCATCCAGACAGCAAGCAACAGGAGTTGTTTTATAGAAAACCAACTTCAAAACCTAAACGAGAGCTGTATTTTAAAACAGCCCTCTTAAAAGAATCTGTACTTAATCCAACAAGGTGCCACTGTATGAAGCACGTCTACAGCACTGCTGCTGAGCTAAGGAGCCCTGCCACATTACAAGTCAGCCTGTCTGTCTCACAGCCACGAACCACTTTGTCCCTCTTCCATCACTACAGGTGGGCATGATGGAGTGAGCAAAGAGGGCTGTGCGTATGGACCCATCAAGCTTTGGGGATCACTAGACAGATATCCTAACTGTAGATAAGGTGCTCTCTTCTCACCAGGCAGCACAGAAAGAACTAGAGACATTTATAATGAAGTGACCTCTGAGGGCAGGTCCCAGTGGTTTCCACGTAGGAAGAAGTCATCCTGCTAGTGTTAGAATAAAATCAGGATGGAGGACTTACAAAAGAAGAGGTCAGTGAAGAAGTTCTTGCATTACCCCAGGGAATGGCTCTGAGACCAAAATGGCAGCAGGATTGTGAATGCTAACACACAACCAGACTAGCTCAGTCTTTGGATTCAAAAGGAAGACTGTCCAGCATTAAGGACTAGGCAACTGGGACCAAACATCAGGTTGAGGGCAAAAAGAAACATTGGGGAAATATTAGAAACACCTGAACAAAGGTACCAGAGATTTAACCAGAAGGTAAAGAATAGTCAAACCAAGATCTAGTAAAGACAAAAAGTCCAGGGAGCTGAGACTGGTCTTTGGGGCCTCTTTTCCCTCACAGGAGTTACAGTTTCTGAAAGAGGTAGCTGAGAAATTGAGCAAAACTAGAGGAACCAATGTTGGAGTTTAGAACCTAAATTAGTTTCCTATTGCCATAAAAAAATTACCATAAACTTGGTGGCTTAAAAGGACATAAATGTGTTATGTTACAGTTCTGGAGGTCAAAGGTTGGAAATAGGTCTCACTGGGCTAAAAACAAAGAGTCGCAGGGCTGAATTCCTCCTGGAGGTTCCAGGAGAGAATCCATTGCCTTGCTTTTTCCAGCTTCTAGAGGCTGCCCATATTCCTGCCTCATGGCTTCCTTCCATTTTCAAAGTTAGCATCAGGGAAAACAAGGCTTTCTCATACTGCATTATTGTGTGCTCTTTCTCCTCCTTCCCTTTTTCACTTATAAAGCCTCAATAATTCAGGATAATTAGGAATAATCTACCTCAAGGACAGCTAATTAACCACCTTAATTATATTTCCCTTTGTCACGTAACATCATCTATTATCAGGTTCAAGGAATTAAGACAGACATCTTTGAAGGGTTATTATTCTGCCTCCCATTGAACTCACAAACAGAAGGGCCTGATAAACAATTATGTGTTTTTAGGGGACCATGAACAACTGAACCACAAAGAAACTGCCACCCACCTTAAACCCAGACTATCTTAACCCCGAAAATTGGATTAAAGTGATTCTAGATTGCTAGAACCTCCAGATACTGAACAAAACAAACTAAAGTCCTTTCTTAATGAAAAAAAGTAATCTTAGGTTTCAAATTATTTATAAAAAACAAATTTCCAGAGCTCCTGGGTGGCTCAGTCAGTTAAGCATCCAACTCTTGGTTTTGGCTCAGGTCATGATCTCATGGGTCATGAGATCGAGCCCTTCATGAGCTCTATGCTCAGTGGGGAATCTGCTTTAAGATTATTCTCTCCCTCTGCCCCCTCCCCCAACTTGTGCTCGCCCACACTCTCTCTCTCTCAAATAAATAAATCTTAAAAAAACACAAATTTCCAAGTACAATTTCATACACATACTCAAAGATAAGCAGGCACAAAAGAGATAAGACATCATCCAAAAAGAACCAACAGAAACAAGAATAGGAATAGGCTCACAGGGACTTTAAGTTACCATGCTTGCCATGATCAGGAAGCTAAAGACATTTTGGAAGAGCTAGAAACCTTAAAATGTAACCTAAGACACTTGAAAAACAACAACAACAAAAAAACCCAAAAAACAAACCAAAACAAAAAAACAAAAAATTAGACCTGAAAAAATTTACACTGAAAGCTCAATGAATGGTTTAATAGCAGATTTGGTAACCTGAAGAAAAAAATTAGTAAGTTGGAAGAAAGGTCAGAAAAATTGTTTAGAATAAAGCACAGGGAGACCAAAAGGCAAGAAACACAGCAGAGGGGGTAAGAGACAGAGAAGGCAGAGAGGAAGGGCTAGCATATATGTTCCTGGAGCCCCTGATAAAAAAGAGAAAGAATTATGCAAGAGTAATATTTGAAGAAGTCATAGCTGAGAATTTAGTAAATTTGATTGAAAAGCACCTACCCACAGATCCAAAAAGCTGAAATAAGATAAATAGAGGGAAATTACACCTAAGCACATGACATGAAAATGCTGAAAACCAAATAAAATCTTAAAAGGAAATTGAGCATTTGATACTGGCATAACAGAACTAAATACTAAAAACAAAAGACTTCTCCAAAGAGAAGGAAAAAATGGCCCTGATGAAAGGGTAAGATACAGAAAAGAATAAAGAGCAACAAAAAATGGCCAGAATGAGGGTAAATATGAATGCGTGTTAACTGTATTAAATAATGATGCTGTCTTAGGGGGTTCATAAACAGTTATAATTATAACACATGACTGCAAAACATATTAGGTTAGGAGGGAATAAAAAGAAGTTTAAAAAAGAAGTCCTTGCATTGTCCAGGAAAATAATTGAAAATCAATGCATATTGGATACTGGTAAGTCAAAGATGCATGTTGTAAATTCTAATGTAACAATTACAATGAGAGTAAAGGAGTGTGTAACTGCCAAACCAAATGAAGAAAGATTAATAAATCTCTTGATCTAAAAGAAGGCAAAAAATACAAAAGAAAAGAAAGCAAATGTGGAGGGAAAAAGGAAAACAAACCAGGCAGAACAAACAAAAATGAAAGAAGAAAAGCTTCATACTCAAATATACCAATATTAACATTAAAAGCAAATCAAGCAAAATCATGTAGTGAACATAAAAAGACTGTCAGAATTAAAAAAACAAACTCAACAATATGACGTTTATAAGAAATAGACCTAAAAACATACAGATAAAGAGAACAATGTGAAAAGACAAAAAGGGCTTATCTAATAAAGATTAACAAAAAGAAAGCTAGTATACCTGTATACCTATATTAGCCAAAGTATTTTTAAATCAAAAAGCATTTCTGTATATAAAAAGGGTCAATATGAAATGACAACAAGTTTGATTCATTAGGAAAATAAATCAACATCATAAAGGCCATATACAAAAGACCCATAGCTAATATCATCCTCAATGGGGAAAAACTGAAAGCCTTTCCCCTACAGTCGGGAACATGACAAGTATGTCCACTCTCACCACTGTTGTTTAACATAGTACTGGAAGTCTCAGCCTGCAATCAGACAACAAAAAGAAATAAAAGGCACCCAAATTGGCAAGGAAGAAGTCAAACTTCCACTATTTGCAGACGACAAGATACTCTATGTAGAAAACCTGAAAGATTCCACCAAAAAATTGCCAGAACTACTTCATGAATTCAGCAAAGTCACAGGATATAAAATCAACATACAGAAATCTGTTGCATTTCTATACACCAATAATGAAGCAGCAGAAAAAGAAATCAAGGAATCAATCCATTTACAATTGCACCAAAACAATAAGATACCAAGGAATAAACCTAACTAAAGAGGTAAAAGATGTGTACTCTGAAAACTATAGAACACTCATGAAAGAAATTGAAGCGGACACAAAGAAATGGAAAAGCAGTCCATGCTCATGGATTGGAAGAACTAACATCATTAAAAAGTCTATACTACCCAAAGCACATTTAATGCAATCCCTATCAAAACACCACCAGCATGTTTCACAAAGCTGGAAAAAATAATCCTAATATTTGTATGGAATCACAAAAAACTGTGAATAGCCAAAGTGATCCTGAAAAAAGAAAAACAAAGCTGGTGGCATCACAATTCTGGATTTCAAGCTGTATTACAAAGCTGTAATCATCAAGACAGTATGGTACTGGCACAAAAACAGACACATAGATCAATGGAACAGAACAGAGAGCCCAGAAATGGACCCTCAACTCGATGGTCAACTAATCTTTGACAAAGCGGGAAAGAATATCCATGGGAAGAAAAGTCTCTTCAACAAATGGTGTTGGGAAAACGGGACTGCCACATGCAAAAGAATGAAACTGGACCACTGTCTTACAGCATACACAAAAATAAACTCAAAATGGATAAGAAATTGATAAAAGACCTAAATGTGAGACAGAAAACCATCAAAACCCTCAAGGAGAACACTGGCAGTAACCACTTTGACCTCAGCCATAGCAATTTCTTATTAGACACGTGGCCAGAGTCAAGGAAAACAAAAGCAAAATGAACTATTGGGACTTCATCAAGATAAAAAGCTTCTGCACAGCAAAGGAAACAATCAACAAAACTAAAAGGCAGTCTACCAAATGGGAGAAGATATTTGTAAAGGTCTTATCAGATAAAGGGTTAGTAGCCAAAATCTATAAAGAACTTACCAAACTTAACACCCCAAAAATGAATAATCCAGTTAAGAAATGGGCAGAAGACATGAATAGACACTTTTCCAAAGAAGACATCCAAATGGCCAACAGACACATGAAAAAGTGCTCAATATTGCTCGGCATCAGGGAAATCCAAATCAAAACCTCAATGAGATACCACCTCACACCTGTCAGAATAGCTAAAATTAACACAAGAAACAAAAGTGTTGGTGAGGATGCAGAGAAACAGGAACTCCCCTACACTGTTGAGGGGATGCAAACCGGTGCAGCCACTCTGGAAAACAGTATGGAGGTTCCTCAAAACATTAAAAATAGAACTAACCTAGGACCCAGCAATTGCACTACTAGATATCTCCCCAAAAGATACAAACATACAGATTCGAAGGATACATGCACCTTTATGTTTATAGCAGCATTATCAACAATAGCCGAACCATGGAGAGTCCAAATTTCCATAAACTGATGAATGGATGAATAAGAATACACACACACACACACACACACACAATGGACTATTACTCAGCCATCAAAAAGAGTGAAATCTTGCCATTTGCAATGACATGGATGGACTAGAGAGTATTATGCTAAGTGAAATAAGTCAGTCAGAGAAAGACAAATACCATATAATTTCACTCATATGTGGAATTTAATAAACAAAACAGATGTACATATGGGAAGGGGGGGAAAGGGAGCAAGGGAAATAAACCATAAGAGACTCTTAACAATAGAGAACAAACTAAGCGTTGATGGAGTGAGGTGGGGGGGATGGGATAGATGAGTGAAGGGTATTAAGGATGGCACTTTTTGTGATGAACCCTGGGTGTTGTACATAACTGATGAATCACTGAATTCTACTCCAGAAACAAATATTGCACTGTATGTTAACTAAGTAAAATTTAAGTTAAAAATAAAGGAAAATAAAAATAATTATAAATTTATATACTTCTAAAAACATAACTTTATAGCTTGCAAAAATTAATAGAAACATAGGAGACATAAAGAAATCCACAATCTTAATCAGGGAATTTTAACATGGCTTTCTCGATATTTGATAGAACGAATAGTCAAGAAAACCAGGAAGGTACAGAAAATTTGAACATCATTATTATCCTAATGGACATATATAAAAATTGCACTCAACAACTATAAGATACATAGTCGTTTCAAGGGCACTCACGACATTTAAAAATACTGATCATATTCTGAGCCATAAAGCAAGTAACAAATTTCAAAAATATAATTAATATAGAATTTAATTAAACAAAAATTAAAAATAAGAAGAAAATTCTTTTTAAAAAAACTTTTGCTCTGAAATTATATAATACAATCTAAATGGTCAAAGAAAAAAGTGACAAGAGAAATTGGGACATATATTTATGAAAATGATATTAAATATAATATGTATCAAAATTTGTGGGATATTGCTTGCTTTTAGGAAAATTAAGAGCCTATTTTCATATATTAAAATATTTAAAGATAAATTTAACAAGGTAGGCATCCATTTCAAAAATTAGAAAACAGTAAATGAAATCTAAAAAAGTTAAAGGAATAGCAAAAAAACAACAACAAAAAAAAAACCCACCCTAGAAAGGCAGAGCTTGAAAAAAATGAATACAAATGATGAGTAACTGGAATAAAAAAGAGGACAACACTAAGATCCTAACTATTCTAAAAAGTTAAAAGTATTATATGAATAATTACATGCCAATAAGTTTGAAAATTTAAATGAAAAGGACAGATTACTAGAAAAATAGAAATTACTACAATTTATTGTAGAAAAAGACACATTATAGTATTTTAATATTAAATAAATTGAAAGATCATTTAAATCTTTCCACAAAGAAAATTTCAAATTCAGATGGATTTTATCAATGAATTTTACTAAATATATCAGGAAGAAATAACACTCATAAAACTCTTCTAGTTATGAGAATGCTTCCCAACCTATTTTATAAGCCAATATGAGCTTGATACCAAAACCCAAAGATACATTATGAAAACAGAAAATTACAAGCCTATCTTATGAAAATGTTCTTAATAAAACATTAGCAAACTAAGCCCAACTATATATTAAAAGATAATACATTAGGAAAATGGATAGAGTTGGTTCAAAGTTGGTAATAGCATTAAAAAAATCAGTGTAATCAGCCACATTAGCCCAAAAGGGAAAAAATAAATCATTTAATCACCTCAACTGAAGCAGAAAACCCATTTGATACAATTCAACATCTGTTCATGATAATGCTTCCTTGCAAGGGGAGAAGAAAAAAGAAAAAAAAAAAGGGATCATCCTTAGTCTGTAAAATGTACTCAGCTAGGGCCTAATGAAATACTGTATATAATGGTAAAATGTTCAAAATTTTCCCTTTAAGATTGGTATCAGGGGGTCCATTTGCAACAACGTGGTTGGAACTGGGGAGTATTATTCTGAGCGAAATAAGTCAATCAGAGAAAGACATGTATCATATGACCTCACTGATATGAGGAATTCTTAATCTCAGGAAACAAACTGAGTGTTGCTAGAGTGGGGGGTGGGAGGGATGGGGTGGCTGGGTGATAGACATTGGGGAGGGTATGTGCTATGGTGAGCGCTGTGAATTGTGCAAGGCTGTTGAATCACAGATCTGTACCTCTGAAGCATATAATACATTATACGTTAAAAAAAAAAAAAAAAGAAAAAGAAGATAGCAGGAGGGGAAGAATGAAGGGGGGAAAATCGGAGGGGGAAACGAACCATGAGAGACTATGGACTCTGAAAAACAAACTGAGGGTTCTAGAGGGAAGGGGGGTAGGAGAATGGGTTAACCTGGTGATGGGTATTAAAGAGGGCATGTTCTGCATGGAGCACTGGGTGTTATACGCAAACAATGAATCATGGAACACTACATCAAAAACTAATGATGAGGGCGGAGCAAGATGGCGGAGGAGTAAGAGACCTGGATTTCGTCTCCTCTCAGGAATTCAGCTGGATAGGGATCAAACCATTCTGAACACCTACAAACTCAACAGGAGATTGAAAAAAAGAAGAGCAACAACTCTCTCATCAGAAAAGCGACCACAATCTGGAAGGTAGGACGTGTGGAGAAGTGAATCCGAGGCGATATTAGGGAGGATAGACGGCGGGGGAGGGGCCCACGGCCGCCGCTTCTGGCAAGTGATAGAGCCACGGAGCACAAAATCGGAGCTTTTAAAAGTCTGCTCTGCTGAGGGACGTCACTCTGGTGGCTAAGCGGGGGGTGGAACCAACCGGGACAGTGTGGTCTCAGGACCCCCGGGGTCACAGAAAGACCGGGGGTGCCTGAGTGTGGCAGAGCTCCCAGGTATCGAAGCAGGGAAGCCGGCTGCAGAGGCAGAGCCCAGGTGTGGGCTCTCAGCTCGGGGTTGCCATAAACCGTGATCCGCAGCACAGTCGGGCCCCTGCTCCTCCAGCAGGGACCCCACAAGCGGCAGGTCTGGAGAGACTCACCTTCCTCCCCCAGGAGGAGCCGCACGGGAGTGCACCGCAGGGATCTGCTGGGTTTGGAGACTCCACCCGGGGTCGGGTGCCAGAGATAGAAACGTGCGGTCACAGGCCGGGCGAGCACAGAGTGTGGCCGGAGACCGGGGAGATGGGAGTGACTGACGGCTTTTCTCAGGGGGTTCACTGAGGAGCGGGGCCCCGAGTTCTCGGCTCCTCCGGGGCGGAGATTGGGAGGCCGCCATTTTCACTCTCCGCCTCCAAAGCTGTACGGAAAGCTCGCAGGGAACAAAAGTCCCGGAGAGCAAACCCGAGCAGATTACTTAGCCGGGAGGGGGCAAGGGCTGGGCAATTCCGCCTCTGGCAGAGACATTTGGAAACCACGGCAACAGGCCCCTCCCCAGAAGATCAGCGAGAACAGCCAGCCAAGACCAAGTTTACCGATCAATGAGAACGGCAGAACTCCAGCGCTACGGGAATACTGCACATAGAATTCACGGCTTTTTTTACCATGATTCTTTAGTCTTTTAAACTTAATTTTTTTTAACTGTCTTTTTGTCTTTTTATTTCTTTTTGAATTTTTCTTTTTCCCTTTTTCAACCAACATCTTATCAATCCCTATTTAAAAAAAAAAAAAATTTTTATTTTTCATTTTTAGAGTCATATTCTATCCCTTCATAGTAGTTACCCATATTTTTGGCTTATATATATAAGTTGTTCTCTCTTTAAAATTTTGAGATAGTTTCTTCTAACAGACTAAAATATAGCCTAAATCTCTAGTATAAGGTGTTTTCTATTCTCCTGCCTGATCACATCCTCTCCCTTTTTTTTTTTCTTTTTCTTTTTTCTTTTTTTAAATCCTCTTCTTTCTTTTTTCAAACAACTTCTTATCATTCCTTTTATAAAATTTTTTATAATTTCCATTTTTACACTCATATTCCATCCCTTCATCATATCAACCCTTATTTTTGTACATATATAAGTTTTTCTTTCTTTAAAATTTTGGGAGGCACTTTCTTCTAAGAGACCAAAATACACCCCAAATCTAGTGTGTGGCACTGATCTATATACCAGCCTGATCATATTTGATCACATTCTAGTTTTTTTGTTGTTGTTGTTTTGTTTTGTTTGTTTTCGTTTTTATTTTTATCTTTTTCTTTTTCTTTTTTTTCTTTTTCTTTTTTCTCTCTTTCCCTTTCTTATCCCACTGCTTCAGGTCTTTTCTGATTTCTTTAGAGTAGATTTTCTGGGGACGAGGTTACTCTGCTAGCATTTTGTTCTCTCATTAATCTATTCTCCTCTGCACAAAATGACAAGACGGAAAAAATCACCTCAACAAAAAGAACAAGAGGTAGTATCGACTGCCAGGGACCTACTCAATACGGACATTAGTACGATGTCAGATCTAGAGTTCAGAATCATCACTTTAAAGATACTAGCTGGGCTTGAAAAAAATATGGAAGTTATTAGAGAAACCTTTTCTGGAGACGTAAAAGAACTAAAATCCAACCAAGTAGAAATCAAAAAGGCTATTAATGAGGTGCAATCAAAAATGGGGGTGCGAAGTGCTAGAATAAATGAGGCAGAAGAGAGAATCAGTAATATAGAAGATGAAATGATGGAAAATAAGCTGAGAAAAAGAGAGATAAACAACTACTGGATCACGAGGGCAGAATTCGAGAGATAAGCGATACCATAAGACGAAACAACATTAGAATAATTGGGATCCCAGAAGAAGAAGAAGAAAGAGAGAGAGGGGCAGAAGGTATAATGGAGCAAATTATAGCAGAGAACTTCCCTAATTTGGGGAAAGAAACAGGCATGAAAATCCAGGAAGCACAGAGAACCCCTCTCAAAATCAATAAAAATAGGTCAACTCCCCGACATCTAATAGTAAAATTACGAGTCTCATAGACAAAGAGAAAATCCTGAAAGCAGCTCGGGAGAAGAGATATATAACCTTCAAGGGTAGAAACATTAGATTGGCAACAGACCTATCCACAGAGACCTGGCAGGCCAGAAAGGACTGGCAGGATATATTCAGAGCACTAAATGAGAAAAATATGCAGCCAAGAATACTCTATCCAGCTAGGCTGTCATTGAAAATTGAAGGAGAGATCAAAAGCTTCCAGGACAAACAAAAACTAAAGGAATTTGCAAACACAAAACCAGCCCTACAGGAAATCTTGAAAGGGGTGCTCTAAGCAAAGAGAGACCATAAAAGCAACATAGACCAGAAAGGAACACAGACAATATACGGTAACAGTCGCCTTACAGGCAATACAATGGCACTAAATTCCTATCTTTCAATAGTTACCCTGAATGTAAATGGGCTAAATGCCCCAATCAAAAGACACAGGCTAACAGACTGGATTAAAAAACAAGACCCATCGATATGCTGTCTGCAAGAGACTCATTTTGGAACCAAAGACACCCCCAGATTGAAAGTGAGGGGGTGGAAAACCATTTACCATGCTAATGGACACCAAAAGAAAGCTGGGGTGGCAATCCTTCTATCAGACAAATTAGATTTTAAACCAAAGACTGTAATAAGAGATGAGGAAGGACACCATATCATACTCAAAGGATCTATCCAACAAGAAGATCTAACAGTTGTAAATATCTATGCCCCTAACATGGGAGCAGCCAATTACATAAGGCAATTAATAACAAAAGCAAAGAAACACATTGACAACAATACAATAATAGTGGGGGACTTTAACATCCCCCTCACTGAAATGGACAGATCGTCTAAACAAAAGATCAACAAGGAAATAAAGACTTTAAATGACACACTGGGCCAAATGGACTTCACAGACATATTCAGAACATTCCATCCCAAAGCAACGGAATACACATTCTTCTCTAGTGCCCATGGAACATTCTCCAGAATAGATCACATCCTAGGTCATAAATCAGGTCTCAACCGGTACCAAAAGATTGGGATCATTCCCTGCCTATTTTCAGACCACAATGCTTTGAAACTAGAACTCAATCACAAGAGGAAAGTTGGAAAGAACTCAAACACATGGAGGCTAAAGAGCATCCTACTGAAGAATGAATGGGTCAACCAGGAAATTAAAGAAGAATTAAAAAAATACATGGAAACCAATGAAAATGAAAACACAACTGTTCAAAATCTTTGGGATGCTGCAAAGGCAGTCCTAAGAGGAAAGTATATAGCAATACAAGCCTTTCTCAAGAATCAAGAAAGGTCTCAAGTACACAACCTAACCCTACAGCTAAAGGAGCTGGAGAAAGAAGAGCAAATAAAGCCTAAACCCAGCAGGAGAAGAGAAATAATAAAGATCAGAGCAGAAATCAATGAAATAGAAACTAAAAGAACAGTAGAACAGATCAACGAAACTAGGAGCTGGTTCTTTGAAAGAATTAACAAGATTGATAAACCCCTGGCCAGACTTATCAAAAGGAGAAGAGAAATGACCCAAATCAACAAAATCATGAATAAAGAGGAGAGATCACAACCAACACCAAAGAAATACAAACAATTATAAGAACATATTCTGAGCAACTCTATGCCAGCAAATTAGATAACCTGGAAGAGATGGATGCATTCCTAGAGAGGTATCAACTACCCAAACTGAACCAGGATGAAATAGAAAACCTGAACAGACCTATAACCACTAAGGAAATTGAAGCAGTCATCAAAAATCTCCCAAAAAACAAAAGCCCAGGGCCAGATGGCTTCCCAGGGGAATTCTACCAAACATTTCAAGAAGAATTAATACCTATTCTTCTGAAACTGTTCCAAAAAATAGAAACGGAAGGAAAACTTCCAAACTCATTTTATGAGGCCAGCATTACCTTGATCCCAAAACCAGACAAAGACCCCATCAAAAAGGAGAATTACAGACCAATATCCCTGATGAACATGGATGCAAAAATTCTCACCAAAATACTAGCCAATAGGATCTAACAGTACATTAAAAGGATTATCCACCATGACCAAGTGGGATTTATCCCTGGGCTGCAAGGTTGGTTCAACATCCACAAATCAATCAATGTGATACAATACATTAACAAAAGAACAAGAATCATATGATCCTCTCAATAGATGCAGAAAAAGCTTTTGACAAAGTACAGCATCCTTTCTTGATCAAAACTCTTCAGAGTCTAGGGATCGAGGGTACATACCTCAATATCATAAAAGCCATCTATGAAAAACCTACAGCGAATATTATTCTCAATGGGGAAAAACTGAGAGCTTTCCCCCTAAGGTCAGGAACGCGGCAGGGATGTTCACTATCACCATTGCTATTCAACATAGTATTGGAAGTCCTAGCCACAGCAATCAGACAACAAAAAGAAATCAAAGGCATCCAAACTGGCAAAGAAGAAGTCAAACTCTCACTCTTTGCAGATGATATGATACTTTATGTGGAAAACCCAAAAGACTCCACCCCAAAACTGCTAGAACTCATACAGGAATTCAGTCAAGTGGCAGGATATAAAATCAATGCACAGAAGTCAGTGGCATTCCTATACACCAACAACAATACAGAAGAAAGAGGAATTAAGGAGTCGATCCCATTTACAATTGCACCCAAAACCATAAGATACCTAGGAATAAATCTAACCAAAGAGACAAAGGATCTGTACTCAGAAAACTATAAAATACTCATGAAAGCAATTGAGGAAGACACAAAGAAATGGAAAAACATTCCATGCTCATGGATTGGAAGAACAAGTATTGTGAAGATGTCAATGCTACCTACAGCAATCTACACATTCAATGCAATCCCCATCAAATACCATCCACTTTTTTCAAAGAAATGGAACAAATCATCCTAAAATTTCTATGGAACCAGAAAAGACCCCGCATAGCCAGAGGAATGTTGAAAAAGAAAAGCAAAGCTGGCGGCATCACAATTCCGGAATTCCAGCTCTATTACAAAGCTGTCATCATCAAGACAGCATGGTACTGGCACAAAAACAGACACATAGATCAATGGAACAGAATAGAGAGCCCAGAAATGGACCCTCAACTCTATGGTCAACTCATCTTTGACAAAGCAGGAAAGAATGTCCAATGGAACAAAGACAGTCTCTTCAACAAATGGTGTTGGGAAAATTGGATAGCCACATGCAGAAGAATGAAACTGGACCATTTCCTTACACCACACACAAAAATAGACTCCAAATGGTTGAAAGACCTCAATGTGAGACAGGAGTCCATCAAAATTCTAAAGGAGAACACAGGCAGCAACCTCTTGGACCTCAGCCAAAGCAACTTCTTCCTAGAAACATCGCCAAAGGCAAGGGAAGCAAGGGCAAAAATGAACTATTGGGACTTCATCAAGATAAAAAGCTTTTGCAAAGCAAAGGAAACAGTCAACAAAACCAAAGACAACCGACAGAATGGGAGAAGATATTTGCAAATGACATATCAGATAAAGGGCTAGTATCCAAAATCTATAAAGAACTCATCAAACTCAACACGCAAAGAACAAAGAATCCAATCAAGAAATGGGCAGAAGACATGAACAGACATTTTTCCAAAGAAGACATCCAAAAGGCCAACAGACACATGAAAAAGTGCTCAATATCGCTCAGCATCAGGGAAATCCAAATCAAAACCTCAATGAGATATCACCTCACACCAGTCAGAATGGCTAAAATTAACAAGTCAGGAAACGACAGATGTTGGCGGGGATGCGGAGAAAGGGGAACCCTCCTACACTGTTGGTGGGAATGCAAGCTGGTGCAGCCACTCTGGAAAACTGTATGGAGGTTCCTCAAAAAGTTGAAAATAGAGCTACCCTATGATCCAGCAATTGCACTAGTGGGTATTTACCCCAAAGATAGAAAAGTAGGGATCCGAAGGGGTACATGCACCCCGATGTTTATAGCAGCAATGTCCACAATAGCCAAACTGTGGAAAGAGCCAAGATGTCCATCGACAGATGAATGGATAAAGAAGTGGTATATATACACAATGGAATATTATGCAGCCATCAAAAGGAATGAGATCTTGCCATTTGCAACGACGTGGATGGAACTGTAGGGTATTATGTTGAGCGAAATAAGTCAAACAGAGAAAGACATGTATCATATGATCTCACTGATATGAGGAATTCTTAATCGCAGGAAACAAACTGAGTGTTGTTGGAGTGGGCCGTGGGGTGGGAGGGATGGGATGACTGGGTGATAGACACTGGGGAGGGTATGTGCTCTGGTAAGCGCTGTGAATTGTGCAAGACTGTTGAATCTCAGATCTGTACCTCTGAAACAAATAATGCAATATATGTTAAGAAAAAAAAAAAGAAGAAGGTAGCGGGAGGGGAAGAATGAAGTGGGGGAAATCGGAGGGGTAGATGAACCATGAGAGACGATGGACTCTGAAAAACTAACAGGGTTCTAGAGGGAAGGGGGGTGGAAGGATGGGTTAGCCTGGTGGTGGGTACTGAGGAGGGCACATTCTGCATGGAGCACTGGGTGTTATGCATAAACAATGAATCATGGAACACTTCATCTAAAACTAATGATGTAATGTATGGTGATTAACATAACATAATAAAATAAAAATAAAATAAATAAATTTTAGTAACCACAAAAAAAAAAAAAAAGATTGGTATCAGGGGGGTACCTGGGTGGGTTATAAGTTAAGCATTCAACTTGATTTCAGCTCAGGTCATGGTCTCAGGGTCATGAGATCTAACCCTACCTCAGGCTCCATGCTCGGAGTGTAGCCTGCTTAAGATTCTCTCTCTCCCTCTGCCCCTCTCCCCACTAAAAAAAAAAAAAAGATTGGTATCAGGGACAAAATATCTCATATCACCATTTCTGTTTAACACTGAATTGGAGGTCCTTGCCATTCCAACTGGGTAATGGAGGGAAAGAAAGAGAAAGAAGAAGAACCAAGAGTATAAATAATTGAAAACATAGAAATAATGCCATCATCATTTGCAAACAAAGTGATTATATGTGTAGAAAATCTAAAATAATCTTCAGAAAACTTGTTAGAATTAATAAGCGGGTTTAGATTTCTGAATAAAGATCATCCACTGTACTTCTATAAATTGCATATGCAAACATACATACATACATACATATGTGTGTGTATTGCTTTTACTACTTTGAAAATGCACATACATATTGCATTTATATACACATTATAACAAGCTTACAAAATCAATTTGTAGGAATAAATCTAACAAGAATGTGCAAGTTCTTTCTGTTGAAATTACAGAGTATTATTGAGAGATTAAAGGAGATACAATTAAAGGGGGATATATATATATGTATTTATGAATTGGAGGACTCAGAATTATAACTATCAACTATTTTCTCTCCAAACGTATCTATATATTCAATGTAATCACAATAAAAATCCCAACATCTTTGGGAACTAGATTTGGGAGCAAGTTCAGTCCAAAAAAATGGAAAGGTAAATGACCATGAATAGCAGATACTCTTAAAAAGAAGATCAAATTGAGAGGAAGATCCCTACCATATATTAAGACTTAATCAGAAAGCCAGAGTAGTTAAAACTGTAGTACTAGTGTAAGGTTAGAGAAATAAACAGAATGGAATAGGAGTCCTCCAAACAGAGCCATGAATATATATGGTCATCTGATTTATGATAAGGTGGCATTACTCTAGGAAAAAGGATATCTTTTCATTAAATAATTTTGGGATAATTGTGCATCCATATGGGAAAAGGAAGTGAAACTTGATCCTAAAATCAATTCTAGGTGAACTGGGACCCTAACTGTGAAAGGTAAAAAAAACAAAGCTTTTAGAAAATTAGAGAATATCTTGGGCACCTGGGTGGCTCAGTTGGTTAAGTGACTGCCTCCTGCTCAGGTCATGATCCTGGGGTACTGGGATCAAGCCCCACATATGGCTCCCTGCTCAGGAGGGGGGGGGGTTCCTGCTTCTCCCTCTCCTCCCCACTCATGCTCTCTGTTGTTATCTCTCTCTCTCTCAAATAAATAAATAAAATCTTAAAAAAAAATATAGAATATCTTCATGATACCAGAATAAGGGAAAATATATTAAATAGAGTTCTAGAGGAATTAGTCATAATGAAAAACACCAATAAATTGTCTTATAGAAATATTAAGAACTTACCTTCATCAAAAGACACCATAAAAAGGGTGTTAGAAGCAAGCCGCAGAATGGAAGAAAATATCTGCACAGGACTTTGATAAGAGAGTATATAAAAAAATCCTAGAACGTAATTACAAAAAGACAGCTAACCTAGTGGAAAATTAGAGGACTTGAATAGGGATGTTATAAAAGTATCTATGTGATAAAAATTAAAAGGTGTTCAATAACCTTGGTAAATAGAAAAATACAAATTAAACCACAATGAGATACCTCTACATACCCATCAGATGACAACAACAAAAAATGTACCGAGTACTAATGAGGAACTGGTGCGAAGTGAACTCTCACACTGCTATTGAGTTCAACCGCTTTGGATGACTGGCACTATCGAAATTAAAAAGGTGTGGAAGCAGAACGGCCCCTCTCCTTATCGATCCCGGGGACCATCATGGGGAATTAGTGTTTCTGGTCCCTGCACCTTTAGGCTATGGTGGGCTAGAAGTCCTGGTTCCTATAGGAGGAAAACGGAGGAGGAGTGAAATAATTTTCCACCAGGAATCCATTCCGTTAGGTAAAGCTCTGGCTGCTACCCGCTACAGGCTCCTCATGCCAAGAACACCCAACAGGAAAAGAATGTTCCTAAAGCTCAGGAGTACAGGGGGCTGCCACTACATCACTGGGACAGGGAGAAGCATGTTTAAAATTTAGAGAATTTGCTACGCCATCCCTGCGCTTCCATAACTGCTGACAATGAATGCGCAACCGTGGCAACCATCACCCACAAAGGCACAGTGACCAAGAGCTCATTGGGAACAAAGGTCTGGGTCACCCCACCGAGCAGACCTAGATCAGCTGGCTGAGGTGAAGGGAATCTGAAATAGCTGGCAGAGGAGAGTGATCATGTATGTTAATTATGGCCTCAGGACCAACAATTGTCTTATTTTAATTTTTAAAGAAGAAACTGTAATGGCTGCCACTCAGAGCTACTGACTGCTTACACTCAATTCCTTTTCTCAGTGTGTGTTTCAAGACAAGATGAATGACGGGTTCAAAAAGAAAGCTCAAGAAGAGGGAAGAAGAGATAGCATTTGGAATAGACTCCTGTTTCCTCACTTTTATTCTCTTTGCACTCCCCATTCCTGTCATACCCTATTTCTAAGTTAATTTCAGAACACATGGCTTCGATCATTTTGGTCCCATGCTTCTCTCAATGGCTCCTGCTTCCTAAGAAATGGGGTATAAATGTCTCTACCTGTCGTTCATTGCTTTGACAAAATGGTCCCCAACTGACCTTTTCTCCAGAATTTTTGCCTGCTGCCATCTTCCATCTGAATGCTAATCCACCTGGAGAACTCACTCTTTTCTGCACACATCCAAGGCTTTCTTGATACTTCATCCTTACTCAAGCTGTATCCTATGTAGGGGAGTTTCTTTCTTTTTTTGTAGCTTTTAATTTTATTATATTATGTTAGTCACCATACAATACGTCATTAGTTTTTGATGTAGTGATCCACGATCCATTGTTTCCGTATAACACCCAGTGCTCCATGCAGTTCGTGCCCTCCTTAATACCCATCCCGGGCTAACCAATACCCCCACCCCCCTCCCCTCTAGAACCCTGTTTGTTTCTCAGGTCCATAGTCTCTCATGCTTTATCTCTCCCTCCAACCCCCCCCCCATTTTTCCCTTCCTTCTCCTAATGTCCTCCATGTTATTCCTTATGTTCCACAAATAAGTGAAACCATATGATAATTGACTTTCTCTGCTTGACTTATTTCACTTAGCATAATCTCCTCCAGTCCCATCCATGTGGATGTAAAAGTTGGGTATTCATCTTTTCTGATGGTTGAGTAATATTCCATTGTATATATGGACCACCTCTTCTTTATCCATTCATCTGTTGAAGGGCATCTCGGCTCTTTCCACAGTTTGGCTATCGCGGACATTGCTGCTATGAACATTGGGGTGCATATGGCCCTTCTTTTTGCTACATCTGTGTCTTTGGGGTAAATACCCAGGAGTGCAATTGCTGGGTCATAGGGTAGCTCTATTTTTAAATTTTTGAGGAAACTCCATACTGTTTTCCAAAGTGGCTGTACCAACTTGCATTCCCACCAACAGTGTAAGAGGGTTCCCATTTCTCCACAACCTCTCCAACATTTCTTGTTTCTTTCCCTGTCCATTTTGGCCATTCTAACTAGTGTAAGGTGGTATCTCAGTGTGGTTTTGATTTGGATTTCCCTGATGGCTAATGATGATGAACATTTTTTCATATGTCTGTTAGCCATTTGTATGTCTTCTTCAGAGAAGTGTCTGTTCATCTCTTCTGCCCACTTTTTGACTTGATTATTTGTTTTTGGGTGTTGAGTTTGAGAAGTTCTTTATATATCTTGGATACCAGCCCTTTATCTGTAGTGTCATTTGCAAATATCTTCTCCCATTCTGTGGGTTGCCTCTTTGTTTTGTTGACTGTCTCCTTTGCTGTGCAGAAGCTTTTTATCTTGATGAAGTCCCAAAAGTTCATTTTTGCTTTTGTTTCACTAGCTTTTGGAGATGTATCTTGAAAGAAGTTGCTGTGGCCGATGTCAAAGAGGTTACTGCCTATGTTCTCTTCTAGGATTTGGATGGATTCCTGTCTCACATTGAGGTCTTTCATCCACTTTGAGTTTATCTTTGTGAGTGGTGTTAGAGAATGGTCGAGTTTCATTCTTCTGCATGTGGCTGTCCAATTTCCCCAGCACCATTTATTGAAGAGACTGTCTTTTTTCCATTGCATGTTTTTTCCTGCTTTGTCAAAGATTATTTGACTGTAGAGTTGAGGGTCCATATCTGGATTCTTTATTCTGTTCCATTGATCTGTATGTCTGTTTTTGTGCCAGTACCATGCTGTCTTGGTGATCACTGATTTGTAATATAGCTTGAAATCGGGCAACGTGATGACCCCAGCTTTGTTTTTCTTTTTCAACATCTCCTTGGCGATTCGGGGTCTTTTCTGATTCCATACAAATTTTAGGATTGTTTGTTCTAGCACTTTGAAAAATGTCATTGGAATTTTGATTGGGATGCCACTGAAGGTATAGATTGCTCTGGGTAGCATAGACATTTTAACAATCTTTATTCTTCTGATCCATGAGCATGGAATATTTTTCCATCTTTTTGTGTCTTCTTCAATTTCTTTCATGAGTGTTTTGTAGTTCTTAGAGTATAGATCCTTTACCTCTTTGGTTAGGTTTATTCCAAAGTATCTTATGGTTTTTGGTGCTATTGTAAATGGAATCGTTTCTCTAATTTCTCTTTCTACAGTTGCGTTGTTAGTGTATAAGAAAGCAACTGATTTCTGTGCATTGATTTTGTATCCTGCCACATTACTGAATTGCTGGATGAGTTCTAGTAATTTGGAGGTGGAGTCTTTTGGGTTTTCCACATAAAGTATCATGTTGTCTGCGAAAAGAGAGTTTGACTTCTTCTTTGCCAATTTGAATACCTTTTATTTCTTTTTGTTGTCTGATTGCTGTTGCTAGGACTTCTAGTACTATGTTGAACAACAGTGGTGAGAGTGGGCACCCTTGACGTGTTCCTGATCTTAAGGGAAAGGCTCTCAGCTTTTCCCCATTGAGGATGATATTTGCTGTGGGTTTTTCATAGATGGATTTTATGAGCTTGAGGAATGTTCCCTCTATCCCTATACTCTGGAGAGTTTTAATCAGGAAAGGATGTTGTATTTTGTCAAATGTTTTTTCTGCATCAATTGAGAGGACCATATGGTTTTTCTCCCTCCTCTTATTAATGTGTTCTATCACATTGATTGATTTGAGAATGTTGAACCACCCTTGCATCCCGAGGATAAATCCCACTTGGTCGTGGTGGATGATCCTTTTAATGTATTGTTGGATCCTATTAGCTAGGATTTCGTTGAGGATTTTGGAATCCATATTCATCAGGGATATTGGTCTGAAATTCTCCTTTTTGATGGGGTCTTTGCCTGGTTTGGGGATTAAGGTAATGCTGGCCTCATAGACGAGTTTGGAAGTTTTCCTTCTCTTTCTATTTTTTGAAACAGCTTCAGTAGAATAGGTATTATTTCTTCTTTGAATGTTTGGTAGAATTCCCCAGGGAATCCATCAGGCCCTGGACTCTTTGTTTTTTGGGGAGGTTTTTGATCACTGCTTCAATCTTGTTACTGGTTATTGGCCTATTCAGATTGTCAATTTCTTCCTGTTTCAGTCTTGGCAGCTTATAGGTTCCCAGGAAGGCCTCCATTTCATCCAGATTGCTCAGTTTATTGGCATATAGTTTTTGATAATAATTTCTAATAATTGTTTCTATTTCCTTGGTGTTAGTCGTAGTCTCTCCCCTTTCATTCATAATTTTATTAATTTGGGTCCTCTCTCTCTTCTTTTGGATAAGTCTGGCCAGTGGTTTATCAACCTTATTAATTCTTTCAAAGAACCAACTTCTAGTTTCGTTGATCTGATCTACTGTGTTTCTGGTTTCTAATTCATTGATTTCTGCTCTAATTTTAATTACTTCTCTTCTAATGCGTGGCTTAGGTGTCGTTTGTTGCTTTTTCTCTAGTTCTTTAAGGTGTAGAGTTAGTTGGTGAATTCGGGATTTTTCTGTTTTTTTGAGTGAGACTTGGATGGCTATGTATTTCCCCCTTAGGACCACCTCTGCAGTATCCCATAGGTTTTGGACCGATGTGTTTTCATTCTCATTGATTTCCATGAATTGTTTAAGTTCTTCTTTGATTTCCTGGTTGACCCAAACATTCTTGAGCAGAGTGGTCTTTAGCTTCCAAGTATTTGAATTTCTGCCAAATTTTTTCTTGTGATTGAGTTCCAGTTTTAGAGCATTGTGGTCTGAGAATATGCAGGGAATAATCTCAATCTTTTGCTATCGGTTGAGACCTGATTTGTGACCCAGTATATGGTCTATTCTGGAGAAAGTTCCATGTGTGCTCGAGAAGAATGAGTATTCTGTTGTTTTAGGGTGGACTGTTCTGTAAATATCTATGAGGTCCATCTGGTCCAATGTATCATTCAAAGCTCTTGTTTCCTTGTTGATTTTCTGCTTAGATGATCTGTCCATTGCTGAGAGTGGAGTATTGAGGTCTCCTACAATTAACATATTGTTATCAATATGACTCTTTATTTTGGTTAACAGTTGGCTTATGTAGTTGGCTGCTCCCATGTTGGGGGCATAGATATTTACAATTGTTAGATCTTCTTGTTGGATAGACCCTTTAAGAATGATATAGTGTCCTTCTGTGTCTCTTATTACAGACTTTAGTTTAAAATCTAATTTGTCTGATATACGAATTGCTACCCCAGCTTTCTTTTGAGGTCTGCTGGCATGGAAGATGGATCTCCATCCCTTCACTTTCAGTCTGGATGTATCTTTAGGTTCAAAATGAGTCTCTTGTAGACAGCACATGGATGGGTCCTGTCTTTTTATCCAATCTGCAACCCTGTGCTGTTTTATGGGAGCATTTAGGCCATTCACGTTGAGAGTGATGATTGAAAGATATGAATTAATTGTCATCATGTTGCCTGTGAAGACGTTGTTTTTATAGATTGTCCCTGTAAATTTCTGTTGTATATCACTCTTGGGGTCTTTCTCCTTTTTAGAACCCCCCTTAATATTTCTTGCAGGGCCGGCTTAGTGGTCACATATTCTTTCAACTTCTGCCGGTCGTGGAAGCTCTGCATCTCCCCATCCATCCTAAATGAAAGCCTTGCCGGATAAAGTATTCTTGGCTGCATGTTCTTCTCATTTAGTACTCTGAATATGTTTTGCCGGGCCTTTCTGGCTTGCCAGGTCTCTGTGGATAGGTCTGACGTTATTCTGATGTTCCTCCCTCTGTACGTAAGAAATCTCTTCCCCCTAACTGCCCTTAAAATGGTTTCCTTGGTTCTAAGATTTGCAAGTTTTACTATTACATGCCAGGGTGTTGGCCTGTTTTCCTTTATCTTGGGAGGGGTCCTCTCTGCCTCTAGGATGCGAATGTTTGTTTCATTCCCCAGATCAGGGAAGTTCTCAGGTATGATTTGCTCAAATACATCTTCTAGCCCTCTCTCTCTCTCCACTCCCTCCGGGATTCCAATTATTCTGACATTGGAACGCCTCATGGTGTCACTTATTTCTCTGATTCTATTTTCATGGATTCTGAGTTGTTTTTCCCTGGCCTCCTCTTTTCCCTTTTTATCTATTATACTGTCTTTCAGATCACTTATTCTCTCTTCTGTCTCAGTTACCCTAGCTGTTAGATTATCTAGATTGGATTGGATCTCATTGATAGCATTTTTAAGTTCTTCCAATTCCTCTTTTATTTCTGCCCTTAGAGACTCTATGTTCCCATTAATGGATTTCTCCATTCTAGCCACTGTCTTCACAATTGCTAGCCTGAATTCCATCTCTGACATCTTGGTTATGTCTGCATCCATTTGTAAATCTGCAGCATAAGTCATAAGCTCTGAGTCTTTTCTGTTTTGGGGGCTCCTCCTCCTAGTCATTCTGTTGATGGGTGTTTGGGGGAATGTATAGAGTCCCAATTATTGACCAGAACCCAAGCAAGATGCACCTGTTTTCTTGGGACCTTAGGGTTGCTGGCCTCTTGTTTTCCCAGCCTGTCTTCTGCGGGAGGGGCCTGCTGTGCTATTACTCAGGCAACCCTGTTTGGGCGGAGTTGCCCTGTGCCCCTGTGGCGGGGGATGGACTCAGTGGGAATCAGTCTTTGGGGCTTTTGCTCTCTGGCGCCTTTCCCTGGAGGCTTTCCGCATCTCTTCCGCAAATCAGAGCAGAAGAGACCTTTTCCAACCCTCTACCTCAGAGCAGAGAGACCTTAGTCTGTTCTTCAGTGAGCCCTCCAGGCCACACTGTCTCCATCTCTGTCTGTGCTGTTATAAACTGCAGCGTCCTGGGTTGTGCGCCCCTCCGCAGTGCTCCCAGTCCTGCCTCCAAGTCGGGGCATGTCTCTGCCCTTTTTGCTTCTAAAACCGCCAGCTGCTCCCAGTTCACGTGCACGCGACTCTGCCGCTTGGGGTTCTGTCTTGGGGACTGCAGTTTGCGTGTGCGTGACCGTTGCCTCGGTTTCTGTCAGTGGGGGCTGCAGTTCGCGTGCGCGTGACCCCGCCGGTCTGGTCCTCCACCCTGGGGGCTGCCCTAAAGTTCTCTCCCGACACTACCGGTCTGCGAGTCTGTGCCCCGTCCGCAGCGCGCGAGGCTGTCACTCACCGGCTGTGTAGGATCACCACAGCCAGGCACCCTCCCGCTGCCGTTTATCCTCTGATATCTGCATGCAGAATCACGGCTCTCTGCTTCGTACCTCAAAACCAACCGCCTGTGATATTCTGTTTGTAGAGATCCAGATCTTCTTACATCTCAGGCTGGTTTTGTGAGTGCTCAGAGTGGTCTGGTAGATATCCAGCTCAATTCCGGGGACCACTTAAAATAGGGTCCCCTACTCCTCTGCCATCTTCCCCCCCCCCCCCGGGGAGTTTCTTTCAAGTGTTCCAATGTCCATATATCTCCTTAAGAGAAATAGTGAGCATGAAACTCTGCCAATTGTAAAGTGCTACTCAAATGGGAAGTTTTTCTATATTAATGAAAGTATAGAGTCAACCAAAAGAGTCATCCTTCAAGACTCTTAAATGTCAGCTTCTACATGAAATTATTTTCTTCTATCCTTAACTTCTGCGTTCTCTTCCATCAAACTGCTAAGAGTCTTACTAACTCCTGCTTAGATGAAAGCAGTCCACGCACTTGTCTTAACATTCCCCTGTGACTAAATATTGTGAAGGCAGGGCCATCCTTGTCATGGGCATTCTCCTTGCAGAACTCAGTGCCTCATTCAGGAGAAGAGGTTGAGTTTGCATCACCGAGTGAATTGAAAAACAAGTACAATACTTATGGGAAAAGCACCCTCAAAAAGGAGTGAGATTTTAAAATGTAAAGTTCAGGACTACGGCTACTGGGAAAGATTTAGTAACAAAAAACAGACAAAATATATACAACAAACACATTCAAGACACTGAACATTTTGGACAGTGACACCTGAGAGGGAAAACAAAGGACGCGAGCCCTACATTCACCCCAGATTACTGCTTTGAAAGACTGTACAGATCATGACAGAGGGCATGGGAACCCAGCTGGCTGATTTCTTCCATGGAGGAGCTGGGTCCTATAGTACAAGAACAAGAGCTAGAGTTTTCTAGAGTGTAGAGTATCAGAGAGGATAGAAGTGCACAGAGAACCCTGGGAACCTGTGGACGGTCCCCCTCAAGTATCCAGCAAAGAAAACAGACACACACACATGTGAAAGAGCAGATGGGAAAGAACAATCTAAGGGCTGGAGGGAGCTGTGTTCTGGGCTCACACACAACGCACAACAGTACCTGTTCCCAGCAGGCAGACTAGAAAAAGTCAATATCCACGGGCATTGGTAGAAGAGTCAGGAGTAGAGAATAATTAGCTCTAGATGAGTACTGCTTCAATCACACCTAACAAACCAAACTACTTTCAGTTACGTAAGTGAAGCTCAAGCTTAAGAATATTTATAGAAACATGAAAAGAGGCAGCACCCAGTAATATAAAATCCAAATATCTGGCAGGAAAATAAGACCCATCATGAGGAAAATTAACAAATCAGTTGAAACTGATTCAAAAGAGCCACAGATGTTAGAATTAGCAGGAAAGGACATTAAAACAGTAATTATAACTAGATTTCCTATGATCAAAACAGTAGCAGGGATGGGGAAGTTAAAAAAAAAGGCCCAAACTGAACTTCTAGATATAAAAACCACAATGTCGGAGATGAAAAATAAAACAGATTAGAAATTGCAAAGGAAAAGAAAGTGAACTTGAATTTTTTTAAGTTTTATTTATTTTAGAGAGGGAGAAGAGAAAGCGCACATGCACACCCACAAGTGGGGGGAGGGGCAGAGGTATAGCATCTTCAAACAGACTCCCCACTAAGTGTGGAGCCAGTGAAGGGCTCAATCTCACAACCCATGAGATCATGACTTGAGCTGAAATCAAGAGTCGGACATTTAACTGACCATGTAGGCACCCCAAAAAGATAGTGAACTTGAAAGATAGCAACAGAAACCATTCAAACTGAAATACAAAGAGAATGAAGAATCAAAAAAGAAAAGAACATCAGTGATTTATGGGACAACTTCAAGAGACATTAAATACTTAAGGACTTGGAGTTCTCAATAATAGTAATGGCTGAAAATACTTTAATAGTAATGGCTGAGAAGCTTCCAAACTTGATGAAAACCATAAACCTGCAGATCCAAGAATTCCAAGGCTCAAAATGACAAGGAAATTACAATGTTACATCATAATCAATTTGCTCAAAATCAACAATTAAAAAAAAATCTTAAGAGCAGCTGTGTTATAGGGGCACCTGAGTGGCTCAGTCGGTTAAGTCTCTGACTCTTGATTTCAGCTCAGGTCATGATCTTGGGGTCCTGGGATAGAGCCCTGCATCAGGCTCTGTGCTCAGCATGGAGTCTGCTTCAGATTCACTCCCTTTGCCCCTCCCCCTTCTTTCTGTCTCTCTAAAATAAATAAATAAATCTTAAAAAAAAAGAGCAGCTGTGTTATATACAAAGATACAAAAATAAGGGTGATGGCAGACTTCTCATTGGAAATAATGTAAGCAAAAAGACAAGTGAGCAACATCTTCAAAGCACTGAAAGACAAGATACTGCCAATCTAGAATCTATACCCAATATAGATATATTTCAAAAAGAAAAGCAAAATAAAGATGTTTTTGTATACACAAAAGCTGAAAAAAGAAATCATCACCAACAGAACCACACTACCAGGAAATGTTAAAGTCCTTTGGGCAGAAGGAAAATGGCATCATTTTGAAAGCTAGACAAAATAATAAGGAGCACAGAAAATGTTAATTACATGGGTGAGCATATAAGATTTTTTTATTATATGAATCTCTTTACTATATGTATACATACAAAAAATAACAAGGTGTGGTGGTATTTAACACACATGTAAAATAGTACAAAGGCTGCAAGGCTACCAGAAAAAAAATGGAAGTATACCACTGCAAAGTTCTTTTATTATATGTGAAGTGGAATAATATCACTTAGGATAGACTAAAGATATATCCTATAAACCCTGAAGTAACTACAAAAATAGCAAAACAAGGAGTTGTAGCTAATTAGACAAAGAAGAGAAAAGAAAAAGAGAACAGGGCGCCTGGGTGGCTCAGTCGTTAAGCGTCTGCCTTCGGCTCAGGTCATGATCCCAGGGTCCTGGGATCGAGCCCCACATCAGGCTCCCTGCTCGGCGGGAAGCCTGCTTCTCCCCTTCCCACTCCCCCTGCTTGTGTTCCTGCTCTCGCTATCTCTCTCTCTGTCAAATAAATAAGTGAAATCTTTAAAAAAAAAAGAAAAAGAAAAAGAGAAGATGAGAAAGCAATTATCAAGATTATAGACTTAAACTTAACCATATCAGTAATCACATTAAATGCAAAACCTTTAAACATCCCAATGAAAAGGCAGAGATAATAAAAAAAGGATTTAAAAAAAGGCAAGACCCAACTATATGTTGCTTATAAAAAATGGACTTCATAAACAAAGTCACACAGGTTAAAAATAAAAGGTGGGTATGTTAAAACTACTCAAAAGAAAGCTGGAGAAGACAGAGTAAATCTCAGCTCAAAGAATATTGCCAGGGACGAGGAAGATCATTTCATAGTGATACAAGAGTCAAAATGACCCAAACAATGAAGCTTCAAAATAAAGGAAGCAAAATTTATAGATCTGCAAAGAGAAATAGACAAAACCACAATTATACTCAGAGGTTTCAACAGCCCTTTTCAATAATTCATAGAACAAATAGGCATAAAGTTAGCAAGGACATAGAAGACTTGAACAGTACCATCAACCAGAATGACCAGCTTGACATTTATAGAACATTCAACCCAACAAAAGCAAAATTCACACTATTCTCAAAAGAGCACATAAAGAGGGACCATATTCTAGGTAATAAAATAAGTATGAATAAATTTAACCTAGTTTAAGTCATATAAAGTATGTTCTCTGACTACTACGGAATTAAGTTAGAAATCAATAACAAAGATCTCTGGAAAATGCCCAAGTATTTGGAAACAAAATAACACATTTCTAAATAACCTACAGGTCAAAAAGAATTCAAAAAGGAAATCAGAAAATGTTTTGTACTGAATGAAAAATGAGAACACAAATATGATTCCATTAAAGCAGAACAGAGGGGGAAATTTATAGCACTAAATTCATGCATTAGAAATGAAGAACGGTCCCAAATCAATGACCTCAGATTTAACCTTAAGAAATTAGAAGAGTAAACTAAATTCAAAGTGAGCAAAACAAAGTGATGAAGATCAAATTGGAAATCAATGACACAGAAAACAGAAAAATAATAGAGAAAGTCATTGAAATCAAAAGATTTCTCTTTGAGAACATCAACAAAACTGATAAACCTCTAGCCAGAAAGATAAAGGAAAAAGAGAGAGAGAGAGAGAGAAGGCTCTAATTACCAATATTAGGACTGAGTATTAACAAACATTGCCAATAAATTCAACGAACTGGATGAAAAAGGAAAAACTCCTTAAAAGACACAACTACCAATGCTTACTGAAGAAAAAACAGATAACCTGATCAGCCCTAAATCTACTAAGAAATTGACATTTCATATGATCCTGTATATAGAAAGTCTCAAGGAATCCTGAAGAAAAGTACTATAGCCTATAAATTCAACAAATTGCAGGGTACAAGATCAACACACAAAAATCAGCTGTTTCAATCACTTAAAAATGAACATTCTGGAAGGAAATTAATAAAGCTATTCTGTTTACAATAGTATCTAGAAAGATAAAATATCTGGTAATAAATTTAACTAAGGAGGTGAAAGACTTGTATCTGAAAACTATAAAATATGGCTGAAAGAAACTAACTAAATAAATGAAAAGACATCCTCTGTTCATGAATTGGCAGACTTAATATTGTTAGGACATCAGAACCACCCAAAGTGATCTACAGCTACAATTCAATCTCTGTCAAAATCACCACAGCTTTTTTTTTGCAGAAATGGAAGACAATCCTCAAATTCATGAAAGAGAAGTTGGAAGACTCTTTTATGTCCTAATTTCAAAACTTACCACAAAGCTAGAGTAATCAAAACAGTGTAGTACTCACATAAAGATGGAGATATAGACCAACAGAATAGAAAGCCCAGAAATAAACTCACACATAAAGTCAAAGGATTTTTGAAGACCACACAATAGGGAAAAAATAGTCTCTTCAACAGATGTGCTGGGACAACTGGATATCCCTGTGCTAAAGAATAAGGTTGGGCACCTACCTTACACCAGGATAAAAATTAACTCAGAATGATCTAAATATAAGGACTCAGCCATAAAATTCTTTTATTTATTTATTTGAGAGAGAGACAGAGACAGAGATAGCGAGAGAGAGCATGAGCTGGGAGGAGAGGGAGAAGCAGGTTCCTCGCTGAGCAGGGTGCCCGATGCGGGGCTCGATCCCAGGACCCTGGGATCATGACCTGAGCCGAAGGCAGACGCTTAACCAACTGAGCCACCCAGCTGCCCCAGCCATAAAATTCTTAAAAGAAAATATGAGGGTAAATCTTTCTAACCTTGGATTAGGCAATGGATTCTTAGATGTGATAACAAAAGCACAAACAACAAAAGGAAAAAACTGTTAACATTAACTTCATGAAAATTAAAAATTTTTGCAAATGAAAGGACATTATGATTCAAGTTAAAAGATAACTGAGGGAATGAAAGAAAGTATCTGCAATCATATGTCTAATAAAGGTAAAGAATTCTTCAAGTCAAAACCAAAAGACAATCACCTATTTAAAAAATGAGTGAAGAACTTGAACAAAGAATCTGTCCAAAGAATATATACAAATGGCCAATAACATATAAAAAGATTCCTAATATCATTAGTCATTAAGAAAATGGAAACCAAAATCACCATGAAATACCACTTCACACCTAACCAGGATGGTTTTCCTTAAAAAAAAAAAAAAAAAAAAAGGAAAATGACAAAGGTTGACAAGGATCTGGAGAAATTGCAAGACTCATACATTGCTGGTGGGAATGTAAAATGTGCAGCCACTGTGGAAAAAAGTTTGGTGGTTCCTGGAATAAACACAGAATAACCTTATGACCCAGCAATTCCACCTCTAAGTATAAAACCAAAAGAACAGAAAACAGAGGCTCAAAGAGATACTTGTACACCAATGTGCACCGTAGCATCATTCAAAATAGCCAAAAGTGGAAACAATCCAAGTGTCCATCAGGAGATGAATGGATATTGCAAGCAATGCTGTGGCAGATGATGGCCATTGTCTGACACAATTTGAGCTTGCTATGGCAAGAAAGTCTAACCTGTTCCAGTGTTCTCCTCCATGAGACCAACTGTTATATAGACTTCAACAGTGTTCCAGCTTTGGGCTAAAGTGCAGTTGAGATGTGTTCTTGTTCAGGTACATGGGGGATGAGAAGGTCAGGAGTGCCAACCTTTACTAACCACCTGGTCTTCTGAGACATCACCACTTCATCTTAATCTTACTGAACAGTTAATGCCTTTACTATTCTGGAACATTCCATCCTTACCCAAAGTTTTTTACATAGGAAATGACAGGGTATGAGTTTCGTCTGTGAATCCTTTTAGAATTACAAGTAGCATTGTGTTTGTGTATGGTGTTCTGAGGGAAGGTTCCAAAGCAAAAGAGGGCAAGGGTTTTAAATGTTCATGAGAGACAGTGAGGTGTAATATAAACTGGAGTATTAAGCTTTTACTTTTTTTTTTTGGTTTGGCCTAAAAAAAAAAAAAAAGAGAGGGAGAGAAGAGAGATGAATGGATAAAATATGGTATATCCATTCAATGGAATATTATTAGGCCATAAAAGTAATAAAGTTTTGATACATGCTACAACATGGATGAAAATTGAAACATAATGGTAAGTGAAATAAGTGACACAAAAGGACAAATGTCAAATTATTCCATTTATATGAAATTTCTAGAATAGGCAAACTCATAGAGACAGGAAGTAGATAAAAGGTTGCCAGGGGCTGGGGGTATAAGAGGTTATAGCTTAATGGTTACAGAGTTCTGTTTAGGTTAATGAGAAGTTTTGGAAATCAATAGCGGCAATGATTGGTCAACAGTGTGAATGAAATTCATGCTGTCAAATTATACATTTAAAATGGTAAAAAAGCTAATTTTATGTTAAACATATTTTACCACAACTTAAAAGAAAAATACTGGTTGACCACTCACCACACCAAATATTGTTGAGGATGTGGAGAGGCGGGAATGCTGGTGGGAATGCAAAATTATGACACCAAGGTGGAAAGCAGTTGGTAGTTCTTAGAAAGCTCATCTACTATACAATCCAGCTATTCCACTCCTGGGTATTTTATTTATCTAAGAGAAATTAAAGTCTATTTCCATACAAAGACCTACATAAGAATTTTCACAGCACTTTTATTTGTAACAGCCAAAAACTAAGCAATCCAAATGCCTATCAATAGGTGAATGTACTGAGATAATACAGTTGAGATATAGCTACATAAAGCAGTATTACTAGCAACGAAAAGAAACAAATTACTACTACACAATAACTTAGATGAATCTCAGTGTTTGTACCAAGAGAAAAAGGCCAGATGAAAAAAGTACGTACTATAAATCTCTAGAAAATCCAAAATAATCTACAGTGACTGAAAGATCAATGGTTGCCCAGGGGCTCAGGGAAGGGTGGGGGAGAGTCTTTACAAACTTTTTGGGGTGATGGACATGTTAACTAACTTGGTTGTGGTAACAGCTACCCTAGTGTATATATATGTTAAAACTCATCAAACTGTCCACTTTAAATATACACAGCTCATTGTATGTCAATGGTACCTCAGTGGAGCAGTATTATAAATGAAAGGGCAGATGAAGTTTGCAACTGATAATTAACTAGCAAAAGTTTTGTTTTTTTTTTCCCTAGTGGCACACTAATTTTCCCTAACTTTTTATTTTTTGAATGGGTCTTACAGAGAAGCTAAAAACAATTGCTTAATAAACTGCCTGTCCTTTAGGAACTACACTGTCAACTGACTTCTCCAAGGCTATTTTCACCTTAGGAAAAGACACTTTCCCACTTCCTTCCCCCCTTCCTTCATTCCTTCCTTTCTCATTCAACAAATATTTATTCAGCATCTACTAATTATCAGGCATTATTCTAGGCATTGGGAACAAAGACATAGAGAAGATAAAAAATTCTTGCTCTCGGGGCGCCTGGGTGGCTCAGATGGTTAAGCGTCTGCCTTTGGCTCAGGTTGTGATCCCAGGGTCCTGGAATTGAGTCCCGCATCGGGCTCCCTGCTAGGCGGGGAGCCTGCTTCTCCCTCTGCCTCTCTCTCTCTCTTTGACTCTAATGAATAAAAAAAAAAAAAAAAATTCTTGCTCTCATGGAGCTTATATTTGAGTGGGAGAAGACAGACAATAAAAAAATTAAGTACAATATGTGGTATGTTGTTTGAGAAGAATTATTATGGGGAAAAAATAAGGCAGACAATGACCAATAAGGCAAAGCCTGGCCAAGGAAAAGGAGTAAGTAAAGTCTGCTTTTCATGAGGAAGTCACAGAAATAATCATGGAGAAGACAATATTTAAGCAAAGACCTAAAGGGGGTGAGGGGTCAGCCATGCAGAGAGCTGGGGAATGAGCATCACAGATAGAACTAGCAAGTGCAAAACCTCTGAGGCAGAACCATGCTGGCTTCTGGGGAAAAAGCAAGAAGGCCAATGTGGACTGGTGAGAAGCAAGCAAGGAGGAAAGTAATAAGAGATTATGTCAGAGATGATAGGGGAAGATCATATAGAGCTGGTGAGCCATTATCGATTTTGACTCTGAGTGAGATAGGAAGCCATCGAGGGTTGAAGAGGAGACTGGGTAGGTAAGGGGCAAAGGCTGGTTGGGTTAAGGGAAGGTGGGGGAAGGGTAGAAGCAAGGAGGGTAGTTAGTATGGAGGGTAGTACAGTAACCCAAGCAAAAGACAATGGTGGCTTGGTCCAGGAGGTAGAAAAAAAGATTTGCTTACAGTCATGTGTGAAATAGAAAGAAGAAAGAGAGTCAGGGCTTTTGGCAGGAATAACCTGAAGGCCATTAACTGAAATGTGGAAAACTGTGATGAAAGTTTTTTGGGAGAAAGATTGAGTTCGATTTTACATGGATTGTGTTTGAGGTGCCAGTAAAACATCTCCTTTAATGAGATTAGTAAGGAAGAGCATAGAAGGAAGGGACACATCTGAAAGTGAAATGAGGTCAAGAGTGATCACTGTTAAAAGAGAAACTGATTAGGATTAGGTGATCCAGACAGAAGACCATGCAGGTGAAGCCATCAGGTCACTGATATGGAGTGACCAAGACAAAGGCACCAAGATAGGCCAAGAGCTCTGCATGGAGCTCCATTGTGCAAGAGGAGTGAATCTTTGGGATTCACACAAGAGCATTCTAGGTAGGTGCCAGTGGAGGCCTTGGCTACAGAGATGAAGAAGAGTGGGTAGATTTAGACACATTTAGGAGGTTAAAATTAACAATACTTGGTTCAATACTATAAGCGAATAAATCTAGGATAAAATACTGAAACTCAGAAATAGTTATGGTGCCAGATTTATTCAAAAAGCAAAAACAGGAAATGCTATTAATTCTTGATAATTCTAATGAATGTTTCTTTCAAATCCAAGGACATGGTGCAGTATTTTAAATGGCATGTGTAATGCCAGAACACCTAAATAGAAAGGGCAGCATTTAGAAATTATTACATTTATGTACGTATGTATGTAGGTATATATTAGAACATGAGAAATATCAGGAAGGAGATACTACCAAATATTTAGAGCAGTGATCGCTGGATGGTGGAATTTCTGGTGACTTTTGTTTTTTTTCTTTCTGTTTACTAAGTTTTAATTGTCATGTTTTCTTTCACAACTTAAAAACAGAGTATTAGTTTTGTCCCTCTAGAAAGAAAATGAAAGAGGCAATAATCTATGAGTGACTTACAGTTGATAAAATTCGTGCTAGATTCCTGGCTCCATTTTTAAGCTCTGAGACGTCAGAAGCTATTAACATGAAGATTCCAATTTGGGTAAAAAATGAGATTAAAAAAATTGAAGTCTTTAAAATTCACAAATAAAAAAATACAAGTTCTGTTTGCTGTGCAGTAACTAAAGTGGGATCTAGAATATGATATTCGTGTTTTTAAACACTGTCAATATTGGGAAGAAGCAAGAAAGGGAAAGAATAATCATCTGTCGAAGCACAGTGAACTCTAAGTGAGATACAACAATAATTTGGGACCTGGGAAGCCCATCTTTTTCTTTGATTTGCATTTGGATTGATGGGAGTCTCTAACCTAGAATAAAAAAATTCATCACTTTGTTTTCTTGTTCTAAGTGAAGCCACCCCAAATCCCACGTATTTCTCTTTTGTAATTATGTTTATTTATTATTATTATTATTATTAAAGATTTTATCTATTTGAGAGAGAGAATGGAAGAGAGAGAGCACAAGAGGGGGGAGGGTCAGAGGGAGAAGCAGACTCCCTGCCGAGCAGGGAGCCTGATGTGGGACTCGATCCAGGGACTCCAGGATCATGACCTGAGCCGAAGGCAGTTGCTTAACCAACTGAGCCACCCAGGCGCCCTAATTATGTTTATTTTTAATACCCTATGCTCATGATTCTTTTATATGCTGAATGTTAACACTTAGCTGATGGCATAAAACCATCTCTGCTCCTGCACTTATTTATTTTTATTGAAGTGTAATTGACAAACAATATCTTACTAGTTTCAGGTGTACACCATAGTGATTTGGTATTTTTATACATTCTGAAATGAGCCCCACTTTAAGTCTAGTCTGTTACCAAAGTTATTACAATATTATTGACTGTATTTCCAGGGCTGTACATGACATCCTCATAGCATATCTGTTTATAACTGTCCCTCTTAAACCCCTTTACCTATTCCACCCACTTCCAACTCCTCCCCACACTGGTAACCAAAAGCTGCTGTACAGACTGTGAGTGTCTGGCAGCTTTGGCACGCCAGCTGGAGCCGGAGCAAGTGCAGGGCAGGAGGGTCCCAGGCCACACTGGCCTTGCCTCGGTGAGATGGCTGGATCAGATGCAGGCCAAGGGGCAGTGTCAGTGCACGCTACATAGCAGCCGGCATGGCAAGACAGTGGGGGCTGGCATGGGCACAAGCCAGGGGTGTCCTAGAGCTCACCACACTGGGCTGTTCTGGCAGGTGGGGTGGAGCTGGAGCAGCTGTGGAGGCAGGGGCGTTCCTAGGGCACACCCTATTGGGACTGCCTCTTAGCAGGATGGCTGGGCTGGGCACAGGCCATGGGGGGCCCTGAGCTCATCACTTGCCAGGGCCCCCTCGACCCAACAGCTGGAGCTGAGGTGGGTGCAGGCTAGGGATGCCCACGGTGTGCAGTACTGGGGTCACCTTAGGAGACAGCTGGAGTTGGTATAACCTAGGGGTCTGGGCATGCTGAGGTGGCCCTAGCAGGCTGGCTAGAGACCCTGGAACCTGTGTCCATTGGGTTTATCAAGATGGGGAGTGAACGTAAAAACTAGTTCTCGCTGGCACCTTCAACCCAGAAGGAGTTCACGCAGTTTCCTGCCCGTTTGGCAGAGGCTCTGGGGTTAGTAAGTAGATTTCCTTTACTGACAGTCTAGTTACCCTTTATTTATTTATTTAAATATTTATTTATTTATTTATTTATTTAAGCGAGAGAGGGTACAAGCCAGGGGAGGGGCAAAGGGAGAGGGAGAAGCAGGCTTCCCACCGAGCAGGGAGCCCACACGGGGCTCGATCCCAGGACACTGAGATCATGACCTGCGCTGAAGGTAGACGCTTAACCGATTGAGCCACGAAGCACCCGCCTTTTATTTTTTTTAATTTAAATTTTAGTTAGTTAACATGCAGTGCAATATTGGTTTCTGGAGTAGAATTCAGTGATTCATCACTTACATACAACACCCAGTGCTCATCACAAGTGCTCTCCTTAATACCCATCCCCCATCTAGCCCATCCCCCACCCACCTCTCTAGTTGCCCTTAAACACTGTTTTTTCACTGTGCCTCAGGGCAGCCAAGTCTGTGTATGGGGCCCCTCAGTAATATCCTTCCCTACCGCAGGTGGCACTTTGGGAGTGGGGTCCTATTATCACTGTGTCTCCGTGTCCCTGGCTCTGCTCTATGTGTTCTCTCTATCCTTGTTGTGCAGAAGCTGTTCAATCAGCCCTCAGTTCATCTTCAGGAGGAATTGATCTATATGTAGGTATAGGTTCTGTGTGTCATGGGAGGGGGTGTGTTCAGGGTCTTCCCACCCCTCTATCTTGGACCGCCTTCCTGCAGAGAAATTTATTTCTGTAAGAAAGGAATTGCTTCTCCACCTGTGCGTACTTCCTCCTCCAGCAGAAGTAACCTGCCCAAAGCAAGGGCTTTACTTTTAGAAGTCTAAATTGCTTGCACATGGAATTCTTGAAATAAATTATTTCCACTGGGACTCAGCATACTTTTAATTCTAGATCATTATTTTAACATCTGCTTATTTGTTTGTCCCTTGAGTAGTAGCAACTGGTGAGCCCAACTCATCCCAGGTGACAGCAGATGGTCAGGCTTCTGCTTGTGGCAACTCAGTGTCACTGGGTCCCAGGACTCACTTCCTCCTATGAGCTGGCTCTCCAGTATCCTTTCGAGCACCTCATCACTGGCTTCAGTCTGCTCTCCCTGCCCCTCCTGTCTAACCCTTCTGACCACCCCAGGCTCTGCTTGGCTGCCACTCACAACCCCTCTGATCCCCAGGCCTGGGAACAGCCACAGCACACCCGGTCCTTTGCAGACCCACCTAGCAACTAAACACAGCACTATCTTTTACTGAGGGCATGCCATGTGCCAGGAGCCATGTCTTAATCTGTGTCCAGTCCTTACACCAGCACTACAAGGGAAGTATTTTCTTATATACTTGGCACAAATAAAGAAACTGGAACCCAGAGGGCACATAACTGGTTCCAGGCAGAGTTAAGCAAGAGGTCTATGCCCTTTGAGACCTCCATCCTCTTCCTGGCATCCTTTGTGCCCCCAGGGTCACTGTCCAGCTTGGGGATGGAGGAGGGGGGCTCCTGCTCAGGGAGAACCACTGTGCTGTGTGTGCTGCTCTCACACAAGCCTTTCTTGTTCTTCTGCCATTAGCACAGCTATGTCAGCACCTGCTTGCTTTGCACTGCCAAGTAGTGGCCCCTGTTGCTTAAAGTGACTTAGAACGATGCTCCAAGTCCCCTGCTTAACTGGCTAGCAATACTCATTCTCCTGACCAAATCCCTAATCCTTTTGAGGATTAAAAATCTCAACAAATAAAAGGATCCCCTTTGCTATCCAATGATATGAGGTCAGGCAGCAATTCTCCTGGCCGAACAGCCCTGCCTCCCTGCTCCCTGTCCAGCCTCCGGTGCACTTCCCCCTGGGAGCAGCTGGGGCAGCGGTGGTTCTGTCCTCCCAGGAGAGTCTGGCCCCATGTTTAATTTAAATCTTCGCTGCCCAAGTCTGCCTTCCTCTGTTCTATTCTTGATAAAGCTGGACCTTTTCTGCAGCATAACAAGGCAGATGAGAGCAGGCCTCAGCTCAAAGTCTGAGTCCAGCACTCCTTGCCATGCATCTCATCTGAGAAGCAGATTTCACATCCCTGCGTCCCGGCTGCCACATGGGGCCTGGCATGCAGCGCACACAGGTGGTGCACACAGGTGGCTGGACGTGTGTTTAGCTGTTTAGCTGTTTAGCACTGCCATCTCACTACCCCACACCTCTGCCATGTCCTTGCCCCTTTCCATAAAAGGCAGTCACAGAGTGGAGACGGGAGAGTCTGTGAGACCTTGAGGTCCAACAATGTCCATTTCCAGATAGGGAACAATCCTGGGCTGTGAGAGGAGTGACATGGTCAAGGTCCCACGGCCACATCACGGCTGGTCTCCCATCTCTCTGCCCAGCCTGAAACTGTTCACCACAACTCCATTCCATTCCCCTTCTGCTCCTTCAGAAGTCCCCAGGCTCGCATTATCCCTCTGAAGCAATCAGTCAGGGCCAGAAGCGGAACGGTCCATGCTCAAACGATGGTCAGCGCCTAAGCCAAAGTTCCAGAACTGCCTCCCCTACTTTTTACTTTTCATATTCTCTCCAAGGAAAACCCCACAAGATACCAAGTAAACATATGTGATGGTTAATTTTATGTGTCACCTTGACTGGCCAAGAAGCAGTGCCCAGATTAAACACTGTTTCTGTCATTCTGTCATTTGTGTGTGTGTGTGTGTGTGTGTGAGTGTGAGGGTGTTTCCTGGGAGATTAGCATTTGAGTCCATGGACTCAGCAAAGTACATGGTCCTCCTGGACATGGGAGAGCATCACCCAATCCACTGGGGACCTGAATAGAACAGATGGAGGAAGGAGAAATTTGCTCTTTTTTCCTGCCTCACTGACTGAGCTGGGATATCATATCTCATCTTCTGCCCTCAGACTGAGATTTACATCATTGGCTCCTTTGGTTTTCAGGCTTTTAGTCTGAGACTGAATTACACCGCCAGCTTTGCTGGTCTCCAGCTTGCAGATGGCAGATCGTGAGACTTCTCACCTTCCATAATCCCATGAGCCAATTTCTATAACAAGTTTCTCTAGACATACAGATCTCCATATATATAGATATCTGTATGTCTACATCTCTCTAGATATGGACATCTACAGATAGATTTATTATAGCTATTGGCATACAGATACTGACACAGAGAGATAGATACAGAGAGATCTACCTATCTCTCCTATTGGTTCTATTTTTCTGGAGAACTCTAATATAATATCCAACAACCTTTTAGAGTCTATTACCCTTTCTGAATACTCCAAGAGACCTAAGTAAGGCCTCTTCCCAAAGTAGTCTCAAGGCCCTAAGATCAGTTGGTATGAAACAGGAAGAGACTGGAAGAACCTCTGTTTCTGTAAATGGTCCCACCCTTGGTGATTTCTGCCAAAGACTGCCTCCTGAGTTTCAGCTGACCTACGTGGTAAAAATCATGGCTCTTGGGGCAGACACCTCCCATGGGAAACTGCACATGTACCTCTATGTACCTATCTACACACACACACACGCTCATGTCAGTCAATGGGTGTACTGTGTACCTACAGCTTACCCTTACCTTTTAAACTTTATTTTTTTTAAGTATAACTTTATCAAATTATTTTTTTTATTTTATTATGTTAATCACCATACATTACATCATTAGTTTTTGATGAGTGTTCCATGATTCATTGTTTGCCTATAACACCCAGTGCTCCATTCAATACGTGCCCTCTTTAATACCCATCACCAGGATAACCCATTCCCCCACCCCCCTCACCTCTAAACTTCAAAAACAAAGAATATTTGTTACATATTTTAATCTTGTGTTACAAGATTTCTGGAGGCCTTGGAGGACAGGATGTGGTATTTGGAATTTTAAAAAACAGGCAGTTACCTGAAAACAGGCCAGAAACAGAGGAAATCCCCAGGTTGCCCAAGTTCACACCTGGACAGAAACCCAGGATATCAAGCAGAGGAGGTCCAGGGCATGCTGTGGATGATATTCCAAAATGCTAGTGTCTCCTAAAAGTGTGTCCACTCTGGGAGGTGTGGACTGAAAGGATTTCACAGAGACAGGGAGGGTGCAGACTGTCTCCTAAAAGCGTGTCCACTCTGGGAGGTGTGGACTGAAAGGATTTCACAGAGACAGGGAGGGTGCAGACTGTCTCCTAAAAGCGTGTCCACTCTGGGAGGTGTGGACTGAAAGGATTTCATAGAGGCAGGGTGGGTGCAGACTATGAAAGACAAGCTAACAGTATGAAGCAGAACGGTGCAGATGTGGAACAGCATCTCCTGGCAGGGGCTGCAGAGGGGCTGCATCAGGAGGCCAGCTGACAGTGATTCTCATTAAGAAAAGCTGTTGGGAACAGAGGCTGCCAGTTCAATGAAGTCTGGGACACGGCACCAGCTGTAAAAGGATTCACCCCAGGAAGCACAAGCACTGTTCGTAATTAACTACTACACAGATCTGAGCCAGCCAACACAGGCTCCTCCCACATGGATCAATCTACCGGGAATGCAAATAAAGCATCCCTGAAATTTCATCTATGAAAGAATATCACTCGATTTTATTTTATCCAGAGGTTTTCAAAAATGCATCTTTTGTAGGTAATGGATGTTTGTGACTTTAAAAAAAAAGAAGTGTCTTAATTAGGGAATTACGGAAATATCAGCTTCTGTCAAGAGGGCAAGAAGAACATAAAGATTGATTATTATCCCATTCATGTCTAGAAAACACAGGAAATAATTACGGAAAAATAAGTATTTACATCCAGGTGTAAATCCTGCACTGCATGGCTTCTCAAACTTGAAGGGACTCAAATATGAATCCCCCAGGGATCTTGTAAAAACTGCAGATCCTGTCTCTGTGGGTCTGGGTGGCACCTGGGACCTCTGCGTCTCTCACCAGCCCCAGGTGAGGGCAATGCTGCTGCATACCGACCCACCTCTGGAGCAAGGACCTAGGAACACAAGGGATCATGTGCAACAGTTCATTAAAGATCCGTGAGGCAGTATGGGTTTCCAGGACCGAACACGTTCCCTTCCTGGTGATCTCAGCCACCTTTAACTTACCTCCCTGAAACACAAGGATTATTACCACGGACCACTCCACCTGTGATACTACAAATGTGCAGGCTCTGCCCCCAGATTCAAGGTGCCAAGAGCTAAGGGCTCCTGCCGGTTGCAGAGGGTAATTCTGCAGTGTGCCTGGTGAGCACTTAACGAGGAGGCAGGAGAAACAGTGAACATAAATTAAGGCTTGCTTCTGGATTATTTTCCCTTTGTAAGCCTGGCTTTTACAACAGTCCTCCAGCTTGAGGGGGAGCATCTCTGAGCCCTGGTGGCCACGTGGACCCTCTAATGAAGTTGGCACTGGACTGTGGGGCACGGTGTCTGCTGAGCTCAGCACTGCAGCCAGGCTCCCGGGCTGCCGGTGGAGATTTGTCTAACAGCCGCTAGCACATCACGCCAATATCCTCCCTTTCTCTGTGGAATGCCTGCCAAGAACTGCAGGATGTGACAAAAGAATTCCCTCTCAAAATCAGAACTTTCCTTTAGAAGCACTGCCCCTGCCCCTGTAGCTGAGTCAGTTAGAAGCCCCGCGAAGTGTTGGTTCTGCCGGACTTGTTCCCGTGTTCTTCTGCCAGGGAGGCTCAGGTTAAAGCTACAGACCTGGCATGCCATGGCTCAGCGGCTGGCAGTCTGCCATGGAAAGCTTGCTCTTACTGCAGCATTACAGCCGCCCCGCTCTTGGGCACAGGTGGGCAGGGACTCCCACAGCCCTGGGCAAGGGGTCAATGATGCCGCCGCCTCCTTCCCAGAACTCTGGACAATTCTCGACTAGCCACTTTATAAACTCTCTGCCTCGCCATTATTTCTGTGGACTGACGGAGCTGAAGGCAGGCCTCCCACTTGAGACAGATCTATTGTGTTCATTATCAGGCTCTTCTGCACAGTGAGGTGAACCCTTCTCCATGTTGCTAGGCCCAAAGGGGCTGCCCCCACCTCCCTCCAGAAGCCCACCAAGGACAGCAGGAGCAGGAGAAGAGCTGGTGATAAGAATGGCCACCCCCATTGACTATGGGCCTGCCAGGAAAGAGGGACCTCTGGCATTGTTCCCATTTTGCAGATGTTGAGACTGAGGTCCAGAGAAGTCATATGATTTCTAGGTCACAAGCTAGCAAGTGCAGGACCAAAGCCGGCTCTCCAGGCAGGTCTGCCACCAGCCCCCAACTTCAAGGGGGACCAAGCTTGCCCAGGCTCCTTCTTCTCAGACCCCCAACCCCAGCATCTTTCTCATCAGGCTCTTGCAGTGCCTTGTACCCTCAGAAAATGGGGATTTCCTCTGAGCCAGCAAGAAGGGGTGAGAAGAGCTGGTGGCTACCACAGCAGGTTGGGAAGCTGAGAAAGCAGGAAGTTGCAGATCACTTCACAGGCCAAGGATGTACAACTTTATTTCTTCTTCACTATAACTGGAGGGCACAGCATTTAGTTTTTTAGCATTTAGCATCTCCCAGTTCTGCTCATCTATACTATTAATGGGTTTTTTAATTCTTGGAGGGAATGGGACGAGCAGCATCCGTAAGCACTGAGGAGCCACATGGCCAGATAGCCTCCTCCACCCTTAGCAAGTAACAGGCAGCCTAGGAGGCTTGGTCTATCCCTTCCTTGCTACTTTAGGCAGCCTTCAGTTTGAATCCAGCTCTGCTCCACTCAACAGATCAAATTACTTAGCCAGAGCCTCCTTGAGAGAAGGGATTTTTTGTTTTAATTACAGTACCTGGCACACATGTGCTTAATACATCTGTGAGCAATGAATGAGTCTTTCAGAACCTCCTATTTTCTAATCTGCACAACCTGGATGCAACCATTCTCTGAAGAACAAGGCCCCATCCTCAACACTGCCTCCCAGCCTCCACTCTGGCTGCTTCTCACACAAGGAGGGCAGAAAGCAAAGACACAGGGAGGGCTTAGTTGTCTCTCCACATCTTGGTCAGATCCCTGAAGGTGGTGTCACAGTAATTAAGCCCAAATGCAGCCCTGCCGTGCCAACTGCAGGGCCCCCAGGGCTGTACCCTTGCTGAAAAGCCAACTACTTCCTATCCTTACAACCCGCTAACAGCAGTGTGAGCCGGGCACATGCAGTGGGCCCAGATGGGTCATGTCATCGCATCTGCAAGCCTCAGGAGGGTCCCCCATCACCCCCATCTTACCAGTCGGGAGGTATAAAGAGAGAGGTCCCTCAGGGCCCAAGCCAGGTCCTTCCATTGCAGAACCCCAGAGCTCAGTGTCTGTGCTCAATTGCAAGAGCTCCCGTCGTGCCTCAGCAAAGCCTCCTGGACTGAAGCTATGGACCAAAATCACAGCCTGGAAAGGCAGAGTCAGAATGCACCCTAGAAATCATCTAGTCGGGGTTCTGTCAACACTTCAAATGACTGGAACTCTCTTAGCAAACAAAATCTTAAGTGAAACTCATACACATGTGTGTTTATCTACTGTATCTATGTGCATATATGCACCCACATATGTGTGTATGCATATGTTATAGAGACATATGGAGACACACACATACACACGCATTTTGCCCTGACCTGTTTCTTGGCGTCAGCAGTTTCTCTAGACCAAGCTTTCTGCTACATAGCCCATTGCAGTCAGATTTTTAGACAGTAATCAACTTACCTTCTGTCTGTTCTGGCCTAAGGAGTTTCTCCTTAACTTTACCACCATGCCAACAGCCCCTGCAGGCTTCTGAGCGGAGAGTGCCCAGAAGAGTACTGCGATCCATGTGGATGACTGGCAGTCGCTGCAGAGAGTGGGGGGCTGACGGCGTGAGAAACACTGCATGGACACCGTGCAGTGCCCTTGAGAAGGTATGAGGAGGAGCCAAGTCAGGCTGCTGGTGGTGGGGAGTGAAGGACAGATGCAAGCACCCTTGAAGCCTGCCTTCGATGAGCTGAAGCAAGCCAGGGGGCAGGAGGAGGGGCACTGTGAGAATGGGCTCTGCAGCCAGGACACATATGTGCAGTGGCCCCTCCTCTGAGTAGCTGCAAGATTTTAGGCAAGACACCTAACCTCTGGGACCTGAGCCACCTTATTTGTAAATGAGGGAAGCAACTGTACCTGTCTTGGGGTAATGGTCCGCAGCCGTGGGGAGCCTGGAACACCCCCGTGTCTGCCTATCCCACACCAAGGGAGCCAGAGTATTGGCGGGCCAGGCCCTCAGCCATGTCTAAAGCTCCAAAGGGGTTCCTGTGCACCTCCCAGCATGGGTTTCGATCAACCATACTAATAACATGCTAAGTGGTGAGTACTGGCAAATGTTAGCTGCGGAGGCCACAGGCGAGCTACCCGGCAGCTTTCAAAGATCTGCAGAACTTGCCTGTGGAGGGGAGATTAGATGTCCTCCACGTGGCCCCGAGGCCGGGGGGACCTTTCTAAGTCATACATTTGAGGCAGATGTGATGTGCCCACCTGCCCCTCACTATTTCTAAGACAAACTACTCAGGAGGGAGCGTTTGTGTCCTGGCGTGGCATGCACTATTAAGTGGCCTGCACACACACACACGCACGCATTAACGCACGCATGCATACATGCACACACACACTTAAAAGAACTCTAACCAAATTTTTGAAATCTTCCCAATAGTACAAATTCTTGTTCTTTTTGTTCCACTGTCATTCACAGAGTTTTTAATATCTAATATCTAATATATATATATTCTCAGCAGGTTGCAGCCAGCCAGAGGAAGCCATCCTGCCTCAGCCTTTGGCAACCGTACCACAGTCCCCCTGAACTCTTTCCAGTTCCAGATACCCACAGTCAACTGCCATCCGGAGGCAGATGATCCTCCTTGGAAGGATCCTCGGAAGATCAACAGCAGTGTAACATCACATCACAATGCCTGCCTCATTCACTTCACTTCATCTCATTTGTCTTATCTCACATCGTTACAAGAAGGATGACTACGGGGCGCCTGGGTGGCTCAGTCATTAAGCATCTGCCTTCGGCTCAGGTCATGGTCCCGGGGTCCTGGGATCGAGCCCCGCATCAGGCTCCCTGCTCGGCGGGAAGCCCACTTCTCCCTCTCCCACTGCCCTGATTGTTCCTACTCTCGCTCTCTGTCAAATAAATAAATAAAATTAAAAAAAAAAAAAGAAGGGTGACTACAATAAGATATTTTGAGAAAGAAATCACATTCACATAACTTTTATTACAGCATATTGTTATAATTGTTTTATTTTATTATTAGTTATTATTAATCTATTACTGTGCCTAATTTGTAAATTAAACTTTATCACAGGTATGTACGTATAGGAAAAAAAACATTGTATACATAGGGTTCAGTATTATCTGTGGTTTCAGGCATCTACTGGGGGTCTTGGAATGCATCCCCCATAGATAATGGGGGACTACTATACTAGGGCTCAAGTTTCTAGCAATAAGTTCATCAAGAGAAAGCATTTTCCTCCTGGCAGTGGAAGAGAAGGAACGTGGCATGCAACAGTGGGTTGATCTGAGGTGATCAGCATGCTAATAGTACCTGCAGAAATGGCACTGCTTTCCCCCTGACACCGCACTGTCGGGGTGAGTCGTGTCCTCTCCCCAAATTCCTATGGTAGAGTGCTAACTCCCAGCACCTCAGAACGTAGAGATGGGGTCTTGAGGTAATCAAGGTAAAACATTAGGGTGGGTCCTAATCCAATCTCACTGGTGTCCTGATAAGGAGAGATGAGGACAGAGGCACAGAGGGAAGACCGTGTGAGAACACGGGGAGAAGACAGCCATCTACAAGCCAAAGAGAGAAGCCTCTGAAGAGACAAGCCCTGGGACACCTTGATCTTGGACGTCCAGCCTCCAGAACTATGAGACAAGAAATTTTGGTTATTTAAGCTACTCGGTCTGTGGGACTTTGTTGTGGCATCTTTAGCAAATGAATACATGCACATTTAAAACATGATCTGCGCAGAAACAGAATTACCCCTTTGAAGCCTTGAGGCACTGTCTCCTGCAGATGAAAACTGAAAGAAGCAGGAACCGCCGGGCAGCCCTGGGCCCCGAGGCCTCAGAGGTGGGGTTTGAGAGCTGGAGCGTCCCAAAGCTGACGCCAGGCCCTCCTCCCTTCCTTCCTTCCAGCCCTGACATAGCCTGCATTTCTTCCCAATTCCCCAGGAGGATTCCTTGGAGAGGCTAGGGAGATCACCCTGAGCACTCACTCTGGGACAGTGTGGCTGGCACCTGGCCTGTGCTGTGGGGGGTCTCAGGGAACTGCTATACCCAGGCTTGACCAAAACAGCAAGGGGGAACTTACTGGTGAGTGCCACCAACATCACCACCATGGGCCTGTGTGTCCTGACTGGAGGAGAGGCAGATCCCTCCTATGATCTAAGTAAACCAGGAACTTAGTAATCCCATTCCCTCAATGTGGGCAGGTCAGTGAACACACGGTGGGGATCAACCACTGCCTTTAGAAAGTAGCTTTTTAAACTGACCTACCCATGGAGCTGTTACAGCATTACAAGTACCCAATTCCATGTTTTGGGAGTATCCAAAGCTACTGTTAATTCCAAGCATTATTAAAATTTTGATTTGCAGAAATAACAGCTCTCCCTCACAGAGTCATCAAGAAAATTAGAAGAAGCAATGTCATATGAAGACTTAGAAGAGGGCCTGGCACACAGTGGGCACTGAATGAGTATGAATGGGTATCATTACTCAGGGTATGGGAGGTTGGAGAGTCTCAGTATTCTTACCACAAGGGTTACAAGCTTTCTTAACACTGACACAGAGCTCCCACCAATTCCAGGTTCCAGGTGGTGCCAGCCCCTGGATCTTTTATCAACAAGAGATTTACAAGCAGGTTGTCAGAAAGACCCCAGTCTCCCAAGGGTGCATGATTTGCAGGAACATTCCAAACGGGCAGGAACAAGCTACTATCCAAGCCTTTGGACTTTAATGCTTGAGATGAACAGTCCAGTCTTAGCAACTGAACCCAACCCTACATGCACCACCTTTCTCTGCCCACTGTTAGCTTTGAAAGGCCAACACTCAGGATACCAGAGACGGATTTCCATGGCCAACACCAGCTTTACTGTGCCAAGGTGGAGCCGTCAACCTTACAAGTCTGTCCTCCACAAAATTTCCTGCCTGATGGTCAAGGCTCCAGAACACTTGATAAAGGCCGGATAAGCAAACCAACTATTTGAAGTCACATCCAAAACAAACCTAAATCCATATGCTTTGAAGTTGGTCTTTTTTAGCTAACCAAACAAAAGGGCTCATTTTTGGACTACAGCAGGTGCTAGTGTGGAAAAGTGAGCCCCTACAGGTGAGTGAGAACTGTGTTTTTTTTTCCTTTCTCTCAAAGACACAAGAACCGCATGTAGACATTTTTGTTTGGGTAAGTGGTGTGTGCACGTGTGTGTGTGTGTGTGCATGTGTGTGTGTGTGTGTTACGAGAAAGAATGATTTTAAGCTTTGGCCCAATTCTAACTTATAAAACCCCACACCAGATGTACTTAAGTGCTTGCTCTCTGGAACTGGAGGGGAAGACTTTTGTCACTGGCAATGACATGCTTTTTTATAATGGGAGGTGAGCATAAGGCATTCTGACAGATATACTCCTGAAGAACAACTTCAGTGAAAACCAACAAACTAAAAAGGTTTGCTTTAGGTCTGATCTCAGCTTGGTTAAAATTCTCACTGGGGTCTGTTAAGTCACATCATCGGGTACATTTCACAACATGGATTATTCATTAGCAATGGTGAAAAAGCCCTGAATTTATTTCATTACAGTTGAAACCCAATTTAGATGTTAGGAAATACTGTTTCATCCACACAGAAGTAGGTAATAGTGTCTTCTGAAGTATAGTTCTTGCTTAAGACAGGTTTCTTGTAAGACATGATTTATATTAATATCGTCATGAGGGTACAAATGTGTATACTGATATCTCTGTGTATACGTACGCATATATGGTGTGTCTCACTTATGAAAAGGAGAAATCCTAGGAAGCACTAATACCAAATGAGAACCAAAGTACTGCCTTTCACTGGAGGAACACATGCAAACTGAAAGCATTACATAACTTCCCGAGTAATTCTTGGTGAAATGGGAAAATAGACTCTGACAAATTCAGAAACAAAATTAGAATAACTCAAAGAATTCAAATGCTGTGGCAATCAGGGTGTGGTGACTGGTTTCATGTTGTGGAAACAGGGATTTTCCTCTGACTGGGGGCTCTGCTCACAAAACAAGTGGAAGGGATACGGCACCAGATACAGGCACCCCATCAAGGAGCAAAGTGTTCCCCAGTCCACTGACCGAAGACCGGACTGTCCAGACACCCCCCACCTCATGAACACAGTTCACAATAGGTGCTCAATAACCAGACTGACAATTCCAGATTCCCCAGGAATGTTCCTTTTACAGATCAATCTGCTTCTTGAACATCTTGTCTTAGCCCAGGAAATAATATTTATCCTCTCCTTAAAGATAACAGAAGGTGATAAGTCAAGCCCTTTTATTTCGTTTTGCTTTCTTCTTTGGAACATACACAGCCACACCTGCACACACGTACACATGCCTTGCACACTCACACTCATAAGTGTGTGCACACGAACACACTCATCCATTCCCATGCTTGCGTGTGTGCACACACATGTACTGACACATTTGCTGCGTGCACACACACATGCTCTCTCTCTCACACATAAACATGCACATCCATACCCACTTACAAAGAGGAACTTAGTGTCAACTGGACAGATCTCACCTTGTCAGCTCTTCCCACTGGTAAAGAAATTTCTAGCCCAGAAACACATACACACACACACACAAGCCAAACTCTTTGCAATTGTGAATGCAATTCAACTACATTTAGCAAAGTTGAAATTTGATTACTTTTTTTTAACAGTGAAAATATAATCAAAGAGAAAGATAGTATTTCAGATCACATACCACCATAAATAGAACAAAACCTATTAAGGCTTTGGTTGTCTTTTTCCTGGAATAAAAAATGACCACTTCTAGTCACACAAAAACGTGAATTTAAATGTACACAAAGAATGTTCAAGTTTCCATATACAGTAAGATCTTTTTGGATTAATATGTCAGGTTAGCCTAGTATTATCAACTTCATGGCATTTAGTTGTTCTCATTAAGATCACAGTGCTTTATTCTCCACACGCACTGATTTGCTACACCACAGGTTCAAGGCAAAGAATCTGTGGCAAAGTCATGAGGATTAGAAAACAAACAAAAATCTTATTATGTAATAAATTTATATTTCCCATGAAGTAAACACAGTTGATATTATAAAACATGGTATATCTCAGATAATTATATTACCTACCTAACCAAATTGCTTTGAATATCCACTTGCTAGAATTAAAATTTTAGTCTAAATACAGTTGTCTTTTCAAAGTAATTTTCTTTCTCAAAATCTTTCCTGTTACATATTTCATATCATTCAACTAAAGTATCTGATTATTAAGTTTGGGAATGAAAATGTCCCACAGTATGAATTATGAGCTTAGTGACTATACTTCAATATGTAAAAGAAAATCATGAATCTTTTTGTAAAGGCTTGATATTGACCTTTCCAATTAATACATCCGGACAGCTGTCTTTGTTTTCCACTTAGATGATAGATTGTTTCCTCTTTCATTCCATAGCAGAGCATGTAGCTAATTTAGTTAAAGACTAACAACCTGAAAATCTTAAGGAAAAAACAGCTTTGGTGCAAGATTTTGCAAACAGTCCTTATTCACCGCTAGTCTTCCTGTGGTAGAGATAATTTTGAGAGCATGTGTAGGTAGAAACAACAAACAACATAATAATTTTGTCTCCTACACATATGGAATGTAAAGCGATTTTCTCTAAGCTCCTTGAATTCTGCCAAGTAGTTCAGGGGAGGCTTAACTCTCCCTTATAAAGGAAACTCTGTGCTTTGTCACTGCCTAAGAGTGCCTGGCACCCAAGAATGTTGCTGGGAATTCAGTAAAACTTTATATGCAAAATCGAGGTAAAGCCACATCACTGTCTTAGAATCAGTGCAAGTCTAGACATTAGGTACATCTTTTAGACTAGTGCTTCACAGACTCTCCCCAGCCTAGGAAAGTTTCCATACTAGTGTCATCCTTCTTCCTCAGGGGGAGCACACAGCAGGCACACATGCACACCCACGTGCACACACCCACACATACCTGAGAAGAGCTAGCTACCCCAGGCTTGCGACTTCAGCTCTTCCTTAAAGCCTCATAATCACTGCTCCCAACAGCCTGAAGCAGATGGCCCTGTGGGTGTAGCCAGGGTTGTGGGAAATAATCCCATAGGTCTACCCAGGAGATAAACTGGACGAACATTTTTTTCTCAGTAAATTAACCAACACCGAAGTCAGTCCCTGAAGGCTCCTTCCTGATACTAACATAGCTTGTTCAGCAGCAAGATCTCAGGTCTGGACTCTCCTGCTGTCTTCAGGGAGGCCTGCCCTGCTCAGTTCCCATCCCAAATTCCAACACCCACCTGACATTTCACGTCCCTGCTTCTGCTTTATCATTTACTCCTCAGTGCATATCACTGTTTACAAAGATCACGTAAACATTATGACAGGAAAGATGTTTGCCTCTTTTGATCAATACATTGCTTAGAAGCATCTATTTGAAGCATTTGAGGCATAGTCTGTGCTCAATAAATATTTGTTGAAAGAATGAAAATCACAAAAATGAGTCTCTAAAAATATTTTTATATAAAATTATCAGCCTAAGGAACTCCTATGTTTGCAGAAATCACTGTGCAAATGTTATAGACGAATTAGACACTTCTACCTGTATAGAGGCTAATTGCATGCAGCCTCATGGGCAGGGCTGTGGGTCAGAATGAGAGTGTGTGTGTGTGCGTGTGAGAGAGAGAGAGACAGAGAAGCAACAGCAGATGCCTAGTGCAAAACGGAAGGACTGGATGCTGGAGAATCCCCCCATCCATGCCAACTCAGAAGGTGACAGAACCCAGGACTGCCTCCAGCTCTACCCTGATTCAGGGAGCCACAGCAGGGGGTACCTTGGGAGAATCTCCTGTCTTGGCATTTTCTGTTTCTGGTTTGTAAAAGGGTATGATAATCATTACTTCATAAGATTTATATTCTAAAATATGTGAAGTTGTTTTTAAAATGTCTGTGCTACTACAAATGTGAGAAGCATGATGAGGTCTGACACCAGGGGAGCCTGAACAAATTTGAGTTGTTATCCCGAGAGCATTGTGTGAAACACTGGGGTTCTCTATTACTTCTGGGATAATGCCAATTTGGCTCCCACTTTTAAACTGTCTGTTTATTTTGAAGTCCCATTATCTCTGTTTCCTTTGCCAGAGGCCAGATGGCTAGGGGGTTCAAGGTCCTGGGGTCATTGCCCAGTGTCTGAGGGCCTTATCCTCAGATTCAAAGGTCTGGGTGGGCCGTGCATGCTGCCTTCCTGCTTCTAGTCCATGAATCCTGTACAATTTCTGTATTGGGAGTCTGCTGGTAAACAAGCCTGAGTCCTCTGGGTATTGGTCCCATTGCCTTAAACCATTAGACCCTGCAGCACATGGACCAAGTCCCTCTTTTTTTTTTTTTTTTTGCTCAAGGACCAATCTAAGTTACTTATTTAAGCCATCTCCTGCCATAAGCAAAGGGATGGAAGATCAGTATAGTGGTCATCACTTGATACAAGTAAAAAGGTCCCATATACTTTTCTGGTCTATGTGCAGAGTCATGGTCCAAACCAGTTCTGTGGTCCCCACTGGGTAGTTTAGTATTCTAGGTTCTTCTTATTCATCTTCATAGACAGTGAGAAACGGATTCCCCTGAGAGTTATGGAACAGTGTATGATTACCATCTTCCCAGGAAAAGGGCGTGGACCTGATGAGGAGATGGGGTAGGTGACACACTGTGGTCTCTAGCGTTCTCCATGATGCGACTTCAGGAAGACGGTCAGCATGCTCACTCCCTTGCCGGGGAGCACTACGAACTAGGTGAGGGCCTTCCACGTGCCAGCTGAGCCATCTGAGCCATGGGCACCACATGGACCGCCCCAGCCGTGCCCCGGACTGAGAAACCTGGGACCCAGCCACTTTCGACCTGGACAGCCTCAGTGCCTCCCACTTCCCCCTTTCCAAGCATCCTTCCCTAAACAAACAAGCTCTTCATTAATGACTTCGGGAAACGGAGCTACTTTTTTTGCCTTGTCAGTAGAGGGCGCTGGAGGTATGCTGCAGGAGAAGGGGCTGGCCTTCAGGTGGAAGGGTGTGTGGATTGTTCTCCACTTCCCAGCCCCCCTCCAGGTGTCTCCAAGGCAAGGAGCTTGCAATGTGTTTATGTCCACGACTAGATTTGCCACATGCTTTCTTCTGCTTTCAGCTCAGGGTAACCAGAGACCCTGAGGGTATGGGCCCTGGCCCCAAGGGGGGCTACTCCTCCCTGCACCCTCTCCTGGTCCCTTTGCATGTGCAGATCTGGGCTCTATGGGCTGGCTTCTAAAGAGCCACCACTCAGTCTTTGTCCACTGCAGCAGCTGGAACCACAAGAAGAAGGCGGCATCCCTAGAGCCCAACTAGTGCCCAGTGGCCAGCAGCTGCCCCTGGCATCTCCCAAGTTCCCTGGCTCAGCACTTTCCTGTGGATGGCTGACTTCTGGCCAGGTTAGCCCCTCAGAAACTCTTCTACCATCATGCCCTCAGCCATGAAAACAAGACTCAACCTTGGGGACCTCTTCCCTGGGCACTATCTAGGTACCAGGACAAGTGACTGCTCCATCAGCTAGGTCTGTGTTCTGGCAAGTCTTTGTTCTCACTTCACAGTCCCCCACTGGAATTCTTTCCATCAAACTTGCCCTGACTGAATTCTGTGTAATTTCGGCTTCCTCACCAGACCCTGATGTACACACAGAGTCCCTGTCACATTTCGTCACCTCAGTTTTGCAAGCTGCTTCTAATTTAAGTTTTCCTAGGGACCACTACTTCCAACTGACCAGTCATCAAAATGGCAACATAGCACTTTGTATTTGACAGGACCCAGTTCTTCAGGTGTCTGAGATACACGAGCTGACTCCATTCTACGAAAACCTACTTAAATACTGAGAACTAAAATGGTCTTGGCATTATAATGCTGTAGTCAGAACTCTGATTTTCCAATTGTCAGGCTTTTAATTTTTTTTAATTTAAAAAAAATAATAGTTTTTGTTTTATCTTAATTAATTAACTTTAATTCCAGCATAATTAACATAGTGTGCGATATTAGTTTTCCAAATGTCAGGCTTTTAAATGCCAGAAACTTCCTGTCTTTATTCTCCATGGGGCAGTTCTTACATTTCAGAATGATAATGTATGAATGGGAAGTCAGCTACCAGAAAAATATCTTTGAACATTCAAAGAAAAAGGAAAATAAAAGAAAAAGTGAAAAAATATTCCAATAATAGGGACAATGTGCATGCATACTGAAGAATTTGGGTGCCGATAAAGAAACTTTTATTTTAAATCAGAATTGCTTTGATTGCTAATTTTGGCTATTTTGACTAAATTATGGCTCAACTCCATTTACTTCCTCAGGCATTCACTGGACCCGAGGGAGGGTGATATAGGATGTGTCTGTCCGTAGCCATCCTTGAATAAACATCCAACTTACAAACAGCTCACTTAGATAAAGCACTACCGAGCTATGAAATGTTTAGTTGTTGTTTGGGAAAAAAGTAGGTGGAGGAGGTTTTTAGATATTACCAGGTTCAGCAACTGAATAAAATTAGAAGATGTGAAATGTGGAAGTTATTCTTGAGGGTTGGTCAAGGAGATACACCTATGTGGTTTTCCCCACACCACCACCCCAAACATGTACACTCTGTTCTCCAGTTTTCAAATTTGCACCCACTAGAGATTCCTATGTATTTACTCATGGTACAGTCATCTTCCATGCACACTGACCAGTCTCCAGGAGGGTAAAAGTCTAGCCTGTGCAGCCATTGCCTCCTTATAACCCCGTGCATGCTCAGATGACAAGAACTGAGCAGGCCATGCAGCCGCCATACTGATTTCAGGCTTAGTCCACACACTGAACTGTGCCCTGGAATTCTGGGCTCTAGTCTAGGAGACTGGGGCAGACCTGGTGGAGAAAACCTGGAAGTGAGGCCAGCCTTAGGAGAACAGGGGACCAGGGGGTGGGAGTGGAAGGTGATCCCCCATTTATTGCCAAACCCTGGGGCACAATCAATGCAGAAGTCGGAAACCCCTAAATTCCACCAGCTCTCCTGCTCTGGGATGATGACAGCACCGCATTTTAAAAGATGGCTATTTTGAATATTTATGTCAGCTCTGTGTCATTGCAAGAAAGATTTGAGGCAGCTCAGAAAAAAAAATACTTGGCACTAAAGAAGGCTTAAAAAAAAAGTAAATGAGTAGTGACTACAGTTAACAATACTGCCCTGTATATTTGAAAGTTGCTGAGTAAATCTTGAAAGTTCTCATCACAAGAAAACAAAATTGTAGCCATGTGTGGTGATGGATGTTAACTAGACTTACTGTGGTGATCATTTCACAATATGAACAAATATTGAATCCTTATGTTGTACACTTAAAACTAATATAATATTGTATGTCCATTACATCTCAACTTTTTAAAAAGAGTGAATGAGGAACTTGTGATGGAAATAAATGGGGGAAGATGCTGGTGATGACATCCAAGTGCACTGTAGGTTGGAGGAGTGTCAGGCTCAGAAGTCCCCACCAGCCACGGCAAAGTGGGGAGCCCCAGCTTGTGGAATTCTAGCTAAAAGTGCGTAGAGGCACCTTTGGCTGTCACAGTGACCAAGGGGGAATCACGTTCACTCACGAGTGCCAGCCCCAAATAAATCCTGTGCAATAAACACCCCACCCAAAATACGACAGTGCTCATGATGAGATCCATAAGCTACAAAACAAGCCAACCAGTCCAAAGAAGCCTGCCTGGTCTTGATTCCAGGGCTAGTTCTCCTATGGGAGCTCATGGAGAGGTCTCAGTGACAGAGGAAGAAAATCCCCAGTGTATGACCTTGGACACATCTTACATGACAGAGAAAGAGACTCCCCAGTGGCATCCTTTCTGAAATGCAGGAGCTCATTTCCTTGGGCACTTCTTAAAGCCTCCTTCAGTATAGGCTGATGGCAAGACTCCCAAGCATGATTGAGACAGGCAGCCTGGGACAGACCAGGTGTTAGGAGAATAGGGCTTAGGCTGGCCGAACTCCCTTCCAGACACTTCCTCATCCCTGACAACTCATGCTACTTTCGTTTCACCTGGAGTTTGACCCCTGCATCCTCTACACAGACCTGCAGGGACAAGAGTGAACAGAAGGTTAGAAACCCCTGACAGGGTTTGAATTTTCCAGCCACAAGGCTGTTGTTGGTGAGTGCCGTCAGTCAGACCCCACATTTCCCTTCCTACTTCTCACTCAGCATCAACTGTATATCTTCAAGCTGTGGCTGAGGCTCTCTAAAGCAGAATTCAGATACAGAAGATCTGATGCCAAACTCAGAAACACCCTTGAGGAGAAAATATTCCAGAGCTACACTCTCAGAATAGGGCACTACTTCTGCTGTGTTGCCATTTAGCAAACCAGAACAACAACTGGATAAAAGCCAGGAGTCAGCTGGTCATAAATGTTCTTTGTAATTTTAAATACTGTTTTGAGAAACTCAGAAATGTACAGTGGAAATCAGAATTATAAGAACTGGGTCCTGTTCCCCACAGCCATAGGCTGGTCATGGGCTCAGGCGGGTCAGGGATCCTCTCAGACCCTCAGTTCCACACCTATCTACTAGGAAAAGTGGCCTGGCCTGATGATGTGGTGGGGGTGGGGGTGGGGCACAGGGGGTGGGGTGCAGGTGCTCTGATGCTCAGAAGGCCAGCATGGGAGGTACCGTATGGACTGGTGCCCAGGATACCCTGGAAGTATCAGGTCACTTACGAGCTCTGAGAAGCCACGGACCACCTGCCTTCGCTTCAGGTTGGTCTCTCCATCCAGGTTGGCAGTCTCGATGTGGCACAGTCCATCCGGGTCACTAGAGGAGAGCAGCAGAATGTCCGCAGGGATGATCTCATTGCAGCGGAGACGCACAAAATCTCCCACTCGGATTTCTTTCCAGAATCGATTCACATACTGCTTCTCCTCCCTGGTAAAGAAACTGCCATTAACAAGACTGGCAGGAGGTTGATCATACCTGAATCTGTGTGATGGGCACATGCAGCTCATTTAACAAATATTTCTATTTTCCAGTATGTTAAAAATTTCCATAATAAAAAGTATTTAAAAAGGATATTCATAAAGGCCACATATACTATGACTCCATTTATATGAAACATTCAGTATATGTGCTGCCAAAGCGAGCACTATATGAAACATTCAGAATAGGCAAATCCATGGACATAGAAGGTAGATTAGTGGTTGCCAGTGACAAGGAGGAAGGGAAATGGGGAGAAACTGTTTATTGGGTACAGGTTTCCATTTGATTAAAACGTTCTGGGACTAGGTAGTGGTGCCTCTCCTTGCGTGAGCTCCCAGAGAATCTGAATTCAGGCATCAGGTCCAGATCTCAAGGTGGACCAAGTCAGTCGCATTTATAGGACTTCTGAACTTTGAGAGAAGTATTGAGAGTTTTACACATTTATTTAATTCCACACTGTGGATTTGAGGAAACCCAAGGCAAACTTCCAGAAGCTCCTAGCCATCAGCTGCCCCAGATGGGAAGAGAGAAGTATCCCCTTCCATTTTAAGCCTCTGTTTTCTTGTTCTTCTAATTCAAGATCCACCAAGCCAATTATGTACAAAGCACAGTTTGGCCACCATAAGACCAACAAAGATAAATTAGGTATAGCTCTGTACTCAAAAATAATGCAAGGCAAGACCAAACCACAGGATAGCAACCCTTGGAGATTGTATAATCAAGCCCCCAATGTGAGCAAATTATTCTTCCTGGGCCAACGTAATGCTCCCTACAAGGCCAGGGTGTTCCTCAAGACTGCTTCAACAGCTGTGATAGAGTCCCATCAGCCTCCAGCTCGAGGTCAGCTGGCCCTGAGATAAGGTGCAGAATTGTCACTCAATCACCTGAGCCTCCTGCTGGCTCCATGTCAGTCTGACCTCTTCCCTGTGGACAGATAGCCTTGATGTGTGATAGATGAAACAACATTTAAAAATGTTCCCATTTTCTTTTAAAGGTCAAACCTTGACTTTATGATCATTGCAAGCATTAGCTCCCTCGTCTCTCTTCCTTATCATGACCAGTTGCTGAGTCCCCACAGAAAGTACAGAGAAATCCGAAAGAGCCCATCCTCTTCCAGAAGAAAGTTTCCAAAAGCTAAGTCACCATTTAGTCACTGAGGAGGGCAGCATGCACTCTGAGAGTGAGGTGGACAGGCTTTGTTGTGACGGGAGTTGCCAGGAGACCAGTGGTCCCAGACTTTCCCTGGGACAGGCACAGGACGGTGATGACAAGGAGAGGAGCAGAACTGTCTGTGTTCAGTTTATCTTAACTACATTCCATTTATAGAACTCATCGAACATAAAGTCAGTTTCCTTCTGCCTTGGAATCTTAAAACATTAGCTTGCCCATTCCATCAGAGCACTGTTTTTAAAAAAGAAACTTACTTTGGTGGAGGCCTTGAGCCTCAAAAGAGATTCCCCCACGGCACCCCTTGTAGCCCCCAGTGTGCCTGCAGACTGCAAGCACTGGGTCAGGAGATCTCTGCTGACAGTCCTGGTGAGAGGACCCACGTGAGCCATGGGGAGCAAAGGAAGAAGGAGCAGAGCGGCTCCAGGATGCCTGAAAGAGTGCTGGCTTCTGTGAAAAGGCCCTGCAGGTCACAGGAATTCCTGCAGCAGGCTGGGTCCTTGAAAACCCAAACCTGGGAGTTATTTGTGGAAGAAGAGCAGCAGGATAGAACCCCTTCGACACCTCAACAGATCAAAGATTTCCCCACCAAAGCCCTGCACTCCCATCGACGATTTCCAGCTGGAGCACCCGAGCTGAGTGTGGACCCTACACCAACCTCTGCAACGTCCCTGCCTACTTCTCTCTTTTTTTATCATATAATATTATATATTAAATATATCATATATACTTTACATATGCTATATTATATATTCACATATGTATGTATATATAATATATATTACATATGACACACACATTATATATGAGTAGCCCTTTTTCTCATGAGGAGGGTATAACACTTATTTTTTCCCAGCAACTGTATTTGGACATAGGGTCTTAAGTTGGAAATGAGGTCACAGGGTGTGGTGCTAATCCAGTATGACTGATGTCCTTATAAGAAGAAGAGACACCAGGGATGTATGCACACAGAGGAAAGACCATGTGTGGTCACAGAGAGAAGGCGACCATCTGCAAGCCAAAGAGAAAGGCCTCAAGAGAAACCAATCCTGCCAACACCTTGATCTTGGACTTCCAGACTCCAAAACTGAGAGACAATCGACTTGCTTAAGCTACTTGGTCTGTAGTGCTTTGTTATGGCTGCCTGAGCAGACGAACACCTAGTAACCGCAATTCCCATGACTCCTGCTAGAAGGACTGGCTCCCAGGCTGCCGTGACAGAGAAAGAGAGGCAGCAGAAGAAGCAATTAGTGGAGGGCATTGCGCCAGGCGATTTACCCACAGGCATGTGTCCCACGCTCCCTCACAGATCTGTGCACGGGACAACACTGCAGAGAAGACAGAAATAAATCTCTCTGACACAATGCTATGTAACACTAGCCTCCTAGTAACAGGTAAACAATTCAGAACTGCCTTCTATTTCCTCGGGCCAGTGTGGACACAGTTCAGGGTGGGCAGGATGTGTGACCCTCTTCTCCTTGGCAAAAATCTCAGGATTTTCACACTGCCCCATGGCCTCCCTGCCAACTCTAACCCCAACCAGGCAGAGGCCTGCCTCCTCCAGGAACCTAGGACTCTCCTGAGACACACAGCTTGTGTTTTCTTACAGTGGCAAGGTTTGAAGTCACCACGTCCTCAATACTCTGGATTCCTTCACAGCAATTAGGAAGTAGCACTATTTAGCTTGCCACGCAATATTCCTCCTACGGGCAGGTGCCGGCCACCCCATGTGGAAGGAGGATTCTGAGACGGCCCCAAGATCCCCAGCTCAGTCCTGGTGTACACACCACCGTCAGCCCCCCTGAGTGAGGTAGGGACTGTGAATGTGGTGGCAGTCACTCCTGCTGACATAACTAGGGTGACCAAGCAGTAGACTATGAGCCAATCAACAGAGAGACCATCTGAGTGGGCCTGACAGAGCCACAGGAGTCCCATAAATCTGGGCCTCAGGCCACAGGCAGGAAGTCAAACGCTGGGAGTGGCCACACGGCCAGAGCTGAGAGCATGGGGTCTCATAACTCCTGGAGCTGAATTACACCAAGAACCTAAAAGAACCTGGAAGAGGACCCAAGCCTCAGACAAGACCACAGCCCCAGCCAACACCTCAACTGTAGCCTGGTGAGACCTTAGGCAGAGGACCCAGCCAACCCATGCCTGGACTCCTGACACCCAGAAACTAAGTTAATACATCTGCATTCTTTTTTTGACAAACAAAATCCTATTAGTTTCAGGTGTACATCATGGTGATTCAATATCTTTATACAATACAAAATGATCCCCATGATAAGTGTAATTACCATCTGTCACCATAGAAAGTTATTACAATATTATTGACTATATTCCCTATGCTATACATTACATCCCCGTGACCTATTTGTTTTGTAACAGGAAGTTTGTACCTCTTAATCTCCTTCACAGATTTCGCACTGCCACCCAACCCCACCCCACTCCGGTAACCAACAGTTGATTCTCTGTAACTATGAATCGGTTTCTGTTTTGTTTTGTTTGTTCATTTGTTTTGTTTTTTAGATTCCACATATTTAGTGAGATCACACAGTATTTGTCTTTCTCGGACTTATTCACTTAGCATAATACCCTCTCGGTACATCCATATTGTTGCAACATTGTTTTTAGTTGCTGAGTTTGCAGGGATTTGTTGCAGAGCAATAAAAAATTAATATGCACCATTCCAGGCAGCTCAATCTTCTACAGTGTGTAACAAACTAAAGATTCTACAGGCAGTTACCGGCAGTTTTATAATCTGCATACTTAAGGAAAAACTACCTCACAAGAAAAGAATGTAGAGCAAGACCGGTTAAAATCCAAACGCCCACAAAGTGGAAGCCCATCAGAGGGTATGAATAACATATTAAAATGAAGGGAAACCCTGGGGCTCCTGGGTGGCTCAGCTGGTTGAGCACCTGACTCTTGATTTTGGCTCAGGTCATAATCTTGGTCCTCAGAGATACTAAGCCCCATACTATCAGGCTCTGTGCTCAGCAGGGAGTCTGCTTGAGATTTTTCTCTCTCCTTCTGCCCCTCCCCCTGCTCTCTTGTACTCTCTCTCTAAAATAAATAAATAAAATCTTTAAAATGGGGGGGTGGCGCCTGGGTGGCTCAGTTGGTTAAGCGACTGCCTTCGGCTCAGGTCATGATCCTGGAGTCCCTGGATCGACTCCCGCATCTGGCTCCCTGCTCGGCGGGGAGTCTGCTTCTCCCTCTGACCCTCCCCCGTCTCATGTGTTCTCTCTCATTCTCTCTCTCTCAAATAAATAAATAAAATCTTAAAAATAAAATAAAATAAAATGGGGGGAAACCCTGAAAATGTGCAGTCTTGAAATAGTGGTTATGTTATAAATAATTACAAACGTGGTGCCTGATTGCTCCACAGGAATGACAACTGGCTCTTCCAATTAGTTGCAAATCTCTGCTAATTCCTGAAAGATCTCAACTCCTCAGAGTGTTGAACCAAGATTTCAAAGGTCATGAATGAAAAAACTGTGGTTCTTTTGAAATGTGGGCAAAAAAAGGGGAGGGTAGAGTGATAAAGATGTCTTATATTTATATTTAAAAGAACCATGTATGAAGTCATAGGCAAAAATGAGTCTTTTCTTAAAAAGCCCTCACACTGTTTTTTTTTTCTGCACCAACCACCTCACTTTGGGGCCTGCTCTTTCCTCAGCTACATAGTGAGAACGTTAAATAGATGATTTTGAAAATCTGTTCTGAGGCTAATGTGAGCCTTCTGAGATTAATAGATTTCCTCTTCTGGGAAAATCTATTACTAACATTTTATAATTAGTCATGCTGAGCTTTGCAGTTCTCATCTGAGCCTTTTTTTCAAAACAACACAATGCAGGGGTGAAAGAATAAGGAAACATGAGGATGATGAGTGACCAATTTTATTTGAAGACAAGCAGTAAATAAAATTTAAAGATCCCTTAATTCATCATTTTGGTTATTTAATATTTAGGCTGAGTTAAACTATTTATTTGTACTAGTTATGTTTTTAAGTTTCCTTAGTAAACAAGTCCCTAAGAGGAGATAGCGGACTTACAGAATTTACAGGAATTACTTTTAAGTAGTTGAAAGCATGTTTTCCCTGGAGATCACTGTTACTTTCACGTAGCTCTTCTTCATGAATACAGGGTTCAAGATATACTGCTCTGAAATGTCTTGCTAATGTTTTATTTTTTGAAAGGCATCAGAATCTTCACCCGTTGCGGCCTCACTGACCCCTGATCCCTCCAGTGTTTTGGTGTCTCTGCCATGGTTCAGGGTTTTCAACAATGTATTTGTAAATCTCTCCAATGTAGTGAAGGTGGATCTATTTCATAAAACCAAACTTAGATAAAGTTAAGAAAAAAAGGCATTGGCAGAAAATGAGGGAATCATACTTTCATCTTTAATGCGCTGTTTTCCCGTAGATTTGCATTTAGATTATTGGCTATAATTTTCCCTAACAGTAAAGGAGCATTTTTTTTTTTTTAAGGTGACAACAGATTCCGAATTTGCCACAACCAGTCAACATCCCTGGTGACCCACTGCCACTCCTCGTACAAGGATGGTCACAACAATAATTGGATCGTCACTGTCCCTGATCTCCAGCCTGGTCTCTGAATTCCTGAAGGAACTCATTCTGTTTTTAAGAGTCTTCCCGGGCTGCAGAGAGAGGGAAACTCATTTCTGATTCCACACACAAGTTACTCCTCTAGTGTAATATTACATGATCATTCAAGCTCTGTGACACTGTGACACTGTAATTAACAAAGAGTAGCAGCGGGTGTTTGCAGGACCACGCTGCCCCAAAACACGGCAAGCCACATGCCTGCAGCTGCCCCCTGCCGGCTTCCAGGGCATCTTACGGTTGGAGATGCTTGCCTCTTCTATTTTTTGGTATTTGAGGAGATGAATGAAAAGTTCAAAATGCCTGTAACATGCAAACACATTCAATTTTCTTACCCTTACATTATCTAACAACTTTCAATGGCCATATTTTATTGTATACTTTCCTATGTTGTAAAAATGTCAGCTTTAATTCAATGGCAAATTATTTTCACAACTACACATGGGAACCCCACTCCTGCCCTCCCACCATTCACCACACCCACACCCTGCTTGTGTGCTGGAATGGGGGCGCACAGGGTAACAGAGGCACATCTCACTTGCCTCCCTTGCTTTCTCCCCTCCTTTAAAAGTGTCTCTTCTAATAAGACCAATCAACGAAGGAGTATCTTGGATGGGGATGAGTAAGAAAGAGAGGAAGAGAAAGAAGAGATGCAGGGTTGGGATTTTTTTTAAGGTTTGAGCACTACAATTTTTAAGTACAATTTAATGCTGAAAGGAAGAACACTTGTTTTGATTAGGTAATTGGGGACTGATTCCTAGAAGAGGGGACATCTGAATTTAGATCCTAAAGGATGAAAAGAATCTTTTCTTTTTTTAATTTTTTAAAAATATTTTATTTATTTGAGAGAGGGAAAGAGAGAGCACGAGTTGGAGGGATAGGCAGAAGGACAAGCAGACACCTTGCTGAGCGCAGAGCCTGCCATGGGGCTGGCAGTGGGGTTGGAGTTGGGGCTGGAGACAGGGCTCGATCCCAGGACCCTGAGATCATGACCTGAGCCTAAGTCAGACACAAAGTAAATCAGTAAGAGAAATACAATTATCATATGATTTCACTCATATGTGGAATTTAAAAAACAAAACAGAAGATCATAGGAGAAGGAAGGAAAAATAAAACAAGACAAAATCAAAGAGGGAGACAAATCATAAGGGACTCTTAATCATAGGAAACAGAGTTGCTGGAGGGGAGGGGGTGAGGGGATGGGATAACTCGGTGATGGGCATTATGGAGGGCACATGATATGATGAGCACTGGATATTATAGAAGACTGATGAATCACTGAACTCTACCTCTGAAACTAATAATACACTGTATGTTAATTAATTGAATTTAAATAAATAAATAAATAAATAAATAAATAAATACATGGGCCTGTGAGTATCCACATTCTCCAGCCCCAGTGGCTGGAATGTGGGTGCCACTGACCTTACCCAGGAGTGGGTCCACTGTGGGAAGGAACAGAGTCCAATTGTGATCTCTTCAAGGTGCTGATGGGGTATGTGGGTTGGGCTTGTAGGAGATGCCCACAGCTTTGAAGACAAAGGCAAATAAAGATAGGAATTTGGAGCTCATGGCATGGAGGTGATGAGTCCCCTACTGTGGATGCCATCACTCAGATTACCAGAGATATCACCTTCTATTATCTTTTCTTTCCCTTCACCTTCTATTATCTTCATAGAAGGAAACAGTGATGAGGGCTAAAATTGGACTAGGGGACCATGAAGGGGAGGTCAGTGATGAGGTAGGGAGCCAGCAGGGGTAGCTGGGCAGGAGTCCAGAGTGCCATGCCTTCCACTGCCATATTTTCATTTATTTTTTTGAAAAGGCAACTTTTATGGCACAAACCTGAAATGGCACCCACTAAGATCAAAGGTCACCTTTCAAACATTCCTGGTATTTTGTCTCCCTTCAGACCTGTTCACCACTGAAGCACATTTCAAGTCTTTCAGCCAACACCAGCTGGAGGTCTAGACACCAAACTCTGTCAGTATTGAGACATCATTATCTTAATAATAACAACAAAAGAACAATAAACACAGCTTCCCTCCACACCACTCATTATGAACTAGGCAATGTGCAGAGCATTTTATATCCTTTATCTCAGTGAGTCTTCACACAATCCTAACATTATATTCCCATTTACAGACATAGAAATAGAGGTGGAATGACCTGCCCAAAGTCACAAGCCAGGAAGACACACTAAGAACCAAATCTGTCTGACTCCAGGAACCATGAAGCCTTCCAGCCATCTGGTTTTGAAAGCACATCTGATCTGGTGGCTTAAAGGAGGAACAACTAAAACTCCTAAAGGAGTTGTCTGGTGACAACTTTGCAAAATTCCAAACCAAAAACTCTGTATTTTTTCCTTTTAAATTATGCAGCCCAGAGACCGATGTGGTCTGAAAATAAAATATTGCTATGCCTGAATAAGGGTGGAAAGGCAGACAGTTGCAGACCTATGCAGTGTTTGACACAGACACAGAATAACAAATCTCAGTCCATTTGCCTAAACTCCTGCCTATTTGCAAACGACCAGAGCAGCCACGTCCAAGGTTAGAAGTCACCAAAATGTGGTCTCTGCTACAAACTGGGAAGTGTGCCCTAAATGGGCCTTGGCAGATTGAGAAATGAGCTCATCCCTAACTGAGACCACCTGTGGCCAAGAGCCTCTGAGCTTGGGCAACCTGAAGGACACCACCCACCTTAGGCCTCTGACTCTGGGGAGCCCCACTCTGGGACTGAAGGGCAGTTGGTGGGTTTTCACTGAGGCTGGAGAATGGCTTTTTCTCATGGCTTCGGAATGACCTGGCAGCTTCGACAAGTGTTCCCAGCTTGGGTCGGGCACACGTGGCACTGTGGGAGACAAGGCTATGGACCAAACTGCTCATGTTCAAATATAGCAGCTCCCCTACCACGGGCATCTTACAGGTCACTTCTGTGCAAAGCTGCCCCACCCTTTCTTGAAAAATGCCTCCCCCAGAGAATATTTACAAACAATTCTACGCAGCTGGCTCTGGAATCATCAATAATGACTGATGATGCCTCACATCTGGCCAGTGCTCCCACTGAGGGTTGAAGCCCCAGCACAGGCACTTTCTTGCCAAGTTAATGACTCACCTTCTATTAAGAGGAGCAAGGGAAGGAGAGGGCTTAGGGCTCAGGAGCCTGAACTTCAGCACCTCAAGTGCCTGGTCTATAAATGTGGGTCTGTCTTCCCACAGAAACTGTTCATACCTAACCCCCAGCAGCCTTCATTCTGGTCCCACAGGCTTCCCGCTCTCCAGGTGGACATCAGACTGTCCCCAAGGAACTCCCAATTGAGCATGGCCGCAGTCTCTATTTTGACATCACTTTCCATTTTCTTTTTTGTGCATGATTTTTCCCCACTATTATTTTTGAAGCAAGTGTTTCATTTTGACTAATAAAATCAGAAATACTACAAATGAACAAGTTATACTTACATTTAATTTGTGGTTTGGACTTAAAGCGAGAGCTGTTATTTTGTTTTCTTAACTTAGAAAGAGGGTGTAATTATTCATAGCAGTTAAGTGAAATAGAGCACCCAGATGAGTAGAGTCATATTGAAAATAAGATTACATGCTGAGCACCATTCTATACTATTTCATTGGCACAGAGCAATTAATCCCTGTAAAAAGAAAGTTCTTTTCCAAACATCAAATTGATTCTGGCCTGTCAGCTTGTCACATTTCCTGTTGATAAAACATCCCATGGAGGAGACAGGCATGTTGCAACTAAAGTTGTGTTTCATTTACTAAACCAACAAAAACAGAATTGGTAGAAATTTCTGGATGCTTTGTGTCTTACAGACAAGAGAGGTGAATGCATCGTCTTCTCCTCTCGAAAAGTTCAAGGTTGAGCTAGGTTCAAAGGTAAAGTATCTTAAAAACAGAACACGTTTTTAAGAAAAAGGGAAGACCACGGAACGAACCTAACATGCCAACCAACTAGGCTGAGGCCTCCCCAGCCTGGGCAGGCTTCTTTAGAACTCCTGGGGCCCAGGAAAGGGAGAGCTGCACAACACATTTTAAGCAAACAGAATGAAGGAGAAACCAGGATGCAGTGAGACAAGCCCTAAATGGGAGGTTCATGGCAAGTGGTCCAAGAACCTCGTGGAATAATCATCAGTGCCAAGGCCTGATGCCTTGGGGATAAGAAAATCCTTCATGGAATTTATTTTTCATATTGTGAACAAATGAAGGCGTGTGTGCAGAGCACAGACAGAGAGACAGAGAAAAGGAAAATTCTCACAGCACTCTAAAAAGATCCACTGAGACTCTAAAATTATCCCAAATTTAATAAACCCTCATTACACAACAGGCAGAAGTAGACAGCCCAGAATGAGAGACAGCGGCTTTCAGGCAGTGGTTCTCAACCTCAGCACAAATGGTATTTGGGCCAGATGATGCTTTATCACAGAGGGCTGGCCATCTTGCTTTGCAGCATCCCTGGCCTCCACCCAAGAAATGCCAGCAGTGCATCCCTCCCCACAAGCTGTAACAGACAAAAATGGCTCCAGACGTTGCCAAACGCCTCCTGGGGGACAAAATCATCCCAGGTTGAGAAGCACTGCTTCAAAGCACCTGGGACAAACATTCTGGAAAATGGATTATTAAGTAAACATTTACAGGACCAACATATTTTAAAAATCATATATGTGAGAACTCAGCACTAAATCAGAAATGGCAAAATCTGCCGCAGGAACTTGACCCAAATATGTTGCGCAACATCCAGAACGTGTCTTCTTTCTACCCTAAATTGAAACATCTGCTCCTCTGGTGAGACATGCTAATGGCTTCTGAATTTAATACTAAAAGTCAGAGGCAGTGAGAGAAGATACTTCGGAGTGATTTTTCTGCAGTGAATCTTGTGATAGCAAAATTACCAAAAGTACGGTAGTTTAACCCAAATGCATGAAATGTATTTTCTGAAATACTTGTTATTCCAGATGTCTCCTAAAAGCTACATGTATAGTAAGAAATGCTCCACATATGTGTAGAGGCACATGTATGCATGGAGGAGACTGCTCAAATGAGCCAAGATGAAGAAAAATATTGACCCCTCTGAGATAAAGTCAGGAAGTGCTGAAGGCTGTCCCGGCAGAACTCATATAACAAGGACCTCAGGCTTCTTCAGAACGAAGATGAGATAGATGCAGTTTCTCAGCCTACACTGTGCTATGCTGGGACCACACAATTATTTGCTACAATGCAACACTGCCTATCCAGAAGAAACAATTTTTCCCAGGAAATGTACCAGCTTGTGACAGCAAAATGATACCTTAAAACAAGATCACTCAGAAACCCCCTGGTGAGTTTCAACATAAAACTTTTTTTTTTTTTTTTGACAAATCATTTCTACTGCAGTTTTTTCTGAATTTTATGGGACATTCTCAAAACAGCTCCACAGACCATCAAGACCAGGGGATCAGATTTGTCATGTAATAAACACTTTGGGGACACTTTGAGTTGTCAAGGTAATTTCTTCTACATTAATTCACTTGTTGGTATGATATTCTCACAAAATGGGCAGAAGTAATATGATACACATTTTTGCAGGCAATGCCCTAAAGCTGGGAGAGGTCCAGTGTTTTTTAGTAATTTTTCCTAAAAGGCTGCAATAATTCACATTTCTCCACTGGTATCTAAGAGTACCAGCCCCCTTATTTCTGCAAGCAATAGCTGTTTCTTTCTCTCTTCAAAACCTCCCTGCCAGTTTGATAGGCAGGACAGGACACTTTACCTTTATATCTGCATCTCCCTTACTCGCAGGCCAACTGACTTGTTCTTCTGGGAATTAAGGCTTATGTTCCCCCTCATTTTCTCCCATTGTATTTTTTGCTTCCTTCTTGACAACTTCATTTGTGAGAACTTTCATATTAAAAATATTAATCTCCTTTCTTCAGCCTTGAAAATATTTTTCCTCTAAAGAATTACGGTTTTATAATGTTTATTTGTGGTATATTTTGTCATATAACAGTTAAGATTTTTATTTAGTTAAATATGCCTGACCCTTCTAGGCCTGGCTAAGGAAGTCTCCTGTGCCCCTGGACTGTACATGTAGCCTCCTTATTTTTCTGGGGGGGAGGGGAAGAGTACAGAGTTCTCTTCATATTTAAATGTTCAAACCAACTGATACTCATTTTTATATAAGGCACAACCAAAGGGTCCAATGCTTTTTCCTCCACATAGCCAATTGTATAAACACTATTTATTAAATAAACCTTTTCCCAAAGAACTGAAATACCTACCCTAAAATTCTCACATACAATATCATTTATTGGAGGTTTATCTACGATGTTCAAGCAATCAGCTTGTCATTTTTCATGTCCACACTGTGGTATTACTGGTTTGACTGCACAGTGTATCAGATCAGCTCCAGCACTGGGTGCCCCCCTCTGGGGGAAAGAAGCCCCAGGGCAGCCGGCCCAGCACGTGGCGTGACTGCTGGATGGGTTCCTGCCCTTACTCAGCAGGGCACCTGTGAGTCATGGACACCTTATGCTGCAGCCCTAGTTCCACTACCTGGAACAAAGTCCTTCCTTCATCTCTTAAAACATGTCTTGGCTATCCTGGAGCATTATATACTTTTAAGGCCATTTGATTCAATTCCAAGAGAACCTTCTAGGCAGAATCGCACCACACACCACACACAGGCATACTCTCCTTGGGAGAAACTGGGATTATGACAGCACTCAATCTCCCACCCAGGGCCACGGGAAGCTTTCATCGCCTAGTGCTTGCTGACATCCTTTAGAAAGGTACCACACTTTTCTTCAGGAGGGGTTTGAGCCTTTCTTTTTAAATTTATTCCGAGGCATTTTACAGTTTTTGTTCCAGTTTTCACTAGCTGATCTTCCCCACTTCCCTTCTTGGGTGTGCTCAATGTCTTCAATGACTGTGAGCAGTTCTTCTTTGTGTGGCCACAAGTCTCCTTGCCCCTCCCCGGCCCCTCCCACTGCCCCACTGGATTTCTCTTGTTCAAACCATCTTCCTCTCCCTGGCGGCCAGGCCCCTTTGGTGGAATGGTTACTATTCTTGGTTAGCGCACCTGGGTTCTGCTCCGCTTTCTAAAGTGAGGGCACGTGCCCTCCTCTGGAAGGTGAAGTAGCTCCCCAGCTGAGTGGGGAGCACTAGCCTTCACCCAGCCCTCCCTGGCAGTCTCTTCCAGCCCCAGGAGCAAGAAAGATACCAGAGACCAGAGCATCTGGTTACCCTTGCTTGCACTGACACTCACCTTCCCCACTGAAGGGAAAAGACTTCTGCAGGCCCAGGCGTTTTCCAAGATGCTCTGTTTTGTGGGACCCACCTCAGGGCTCTCTGATGGTGTTCCCCTGTGCCTGCAGTCCATAGTGGGGAGGCTGCACCAGTGCTTGCTTCCCACGGACCCAGATGGACCCAAGACTGCTCTACATGCAAGGAGACCTAGGCCCCAGGGGCCACCCTGCTCAGGCATATGAGGTTGGAGGGAGAAAGGGTTTGTATGCAGGCCACCATTTCCCCAGAGTCCCCTGCTTCCTCTGAATCAGAATTTGAAAGAGAAAAGGCTTCACTGATGACAAGACCCCTCCCTCTCATTTGATATTCTGAGGGGACTAAAAACCAGAGAAGCAGAGCAGTTTTCTTACTCAATGGGCATGGCAGACTGTGTCAGTGGAGCCCAAATTGTCTCTTACTGCACCACTCAGAATTCCTGAGGCTTATTGAACTACATTTACCTCCAGAGCAGTCCCTGACCAACACCACTCTGGGTTTCTCCCTACTATGCAAAATTAGGAATCATGCAAGCAACCTCTTCTCTATATTAAGCCTTTCTAAAAGAATCAGTACAATAACATTTCTCCAAAACATATTATAAATGTCCTTCAATTATGACAGACTACAAAGCATTGTCAGTGAAAGACCCCAAAATAAGCACTGCTCTTTTCAGAGATGTAGCTCCTGGAATAGAAGGAATATTAAAATATAGATCAAACTATGCTATGGTGACACAATTTCTTTTGAGGCCGTTTGTATGGTGACATAAGACACCTTTGGGATTCACAGTTTGAGAGCCAAATCTCAATGTACTCTAGTAGAGCAATAATGGCAACAGTCACCCAGGGAAACTGATTTCACCCAGTAATTTTCTGACAACGATCAACAGTGCTGGAATTCAGGAGGACTGGTGAGCTCTTTGTTCTCCTCCTTGAGTAAAAACATGCTGAGACTGGCCATGCTGACAGTCCCCCGTGTGCCATGCAAGCCAGACCCCACGATGGCCACTGCAGAGTCACTATTTCCATTCCATTTCTGCAGTGCCCCTGAGGTGGTGACATTCCCATTTTAAGTATGAAGATACTGAGGGTCAGAGGGGGTTAAGTCAGTGCCCCAAAGCTCTCAGGTAGAAGTCAGGAGACCTACTCCAAAACTCATGTAACCATTGCTTTCCAATTTTAGATTATTAGGGGAAAAAATGCTGAGAAATGGGAATTGCTAAACCGTACATGTTTTTGCCAGTCTTTATTTAGGAGAAAAAAAAAAAAAAAAAACACAGGAGCTCCTGGGTGGCTCAGTCAGTTAGGCATCTGACTCTTGATTTTGGCTCAGGTCATGATCTCAGGGTTGTGAGATCCAGCCCCGCATCTACTGGGCATGGTGCCTGCCTGGGATTCTCCCTCTCTCCCTCCGCCCCTCCCCCCACACTCCATGCCCCACCCCAACCCATCCCACTGGCTCGCACAAGCACGCTCACTCATGCTCTCTCTCTCTCTCAAAAAAAAAGACAACTCAATTTAGGAAGAAACAAAACAAAACATTACTCTTCTCTGGAAAATTGAGCAGGATACGACTGGTTACATACAAAGTGCCTTCTGTCAACTCACAAATATACAAAGACAAGAAGCATGCCCCTGTGAGGAACTGAATCAGCCAGGAGGTTCCCACCAATCAGCACAAAATCACTGCCCCATGAGGCAGATGACCGTCACACAGGTCCCTCACGGGGAAAGGCCTATGCCAACCTCTTACCTCTGGTCCAATTGTAAACATAGAATATTGACGACTTTGGGCCTTTGCTGCAGTCTACTGAGATGAGGAATAATAGACTTCCCTCAATCCTCCCTAGTGATTTGGGATTGAAAGAATTTGTGAATAAGAACAAAACCTCATTTTAATGTTTTTGGACTTCTCTTTAAGAATCCAAATGCCACTGAATTAGATTTATGATTTTGGCTTCAGCAATGTGTTATGACCCATATCACTCCTATTATTAGTAGTATGTATTTTCCTGAAGTGTACCAGAGATAGGTACTAGCACTAAAATTACTGCCTGAAAATATTTCTGTAGACATTTTATTCTTTAACCCTGGAGTAGTGTGTCATGAAATCCACGGAAAAATCTGACCTGTGAAAAGTTTGTTTTAGAGCCAATGAATATGGTCCCGGCACCAGTCTATCTTTCATCCACACTGCCATGGTTCTGTTATGACCCAGCATGCACACACACAGAGCAATGCCCAGCACCTGAAGCTCCCACAGCAGGATGCTGGCTAGGGAGTCTAAGAGATGCCTCTGTTGGTGCACAAACTCAGTGCCATCATCAGAGAGCAGTCATCCTCCTTCATAGTGTGGCATCTTTCCACAGGGGGTTGTAATGGATCCATCCACAGGTAACCCCATGGCCAAGCAGACATCCTGGGAATGGTCTGGACAGGTGTTCTCTGCCTGCAACCTGCCTGGTGTCCCCCTGGGATGGGCCAACTGGACTGCAAGACAACATGTCCCTGGGCAGAAGATAGGAGTAGCAGTAATTTGAACTTGCCTCTCCCTCTTTCAGCAGCTTTGGGAACTTTAGTAAGTTGGAAATGTTATTTTTCAAGAATTCAGAAAGCAGAAGCCTCTGTATACAGGACTCCTCAGTGGCGTGACAAAAGGTTCTGACCCCAGGCTCCACACTTTCTCCTACCTCCTCTTCCCCTCCCCCACTCTGTGGGCAAGGAGGGGCGCCTGAGGCCAGCACATGGTGGCTCCCTGCTCCCTCATCCCTGTCTTCCCTGGATGCCTTCCAGCGACTCTGCGCCCTTGAATTCAAGTCTATCTCTGACTTCTCTATTTTGTGCTACTTTTTTTTTTTTTCTTTTAAATCACAGACTCACTCCTGATGGAGATGGGATGCCTTCCAAAGGGTGGGCAAGTTTTCAGGCCCCCTCTAGTGGGGATGGCCCCAGAGGGGGCAGCCCACAGCTGCTGATCTTCCCCCTCCCCTGGGGCCAGGGCTGAGTCTGCTCCACTCTGAGACAGGGACACCTTAACAAGAGCCTGCTGTCCTGGGGGCAGGGGACAGAGACCACAGCACAGATCAGATGCATCACCCTGATCTCACCCTTGGCCAAGGTTCCACATCCTCCAGGGAAGTACATGGAATTAGGCTGAACCGGTGTCACACAGAGAGACCATGCTCGCCATAGTAGGAAGTTTTCTGACAACGCAGCTAAATATAAGACTTCTGTGACTATTACAAATGTAGTATTAGCTTTCTTCAAAACTTAACCCTTGCAAGGTTTGTCAAGGCAACAAATCTGGGATATGGACTTTGTTAACTGGCCAAGAAAGAACCTCATATGTCTCCCATCTGCCTTATCCCTTTAACATGTTGTTATAACCTCCTAGCACCTCTCATATCTGATACTCTTCTGGTGATGACAGTCCTGTCCTAGTTGGGAGAACTGGACTCTACAGTCAACTAAATCAAAGTATCTTGGAGGCAAATAAGTGTTCTTGAGGTGCTAAGCACAGCCTGTGTTTTGTGATTCAAGAGCCTGGATTTGAAGCTAGGGTGGCTCCCATCTCTGAGGCCAGTGCCCTAGGGTGAGAGTCACAGGGGCCCGCCCAGCTACCACTGCCCACTGTCCCCTGCTGCCAGGAGAGCTTCAATAGGCACCCCCGAAGGCCCAGGAAACACTGTCGTGCAGGTCATTTGTCACAGAAAAAGGGGCCAAGCCCCTACCTTCACATGGATGACAGAATGTACATGTGAAATCACAATGACTCTTGGAATGTGCCTGGTGGAGGAAGGGTCAAGATCACCTACCACAGCCTCTCTATGGACATCCTAGCAAATGACAAAGGACACATCAGAAGGCAGCACAAAACAACAAGAAGATTCAAATCGACAGGAGAAAAACCGGGCTCTTTCTGATTCTTTTCTCCTTCCTGCAAAGTGCCAGATTCCAATCTGGTGAAACAGCTTCCAGGTCTACTGCTATGTGGACTGGATGACACACAAACACTGAACAAAAAAACCAAACTCTCTCCAGATCATGGAAGCAAAAACCCGATTCTGTGGGAGCTGCCCGACCACTCTAGCCAGCCATGCCCTTCCCCCTCCTCAGAAATGCACACAGTGCCAGCAGTATGTGGACAAACCAGATAAAGTGACTCCACTTGGAGTCCCCAATAATGCAAACTAAGCCTCGTTTAGCGTGGAAAGGCCTGTCCTGCAGCCCACTCTGGAACGTGCCCTGAGGCTTCCCACCTGTCCTAATTAAATCCCCTTTATTTCAAACACCAATACTCACAGTCGTGATGTTAAGCATCTATTTCTTATTTCCTTGTTTTATTTCTCAGTTTTATTACCGGTATTTCAACAACACCAGAGACTGTGTTTTCACAGAGGTAAAATCCATGCATTCAATATATTCTTGGTATTTGAATAACTAGCTGACTACATACACTATCCTTATGTTGTGCCGGATTAGAGCTTCAGCCGCAGGCCAAGGGTTGGCAAGTCACTCTGGGTGAAGAGAAAATGTGTTTCCTTTTAGGTAACTAAGTTGAAGAAAACCCTTTGGATGACAGTGCACAGTGTCCCCAGGGAGATGGGGCTGTATCAGGGTATCCATCCCACGTGTGCTCACCCACATGCTGTCATGTACACCCTGGGATTTGAAGAAGCAGCTCCCCAGCCTCCCAAGGCAGGAGCCCAGGCATGGTGGATAGGGGTGTCTGGGTGCCCCTCAGCAGCACCTGGACACACAGCACAAGACAAGTGAGCTGAGAAGAGGAGTCCAGGGCAGAATCAGACCCCCAAGCTAAGCCTCTGACTTGGCACTTACAGTCTGCATAGCCAGTCATGTCTCTGAGCTTCAGCGTCCCCATCTGTAAAGTGAGGACAACAATTACTGTGACAGCATTGTGGGTGGTGGGGAGTGGGTGTGTTAATGTGGGTAAGGCAGCACTGAGCTCACTTCTGCACTCAGTCAAGGCTGCTGTGAATGCATCTCAGGTGCAAGCTTCTGGGGGAAGGTGCGACCACTCAGCCTTGAAATGCTGATTCTTATTCATGTCCCCGGCAGCCAACGTCTGGGTCTCCGTTTGCTCATTTGGGTAAAAATCCAAGTGGCATGGAATAGCGTGCTTTAAGGAAAAATACACACCCCAGCTCTATAAAGCACCCTGGCCCTGACACCACTGCAGCTCAGGCTTGCTGGGCCAGCGGTCCTTTCCCACCATGGAGCAGGAAGGGCGTCACCATCCACCTTGGGGAACCTCCCGCACAACCTCTGCACCCGAAGGGGTCTGCCAGAACACAAAAGCCACTGGAGCGGCAGATCTCCTATGAAAGGGATTCATCACTCTGATAACTGATCCAAGCTGGTGAGCAGCTAGCCACATGCCCTAGGCCAAAGGGAAGGATCTCATCTACATTTTCATGTCACCACAGGGAACAAGCACTCCACATGATGAGGGTATGTGGCCTAATTAGGTTCAGTACCACATAGAAAGCCATCTTTGTTCACCAGAGACTCTTTTTGAATTATTTTCCTGTTTCAAAGTCAGTAAAATGTTGCTTTGGGGCCAAGATGTTATTTGGGAACTCTCTGTCTGGATGCTTTTCTTCTTAGAACAGAACAGAAATTGGGCAAAGTGCACTGTGGAAACATTGGCATATGCCCATCCCCACAGTACAGACTGTGTTGTCTTAACATCACAAACAAAGAGTTGGGCTTTCCTCTTTGAAAACTGACATGAACATGCTGATGAATGTCAAGGCGGATCCTCTCAGTCCTGAGAACCTCTCTCCCTGCAACCTAGGGCTATGTGGACCAGGCCGTGGAGCCAGGTCAATAATATCAGGAACCTGTTTCCAAGGGCTGCTGTAACAGATTGCCACAAACTCAGTAGTTTAAAACCATACGAATTTACTATCTTGTAGTTCTGGAGGTCTGAATCTCAATATAGGTCTCACTGAGCTAAAATCAAAGTATCAGCAGGGCTGTGTCCTTTTTTGGAGATTCTAGGGGAGAATCTGTTTCCTTGTCTCCTCTAGTTTCTAAGAGGCCACCCACATCCCTTGGCTCATGGACTCTTCTTCCATCTTCAAAGCCAAGAGTGGAGGCCAAGTCTTCCCTACTGAGTTGCCATCTTTCTAGTTCTCGCTCTCATTCTTTCTTCTACCTTATGGACCTCTGTGATTACATTAGGCTCACCTAGAAAATTCAAAAGAATCTCCTTATTTTAAGGCTATGTGATTTTAGCCACTTAAATTCTACTTTGCCACACGTAACCTAAAATATTCACAGGTTCTGAGGATTAGATGATGGACCTATTTGGGGAGGTCATTATTTTGCCTGAAATAAATCATAAACCAAAATTTGGTGCATAGAGCTGCATTGTATATATGAGGAGAGTGTGGCTAATATTCAGTGGGGCATGCCATTTTAGGGATTTCACCCGGAACTCAGTTTCCACCTGGTGCCCACATGACCAAGGGAACTTTGTGAGGTGGGGTAATTCCTGATAAGACAAAGCCAAGGCTTGAGAATACATCTGCATCTGACCTCCTAGACACAGCAATCTCAGGGGTCTGAAGGGAAGCAAATCGTTAGTAAGAAAGTAGTAAGGTAGTGAAACTGTGGCCCATGCTTCTCCCTCGCTCCCAGTCTACCACGTTGCCTCCCCTGACACGTGAATTACACTTTACCACCTAGGCTCCTTTCTTTCATCCATTCATTTATCCAGTGTCTGTTGGTCCTCCAGGGCACATGCTAGGTGTTAAGGACATACCAGGTCCTGAGCAAGGTGGGCCTCCCAATGTCCTCTTCCATCTGGGCATCTGCTTTTGGGCCACAAGGACTATGTCTCTAGAACAATTTGCCCACTATCAAGGCTTCTTCCTGGAATCAAAATGAGCAGCCTGAATTTCTCTGTCTTTGTGAGTCCATATGAACCACGGTTTGGTCCCAGTGTAGCTGGCTTTATCCTCAGGCAGGTTAAATCCAGTCCCCATTCACAAATGTCTTTGTCATCAGCACCTGTTCCGTAAGGATATACATTCTTTTTTTTTTTTTTTTTAAGATTTTATTTATTTATTTGAGAGAGAGAATGAGAGAGAGAGAGAGAGCACATGAGAGCGGGGAGGGTCAGAGGGAGAAGCAGACTCCCTGCTGAGCAGGGAGCCCAATGTGGGACTCGATCCCTGGACTCCAGGATCATGACCTGAGCTGAAGGCAGTAGCTTAACCAACTGAGCCACCCAGGTGCCCAAGAATATACATTCTTAAAACTCCAAAGCAGGTTGCCATCCTGTTTGTACTGGCAAGACAGCTCACAGTGGACATGCCAGCAAGTGAACTGAATAGTGGATTCAGAAAACCTGGGACTGAAGCTCACTCAGTTTTGAGCACTCCAGGCAGTTCCCAAACCTCCATAGGCCTTGGCTTCTCTGAGTATAGAATGGGAGTAGCAGCTCTCCTCCCAGACTCAGGCATGCATGTACCTCTAATACCACCTACATGCTGCTGGTCTGTCTTCACAATGCTCAGTCCGCAAGACATGTGTGTGTGTGTGCATGTATGTGTGTGTATATCTATGTGTATGGGGTGTGTGTGTGCACACAGGCACATGCAATAGGTACACACAGATAAATACACATAAAGGATAATTGACAGAGAGCCATCAAAATAGAGCAGAAAGAACATGAAACCTAAAATAAACAGCAAGTGTTCAAGTTCATCTTTGCCATCCACTGTGCAAATGTGCCTGGACACACCATCCAACTTCTGTGAACGTGAACATTAAGTCATCTTATCTGTAAAATATGGCTAATGATGTAAAGCAAACTGCCTCTCAGAACTGTCCTTGAGAATCAAATCAGAATTTTCATAGCACACATTAGGTATTTGTTGAATATTTAATATTCAAATAAATAGTTCTTGAACAGTTGAATAAATAAATGTGAAATTTCTTCTAAAAGTATAAAATATTACAGAAATGTTAGGAATTTTAAGTATTGGCTTTTTAGATTTGTTTAAATTATAATACATCCCGGGTAGGTAGAAGGTCTTTGTTTGGAAAATAGAGAGGCAAGAATGGAGGAAAAGTAAAAACTCTCTTGAAATATAAGGCACACTGGGGCACCTGGGTGGCTCACCTGGTTAAGCATCCAACTTTTGATTTCAGCTCAGGTTCATGATCTCAGGGTCGTGAGATCGAGATCTGCCACAGGCTCAGCAGGGAGTCTGCTTGAGATTCTCTCCTTCTCCCTCTGCCCCTCCCCATCTCACACTTGCTCTGTCTCTCCCCCAATCCAAAATAAATAAATCTTAAAAAAAAAAAAAAAGAAAGAAAGAAATATAAGGTGTGTTGCTAGAACAGGATATCAATGGTGGTCCACAGGGATATTCTTAGAGAAGCCAGCCCCAACATCCACACGTGGGCCCATCTGAGCCTGCAGGGTCCCCACTCAATGACACTTTCCAAGCCTGTTTTTGGATGACTAGTTGAGTACCTCAGACCCACTCTGCAGAAGCAATCTCTCATGCCCAGCCATACACCGGCCTCGGAGCTAGGATCTCACAAGGGACTGGAACTATACTGCCCCCCAGGTGGCTTTAAGTTCATTCCACTGTGCCTAAGGGTCGTGATCCAGGAAAAGACACACCACCTTTATTAAAAGAAAATCCTTTTCATCATCAATTTTTCAGTGGTAGCATTTACCAAAAAACTCACCCACCCACTGCAGCACGCTTCGCATTTCTGTACTCTCTCTGAGTTGAAACAGTAATGAGATGGCTATTTATAGATTTTGATGAGGACCATAATGCATTAACATATAAGCCAGGTCCAGATAAAAATCAGTCTTATAGACCACAAATGTGGGTCATGTTTCTCTCTAGCACCTTCCTGGGCCCAAAGACTGAAGGGTTATGCTTCTCTTGCAGGGGCAGGACACAAGGAAATGTTAAATCCATAGGTAAAAAATGAAGGTTAGGCTATTTCCCTTCCCCAAACTCACCTAACTCTAGGGATTGCCCAACATTTCATAATTTGCTTCAGGAAAATAAGTTTCTACCTTTACTAAAAATAAAAGACAAAAAATAAAACCTATAATTCCCATAACTCCTAAACAGACCAGAGGAAAAGGTATTTTAGAATCAAAGATGGAAGGTACATCTGCTATTTATTTCAAATAATTTTGCCAAGAAGTTTACCTTACTTATGACAAGTGGCCTTCACTGCTTTGAGAACAAGCAATGAAAACTGCTGTACATGATTATTTCTATACAGAAGACTAAATGTCCTCTTGGCCATGCATCGAACAAGTGATTTTTCACTCATTCCATGGACTACACAAACCAGCTGCCCTAACACATTCTTTTCCTCCTCCCTACCATAAATGTTCCCTTTCCCCAAGCCATAACTCGTTCTTTCTCCAGGAATAACTAAAGGGCAGGCACCTATTTTTCTCAGCTGCATCTAAATTACAGTTCTGACCACAGCTGACACCTCAACACACCCATGTTTCCGTCAAATGGATGGGCCTCCACCACAGCTCAGAGTGTAGTTTTTTAGTAGGCAACAAAAGAGCAAAAGGGACGAGTTGAGAAGTTCTCAGGACTTTTAAAGAATGACTATAGTGAGTGTGAGACTAGCAAAACATCCTCCACTCACTTCTTCACTTAGTGGAATCTTTAAATTTTTCAAGAATGGGTTCCGATGCCTTCTTCTCTCAACCACCGAGTACCTCTGAATTCTTGAGGTGACCACATGCCGTTTCGGAGAACCTGCACCCCAAGCAGGTGGGCCAGGCAGCCAGGTAATAATGCCCTAGCCTGACTATGTGCCTTCTCACCCACTCCCCTGCCACCATGTGCACAGGGCCCCAGCTGGTCTTCAGGCCACCCATCCCTACACCCAGCCACAGCAGGCCTCCCAGAGATGCTCTGGTGGAAAGAATGAATGCTTTGGCAATTCTTGTGACAGTCAAGCATTCTTTGTTGGATGACAGTTTTAAATGAAATCCTAATTAACCAAATGTTTTTTAAAAGAAAAATGCATTTATTGGTACCAGTTGGGACTCTGAACTGACTTCCTCATGAATTTTGTAGCTGTCTTTGTACTGGAGGTGAAGGTCAAATCTGACCGATTTGAGGAAGACCACAGAAGAACATACTAGAAAGAAAAAAAGCCATAAGCTATCATCAAATAACATTTAAAGTTGAATATATTTACTTTTCAAATGTGCCAAATATATCAGCAGGCTGACAGATCACACCCCCTGGTTTAACTCTTTGTTCCCATGCTGTGCTACTTTAATAAGGCCCTTCATTCTGCAATTTGAAAATAACATTGCCATGAGTCACCCCTGGATATCAAGGCTCCTTCCTAGTTTTCAAGTTTGTTATCCTACTGTATTTGCTTTTTGTCAAGGTTTCACTATGGCCTTACTGTCTTGCCAGGCTTTTGGATTAAGTAGCTAGCCATAAGTTAACGGTTAAATGAACAACAAAGGATTATTTCAACACAATTGCTCAACAATTCTCATTAAAACATTCTCTCATTTGTGTCTTGTTTCTCAGGTGGGAAACATTTGTGTAAGTAACTACTGATTCCCAACTCGTGTTTTTTTGTTTTGTTTTTTTTTGCCAATATTGTTCCCCTACTGGATGACGAGCCTGGATCTATGTTATTTTTATGTCAAATATTGTCCATTCTTTGGAGAAACCTAGAGAAGCTTCTTGGATAAGGTAGGGTTTGGGTTTAGGATTAGAAGGTGGGGAAATTCACAAGTGCTAACATTAAAACAAGCTTTCCTGGACTTTGGGAAAGACCAAAGTAGAATGTGATGTGCTCACTGACTGGCCATGAGATGGGGATGTGTGGAGAGGCCAGATGCGGGCAATAAGGTCCTAACAGAAAAGGGGCCCCATTTTGGGGAGAACAGACATGATGGCTAAATGAGAGAGTCCCTATTGTATTCTCTGAGGCCTGGGCCCCGCAGTTTTCTGAGCATTGGGACGAACTGCATTCTGAGCAAGAGCACCCCTGGTGGCCAGGGATGGGATGTTATGAGGTGAAGAGGAGGAACCACCACCAGAAAGAGCCTAGCTGTGTAGGATGGTGCAACCCCTGAAAGAGGTCACGGTGGGGAAAGCTCCTCCTAGCATATAGGAGGAGGCCTATAATTCCCATATTTCCCAAACAGAGTCTAGGCATGAGCTGGGGGTGAGAGGTGAGTCATGAACCAAGGACATTCACTCCCCAAACCTTCAGGGATAATTCATTACTGCTTTGCAGAGTAATGGAGGACATGCATTTTACTCTGATTTTCTCTAAAGAATGGATTTTCTTACAAAATCAAAGACAAAGAAAAAAATCAAATGGAGCATCAAACTTTAATTTAAGAAACCCATCCACTTCCCCATAAATTTGCTAGAGCTAAAATAAACAAAGGGCACATTTACTTGATACAAGATTTTTTTTTTTTTTGTAAAGTCTATCTTCAATGTAGCACAAAATTAAATTCCTGCCTTACATGTTTCATTTGTATTCATTTCCCTCTTATTCTTGGGAAGACTTCCAAGTCAGTCATAGGGCCACAGATGTACAGTGTGCCTGAGAACCGTGTCCATCACCCAGGATATGCTAGGAAGGCAGTAAGACATTTCCACGAACACAGTGATCTAGTCTCCAGCAGTGCATTGTGATTTAAGCATGGGACTTGCTACTAAAAATTCCGAAACAGAATAAGAAAGGGACCAAAGACACTTAGCCCTCTCTCCCACAGCCTTCATTCTCAGTTCCACCTTTAGAGCGCTGCCACTGGAGAGTTTAGATCTGGGTTGGTCCCCAACAGGGAAGTGTCCTGTCCTGGAGTCACCAAGCTAAAGAGTCTAAGTACATCATGTCAATCTAGGATATGGATGATAAACTACCTGAACATAAGAAATTAATTATAAGAATTTTTTTCTGAAAAAACAGAATGTATTTTAGAGCCTAGTCTTAAAACTCAGGGTCATGAACCAAAGACTAAGGCTTGCTGGCAGTCTGTCCCATCACTGACGGCTAACTCCCAATGGTCCATGGCAGTGATGGGGAGTAAGAAGGAGGAGGCCAGAGCAGGAAAACCGTTCTCAAGCTCCTCATCTCCCACAAACCTTCTGATAAGATCTGCTGTCAAAAAGCCCCAGAGCCTAGTTTGAGTTTCCCTAATTTTGCTGTCCTTGGTCACACCTAATAGGATAGCTGTTATAGAAACAGTGGGGTTGCCGGGAAAGCAAGAGCATGGCAGAAGACTCAGGTGAGTTACAACTGGACGATCAGAGCCTGACACACCCACATGAATCTCTTAGAAGTCACAGCCACTCGTAGGCAGACCAATCCTCTTGCCTGCATATTTTATAGTTCCTTTAAATCTGAAGGTGTTTTAGGAAATGCGCATCAATGTATTTAATTGTTTTTAAATCAAATTTAATTTAATTCAAAATGTAGCAATGCCAACAGGGCTCTGAGCAGAAAGACTGCTTTGCAAAAGTTAAAAATACACCACGAGGGGCGCCTGGCTGACTCAGTCAGTAGAACTTGCAACTCTTGATCTTGGGGGTCAGGAGTTCAAGCCCCACGTAGGGCATAGAGCTTACTGAAAATAAATAAATAAATAAATAAATAAATAAATAAATAAATAAATAAATAAATAAATAAATAACATCATGAAAGGTAGCCAAAGAAAATAATAGCCAAACTGAACTCAGATTATGTGTCCAACAGGGCTTTACTTCATACCTGCCTGCAACAGGTACAAGATTAACAAGGCATGTTTCTGCCATCATTGGAAAACAGCAGGACTTAGGGGCATGAGCTGTCCAGGATCTGATATAAAAGTCTGCCACACAAAATACCACTCCTGGGATTCCAGTGGGCAATGACTGGGTGGTCAGTGAATCACCTTCAAAGCCAAAAAGGTGAGGTGCTACAAAGACCCAAGCACTATAAATTGTATTTAAAAGCTAAGTAGAGGACATATGATGGCCTCCCTTTGACCACAACCTTACAAATGCAGAGAAAAAGTAATGATGCCTGATCTGAGAGTCAGCCGAAGTCCTCTAGCTATATGACAACCATCGTGTGTTTTTAATGAGGTGGAGGAATTGTGTTATCCAGCAAGGGTCACAGATGACCTTGCAAGCATCTAAGCAGGAATTCTACTTTATTGGATTAATTACAGCCATTAAAACCCTTCAGCTACCAGGCAATGGGGTCCTTCAAAAATGGGTCCTAGATAGGTCCGTGTGGGTGGGTTACAGGAGACTGGGAAAAAGTCAGCATCAGAGGACAGTGCATGTACCCAGAAGGGAGCTGCCAGGATGTCACAGCCCGTGGTTCTTGCAGCCTGTTCACAGATACTGGAGTTGAGTGATTATGAGGAAGAAGAAGACCAGAAGCAAATTTTGGTGACTGGCCAGTTCTTGGCCACCAAGAGACTGATGGATTCCACTAGGATATAAGGCAGGGTTGGGAGAAGAAAGAAGAGGAAGAAACTAAGAGAAAGCAACAGGAGATGAGGAGGGAAGACTGAGAATAAAGTGTGGGGCATGCTGGAAGCCCTCCAACAGCCCCATGTGGAAACTACCCCTGAGGGTCTGCCCCCACTTTAAGCAGATGGAGACAGTGCATACTGCCATCTCCACTATTTTTCAAGTGTGTGTGGCAAGACCACACCTAAATGGAAAAGCAATCCAAAAAATTACAAGAAAGGTAATGAAAAAGCACCTTTGAGATCGTGGAAAGGAGAAGATTCAGGGGCGCGGAAACACCACACGCATCAGGAGTACAAAGACAGTGTGCACAGGTTCTCTGATGCACGGAGACTGAGCTCAGACCCAGCCCAGGTTCCAGGCTCTTCCTCAGTATGGCTGGACCACAGCTGGTCCCCACCAGCCACTGTGTGTCTGTCCATGCCTGGATGCACCCCAGTGCTCTCCACTCTACAAGACCTGTCCTGGAGGACAGGGGAAACTGAGGCATGTGGTTAGAGCTGCCAGCGGGCAGAGACCCACAGCCCTTGGCAGTGCACAGTGTCACACAGGAACTGCGCACAAGGATGGTTCTCACTCAGTACATATTTCAGCTTTCTCCCCACACGGCTCCTCTGAGATTGACCAAAGACGATAAGGAGACAGAGTGGAAGAACATTGTTAGCAAAGATTACAGCTATGGTCCCTGTTTGACATTGTATGAAACTGAAGCCTAGGAATTAGAACCAAAATGACTGAGCTTTAGTTTTGGACTTTTTGTGTTTTTTGTTGTTGTTGTTGTTGTTTTTTGTTTGTTTGTTTTTCTTGATTTTTTTTATTCTTATGTTAATCCCCATACATTACATCATTAGTTTTAGATGAAGTGTTCCATGATTCATTGTTTGTGCATAACACCCAGTGCTCCATGCAGAATGTGCCCTCCTCAATACCCACCACCAGGCTAACCCATCCTCCCACCCCCCTCCCCCTCTAGAACCCTCAGTTTGTTTTTCAGAGTCCATCGTCTCTCATGGTCCGTCTACCCCTCTGATTTCCCCCCCTTCATTCTTCCCCTCCTGCTACCTCCTTCTTCTTCTTCTTCTTCTTTTTTTTCCTTAGTTGTTGTTGTTTTTTAAGTTTCCTTAGTTTCTGACTACTCTCTGGTGAAGAACATGGTATCAATCACACTTAAAAAATAACAAGTCAGGGGCGCCTGGGTGGCTCAGTTGGTTAAGCGACTGCTTTCGGCTCAGGTCATGATCCTGGAGTCCCGGGATCGAGTCCCGCATCGGGCTCCCTGCTCAGCAGGGGGTCTGCTTCTCCCTCTGACCCTCCTCCCTCTCATGCTCTCTGTCTCTCATTCTCTCTGTCTCAAATAAATAAATAAAATCTTTAAAAAAAATAACAAGTCAGGAAACAGGAACCTCACTCAGATTCTTACAGCGTTTAATGTATGGTGATTAACATAACAATAAAAAATTAAAAAAAAAGAAATATTAAAAGAACACTTTTGTAGCTTGGATATCATACCCTGTACTGAATACAAAGCTCTATTTGTTTCTGCTTTGTAATGTAGAGTGTTATGTTCTACCCGTTGCTACACAATCACTTTGAGGAAACATTACTACAAAAATAAATAAGTTTCTTTTTTCATTCAAAGCGGGGGAAAACAACAAGGACGCCCGAAGCACATCCACAAACCTCTTCCAAGAACACTTGCATTTGTCCCTGGGCTGGCAAGAATGCTTTGCTGATGATATCAAAGCCCTTTAATTTATCTACGATCAACCTGACTTAAACGTAGGGGAAAAAATACTCATTTTGTTCCACTTTAAATTAAAACAAGCTATTTTTTGTTTTTTTGGTACTGGGCTGTCTTTATTTTTCTTTGAACACAGGGGAATACACTATTCTGAAACCTTGTACTATTATTCTCTCTTGACTATAGAAAGGCAGCAAAACACATGATTAATCTCTGAGTTGCATTTTTAGAGAAGATTTTTCGAGAAACTATAATTCCATTTTCAAAAATAACCGCAAATTCCCACTTCTGACCAAGATGGAATAAAGGTACAGGATTTGCCCTCCTCTGTGAAACAAGTAAGAAACTGGAACAAAATACATTTTTAAAAAATGGTTTTCCAACACTGGACCACAAGGACCGAAGGAGAGGGGAATAAACAAGGTGAGCCTCACACCTTCCCCACTATATTGTCTGGAGAAAGTTGCCGGGCTGCAGATGGGACAGGGAACAAGGTCTCTCTAAGTAGAGGGGATGGAGCTGAGGGTCCAGAGAAGCCAAGAAAGCTGCAGTTTGCAGGGCAGAGTGCCAGATAGGGGAGAGCTGCCCAGTTGTGATAACTGTAATCCATGTGTTCAAGAAGCTACACAAAAGATTAAAAAAAATAAAGACCCAAATCAAACTTCCAGAGTTGAAAACTACAAAGTCTGAGATTAAAAAAAAAACAAAAAACAACCCACTGGATGGGAAAATTGAGAGAGCACAATGGAGGGCAGCAGAGGGTCCCCCTTGAGTTCTCAGCTGAGACTTGATCAGTGCTGCATGTGAGGAAACTATCCAAGGCCAGGAAAGAGCCACCTGAAAAAAAAAAAAGCAAAGGGAAGATGGTTGGAGTTCACTGAGGTGCAGGAATAGTCCTCGCTGTCACTGGCCAGGGTAGAAAATCTCTGAACTCAAAGGACACCAGGCAGAGTAATCTGATGGGTATTATTCTCAGTAGTAGAAAGAAAATGAGCCATAGATGGAAGACTGCTCTGCTCCTGCCCCACGAAGGTTACATACAGGTAAGGCTCTACAAGACTAAATTGTTTCTAAGTAATTTTACCACATTGAGAACAAAACTCAAGAACATTTATAGGAATTAACATCCAAAATATATAAAGAACTCATAAAACTCAGTATCAAAAAAAAAAAAAAAAAAGAGCCTGATTTAAAAATGGGCAGAGGATCTGAAAAGACATTTTTTCAAAGAAGACATACAAATCACCAATAGACATGAAAAGATGCTCAGCATCACTAATCATCAGGTAAACAGAAATCAAAACCACAATGAGAGGGGCACCTGACTGGCTCAGTCTTGTGTGACTCTTGATCTCGGGGTTGTGAATTTAGAGCCTCATATTGAGTGTAGAGATTATTTAAATAAATAAAACTTAGAAAAAGAAAAACCCATGATGCAATATCACCTCACACCTGTCAGAATGGCCAGTATGAAAAAGACAATAAATAACAAGTGTTGGAGAGGATGTAGAGAAAAGAGAACGCACTGCTGATAAGAATATAAATTGGTATAGCCACTATGGAAAATAGTATGGAGGTTCTTCAAAAAGTTAAATATAGAACCACCATATAATCTAGGTATTTATGTGAAGAAAACAAAAACACTGGGGCACCTGGGTGGCTCAGTTGGTTAAGTGTCGGACTCTTGGTTTCGGCTCAGGTCAGGATCTCAGGGTGGTGAGATGGAGCCCCATGTCAGGCTCCATGCTCAGTGGGGAGTCTGCCTGAGATTCTCTCCCTCTGCCCCTCCCTCCTCTAAAATAAATAAATAAATCTTAAAAAAACAAAACAAAACAAAGGCACCAATTCCAAAAGATATATGCACCCCTATGGTCACTGCAGCATTAATTACAATAGCCAAGATGTGAAGGCAACCCAAATGCCCACTGATAGATGAATTTCCACCTAATACTATTCCATTTTATATATATATATATATATATATATATATATATATATATATATATATATATATATATATATGGACTATTACTCAGCCATAAAAAAATGAGATCTTGCCATTTGGGAGAACATGGATGAACCAAGAGGGCATTATGCTAAGTGAAATAAGTCAAACAGAGAAAGAAAAATACCGTAGATTTCACTTACAGGTGTAATCTAAAAAATAAAACAAACACAAAAGAAAACAGAAACTGATTCATAGATACAGAGAGAAGAGGGGTAGAGGAAATGACAAAATGGATAAAAGGGTTTTAAAGGTACAATCATCCAGTTAAATAAATAAGACGGGATGTAGTGTATAGCACAGGGACTACATTCACATAACAATTTTGTATAGTGTAGATGGTAATTAGACTTATTGTGGTGACCATTTCATAGTATACATATTCACTATGCTGTGTACCTGCAACTAATACAATATTATACATAAATTATTCCTCAATTAAAAAAAGAACATTTATAGGAACATAAAAATGTCCCACACCTTTAAATTCAAAACGCTCAACCTCTAATAAAAAATTACCAGGCATGCAAAGAAACTGGAAAATATAACCAATAATAAGGATACAAACCAATCAGTACAAACAGATCCAGAAATGACACAGATAAAATAAATAAGACATCAAGATAGTTGTGATAACTGTAATCCATGTGTTCAAGAAGCTACACAAAAGATTAAAAAATATAAAGACCCAAATCAAACTTCCAGAGTTGAAAACTACAAAGTCTGAGATAAAAAACCCACTGGATGGGATTAATGGCAGATTAGACATCAGAAAAGAAAAAAAAAAAAAATTAGGGAACTTGAACACACAGCAATAGAAACTATCTAAAATGAAACACAGATTAAAAAAAAAAAAGGATGGGGGGTTAGGGGTCGCCTGGGTGGCTCAGTTGGTTGAGCTTCTGACTCTTGATTTTGGCTCAGGTCATGATCTCAGGTCCTGGGATTGAGCTCAGTGCTCAGCGGGGAGTCTGCTTGAGATTTCTCTCTTTCCCTCTCCCTCTGCCCCTCCCCCCACATGAGTACGCTCACTCTCTCCCAAATAAATAAATCCTAAAAAAAAAAAAGATGGGTGGTTAGAATGAGAAGAGCATCAGTACGCTGTGGGACAACTTCTAGTAATCTAATGTACCTGTAAATAATGACCAAAAATTTCCAAATTTAATGAAAACTATACAGCACAGATTCAAAACACTCAATAAACCCCAAGCACAAGAAACGAGAAAAAAATGACACCCAGGCTCCTTCTTTTCAAACTGCTTAAAATCAATGACAGACCACAAAAACAAGAAAAGATTCATTAGCTCCACAAAAGCAAAGAAAAGAACGATAAACCTTTCATTGGAAACAATGAAGCAAAAGGACAATGAAGCAAAAGGACAGGGGAACAACACCTTTAAAGTACTGAAAGAAAAAACTGTCCATCTGTAACTATACACCTAGGGAAAATAAATTTTGAAAACAAAGGAGAAACGAAAACTTTTTCAGACTCAGAAAAATGAACAGAATTCATCCCAGGCAGACCTGTACTCTGGGAAAGTAAACGGAAACCCTTCCGGCAGATGGAAATCGTGCATAAGTAAGAAAGCCACGAGGGGCCCTAGAAACAGAGATGGTGCCTGGTGTCACTGATGACACCTTTGGGTCTGGAGTCCAAATCCTCATTTGCCCTTTTCTTCAGCACTATCCATGCTGACTGGGGCCTTGTTGTCTTGTGTTTCTTTAAAGTTGCTCTGGAAAATACATGTTTCCTTGGGATCCCTGTAGGTTTCCACAGTCCTAAAGCTGGGCAGATGGGAGTCAGTTAACTTCTAAAGATAAATGAATGAGCCTTTTTACATTTAAATGAGGCTACTTTGGATTTCCCGTGGAACTATCAGTGATTTGGGAACTCATTTTGTATATAAAAAGAGAAAAACCTTTTACATTTCTAAATTTGAGCAGAGAGAGATGAGAAAGGTAGAGTCAGCCATAGAGTCTTGAATTCTAAAGTGTGTCAGAGTCTGGAACCAACGTTTAAAAATTAATGGGAAAATGCAGGTGTAATCTAAAAAATAAAACAAACACAAAAGAAAACAGAAACTGATTCATAGATACAGAGAGAAGAGGGGTAGAGGAAATGACAAAATGGATAAAAGGTGTACTTTTTGCGTATGGTGTATACCTTCTAAACATGAAATATCCATCTGGATTGTGAAGAATATGTATGGACAAAGGTTCTCTCAAGAGACTAGAAAGTCCTTTCAAGAAAAAAGATATTACAATTGAACTTCCTGTTGTTGTTAAAATCAGCTTGATTAAACTGAACTCCCTCCACCCCTTGCATCCTCTACCAAGCTTAGATCAAAACTACTAGGCACTCAAGTTAAATTCCATAAAACCCATGCTGGTATACTCTATCAAAACAAAAATGAAAATCAAAACAGAAGCCTGCTCAATCAATCTAATCAGTTGAGATTATTGATCAGTTCAAATGATCAGTGCTCAAAATGATTAACGTAACCTCAAATTCCAAAATAGGAGAAATCTGTGTGGCATTCTAGGGAGGGGGCGCAGGGAGGTAACAGAGCCAAAACACTGTGGCGACAGCCTGGCCACTCACACACTCTGGGCCTGTTTTCTGATTTTTTTATAAGTATGTTTTATAAATGCATTCTCACTGCATAAAGTGGGAACTGTGGCTCTCTGTCTCAAGGTTCTATTTTGAACTCTTCTAAAATAGTACCTAGAGAGTGGATAGATAGTCCGTTCCATGGGAGTGTTGAGATCCCAAACCAGTGGTCCACCATAACCTCTGCCCTCAGTTGAAAAAAAGAGGCTTATAAAAAGACATTTATAAAAATCTCCGTGTCTAGCTTATTGTGAAACCCAGCCAACACTGCAACTCCATGGGAACAAGGGGCATCTCTTGGGGCTGAGCTGGCTTCTACAGCCATACAGGACCATGTACATGGGGTGCCTGCTCGACTTGGCCTGCACCTCTGGATGCACACACCCTCTCTGAGAGCTTTCCTCCCCAGCTCCCACCGGCTTCCCACTTCCAAAGCCAGAAGTGGCCAGGCAGTAAGAAGGTAGAAAACTTCAATGTATCACTTTTGCTATTTAACAGCAGATGTTCTTCAAATTGCAGAATCTTAGAAGGCAAAGAACCTTAGGGCTCTTCCAATTCTCAATGTTTATTACATGGGCTAAAACCAAACTCAGAAATGAATTCTGCAAAAACATTTTATTAAACTTTTCTTAAATGATTGTATTTTCTTCACATGTGAAAAGCAACTTTCCCCAAGAAAATGAGATTGTGCTGGAAATGTTCAAACAAAAGACTGGTTTTAGTTATTAGCAGTTCTAGAGGGTATGTTAACCTTAACCAAGCAACTAGCTTCCTTGCTTAGAATGATGCATTTTTGCTTTAATAGGGTGATACCTTTATGGTTCAAAGTGGTTTGTTATCTTAGTTCCAACTCTTGCAAATGTAAGGAAATTTTATCTTTAGAATTCCAGGCTGATAATCTGAGAATTAATCTGACAATTATGTCTTAGGAAAGAGTTTTTAAAAAGTGAGGAAAATTACTTAAATCTTTTTTAACCAGAAATTTCCATGGTAGGGATCTAGAATACCTGTAATAATTAACTTACAAGAAATTAAAACTATTCCTAAAAGTGTGATATTCCCATTACATTATTTTTAATATCAGTAATATTTAGAATTTAGAAATTAAACTGCTTGAAGTTGATAAATAGAACTTGCAGAACAATGAAAGTTATGATGAATAAAATGACAAATTTTACATTGCTTTTCTGGCTTTGCTTTTAAAGCAAAAGTATAAAAATATGGAAAACCAAATGAACTCAAAGTTTTTTCTTTCTGACTGTGCCAACCAATTTTGATCGGTTTTACATAAGTTAAAAATGCAGATTTCTGTTAAGTGATAGTCATATTAAAAATCTATGAAATATAGAATTCTGTGTACTTTTTGTAGAGTATAAATTTGTTTAATATTTCCAAAATATGGCCAGGACTTTAATATCACTTTAAAAGATAACAGTCAACCATGCTAAAGGTTTTGGACATCTCTCTCCCTCTCTCTCAGCCATTGCACTACAGTTTTGAGACAGTATAATACTGCAAGAAATTAAAAAATAAGAAAAAATGTGGGGGTTTTTTTTGTTTTATACATATGAATTTCTGAGGTCTGACCTATCTGCAAATTAAAAAGATACAAGATCTCCATATTTAAAGTATTAATTTCCTCATTAGGGAGACGAGAGGCTTACAGAGAGAAGCCTGCTGAAAGAATGGGTAAGAATTCCTGTTGTAGCTTATACTTTGGGCTACAAAAGGGTAGGTCCCTATCCTAAATTTGATAATGTGTAGGAAAAAAAATTCTGCCCAAATTTTACACTTTCACTAGTTTATGTAATGGATTATTTACAATGTAATTTTTCCACTTTCTTTTAACAGTCTGTATCCCATGGGAAAGTAAAACCTGTATCTAAATATATCAGTTTAATAGATGAACTTCCAGTTTTGATAGTATGAAGATGATTAAAATGAAAATACTATTTATTCACTTGGGGAACTTAATTTCATATAACATACTTCATCTTACAAGAGTCTAAGAATGATTGATAAGATAATGTCCTCAAGTGAGGGCAACTGCCCAAATGTACATAAACATAAACTGCTCACTCTCTTTTCTCCAAACCTTGTCCAATCAGATTATAGGCAGGAGGACACCGGTCCTCTGGATGCACACACCCTCTCTGAGAGCTTTCAACAATCAGTTCAACTCTTAATAGATGCAGATCCAGCTGGGTACACGTTATTTAACCTTTTTCGGGGTCAGATTTCTTATCTCCAAAATGGAAACAAGACAACATGGGGCTCTCTCAAAGATGAAGAGTACTAAAGAATTTGAAGAATTATATGCAATGAAATGCTATGATGATGATAAAGCAAAATGTGGCTTGTAAACGTGCATTCTTTTTGGTAATATACAAAAGATACTCATTATTGCTTTTCACAAGAAACTAGTTTTAATATTCTAGTAAACTGAATTTTCATGCAATTTGTTTGAAATAACTGTGAGATAAAGTCACAAATGTAAAAAGCCACACAGAAAAATACAATTAATTTATACCATTATTTATTTGATCTTAAATCCCATTAAAATGAACTGTAGGGATAATTTTACATTGCCAATTTAACTTTATTTTTATGCAAACAACATACAAAAAGAAAAATATTTGTTCTTTTTTTTTAAAGATTTTATTTATTTGAGAGAAAGAGAGAGAGAACAGGGGAAGGAGCAGAGGGAGAGAGAATCTGAAGCAGACTCTGAGCTATGCAGAGCTGGATGCAGGGCTCTATCACACGACAGAGAGATCATGACCCCTGAGCCAAAACCAAGATGCAGCCGCTTAACCGACTGAGCCACCCAGGTGCCCCACTCCTTTTTTAAAAACTTTTTTTAAGTGGGCTCCATGCCCAGTGTGGGGTTCAAACTCATGACTTCGAGATCAAGAGTCACATGCTCCACTAACTGAGCCAGCCAGGTACCTCAAAATATTTGGTGTTTATGGGAGATAACACTTAAGGGAAACTGAAACCAATGAGAATTTTTTGATGTGGAGAAATACAGGACAAATATATGAGAAAATATTTTTTAAAGACAGCAAATTAATACTAAGCAAATATTTTTAAACAAAAGACATTAAATGAATATGGTAATAAATATATAGGATAAAACTTCCAAGATCACAATCAAAAACTTCAACAAAATAGCCAGATACAACTGTAAGTAACATAGTTATGCACTGACACACACTATTTCAAAAACCTGGGGGAGGAAGCTTGTCCAGGGAAGGCAATCCATTCACAATAGCACAAAAATTAGATATGTAAAGAAATAAATTTATAAATTAATGTGCAGAGGGGCGCCTGGGTGGAGCAGTTGGTTAAATGTCTGACTCTTGGTTTTGGCTCAGGTGGTGATCTCGAGCCCCACCTCAGGCTCTGCGTTCAGCACAGAGTCTGCTTAATACTCTCTCTCCTCTGCCCCTCCCCCCCCTAAAATAAATAAATAAATATTTTAAAAAAATTAATGTACAGAATCCAAATGGACAAAACAACACTGCTTTCTGAGTGACTTAAAAAGAAGCTTGGTTAATACAAAGACCCACCCACCACTGCCCTAAATGGAAATACTCTACACCTTATCAATGTTGATTCTCCTTATATGAGAGCAATCCCAACCAAAACTACAAAGGGACTTTTTTGGGGGAAGGGAGAGGGTAGTTTGAAAATATTTCTAATATTTATATAGAAAGATAAATAGGTGAAAATACCCAAGAAAACTATTGAAGTGGAGTGCTTTTTCACCATGACACATTAAAATGTTTATAAATGTGCAATGTAACACAAAAGATAAGATCAGTGGTCTGAAGTAAGAAGATTTTAAAAATTAATACAATAAAAGTAGGATTTTAAATTGGTGAGGAAGAGAGAATTCAATACATCCTTCTTGGAAAAATTTATTATACGCAGGGGACTGTAAAACTTTGAGAGAAATTAAGACATAAAATCTTAAAAAACAGAAATGAATATGGTGACTATTTGCATATTTCAGGGTTTGGAAGAACTTTTTAAGTTAAAAAGGTATAACAGAAGCTAAGGATTGATAGGTTTGACTACATTAAAGTTTTCAATCTTTATGTGTCAAAAATTTCACCCTAAAAGAAATGGAACGTAATAATTAAGTGCGAAAAATATTTGCAACATATACACCAGATAAAAATTAATTTATATAATGGGATATCTATATATCTTATAAATTTAATGAAAAATAAGCACTTTTTTTTTTTAAACTAGCAAAGAAAGAGGTGATTTAAAAACAAGAAATACATATAGCTTGTAACCTTAAGGAAATAATTTGCAATCTTACAAGCCATCAAAGAGACACAAATTAAAAGCAAGAAGATGCCATTTTTGCCTGTCTTTTGGTGCAGCCTGAGCAGGAGGCCTATGTGGGCAAGCATTTCAATCGTGGCATCTGATACTGAAAAGGGCTTTGCGGGTGCTGGGGTGGCTCAGTTGGTTAAGCGGTTAAGCGGTTAAGCGTCAGACTCTTAATTTTGGCTCAGGTCATGATCTCAGGGTCGTGAGATTGAGTCCCATGTCTGCAGGGAGTCTGCTTGAGATTCTTTCTCCCTCTCACTCTGCCTCCCTTCCCTCTAATAAATAAATCTTTAAAAAATTAAAAAGAAGAAAGGGCTTTGTCCACAAGCCATAGGAGCCCTAGAGCAATATATCCAGAGGTAATAACCAACAGAAAGTGTGCACAAGGATGTACGACTACTTCAAAAATGAACAAACAATGAAGTAAATGGTGACAATCTTTAGAGTAGAAACTTTGTAGTCCTTAAAAATCATACATTTTCAGAATATTTCATGACATAGGAAACATAATAATGATGAGACCAACATGGAATACAAAACTGTAGATATACCAGGATGTTAAAAATATCTCTGAGTGGCAGAAAAGGTTACACATGATTGTTATTTTTTTCTTTCTATATGTTCCAAATGATCTATAGTTAACCTATACATTTTAGAATCATAATAAATGTTATTAACAAATATGTATTGTATGATGCTAAATTGTTATGCAGTACTTCTCAAAATACAATCAGTGGTACATAATAATTTATGTTTATTTCAGTATTATAATTTTAACCTGGCTATGTGATTTTGGGGACAGCATGTGAATTTTATTTATCTGGCTTATGTTTTTTCCTTCTATGCTGACCAGGCTTGTCACAAGGACCTGTGCCTTTGCATAACTCACAACAAGGCTATAAGGGAGGTTATATTCCCATTTCACAGAAGAACATGAGCTTTAAGTATCATGCTCAAATTAATTAGCCTTTAAAGAGAGCTGGAGCCAAATTTCAGGTCCATTTCACTCTAAAGGCATACCAACTTATGTACTCTCTCACACACACACAGAACCTACATCTTAGAAAATAATGTCAGTAGGGAAGATTATCTTACATATAACAATTTCCTCTCTCCTTTTATACCTTACACAAGGCAGTGCATTGCCAATTCACAGCAGAATAAATGTTTAAATGTTTAACTGTGGTAAACCAAAATTTAAGCCAAACTGAACTGCTAATTCTAACCTAAAATAAAAACAAATCTGGATATACATAATGTCTTTCTTACATTAGATTTCCATCTAAGGTTGTAAATTCTACCTTCATTAAGTTATGAACCATTTAATCTAAAAAAGAACCCCTGATGCCCCTGCAATATGCAACCTTTCATAAGCTAACCAGTTAAGGAAAAAACTCATTTTTGAGAGAGAGAGCACAAGCCAGGGGAGGGGCAGAAGGACAAGCAGGCTCCCCACTGAGCAAGGAGCACCACGTGGGGCTAGATCCCAGGACCCTGAGATCATGCCCTGAGCCAAAGGCAGATGCTTAACCAACTGAGCCACCCAGGCACCACTGAAAAAGCTCTTTTTTTTTTTTTTTTTTTACATATTTTAGTGGACTTTTAAATTTAGAAACCTCAAAAGGTAAAGAGAAATTGTAATTTAAGTTTGGAAAGGCCTAATAGGCTCTTACGTTAATGGAGAGCTTACTGCCTTAAAAAAAATTCTAGCTTCAATGGTATGCATTAGCAAAAGAAAAAAAAAAGTCTCTTCTGCATCTCTATTATATATTAATATCTATATTAGTAATAATGACATAGATGATTGTTTAGTTCTTATAGTTTATGTGATATTTTCAAATACATAACCTAATTTTCACAAAGCATTTTTCAAGAATTGCATTATACTCATTTAATAGAGGACAAAACTGAAGCCAGCAAGGCAAAGTTACCTGCACAAGTTCAAACAGCTGGTCACTGAAAGCTTGAGGACTTTCTCCAGATACCCTTTTGTAGGGTTAGTGCCCTTAACAGGTATACTTCCTTCTTGTAGTCAGAAATTCATAATATTGTATTTTATTTTTTTTTATTTTATTTTTTTAAGATTTTTTATTTATTTATTTGAGAGAGAGAGAATGAGAGACAGAGAGCATGAGAGGGAGGAGGGTCAGAGGGAGAAGCAGACTCCCTGCCAAGCAGGGAGCCCGATGCGGGACTCGATCCCGGGACTCCAGGATCATGACCTGAGCCGAAGGCAGTCGCTTAACCAACTGAGCCACCCAGGCGCCCCATAATATTGTATTTTAAATGCTGGACCAAATTGTTTATAAGTACAAGATTTGCCAAGGTAATTACTACACAATTTATTCAGAGCACAAAAGCATCACTTGCATTAATTCAACATCATCAATCTTCAATTTATATAAGGCAAGCAAAAAATTTCCATAGCATAACATTGCTCACAACCAAAATATTCTAATGAATTCATTCTTTTTTTTTTTTTAAAGATTTTATTTATTTATTTGTGAGAGAGAGAATGAGAGAGAGCAAGCACATGAGAGGGGGGAGGATCAGAGGACGAAGCAGACTCCCTGCCGAGCAGGGAGCCCGATGCGGGACTCGATCCCGGGACTCCAGGATCATGACCTGAGCCGAAGGCAGTCGCTTAACCAACTGAGCCACCCAGGCGCCCTCTAATGAATTCATTCTAATGAATTCTTGACAGGGTTTTGAAAATACACAAAGGAATAAGCAAACTTTAACACCTTTCCCAATGCATCACTATAACAAAAGAAAAAAAGAAGAAGAAGAAAAGAAAAAAAATTAATTTAATCTAGCTACTTAACTTTACTATATTCCTGAGGTTGGCAAACCTTTTTTGTAAGGGGCCTAAGAGTGAGTAAACATTCCAGGCCATAGCTCTCTTCTGCATCAACTCAACTCTGCCACTGTAGCACAAAACAGCCATAGACAATATGTAAACAAACAGTATGCTGTATTACAACAGAATTGCATTTACAAAAGCAGGGATCATAGTTTGCTCACACTCACCAGTTGCCAATAATTTGCTATAAGGCAAACTTATTTGCATATGAGCCTGAAATTTATAGTTAACGCTTCCTACTTTCAGAGAGAAAAGATAATTTTGCTAAACTTAATAATTGAAAAAAATCTTTCTTATATTTTTAACATGCTTACATTTTAACAAATTTTAAGAAAATATTTTTAACATCCTATGTTTAGGTTGTCAATGCAAATGGTGGAGTGAAGGCTTGATTTTCTCCTCCATGTTAGAGGAAAATTCTCTCCTCTAGATAAGCAATGAGAACACTGGCAAAAATTGTCAAAATCAACTTTTTAAGATCTCTGGAAACTAATCAAAGGCTAGCAATAATCTGGGAATGTTTATTAAAGAAAAAGGCTGAAACTCAGTAAGAGCAGTGAGCTTTCTGGCATTTTAACTTTCCCTACTAGTTCCTATTCTCCTCACTCTAGCTTCATAGAAGCCGTAACTACAGGGAAAACCAACAGCCTGGCAGCCACTGGAGGTAGCAAAAAAAAGGAGTGCCCCCACAGCCCCATTCTCACAGAATTATCATCATTTGAGCAGTTTTTTCCCTGGAAGATCCCACTAACAAAGCTGTCTTCATTTGATCTGCTTTGGAGCTCTGTCAGTGTAAAAAGCCTTTTTCCTGGAGGTGTCTGTTAAGAACAATGGAAGGCAATTGTATAGGCTGCCTCAGATGGTGAGTAAGAGTTGTGACAAACAATAGAATGACCAAAAGCTTAAAAAAAAAAAAGAAAAGAAAAGAAAAGAAAAGAAAATTTGGGGAATGAGACCATATATGGCTTTGAAAAACTCCAACATATTCCTGGGAATCTAAAAGGCCACATGCATGCATAGGAATGCACACATGCCCAGAGCTCTGCGCATGCTCAGAAGAGACCTAAGAACACCTTAAGCTCTTAGCTTCTGACTGTGAGGTTCTGAACAAGCAGAAAGTGAAGGCTAAAATAGGGTAAACTGCCCAGCTGAGTGTTAAAGACATGCCACAACATGAATACAGAGCCCACCAGCACAGACTAGGGGACTGCTCAATCATTATCTGACCACTAAGTTAGTAATCAAGTAATCTTCCATGGCCATACAGAACAAGTAACAGATTTTAGAAGAGTGGTTCAGAAAAGTCACTAAGCAAACAACAAAGAGCAACAACAACAAACTCTGGAGAGGAGAGAGAACTGGATTTCTGGAGTGTCCACATTATATTCCTTAAATGTCATTTTCAACAACAGCAACAACAAAAATTATGAGACATACAAAGAAACAAGAAAGTACAGCCCATACACAAGCAAAACTGTCACCAAGGAAGCTCAGATGTTGGATTTACAAGACAAAGACCTTAAATCCGCTATTTTAAATATGTTCAACAAACTCAAGGAAACCATGTCTAAAGAATGAAAAGGAAATATGAGAACGAAGTCTCACCAAATAAAAAATATCAGTAAAGAGATAGAAATGATTAAAAAGAACCAAGTAGAAATTCTGGAATTGAAAAGTATTATACCTGAAATGAAAAACTGAGGGGCTCAACAGATTTCTGAGCACATAGAAGTATCAGAAAACTTGAAAATAGGTCAATGGAGATCATTCAGTATCAGAAACAGAAAAAAAAAAAAAAGGAATAAATATCAACAGAGCCTTAGAAAGCTGTAGGACACCAAGTGTATGGAAACATACAAAATGGAAGTCTCAGTGGAAAAGAGAGAAAAAGGGAAGAAAGTACATTTGAATAAATAATGGCTGAAAACTTCCTAAATTTGGTGAAAAATATTAATATACATATAAGAAACTCAATGAACTACAAGTAAGATAAACTCAAGAGGTCTAAACTTAACACATATCATAATCAAATTGTCAAAAGCCCAGTGCTCCAATTTTAGTAACAAACAGAATCTTAAAAGCAGCAAGAGAGAAGCAACTCATCTCAGATGTGCTATCTTAAATAAGTAACAGCTGATTTCTCATCAGAAATCATAAAGGGAATTGAATAAGATATTCAAAGTGCTGAAAGAAAGGCTGCCATCCACTAAGTCTATATCCAGCAGAAACTATCCTTCAAAAACAAAGGAGAAATTCACATTCACAAATAAACAAAAACTGGGAAAATTTATCATTTGCAGACTTCCCTTACAAGAACTACTAAACAGTATCCTTCAGGTTGAAATAAAAGCACACTAGACAGTGACTTGAATCCACATGAAGAAATAAAGAGTCCCAGTAAAATATCTACTAAGTAAACATAAAAGACAGTATAAATGTAATTTTCTCTTTTTCCCCTTGATTTAAAAGACACCTGCATAAAGTAATACTTACAAATCTATGTTGATGGGGGGTGCCTGGGAGGCTCAGTCAGTTAAGCATCTGCCTTCTGCTCAGGTCATGATCCCAGAGTCCTGGGATCAAGCCCCATTGGGCTCCTTGTTCAGCGGGGAGCCTGCTCCTCCCTCTACCCTCCCCTCTCCTTGTGCTCTCTCTCTCATAAATAAAATCTTTAAAAAAGAACACACAAATCTATGTTGATGGACATATAAGACGTAAGTATGTAATCTGCATAATAATAGCACAATGGAGGGGAGAGAAAATGAAGATATTAAGGGAAAAATTTTTATACTACTATAATTAAGGTGGTATTAATCTAAACTAGATTGCAATAAATTAGGATGTTAATTTTAATACCCAGGACAATCACTAAAATATTAACTCCAAAAATAAATATGTAAAAAAAATGACAAAGAGATAAAAAATGGTACACTAGGAAATATCTATTTAACAAAAAATAAGGCAGTGATGGAGGACAGAGGAAAAAATACATAAGACACTATGAAAAAATATAGCAAAATGATGTACTTAAATCCTGCCTTCTCAGTAACTACATTAAATGTAAATGGATCAAACTCCCTAAAAGGCAGAGATTGACAAAATGGAGTCTTTTTTCTTTTCAAGATTTTATTTACTGAGAGAGAGAGAGAGTGCACAGAGGGAGAGGGAGAAGCAGACTCCCTGTTGAGCAAGAAGCCCAATGTGGGGCTCGATCCCAGGACCCTGAGACCATGACTTGAGCCAAAGGCAGATGCTTAACCAACTGAGCCACCCAGGCGCCCCAACAAAATAGTCTTATTAAAAAACATGATCCATCTATATGCTACCTATAAAACACACATTTTAGATTAAAAAACACAAAAAAGTGAAAAGTAAAAGGATGGAAAAAGATATAATAAGCCAATGGTAACCAAAAGAGAGCTGGACTGGCTATACTAATATCAGAAAAAAATAGATTTAAAATAAAAATTGGAGGCACCTGGGTGGCTCAGTTGCTTGAGTCTGCCTTCAGCTCAGGTCATGATCCCAGTGTCCCGGGATCGAGTCCCACATCGGGTTCCCTGCTCAGTAGGGACTCTGCTTCTCCCTCTCCCCCTGCCCTTCACCCCACTTGTGCTCTCTCTCTGTGTCTCTCAAATAAATAATAAAATCTAAAAAAATAAAGTAAAATAAAAATTGGTACTAGAGAGATAACAAAGGATGTTTTATAATGATAAATGGGACAATCCATCAGGGAATCATACAATTATAAACATAAATACACCTAACAAGAGTCACAAAACACATAGAGTAAAAATTGACAGAACTGAAAGATGAAATAGACAATTCAACATTTTGAAGGCTCCCAATAATCCACTTATGATAATGAATACAACTATCAGAAAAACAACAAGAAAATAGAAAACTTGAACAACGAAAATGAATGAGATCTATCAGACAACTATAGAACATGTTGTCCAACAACAGTAGAATACAACATTCGTCCCAAATGCACATGGGATGCTGTAGCGCAAACCATATGCTAGGCCATAAAACAAGCCTCCATAAGTTTAAAGGATTGATATCATACCAAGTGTGTTCTCCAACCACAATGAAATGGAACTTAGAATTCAGTAACAGAAGCAAACTTGGAAAATACATAAACATGTGGACTTTAAAACAATACACTCTTGACTAGCCAATGGATCAAAGAGGAAATCACAAGGGAAATTAGAAAATACTCTGAGATAAATGCAAACAAAAACACAACACACCAAAATTTATGGGATGTAGCTAAAACAGTGCCTAGAGGGAAATTTAATGTCCTATATTTAATATAATTTTTATGTTTCTTTTCAAATGTAAGCATTTCCATTTAATTAAAACTATTTTAAAATGCAATTTAATAAATACACAGTATTCCAACAAATGTATTTACCATAATATCTAACTATTATGCTAATTTGACAGCATTAAGTTGTGTTCCTTTTTAGCTATTGTAAAAATTGGCTTTCAGCACTTTAATCTTTGCATTAAAGATTATTTTCCCCAGATTATATTTGTAGAAATGGAATGTGCACTAAATACAGGTGTTATGGCTGATGATATCTGGTAACTTTATTTGTAAAGCTATGTTATATCAAGCTAAGTAGTCAATATAAATGTTTGGGAGAAAGGATGTGTGGTAAATATCATACTTCCAATACGTTTACAACATGGTAGGGGAGCCTGGGTGGCTCAGTCAGTTAAGCATCTGCCTTCAGCTCAGGTCATGATCCTGGGGTCCTGGAATCAAGCCCCACATCAGGCTCCCTGCTCAGCAGGGAGCGTGCTTCTCCCTCCCCCACTCCCCAGCTCATGCTTTCTCCCTCTTTCTCAAATAAATAAAATCTTAAAAAAAAAAAAAAAAAAAAAAAGAATCAAGATGGTAAGGAGGGGAAAGTGAAAGCCAGTTGTATTCCTTCCTTTCTCACTTTTTCTTATAATAGCACAAGCTGATCAAAAGAATGCTTTTTCATAAAAAAACTTTGCAAAGCTTGGTCACACAAGTCTGGGGTAAGGGAAGGGTGTTGGTTCACACATCTTTGTGTGTGGTAGTGACATCAACAATGCCCATGATAACCTCTGATAGCACCCAATGAGCAATGACTACCACCAGGCTTTGCAATGATGTCACCAAAACTTATACTAAGGAGGTAGTATCAGTTACATCTTAAAAATGTGCTAACATAGAGTGCTCTGTAAATATATATATTTTAGTCAAAGTATTTCATAACTGAGTCAATGAATATGAGTGTGTTGATGTTCTATTTTCTTTTAAATATACACACTGGGGCACCTGGGTGGCTCAGTCAGTTGAGTGTCGACTCTTGATTTCTGCTCAGGTTGTGATCTTATGGATTGTGGGATGGAGCCCCCGTGGGGCTCCTCACTCAGGGCAGAGTCTGCTTGAAAGGTTCTCTCCCTCTGCCCCTCCCCCTGCTCATGCACACACGCATGCACATTCTCTCTCTCTGAAAATAAATGAATAAATCTTTAAAACATACTCATACACATATATTTTGAGCATCATTTGGGAGACAAGCATCACTCTACTCTAGGAGCCAGGTGTGCAGACACACAGGAAATGTTATTGCCCCCCCTGGAGTTTACATCATAAGGAGGCAGGACTGCAAAACAGCTAAAGGGCAAACAGGTAAAAGGACAGATGGTGGTAAGTGCTGTCAAGATAACCAGACCAGTATGAGGACAAAGACAGGGTGATCAGGGAAGGACTCCTGAGGATGGGACACTGGAGCCAGGGAGTACTGGGGGAAGGTTCCAGAAAGGCCCTGAGGCAGGGCACGGCCAGGAGGCCAGTGTCGTGCAAGGCAGGTGCAAGGTGGGAGGGTGAGGACATGAGGGAGGGCTTTGGGGTAGGACAGGTGGGGCAGGGGGTCTTCTGAGCAGAGGTGTGTGTGATCTGCTTTATATTTTAAGGCACCACGGTGGTAGCTGAGCGGAGGGTACACAGTATGTGCTAAGGCAAGGATAAAGGCAGGAGCTCATGAGAGTAAAGGCCGAAAGGCCAGTGAGGCCACCAAGATCAGTCATAACAGAGGGGAGACAGCTAGGTCTTCAGGAAAAACCAGTGGGAGCCGTAGACTGATCTACAAACAGAACAAGGCATGAAGAGGGTCACCCCACCACATAGGCATAGCAGGGGGTTAACTGCAGGAAAGAAAGTGCACGGGGCAGCTCCTGGCCCTGTGCCTATATCCTCACCTTCACCTCACTCAAAAGGTGTCCCCAGACAGCACACCTCTGCCTTACTAAAGCACTGCTTGTTCTGTCTGACCCCTCTCCTCCTCTCACTGTGTGTCTGGGATCTTTAGGCCAGCACTCTAAGACTATGACTCATGTTCCCACAGCCAAGCTGTCCCAGGAAGACATGACACTTTAAGACGCTCTCTTTTCATGTTAACTATTAAACCCTTAAAAAAAAAATCAGCTTTGGGAAACTTGTCACCTGATGAGAACTTCAATATCTGATAGCTTATGGGAATCAGTATTTCAAATTTAAGGAACTCATCTCCTCAGACTTACAAAAGGCACCAAAAAACAATGAGCCAAGCTAGCAGTACCCTCGGAAGGCGACATCAATCCTTCTCTGGCTTCACAGCTTCAGGTCCTGCCAGACTTTCCTTCAGCTGCCTGCCCATCCACATCATTCAAAGCCAAAATTATATTGGAGTGAATGATGAATCTGCAATGAACGGAAACAAAACTAACAAAACTTCTGGCCACCCACCCACCTTCCCCACCACACCCCGTCCTACCCTCATCAGACAGGCTAGACCCTGGGCCTCACCCAGCACCCCTCTACTTTGTCTGGGTGTCTGGAATTGCTGCCTACGCCCTCTTCCTCCTAAGGAAGCTGAGTTCATTCCAAAGCCATGCATGGCTTGGGGCCTCCGTGGACTCCTCCCATACAAGGTACCCGTGCGGCAATTACACGTTGTTGAGCAATTACTCTAGCTGTAATGGGTTCTGCTTGTTTATGCTTCCTCAGAAAAAAATGCCAGATTTATTCATGGACACAGTTAATCTTCTTGATAACATTTTCCAGGGGAATGTTGTGGGCGGGCAATTCCTAGTAGGGGATGGAACCACATTTGGGAGTTGTTTAAAAATACACAGTGTGTAGAGCTGTGAAAGTAAAGCTGACCTAGCAATATCCTTGAAATGTGTGGCAATCAATTAGACTGCCTTCAAGGATTCCTTTCTAAATACCATATGGATTACTGTGCCATGTTTTCTGAGTTTCTATTTATCCACAAACTCTAACTGAGCTCATATGACATGCAAGGCATTGTGCTGGGCATGGGGTACCGGGACACTCTCCCCGAACTTACAGAGGCTCCTGTGTGTACTACCTCACTGCCTGATCCAGACATCCAGAAGACAAACATTGTCATGGATTTCCAAAAAGACATACAACCTTCTGCTCATAATAATAACTCATTTCTCACCACCAAAATGGAATCCTTAAAAAACAAAAACAAAAACAAAAAAACCACCTCTCTACAGAGACTTACAAGTGTTAGTGACTATGGCAATTATACTATGATGAATAGCGTCCCCCCAAAAGTCATGTCCACCCAGAACTAAACAACGTGATCTTATTTGGAAATAGGGTCTTTGCAGATGTAATTAGTCAACTTAAAACGAGGCCATGCTGGAGTAGGGTGGGCCCTAATCCCAACGACTGGCTGTCCCTGTAAGAAAACAAAGAAAGAGACTCAACATAGAGTGAAGATGGCCACATTGTGATGAAGACAGGAACTGGAGCTTACAAGCCAAGGAATCGTTAAGGACTACTAGCCACCACCAGAGGCTGGAAGAGGGAAGGAAGGGTCCTCCCTTGACCTGTCAGAGGCAGCATGGCCCTGCTGACAGCTTGATTTCAGACGTCTAACTCCCAGAACTGAGAGAGAATAAATTTCTCTTGTCCTAAATCACCCAGTTTGTGGTGATTTTTAACAACAGCCCTAGGAGACTACTATGGTAATGGTGGAGAACTGAACACTATTTTCTGTGCTGACACAAGGCCTCTTTCCTGGGAGGGCGATTACATGGAGTGTGTTGCACAAGTCACAGACATCACGAAGACCGGAGACACTCTGGATCCATCACTGGAATTCCAAATGGGCATCTTTATATCCCCGGTTGCTGTTGAAGAGATTCCATTTTTTGTTTTATGATCATGGGTCCTATTTAGAATGGGTTCCAGGTTTTTTTCAAACACATTTCCTTTGCACCAGTCACTCTATTTTGATATACTACACATAAAGCAGAAAATAAAACAAAAACAGGCAAGAGCTATAGTCTTCTGCCTAAATAATTTTTTTTTCTAAATAAAAGAAATGAAAAGAGCGAAAAGCATACATGCATGTGAATCACGCTCCCCAAAAGCCCTCACTGAAATGGAATACTGATGTCTCTGTGGAATCTGAAGTCAATGAAACCCAGCTCCACAGCACCAAAGAGTGTTGGCTAGAGGCCACTTCAGGCTGGCTTTCTCACTGTAACACCCAATTTTATGTTTTAAAGAGTCGTTTGGCAGTAGAGTACTACTACCAAACATTTCTCTTCACTTTGAAGTCAAAGATTAAAAAAAAAAAATCATGATCCATGGCTCTCCTGATTCCCAACAGGGGCAATATCCCTCAGAAGAGACCCCCCTACTTGTGACCCTCCCTACTTGTGACCTCCCCTACTTGTGACAGGGAGTGTAGGGACACAGACATCACTCAAGAGCATCTATAGCTGCATTCTGGGCTCCAGGAGTCAGGGCAGTCTCTAGTGCATGAAGATGACCCAGGAGCTTGGTCTCTGGGCACAAGAGCATCCCATCTCCTTTCCGATCCATTGCCACTTTCTCTTCCCTTCAGTTCCTTATACGCTGCCTGCCCCATCTTTCCCAGACACTTCATTTCTTTCTCTGTACCCTTTTTTCTTTGTTAATTCTCTTCCCTTTCTCACTGCCTTTCTGAGGGTTGTCTGACTGACTGCCCCATAAGTGTGGCGTGGCAAAGGAAACACTGACCACAGAGGTGGCAGTGCCCACATCAAAGTGAGAAGCATTTAAGGCTCATGGTGTGAGCTAAATTGCCGTAGCCAACGCTGAAGCAAGGCAATCAAGTACAAACACCCTTAATTAATTTATTTAATTACCTATCCACACACTAAGACATTTCCAAGGCCCCCTATAAGCCCCACCTTCTCCAGAAAGTCTTTCCTCTATTTAATTAATGCTAACAACATGCTAGACCTGTCCTAAGACTGTTGCAGGTACTGACTCATGGGCACTACTCCCCATAGCAAATCATCATCCTTGACTCACAGAGGAGAGTGAAGGCAGAAGTCACTTGCAAAGAACCACACCTCTAGGGACATCATCGATGTGCATGTCTGTCCCTCTCACTAGGCTGTAAGTTCCTGAAAGGCAAAGACTAATGTCTCCCCTTTGTCCACAAAGCATTTGGAACTGGGCTTTCTATGTGTACACAATGACACTGACTTGAAGAACAAAGCAAGAAGTTACAAACTGCAATACTCTTCAAGCTCTAAGAACTATTATTTAACACAAATAAGCACTAATGGGTAATGAACCAAAAAACATGCACATTCACAAATGGCAAATTCAGTGAAAATCACCTGCCTGATTCTAGTTAGCAGGAGGGCCCCTAGGAAACGGCCAAGAACATGCGACAGACTTGGCAAACTGAAGGGGAAACACACAGGAGGACTTGGTTAAAAGGCAGGCATGGACCATGGCTAAACTAGGTGACCACACTCTTGGAAGAAGGGCCCTGGCTGGGGGGCACTGCTCCTTGGCGGTGCGGAGGACAAGAGGAGGGAGAGAGCTAACAGCCAACAGTGCTCAGGGACAGGATGCTCTAATTCCAGCATGTGACAGCATCAAACAGATTATGGTGCCCACTCCAGACTCTCTGATTCAGCTGGTCAGGGACAGGGGGATAGAATGTGCACCTCCAACAAGTTCCCAGGTAATGCGATGATGCTGGTCCAGGGACCACACTTGGAAAACCAGTGCTCTTGGGGGTTCCAGCCATAACTTTAGTAGAAGTTGTTCCAGTTCCGTGAAGCTCCACACCAGATGCCCCCAGCACTAAGTGGCTGGTCATATGGGAAGGCCCTACCGGGAAGTGTGTACCCCGTCCAAGCACAGCTTCTCTGACATTCAGTAGGGTCTGTTTGACCTGCTTCAGACAGAACAGAAACAGATACTTTTTACTTTTTCCATGGGAAACCAACACTCAGCACTAAGAACCTCTGAGGACTAATACTTTGAAATACACTCTTAATCCCATTTCAGATTATTTGCCTGCAGAACACAGGCATAAGACGCAGGCACGGGACGCCAAGCAGGCTAAACTCCTGCACAACCCTCAGTTTCCCTCAGGGAGCAGAAAGAAGGCACTGGGACTGTGCTTCCAAACAAGCCTGTGAGGAAACATGCTGGACAGCCAGTGATGATGACATGTGCACATTCTCAGCAAAGCCTCCCCTTGCTAAAACCTTCCCAGCCACACTGTTAGTGGGAAAGCCCAAAGGGCCTCTGTCAACTTAGACTGTATTGTATAGCATCCCAACTGCAGCCTCAGACCTTGGACCCATACTCAGTTACCTTTTAATCTCTGATCCAGTGTAGCTAATCGACCGTTAATCCAACAATGGGGTGTTGCTACTGAAATGCAGATCAAATTTGGATTTTCTGTATCTTTAAATTCACTCTGCAGAGTCCCTTGCTGCTTTTTATAGGAAGCATCTCATTGAGAGTTATAGTTCTTCATAATATTGCATGAGGCATTTCCTTAAAACCTATTTCCCCTGAACAAACAGGGAGAGAGTAGATATTACTCCAGGATACTATTTCAGTTCTAGAAGGAGTCTTTTTTTACAGTTAATAATCAGTGTGTTTTCAGAAGCATTTCCCATTAAGAACTTCCTCACCTTTCTATGAGTAGAGACACCTGCCCCATGAATGTCTCTGTCTGCAAACTTGTTTATTTTAGGAACATCCCACAGCAGTGTAGTATTTTGCTACAGTATCCGTTTCTTGTAAATGTGTTAAAAATGCATATTTACTTAGGTATCAACTATGATGTAACAATGTGCTTTCACTCAGTACCTGTTCTTCCTGGAAGACATTCGCTGTGAGCATACAATTACAGTTCTGATTTAAAAGGAAAGGGCTCACTCCTAGGATTGAGAATGGGATCATAAATAATAGGGTGTGTGCCTTAGTGCGTCCATTCCAATTGCACTTATCTGAATTGCTCATAACCATAAGATAAAAGTACATTAAAATAAAATACTGGTGGATATTTCCAGGCATTAATTTAATAAGCTAATATTCCTGAGCGTTTTTTATATCCCTCATAACCAGAGAACCACGTCTCCTTAAAGTCAAGTCTGAAATAATAGTAAGAATCCTCTATTTGCCCTTAATTATAGTTATTCACGAATTTTACATGCTTATGCCCATACCTATAAGAGAGGTTGTTACCCAAGTGCTTCATCTTTCCTGAAAAGAATGTAAATCTCTGATGCTACCTCTCCCTAGAAAAAGTAGCAGGCACTTCTACTCTTATTTGAAGTGGCAGAGCATCCCGAGGGACCAGGGCTCCCTCCTGAGGCTGTCGTGCTGGCAGTTTCCCATTTCCATTGTCTGGGCACTAGGTATGATAAGTTTCTGTGTCTCATTTTCATATTTTATAATTACAGTTCTTAATGATGAAATGACTATTTTTACACTTTTTATTTTGAAATAATCATAGATACCCAGGAAATTGCAAAGAAATGTACAGGGAAGTCCTGTTCACCCTTAACTCATCGTCTCCCATGTTAAGATACTGCATAATCACAGTACAGTATCAAAACTAGGAAATTGATATTGGTACAATTCACAGAGCTTCTTCAGATTTCACCAGCTTTGAGCACACTTGTGTGTGTTTGCATATGTACGCCTATGTAATTTTCCATACATAAAGCCTTTTATAACCACAAATATAAGGCCCCATATTTAAGTCCTTCTTTGTAGCCTCACCCACCCTCCCCTATTCCTAACCCCTGGCAACCACTAATCTGTTCCCCATCTCCATAATTATGTTATTTCACAAATGTTACATAAATGGGATCAAGCAATAGGTTTCCTTTTGAAATTGGCTTTTTGCACTCAGCAAAGTTTCCTGGAGGCCCATTCAAGTAGTATGTGTCAATGGCTCATTCCTTTTTCTTGCTGAATAGTATCCCATGGTATTGATGTTCCAGTGTTTTAGTGTTATCACTTGATGTTTTTATTTTTGCCACTATGGTAGATGTGCAGTGAAATCTTGTGGTTTTAATTTGCACTTTTGTTATCTAAGGATGTTGAACATCTATTCATGCGCTTAATCCTTCCGTACGTCTTCAATGAAATGTCTCCTTAGGGCTTGTCCATTTCCAAACTGGATTTTGCTGTTGTTGTTGTTGTTATTAATGTTTGATTTTTAGAGTTCTTTATATATTCTGGATACACGTGCTTTGTTGGATACATAATTTGCAAATATTGTCTCCCGGTCTGTAATCTGTCTTCTTCTTAGTAAGATTTGTCCCACAGCATATGAGTTTCAGTTCATCAATTTTTTTTCTCCTTTTATGGATCATGTTCTTGGGGTGAAGACTATGAACTCTTTACCTAGCCCTAAGTCCCAAATTCTTTTTATGTTTTCTTTTAAAAGTTTTATAGTTTTACATTTAAATCTATGATCCCTTCTAATTTTGTTTGAGGTATGAGTTTATCTTCCTTCCTTCCTTCCTTCTATTTTTTCCCAATTTCTCCTGCAGCATTTATTAAAGGCTATAATTCCTCCACTGACTTGCTTTTGCTTCTTTGTCAAAAATTAATTGAGTATATTTCTGTGGACTTATTTCTGAGTTCTCCTTTGTCATAAATTAACTGACCATATATCCATGGGTTTATTTCTGGGCTCTCAATTCTGTTCCATTGATCTATGTTTGTTTTTATGCCAATACCATATTGTTTTGATTACTATAGCTTTATAGTACAGTTTGAAATCAGGAAGTGTGATGTCTCCAGCTTTGTTATTCTAAAGATTACTTTAGCTATCCAGGGTCTTTTGTGGTTCCATAAGAATTTCAAAATTGTTTGTTCTAGCTGTGTGAAAACATCACTGGAATTCTGATAGGGATTTCCTTGAATCTGTAGGTATCCTGTAATCTTAATGAGCTAATACATTAGGTCTAGAAGAGGTTTTTGGGTGTCTCTGGTAGATACCTTAAGAATTTTCTTCATAGGCAATCATGTCATCTGCAAATTGAGGTTTTGGGTTTTTTTGTTTTGTTGTTTTTTTGTTTGTTTGTTTGTTTGGTCCAAGCTGTATGCACTTTACTTCTTATCTTTGTGAGTGATGAGAACTTCTAGTATTAGATCACATAGGAGTGATGAGAGTAGACATTCTTGTCTTGTTCTCATTCCTAAGGGGCAATCATCAGACTTTCAACTATGAAGTATGATGTTAACTGTACGTCTTTCTGTAAATGTTTTTAGTAAGGGAATGGAAGGCACCTCCCTGGGCCGCCTTCTGCTGTGGTATGGGTGGGTGGGCAGAAGCCCCTGGGTCTAGGTCTCTTTTTGCCACTGGAAGGAGAGCAGGAAGACACAGAGCCCTGAGACGCTGCCCTAGGGGAGGCCCAGATTGCCTGCTGGTGTCAGGCGTGCAGAGCAGGACCCTAGGCTCTCACGGAGTCTCTGCTGGCCTTCTCCTTTGGCCATAGCATTTTTTTATTTTGCTTTGTTTTGTTTTTGTCCATAGTTGTTGGCAGTTCTGGTGAGAGACCTCTCCATGTCTAGTCTGGGTATATATGGGAAATTAAAAAGGAAATCTGGAGAATTCACCATGTTATCATTCCTCAGGTTCTGAGCTACCTAACCAGTCTGCTTTCTTCTCCAAATACCAGTGTCCTGTTATTGTGCCTACTATTTCCTGGATTTCATTGTATTTACAGTGAACGGGCTGGGAAAATTGAATCTGCACCATCCTATTCTGGAAGCCAAAGTCTGTTTTCCATTTTTCTACTGACTGTGTTTAAAGGAACTGCTAGGAATTAAAACACTAATTTATATTCATTTGTATTTTCTGAACTATTTCTATGAGAGTCACATGATTTTCACAGAATATGATGAACGGAATTTACATAATCTACATTCATGACTATGTCAACGGTATTTTAGGCCACAGTCATTAAACATCATCCCTAATGTTATAAGGTCTCTTTTAACTGTAAAAGTCTGACACTACGATAAAAAAAATCTTAATTAAATATTAAGATTACTTCCCTCCATTATTCAGAATTTCAAAACCTAGTATTCTCAATAGCTGTAGGAGGTGTCCATAATTTAATGTTAGAGGGGGCGTACAAAATTAAATTGTGCAAATTCCTGTCCAATATAGTCACTCCCTGTGCCTTCTCCCTGGTGTCAGAGAGCTGACATGAACCATACGGGAGCATGTCCATCCTCCACACTCCTACTGCAATAGGTCTGGGATGTGGCTATGGCATTCCAAAGTCTTTTAGCACCACCTAAACCCACAACAGCATGTACAGAGAGACTTTCAGAGAGCACAATTCTGCAGAAGTTAAATTTCAAAGCAGAAAACTAGAAATGGAAGGAAATTCTCCCTCTTCAGTGCAAGTGGAGAGAGATGTGATTTAAATGACAGAATAAATTATCTTTTTTATTGAAAAAAAAAGAAACTGATTGAACTTTGCCCCTATATAGACACGTTGATAAATTTTCCCAACTCAATGCAAGTGGAGAGAGATGTGATTTAAATGACAGAATAAATTATCTTTTTTATTGAAAAAAAAAAAAGAAACTGATTGAACTTTGCCTCTATATAGACACGTTGATAAATTTTCCCAACTCAATGTTCAGATTTGGTGCAGAAAAGAGATACTCCTCTCTGTACAGTGCTTTGTCATTAGCATCTTACATTATATTATAGCAAAAACAGCTTTTCGTGCACACACACACACACATCAGGTCTTTCAGACATCTATGAATGAAAGCAGCTTCTTTCAACATCCCTCCCTTAGCTGTAACCTCACTGATTGCCACGTATTCAGAGTTCATCCAAGAATCAAGAACAGAAAAGGTCCTTTGAGGATATTCAAAGAGAATTCATTCCCAGTATAAAAGATAAATGCATGACCACCAATATGAAACTCCCAACATTTGAGCTGCCTGGGCAAATCACACCATGCCCACAGCTACTGCCAAAGATCCCACTAATTCTAGAAGCTATTCTGCATGCAGTTTCCAGTTGATGTATGAAACTCTGAATTCAAGAACACTCAGCAGGCAACTGTCAGAAAGGGCTCCTTTTCACCTAATTCCTCTTCCCAGGGTCTCAAGGTAGAGTTTTGGAGTATCTGTCTATAATGATAGTATCATCCTCTGACAAAACTGTAACAAAACCCACCACAGTAGAAACTTTTGTTCAAGAAAATTCAAGTGGCAATAACACCTTACTTTACAATCACACCAAATAATATGAAGGAGCTAAAATGTCAGAAACAAACAAGTCCACAAAGCATGTATCTTATTAAAAAGGTCTTTGTCATAAACTTTGATAACATTTATTATTTCCAATTGGTTGTGTGTCATATCATTGCAATTCGAACATTTTCAAAAAAAGAGAGAATTCGCCATTCCATAGAAATGACCTTCAGAAAACAAGTCTTGGGTTTCTCTCTGCATCCCATCCCTAAGCCTGATGGACCTTCCATAAAAGGGAGGGTTAACTAATTGCAACCTCAAGGTGAATTATGATACAAATAAAAGGAATGTTTACAGGTTTTCCTAAACTAAGGATCCTGTCTAGGGTAATGAAGTTTAAGATTTTTCTACCTATCACCATGTTCCTAACATACTCATTTTATGATGCCCTCTATTTAAAGAGATGTGCTAAATTCTCAGGTAATCAAAAGGGACCTAAATAGGTGAAACTGTTTCCCTTAAAAGCAACTTCTGTGTTCCTGAAAGCTTTTAAAATGTAGGTAGAGCAAGCCCTCACACATTAGTTTAAAAGCAGCCTCTTTCAGAGGGGGCTTTATGACCACACAGTGAGAAATGCGGGAAATGGAAGAAACAGCTGCCAGGGTGCAGCCGCACCTGCCCCCTCACCAGGACCCCCTGCCCTGCCCCACACACCCTGGCTCAGCTCCCAGCTGCAAAACAGCCAGCACTGTGGACCCACAGACTTGCCCACTGGGGACATGATTAGCCCCACCTGTAAAATGAGCCATGGAATGGGGCTAGGGCCAGGAAGGCTGGGAGCCTTGGCGGGATCACCGTAGGACACACGAGATGATCTCAACTCTTCCCTGGCTTCACAGACATATTTTAGATAAGGCTGACCTTCCCCTTCCTCCCATAATCAATCACTGCATGCTTCTGATTTAACCAAAAGGGGAACAGCCCTGAACAAGAGTCTTATTGATGGGTTGAACTGACCAGGAGAAATCCCCCAAACGCAGGGAGAACGTGGCATCTTTGTGTGCCGTGGTGCACACTCACCAAGTAAAAGCTCGGCTCCCACACCCCTCCACCAGCAGTTCTCCTGAGCTGTGAGATACACTAGCGGACAACTTCTCAATCTGACTGCCAAAGATCAGTGTGAACAAAGGACGCATGCTATGAATAACCATAAAGGAAGATGGAGGTAAAATAGTTGACTGAACAGCAACAAAGACCGAGTCACAGCTTCAAAATCAACAAGCCAGCATGGCCCATTTTCCAAGCGTGCATCAGAGGCCACCCCGGTGATGAAGCTGCAGTAACCAGGCCTGGCCCCCTCCAGCAGTGTGCCCTCAGCCCCCATCACTGCTCCCCACACTATGCTGCAAGCCCACAGCAGTGCCCATGCAGCCAGCAAGCAGGGCTGCCTCTGGATTCAGAAGGAATCTCAAACTCAAAGATCAAGAGTGGGATAATATCTAGGCAACAGACCACAGAGGAGCACTTGACGCCGTCTGTTGATAGCAACTCCTCCAAGCTGACTGTGTGTACTCGTCCGTGGGGAAGGGGGGGAGACTAGTGTGACACACCTGGCCCTGGCCGGAGCCCCCGGAGGCCTGTCCGTTGGCAGTGTCACCTAGTTAAAGGGCTGAAGCAACCTTCTTAGAGTCCATGAGACCAACGCAAAAGCTAACAGTAGGAAAATGACCCCATACGCAGTTCACCCTGCCCTAATAACCATCCCTCATTGTGCCTTCCTGGATACAGCCCCTGGAAAAGGAATCCAAATGAAATCCATGCAAGATAAACCACAAGATACTCAAGCACGTATGTGCATACCCATGTTCACAGCAGCATTATTCACAACGTCAAAAGATGGAAGCAACCCAACTATCCATCACCCCACAAATGAGTAAACAGAATGGGGTATGTACACATCCCCAAAAAAGGAAGGACATTCTGACCCATGCTACAACATGGATGAAACTTGAGGCCATTATGCTAAGTGTATAAGCCAGTCACAAAAGGACAAATACTGCATTAATAACTCCACTCATATGAGGTACCCAGAGTGGTCAAAATCATGGAGACAGAAAGTAGAAGAGTGGCTGTCAGGGGCTGGGGAAGGGAAGCTGGGAACTAGTGTTCAATGGGTACAGAGTTTCACTTTGGGAAGATGAAAAAGTTCTAGAGATAGACGGTGGTTTTGGATGCACAGCAATGTGAATGTAATTAATGCCACAGAGTGAATGTAATTAATGCCACAGAGTGAATGTAATTAATGGCACAGACTGAATGTAATTAATGCCACAGAGTTGTACACTTAAAAGCGGTTAAAATGGCAAATGTCATGCATATTTTACCAAATTTTTTTAAAAAAGATTTTTATTTATTTATTTGACAGAGAGAGAGATAGCGAGAGCAGGAACACAAGCAGGGGGAGTGGGAGAGGGAGAAGCAGGCTTCCCGCGGAGCAGGGAGCCCGATGCGGGACTCGATCCCAGTACCCTGGGATCATGACCTGAGCCGAAGGCAGACGCTCAACGACTGAGCCACCCAGGCGCCCCTTTTTTTTTTTTTTTAAAGATTTTTATTTATTTATTTGACAGAGTTTTTTGTTTTTTTTTTTTAATTTTAAGGCACATGCACAAGCACGCTCAAAGGCAGGTGGCCAGCAGTGTCCTCTCACTCGCTGCCCTGTGTGAAGGGACAAGCCTGTGCTGGCTCACCAGCTGTACGAGCAGTGACCCATGCAGGTCAGGAGAGTGGATGCCCAGCAGCGCCTCACAGGCCCTGACCACCAGAGCCAACCCACCGCACACGAGGAAGGCCTGTCCCTGTGTGCACAGGGTGGGCATCAGTGGTGCCTACAGTTCTATAAAACTTCGTAAGTCACCCCAGATAAAACGGAAACCAGGACAATGAGCTGGACTGATACACAACTGAAAGCACGCAACGTTCTTTCGGTGGCCTGAGATGATTTCACAACCGCAAAGCTACTTGGAAGATGTTCGAGGACAACGGTCCCTGAAGGGATGCAATACACAAAAAATACGCCATCACTGGGATGCAAAAAACATCACAACTTTTATTTGTAGTGGTTATTTCTCTAACTTATTTACTTATTCAATCATTCACTGAATGCCTACGATTTATACATAACTAAATACACATTAATTACACATGCACAAGTACTTTTTACTGATGGAGTGTGAGATCAAAAAAGTTTGGAGATTACTCATATGATCCAGCCACACTAAAAAGAATGTCTATAAAACACTTGATTTTTCCTAAAAAGGATATATGCAGCATCTTTGTCATTTACACTTGCTAAATTCTGGGTTCTGCCATGTTATCAGGATAATTATCTGGTTTTAGACACTTTCTCAAAAGCCTGAAATATTTAACAGCTGGATCCCATCTACACACAAATCCAAGTTGAAAATGGCCCAGGGGGGCGCCTGGGTGGCTCAGTTGGTTAAACGACTGCCTTCAGTTCAGGTCATGATCCTGGAGTCCCTGGATCGAGTCCCGCATCGGGCTCCCTGCTCGGCAGGGAGTCTGCTTCTCCCTCTGACCCTCCCCCCTCTCATGTGCTCTCTCTCTCATTCTCTCTCTCTTAAATAAATAAATAAAAAATCTTAAAAAAAAAAAAAGAAAATGGCCCAGGATGCTCACAGAGGGCAGCACATGACAAGCAGGTGGCCAGTCACCTTGGTTAACATCATCTGGGATCCCAGAGTCCAAGGCCAACTGTCCACTCCCCAGCTCTGTGCCTTCTGAGCCAAGACCCCTCTCTGGGTCACCATTTCCTGAGAGGGTCAACAAAGAATTTACAAGTAACTTGCAGGGCTAGCCGGGAACTTTACCATACAAGGTCATAAAAATTCCTAAAGCATATAGTGCTAGAGAAATGTGTAACGTTTTATCATTAAATATTTCAACTGAAAAAAAATAAACACCTCTTTTCCACCATATCATGTCTTCATGATCCCAGGAAGCAACATGGGATCCTCATGTATTCTCAGGGTGGCAGGGTTTAGAAGAGCTACAGGTGTGTGCAGAGCAGCTGAGCGCATGGTTCCCAAGGACCACATGCATGGAGGTCCAGGGTTGCAGCTCGGCACATAGTAGGGATGACTTCCAGATTCACTGGTACGATCCCAGATTCAAAGAAAAAGACATACCATGTATAAACTGAAAAATACAGCTCTGGTGATGATGAGGAAGGAGGAAGAGAAGTGAGGCACCAACAAAGGCAGGAGTAGATAAGACAGGTCAAGTCAAACACACAAGGAGGGTGAAGAGGGCCTGAGGGGAGTAGCTCCTTGGGATGTGTCTTAAAATGAAGGGTTTATTATTATTCAGGTGTAGGTAAGGCTAACAGATCAGAAGATGACTACCACTGAGAATACAGTTTGTTATTCATAGTCCCAGAAGGCGGCACACAACACCAAAGGGGGGCACACAGGGAAGCACTAAAGTCCATCAGGAACAAGGTGGGGGGTGCTGGGTGGCTCAGTTGTTTAGGTGTCTGCCTTTGGCTCAGGTCATGGTCCCAGGGTCCTGGGATCAAGCCCCACATCGGGATCATGCTTCTCCCTCTCCTGCTCCCCCTGCTTGTGCGCTCCCGCTCTCTCTCTCTGTCAAATAAATAAATAAAATCTTAAGAAAAAAAAAAAAGAACAAGAGGAAAACGTGGGCAAGACCCTTTATTGTGGTTTCCACTGGAAGGAATGGGCAGGGTAGGGCAAGCAAGGTTAGGAATAACTTCAGTGAGCTCTGGAGCATAGGGGCTGCCCCTTGTCTGGCACCTGGCCCTGGGCTGATTAGGGCAGGGGGATGGTGGCCCTGAGTGTGACAGCCTGAAAAAGAAGTGTTTGGACTGGGGCTCTGGATTGTTTGATTTGCATTTGAAAGGTGCGCTCACAGATCAGTCCTTTGCTGTCTCTAGGAACTGGCTGGTCCCAGGAGGGGCTGTAACCTCCAGGGTCAACAAGGCCCAGACGTCCAAACTTCAAATATAGACAATGAAAAGACAAAGTGAACGCAGGATTGAAAACACAGGGACTGGATTTAAGATGCTACTGAATGCACTTGTTGGGAACAGTGCCAAGAATGACAGACACGATGCTCCCTCCGCCCATCCACACACCCTTCTCCCAGCCCCACAAGCTTACCATGAAGGAATTCCCATTATATCCCCCACATACATCACAGAGGAATTAACAGGATATGAAACCAAAAGGGGAAAGAGAAACAAAGACCATAAACAGGGAGGTTTATGGTGATCAATGGTGAGTCCAAACAGAACCCACGCAGATGTTCCTATCCATGGGGCTGCTGCCACAGCCCTCAGACCCAACTCTGGTTCTCACCTGCGTCTGAAAGAGCAGCGGGGGGCCTCTGCAAGCGTGCGTCCCAGCCACAGCGCGCTCACCGTGGTGTTACAGAAGGTGACGCAGCAACCAGATTTCAATGTAATGAATCAAACTTTCCATCCCACTTAAAGGCAACGATTTTCTTTCCAAAAAAAGAAAAATCGTAAATGGAAAATGTTACAATGCAGGTCCCAACGCCAGCTAAGTGTCAGGAAAAGTCGCACACGTCTGATTTGACTAAAGTCGGTCCTGGCAAAATGAACAAAGAAAAGAATGAGGGTGACAGCAATTACAATATGGAATGGTACTGCCGAGGCTTCTACCAAAGAGCCAGGAGGAGCAAGACATGGCTAATATCATGCAGTTTAATAAAAGTGCTCTTTTTTAGACAATAAATAAATGCCATGTGTATCTTGAGACCGCTGAACATTTGTGGGGAACATTTGTGGCCCTTACTTGTCATCTCCAGGAGACATTCCAAAACATATCATTTGGATTTACTTTTTTTTTTTTTTTGGATTTATGTTTAAAAATGGCTTGCCCGGGGCACCTGGGTGGCTCAGTCATTAAGCGTCTGCCTTCAGCTCAGGTCATGATCCCAGGGTCCTGGGATCGAGCCCCGCATTGGGCTCCCTGCTCGGCGGGAAGCCTGCTTTTCCCTCTCCCACTCCCCCTGCTCGTGTTCCCTCTCTCGCTATGTCTCTCTCTGTCAAATAAATAAAATCTTTCAATAAATAAATAAATAAATAAATAAATAAAAATGGCTTGCCTGTTCTGAGAGAGACAAAAGCTGAAAGCATCCCAAGAGGAACCACGGCCTCCCTCCCGATAACACACTCACTTCCTGCCCTGCCTCTTTGCCTCAGACTGTTCTGAGTTTTCAGGAGTCAAGAGATTTCCTGAATCCCTGTGCATTGAAGATGACCAAGATAGAGTGGATGGATTTTGTAACTGAAATAAGAATGATGTCCAACTTGGCAGAGGGCTGGGGGAGAGGCCCCATCTGTGTCTCTGCCCAAGCACAGAAAAGGATGTGGCCACACCCTCAGAGTAAGCCCCAGGGCCCCCTCCACTCACTCAACCCTTTAGAGAACTGGAACTGCCACCCAAATGAGGCTGCACAGATGGGATGCCCCTGAGCACCGGCCACGCTCACCTCCCCGCCCACAGCTGACACGCTACACATACCACCGAGCGTCCCAAGGTCACGTTTTTACAAAGTATGGACATCAGAACCAAAAACAGACCCCCCTGAACTTGATTTGTTTAAAAAACTGCTATTCGAAGTACCCCAAAACAAAGGGTGGGATGGAAGAGTAGTAAGTGAGAACAAAGAGCTCAGTCCAATTGTCTGGTGACAGCTGGATTTCCTTCCATTTCATCAACCCCTCTGTTACCGGATTCCTTTCGGGACAGAAGGTTCCATTCAGAAAAGCACAGGAAGAGAGGTGGGAGAAGTGGGATTCCCAGTGGGGGCTCCAAAGCTTTGGTAGGGGCAACTTTTTAAGACCCAGACCACGCCCATGTCTGTTTCACACCCTGGGGCCTTTCTAGGAAAGTGCTATGGTTCCTAAAAGAGGCAAACCTGAGCAGGGAGAAGAACCAAGGCAGATTCCCACACAGATCTAATGTCTGGACTGTTCTAGGATCAGGTATCACGGATCCTAATGCCTTGGAAGCACTCTTCTGAGGAGTCCTGCAGGGCCCATCTCTGGAAGAAGAGTCCTGGCAGCTCTAGGTTTGCTTTCCTTTTGAAAACCAAAGACTTACTTTAGGGTTTTTTAAATTGTTATGACAGCTGACAAACAAAAATGAGAATTTCAAAGATACCATTAAATGGATCAACTGAATTAAACTTATTTGATGTATTTTTTTTAAAAAGGTTATTACCAAATAATTACCAAAATACATCACACACTGCTCTCCAATAAGCAAATAATGCCTTAATTTTGCTATTTTCCTACAGTGCTTTTCCAGTGAAGTGCATTTCTAAGAAGATACTTGAGCCAACCAAGGGTATCCCTGGATTATCAGGGGTCCAGGAAGTTAGCAATGGGAGTCCATCGCTCCCATTATTTCAGTATTTCAAAATGCTTTTCAAAAACTGTCCATTTACCAATGGTAAAACCACACATGCTAAATGACACTTAAAGTTCTTTGTTTTGGCTGGAAGTACATCTACTTCAGTGTAATTAACGATGTTAAGAAACATTTTGACCAAAAGATCTGAACAATAATAGAAATAACAGTAGTAGTAATAATCATAATAATGAGCTACAGATAACTTCCTCAAACTCTTACCTACCTGCGTAGCATTGCTCCAACCTCTTTGAGCATCATCTCACTTAATCCTCCTTCCTATTTAGATGAGGGCACTGGGCTGAAGAGAGATGCAGCCTGCCCAGTATCTAACTGTTGGCAAGGGTTCAACCTCATTGAAGGGGTTTTAGTTGTCCCTGATTGGCCTAAAATGGGCAAAAGAATTGTTATTACCTAATGAAAATAGTTTGGTAGGCAAAGTATTTTCAAACTACAGTATGCCCAGGGGAAAAATAACCACAGAGTGTATATCCAGGGCAATGCATACAAACTGTACTCCAGGAAAATGCAAAACAAGCAAACACGGAAAGCCAAGCTAAGAGTATTCTAAAAAAGCAAAAGCAAAATAGCCTTTCCATTTTTTCCTGTTCGTTCTTTCAATGTACTAAATATAGTAAGGTTAAGACTTGTACAAATAAGTACACTGGGCTCCCCTGATTCAGGAATTCAACAATAGCTGGACCACCCCATTTTCGTGAAGGGCAGGACCCTAATGTCACACAGGCCCTTCTTAATCTTCTCAAGCCAAGTCATCCAGAAACACAGATAAGTGTTTACTTTCAAAGTCTTCCAAAAATGCTTTTCGATGATGGCAGGGCAGTTCCTTATGGGGTGAGACTGTCCAGAGCAAAGCAAGTACATCATACAGCACTCAGCAGCCTAGCCCAGGAACACCAAGTGCCAGGTCTTCCTGGTGGTCACTACGGTAACGGAGTATTTGCAAGCATACCGAGAGGCAGTACTGTCCCCGGGCAGGAGATGGCTGACCCCTTCCAGAAAAGACAGAACTTGCCGAGTTCATGACCACCATAAAGAATGACCCTCAGATGAGGATCTAGCCATACCACAGCAAGGCAAACCAGGACGCTGGGCTTCAGGGGACACTGAAAGCTACAGTAGAACTGAATTAAAAATAACAAGGCCCCAGGGCCCCTGGGTGGCTCAGCTGGTTCAGTATCTGCCCCTTGGTTTCAGCTCAGGTCATGATCTCAGGGTCATGAGATCAAGCCCCACATCAGGCTCCGTGCTCAGCAGGGAGTCTGCTAGATATTCTCTCCCTCCTCTTCTCCCTCTATCCCATCGTGCCCCTCCCCCCACATGCGCTCTCTCTTCTCTCTAAAATAAATAAATAAATCTTAAAAAAAAAAACAAACCCAAGGCTTCTAATCCAGTTAAAATTGGACAAAGGATCTTAACACACATTTTTGAAAAAAGACACATAAATGGTCAACAGCTACAAGTGGGGGTATTCAACATCACGAATAATTAGGGAAATGCAAATCAAAAACTACAATTAAAAAAAAAAACATAATGAGATATCACCACCCCACACGAGTCAGAACAGTTAGTACCAAAAGACAAGAAATAACAAGTGTTGGGGCGCCTGGGTGGCTCAGTCGTTAAGCGTCTGCCTTCGGCTCAGGTCGTGATCCCAGGGTCCTGGGATCAAGCCCCGCATCAGGCTCCCTGCTCCGCGGGAAGCCTGCTTCTCCCTCTCCCACTCACCCTGCTTGTGTTTCTTCTCTCGCTGTGTCTCTCTCTGTCAAATGAATAAAGAAAATTAAAAAAAAAAGAAAAAAGAAATAACAAGTGTTGGCGAGGATGTGGGGAAAAGGGAACCCTCGTATATCACTGGTGGGATTTTAAACTGCTGCAGCCACTATGGAAAACAGTATGGAGGTTCCTCCAAAAAATCGAATTACCATATGGTCTAGCAATTCCACTTTGGGGAATATACCCAAAGGAAACAAAAACACTATGTCTGAGAGATATGTGTGCCTCCATGTTCACTATAGCATTATTTACAGTAGCCAAGACATAGATAAAAAACTGGTGGTGTATATATACAAGGGAATATTATTCAGCCATGAGAAAAAAGGAAATTCTGCCATTGTGACAACATAAATAAACCTAGAGGGCATTATGCTAAGTGAAATAAGTCAGACAGGGAAAGTCAGATACTCTATGATCTCACTTACATGCGGAATCTAAACAAAACAAAAAAACCCTGAATCACAGATACAGGGAGCAGACTGGCAGTTGCCAGAGGCAGGGGATGGGGAAATGGGCGAAATAGGTGAAGGTAGTCAAAAGGTACAAAGTTCCAGTTATAAACAAGTTGTAGAGATGTAATGTACAACACAGTGACCCTAGGTAACAATACTGTGGTGTATATGTAAAGTTATTAAGAATTCTCATCACAAAGAAAAAAACTTTTTTTTTTGTATTTATGTGATATGATGGACATTAACGAACCTTACTGTGGTAATCATTTCATAATATATTTAAACCAAGTCATTGTTCTATATACCTTAAATTGACACAGTGCTATATATCAATTATATTTCAATAAAAAACTAAGGGAAAAAAAAATAAGAAGGCTTCTTCTGGTTCCAGAATTGTGGTAGGAAATACTTAAGATGAGCTAGGAATACAGACCAAAAAACAAACAAACAAAAAATGATTGCAGGTTATGTGAAAAGACTCAAGAGTCAACTACAATAACCACAACAGACCCAAAACCAATGGATTGTATTTAAATATATGCATTCCATAGTAAATAAATCCATGAAATTCATAATAATAATTTTTAAAAAACTAAATAACCCTTAGGAAAAGTGGTTAATTCCAGAACCGGAGCAAAGAAAATAAAAGATAAGCCTGGAACATCTTAGAGCCAGAAAGTAGGGAAGAGCTCAAGAAAGGTTGGGTACATGTCAAAGGGACACAGGGCTACACTGAGAGAGCTCCCAGTCACCAGAGCTGGGCAACAAGATAAATGTGAGCAACAAGATAAATCACACCAGCATTCAATTACAACCTGCAGAATAAAATAAATATCCACTAGTCTCTACTGATAAGGAATAAATGATTGAGTAGATTACCAATGACAAAGAAAAAAAAATGGCTCCTCCAAGAATTCTACTCCATAAATACAGAAGGAATGAGGGTAAAAAAATAATCACCATTAGAATACCACCAAGATCCACCTGTGGGTGCTAATGTTGGAGGGCAAAAGTTTGAGGAGAAATAAAATACCTCTATAGTCTCAAGATATTAATTTTTTACAACAGGAAAATAATAAATTTACAATGGAGAAACCCAGCAGACATCATCCTAACTAGAGTCATCAATAATAAGACATATAGGCATCATACACACCCAGATATCAGAGTGTGCAAAGCACATCACTTTGGTGGTATTCTTGCCAAAAACCCAGTCTCAATCTAATTGTGAGAAACAACACACCAACCCAAACTGACAAGTAACTGACCAGGAGGTGGGACTGCCAGAATGGTGAAATGAGGACCTCTATATAAATTTGCTTCTCCATAAAAGCAACACTGGCAAAATTTCCAAACCAACTTTTTCAGAAGCCTGGGTGTTAACAAGTAAGGCTTGCCACAAGCTAAGGAGAGTTTATTCAAGAAAAACTGCTGAACCTCAATAACAATAGTAGGATTTGTGGAATTTTAACTTGACCTATTCCCACTCCCCTCTCCCTGGCTCCACAGTACCTATGAAAATCAGCTGACTGGATGCCACCAGAAAGGGTAGGCTGAGTTCAGAGTCCCTCAAAAAGTTCCAACCCCAGAACAATGTTGTAACAGGAGCTGATTTGGATCTCGCTCTGTGGGAAAAGCCCTATACCCAGGGCATGCATTGAAAATAATCAGCAGTGGGGCACATGGGTGGCTCAGTCAGTTAAATGTCCAACTCCTGGTTTTGGCTCAGGTCATGATCTCAGGGTTGTAAGATCCAGCCCTGCCTCAAGCTCTGTGCTCAGCAGGGTGTCTGCTTGAGATTCTCTCTGTCCCTCCCCCCACTTGTGTTGGGGAGCATGTTCTCTCTCTAAAATAAATAAATCTTAAAAAAAAAAAAAAAGAATCAACACAATTGTTTAACACTGCAGCTGCCTGAAGGTGATATACCAGTTGAGGCAAAAAAGACAAGTATATTTTTCATAACTGTTTCTTCTCCTGTGTGGATTTAAAAGACAATTCCATACAGCAATAATTATAAATCTGTGTTCATGGACATATAATGTGTAAAGATGCAAATTTATAGGCTAGTAATAGCACAAAGGAGGGGGAGAAAATAGAACTATACTGAGCAAATTTTCTATGCACTATGGAAATTGTTAGTATTAATGCGAATCACATTATTTTAAATTAAGATACTATTTGTAATTTCTATAGCACCATTACAAAAATAACAAAGAACATCAGTATAGTAAAAGAAACAAGGAATTAAAATGGTACTCTAGAAAAATATTTATTTAAAGGTGGCAATAATGGAAGTCTATGGGCAAGAAACATGTAAGACATACAGAAAACACACAACAAATTGGCAGACATAAATCATACCTTACCAGTAATTACGTTAGATGTTAATAAAATACTACAATCAAAAGGCAAAAACTGGCAGAATAAATTTTTCAGAATACATAATTCAACCATATGCCATCTATAAGACACACACTTCAGATTCAAAGACTAAAATAGGTTGAAAGTAAAAGGATAAGAAAAGATAAACCATGGAAACAGTAACCAAGAGAGCCGATGTAGCTATATTAATCTTAGACAAAATAGATTTTTAAGACAAGAACTGGTAGAGACAAAGAAACATTTTATAATGATAAAAGGATCAATTCATCAGCAAGACATAAAAATTTTAAACACCTACATAAGTAACAAGATACAGGATCAATTTGCAAAATAACTACCTACAATAATGCATTAAAGGAAAAACTGTTTAGATCTGAATAAAGAGTGTAATTAATAGCTTTGTGCTAATGTTAATTTCTTCGTTTTAACCACCATAGTACAGTTAAGTAAAATGTTAAAATTAGAATACTGTAGGGGAGGGATATACAGGAATTCTGCACAATTTTTGCAACTTTTCTACAAAGTATTTCAAAATAAAAAGGTTAAAATTTTTAGAAAGCCAATTGGTTCCCATCAGAAGATGCTAGGGATCCAAATCAAACACTTACCTCTCTTTTCCTATGAGTTGTAGCACTGGGAACGTAGGTAGTAGATGAGGGGAAGGGTCTTTTTATAAAAGTATTCCCGATAATAAATTAAAGAATTAGACCATCAACATTTGGCATCCACTAACAAATTAATGGAAGGAGGCAGTGATCACCCATGGCTGCTAACATCCATCAGGAAAAGAGGGACAAAGAAACACTATGTTCCTCTCGATGGAAGTACAGAACACCATCTATGAATGCGGTTTTGACCAAAAAAAAACAAAAAGAAAAGAAAGTCAAATCTGTACCTGAGGAAGTTCTGATAAAGTATCTAGACCAATCTACCACTAAACAGGAATTACCACAGAAAGGAAGATACCGCAGGAAAGTAATCAGCAATATTCAGGCCATGGGAAACCCTACAGTATAAATAACTCAGTTTCTTCACAATAAATTGCAAGGAGAAAATGAGAAAGAGAAATGGAGCTTTAGAGGGGGATAGCCACAGATAAAGGAGACCTAAAAGACCTATCAGCCAATCACAGTGAGACTTTATTTGGATCTGATTCACACAGATGGAAAAATATATATATATGTGATATTTATATGACAAGTGAAAATCTGAACATAGATTGGGTACTTAGTAATACCAAGGAATTAGTATAAATTTAGGTATGATATGACATTGCAGTTTAGTTTTACTTATTTTTTTATTAAGTTCAGTTAGCAAACACATAGTATATCATTAATTTCAGATGTGCAGTTTACTTTTAAAAGGAATCATTGCTGGGGCACCTGGGTGGCTCAGTCGTTGGGCGTCTGCCTTTGGCTCAGGTCATGATCCCTGGGTCCTGGGATCGAGTCCCGCATCGGGCTCCCTGCTCTGCGGGAAGCCTGCTTCTCCCTCTCCCTCTCCCCCTGCTTGTGGTCCCTCTCTCACTGTGTCTGTCTCTGTCAAATAAATAAATAAAATCTTTAAAAAAAAAAAAAAGGAATCATTGCTTTTCTAAAGATAAATAATGAAAGAAGAAATATCTGGGGTATGCTTCAAAATAAAAGGGAGAGGGAAGGCATAGAATAAAACAATGCTGGCCATGAGCTGCTAACGGTTGAAACCGCAGGCTGATACGTTGTATGTGCACTTCTCTATATGTGTGAATAGAATGAAATTAGAAATCTGTAACAGAAAGAAATTTGGAAAACGCACAAATATGTGGAAATTAAATAAGACCTTCCTAAGTATCTAATGGGTCAAAGAAGAAATCATATGGGAAGTTAGGAAGTACTCTCAGATGAATAAAATTTTTAACTTTTTTTTTTTTTTTTAAGGAGGCCTATGTCTCCTGGGGGGAGGGGTCTCAAGTACAAAAATAACTACAAACGTGGAGTCACAGCAGAACTGTGGGTTCAAGCCGTGGTACTGCTGCCTCCTAACAGGGAGACCTTAGGCAAGCTATCAAGTCTTGATGCCTCAGTTTCCCCCATCTGAGAAATGGGGATGTAAAAAGTAATGGGATTGTTGAAAGGGCAAGATGGAATTATGGCCTCAGTTTCCCCATCTGTGAAAAATGGGGATGTGAAAATATGACTGTTGTTAGGTTAAGATGGAATTATACACATAAAACACTTGCCTCCTATCAATAAGTAAAAAAGAACTGCCCCATGCCTACCTTCTGAGGGCAACCAAATTTTTAGGAAAAGAAAGGTTCTTTTTCTACAACTTGACCACCATGAGCCCAGTCACATGTGACATAGGACAGGTATCAAAAGAAAAATAACTTCTAAAAAGCATGTGAATGGCAATTTCCAAATACTATTCCTCAAGTGTCCCGCTACCTAGCATACCCGAGAGAAATCTCCTGGTGTCTCTGCTTTTGCAAATCTTTTACTCCAAATAAGACAAAGTTGCTATGCTTCCAGGGAAAAGATGTTTCTGCTGCTGACAAGGAAGAGATGTAGCTCCCCAGGAAAGGGAAGGAAGGAGAGGAGAGGCAAGATAATGAACAGAAAACAAAAGGAGAACTTTGCTGGGTGTCATTTCAGGCTCTTCTGAAAAAACAAATCATGAAGCCCAGGGTAAGCCGGTTGGACAGATAATGCCTGTAAGCTGGGGAAATGAGGTGAGAATCAAAGGAAAGGGAACAGACAAAATTAGAGCAAATCCAAGATAAGCGTTATAGCACCCCCTGACTACCTGTTTTCCCAAAAGAGGATGGAACTCAAATCCAAGTACAAAGCCCAAGTGATTCGGGGAAAAGTCCCCTCAGGTTATTTCATGCAGAAATGCTACTGTTTCCACCAGCCAGGAGACAGACATTGGAAGGTGTCAATATGACCATCTTTGAGTCATTACAAAGGGAATGGAGGTAAAAGGGAAACAAAATTACACATTGACCCAGGCAGGGTATGGGGCAGAGGGAGGGAGGGCCACAGGACAAGAGCACCAGAAGGGGTATGTGGACCTGGGGCTAGCACCCCATTTGTCAAGTTAGGAAACAGGGTGCAGGAGAGGCAGGGGCCTTGTGCAGCACCCCCACCCCAAGCTGTGCCCTTCTAAGGCCTGCTCTGGGAGCAGGGGGTAAGGTTTGCTTGTTTAAATAAGTGTTACCCACTGCCCTTACGGTTGCAGAGGAGGATGAGAGCACGTTCTTCCATGCATGGTCCCTGCTTCTTCCCTTTGCCTCTCCTGGGCAACACCCCTTTCTAGGAATGTTCCTTCTTCAACTTCCTCATCAATGTCTTCCTCTGCTTACTATTCTCTGCTTTCCTGCCACCAGAATCACCACTCTCCAGGCTGACTCTGTATTCCCATCACTGTCCTCTTCCAGTCCCACCAGCCTTGCGCCCTCCAACCATTTGCTCGCCTCTCAGCCCAGATCTCTGGTGACAACCAGCCTTGTCCTAGTTGGCTGCTCAGCAAGCCCCCTTTCTTTTCACCTGTGGCACCAAGGGAGAGGACTTCTCTGGCCAGAATTTGCCAGCACCAAGGAGGTCTGTATGACCATGAAGGGCTTCCCACACCCACCCCAGTCCACTAGTCCACAGCTGAGGGATGCTCAAACTGACCATTCCCTCCAGCTAGGAGGCCACAGAATGGACCTGACTCCCTGGGATCACCCACCTCTCTCTCTCATCCACTGGGCATGGCTCAGGAAGATTTGCCTAAATACCAACAGTCTGAAATCCATGAGAGGATACAATGGGCTCAGGACATGGAAGCAGAGGACTGCTGCTCAAACTTCCATGTGTAAACAAAGCCATGATGTAGATAACAGCCCTCCCACCTCCACAGGCTCAACAGTCCAGGGGTGGGGAGGGGGGAGCTGGGAAGCTGCATTTCTAACAAGTCTGATGTGGATTCTCATAAAGGGACCCAAGGACTATGTTACTGAGCGAAACACCACATAAATAATGGTGTGAATAATTGATGCACTTCCAGCTGCAGTCAGAACACAGAGATGTCCAAGAGAAGTCACCATCCAGAGACAGTGTCAGCAGATAAGGCTTCCCCAACTAAACTTTGCTCTCGCTCTGCATTTACATACATTTTACACCTCTCTGCACATCAGTTAGAGTACAGAACAGACCTCGACTGTTCACAACTATGCTTCCCATTGTCTGTAGTAACCAAAGGCACTCAACAAACTGGCTGGACATAAAATTAAAAATCCTCTCCTGGGTTTCTCTGGCCAGTCCTGATGCCAGCCCCCTGAGATCCTGGGCTTCAAGCATACACCTTGCCCCCACAACAGGTTATGGCCTGGTTGCGGTCTCAGGCTGCCCTGTGACCCTGTCGTACCCTATCACCACCACCATGTTCCTTCAAGGGTAGCATCCACCCCCTATCTGACCACATCCTCCCTGGTCCTCACTCATGCCCTCCTCTGGGAGGCCTCTCCTGACCTGCATCCTACACCCCTAGGCTAGGAGCCCTGCCCAGGTCCCCTGCCCATGGACACATCCTGCAGTACAATCAGTCCCCACAGTAAGCTCCAGATAAGACCCAGCCTCCTCCCTTTTCTATCCCAGGGTCTGGCTAGGGCCTGGCATGGTGAGGAGCAAATCAGGGCATTAGTTTGAGTTAATGGACAGGAGTTTTAAGGCTTGGAATGCAATGGGTGCTTAAGTCACTCACCATTCTCAGAGGAGAGGGGAGGGCTCAGAAATCCACATCATTCACAGCTCAATCCTGAAAACATCAATCTCAGACTTTCTGGACCTCAAAGAGTTTGACCTGGCTTCTGAACAAGGATGACTAGACAGTCCTCTCCAGAAACAGCTACCACCCCTCTCACACCTACATATAAGCACCTGGGACCTTCCTAAGAAGGCCCCTTCTCTCCCCAGGAAAGCACTCAAGGAATTCATCTTGGGAGCTAGGAGATATTTAGGAACTTCTCCTGAAAGTACCATTATCCCTGAGGACCTGCTCCCTAGGGTTTTACTGATTATTTAAGAATCCCAGTATGGTCAGGATAGAAGAGAACATGGTCAGGTGTGGTCCAAGGGGAAGATGAATGTTTCAAAATCCCGTGAACCCTTTTGAGGTCGAGTGAAGAGAACTGCTTTTGGGTCCCACTCTATTTTCTCATCTGGATGTTGGGGGTGGTAGTTGTTTAAAGGGTCAATTGACTTAATGGACTAAAAACACTTTGTCCATTGAAAATACACTATATTTCCTGAGACCCAAGTATTTCTGAAAAGGAGGCTACAGGAGCTACTGGCTCAGTAATAACAGGAAGTGGTATGTGTGTAAAGACTTAAACCTGCCAGAGTCCCACCGGAGTTACGTCATACAGAAGCCAGAGGTACGGCTTCCCAGAGTCCTCACACTAGGGACAGAGGACGTTTGTGAAATAGGTGCCTCCTCCCTTCTTGGCCTCCAGCTTCTTGCAAACAGGAGCCAGGAAATCCCACAGCCCTGTCCACCGACATCATGCTTGCTGACTGGACAGTGGGCGCCCCTTGAGAGCAAGAGGGCAGCATTACTCAAAGTATGAGCCATTATATAAGCATCACCTCTGTGCTAATTAAATACTCAGATTCCTAGGTCCAACCCCAGATGAGCTTGGTCAGAAACAATGGCAACAGAACCTGAGAGTTGTTATTTCTAACAAGCTCCTGAAGTGAGTTTTATATAAATTTAAGGAGCTCAAGGACCAGAATGTTGGAAAAGCTGTGGAACTGAAAAGACCTGGGTCAAATTCCAATACCACTAAATAGCAGCTGTGTGACCATGGGCAAGTTACTTAACCTCTCTGAACCTCAGTTTACTCATTTGTAATATAAGTATGAAGCACAACCAGTATTGCTGGGAGAATCAGAAATAATACTCTGCATCTATGTTATCCTAAGAGGCAGGAATAACCATGACCCTCGTCTTTTAGGGGAACAATCTGCCACTGTGAGCACAAGGGGTTTCCTAGAAGCCTCTCCCATGTGATGGAAGCCAGACAAGACTAATGTCCTTAACTCAGAGGCCCACACCAGGCCTTTACATCAGGAGTCAAGCAAGGTGAACAGGAGAGAAAGATGGGCTGAGCTTTGGATGGAAGCCAAGCCCATCTGCCTTCCTGAAGGGTTCCACCTTGAGGTGGGTTCAGCTACTAGACACAGCTCCAAGATTGCTCTGCAGCCCAGTGGCTCTTTTGGGGGTGGGGAGTCTAAAGGGAGAAGAGACAGCAGTCACTTCCAGCCTGAGGGTCTGAAACTCTGCGGAGGTGCAGGGAGAGAGAGTGTGCGCAATGTAATGACATTTACCAACCATGGGCAGGGCTCAAAAACCCCTCAAAGCTTCAAACTTTCCATTTGGAAACTGGGGTTAATTTTTAGAAAACTAACATTAAACAGTCAACTATGGGATAGTGCCCAGTTGGGTGGCCTGCTCACAGCTCACATCAACGGAGGGACGCTGTTATTATTACCCCTGCTTTTTTATATGTCTGTGCTGGTCACACCAAAACTTGGTGGCAGTTTCACTGTTGTCCCAAGAAGAGAGATTATCTGAGCTTGAGCTTTACGTACCTGTGTTGGTTGTTAAACGTGTTAAACAACCTGTCCTAGAAAGCCTGACCGAAAACTGAAGCTAGGACTTCAAGCCAGAGCGCAGGGCATGGATTTCCCTCCTTTTTACTTAAAAGGCGGGAGCGACGAGGATGAGGACGCCCATCGGCTGCTGGATTCCAGCCCTGGGATCATTCCGGTTTGGACGCGGCGTCTGAGCGCCAATCAGGGGCAGGGGAGCCCCCGCGCGCCCAGCATTTAGGTTTCCTGCTTTCTGCGTCCCCGGGCGCAAAAGAGGCCTGGCCCTTAGCCCCCCGTCGAGCCGCTCCTGGGTCACCCCGCCCGGTGCCACTCACACCGCGCCCAACACCAGGTTCCCGGAGCGCCGTGGCCCTGAGCTGACCCTGCGCGCCACAGCCCGGAGCGCCCGGCTCACCTGCTGAAGACGAGGCAGCCCAGGTGGTTGATCTCGTGGTCCGAGCGGTGGCGGCTGTAGTCCTCCCACAGGTCCTTGAAGGCCGTGACGGCCAGGATGAAGAGCACGGGCGCCAGCGCCAGGCCGGGCTGGAAGGCGTTCACCGCCGGCACGAAGTTGAGCAGCGCGATGAAGACAAAGTACACGTTGGCCAGGCGGTGGAACTGCTCGAACAGGTTCTTGGGCAGGAAGGACAGTAGAGTGTACTTGGTGGTCTTGAGCCGGTTGTCCGCCAGGTGCTGGGCGCCCCCGCGCCGCCGCCGCCGCGCACCCTTGGCCGCACCGGCCGCTGGGTCCTCGACGCCCGGGGGCGGCAGCAGGTTGGAGCGCACCACGCGCGTCCTGCCGTCCCCGCGCCGCCGCCGCCGCCGCCGCCGACCCGGGGACCCGGGCTCCTCGGCCGCCGCCGGCTCCCGCTCCATGGCCGCGTGTCGCCGCGCCCGGCTCCTCCGCAGTTCGCGCCCGTCCGCGCCAGCCTCCTAGGTGATCATCGCCGGCGGCCCGGGCGCGGTGGCGCGGGCTCCCCGCCTGCGGGACGCGAGGAGAAGGCGGTCAGCGCCCGCCCCGCCCCGCCCGCTGGTCCGCTGTCGGGGCAGGGAGCAGGCGGGGCGGGGCGGCGCGCGCGGCACAGAACCCCCTTGTACTCGCGCCTGCCGGGCCGCTTCCGCCGCCGCAGCTCCTGGCGCCGCCCCGCGCCGCGCCCAGGCTGGGATACCGCGGATAGCGGGAAACAGAAAGACCCGAGCTGAAAACTTTAGAGCAGTTTCGTTTCGTTTCCAGAAGCATCAGTTAGTCCCAGAACAGTGCAAATGCGCCCTCCCACCGGTAGGAGAGAGGAAGCTGTAGAGTGTGAGAGCAAAGGCACCCAGTCCCCTGGCAGCTTGGTCAGGCTCTTCCTGGGCCAGCTCTGCTTCCCAGGCCCTGGACAGGGAAACGGTCTGGGAACCCGGGTTAGGAGCCTCCTGGAATCAGCTAGAATCAAAATCCAAATGAGCAATGGCATACCAATGCTACGATTTTTAAATCTCATTTACCGAGGATAACTGCTTTTGGGGAGAGCCCAAGAAGTCGGGATTCTGTTGCCTCTACACCCTTCCCTATGCCTGCTCAACCTCCACCTACTTTCAGATTCACTTCTTGGGTAACTAGACTTTTCCCTTTCCCTGATCATCGCTGCTTTTCCTTACTTCCCTACACAGGCTTTTTTTTTTTTTTTTGTAAGGAGGAATATTTCAGTGGCAAAGGCAGGCTTTGGTTTGAGGTATTTTTCTTTTCCTCTCTGGTAAACGCTCAGAGCCAAAATATCCCTGTGTGCTGCAGTTCTGAGGTGGCCTCGGAGAAGTTGTGACAGGAAATTGAAAATGGTTGTTGGGAGGGGAGGAGAGGACCAGAATTGCAGAAGTGTCTTTTTGGGCAAAGGGCTCCCCTCAGTATTCGTGAGGAATCAGAGAGGGGAGCATATGAACGATGGGGGTGGGAGAATATGCTGGGTATGGCAGAAGGTATTGAGGAGTCCCCATTTCTGCAGTAACACTCTCCCCCAGATAGACCACAGCTGTGACAGTTTGGCCTTCTGCTTTGGAGTACAGGGATAAGAAGCAGAGATTTCTTGGCAAGGAGACTCTGGCTGAGGATGGGCAAGAAGAACCCTTATGGGTACTGCCTGTCTTGATTCTGGGAGCTGTTGGCCTCCTGGAGGCCAGTCCCTCCTTTCTCCTCTTGCATTGGGATACTCTATCATCTCCCAAGAGACCACCGTAGCAGCCTCTGCTGGCGCTGGGTTGTCCCTTCTGTGCCTGCTAGAAGTCACTTCCCTAGCTTTTCTCAAATCACTTATGTCTTCCTCCACAACACTCTCTCACCTCCTGTACCCTGGGGCTCACACCCCATCGAGCCAGGCCAGGGTCTCACAGCTCTACAGGGAGCCTTGCCACAGACCACATTATTTGTCAGAATCCAGCATAAGGAGGGTAAAGTGACAGATACTAAGAAAATACTGTATGCCATATATCAAGCCTCTCCCCCATGCCATTCCTAAGGGCAGAATATTAGTGTGTAGAGGCCTGGCTCAGAGAAAGATTTGGTTAAAGTACCTGCATTTTCAGGGAAAGAAATCAGATCTCATGATGAACCAGTGGTATCCCAAATTGAGTATTAACAGCAAATGAAGGACCACAGCTTCCCTGGTTTCCAATGACTAAAACCTCACGGACCCTCCTTTTCCTCCATCGTCTAACCCAGTGAGGCCCCAGGGCCTACTGGCTCCCTCCATTTCCATAGATGCCTCCATCCCTATAGGTATCCCCAGTGTGGCCCCAGAGCTTCTGGGTGGGTCTCCCTGCCTCCCAGTCTCCTTGCTTCAATCAGACCACATGTTGCCAAAATGGTTCCTTGAACTATTGGACCCCTTCACTTCATTTCTTTACCCTCGAGCTTACCCAAGTCCTCTGTTGCTTACAGGGTCAAATGCTGACTCCTCAGGCAGAGGTCCCTTGAGGCCCTCAGGGGTACTGGCACCAACTTACTGATTTAACACCACCCCTCCCTACTCCTGGACCAGCCCCAGGGCAAGAGGTCTCCTTACCCTTCTCAGAACAGGCCTTGTTCATTCCCATCTACATTCCGCTCTAAGGTTCCAAGATTCCATGAGTCACACTGCTCCTTAAGCCTGGACTCTTTCCCCACCTGCTCTTCACCAATCCAAATTCAATATTGTTGCTAAGACCTCACTCACCTGGCCTCCCAGGAAGTTTCCACACTTGTGATCCACTGAACCTCAAGAAATTACTTCTGTCCCGATGTATATGCAGTGGTATGTAAACCTCCCTTAGATTGCTCTGCTGGGATTTTGAGCTTGGATGTCTTCTGCCAGTTAAACTCTCAGACCCGACCGCCTGGGCCAGGGCCAGGCTTGGATGAACTCTGGGTTGGTGATCTGGACCACTGAGCTCTGACCACGCCCTGTGCAAGTCACTTTAATTGTCCTCCTTCGGTAAATACTTATTCTTTACCCACTGTGTGCCCTGCACTGTTCTAGGTGCTGGGGACTGACTCGGAAGAATTGTTGATGACAACAGATAATTCTGTGATATTGTGATTTATAATAATAAATACATATTTGGTCTCCATCCCCGTTTCTGGCATAGAGCTCCTAAACCCTTGGAATCCTAAGTGATGAGTGCTAAAGTTGTCCTGATATTCATAACAAACCCTTCTAACCACACCTGAGTTTATGAGGTGACTTTTAGAAAGCACTTTAGATGGGGGCTGGTTGCCAGGGGAACCAACCATGTAATTAGAAAGTTGGAATTTTCAGCCCAACTCCGTTGACCTCCAGGGAGGAGAGAGGAGCTGGAGGTCAAATCAATTGCCAATGGCCAATGTTTTAATGTGTCTGTGTAATGAAGCCTCCATAAAAACCCAAAAGGATGGCGTTTGGAGAGTTTCCAGGTTGTGAACGACAGAGATTCAGAGAGAGTGGCACTCCCAGACGGGGTATGGAACCTCCATGCCCTTCCCCCATATTTGCCCTATGCATCTCTTCCATCTGACTGTTCCTGACTTATACCGTTTTATAATAAACTGGTAATCTGGTAAGTATAATGTTTCTCTGAGTTCTGTGAGCTGCTCTAACAAATTAATTAAACCCAGGGAGAGGGTTGTTGGGGAACATCTGATGTATAGCCAGCTGGTCAGAAGCACAGGTGATAACCTGAACTTGTGATTAGCATCTGAAGTGTGTGTGTATGTGGGAGGCAGTCTTGCAGGACTGAGCCCTTAACCTGTGAGATCTGACACAGTCTCCAGGGAGTGTCAGAATTGGGTTGAATTATAGGACACACAGCTGGTGTCAAAGAATTGCTTGGTAGTATGGGGGGGGGAACCTCACAGACACACATTGGAATCAGCATCCCTTAACATTGGCAGCAACTAAACAAGACACTTCCAGAACATCTCTAAGTCCCTGCTCTCTGTGTTCTCTGAAGGTATTCCAACAAGAAGGACATAGGAAATGGAGGGGCACAGGGAACCCAGCAGGGAGGGGTGTGTCTGGGCTGCTGTAGCTAGGGCTTTCCCAGGGGGCTTCCTGAGGCAACCCTCAGCAAAGGTGAAGGAAAAAAGCTGCAGAGATGTCTTGGGGAAGAACAAGCAAGTGTAGAAGAACGTGGGGTTCCAGGCCTAGGGAGATGGCCCAGCTGTCTTGAGCCAAGTGGGCAAGCAGAGATGTAACCCAGAGTGGGCTCATGTAGGGCCTGAAGAATCACGGTAAGGATTTGGGCTTTTAGCTGAATGAGAAGGGAAGCCTTGGAGGGCTTTGAGCACAGGAGTCAAGTGACTGAACTTAGGTTCTCAACGATAATCAGTTGCTGTGTGAATAGAATGCAGAGGAGCTGGGTCAGTGAGAAGGAGATAGTAAGAGGCCATTTAATAATCCTGGAGAGAAAGATTAGTGGTTCCTATGGGAGTGGTCATGGTGCAGGGTGGGACGTGGCCTTATTAAAGCAGACATGATATGCCATTGAACTGGGTGTGGGGTATGAAAGAGGGAACAAAGTTGAGAAGGGCCCAAGCAATGGATAACGAGTTACTGAGGCCTGAAGACAATGGGAGGGTCAGGCCTGGGGTGGTCTGGCAGGGGTGCACACAGCCAAGGTCAGCTGGGAGGCCCAGCCAGAGATGTCAGTTGGGAGTCAAAGAATGAGTCTGGGTGGAGGAGAATGTGGCCAGGAGTGGGAGGGAGGCAGAGGGGCCAGCGTGCAGGGCCAGGCCTGCCTTTGGATGGGATAGGCCTCTGGATTTGCTCCCAGTGCAACAGGAAGCTGTGGACTGCCCTCAGCAGAGGCATGAGGTGAGAGGATCTTATTTTCCCTTTTAAAAGGTGGAAGATAGATTTGGAGCCAAGTGGGAGCAGGCGAGGCAATGAAGGAAGAGGTGGCTTAGGCTCTAGGAAGTGGATAGACAGAGACGACTCCAGGTAGAGTCAACATGATAGGCCAACAGGTTGGATATTTAGATGAGGAAAAGAAGTGAATCAAGAATAAAACTCAAGAGTTAATGACTTGGGGATGAAGGATTGTAGAATATTCCAGCTCCCAAATATGCCACTTTGGCATGTTGATTATTTTAAATTAAAGTGACTTGAGGCTCTGGGTGACTCAGTCAGTTAAGTGTCTGTCTTGGGCTCAGGTCATGATCTCAGGGTCCTGGGATCAAGCCCCACTTTAGGCTCCCTGCTCAGCAGGGAAGTCTGCTTCTCCCTCTCCTTCTGCCGCTCCCCCTGCTTGTGCTCTCTCACATACTCTCTCTCTCTGTCAAATAAATAAATAAAATCTTTTAAAAATAAAGTGACTTGAGAACCAGTGAGTGCAAGAGGGAAACACACTGACCCTCCTTTGTTCCTCCAAAAGCAGGAAACAAATGTCCTATGTGAAAGGTATCCTCACTGTGCCAGGAGGGTAGAAGGTAAACTTATCACCAGAGATTGGGAATTTAAGACCAAGAAGGCTATATAAACAGACCTTGTCACTTCACCAATTTCTTACCATTTTTTTGTCTAAAAGGTACAAAAGCTTCCTGCATTGGTTACTTTTTGAGTCTCATATTTTTATGGGACCCTTGTAAGTACAAATTTATTTTTCTCCTATGAATTTAATTATTAGACCAGCCAAGAACCTAGGATGGAAGAAGGAAAAATTTTCCTACTCCCACAAAGAAGAACAGATTTGGGGAAGAAAATACAAAGCTAACATACGCCATGTCAAGCTTGAAGTGCCTGTTTGACATCTAATGGATGTCAAGTAGGCAGCAGGATAGTGAAGTCTTGCAGTGATAGGAAAAGCCAGCACTAGAGGTACAGATCTGGGCTATGTCAGAAGATACCTGTGATTTAGAGCTGTGTGATGAGAAGATTGTACCTACAGATAGAATGTAAATAGGAGAGACCGGATGATACTTTCTCACTGAAAAATGTCAGGAGTCAGATGAAACAGTCGTGAAGATTGCTTCCAGCTTTCATGTACTACTTTGGTGGTGTGACACTTGCTTAATAAATGCTTATGGAATAAGTAAAAATTGCATTCTACAACATTTTAACCTGATAGTGTTTGTTTAATATTTATTCTTGTGAGTGTCCCTAATTTAAGAAAAAAAGTCATAAGAGATTCTGAAATTTGTAATGTGTAAAGTTAGGCACAGATATTGCCCATTAATTAACAAGGCCTTAACATTCATTTAAATTAAATTATCAAAGTATAGAGCTGGGAAAATTAGGTTATATTAATTGGATAATGATCCAACAAGCTGAATCCATGATACTGTTTCAAATCCCAAAAATGCCAAATTCCAGAGACTTAAATAAAAAGTTCTATTTTAGGATACTTGCCTCAGCACAATTGATCTCCTTTTCTTCAAATGAAATTCCTATTAAAAAGACAGATGATATACTTGAAAGGAGAAATGTATAGTTGTGCTGGGAAACAGGGGAAAGTATCTTCAGAAGACAAAAGAAGTTTCTTCAGAAGATAGTAATGAGGGATATCTGAGAGATAAAAAGTAGATAAAAGTGAATTGGTGAGGAAATCTAATAAATGTAAGAAAATACATTATATAATCAAGTAGACAGTGCTGTTTTAAAAAAAAAAAGGGGGGGGGGAGGCTCCAGACAGATCTCCTAAGAAAGCCCAAAATGTGAGTAAGGCAGGCCTGGGAGCACAAGCCATTGTGGGACACTTGGGGAGATAAAAGGGTCAGTAATTCACTGCATCCAGGATCAGTGTGCCACTCCAGACCCCATGCTGGCTATTTTGACAAGTTGCTCTCATTGCTGTATTTGAGAAGAACTGCTAACATGAAAAAAAGCAAACTCCACAGAGGTGGATTTTTCCTCTCAGAATACAGATCTAACAGAACACAGAAAATAATATTAAACGCCATTATTATTATCCTTAAAAAGTTCTAGAAGACCAGCCCATTCATAAAATTACCATGGAAAAGAAGCAAATGAGGAACAGTGAAGAATTCTTGGGAGTAAAGACAGCACAGATTACATATTTTTTAAAAACACAGTCCACAACAGTGTGAATGTACTTGCTATCGCTTAACTGTACACCCCAAAAATGATTAAGGTGATAAATTTTATATTGTGTGTATTTTATCATAATTTAAAAAACATAATGAAGGGGCAAAATTAGCGGTCTGGATGATCAGATTGAGGAATTCTTTCAGAATACAGGGCATAAAGATAAAGAAATGAAAATAGAGAAGAGGCTACCCATCTGGAGGATGGATCCAGGTAATGGCCTGCCTGTCTGCCCATGCTACTGGTAGACAAGGTAAATTGGACCAAGGCTTCAGAGGACATCTAGAAAAGATGGGCAAAACATTAACAGAAAATCTATTTGGAAGCATCAGAGAGCTAACAGAGAGCAAAGGTAATGAGGCTAAGACCCAGGAGGAGGAGGACACCAGAGAGCTGAGTCCAGCACTTGGGACAGGACTCTCCAGGCCCCTCTCCCCATGCATCCCATCCTGTCCCCAACCAGCTCTGTCTGATTTCCCATATCTGATGTGCCATGTGCTTGTTTGTGAGGGGCACCTTCTCCAGCACTGGGAGGCCTCAGCTCCCCTGCGCAGGGCTTGGTGTCTAGCCATTTACCGAGGCCCCATGCCCCCAGTGCCACACAGGGCTGCCTCTAGCAAGTATTCAACAAATAAATATTTACTTTCATTATGTGATGAAAAGACAGCACCATTCTGTGGGAAGCATATTCTGAGTATAGGTTTCTTTATTAGTCAACTTGATATCCAGCTATCTTGCAATTTAAATGCATTTGTAGACAAGCAAGCGTCTAGAGAGACAATCACGCATGCTTGTTTTCTGAAAGAAAAAATATTACCTTCCTATCCGTGATAATATACTTTCTACAATTAGCAAAATATAAATTAACATATTAATATAAGTGACGCAGAAAAAAGAAAAAAGCATTTTGAATAGATTAATATATTAAGCCCCAGGAGGTCTTGAAGTGTCCTCAGAAATCCATGCTTCGAAAGCACCCAATGGAGACCCTTTGACAGGTAAATTCTGTTGAAACTTCAAAACAGTTAATTTATTTTATTTATAATATAGTACAGGAAGATACTGAGACCTTCTCAATTTATTCCACAAGGCTAACAAAACCTCCTATTAAAAATTGGAAAGTGGAATTGCAAAGGAACCACATATAGTTTATTTATAGTTTATTACCATATTTTAATATTTATAAGTATAAATACCAGGAAAAAAAGGAACAATTTATCACTGTTTGCAACATTATTTTTTTAAAAGATTTTATTTATTTATTTGAGAGAGAGAGGATTGTGCGTGAGCATGCACAAATGGTTGGGGCTGGGGGCAAGGGGGGCAGAGGGGGAGGGAGAGGAAGAGAGAAAGAATCCCAAGCGGACTCCATGCTGAGCACAGAGCCCAACGCTGGGCTCAATTCCATGACCCTGAGACATGACCTGAGCCAAAACCAAGAGTTCAACACTTAACTGACTGAGCCACCCAGGTACCCCACAACATCATGGCTTTTATCCAGGAAAGTGGTTAGTAATACAGGTAACTATAAAATAAAAATGTACATCATAAGTTTTTCATGTATAAGCAAGAACCAATTAGAAAATGTAATGGATCAACAGAAGGATCTCATTTTTAGAGTTATATAAAATACCTAAAGAAAAGCAAAAATTGTCAGTACAAGATGTATGCAAATAATCATAATAAAAACCAACAATAGAAGAAATAATATTTAACCTTTGTAGAGAATGTAATGCCTGCCAGGCATGTGCTTGCTCATTTTATAATGACTATCTTCATCCTCTTGGCCATTCCATGAGGTAGGAGAATTTTTATCCCAATATCACAGATGAGGAATATATGATCACAACTTAAGATTTTGCTGAAGGTGGTAAAGGAAGATATCTCTGAATAAATATGGAAATATGCCATTTCTCTGAGTGTGCTTGCTTCTTAAACTAACCTGTGGATTTTATGTATTTTCCAAACTGATTCCAACGGGATTTATTATTTTTTTTTCAACTTGACAGCTTGAATATAAGTAACTGAAGAATAAATGAAGACAAGTAAGTTAAAAAAAACATTTCGGATATAGGAAATTAATAACCCACTACACTGACAACAAAAATTAAGAAGTCAGATACTTAAGGCTTTTGAAGATGTGGATTAGAAGGAACTTTCCAACATTGCCCCTGGAACTATGAATGGATGCAGCTGCTTTGGTTAACCAGGTATCCCATCTGAAATTTGAACAAAGTCCTTAAACCTCAGCACCCATCCCTAAGAATATGCCAAAGAAATCTTGCACATGAACACTTCCTTTGTAAATGATGTGCTTATTCATAAAGGGAGCAACTTGCTCCACCTTTGTGTATAGTAAATCACAAAATGAAAAATTTGTACGACCATGAAAACAAACTACAGCTACATGCAGCAATGTGAAGGAATCTTGGAAACCTAATGTTAGGTGAAAAAGCAAGTCCCAGAAGACTACATACATGACAATACTGTTTTTATGGAGCAGTTCAGCTACTTTTATCTGTGATAAAGCAGTTTTTTACAAAACTAAACATGTGCTTACCCTGTAATTCAGTGATTACACTATTAGATGTTTATCCTGGGTAAATTAAAACTTACATTCACACAAAACTTGTACACAAATGTTGATAGCAGCAGTGTTATTCATAATAGCTAGAAACTGGGAAGAAATCAAGTGTCTAGAATAGGTAAGTGGATAAACAGATTGTGGTACATCCCGATCACGAATTAACTATTCATCAATGAAAGACATGAGCTACCTAGGCACACAACAGCTTGGATGGATCTCAAGGGAATTATGCTCAGAAAAAAAGCCAAAAGGTTACATACTGTATGATTCCATTCCAGTTTTGAGATGACAAAGTAATAGAGATGGAGAACAAATGTGGTTTGGGAGGGAGATATATGGGTACTGCTAGGGGTCCTTGTGGTGGAAGCATTCCGTGTCTTGACTATAGTGTGATCACATAAATCTACACATGCAACAAAATTGTATAGAACTAAATTCATACACAGTGGGCCTCCTGGCGGGCTCAGTTGGTGAAGCATGCAACTCTTGATCTCTGGGCTGTGAGTTCAAGCCCCACATTTAAAAGAACTAAATTCACACACAAATACACACACATGACTGCATGTAAAACATGAGTGCATGGTGACATTCGAATCAAGTCAATAAATCATATTAATGTTAATTTTCTGGTTGTAATACTGTGTTATAGTTCTGTAAGGTGTTAACATTGAAGAAAACTTGGTGAAGAGTATACTGAATCTCCCTGTGTTATTTCTCACAGTTGTATATGAATCTACAATTATTTCAAAATAAAGTTTTTTTGAAAATGCAGACATTAAAAAAAACACACACACACACAAACAAGGTGGAATGATACATACCAAAGGGAGGTAGGGGGCTGTGGTAAGGAAAGGACACATGGGTAGATGAAAATTATCGGTAGTGTACAATTTCTTGGTCTTGGTGAGTTCCTGGGTGTTCTGTGTTGTGGCCCCCAGTGATCCCCATCTCCTGGTATCACCACCCTTGTGTAGTCCCCTCCTACACTGAACAGAGATGATATGTATAAACAATGGGATACCGAGGAAATGACAATGTGTGATCTCCAAGGCTTGATCATAAGACATTGCAGTTTCTGCCTCCCTTCTTGGATCACTTGTCCAGGGAAAGCCAGCTACCATGGTGAAGGGCACCCACGCAGCCCTATGTGAGATCCATCTGGCAAGGAGCTGAGATCTTCTGCCAACTGCCAGCCAAGCTGAAAGTGGATCCTCCAGCTCTAATCAAGCATTTAGATGTTTGTAGCCTTGGCCAACATCTTAATGCATCTTGGGGTTGTGAAGACCCCCACCCCCCACCCCCCGGTTAAGCTGCTCCTGAATTCCTGAACCACAGAAACCTGAGAGATAATAAATAACTGTTGTTGTTTAAAGTGACTGTTGTTTGAGTAATTTGTTTTTTAGTAATAGATAACTATTATTCAAGTGTATTATTATGCTTTATAACTAACATATGTAACGTAGAATGTTTGAATATCAAATGATTTACTTAAAAGGTGGACAAAAAAAAAGAAACACTATACTTTCCACTTTCAAAAAAAAAAAAAAAGAAGGCTATATCCTACTGTATGTCAATTAAAGCTATTATTCCTGATGGTTTTCATGAAGGAATGTATAACCAGGACAAACGTAACTAATTTCTGTATTTATGGAAGTTTGGTCTGCGATAAATGTGGAGTTTTAAATCAATAGAGGAAAGGAAGAACTTTTAAATATAGCCTGTTGGAAAAATTGACTATTTAGGGAAAAATATCAAATCCTAATCTCACACCATAAACTAAAATAAATTCTAGGTGGATTGACCTGTGTTAGGTGGATGGGCATCCCTGACGGCTGCCTTGGCAAGATTCATCTTTCAAGATTCAGCTCATTTGGGGCCTCATCAGGGGAGCCTTTCTTTCTTTCTTTTTTTTTAGATTTATTTATTTATTTGAGAGAGAAAGAGAGAGAGCATGAGCAGCAGGGAGAAGCAGACTCCCCGCTGAGCAGGGAGCCAGACACAGGACTAGATCCCAGGACCCCGGGACCATGACCTGAGGCAAAGGTAGATGCTTAACCGACTGAGCCGCCCAGGTGACCAGGGGAGCCTTTCCTGATTTCCAGCCTCCTAGCCCTTGACATTTTTTATTATTTTAAAGTAATCTCTACATCCAGTGGGGGGCTTGCACTTAAAACCAGGAGATCAAGAGTCACACACTCCACCTACTGAGCCAGCCAGGCGCCCCTTTCACAAGTCTTTGTAAAACTAGCAAAGCCTTTTCCTCTTCTGTCAAAAAAATAAATAAAATAAAATAAATTCTAGGTGGATTAATTATTTAATTTTGTAAAAAGGAAAATATTATAGAAATACATGCTATCTTTATAATGTCGGAGTGGGAAGATTTTTCTAAACAAGAACAAAAACCAGAAGCTATAAAAGACAAGATCAACTATATAATCTAATCCCTCGTTGCTATTAAGGTCTAACATATTAACATGTAAAAGGTAAACAACATTTTAACAGAGAAAACGTAAGTCCACACGATGCATACTATGCATCCATTTTTAAAAAATGAGGTAGAATCAAATGTGAAGAAGGACAGAAAGAAATCCATATGTCGATGAGTGAAAAAAGGAAGTCAGAAAATGCTATGTGTAGTAATAATATGTGTAATATCTCATTTATGGGATCTGAACAAAGTAAATAGCAATATATCCCTGTATTGATTTTCTAGGGCTGCCATCACAAAGTACCACAAACTGGGTGCCTTAAAACAACAGAAAGATATTTTTTCATAATTTCAAAGGTTAGAATCCAAAATCAAGATGTCAGGGAGGTTGGTTCCATCTGAGGGCCCTGGGGGAGAATATGTTCCTGACCTCTCCCTTAGCTTCTGGTGGTTTGCTGGTAATGTTTGGCACTCCTTGACTTGTAGATCTCTGCCCTCATGTTCACAGGGCATTCTCCCTGTGTGTGTCTGTCTCCAAATTTCCCCTTTTTATAAGGACACAAGTTATATTGGGCCCACCCTGCTCCAGTATGACCTCAACTTCCCTTTATGAGTTGTATCTGAATAAACTCTATTTCCAAATAAGGTCACATCCTGAGGTACTGGGGGTTAGGACTTCAATGTATGGATTTGGGGGAACACAATTCAACCCATAGCAATCCCTAAGATGAGAGATTAATTAATTAATGATTTATTGAGTAAACGCTTGCTATGACCAAGCTATAGGAAGATGGGTAGGTAAGGGAGGTTCTTCTTCTTATATCCAATTTTATCTTATAGAATAACCAAATTCATGTTTGGCTCAATAATATATATTATTGATCAACTGACAGATAAAGGTATATTGATAATATATAATAGGTATATTATGTACCACTTTACTGATGAAGGAATTGTTAAGATAGGAAAGTGATTATCTGGTGAAAGTACTGCTTTTCCAAGAAGGCCTAAGTCCTTTTATGATTGATCTAAAGATCAATCAATCCATGCAGAAAACTATTTCACAAAGTGAATAAATAATGATTAAGCACCTACTATGCATTGCATACTGTAATAACCACCAAGATTATAAGGATGCGTAGTTAGTGTTTCTGAAGTGTGGCCTGTGGACAGTTGGTGCACTGCTTATTAGAGAAAACATTCTCAGTGAAGGAAACAGTAGGTTGCCATTACATTCTTTTTTTTTTTTAATTTTATTTTATTATGTTTTGTTAATCACCATACATCATTAGTTTTTGATGTAGTGTTCCATGATTCATTGCGTATAACACCCAGTGCTCCATTCAATAAGTGCCCTCTTTAATACCCATCACCAGGCTAACCAATTCCCTCACCCCCCTCCCCTCTAGTTCTGATGCAAGTTCTTAATCTTGTCACAGACGAACAACAGTGATGGATATGCTAATTGAATATCACTAGAACAGCACTAGAATAGGGCTTGGTCTCTGCCCTCAGAAGCCCATGTTCAATGGGTACAAACATGTATTAGGACAGTTTATATTTCTGTCCAGCTACATTCACATGCCAAAGCTGAAGTTTTCCCTTCCACACCACCATTGTCCCTCTAGGTGTCAAGGACCCCACCTCTGTTTTGGAAGAGCACAGATGTGTCCTGTGCCATTGAACAGAAAAGGATGTCTACCAGGACAGTTCTGAGCAGGTTCAAAATAGTAGCAAGACAGGGGGAGAAAACTGTGCTGGAAAATTCCTGATGGCAACTATGGATATCCAGCCTATACCTTAAAGTGAGGAGAAAAGCACCAGGGCAACGTTTGAGGATCCTGACAAATGTCGTCTGTCTGCATGCACTAACTCTGCTTCTACTAGCTTCGGGGACCTGTGGAGGGTGAAGCCAGGCAGTGCGCCAGTGTCTCCACAATAGCCTACCAGGTCAGATCTTGCCTCTTGGGCCCCTACCCAAGCAACCTTCTACAGTCCTCCAGCCATGGAGTTGTCTTGCTCTTCCTTCACTGTTTCCATATCTGCTATAATATACCACCTCAGATCTTCCTTTTTGATTCTCAAAAGCATGTTTTGGACGTAAAAACAAAACCCCAAATCTCTAAAAATATACTCTTCCTCATTTAACGTCTCCTATATCCGTTCTACTCCCAAATGATGAAGAGGAATTTCCAAACTTGGAAGAGCAGGCAAAACAAGTTTCCAAGGTCAACATCTCTAGATCCTACCTTTTTCCACTCGTAAACACCTAAGTGCCCCAACATGATTCCACTGCTGTGACAGAAACCTCTGCAGAGTTCTATCAGAGAAAAGTTAAGGCTATCTGGACATAGGTAGTTGAGAAAGGCTTCAAACCAGACATCATCCTTGAACCAGGTCTTGAAAGGAGACGGAGTTTACCAACAAGAGGGAAAACGGGACACAGCAGAGATCATGGAATTATAAGCAAACGGTAAAATAGCCAAGTATTTAGAGGCCTTCTGGAAGAACTTAAGTATGTCTGTGTTACAAAGAAAACCACAGGCCAAAAATGGCATCACTTAGGCCAAGTCACCAAACCTGGTCTTCATATCTGACCTAATTGTAGTTTCAACCTCCCCCAGAAATGTAGTCTTACCCAGTCAGGCAGGAAATTTTCTTTTTTTTTCTGTCAAGAAATTTCCTGATGGCTCCAATGAGGTGATCTGTCACATGGGCCCTCTCCATCCCCCAAAAGAAAATGAGATAATCTGCATGATAAGGTCCCTACTTTTCCCCTTAAGGGAAGGTGACCATGCCTGAGACAATCCCTTCTTTTGCTAATAACTTCCTCTACTCACCCTCGTTCCTATAAAAATCTTCCATTTTGTACAACTCCTCATAACTCCCTTCTACTTGACAGATTGGATGCTTCTCTATTCAAGAATCACTTAATAAAGCTAATTAGATTTTCAAATGTACTCAGTTGGATTTTTGTTCTTTAACACGTGGGATGTAGGGTGTGAGGTGAGGAAGGACAAAGGTGATGGGGCAAGTAAAAGTGGGTGTCCTTCAAGTTATGTCAGACTGGTTGTTCTGTATCTTGTACATTTTGATCAGCAGCATGATTCCACCAACCTCCTCTGTACTTCAGCTACCAATCATAAATTTACACTTTTTCTCTCTGACTGGATTTGAATCCTAAACGCTCTCTCCACCTTGCTGCAGACAATCCAGATATAACAAAACTTGCCTCTTTAAGGACAGTTAAATAAAGGGAAATGGTTTCCATACAACAGAAGCAACTTTGACTAAAAGCAATACACACATACCCTCATGTGTATAATTCAGGTATGTATCTGGAAAAATGAACATTTCATCTTCTTTTCCTTTTGTCTGTGATCATTGTCTTCTGGCTTGGTTGAAATGTCACTTTTTTTGAAATAAAATTCAGGATGGGGCTCCTGGTGGCTCAGTTGGTTTAGCGTCGCCTCTTGATTTTGGGTCAGGGGTCATGATTTCAGGGTCGTGAGATCCAGCCCAAGTTGGGCTCTTGGCTCAGGGGGGTGCTGCTGGAGATTCTCACTCCCTCCCCTTCTGCCTCTCTCCCTGCTTGTGCACGCTGTGCATGTTCTCTCTCTCTCTCTCAAGAAAAAAAAAGAAAAAGAAATACAATTCAAGTCATATTTCTAGAAGATCTAACTGGTGTTATTAGTGTCAGAATTACAGCTATGAGAAATGCCATAGTTTATAATTTCAAAGGAAACAGAAATGGGGTGAGGAAGTTGAAGGAATCAAAAATGTATGTATAGAATGTAGAAAAGCATATACTGCTTTTAAACCATTTCTGACATTACATTGGGTGGCTCATTTCATTAATACTACTCTGATGTGTGTTTTCCAGCACCATCAAGCAATTAACTCAATCCCGACATTATCTATCTGGAGATAGTACCAGATCCCACAGGTTAAGGGCTTAGTCCCACATGGCTGTTAACTAGGATGCAACAGAGAGGTAGTAAAATCTGAGGGCTGAAAGTTATCAGCAGAGCTGGTGGTGGGGGTGGGGGAAGATGGTGACAAACGCAGGAAGAGAATGTGTTTTATATTGTAGAATCAGCAGTTCCTGCCAAGGAGATGCCCAACTAGGCATTTTACATGATAGCCCCTTGCTGGAGCCAGTTCTAGCTGGTTTGGAGCTGAGGACCTGTACAGAAGCCCCCTGAGTTGTCCTGAAGTTTCTTTTAGCTCATAATAATACTAAGATCTCCTCCTATGGGCAGGGCTTTCTGCCATTTTTTTTTTTTTACATAAAATGTATGCACTGGCATGTTGACATGCTAGGCATGTACAATTGAACCAAAGTGCCTAAGTAAGAGAATATGCATATGTTCCTTAATGTATATGCAAGTTCCTGCCCCTGCCCCCTAATATACTGAACCCACGGGGGGACTGTGCTTTGAGAGCTATTTCCCTGTCTCCTTACTTGTAATAAGTAATACAAATTTTTTTGCTTTCAACATTTTGTTGGCTTGTGTTCAATTTAATACACCCAAGCAGCAAAACCCTTGAGTTTGGTTACAAATTTTGGAGACCCAGATGGGAAATACCTGCCTAACCAGCTCCCAACTGGCTACAAAGTGAGCTGTGGCAGCTCACTTGGGGTGGGACTTGCGGGACAGGGGGGATCTCATCTATGTTGCTGGGGAACCTGTGGGGAAGGGCATAGGAGAATCTTCTTGGTGTCTGATTTGTCAGGTTCATGCACCTTGACCTGCTGAACGGGTTCAGTGGCTGCTCAGGACATTTTAATGGGAGAGCCATTTGGAGAAGTGAGTGGCAATTAATTGGTACAGATCTGCTTTAGGGCTCTGCCCCTATGGGTGGGAGGGGGAGGGCTCAGGGTCTGCACAGCTATCTGGTCTGGTCCTATTAGGGAATTTGAGGGATTGCAAGTCCTGGAGGCTGATCAGATGCCTGATCATTGAAGGCCTCGGTAAGATAAATCTCATATTCTGAAAATTATCTGTAAGAAAGGTGCCAGGTTGGTAGACCTGAATAACCTGAGTGTACATTTTTAGAGCTTTTAAGAGCTTATTTATCAACTCTCTAGAGAAGGTAATTTTCAGTAGGCTAAGAACAGCGGAATCTGTGTCCCCACTAACCCTTATTACAGACCTTGGCAGCTGGGGAGAAATCCTTGACAGAGAGATTCAAGTTCAGAAGGAAAGTTATTGTTTGTTTTTAAAGACCCCCTTAAGTAAATGCTCTGGGGGATTAAATGCTCATTCAAGGGGAGTTTAGAAATCCCCGAGTGAAAGAAGCAAGAGCATCCTGGGTCACGAGAAGCATACACTGGGTACAGGTTACTGGGATTAAAAAAAACAAAATTGGATTATACTAAGGATGATTTTAACACTTAAATGTCCTAAAGGAGGATCCTTTGGAATATCTAATTATTATATTTAATACAAGTGTATTTGTGCACCCAACACAAGAAAGCCCCCTACTAACTAAACAATTTGAGTGGGGTACATATTTTGATTGGTATTTGGAAGCCTGTAAAAAAAAAAAAAACATTGACAAGATACTATCCATGCAAGAAACTAATAAGAAACTTTCTGAAATAATGACAAAACTGAGCTCAAAAATATCAACTCCTGAAGAAGTACTTCTTACTACTCTACCTTCTTCATATCGTTGAAATGAGATATGGGTAACCAGGTGTTAAAATCAAAATCATTCTCACCATGCTAAGGCAATGATAACTCTGTAGTCAAAAGTTGGCCTGATTGGAAGCAGATAATCAGAATCTGATAAGAATTTCTTTTAAGGCCTTCTCTCTTAAGTCCAAATTAGAACCATATACCCAGAGGGGTTGAAGCAAATTGAGGAAAATGTAATCAGATTTGTAGGTCAACTTATGATGTCATTTAAATTGCAACCCAATTCCTTAAGGGATTGAAAGCAACTGTCCTTATCTTACAAATCATTGCAAAAACTAGAAGGAAGGTCTTAGAGACAATTCAAAGTCTTTCAGCCTCTCTGGGAACTTTTATCTATTTTTTTTTAATTTTTATTTATTTTTTTTATTCTTATGTTAATCCCCATACATTACATCATTAGTTTTAGATGAAGAGTTCCATGATTCATTGTTTGTGCACAACACCCAGTGCTCCATGCAGAATGTGCCCTCCTCAATACCCACCACCAGGCTAAACCCATCCTCCCACCCCCCTCCCCTCTAGAACCCTGTTTGTTTTTCAGAGTCCATCGTCTCTCATGGTTCATCCACCCCTCCGATTTCCCCCGCTTCATTCTTCCCCTCCCGCTACCTTCTTCTTCTTCTTCTTTTTTTTTTTTCTTAACATATATTGCATTATTTGTTTCAGAGGTACAGATCTGAGATTCAACAGTCTTGCACAATTCACAGCGCTTACCAGAGCACATACCCTCCCCAGTGTCTATCACCCAGTCACCCCATCCCTCCCACCCCACCCCCCACTCCAACAACCCTCAGTTTGATTCCTGCGATTAAGAATTCCTCATATCAGTGAGATCATATGATACATGTCTTTCTCTCTTTGACTTATTTCACTCAACATAATACCCTCCAGTTCCATCCACGTCGTTGCAAATGGCAAGATCTCATTCCTTTTGATGCCTGCATAATATTCCATTGTATATATATACCACTTCTTCTTTACCCATTCATCTGTCGATGGACATCTTGGCTCTTTCCACAGTTTGGCTATTGTGGACATTGCTGCTATAAACATCGGGGTGCACGTACCCCTTCGGATCCCTACTTTTGTATCTTTGGGGTAAATACCCAGTAGTGCAATTGCTGGATCATAGGGTAGCTCTATTTTCAACTTTTTGAGGAACTTTCATACTGTCTTCCAGAGTGGCTGCACCAGCTTGCATTCCCACCAACGGTGTAGGAGGGTTCCCCTTTCTCCGCATCCCCGCCAACATCTGTCGTTTCCTGACTTGTTAATTTTAGCCATTCTGACTGGTGTGAGGTGGTATCTCATTGAGGTTTTGAATTGGATTTCCCTGATGCTGAGTGATGTTGAGCACTTTTTCATGTGTCTGTGGCCATTTGGATGTCTTCTTTGGAAAAATGTCTGTACATGTCTTCTGCCCATTTCTTGATTGGATTCTCTGTTCTTTGGGTGTTGAGTTTGATAAGTTCTTTCTAGATTTTGGATACTAGCCCTTTATCTGATATGTCATTTGCAAATATCTTCTCCCATTCTGTCGGTTGTCTTTTGGTTTTGTTGACTGTTTCTTTTGCTGTGCAAAAGTTTTTCATCTTGATGAAGTCCCAATAGTTCATTTTTGCCCTTGCTTCCCTTGCCTTTGGCGATGTTTCTAGGAAGAAGTTGCTGAGGCTGAGGTTGAAGAGGTTGCTGCCTGTGTTCTCCTTTAGGATTTTGATGGACTCCTGTCTCACATTGAGGTCCTTCAACCATTTGGAGTCTATTTTTGTGTGTGGTGTAAGGAAATGGTCCAGTGTCATTCTTCTGTATGTGGCTGTCCAATTTTCCCAACACCATTTGTTGAAGAGACTGTCTTTTTTCCATTGGACATTCTTTCCTGCTTTGTCAAAGATTAGTTGACCATAGAGTTGAGGGTCCATTTCTGGGCTCTCTATTCTGTTCCATTGATCTATGTGTCTGTTTTTGTGCCAGTACCATACTGTCTTGATGATGACAGCTTTGTAATAGAGCTGGAAGTCCGGAATTGTGATGCTGCCAGCTTTGCTTTTCTTTTTCAACATTCCTCTGGCTATGTGGGGTCTTTTCTGGTTCCATACAAAATTTAGGATTATTTGTTCCATTTGTTTGAAAAACGTGGATGGTATTTTGATGGGGATTTCACTGAATATGTAGACTGCTCTAGGTAGCATTGACATCTTCACAATATTTGTTCTTCCAATCCATGAGCATGGAATGCCTTTTTCCATTTCTTTGCATCTTCCTCAATTTTTTTTTAAAGATTTTATTTATTTATTTGAGAGAGAGAATGAGAGAGAGAGAGAGAGCATGATGGGGGGAGGGTCAGAGGGAGAAGCAGACTCCCTGCCGAGCAGGGAGCCCGATGCGGGACTCGATCCTGGGACTCCAGGATCATGACCTGAGCCAAAGGAAGTCGCCTAGCCAACTGAGCCACCCAGGCGCCCCTTCCTCAATTTTTTTAATGAGTGTTTTATAGTTTTCTGAGTACAGATCCTCTGCCTCTTTGGTTAGAATTATTCCTAGGTATCGGGCGCCTGGGTGGCTCAGTTGGTTAAGCGACTGCTTTCGGCTCAGGTCATGATCCTGGAGTCCCGGGATCGAGTCCCGCATCAGGCTCCCTGCTCGGCAGGGAGTCTGCTTCTCCCTCTGACCCTCCTCCCTCTCATGCTCTCTGTCTCTCATTCTCTTTCTCTCAAATTAAAAAAAAAAAAAAAGAATTATTCCTAGGTATCTTATGGTTTTGGGTGCAATTGTACATGGGATTGACTCCTTAATTTCTCTTTCTTCTGTCTTGTTGTTGGTGTATAGGAATGCCACTGACTTCTGTGCATTGATTTTATATCCTGCCACTTGACTGAATTCCTGTATGAGTTCTAGCATTTTTGGGGTGGAGTCTTTTGGGTTTTCATGTAAAGTATCATATCATCTGCAAAGAGTGAGAGTTTGACTTCTTCTTTGCCAGTTTGGATGCCTTTGATTTCTTTTTGTTGTCTGATTGCTGTGGCTAGGACTTCTAATACTATGTTGAATAGCAGTGGTGATAGTGGACATCCCTGCCACGTTCCTGACCTTAGGCGGAAAGCTCTCAGTTTTTCCCCATTGAGAATGATATTCGCTGTGGGTTTTTCATAGATGGTTTTTATGATATTGAGATATGTACCCTCTATCCCTATACTCTGAAGAGTTTTGATCAAGGAAGGATGCTGTACTTTGTCAAATGCTTTTTCTGCATCTATGAGAGGATCATATGATTCTTGTTCTTTCTTTTGTTAATGTATTGTATCACGTTGATTGATTTGCGGATGTTGAACCAACCTTGCAGCCCAGGGATAAATCCCACTTGGTCGTGGTGAATAATCCTTTTAATGTACTGTTGGATCTTATTGGCTAGTATTTTGGTAAGAATTTTTGCATCCATGTTCATCAAGGATATTGGTCTGTAATTCTCCTTTTTGATGGGGGTCGTTGTTTGGTTTGGGGATCGAGGTAATGGTGGCCTCATAAAATGAGTTTGGAAGTTTTCCTTCCATTTCTATTTTTTGGAACAGTTTCAGAAGAATAAGTATTAATTCTTCTTGAAATGTTTGGTAGAATTCCGCTGGGGAGCCATCTGGCCCTGGGCTTTTGTTTGTTGGGAGATTTTGATGACTGCTTCAATTTCCTTAGTGGTTATAGGTTTGTTCAGGTTTTCTATTTCCTCCTGGTTCAGTTTTGGTAGTTGATACATCTCTAGGAATGCCTCCATTTCTTCCAGGTTATCTAATTTGCTGGCATAGAGTTGCTCATAATATGTTCTTATAATTGTTTGTATTTCTTTGGTGTTGGTTGTGATCTCACCTCTTTCATTCATGATTTTGTTGATTTGGGTCATTTCTCTTTCCTTTTTGATAAGTCTGGCCAGGGGTTTATCAAACTTGTTAATTCTTTCAAAGAACCAGCTCCTAGTTTTGTTGATCTGTTTTACTGTTCTTTTGGTTTCTATTTCATTGATTTCTGCTCTGATCTTTATTATTTCTCTTCTCCTGCTGGGTTTAGGCTTTATTTGCTGTTCCTTCTCCAGCTCCTTTAGGTGTAGGGTTAGGTTGTGTATTTGAGACCTTTCTTGTTTCTTGAGAAAGGCTTGTATTGCTATATACTTTCTTCTCAGGACTGCCTTTGCTGCATCCCAAAGATTTTGAACAGTTGTGTTTTCATTTTCATTGGTTTCCATGAATTTTTTAAATTCTTCTTCAATTTCCTGGTTGACCCATTCATTCTTTAGTAGGATGCTCTTTAACCTCTATGCATTTGAGTTCTTTCCAACTTTCCTCTTGTGATTGAGTTCTAGCTTCAAAGCATTGTTGTCTAAAAATAGGCAGGGAATGATCCCAATCTTTTGGTACCGGTTGAGACCTGATTTATGACCTAGGATGTGATCGATTCTGGAGAATGTTCCATGAGCACTAGAGAAGAATGTGTATTCCGTTGCTTTGGGATGGAATGTTCTGAATATGTCAGTGAAGTCCATTTGGTCCAGTGTGTCATTTAAAGTCTTTATTTGCTTGTTGATCTTTTGCTTAGAGGATTTGTCCATTTCAGTAAGGAGGTGTTAAAGTCCCCCACTATTATTGTATTGTTGTCAATGTGTTTCTTTGCTTTTGCTATTAATTGCCTTATATAATTGGCTGCTCCCATGTTAGGGGCATAGATATTTACAATTGTTAGATCTTCTTGTTGGATAGGCCCTTTAAGTATGATATAGTGTCCTTCCTCATCTCTTATTACAGTCTTTGGTTTAAAATCTAATTTTTCTGATATAAAGATTGCCACCCCAGCTTTCTTTTGGTGTCCATTAGCATGGTAAATTGTTTTCCACCCCCTCACTTTCAATCTGGGGGTGTCTTTGGGTCTAAAATGAGTCTCTTGCAGACAGCATATCAATGGGTCTTGTTTTTTAATCCAGTCTGATAGCCTGTGTCTTTTGATTGGGGCATGTAGCCCATTTACATTCAGGGTAACTATTGAAAGATAGGAATTTACTGCCATTGTATTGCCTGTAAGGTGACTGTTACTGTATATTGTCTGTGTTCCTTTCTGGGCTATGTTGCTTCTAGGCTCTCTCTTTGCTTAGAGGACCCCTTTCAATATTTCTTGTAGGGCTGGTTTTGTGTTTGCAAATTCCTTTAGTTTTTGTTTGTCCTGGAAGCTTTTTATCTCTCCTTCTATTTTCAATGACAGCCTAGCTGGATATAGTATTCTTGGCTGCATATTTTTCTCATTTAGTGCTCTGAATATATCCTGCCAGTCCTTTCTGGCCTGCCAGGTCTCTGTGGATGGGTCCTTTGCCAATCTAATGTTTCTACCATTGTAGGTTACTGCTCTTCCAGATTTAAGGAAACTTTTTCTCTTAAGCTATCTATGACTTACAAAAATGTGGTAAAATGTTCTTTTTTAAACAAATATAAAACTTTTATCTTTGTTATGATTGTTCCATATTTTGGAAACTCAGTGAGTATTCTTACTTTCATGGCAATTATAGTTATTTGCATAAGTTCAATACAAATCTGTTGTCCTTGTAACAGAATATCATTAGACACATTGGTCATATTACTAAGGCTTTGACTGGAATATCATATTTGGGAGAGACATACATAGACTCAGATATGACCAGACAGCTTTAAGGAACTGAAGTTGACTTTTTGGAGCCAATTACCCCCTTGGAAAAATTGACCTGGGACCTTGCTGTCAGGTTCCTGGGAGCCTTACCAAGTAAGGAAGAAAGTAATTTCCTGACATACTCAAGAACATCAAGATACTTTGCGGTGCTCAAGAAGAGAGGAAGTAACCAAAATCTACACTATTGCAGGCAAATCTGATGGCAAGTATTTGGCTTGGCTTCTTAGCCTTGAGAAGCTGTTAAGTGTTCAATCTGAAATTCTTTATGGGAAGTTCCAGCAAAGCAGATTTAAAAGAACCTATATTGCCAATCATTAGTCTTCCTGCACTTAGGTATATATTTAGGCCAAGTTCATTAAAACTGTATTTGTTTAACAAACAGATTAGTCTTAATTTGGCTATTTTTGGTGGAAATGAGGGTGGTTTTAGAGACAAAAATTACATTTCAGTAACACACCTCTGTGGGTGTTAGATTCTAGTTCTGATTAATTGTTTTCTGAGTGTTTGTTGTTTGCCTATAAAACTGGGCTGGATCCTGAATTCTTCTGGTTTCACTGTATATTTAGCTGTGACTCTCCAAATGAAGGTTTCCAATTTTCTCCCATTCTTTGGGACTAGACCTGCCTTTTTTCCTGAAACCCTGCAATCTGAAACTAGGTAACTTAAGGTAAAATTCAGAGAATTTTGCCACAACAGTCCATGCTTACACAATCTTCATGCCTGTGGGTCACTCAGAAAGATGCCAAGAGACACCCAAGGAGCTGCACAAAAATGTATGTATTGTGTTAAAAAAAAAAAAAGATATACAAATTAACCCACTGGTTCTACCTCTACCAAAGCTATGCAAGCTAGAGGAGCTTTACATGGGAAAGACAGGCAGATAGATTTTTACAGTTATGCTGACTGCCCCTGGAGGATATAAATACCTCCTCATTTTCATAGATACTTTCACTGGTTGGAAGCTTTTCCTTGTAGAACTGAAAAAGCAAATGAGGTAGTCAAGGGTTTGCTGAAGGGGGTGATTCCTAGGTTTGGTCTTCTCCAAGCAACATAAAATGATATTGGACCAGCATTTGCCTCTAAAATAACCATGGGTGTAGCCCATGCTCTGGGGATAAAATGGAGCTACATGCTGCCTGGAGAACATAGCCATCCAGAAAGTTTGAAAGATGTAACAGAACTTTAAAGACCACCCTAGTTAAGCTTTGTCAAGAAACTCAGGAAAACTGGTTGAGGTTTCTACCAGGAGCTTTAACTAGAGTTAAGGCAGACCTGAAGAAAAAGCTTGCACTAAGCCTATTTTAATTGATGTATAGGAGGCCTTTTTCAGGTATCTCAGGAATCTAAATTTGCCCAGGTGCTAAGACTGAACAAACAATAATGCATATAATTCAACTAGGGACTTTGTTTTTGCCCTCAACCCCTTGAGTTTGGTTTGCTGCCCCCATTTCAGAAGCCAATTGCAAGTCTGGTTGCCAATTGCCAAATGTCAACTGTGCTTCTGACCAACTGGCTACAAATTGGAGGTTCTCACAACCCCTTCCTCAGGTTCTATTAATTTGCTAGGGTGGCTCACAGAACTCAGCTATGTTAAAAGGAAAATCACAGGCCCAAAATGGAGCCACTAAAACCAAGTCACCAAACTAGGGCTTAATATCTAACCTAATTGCAGTTTTAACCTCCCACTGAAATGTGATTGGTCAGAAATTTTCTGGTCAGCACCACTGAGGTAATCTGTCACAGGAGCCCTCTCCATTCCTCAAAGGAAGGTGAGGCAAACCTAGTAAGAACCCCTGTCCTTCCCCCAGAGGGAGGGTGACTTTGCCTGAAACAATCTTTTCTTTTATTTTGCTAATAATTTCCTTACTTCACCCTCCTTCTTATAAAAACCTTCCATTTTGTACAATACCTCTGAGCTCCCCTCTACTTGCCAGATGGGATGCTGCCTGATTTGAGAATCAGTTAATAAAATCAATTAGATCTTCAAACTTACTCAGCTGACTTTTTTTTTTTCAAGTAGGCTCCATACACAGTGTGGAGCCCAATGTGGGGCTGAAACTCACAATCCTGACATCAAGACCTGAGCTGAGATCAAGAGTCAGATGATTAACTGACTGAGCCATTGAGGCAAAAAAGTTCAAGTGAATTTTTGTTCTTTAATAGATATTAACTTAGGTTTACCTGCTTATTATAAAAGCTATTTTTAGAGATTTTATTTATTCATTTTAGAGAGAGAGCACATGAATGGGGGAGAACATGAACACATGAGGAAGAGGGAGAAAGAATCTGAAGCAGACTCTGCACTGAGCACAGAGCCTGATGGGGGGCTTGATCCCATGACTGAGAGATCATGACCTGAGCCGAAACCAAGAGTTGGGCATTCAACCTACTGAGCCACCCAGGTGCTATAAAAGCTATTATAAAGGATGCACATGAATAATCAGATGAAGAGGTACAAAGGGTGAGGTCTGGAAGAATAATCAGAAGAAGAGGTACAGAGGTTGAGGTCTGGGTCCCAAGTGGAGGAGCTTCTCTTCCCATGGATCTGGAGTATACCACCCTGCCAACATGTGGATGTGTTCACCAATATGAAAACTTATTGAATTTCCCTATTCTAGAGTTTCTATGGGGCTTAATCTGCAATGCTTCCTATCCCCTTCCCAGGGGTTTCTTGGTGGGGCTGAAAATTCCAACCTTCCAATCACTTAGATTTTCTAGTGAGCAGTCTCATCCTGATGACCCTATGTCACCTCATTAGCATAAACTCAGGTGGGCTCAAAAGGGGCTCTTTATGAATAACAAAAGACATTGCTAATACATAGGAAATTCCAAGGGTTATAGGAACTCTGTGCCAGGAGCCAGATATAAAGACCAAACATATTTCTTCTTCTTTTTTTTTTTTTAAGATTTTATTTTATTTTTTTTATTATTTATTTGACAGAGAGACACAGTGAGAAAGGCAACACAAGCAGGGGGAGTGGGAAAGGGAGAAGCAGGCTCCCTGCAGAGCGGGGAGCCCGACGCGGGACTCGATCCCAGGACTCCAGGATCATGACCTGAGCCGAAGGCAGTCGCTTAACCGACTGAGTCACCCAGGCGCCCCAAACATATTTCTTCTTATACTACATGTACACATCTATTTCTTATCTGGTTTTGCAAACGTATTTTAAATCCCAGTACCCAAAGAATCATGTGCTGACATGGTAGAAGGTAGCATTTGAAGCAGAGTCAGCAGAAGGGCTCTGTTACTCTGATTTCCTCAAAATAATTTTTTTTTGAAAATTAAGCTATTTCAAAACTTGCTTTCATACTTTACATTTGTTTAAATATTTCTTTCTTATTTTGTAGAAAATTTGTAGAAAGTTTGTAGAAAATTATGTGAAGTATAATCTATATGTGATGTTGTTTGTGAATTATTGAAGTACAAACTTTAACAAAAGAAAAAAAAGAAAAGAAGCCTCTTGTCAACTTCTACTTCTAACCATGATGGAATAATTGATACTAAAGTAGACTTTCCATCATAATCAACTATACATATGGACAAAATACATAAGGCAGTAGTTTTCAGATACTGGACTGTGACCCCTGAATGAAGGGGAAAACATGGGATGAACACCAAATATTGTCTCAATTGCTACCTGAGGGTATTTTCCAAACTGCTGCTGAAGGTGGACAGAAGTAGAGCCCACAGAGAACACATAACCTTACTGAGTGGTAGGGGCCTTGACTGAAGTTCAGAGTTGTTTAAGCAGCCAATTTGGAGGGTAGAGTATCTGAAAGAGCAAAGAACTGTGCAATAAAGGAGTTTTATAAATTTTCATAGTGTCCACTTAAGTATCTGGTTAAATATTAAGCTATCAAAGTATAAGTCAATACTCTGCAAGATCTGGCTGTTGAGTTAAACAGAAATTCCAGAGATTGCACAGTGCAGGAGGGGCTGGGGAATATAGGAATTCTCATTCACCAGAAGTTTCTGTCTTCAAAGACACAATGCTGATACCCTGAATATTCATTCAAATGGCCTCAGGAAGGCCATGCCTTAAGGAGAGACTATATCAGTCCAAGAGTAAGGGCTACTCTAGATTTATAATATCAAAGTCTAGAAACAGTCTCAAGTGGATCAAACTGAACACCAATGAATTAACTGCCTATCAGAAAAAAAAAAAAACCAAAACACAGTTCTAAAGGAAGACAAAAACAAAACAAAACAAAAACAACTCTTAGCAACCCAGCATATACAACGTCATGCAAAATGTGAGATGAAACAGAAAAATGTGATACATAACTGGCAAAAACCAAAATCACAACCAAACAAAAAATAGAAACAAACCTTTATGACCCAGATTTAAATGAGAAGACAAGGACATTAAATTAGCTATTGAACATATGTTTAAATGCAAATAAAAATATAGTCATGATGAATTTAAAAAATAGGGGATATCAGCAGAAAAATTAAAACTATTAAAAGAATCAAATGGAAATTCTAAAACTGAGAAGTACAATATATGAAATGAAAATTTTACTGGATGGGCTTAATAATAGATTGAAGATAACAGATGTATATTCAGTACACACTGAGATAGGTTAATATAAATTAACCAATCTGAAAAAGAAAGAGAAAAAAATTATTGAAAAAATTGAGGGGCACCTGGGGGGCTCAGTCAGTTAAGCATCTGCCTTTGGCTCAGGCCATGATCCCCAAATCCCAGAATCAAGTCCCATGTCAGGCTCCCTGCTCAGCAGGGAGTCTGTTTCTCTCCCTGACCCTCTCCCCCTCATACTTTCTCTCTCTCTTGAGTACACTCTCTCTAATAAATAAATAAAATCTTAAAAAAAAGAAAAAAACTGAGTATAGTCATTGATCTGTAGGACAATATTCAGTGGCTTAACATGTATAATTGGAGTTTCAGTAAGCAATGAGAAAGGGCAGGAAAATTGTTTGAGAAAAATAATGGACAAATATTCTCAAATTTGGTAAAAACATAAGCTTCCACAAGTTTATAAGAAGCTTAGAAAATTCTGGGCAGGATGAATAAAAGAAAAACAAAACTAAGCATCAAATTGCTAAAAATAAAAGATAAGGAGAAAATCTTGAAAGCAGTCAGAGAAAAACATATATATACAAAGAAATGATATGAATGACCTCTACTTCCTATCAGAAACAATGGAGAATAGCAGGTAAAAGAATATCTTTAAAGCACTGAAAGAAAAAAAATGTCAATTCAGAATTCTATATCCAACAGATCTGTCAAAATGAAGGTGAAATAAAGATAGTTTAAGATAAACAAATTTGTCACTGGCTGACATGAATTAGAAGAGAAGCTGAAAGGAGTTCTTTAGCCTTAAAGGAAACGAAACCAAGTGGAAATCCAGGTCAGCAGAAAGCAATAAATAATACTGGATATAGTAAACATAAAATATAAAAGACTCCATACTATTTTTCATTTCTTAATACCTTTAAGAGGCAAATGATTGTTTAAGCAAATATACCAATATATTGTGAGGTTTATAACTTAAGTAAATTAAAAAATATAGGGCAACAATAGCACCAAAAGTGGAAGTGAGATGCAATAACATTATCACTACAACCTCCGGGTATTGAAAGAACAATGAAGAAACATTGCAAATAACTTCATGCCAATACAGCCAACAAGTGAGGTGGAAAAAACAATTTCCTTGAAAAACCTGTCTTACCAAAACTAAGAGAAAATGAATAGGAGATATGAATGGCTATATATCAATGTAAGATATTAAGTTCATAATCACATCCTTCCCATAAAGGAAACTTTAGGACCAGGGTGGTACAACTACACACAGGCTAGAATGACTAATATGAAAAGGGATGACAACACGCAGTGTGAGCAAGGATGTGGAGTGACTAGAACTCTCACACATTGCTGCTGGGAGTGTAAAACTGGTACAACTCCTTTGAAAAAATAGTTGGTAGTTGTTTTTGTTTTTGTTTTTTTAGAGGGGAGGGGGAGGGGGGATGGGTTAGCCTGGTGATGGGTATTAAAGAGGGCACATATTGAGTAGAGCCCTGGGTGTTATACGCAAACAGTGAATCATGGAACACTACATCAAAAACTAATGATGTAATGTATGGTGATTAACATAACATAATAAAAAAAAAACTATTGTATTTAATTAAACATCTGTGATCAGCAATTTTAGTCCTTGGCATGTACTGCAAAGAAACAAAAATACATGTACACAAAAAGGTTTGTTCATTGCAACTTAATTCAAATTAGCTAAAAACTGGAAACCACCTCATTATGTATTAATACAGTGAAAAGCTATCCAGACTCGGCTCTCGGGCCTTAGTCTCTGGGGATCTTTGTACCTTGCCTTCCCAATTTGGCTTTACATCTTGGTTCTGCTTTATCAGCCTGCTTAGCACTTGCCTCTCAGCCACATAGTTCCTGATTAGAGAGAATGTGCACCTGGCCACAGCCCTGTCAGAGGGAGCACAGGGGAGCGGGCTGCTGACCTCTCTGGATACCTTCCTGGGAGACAGTCTTTGGCAGGGATGCATGTCCTTACTTTAATACTGTTGCTGTACATGATACATTGGATTCTTCTCTTATAATAATCTATGGAATTGTAAGCATTGTCATTGGGTCCCGTGAGTCTTCTTAGCAAGCAAGCTCTGTTGAACTGCCACTCTCCCCGGTGCACTAGGCTAAATCAACTTTCCCAAGGATCTCTCAATACATTGACATTCCAGTCAGTCTTTTTAAAAAATGCTGTATTATTTCCCCATATTAACTAGTTTGCAGAATAATGAATTGGCTCCTAGTATCCTCCAATGGTGATCAATTCGGCTGTTTTGTTTTGTATCAAAATGAACTTGTGGATTTTAACATATTGATGTCTTTCAATCACTGCAGATAGCATTTGGGAACTCTCCTTGTTCTGTGATTGGTCAGTGAGGTCTGTTCAGGTTGGTTTCTGGGTCTTTTTGATACAACTCCAGTTGTACTTGACAGCTTCCCCCATCGCTTGGACGGCATGACGTTCCAGGCTCATCTTGCACATTTCTTACATCAGCTCTGGAATAAACCATTTCTCCAAAGAGCCCTGATGGCTTTCTGTGGGAAATGATATTTAGAAACTGTAATCTGGGTGATAGGGCGTTCATTGCTACTGCAATAGTCACTGCATTAATATACAACTACAAAAATACCTCATATTTTTATGTAGAAAAAAAAGTATTTTTATTTTGAATGAAAAATATGAAGAAAAATGGTTCCTGGCACTCTGATAAAAGGAACTGAACAACACACAGAAATAAAAAAGCAATCCTGGGGTGCCTGGGTGGCTCAGTCATTAAGCGTCTGCCTTAATCCCAGGGTCCTGGGATCGAGCCCCGCAGGCATTGGGCTCCCTGCTCCGCGGGAGGCCTGCTTCTCCCTCTCCCACTCCCCCTGCTTATGTTCTCTCTCATGCTGTGTCTCTCTCTGTCAAATAAGTAAATAAAATCTTTTTTAAAAAAAGCAATCTTATCACAAACATCAGTAATTTATTTTTTTAATTTTAATTTTATTATTTATTTATTAAGGATTTTATATGATTATTATTTTTATTTTTTTTATTTTTGAGAGAGAGTGAGAGCAGGGGGGAAGGGCAGAGGGAAAGAGAGAGAGAGAATCCTAAGAGGGGGCGCTGGGTGGCTCAGTTGGTTAAGCGACTGCCTTCGGCTCATGTCATGGTCCTGGAGTCCCGGGATCGAGTCCCGCATCCGGCTCCCTGCTCGGCAGGGAGTCTGCTTCTCCCTCTGACCCTCCTCCCTCTCATGCTCTCTGTCTCTCATTCTCTCTGTCTCAAATAATAAATAAAATCTTTAAAAAAAAAAAAAGAATCCTAAGAGGGCTCCATGTCTGGTGCACAGACTGATGCAGGGCTAGACCTCACAACCCTGAGATCATGACCTGAGGCGAAATCAAGAGTCAGGCACTTACCTCACTGAGCCACCCAGGCACCCCAAAGATTTTCTTTTTAAGTAATCTCTACACCCAATGTGGGGTTTGAACCCACAACCCTGAGATCAAGAGTCATATGCTCCACCAAGTGAGCCACCAGACGTCCCTATTATTTTTTATTTTAAATAAATTATAAAATGTTCAAAAGACACATTTAAATTAAGACATGAAGCTTTTTCCAGACGACTAATAAACATACATTTAGTTCAGATCTTTAGTATCAAAAAGTTAAAAAGGAAAAGGGTACCTGGCTGGCTCACTTGGTGGGGCATGCGACTCTTCATCTTGGGGTGGTGAGTTCAAGCCCCATGTTGGGTGTGGAGCCTACTTAAAATTTTTTTTTTTTTAATTACAAAAAGTTAAAAAAAGAAGAGAGGGGGAAAAGAGAAACTTTGAGAAAGGGAAACAGAAGTAAGGGCTCAGAGGTGTCTGGATGGTTTAGTTGGTTAAGCTTCGGACTTTGATCTCAGCTCAGATCACAAGTTCAAGCCCCACACTGGTCTCCACACTGGGTGTGGAGCCTACATTAAAAAAAAAAAAAGTAAGAGCTCGGAGACAGGAAGAGACTATTCACTTTCTTTTATGCCCCACATCCACTATATAAACAAATCCTACATTCTACACTCACAGCATACCTTAACTCATTTCTCCTCACTATAGCTATCTTGAGTGCTACCATCCTAGTCCAAGCTGCAGTCTTTCCCTTAAAGTACACAATAGACTCCTGCCTCTGGCTCTGACTCCATCACTCTGGTGTATTTCTTACGTAGCGTCCTGGGTGATCTTTTTAAATATGTATATCAAATGAGGTTCCTCCTCTGTTCAAAACCCTCTGTTGACTTTACAAAGTCCCTTCCATAGTAAAGCCCAGCAGGCTTGCCTGCAGTTGTCTCCATGACCCCATGTTGTTCCTCTCCCTTGCTCACACCTGTACAGACAACACTGACCTCTTGGCTCCTCCTTGAACATGCTGAGTCTGCTCCCACCTCAGCTCCCAGGTGTGCTGGTCCCCTGGCCGGGACGTCCCTTCTTCCCAGATCTCTGCCTGCCTGTTCACATGCGAAATCCCATCTTCCTTGCCTCTTTGGTCCCTCTCCCTGATTTACTTCAAAGTCCCCATCACTACCTGATATTATGCTCTACATGCTGATTTTGTTTATTATAGGCCTTTTCTATGCTGCCCCTCACCTATTTGGATATAAAGTCTATGAAAACAGGAGGATAGAAATGTTTGTGTTTCTTCTACACCTCTAGCACCCAGAACAATGTCTGGCACGTAGTACGTTGTCAATAAATATTTGAAGAAAGAATAAGTGAGACAGTTGGGAAGGGGGAATAAGAAACTGAGAAGCTGATAAACACACATAAGTATATGTACACAAACACACACATAAAATATTAATACTTAATAATTATGCTGAGTGAAATAAGTCAATCAGAGAAAGATATGTATCACATGACCTCACTGATATGAGGAATTCTTAATCTCAGGAAACAAACTGAGGGTTGCTGGAGTGGGGGGTGGGGTGGGAGGGATGGGGTGGATGGGTGATAGACATTGGGGAGGTTATGTGCTATGGTGAGTGCTGTGAATTGTGCAAGACTGTTGAATCACAGATCTGTACCTCTGAAACGAATAATACATTATATGTTAAAAAAAAAAAAAAGATAGCAGGAAGGGTAAAATGAAGGAGGGAAAATTGGAGGGGGAGACGAACCATGAGAGACTATGGACTCTGAGAAACAAACTGATGGTTCTAGAGGGGAGGGGGGTGGGAGGATGGGTTAGCCTGGTGATGGGTTTTAAAGAGGGCACATACTGACTGGAGCACTAGGTGTTATACGCAAACAATGAATCATGGAACACTACATCAAAAACTAATGATGTAATGTATGGTGATTAACAAACATAATAAAAAAAATAAAAAATAAAAAATAAATAATAGTAGTAATACATGAACTTGAGAAAAAGGGCAACAAAGATCTTGGGGCATAGTAAATAGAACTGAAAATAGCAGAACAAACACAAATGTAACACAAGACTGAATAAAAAAGAAAAAGTCCATGGTAGGAAGAAGCTAGTGAGAGAAAGAAAGAAGTTTTCTCTGTCCCTGTGCCCGTGGGTCCTTCTCCTCTTCCTCTCACACTGGACTCCAGCATCACTGTCAAGTTGGGTGGGAGTGAGGGAAAGGAATGACTCTCATTGTGAGCTCCCCTCAGGTCTCTCTCAGCTGTTTTTTTCTCTGCCACGAAGTTTCAAAAGTCTGTTTTGAGAATCCAAGTGCTAGATCTCTGCAGCCCTTCTGGCCATTCGCTAGCCGGTAAGACAAGAATTTCCAGGTTGCTGCTGAAATAGGAGGAGGGACGGGGGAAAGACACCTTGGTTAATATCAACATAGTATCTCACCAGGCAGGTGTTTGTTAGGATACACATGTTTGCTCTTCTTCGTCCCACAGGAAAGGGAGAGAACATGGTGGGGTGGAACAGAGAGACATGGGGCAATGAGGTTGGTGTCAAAGAAAAAAGGCCAGTGACATGGAAGTTTAAAGCTTCCTGTCACATTCACCCATGCCTCTTCTCCCTGGCCGTGTCTCTGTTTCCTTCCCACTCAAAGTCTTGCCCAATTACCCTCTCCCATGCCAACAGCTCTGGAGCTCATGCCTTGCTTGGGGAAGTGTTTCTGCTGTAGGGGAAAGGGTATGGAGGTTATACGTGTATATTCCAGGGCACCAGCTTACATAGAGCTTGCCAGCCCAGGACTTTCATTATATACTGGTTAATTTATTAGTTATAAAATTGTGTTTTGTTACCTTAATATGCATTTTTACCACTTGCAGCCATTTTTTTCAAATGACTATTGCTCTTTTTTTTTTTCAAGATTTTTATTTTTTTAAGTAATCTGTACACACAACATGGGGCTCGAACTCACAACCCCGAGATCAAGAGTCACACCCTCCATCAACTGAGCCAGCCAGGTGCCCCCAGCTGCTGTTGTTCTTTTTTTTTTTATTAAAAAATTTTTATTATTGAAATACAGTGGACATACAATGGTAGTTTCAGGTGTATAGCATATTGTTTGGACAGTTCTGTACATTATTTACTGCTCACCATAAGTGTAGTCACCATCTGTCACCATGCAATGTAATTACAATAATATTGACTATATTCCTTATGCTGTACTTTTCATCTCTGTGACTTACTTATATTATAACTGGAAGTTTGTACCTCTTAATCCCCTTCACCTATTTCACCCAGCCTCCCCACACTCCTCCTGTCTGGCAGCCACCATTGTTCTCTGTGTTTATGAGCCCATTTCCATTTGTTTATTGATTTATTTTGTTTTTTAGATTCCACATGTAAGTGAAATCATGTTGTTCTTGAATGTACTGGCTGTTCTCATGCTTCACCCAGTATTGATTTCTCGGCGGACTTCTTTCTTTTGATGCTTTGAAATCGGCTTTTGTCCATTTTTAAATATATTACTCAGATTCTCTTAAATAACCTAATTCTTAGTTTGCACCTGACATTTCCTAATGGTTACTATTTCTGGTTTTAGAAACCTGAATTCAATCTTTTGATTTTCCACCTAACCATTGTGCCTGTTTGGTAACTCCAGAGCCTGGTCGTTTTGAACCTTAGTCCACTAAAATATTTTTGTTTTAAAAATATATATCTGGGGGCTCCTGGGTGGCACAGTTGGTTAAGCACATGACTTCGGCTCAGCTGATGATCTTGGGGTCCTGGGATCGAGCCCAATGTCGGGCTCCCTGCTCAGTGAGGAGTCTGCTTGTCCCTCTCCCTCTGCTCCTCCCCCAGCTCATACTTCTGTATGTGCACTCTCTCTCAAATAAATAAAACCTTTAATATATAATGGCTATATAGCTATATATATCCATATAGCATTGCAGTGGCAATCTATCTATCTCTATAGATATAGATACAGGTATGGATAGATGTAAATATAGGCATAGGTATATATATATGTCTGTTCTCCTTTTTTGGCCTCAATGTATAACTTTTATTTTCTAAGATAGAGTCATGACTCTTCCTGGTCTTTTGGAATGGGAAGGAGGCCTGAGTCACTTGAGTCAGGGCAGGAGCCTGCAGGGAAAAGGAGGATGTGGTGGGGAGCGACTGGGTGAGATAGAGCCCAGCCAGTACTCTGAAGACTGTTTCTGAGGCCGGCGAAAAATCTGATGTGATGACACCAAGGTGGGGAGTTGAGGGGAGGGTTGAGATGTAAGTAAGACCTGGCACAGGACTCTTGGAAAAAATATATACAGCTAAACTACAGAAGGCACATATGGTTATAAGTCCTTTACCCATTCTCTACAGAAATGCCACCCTGTCTCTGAACGGTGAGTTAACCATGAAAATGCTAAGGTTGTGATCAGTGCGCCAGCTCAAAATGAGACTTATGGGGTGGAGAAGAAAAATCAGAACTTTGTTGGTCTTATACTTATTTTATAGTTTTGAAAAACCATTATTACATAAAGGGAGGAGGCAACTTAATGGTTTAGTGCTTGGTGCCAATGAAAGGACTTGATACATTCTGACCTTCCCCATAAGGATATAGTTTTTTCCTACAGAAGTGATGGTCATGTATCCTGTATCTTTGCTTAACATGTGACAGTGGGAGGGTGGTATGGGATATCTTTCCCTGCAGGACATACATATCCACCTTAATTTTGTGGTAGGTGTGTTGTGTACCCTGCAAAGTGTTTCCAAAATGTGCTTGATCATTTACATACTGATAAGCTTTTGGATATCTTTAACAATTTCCTATTGCAAACAGTGAGAACATAAACATATCACACATGCACCTTGATGCACAGAGTAAAGAACTGATATAGGTTGGATTCCTAGAACTGGATTCTTCAAAGGAAAAGTGCATTCGAATTTAGATAGACACAGTCTTTCCAAAATGCTGTACTACTGCATGGAGCGAGTGAGCTGATTTTACCACATCTAAACAAATGAGATGCTATCCACCTATCTACTGTTGCTCAGCTGATGGGGAAATTGGTATTTCATGGTTCCTAAACAATTTTGAAAGCCGAGGGATTTTCACTTTGAAGCCTCATTTTAAAGAGCTCTTCTGGTGACAATGTGGAAAGTAGATTAAAGGGAGGGTATTGAGGGTAGAATATACATCAGAGAGGGTGAAGACATAAAACAATTACCAGGTGAAAGGAAAGGAAGGCAGGATATAGGGGGTAGCTATGGGCCTGGAAAAATGGGGCGGGTGTGAGAAACTTGCAGTAGGAAAGATTAGAAAGGGATTTGTCATATATTCCAAAGCTACCTCTTTGCCCGTGCTCATCATGACCCTTCCATATGTGAAGACAGATTCTGTCCTGAGAGAGAGCTGTGGTAGTGGAGAGCATGCAGAAGAAAATCTGAGGCTCAGGCAGCCAACCTCCAAGAAGTTCGGATCAGCCAGGAGGTTGGACCAGGTGACCACCAACGTTATCTGCTTACCCCATAGTCCTGGACACTGATTGGAAGAGCTTTGATCTTGGGTAGAAGAAAGCAGATTTTATTATGTTTCCAGAATCTTTCTCATATCTTCAGTGCAGAGAAGTGTGTGCAGATTCATAAGGTGCCGAAATATTTTTTTAAAAATGAGTTAGATGGGTATTAAAGAGGGCACATACTGAATGGAGCACTGGGTGTTATATGCAAACAATGAATCATGGAACACTACATCCAAAACTAATGATGTATGGTGATTAAAATAACAAAATAAAAAAAAATGTTAAAAAAATGAGTTAGATGGGAAATTCCTATAGGATGTTAAAATTGCTACTTTGATTTATTTCTCTTGAGTTGGGGAAGGGAAAAAAAGGATTAGGAAATATAAACGGAAGATGTTTAGGTAAGAATGGAAATGTTTATACATACTAGTTCGAGTTGGGTGGAGCAAGCTGTGAGCCAAGCCAGCCTTTATAGGAATTAAAAACCTTGGGATGGTGAAACTATGTGGCTGGCATTTTTATATAACATACCTCTTGTTTGATTAGCACTTAATTTCCCTTGCACTTTCTATTTATCAACACAATAAATAGACACTATATAGACGATAAATAGATAAATACAACACTCATTTCATTTTAATACTTACTTGCAAGTTTGCTTCCTAGTTCTAGGTGGAGGGGGGAGGAGGAAGGGGGTGGGGTGGAGGTTGTGTTTTGGCTGTAAAAGGTATCTAACATCCTGTTGAAACTTGTAATGTCCTCACCCCATGAACAGTGCTGCCTGGGGACCAGAAACAGAGACTTTGGGGGCTGTGAAGTACTGAAAAGGCAAGAGATACTTCAAATTATAGCAACAACATTTCACTGCGGTTACACACCAGCAGCCAGGGACAGTACCAGCTGAAATTAATGCAGCCAATGGAAGCCTGGAGGGCAGCCAGACTCATAAATCTGAAGAGTGGAAAAGAATTGTGAAGGCAACAACATATTTCTCTGCAAAGGAGCCAGGCATAGGTCTGATACAGCAATGGCTTTCAAGCTTTAGAAACACTCAGTGTTCCCTGAACAGAAGACTGTCGCAAGCTCCTGAAGAGGCACAGACCACCCTCAGATCTTTGCTTTAATGAGACACACTTGGAGTGAATTAAAAAAAAAAAAAAAATTACCAACGTTCCTCCAGAGCCAATCTTGTGGGCGGAGGTAGGGAGGAGTAGTAGTTAACATTTTACAATAAAAATATGTTTAAGCAAATACAAAAGTGAAAGGAATAACACAACAACTTTAACATAACCACTGCCCAGAATCCTCCTTCATATTTACCATTTCATGGCACACATAGTGCTTTCAGTCAGTTTCCTGCTATTTTGACATGTGGGCAGTTTCTGTTCTTTTGCTGCAATGAATGCCCTTTGGCTTACATCTTTTTACATTTTTGCAAGGGTATCTTTGAACCAGATTCCTAGAAGTGTGATTGTAGGGCCAAAAAGCGAATACATATGCAGTTTCGCTCCATATTGCCAAATTTCCCTCCATTACATTAGCACCCCCAGTGTTTGAGAGTGCCTGCTTCCTCATAGTCTCTCCAGCAGTTTGCTGTCAACCTTTTGTATTTGTCAGGTGAGAAATGGTATCCCAGTTTAGTTTTAATTTGTATTTCTTCTATTTTTTCCCATTGTTCAGAATTATGAAGACAACTTACATATTGTTACAGTGACCATTTATGTTTTTTTCCACTCCTATTTAAAGATTTTTTCTTGTGGGGGGGATTGGGTAACTGGGTAATGGGCATTAAGGAGCACTGGTAGAGGAGTTTCTGTCCTTGGTGAGCTTACAATCTAATGAAGAAGAATAAACACAATTACTACAATACCAAGGAAAGCCCTAACTTAATAGAAAGTTGCCAAACACATATGCTAGAGCCTGATAAATTGCCAAAGCCTAATGAAGTGCTCAATTAAATTGAATGAATGGATGTGATAAAGGCTAAGCTAAAATCCCAAGTTCTAAGGGGGGAACAGAAGAAGATAGTCATTTGGAACTGGAAGCCATTTATAATATGGTAGCATTTTTGACTGGCCTTGAAGAATTATTGGATTTAGTAGCTGTAAATGGCTGTGTAGGAGGAGAGACGCCTAGATGGGGAACAAAGTATGTAAAGGCCAGAAAGCAAGGGGCTTGTGGTGTGTTTAGGAAATGGTAATGAATCCTTGGTAGGATTCATGAAGTAGGAGAATGGGGACCAGGAGTGCTTAGAGGTTGAAGAAGCTGGCAGGGAACTCATGACCTGCAAAACTAGAGCCAACTCTTGGTGGCCACCATGTATGGCATAGGGGACTGAGCTGTGCTGGGCTCTTTGGTGTGAGGAGGGTGCCCTTGTGTTCCTTGTAGAACCATTGTTTCATTCACAGTATAGACTTGCTCAGGGCAGGGGCAGGGGGAGGTCACAGGATTTGAAAAAGAGAAAAGCAAAGCTATATTTTCCCTGAAGTTTCACTGAAGTATGAAATGCATTAAAGGGAAACATAAATTGGAGACAAAGAGTTTCATACTACTCTAGTTTTTTTCCCTAATCCCATGTTTTTGCATTTGTGCCAGAAGGAGAAATCTCTGATTTTCAGAATCACCTTAATATGAGCTTCCTTTTCCCTTCCTCTCTCCCTCCTTTGCTTTCTCTGATAAGATCATGTTTTCCAGAGTAGATATTCTTTCAATTGACATCCATTTTGTAATGATGTGTTTTCATCTTTCAGCTCATGGCAACATCAAAGAAAAAAAGGGTGTATTTTGAAACAACCGCCATTCTCTTTTGAAGAGCTAGGCATCAACAATTTAAATCAAGGTCATTTCTTTCTTTGAAATTTATCAAGATGAACTCTGACCCACCTACTCTGATATTCCAAATCAGCTTTCTTTTCCATCTGCTGACATTCGTGTTAGATCAGAGAGGGAGATTTTTTTCCATTTCATCTTTATCACTTAATTTATCACTGGTTGATGTCTTCTCATCTTTTCAAAGTAGAATAAAATCCCATCATTTATTTTGGCAGCAGCTGGAGCTCTGGTCTCAGATTTCTGTTCTCTATATGGACTCAATATGTATCCAGCTCAGGGATTTCTTCAAAACCTTTGGAATTATTATCCAACTCAACCTCAAGATGAAGATGTTATACATAATATGTCTCTAGCTGTAGATGAGTGTTAAGAAAACTGTAGATTTTAATTTTTTCTTTAAAGATGAAGGTACTTATTACCAAGAACAGGTATTTAACAAAAATTATGTGATGCTGAGTAGAAGGTAGGCACCCTCCAGAGCACACCATCTTGCTAAGGCATTTAGAAACACACAGATGTGAGTGAGAGGGGAGGCACACTGAATGTAGCATCCACTCGAGCCAATGAGATAAAAGACTGTATAGCCACTCTACTCTTTACTTTAAATTGGGCGTAGTTCTAACATGCTTGGTTGGTTTTCCTCAGAGAGTAGATTTGCAATTACAAATTATCCAAAGGGGTTAGAGGCAGATAATCTGTCTGCTGAAAGAATTGGCGGTCACAAGACTGCTGTCCAGGAAGGGGTCAGAACAACCCGAAAAAGCCTTCAGGAAGATTCAAGGAGCATTGAGCTGGAGTCCTTTTATGATGAAATTGACTGTCCTCCACACGCCACTGGCTCATGAAGATATCACATAAATGATACAGTTTGAACTCCATGGCTTGAGAGGCCCTAACTCAGGGTAACCAGCTGAAACCCACCACACATATATAGAGCAGGAGCTAGGTACACCCACTGGAACCTCAAGTGCTACCTACACACTGTCCTCTGTCCTCTGCTTCATCTTACCATTCAGTCATCCAGCAGAACCCATGAAGAAGGGACCAGTATACTCTCCTTGTTATAGTTGGGAGAGTGGAACTAAATTTCCCAAGGCCACACAGCCAATAGATGGTGCAGGAGGGTCAAGCTTAAGTTACCTGGCTCCAGAATGCCTCTGCTCCAAGAAAGTGGTCAGAGTCTTGTGATTGAATTACCAGGTCCCCTTGTGAAAGTCCTGAGCTCCATCTTAACCTACTGGATCAGAATATCTGAAAGTGGAGCCTGGGTTCTGCTTCTCTGGGGAAAGCATAGCATTCCTGTGCACTGAGTGCAAGAAGTTGTCCATCCCACAGTCAACCCCTAAACCCCAGCTGTCAGGAGGCAAGGTGGGCACATGATGATGGTGGATGGCAGGAGATGATTTTGGCCAAGGCAGGACACAATGATGATAGCGATGGTGGATATGGACCAAGCAGCTCTATCGTTTCCTCTAGGAGTTCCAGTGAAATGACAGAAAAGATACTTTTGAAAAGCAATAAAATACATGGCTACAGGAACACAGGAAAGGGGCCATCAATGGGCCATGAATCTTGAGGAAATCATGAGAGATATACTTCAGGTGAGGTCTGATTGTTTGGGTAGATTGTAACCTGGATGTCTGAAGGTCAGCAGGGGTTTTCCCCTGGAAGACAGGAGAAACAAGCTTGCATCTGTCAGTACCTAGACAGGAGTGGTGGCAAGATCCAGTAATTCCTGCACGTGGACTCTGGCTGCATTGGGCCCTTACTTTCTACCCTTTGCCCATGAACAACAACATGCAAGTCCCTCAGCTGAAGCCTGGATTGGACGGGGTGGGAGCTCTCTGGAAGGGCAGAGTTCACTCTGAAGCAACAAGGCTCTAACAGCCTGTGCAGCCCAAGACTTTTGGGTGGCCTGACTGCCCATGAGTTCCACCCTCTTCCCCACCACCTGTACTAATCCTTGCAGCAGCCCTCCTTTCAAAGGAAAACTTGAGATGTGAGGAAAACTTCCAATAGCAGAAGAGCAATATGAACAAACTGATGTCAGGGGAGAGAGAATCCAGGGAGCAGGAGGATACTTAATTGGATATAAATATTAATTGTGTATATGTAATTGTATAAATATCATGTGTACATATCATATTATGTATATGTAATATGCATATATAACAATTATACAAATGTTATATATTGATTTATAGGTAACACATGTTAACACATAAAACTAATACACAAAGCACACATTATTACATATACATACATAACATTACATGCACGTTACATATACACACATGTGGAATGCATACATACATGCTATAGGAAGATGCAGCTTTAACATGACAATGGACTGCTATGAGAAAGGAACCTCGGACAACTTGAATGCATTCTTGGGGTTTTAAAACATTATAAAGAACTCTAAGTGAAAGTGGAAGGTAGAATCATCGGTTGGGAATGGCTGAATACCAAGTTGCAGAGCTAGAAGCTAAAATCTCCCAGGATTAGAGCAGAAAGACAGGGAAATCCCTCAGAAGACCTGAAGTCAGAAGCCATGACCAGAGGTTACCCTGGTGGAGTGTAGCCTGAGAGAAAGAGAAAGACTTCGACTTTTCACTGGGGGCCCTTCTGAACCACAGGAACGTTTTTCTTTACCCTAACAGCCACCAACAGAAATGATGAATTAAACTTGCATGCTGTCCTGGTGGTGGCCAGGGAGTCTCAGAATAGGAATATTGAATCAAACTTGGCACAAGTCAGTTCACTTTGAATTAATCAAAAGGGAGATCACTGGATGTGAGAATGACCTAATCAGGGGAGTCCATAAAAGAGACAAGAAGCACCAGTAGACATCTTCCTCCTGCTCCCCATAAAGAAGTAGACTGCCATGTTTTGATTGGAGGGGCCATGTGGCCCAGACCTGAGAGTGACTTCTTGTAGCTGAGAGTGACCCCTGGCTGATAGCAGAAAGCACATGCAGATCTGTCTTACAACCACAAGTAGCTGAGTTCTACAAGAACCAGTGAGCTTGAAAGAGAAGCCCCAGCCCCTGACACCTTCATCTCAGCCCGGTTAGACCCTGATTAGAGAACCGAGCTAACTCATGTCCAGAATCCTGACCTAACAAAACCATGAGATAATAAACAGGTGCTGTTTTAAGTGGCTGTAGTTTGTTATACCACAATAGAAAGCAACTCTAGGTGAGATACTCCAGCATGTCAAGCTAGGTTCAAGAGTGGGTTCCTTCAGCTGGGAGGAATTGGGCACTGTGCCTGATTTATTACAGTGGCCATATATGCAGAGGGGTGGGTTTCTGAGGGAAGACCCTCAGCGAGGAATTCCTTGGGAATGCGCTGTAGGTGGTGCCTGGATCTGGAGCCGGAGAGGTGCTAGTGTCCTGCCTTGATTCTGGGTTCTGGAATCTTCAGGAAATAGCTTCACCTCTATACGACTCTTTCACTATCTGTACAATGTGGGTAAGCATAGCTCCACACCCTGGGACTGTTAGGGGATTGAGTGAGATGATTCTTGGAAAGCTCTAGTCACAGAGTGGGTACCTAGAAAGGGCTCAGTAAACTCTAGTGCATTATTATTCTATCTCAAAGGGTCACTGGAGCACCCTGGGTGGGGGGGGTCTCCAAATGTGCCCACCACTGGTCTCACAGGGACCTGGGTTCTGAACAGGGATGAACCTGGGTGTATCTGACACCAGAGCCAGCATGGGGTTGATATAGAGGTCTATGGGGACTGCAGTCACTGTGGAAAGCAAAATAACCCTTGATTCTAACATTAAGCCCAGTTGCTAAGGAAAGGGTAAAGAGACATGTAAGATCCATTTGAGGACATTTTTATATGTCTGGAGAGAATAAGTACAAATAACAGGGGTTTATGATGAGGGCTAGCTAAGTTGGTTAAAGGTGGGACCCAGATAAGGGGTTAGGACACTTTGGCCATTTGTGGGGGGCCAGGGACTCAGGTACACCCATGAAGTGGGGCTCCACAGTGTGGACCTCCAAGACAGGGTCAGTTGCTGGCGTACACTCACTACGGTGACTATGGTGTGTTAGGAGGGACTGAAACTCATGAAAACAAACGAAGTAGAACAAATTTGCTACTCCAAAACCTCAGAGGTAGAAAGGAGCAGGCCCAGGGTTGCCAGGTGGGGTTATGGTGGGAACACACTGTCACACCTGAATCCAGAGTGTTAAAGGTAAACAAAGCCTGACACAGGTTAATGTGTAAGGACAGATTTTAATCACAAATATACTACTGCAACAGGGAAGAGTCCAGCGTGATTTGAACTCAACTTCTATTTGCTCAGAGGTAACTGGTCCTTTTAAAGGAGAATGAGGGAGTAGGGAGGGGGTGAACAGGGCCTCAGTAGAGTCAGGGAAGTGAAAAATTCCAAGAAGTGGGAAGGAGGATTGATCTGTATGGAACCCATCTGGGTTTGTTATCTAGCACTTATCAAAGTTAGGATCCTACCTTCTCACAGAGACTAGGAGACAGAGCCTTGTCTTTAGATGTTGAATGTAACAAACAGCAAAGTCTTTTGCTTAATTTTCTCACATAGACCCTTTAGGGGGAGCTAGGATCAATCTAGGGATACAGCCTTGAGCTGCTAGAAACTATGTTAGTGTGTGTTCAGGTCTTTTATAGGCCAAGGTTGGGGGCCTTGTTGAGAAGAGGGCTCAGGGGAATGAACCTAGCTAGAATTTGGTGAAGAAGACAGCTTTTGTCCAGAGCACGTACACAGCCCAGGCCCGCCCCCATACCCCACGGGCTTCCACACTGTGGGCAAAGAGCCCAAGATGCCGGCCTTGAGGAGTGAGGGTATCATATTGCAAGTCCTGAGGAACAGCTTTGTGAGACCATGATGATGAGACAGGCTTTTTAATGTCAGCATGGCATCCAGCCCTTCTTCAAGCCATTCCAGCTCTTGGCCTCGACTGTCTTCCTTATAACCACAAAGAATGCCACCCCACTGACTGTGCTTCAGTGCAGTGCTGTCCCATGGGAAGCCTTCCTGCTGGGCCCTGCTGTGCTCAGCCCCACCCTCACATCCTCTGGGCTGCAGCCCACTCTCCCCACCCACAGCTCTCCCCAGGGACCAGGACTGACAGGCTGGCATGCTAGTGTGGATACAAAGTGATTTTACCCAAGTGTATTTTATTCATTCATTCACTCCATTATGACATTGAGATGTTCCTGGCAGAAAAATCAACTGATCCTCAGGCCAAAAACACTTCTTTTTTGTTTGTTTGTTTGTTTTCTTTTCTTTTTTTTTTTTTTTTAGAGCGGGAGGTGGGGAGGGGCAAAGAGAGAATCTTAAGCAGGCTCCATGCCCAGCATGGAGTCTAACATGGGGCTGGATCTTACAACCCAAGATCATGACCTGAGCGGAAATCAAGAGTTGGACACTTAACTGACTGAGCTCCCCAGGTGGCCCTAGGCCAAAAACATTTAAAAATCATCTCTTTTTAAGAAAAAGGTAGGTGTAGGAGTGCCTGGCTGGCTTAGTCGGTAGAACATGAGACTCTTAATCTCAGGGTTGTAAGTTTGAGCCCCATGTTGGGTGCAGAGATGGCTAAAAATAAAATCTTTAAACTTTTTTTAAAGACTTCATTTTTAAATAATCTCTATACTCAATGTGGGGCTCAAACTTACAACCCTGAGATCAAGAGACTCATGCTCCACCAACTGAGTCAGCCAGGCACCCTAAAAATGAAATTTTGTAAAAAAAGGAAAAAGGTAGGTGATTATGTTTTTGATATATACATCATATACATGATATATACATACATACCATACATGTATATATAATTTTTAAACATCTTTCAATAATGTAAGTATGACTACTAAGAGCACATTGTATTTAAAATCAGACATTGTGCTAAATATAGCTTTGCTAAAACACAATCTAGTTGTAATATAACCTGGGTTTTTTTTTTTTTAAGATTTATTCATTTATTTGAGAGAGAGAGAGGGTGGGAGAGTGGGGGTAGGGGCAGAAGGAAAGGGAGAGAGAGAGGGAGAGAAACGGACTCCGCACTGAGTGTGGAGCCTGAGATCATTACCTGAGCCGAAATCAAGAGCTTAACTGACTGAGCTACCCAGGAGCCCCTAATATAACCTGCTTTTAATTGTTAAGAGAATCAGATTTGCAACAGAACAAAGACCATGACATTTATGTGTCTGTAGGTTGGGCCTCCCAGGGTTTTCCAGTGCTTGCGGGCTGTGTTTGGAAAGGAAGCTCTGTGAGATGTTGGCTCCAAGGACCATGGGCTGTTTCTCTCCCAGCAGCTTTCAGCTCATCCCTTGCCCTTGTTGGTCCTCCCAGACCCCCTTGCTCTCGCAGCTCTCCTTCTCCTGCCCTGCATCACTCAGCCACAAAGCTTTGTGGCCAGGACATGGTGTCCCCAGAGCCCAGCATGAGGAGGGGCCCTCAACAAAAGGACTGATTTTGTGGTCTAGGGTCCTCTATAGCAGTTTGCTGACTATGTAAATGGATAACTAATAAGTCTTCAGCAGAAATGACAAAAAAAGAAAGTTTGGGGGCAATGTACTCTGTCCTCACCTGAGATTTGTGCAGTGCAGCCATCAGCAAACTGGGATCCACAAATCCCAGCGAGACATGGACTTCCAAGGGTATAGGCGATTTTGAGGGAACAGTGTTCTAGATCTTGGCTTCCTGCAACTGGCTGCCTGTGCAGCCCCTGATGGAGGTGCAGCTCCTCTCTGGCCCCTCAGGAGCCACCCCTCCCCCTTCCTAAGGCAAGGATGGGGCAACAAAGCATGGGCTCAGGGAGGGTAAAGGCCTCTGGGCACAACAGACAAGAGGGTGTTCATACTATTGGGAAAGTGTTGAGAAAGCCAATGACCAATGGTTGCATAACAAAGCCTTTTGCAGATTTTATTTATTTATTAGAGAGAGAAGGAGGAAGCACAGGCAGGGGGAGTGGCAGGCCGAGGGAGAGGGAGAAGCACGCTCCCCGCTGAGCAAGAGCCCGATGCGGGGCTCGCTCCCAGGACCCCGGGATCATGACCTGAGCCGAAGGCAGACGCTTGACGACTGAGCCACCCAGGTGCCCTAAAAATTATTTTAAAATTATAAAAAAATATATCATTTACCGTCCTGTGGAGGAAGGGGAATAAAAATATGGATTGAAGGAGAAAAATGAATAATATAAAATTAAGCTGTTTTATTTAAGAAAGGGCTTGTTCTTGCATTTTTAAAATGGATGATGGCAGGTGTCAAATTTTTAGGTTGTTTAGATTCCATGGGACATGTTTAAGAAGTATGTACTTTTTGTAATGGTAATAAATGCCATATGCTGAAAGTAGAATATTTTAAATTAGTTCAATGTGTGATTAAAAATGTTAAATGTCAACTTAAAAATATGCAAGGAGGTATGTGATAATGCCATGTTCTTTTAGGGAGTGAGTGTCAGAGGGTTTGCAGACCCTGGTGGAGAGGACCAGGATTGGAGGGTGTATTCCCCGAGGTCATGAAGACACAGTGCTAGGGGCACCTGGGTGGCTCAGTCAGTTAAACGTCTGCCTTCGGCTCAGGTCATGATCTCAGGGTCCTGGGATTGACCCCGAGTCTAACTCCCTGCTCGGCAGGGAGTCTGCTTCTCACTCTGCCCTTCTCCCCCCTTCTCCTGCTCTCTCTCAAATAAATAAAATCTTAAAAAAAAAAAAAAAAAGAAGCAGTGCTAGTGTTACTAGAACAGTGATTACCAAGGCATTAGGGTGTTCTGCTGAAATCCACTCGTGGGAAGCTACTAAAAGCCTTGAATATATAAGTGAACAAAGGAGGAGTATCTAAGCATCAAGACAGTGAAAGTAATCACCTGGAAGAAAATCACAGGATTTGACTGTATGGCAAATTTAAACTTCCGTATGTAAAAAAAAACTCTCAACTAAAATGAAACATTAGTAGTTATAGAATGGTTTTCAAACTTTTCCTTACAATTCCTAAAAGTACCCTGAAAAACTTCATACCTTTTACACATTGTAAAAATGGCTTTTGACATGTTTCATTTTAAGTTTAAATATTTGGAAAGGATGTAATCTGGTATATTGAAAATATTGACATTTAAATATATGCATGTCATTCTTTTAAGTGTACATAATGAAATCTAAATCCTCTAGTAATATGAAATATACTATCATGCTTAAAAAAATACAGGAGTGGAGGGCCTGGGTGGCTCAGTCGGTTAAGTGTCTGCCTTTGGCTCAGGTCATGATCCCGGGGTCCTGGAAGCGAGTCCTGCATTGAGCTCCCTGCTCAGCAGGGAGTCTAATTCTCCCTCTCCCTCTTCCCCCATTCCCCACTCATGCTTTTTCTCTCACTTGCTCTCTTTCAAATAAATAAATAAAATCTTTAAAAAAATACATAAAGAAAACCCCTGACAACTGGACATTACTTTTCTTTTCTTCTGTGTTTATTTCTTTTTCACTTCTCCATACATACAATTTAACATAGTTTATTTTTTGCTTAAATGTCTTTTATTGATTATTCTATCATACCTCTCTGTCACAAAACATGCATGCAAATTGATCAAAACAACAAATGCACTAAAACTGTTATGAAATAATTATGATAATTGTATTGGAAATGCATCCCTAGTCAAACTTGATATATGGATGAGGATTCTTTTCCAGTTGGTCCATGCATCCACGAATGAACATTGCTTAGCGCTAGAATGTGGTAGAGTTCAGCATTGAATCTATCCCTATTTTAGCTTTTTATAGCTGTAGCACTGAAAAGTCTTGGTGTATATGGGCTGATTTTTATTAAAGCAACAATATTCAGTTTTTTGGATGTCTTGAGTTTTATGCTCCAAATCACATAGCACCCTGCTGCAGGCTCGGCACAGCACTGCGTACTTTTGCTTTATGGCCTTTACTACGGAAGCAGTGTTACATTTTCTCACCCTTTCCTCCCACTAGAATATGAGTTTCTTGAGGGTAGGGTTGCAGTTTATCTAGTTAACCAGTATATGACAGGTGCTCAGTAAATATTGGCTCATTTGCTTCATTCTTCATTTATTTTTATTTTTTATTTTTTTAAAGATTTTATTTATTTATTTGACACAGAGAGACATAGCAAGAGAGGGAACACAAGCAGGGGGAGAAGGAGGGGAGAAGCAGGCTTCCCCGCGGAGCAGGGAGCCCGATGTGGGACTCGATCCCAGGACCCTGGGATCACGACCCGAGCCGAAGGCAGACGCTTAACGACTGAGCCACCCAGGCACCCCGCTTCATTCTTCATTTAATAAATATTCATCAAGGGCCTTCTATGGGTTGGCCCCTTTTCTAGTCTCTGGGGATATAGGAGGGAGGGAGACAGGCAAAGCTTCTGCCTCTTGGTACCTACTTTTTAGTGGGTGTGACAAAAACAAATAAGCTCATGTCAGGAGTTGATAAATGCTATGGAGAAAAATTCAGAGTTAAGGAGTAAAGGGTGTTGGGGCACTGCTAGTTTTAAAAGGATGGTCTGGGAAGGTGTCTCCAAGAAGGGGAATCCATCATTACAAATTATTTTCAAGGATCTATTTGCTAACTGCTTGATTCAATTTTGTTAAAAGCAAAAATTGGAAACATATTTGCCATGGGATTTGTTACCAATTCAGTCAAGTCATTTACTCTCTCAATTTCTGGGAGATATATAAGAAAAAAGGCCTTATCAGGATTAACAATGTGAAAAGGTAATTAAAAAAAAAAGATGAAATATGATTTTCATACATTTATAAAATGAATATATATTAAATTCTTTAAATTTATCCTTATCAGTGAGAAAACTAGTAAGATGTTACAACTAATTCAAAGGAAACTACAAGAACAGACACTTTTATAGATCAGGAATGTTGACAGGAAAGTGCAAACAAAGGCAAAAAGGTTGGCCTCTTCCATTTGAAGGAGAAAGTTGCATTTCCACAGGAAGGGGGAGTTTACAGTGCTATAGACAGGAAGGATTTGCCTTGCAATCAGTTGTCTTTGGGATGTAAAATAACTCATGGCAGAGAAAAGCAAGAATTTGATACACTGAAAATATGTGCTCTAGAATCTAGAAATGCAGACTTCTCCACTGAAGCAGAAATTTTCTATGAGGACTAACCTTGTCTCTTTTTCACTTTTGGGCTCCTAATAAAGGGTTGGGAAAGTTGAAACATTAATCTCAAAACACCTTTGCTAATACAATATTTTTTGATAAAACAATTTTATCATATACCTTACATATATATATGTATTTTTTTAAAGTAGTCTCCATGCCCAGCATGGAGCCCAATGCAAGGCTTGAACTCATGACCCTGAGATCAAGACCTGAGCTGAAATCAAGAGTCAGACGCTTAACAAACTGAGCTACCCAGGTGCCCCTACATATATTTTTGTCAAAACTTTGAAGCTGTAGATGTAAACTACTCAAACTATGGAAAATGACTGCCACATTAACCCACCTATCACATCATAGTCTATTTGTTAGAAAATTTGTTTTTATATGCAAATAAATGAGTTAACATGCATGTTGAGGGCATCTGGGTGGCTCAGTCAGTTAAGCGTCTGTCTTTGGCTCAGGTCATGATCCCAGAGTCCTGGGATCAAGTCTCATATGGGGCTCCCTGCTCAGCGGGGAAGGAGCCTTCTTCTCCCTCTGCCTTCTGCTCCCCCTGCTTGTGCTCTCTCTCTCTGACAAATAAATAAAATAAAATCTTTAAAAAAAATGAATGTTGAGGAATATTACCAAAAACATTGAGAAATAAATATGGAACCTGTTTTTAAAGATAGATTACCAATAGCAGTCAAGATTAAAACAATGCTGATTAAATATTAATCAATTACCCATTCTATTAGGTTATAAAGAGAAGGTAACAATGTTGTTTAGTATCACTTAATTTGTAATAATGAAACGTTATATGTAGTTAGACTTACATATATGGATGAGGAGCATAGGAGAACGTGATATCCCTTCCATAAATATGTAGGCAAGCATGCATTGAACTCCAGTGTTTGGTTTAAATCAAAATTAAACAAGTTTTTTTTTTTAATTATTAAACAAGGATTACTTTTTAAAATGTCAGAAAATAAATCCATTAATTTTTTTGGACAAAGTGACAAGCTTCTCCTTGGTCTTGCACATAGTATATAATTTTTGTTTTTTCGTTGATAAAAGGCAGAACATACTGAACATTCTATCTAATCATACAAGTGAGACATTATGATTGGAATAAATATTTCATGATCTTGTTTGACCACATAAGTTTGATTTCTTTATTGAAAGATACATCAACTCTAAAAGAAAACACATAAAATATTTATTTGCCTGTCTTGCATAGCTTGAAAAATTTGATAGTCTCGAAAAAACATTATATTTACAGGAAACAAATCAGCATGATTAACATGCATTGCTCCTACTGTTTGAAGAGACTTCCACTTCTTGTTAATGATATCCCTACTAATGCACTTGGAGGAAGAACAAAAGATATTTTTAGAATCTGACACTCTCTTTGCTCTCCCAGGACCCTCGCTCAGGACCTGTGCATCCTTTGACAATAATGGGGTAGGGGACGGGGCTCTGAAAGATATAAGGTCACTTTCACTACTGCACTACAGAAATACTAAATTCAGAACCTCCCAACAAAGACCACTGTCTCAGCTTGTAGGGACAGGGTAACCAGTGACAGCTCTGTGCATAAGAGCAGGAAAGCAGAGCCTTAGGTAGACTTAAGGTGTTTTATCAGCTATTGGAGGATGATAGTTAGATGGGTCTCTTGGTTTGGCAGTCTTTTACACTCTTTTATACCACTGTGCATGGGTGAGGTATAGCCCCTGTTTTTGCTATTTGGGGGAGGCATTGTAGAAGGAGATCCTATATGAATCAGCTGCAGAGGCTCAGGCACCGAGACTTGAGGAAGAAATTATTGAATTTATGGAACTTACAGAATTGTTACCTTACAACTTTCTATACCCATGTTTTCCCTGGGAAAGCAATGCTTACCTCAGGATTACTTTGAAGACTTCCAAGTAGAGAGAGCAAAGAGCTGTAGCAGTTTAGACATGTGCTTATAACCCAAGTGGCCACAGCCTCCTAGACCTTGCATATCAGGATCACCTCATTTGAAATTCTTGGGACCCACCCTTAAACCTACTTGTTCAGTCACATGAAGAGTCAGGTCCTTTGCTGGCTGCTGAGCAGATTTCTCAATGGGTGGAGAATTTTAGGGGCTGTGGGGGTGAGTGATAAGTTTCATTCTAGAAAATCTAACAAAAAACAAGGGAAACACTGAATATTCGTAGTATGGAATAGAAATTGAGCAAAACACACAAAAGATGAAATATAATCTCCTAATAAATATGAGGAAATTTCTACTTCTCAAATATAAAAATGCAAAGGAGAAAAATAGCATTTTGCCTATTGTCAAAGATTGAAGGAAAACAATGAGATAATTGCTATTATTAGCAAAGGTTGTAGGAAAGATAAAACAGTGGCTTTATATCCCACTCGTGTGACTATATGTCATTAAAGGATTGTATTTCTGGAGAGCAATTTTGCAAAATGGATCCAGAATTATTCAAATGCTTATGCTTTCAAGTCATATTTTACTTCTAAGCATTTCTCCTACAAAAATATGCACATCTAAGTTTTCTCTATAAGGATATTAATTTTAGGGTTATTTATGTATGATAAAATTGCTCATACATAACTATTAATTAAAGGGAAATACTTTAATTTATTAAGAAATTCACCAGATGGATACTATGCATCAATTTTCCATCTATTTTTAAAGAAAATTCTTTTAAATTTAAGTGTAGTTGACATGTTACATTAGTTTCAGATGTACAACATGATGATTTGACGATTCTATATATTATGCAATGCTCACCATGATAAGTGTAGTTACCATCTGTCACCATACAAAGTTATTACAATATCATTGACTCTCTATGCTGTATTTTATATCCTTGTTACTTATTTACTTTGTAACTAGAAGTTTGAAATTCTTGATCCTCTCTATCTATTCTGCCCATACCCTCAAGCCCCTCCCTTCCGGCAACCACCAGTTTGTTCTGTGTATTTATTAGTTTGTTTCTGGTTTTCTGTTTATTTGTTTAATTTTTTAGATTCCATATATAAGTGAAATCATATTGTATTTGTCTTTCTCTGATTTATTTCACTTAACATAATAGCTCCATGTTGTTGTAAGATCACGTTCTTTTTTTATGGTTGAATAATATTCCACTGCGTGTATATGTGTATGTGTGTGTATACCACATCTTCTTTATCCATTCTTCTATCAATGGACATGTAGGTTCCGTCCATATTTTGACTGTCGTAAATAATGCTGTAAAAAATATAGGGGTGTATATATCTTTTTGAATTAGTGTTTTTGTATTCTTTGGGTAAATGCCCAGTAGTGGAATTATTGGATTGCATGGTATTTCTGTTTTTAATTTTCTGAGGAACCTCCATACTGTTTTCCATGGTGGCTGTTCCAATTTACATTCCCACCAACAATGCATGAGGGTTCTCTTTGAAAGAAACTCTAATAACATGGCAGAAATGCTGACAATATGTTATGTGCAAAGAGCTGGATCAAAAACTTTACATACAACATACACTTCATGAAGAGAAGAATCAAGACCTTGAGTTTCTTTTTGTTTGACTTGCACTTTTCCCCAATCTCTTACTACATAATGATAGAGCACTTTACATATCAACAGACCAGCATTTTGAACTATCTCATGGGGACTTTGCTTACACATCAAACATTTAATTCTGGCAATGTTTGGGCAATTATTTGAATATATTTTATTACATTTTGTCCTTATTATTTTATAAAATAGAGAGGGAAATGGAACCAATAAAGAGCTGTGGCAAGAGATGTTCTCACAAACGTAATGAAATCAACATGAAGTTGGAAATCTGAAGGAGCCATCAGCCATAATCACACCTGCTTTGACTTAGAGTTTATGCTCAATTCATTAGGAAAAATTCAAAATTAATGATGGTGTTCATAATGCCAAAAATAAACTTTGAAGATTGTGCCTGGATGAAATTTTTTGATTAGGAATTTGTAGTGTTCTTTGTATTATGTTTGAAAGTAGGAATGTGTATGCATAGAAAAAAAATCTTGGAATGCACTATGGCAGAGCATTAAAATATTAAAAATCGTTATTTCTAGATGGTGGGACTACTCTCAGCTGTATTTTCTAAATGTCCTTGGGAGAGTATGAATTAGATTAGAATCTAATAAAACAGTAAATGTTATTCTTAAGAGGGAAAGAAGAAAACTCACCCTATTAACTTGGTAAATATGACTGAATATACTAATGCTGCTCACAACAAGATGGTGCTCTTTTCTGAGACTGTCCCAACTTGTCAAAATTCCTTTTGAAATGTGGCCTTTGGAGCCTCACATAACTCCTGGTGCCATTGATCCCCTGGGGGTATGGGAGATTGGATGGGATCAGAGAATCTCAGAATCATTTAGATTGACAGCTCCTTTCACACTTGCACCTCCCGTTAGTTCTCATTTGTTGCTCTGAGAGAACTTTAGTTGTGTGGAGGCAGCTCTCCTGCCTCCCACCTTTATTTTTTCCTAAAATTTACTGATATTTATAATGCACCAGCCGCTCTGATACACCAGAGCCCTTTCACATTATTTAATGATATTTTTTTTCTTTCTCAGGCTGCAGACTATTCTTTCAGTCATTCCCCTTACAATTTAGTGCTGGGTGCTGTCAAGATCTTGGACACTCCTTCGTCTCTACGTTGTGATTTGTTGATGTCCTTTGACATGTGATGACCAAAATGAACACAGAAGTAGCCTTACCATGCAGAGTACAAAGGGATTGGGGCCTCTCTTTCATCCCTTTAGTTGACATGGCTGCCATGACTTTGTTGTGGGACCGTATCTGTGCAGACTGCTCCATGGAGTGGGTTTGCTGAAGGATGTGCTCACCCACAGATGTGATCTGAGCCAGTCATCTGCAGACGGATAAACACCTCAGTCTTTCCCTCTATCTCCAGTCTTCCCCTTCCTTCCTATCCGGGGACAGCTATCAGAATTCTCTTTCTTAAATACCTCCAAAGTTTTCCCCGTGTTCCACAAGGGTCTTCCAGCTTTGACTGTTGTGTTCTTTGGAGACTGCCACTAGGGGCATCCTTCCTAGTTCATGGCTTAGCCTCAATGGACCTCCTGCCTCACTTTCCTGCCAACCATTTCTTGCTTCATGGCATAGTCATAGGGCAGCAGTTCCCAGCGCAGGTGGGTGGGTGGTGGTTTTACCCCCAGATGACATTTGGTGATGTGTGGAGGAAGCCCCAGTTGTCATGACTTGGAGAAGAGACCCTACTGGCAACTAGTGAGTAGGACCAGGGATGCAGGTAAATATCCTACAACAAAGAATTATCCAGCCTAGGGGTGCCTGGATGGCTCAGTTGGTTAAGCGTCTGACTCTTGATTTCAGCTCAGGTCATGATCTCATGGTTGTGAGATCAAACCTGCTTAAGATTCTTTCTCTCCCTCTCCCTCTGCTCCTCTTCACCCCCCCTCTAAAACAAACAAACAAACAAACAAAAAACAAACTGGATTACCCAACCTAAAGTGTTGATTCTGTTGGAACTGAGAAATCTTGCCCTAAGGGAATGAGGAGTAAAAAATTAATACATGTAAAGTGCTCGGGACATCTCTGAGTCATCAGTGAGTCCTCCATAATTTCTAGCTATTATGGGGATGGTCTGAACAATGGGGGTCCTTCTCAGAGCACTTATCTCATTATTCCAAATTGCTATGGATATTCAGTTTCACATCTAATGCACACTGGGTAGCATGCAAACCTCATGTGGACATGGTCTGCCCTTGTGCCCAGGCAGCACTCACACATGAGGATGGAGCAGTGGGAAGAACACGGTGAGGACAATTGCTGGGGGACTAACACTCCTCAGTTCTTGAATTGTAAGACCTAGTAGGAAGAAAAGAGGTTGTTAGAAAGCATTTATGATTAATTTCACAAATTTAAAATGTCCACAAATATGAATTTGAATTAGACAACAGAAAAAGAAGGCAATTGCCTTATTCTATAAGGAAGCACACATTGTCTTTTTCTTTTCTTTTTTTTTTAAGATTTTATTTATTTATTTATTTGTCAAAGGGAGAGAAAGAGAGAAAGAGCATGAGCAAGGGGGCGGGGCAGAGGGAGAGGGAGAAGCAGAGTCCCCCTGCTGAGCAGGGACCCCGATGTGGGGCTCGATCCCAGGGCCCTGGGATCATGACCTGAGCCCAAGGTAGCTGTTTAACTGACTGAGCCACCTAGGCGCCCCACATTGCCTTTTTCATCTATAAAGTTGGCTGTAATCTACAGAGGTATGAAGATACCATTTCCACACCAATAGCAGACCTTCTCAGTGAGCTTGAAACTACTTAAAAGCATCGAGTTGAACAAAAATCAAAATGGCTGCACTAATGAATGCTTCAGTGAAGCTCAATTTTTTTTAATTTTTTAAATTTTTTTATTTTTATTTTTTAAATGTTTTATTTATTTATTCATGAGAATCAGAGAGAGAGAGAGAGAGGCAGAGGCAGAGGGAGAAGCAGGCTCCCCGCTTAGCAGGGAGCCCGATGTGGGACTCGATCCCAGGACCCCGGGATCATGACCCGAGCCGAAGGCAGACGCTCAACCATCTGAGCCACCCAGGCGCCCCGCTCAATTTTTTTTTTAAAGATTTTATTTATTTATTTGACAGAGAGAGACATAGCGAGAGAGGGAACAGGAGCAGGGGGAGTGGGAGAGGGAGAAGCAGGCTTCCCGCTGAGCAGGGAGCCCGATGCAGGGCTCGATCCCAGGACTCTGGGATCATGACCTGAGCTGAAGGCAGACGCTTAACGACTGAGCCACCCAGGCGCCCCCAAGCTCAGTTTTAAAATAACTTTTTCCTTCTCTTCTGCAAACTTCCCCTCCTCTCTTCTCAGCCTTTTGTTTCAGGGACCCAGTACCACCCTAAAGACATGACAAAGGAGGCTGGCAGCAAGCACAAGATTCCTGTAAAAACCAGCTAGATCTTGTATTTCCCTATACCCCCACCCCCCACAGCCCCTTCCTCCAGGCAGGCCTGTAGTTTTTCGAGGGCTATAGCCCTGCTGCAGCCTCCTTTGCTTGCAAAGCAATAAAACTACTGTTCCTCTTTATCCCAAACTCTGTCTTCCAGTTACAGTTTGGCTCTGAAGCAAAGTTTAGTTTTCAACAAGCTCAGAATGTGGGAGTAGAGAGAAAAGCACAATGAAATGAAGTCTTATCCCACACCTACACCTCTTCAGGGCTCCTATGGAAGCATGTGATCCCTGAGAGTTTCTCAGGGGCTCCACTCACCCCCAGCACAGTCAGCCCATGTCCTTTGCACCATGAATGTAGCTTTCTCTTGGTTACCTGGGCAGTACTAACCTCTATAAGAATGGACGATTCATGGAGAAGGTGAAATATTGGCCAAAACGTTAAAGGACAAAAATAGCTTTCTTTGAAAGTTCTCAGAGTGTTTGGGGCTTTGGGAAATTTTAGGTCTTAAAATAATACTACAGTTGCTCATTTGGCCTTCAGGGTACCTGCATGTTGTAGACATTGGAAGGGTGGAGAGTGAATGCCTAAAGTCACCATGTCAGTGCTGAACTCTGCTGAAGGCCAGGGTTGTGCTTTGTGGTAGACAGGCTGCCAAAACGGAAACGTGCTTCGCTCCACTCCAGAGGAATGTGTTGAAAGTCCTTCATAGAACCCTCTTGTTTCCCTGTCTGAAGGGGGGATTGTCCTGGTGTATGGTGGGTTGTCACATATGTGATGTACTGGCTGTCCTCTTCCCAAACTGTAGCAGAGCACAGAGCTATAAAGTCCATGTGGGCAACACAGCAATGTGCCAGGCGGGCTCCCTGGCACCTTGGGCGGACCGTGGCTGCAGGCTAACAAATCCCAGAACTGACCCAGAGCGAGGTCCCTCACGGAGGGTACCATCACCCCCACCTTCCCCTTCAACTCTCACCCTTTGGCACACCTTTCAGGAATAACTAAATCCCACCTGATTTCGGAGCCAGGACAGCGGTTCACATGTTTGAGCAGCTTCTGAGGTGCTATTAAAAGCTACCAATGTTAAAATTCCCAGAAAAGCGATTCATATTTCATAGCAACATACCCACTGGCGAAAGCAGTTGAGGTGACCGCACCTCCTGCCCATCCGTCTTATCTGTTTGGTGTCTGTCCCCTCACTCACTCCCCAGTGACAGCTCCTCAGGGCCCATGATCTTGTCGACCTCGCATCTCCTCTCCACTCTGCAAAGAACAAATGCCACAGAGGGTGAGGCACAGCGTCCAGAGCCAGGGTCATATTTAGGAAGAGAATCTGGCCTCAACTCTGTGTTTCATAAACTGTGTTTTACCTGTGGCCACACGAGAGCGTCACACAACTGCTCCACGCCCTCACTACCCACGCAGCCTCCTGGCATCCGTGGACGTTGCCGCCTCTGGTCACCCCCTCTCAGGCCCTAGACTCTGAGGCTGTGCTCCCCTCGACCGTCTCTCCTTCAGCCGAACGCCTCCCTCACGAGCCACCTACCGCTCACAAACTCGGCATTGCCGCCTGCCCTGCTTCTCTCTGGAACAACTCTCAATGCTTCTCTTTTGAACTGGATCCTCTCTTTGATATTCCGGTTACTCCAGCTTGCACACTCGATGCCTTTTGCACATCGTGCTAATCGGCCTGAGCTGGTTGCTGTCCGTCCATCTTCCAGGCCCTGGGGATGGTTGCAGAGGGTACTGAGCTCTGCTGAAGCCTCTGAGAGGTAGGGCATGATTTGAAGGCGAAGAGGTATTGTGCTCTCTTCAGTGTTGAGCGCAGGACAGCGTGCGTGGGTAAAGGAGGGTTTTTCTTTGCCCGCCCCCCCCCCCCAGGAAGGCAAAACATGCAGAGGTAGGGAGTGTGCCATAGACAACAGTGCCATCTAGTGGTGCGTACACAGCCTGCAGCGAAAATTACCTGCAGCGTCGAACCGAGAGACTGCAGTCACGTTTTGACTTCAGCTAGTCGTGGAACTCTTCTGGGGTAAACGGTTATTAAAAAGCATTTGGCTTAACCCCAAAACACTCCTTTGCTTTCCATTTGTATTCCTTTCCTGGACTTCAAATAAACATGCGGTTTTTTTTAAAAATCATGTATCTGGCCCTATTTTAGGTATTTTCCAAAACAGTTAATGTTGCTAAAATAAAATCACCCTCTACTCACTGACTGCCGGGATGGTAGCCTTTACCAAATCCATTTTCCTGTTTTTATTGGAAAATCTCATAATAAAAAATCTATTCTTCCAGATTTGTATTTGTTAGAAAGGTGAGCATCCTGTGTCCAAACCTAATAGTCAATCATCAAACACTTGAGGCATTTAGGAAAAGCGAGGCTGAAGTTTAGGCTGATTGGCTGGCACAGAAGCAAATGGGTTCCCCACAAATGAAGGAGCACTGTGGGCATGGAAAGACCTGAGGATGAGGATGCCACTGAAAATCGAGGTAACACACAGGGAGGGAAAGACAGGGCCAGCAGCAAGTAGGACAGAGAACAAAGCCTAGACTTTTAAAACATGGGCCTCCTTCTTTGAATTTTATTTAGGAAGCAAAATGTACAGCCAGCCCACCGTGAGCTCACCTTTACCCCTACATTTTTCAGCCACTTAATTTGTAAAGAGAATTCTAACATTGATGTGGAAAATGAATTAAATTTCACACAGTGTATTTGGTAGGTTAGACACAAAGATGTTCTAATTAAATTTCTTTCTAATAACATTACACCCTCAGCCAAAGAACTATTCTTATCCAAAGCCAGCATTTACAGTGGGAGGATTTATAGACTGAGGATGAAATCTATTCTGGCTCTGGGAATTCTTTTTTTTTTTTTTTTTAATTTTATTTACTTTCCCTTTTGGCTCATCTACTCTCCTGTAACATATTTTTTTATATTTATTTATTTTTTATTCTTATGTTAATCCCCATACATTACATCATTAGTTCTAGATGAAGTGTTCCATGATTCAAAGTTTGTGCATAACACCCAGTGCTCCATGCAGAATGTGCCCTCCTCAATACCCACCACCAGGCTAACCCATCCTCCCACCTCCCTCCCCTCTAGAACCCTCAGTTTGTTTTTCAGAGTCCATCGTCTCTCATGGTTCGTCCACCCCTCTGATTTCCCCCGCTTCATTCTTCCCCTCCTGCTACCTTCTTCTTCTTTTTTTTTTCTTAACATATATTGCATTATTTGTTTCAGAGGTACAGATCTGAGATTCAACAGTCTTGCACAATTCACAGCGCTTACCAGAGCACATACCCTCCCCAGTGTCTATCACCCAGTCACCCCATCCCTCCCACCCCACGGCCCACTCCAACAACACTCAGTTTGTTTCCTGCGATTAAGAATTCCTCATATCAGTGAGATCATATGATACATGTCTTTCTCTCTTTGACTTATTTCACTCAACATAATACCCTCCAGTTCCATCCATGTCGTTGCAAATGGCAAGATCTCATTCCTTTTGATGGCTGCATAATATTCCATTGTATATATATACCACTTCTTCTTTATCCATTCATCTGTCGATGGACATCTTGGCTCTTTCCACAGTTTGGCTATTGTGGACATTGCTGCTATAAACATCGGGGTGCACGTACCCCTTCGGATCCCTACTTTTGTATCTTTGGGGTAAATACCCAGTAGTGCAATTGCTGGATCATAGGGTAGCTCTATTTTCAAATTTTGAGGAACCTCCATACAGTTTTCCAGAGTGGCTGCACCAGCTTGCATTCCCACCAACAGTGTAGGAGGGTTCCCCTTTCTCTGCATCACCGCCAACATCTGTCGTTTCCTGACTTGTTAATTTTAGCCATTCTGACTGGTGTGAGGTGGTATCTCATTGAGGTTTTGATTTGGATTTCCCTGATGCTGAGCGATATTGAGCACTTTTTCATGTGTCTGTTGGCCATTTGGATGTCTTCTTTGGAAAAATGTCTGTTCATGTCTTCTGCCCATTTCTTGTTTGGATTCTTTGTTCTTTGGGTGTTGAGTTTGATGAGTTCTTTCTAGATTTTGGATACTAGCCCTTTATCTGATATGTCATTTGCAAATATCTTCTCCCATTCTGTCGGTTGTCTTTTGGTTTTGTTGACTGTTTCCTTTGCTTTGCAAAAGCTTTTTATCTTGATGAAGTCCCAATAGTTCATTTTTGCCCTTGCTTCCCTTGCCTTTGGAGATGTTTCTAGGAAGAAGTTGCTTTGGCTGAGGTCAAAGAGGTTGCTGCCTTGTTCTCCTTTAGGATTTTGATGGACTCCTGTCTCACATTGAGGTCTTTCAACCACTTGGAGTCTATTTTTGTGTGTGGTGTAAGGAAATGGTCCAGTTTCATTCTTCTGCATGTGGCTATCCAATTTTCCCAACACCATTTGTTGAAGAGACTGTCTTTGTTCCATTGGACATTCTTTCCTGCTTTGTCGAAGATTAGTTGACCATAGAGTTGAGGGTCCATTTCTGGGATCTCTATTCTGTTCCATTGATCTATGTATCTGTTTTTCTGCCAGTACCATGCTGTCTTGATGATGACAGCTTTGTAATAGAGCTTGAAGTCCGGAATTGTGATGCCGTCGGCTTTGCTTTTCTTTTTCAACATTCCTCTGGCTATGTGGGGTCTTTTCTGGTTCCATACAAATTTTAGGATTATTTGTTCCATTTCTTTGAAAAAAGTGGATGGTATTTTGATGGGGATTGCATTGAATGTGTAGATTGCTCTAGGTAGCATTGACATCATCACAATATTTGTTCTTCCGATCCATGAGCATGGAACGTTTTTCCATTTCTTTGTGTCTTCCTCAATTTCTTTCATGAGTATTTTATTGTTTTCTGAGTACAGATCCTTTGCCTCTTTGGTTAGATTTATTCCTAGGTATCTTATGGCTTTGGGTGCAATTGTAAATGGGATCGACTCCTTAATTTCTCTTTCTTCTGTCTTGCTGTTGGTGTATAGGAATGCCACTGACTTCTGTGCATTCATTTTATATCCTGCCACTTGACTGAATTCCTGTATGAGTTCTAGCAGTTTTGGGGTGGAGTCTTTGGGGTTTTCCACATAAAGTATCATATCATCTGCAAAGAGTGAGAGTTTGACTTCTTCTTTGCCAGTTTGGATGCCTTTGATTTCTTTTTGTTGTCTGATTGCTGTGGCTAGGACTTACAATACTATATTGAATAGCAGTGGTGATAGTGGACATCCCTGCCGCGTTCCTGACCTTAGGGGGAAAGCTCTCAGTTTTTCCCCATTGAGAATAATATTCGCTGTAGGTTTTTCATAGATGGCTTTTATATTGAGGTATATACCCTCTATGCCTATACTCTGAAGAGTTTTGATCAAGAAAGGATGCTGTACTTTGTCAAAAGCTTTTTCTGCATCTATTGAGAGGATCATATGATTCTTGTTCTTTCTTTTGTTAATGTATTGTATCACATTGATTGATTTGCGGATGTTGAACCAAGCTTGCAGCCCAGGGATAAATCCCAGTTGGTCATGGTGAATGATCCTTTTAATGTACTGTTGGATCCTATTGGCGAGTATTTTGGTGAGAATTTTTGCATCCATGTTCATCAGGGATATTGGTCTGTAATTCTCCTTTTTGATGGGGTCTTTTTCTGTTTTTGGGATCAAGGTAATGCTGGCCTCATAAAATGAGTTTGGAAGTTTCCCTTCTGTTTCTATTTTTTGGAACAGTTTCAGAAGAATAGGTATTAATTCTTCTTGAAATGTTTGGTAGAATTCCCCTGGGAAGCCACCTGGCCCTGGGCTTTTGTTTTTTGAGAGATTTTTGATGACTGCTTCAATTTCCTTAGTGGTTATAGGTCTGTTCAGGTTTTCTATTTCATCCTGGTTCAGTTTTGGTAGTTGATACATCTCTAGGAATGCATCCATCTCTTCCAGGTTATCTAATTTGCTGGCATAGAGTTGCTCATAATATGTTCTTATAATTGTTTGTATTTCTTTGGTGTTGATTGTGATCTCTCCTCTTTCATTCATGATTTTGTTGATTTGGGTCATTTCTCTTCTCTTTTTGATAAGTCTGGCCAGTGGTTTATCAATCTTATTAATTCTTTCAAAGAACCAGCTCCTAGTTTCGCTGATCTGTTCTACTGTTCTTTTGGTTTCTATTTCATTGATTTCTGCTCTGATCTTTATTATTTCTCTTCTCCTGCTGGGTTTAGGCTTTATTTGCTATTTTTTCTCTAGCTCCTTTAGGTGTAGGGTTAGGTTGTGTACTTGAGACCTTTCTTGTTTCTTGAGGAAGGCTTGTATTGCTATATACTTTCCTCTTAGGACTGCCTTTGCTGCATCCCAAAGATTTTGAACAGTTGTGTTTTCATTTTCATTGGTTTCCATGTATTTTTTTAATTCTTCTTTAATTTCCTGGTTGACCCATTCATTCTTCAGTAGGATTCTCTTTAGCCTCCATGTATTTGAGTTCTTTCCGACTTTCCTCTTGTGATTGAGTTCTAGTTTCAAAGCATTGTGGTCTGAACATAGGCAGGGAATGATCCCAATCTTTTGGTACCAGTTGAGACTTGATTTATGACCTAGGATGTGATCTATTCTGGAGAATGTTCCATGGGGACTAGAGAAGAATGTGTATTCCGTTGCTTTGGGGTGGAATGTTCTGAATAGGTCTGTGAAGTCCATTTGGTCCAGTGTGTCATTTAAAGTCTTTATTTCCTTGTTGATCTTTTGCTTAGACGATCTGTCCATTTCAGTGAGGGGGTTGTTAAAGTCCCCCACTATTATTGTATTGTTGTCGATGTGTTTCTTTGCTTTTGTAATTAATTGCCTTATATAACCATGTTAGGGGCATAGATATTTACAATTGTTAGATCTTCTTGTTGGATAGACCCTTTAACTAGGATATAGTGTCCTTCCTCATCTCTTATTACAGTCTTTGGTTTAAAATCTAATTTGTCTGATATAAGGATTGCCACCCCAGCTCTCTTTTGGCATCCATTAGCATGGTAAATGGTTTTCCACCCCCTCACTTCCAATCTGGAGGTCTTTGGGTCTAAAATGAGTCTCTTGCAGACAACATATCAAGGGGTCTTGTTTTTTAATCCAGTCTGTTAGCCTGTGTCTTTTGATTGGGGCATGTAGCCCATTTACATTCAGGGTAACTATTGAAAGATAGGAATTTAGTGCCATTGTATTGCCTGTAAGGTGACTGTTACCGTATATTGTGTGTGTTCGTTTCTGGTCTATGTTGCTTTTAGGGTCTCTCTTTGCTTAGAGGACCCCTTTCAAGATTTCCTGTAGGGCTGGTTTTGTGTTTGCAAATTCCTTTAGTTTTAGTTTGTCCTGGAAGCTTTTTATCTCTCCTTCAATTTTCAAGGACAGCCTAGCTGGATAGAGTATTCTTGGCTGCATATTTTTCTCACGTAGTGCTCTGAATATATCCTGCCAGTCCTTTCTGGCCTGCCAGGTCTCTGTGGATACGTCTGTTGCCAATCTAATGTTTCTACCCTTGTAGGTTACATATCTCTTCTCCCGAGATGCTTTCAGGATTTTCTCTTTGTCTATGAGACTCGTAAGTTTTACTATTAGATGTCGGGGAATTGACCTATTTTTATTGATTTTGAGAGGGGTTCTCTGTGCTTCCTGGATTTTCATGCCTGTTTCTTTCCCCTAATTAGGGAAGTTCTCTGCTATAATTTGCTCCATTATACCTTCTGCCCCTCTCTCTCTTTCTTCTTTTTCTGGGATCCCAATTATTCTAATGTTTCGTCTTATGGTATCGCTTATCTCTCGAATTCTGCCCTCGTGATCCAGTAGTTGTTTTTCTCTCTTTTTCTCAGCTTCTTGATTTTCCATCATTTCATCTTCTATATTACTGATTCTCTCTTTTGCCTCATTTATTCCAGCACTTAGCGCCCCCATTTTTGATTGCATCTCATTAATAGGATTTTTGATTTCTACTTGGTTGGATTTTAGCTCTTTTACTTCTCCAGAAAGGGTTTCTCTAATAACTTCCATATTTTTTTCAAGCCCAGCTAGTATCTTTAAAGTGATGATTCTGAACTCTAGATCTGACATCGTACTAATGTCGGTATTGAGTAGGTCCCTGGCAGTCGGTACTACCTCTTGTTCTTTTTGTTGAGGTGATTTTTTCCGTCTTGTCATTTTGTGCAGAGGAGAATAGATTAATGAGAGAACAAAATGCTAGCAGAGTAACCACGTCCCCAGAAAATATACTCTAAACAAATCAGAAAAGACCTGAAGCAGTGGGATAAGAAAGGGAAAGAGAGAAAAAAGAAAAAGAAAAAAAAGAAAAAGATAAAGATAAAAACAAAAACAAACAAAACAAAACAACAACAACAAAAAAAACAGAATGTGATCAAATATGATCTATATGGTATATAGATCAGTTCCACACACTAGATTTGGTGTGTATTTTGGTCTTTTAGAAGAAAGTGCCTCCCAAAATTTTAAAGAAAGAAAAACTTATATATGTACAAAAATAAGGATTGATATGATAAAGGGATGGAATATGACTGTAAAGATGTAAATTATAAAAAATTTTATAAAAGGAATTGATAAGAAGTTGTTTGAAAAAAGAAAGAAGAGGATTTAAAAAAGAAAAAAGAAAAAGAAAAAAAAAAGGGAGAGGATGTGGTCAGGCAGGGGAATAGAAAACACCATATACTAGAGATTTAGGGTATATTTTAATCTGTTAGAAGAAACTATCTCAAAATTTTAAAGAGAGAACAACTTATATATATAAGCCAAAAATATGGGTAACTACTATGAAGGGATAGAATATGACTCTAAAAATGAAAAATAAAAATTTTTTTTTTTTTAAAAAGGGATTGATAAGATGTTGGTTGAAAAAGGAAAAAGAAAAATTCAAAAAGAAATAAAAAGACAAAAAGACAGTTAAAAAAATTAACTTTAAAAGACTAAAGAATCATGGTAAAAATGCCATGAATTCTATGTGCAGTATTCCCCTAGCGCTGGAGCTCTGCCGTTCTCATTGATCGGTTAACTCGGTCTGGGCTGGCTGTTCTCGCTGATCTTCTGGGGAGGGGCCTGTTCCCGTGGTTCCCAAATGTCTCTGCCGGAGGCGGAATTGCCCCGCCCTTGCCCCCTCCCGGCTAAGTAATCTGCTCGGGTTTGCTCTCCGGGGCTTTTGTTCCCTGCGAGCTTTCCGTCCAGCTTTGGAGGCGGAGAGTGAAAATGGCGGCCTCCTAATCTCCGCCCCAGAGGAGCCGAGAACTCAGGGCCCCGCTCCTCAGTGAGCCCCCAGAGAAAAGCCGTCAGTCACTCCCGTCTCCCCGGTCTCCGGCCTCACTCTGTGCTCGCCCGGCCTGTGACCGTGCGTTTCTATCTCTGGCACCCGACCCCGGGTGGAGTCTCCAAACCCAGCAGATCCCTGCGGTGCACTCCTGCACGGCTCCTCCCGGGGGAGGAAGGTGAGTCTCCCCAGATCTGCCGCTTTTTGGGTCCCTGCTGGAGGAGCAGTGGCCCGACTGTGCCGCGGATCACGGTTTATGGCAACCCCAAGCTGAAAGCCCGCGCCTGGGCTCCGCCTCTGCAGCCGGCTTCCCTGCTCCGATACCTGGGAGCTCTGCCACACTCAGGCACCCCCGGTCTTTCTGTGACCCCGAGGGTCCTGAGACCACACTGTCCCGGAGGGTTCCACCCCCCGCTTAGCCACCAGAGTGACATCCCTCAGCGGAGCAGACTTTTAAAAGTTCCGATTTTGTGCTCCGCGGCTCTATCACTTGCCAGAAGTGGCCGACGGAGGCCCCTCCCCTACCGTCTATCCTCCCGAATATCGCCTTGGATTCCCTTCTCCGCACGTCCTACCTTCCAGAAAGTGGTCGCTTTTCTGATGAGAGAGTTGCTGCTCTTCTTTTCTTCGATCTCCTGTTGAGTTTGTAGGTGTTCAGAATGGTTTGATCCCTATCCAGCTGAATTCCTGAGAGGAGACGAAATCCAGGTCTCCTACTCCTCCGCCATCTTGCTCCGCCCCCCTGGCTCTGGGAATTCTGTAAGAGTCCAGGAAAACATCTGGAGGGTTTGACATCCTGATGACTTGACCATTTGTTAAAGATCCTGAAGTATGTTCACTGGCATTCTAAATGTGCAACTCGTGTGCGTCGTGATACCATTTCCCTGAAAAGCTGTGACTGTCCCATGAACAATTTCTCTTCATAAAAATTAATTTAACTTGATGCCCTCCAAATAGAAACAACACAGTGTTCTGTGCCAGTATGAAGAGCAGTCGTGAAGACAAGGAAGAGTTGTCATTTGGACATTTACAAATGAAATGCAGTTCTATACAAGGTTGAGCTTTGATCATTCATGCAAAAAGAAAAAGAGCATCTCCTAATTTTTCCCAGTTTTGTTTATATTTGATGTATTATAGCATCATGGTACCAAGATGTATGTATTTAGTCCAGAGAATTTATTGGGAAACGCGTTTAGTGATAAATGCAGAGTTTTATAGGAACTGAGAATAATATTTCTCATTGGCCTGCAGATTAATATAGTTTAGCAATTCAACAATATAAATGTCCAGAGTTTGTCTTTTAGAGTTTTAATTCCCTCAGGAGACTCAGTATTTCATCTTTCATTTTTATTTGAGGAAATAAAATCCTATTTGTTTGAAGTGGCTTGGATCCAGAAAGGTCAGACAGATCCACCCTGATGCTCCTATCAGGCAGCTGCTCCTCACCCAGCATCACCTTTCCCAGTCTTGAGCAGAGGTCCCAGGGCTGCCTCCCCAGTATCCTCAGTAGTGCTCATAGACTAAGTAAGCATCTGTCTTCCATTTACATGTACTATTTCATAGGTATGTACAGATCTAATCAGGACTAATAAAATATACAATAATTTAAAAATATCACTGAATTACGGTTTTTTTAACGTGCAGTCTTTCAAATTAAAGCTACTAAAACGCAACCTTGATACTTGCTCTAATATCTGAAACATTTAGCTAGAAATGTCCTGGCACCTGAGTTTAAACGCCAACCCTATCCATAACATGACTTCTTAAATAATTTTTACAGTTTTTTTTTTCCTGTATGTCATGATCATGTGCCACCTTTGCTAGTGCTTTTATGACGAGTGAATTACAATAACTCATGGAATTCAGTTCGTGGTCATCGAGAAGAACTTACAACTTCGTGGGCCTCATGGCAGGACTGCATGGCCTGAATGTGGCCCCAGGTCCAGGTGACATCAAAGGCCGTATCCTGAAGCCTCTTTAGAATCCAGCTGTGTTGTTTCACATATATTGATGAGCCATGCGAGGCTTTCCCTAGGTGGCGTCTCTGAGTTCCTTGAGGAGGGTTATCAGAGGATTCTTAGCGGTTTGCATGGGGTCTTGGGCAAGTCTGCACCTGTTTGAAGTATTGTCTTCACCTGACACAAGATTTGGAGCCAGGCAAACACCGATTTGGTTTTATTGGAGTTTTAGAATTTTACAATCCCTGGGTGACAGCAATGGTCACAGCATCAAGCCTAACATGTTTTTTCTTTTCTTTTTTTTATATCACACTTAAAATTTGGGGTACTTTTACATCAAATTACTTTCCCGAAGGCCTGACATGTTTTAATAGGAGAACCTTCTCAGAATGGGAGTTTCTCCCTGAGATGTGACTTGGCTGGTATAATGGTTAATTTTATGCAACTTGACTGGGCTAAGGTGCATCCAGATAGCTGGCAAAATGTCATTTCGGGGTGTGTCTGTGAGGGTATCTCCTGAACAGATTAACATTTGAATTGGCATTGAATTTACTGAGTAAAGGAGATTGCCCTCACCAATGCAGAGTAGGTATAATCCAATTCTTTGGGGGCCCGGATAGGACAAAAAGGCAGAGGAAGGGGGAATGTATTCTGCCTGCCTAAGCCGGCACACGGGTCTTCTGCTCTCAGGTATTAGTGCTCCTGGTTCTTGGTTTTCAGTCTTGCCTAGAACCACACCACCAGCTTTCCTGGGCCTCCAGCTTGCTGACAGTAGACTGTGGGACTTCTTTGCCTCCATAATCACATGAGGCAATCCCTCATACTACATCTTTTTCTGTATATATATAAATCCTATTGGCTCTCTTTCTCCAGAAAACCCTGACTAATATAGATGAAGTCTCCATAAAACACCAGGAGGGTATTGGGAACAGGGATGTCTGTGTCTGAAGAAACTTGAATCCAAGCTGCAATCAATATATTAAAGAAAGAATGAAAGAAAGCCAAGTCAGTAGAGAGGCTTCCTTTGGGTGCCCCAGCTGAGTGGGAGGGGTTAGGGGAGTGTGGGGCCCTTTCCTCCACCTCCTGCCTGGCCCTCTCCAGTTTTCCTCCAGAGAAGCAGTTTTCTGCAGACACCCTGACCCACTTTCTGTCCATTTTCATTTGGGTATCAAGTTATTTCTGTAGTGCCAATTTTTGGGGAGGGTGGGGGGGACAGGCTGGTATTCTAATATACTGTGCTACTTTAAAATACTGAAGCATTGCTATTCTTGTTGGCGCAAAACTGCCTTTTCAGTATTGACTCTGAAACATTTCATGTTTTAGGGTTATAAACCCCATTAGAATTTTACATCTAACAGAGGTCCACCCATTTAGAAAATGTTCTGACCACATCCTTCTCTGCTTAGAACACTTCTGAATTCTCTTGCTGGGCTTTTAACAACCAGTTCTCAGCTTACGAATGAGGTCCAGCAGCTTTCTCTCTTTTTCATTTTCCCTAGGAGCCCAGTTGGACTGCAGTCTCCTGGGACAGGCTCCTGAGGGCCGTGCTGCCGGGGAGGGGTGGGGGGTTGAAGGGCAGAACAGGTGTGCAAGGTGCTGGGGGCTCAGGGAATGGGATCCCAGTGACATGATGGGAAGGCTGGATTAGTGAGTTCGATGAGCAAGAATTGTTTCTCTGGTCAACTTGGAGATAAGGAATCCAGAGGAGCAGTGACTCATCTAAAGCCAAATGCCGTGTGTTAGGTAGAGGACAGGAGCCCAGGTCTTGTTTTGACATCCCTTATCTGCCTTCCAGAGTGAGAGCATCAGCAGTGTGATGTGGAAAAATGGTGCCACTGGAGAGTTTTACACTCCCTGAAGCATATCTCACCAAGTTCTGGGGGTGGAACAATGTCAAGAAAGGAGCTGGGGAGGAAAACATTTTGGTGAGGATGACAGAACTAGAGGTGAGTAGTTGTGAAGCTTTCTGAAATCTGTTGCTTTTTAGAAAAGACATGTGGGGCGCCTGGGTGGCTCAGTCGTTGAGCGTCTGCCTTCGGCTCAGGTCATGATCCCCGGGTCCTGGGATCGAGCCCCGCATTGGGCTCCCTGCTCAGCAGGGAGTCTGCTTCTCCCTCTGCCTGCTCTGCCTGCCACTCCCCCTGCTTGTGCTCTCTTTCTGACAAATAAATAAATAAAATCTTTAAAAAAAAAAAAGATTAGGGGCGCCTGGGTGGCTCAGTCATTGAGCGTCTGCCTTTGGCTCAGGTCATGATCCCAAGGTCCTGGGATCAAGCCCTGGCCATCGGGCTCCCTGCTCGGCGGGAAGCCTGCTTCTCCCTCTCCCACTCCCCCTGCTTGTGTTCCTGCTCTCGCTATCTCTCTCTCTGTCAAATAAATAAATAAAATCTTTAAAAAAAAAAAAAGACAAGACATGGACAGAGGGTCCAGGTGCAGTTGCCGTGGGACATCCTAAGCGGGGTTCACCAGGGTCCACCAGAGGAGCAGAAACCATTTAATTAACTTCCGAAGGATCTCTGAGCTTCACCAGCTGGGCAGAAGCTGTGATTGGGCCGTTGTGTGGGCTGGCAGGCCCTGGTGTTTACAGATTTGGTGATTCCCCTTTAATTACAGTGTTGAGTAGTTGCTTTAAACACCAGATGCTTTGCATTGCATTTCTTCCAGCTGCCTGGCCAGGGAATGTGACCTGGTCCTTGGTTTGTGCTTCTTGTTACTGACTCTGGCAACATAGCATGAGTTTTATACACCCCCCGCCCCCCCCCACTTGTATATGTATATTTATATATTTTTATAAACAATTATGTATTAATTATATATTAGCTATTATTTTAAAATAATTATATATTAGTTATATATATTATACATACATACAGAGCTGTTTAAAAATGATTAATCGTATTAAACCTCTTCTCATCTCTGATAAGCCATTTCTTTGCATGTTTTTGATCCTTGCTACACAAAATGGGGCCAGCAGACAGCATCATCAGTACAACCTGGGAGTTTGTAAGAAAGTAGAACCTCAGGCCCTGCACACAGGCTCTGAGTCAGAATCTGCATTTTCACAAAATCCCCAGGTGTTTTGTGTTCAAATAAGGATCAACATCCCTGGAGCAGAGACAGTGCAGTAGGCACTATTCTGAGGGCTTTATGGGATCAACCTGCTTACTCCTCACTGCATCCTGATGAGGAACAAATGAAATCCTGAGAAGCAGGGACCCATGGGGGATACCATATGGCCCTGCCCCACTCCCATCTGCCTCCAGAGCATGGATCTTCACCCCATACTCTAGACCTGGCCCCTTTGTGCACCAACACCTGATTCATGAAAGATCTAATAGTCCTTGAAATGTTATTTATGGGAACTGTTTAGTTTAGGATTCTGTAAAATTATTATCCATGGACTTGTTACTATTGTAATTCTTGCCAGTATAAAATGATGATGATAACAATGATGATGGTGGTGATGATATTTACTCCAAGCTTTTAGTTTTCTAGCTCTTTGAAGAGCAAGACTGTGATTTTGGTACTGCCCTACTCTTAGAAATGCTACAAGCTCTGACTTAGGTTTGGTATTATTTCTTGTCTGTTTGGTAGAGAAATGATTTCTCCAAGTTCTAGATGTAGTACTCTTTCTCAAAGTTTCTAGGATGGATAGCATCAAAACTAAAGGCCCATTCCTTGTTTTCCTCTTTGCAGTATTACATGGAAATAACCAAGGCCCATTCTGAGAATGGGACCATAGCTTTAGAAAGAACTAAAAATATTGATTTCTTCTCCTTAACCTCAAGTTCATATATTCTCCCTTCTTCAAAGAGCAGTAGGAGTATCACATGTTTCTGTCAGGGATGATTAGGGAAGTTCATTTCCCCTGTTAAAGGCATTACATTTATATCCTATCACTCAAGGCAATCCCTGTATTATATATACAGAATCTTTCATTTCTGAACCTATTGGTAACACATGTCTTATTACTGGAGTAGAAAATGGAAAGACTGTAGAATTTTCTCAGTTCTTCAAGCTGTGGGTGTGGTTCATTTATCATTGTGAAATCAATTTTGTCCTAAACAGCATTTAAAAAGGAAGAAATGGAACACAGACTAGAAAATGTAGAAGTACACCATGTATTCATTTGCTAGGGTTGCTATAACAAAGTACCACAGAATGAGTGGGTGGCTTAACAACAGAAATTTTTTTTTTTTTTTTAACAACAGAAATTTATGATCTTATAGTTTTGGAGACTAGAAGTCTGGGATCAAGGTGTTGGCAGGGTTTTCCATGAAACTTTAAACATCCATGGGTGTGTGTGTGTTTATATGGGTTTCAGTGTTAAAGTATATTTCCTATTATATAGGTCAGGTAAAACATGTTGGAAAAACACAGACTTGCTGATTTGTTGGTAGGATGCCCTGCCTTACCCTTCCTTCTTGGGATGGAGCAGATTCATCTTCTAGATCCACTGTAGGATCTGGAAGACTATGAGGAAGGGCATGAATGGATTATGAGATAGGTTCTTCTTGCACATCTTATACTCCTTCAGATGACTATTGTCGGTTTGCTTTTGGTTTTTAGTAATATCCAGATTGTTGGTAGCTCCCAGAGGTTGTAGGACTGAGGTTCCCTTTCCTTGCTGGTCATCAGCCTGGGACACTCTTAACTCCTATAAGTTGCTTTTGGGTCCTTGCCACATGGCCCTCTGCATCTCAGCAAACCAGAACCTCTTCTCATAAATCCCCCACTCTGATTTCCCCTTCTGCTACTACCTGTAGAAAAATCTCTGCTTTTGAAAAAGCATGTGATTAGTTGAGGCCCACCTGGGAAGTCTCCCTTTTGATGAACTCAGAGTTAACTAGTTAGTAACCTTAATTACATGTGCACACTCCCATTTGCCATGTGAAGTAAAAACCATGTGCTGGTTTTATCATGTTCACTGTCCTGGGGATTTCAGTGAGAAGTTCTGGGGCCATTTTAGATATCCCCAGCATAGGCCCAGATCCTGCAAGTTTATCAGTAAACTTATATTTGGTCAGGAGAGATGCAAACTTATATTTGGTCAGGAGAGATGCCATTGTGTCCAGGGGAGAAGATCATATATATGCCTTTAGCATTTTTTTTCCTTTGCCCCATTTGTCTGTAACTTGGCAAACTTATTTCAGTGGCTCTTTTCCTTCTTCCTTCTTGAGTGATGCTCTATACCTCATTCCATGAACTCTCTTTGAACCAGTTTTGCTGTCCTGCTGGACCTGTCACTGTTGGGTAGATAAAGCTCTGACACATGTCCGTTCTATATTTGTATGGAGTCATGGGTTTAGCTTTTTGACAAAGGCAATTCAGTTATCTGGGAGGCCTGGCCTTGTAGCTTCTGAGACTTTCAATATTCTTTTTTTCTTGCCATAAACCTTTTACTGACTGAGTTCACCCATAGCTCTGCCTTTGAATGAAAAGGTATAAAAATTCACCTTGTGCATGGCTTTCTATCATTAAAAGTTTGCATGGTGACTGGCATCTTAAAAAGGAACTTTGATGGAAAGCGCTCTGCCATGTGTGGGATATTTTACAGAGAAAGTGATGGAAAAGTTGAGCAAAGGGAAAAAGAACAGATACACATCACACAACTATGGCTTGAGCATCTTTCTCTCTGGGCTAGGTTGTTGAAAAGAGATGGCAAGACTGGGCCAATGCCTGGACTTACTGATTATGGGACTGACCATGGACAATTGCCAGACCTAAGACAGAGCTTTCTTTACCTGCAAAGCCAGAGGAATGCCACCTCCTGCCCCACCTTGGCATGCAGCCCAATCTCAGGTCCAAAGCAGACCCTATGAGGTAGCAGGTAAATCAATCTTGCTCTGGGATATGGTGATCCAACAACACCCCCAACCCACCATTTGTCTTTGGCCTTTGTCACCAACTACATCAGAGATCTAGAGTGCCCAGGTTGATTCTGTGGTTTCCACTGTCCTTTGAGACCCATCTTTCCTGACTGCTGTGAGGGTCTACTTTGGAATGTCCCTGAAATTGAGGTGGAATCTACAGTTCTGATCACCAATTCTGATGTGGGGCAGGGATTTTCCCTACACCATCAAGCAATTCTTTGACATTAGCTGGCTGTCCTATGATTTAACCCAGTTCTGACATTATCTACCTGGAGAGAGCATCAGATCTCACAAGTTAAAGGCTCGGTTCTATAACACTGCTCCTAACTTAGATGACAATTGCAGGTCCAGATTATCACCTGTGCTTCTGACTGATCCACTATAAATCAGAGGTTCCCATGACCCTCTCCTTGGGTTTGATTAATTTGCTGGAGTGGCTCACAGAACTTAGAGAAACATTTTTCCTTATTAGATTACTGTTTATTATAAAAGGATATAATTCAGGAATAAACAGATGGAAGAAATGCTTAAGGCAAAGTATGGGGAAGGGGCACAGACCTTCCATGCCCTCTCTGGGAACACCACTCTCCCAGCACCTCTACATGTTCACCAACCCAGAAGCTCCCTAACACCATTCTTTTTGGGTTTTTATTACATGTGCACAACTGATTAAATTATTGATCATTGCCTATTAATTTGATCTCCATCTCTCTCCCCTACCCTCAGGTTGGAAGGGTGGAACTAAAAGTTCTAACCCCCTAATCACATGGTTGACTCCTCTGGTGACAGCCCCCATCCTTAGGGAAACTAGGAGCTTTTCAAAAGTCATTTTGTTAACATGACAAAATACACCTTTATGGTGCTTAACCCTTGGAAATTCCAAGGGAGATTTGTTCTAGGAACAGGACAAAGACCATACATATATTGCCTATTATAAATCATAATATCACACTTACCTTCTGGGGACTTCCCCAAGTCACTCGAGACTCTTTGAGGCATGGACCATATACAGAGAGAAGGAAATTCACTCACTTCTCATTTGACAGACCCTATCTTCTGCATTCTTATCCTCAGGATGTTTCTTTCCCTGGACCATGGAGCCATGAACACAGGCTAGGTGTAGGAATCAGTTGGAACCAGGACTGGTGACGGTCATATGGATGAGGGTCTTGGATGCCAAGATGAGGTGGTTAGATTTTGTTTTATGCCCACAGGGGATCTGTAGACTTTTTAGGGGCAGCGACCTGGGCAATGCAAAAGAAGAGGCCAGTTTGAGAGACTGGGCAAAAATTATCTCCTGGACTGAAAACTCACTCCTCCCCTCCCCCATGGGAAGAGAGAGATTGAAAGGGACGCTGGGTCATGGTGCTTAAAAGTGGAAGAACAGTTTTAAAACTATGAATAGGCAAGTTAATAGAAAAAAAAAAACAGGTTTGGGTACCAGGTAATAAGACAAATAAAAGCAATAGTATTGATAACACTAGTTAACATACCTAGGCATTTGGATTCTAGAAATCCTGGGAGGTTAAAAGTCTTGGCTGTGGTTGTCCTGCTGAGGTAGGAAGAGGTGGGAAGAAAGGCCCTGCTCATCATGTTCCTCCTCTGGCTGTTCTAATCAATTCACTCACTCTTCTGAATACCTTACTGCCCTCCCTGGGTTGCTGGCCAGGTCTTCCCAGACACTCTTTATGCTGGTGGCTTCCAAGACAGCAAGCTCTTCCTTCTCTCTCTATCTCTGTCTGTGCTCTTTCTTACTCTCTCTAAATGCAAAGTCTCCCTACCCTGCTGCTTATCCTAAACCCTTTCCTGAGGAGGTTCTAGTCACTTTCAGGGTTTCAGAGACTGTCTACCTGTCAGTGGTGCACAAATAGAAACCTTTAGCTTATCCCCTTTCTTCATGGTTCATACTGAAAATTTCCATGGTCAGTTAAACACCACATTCACACTTCACATGGGACATGCTCCCAAAGAAACTTACTATCTTTGCCAACTAAACCCACCTTTCCCTCGGTGTGACTCTCTTCTATTTTCACTTCCAATTGGCCTCAAACATTACTCTGGGTGATGTTGCTACTAATCCATGCTCTGACCTGACCCAGAGCTCTCAGGAAGGCTGCCACAGAACCTGCCAAGGCTCTCTGCCCCAGTCTCAGGCAAACCTGACCTTGTCACCCCTTACAGAAAACACTGGAATGGCTCTCTTTTGCCTAGAATAGTAATCCTTAACTAGGGATGATTTCCCCCCGACTTCTCCCCAAGGAGATACTTAGCAGTGTCTGGAGACATTTTTTGGGGGACGGTTGCTATAAGCATCTTGTGGGGAGAACCCAGAGATGTTGCAAAACATCCTATGATCATAAGATGGTCTTGACAACAATCATCCAGCCCCAAATAGCACCAGCAAAGAGGATGGGCATCTCTGACCTAGAATTAAGCCCACATGGTGCCCAAGACCTTTGCCCTTTGTGGGCTGGCTCACAACTTTGCCTTGGTTTTGCCTTTTATGTCAGCAACATAGATTTTCTTGTAGTTCCCACAAGTGGGTGCCTGCTGGGTCATCTCTCATGCCTGTGCGCTGTAGTCTCTTCTGCTTGTACTGTCCTTTCCTTTGCCTTTTGCATGATGAAATGATTCCTACAGCCTTTGAGACTCATTACAGGCCATACTATTTTTTTTTATTATGTTATGTTAATCACCATACATCCATCATTAGTTTTAGACGTAGTGTTCCATGATTCATTGTTTGCATATAACACCCAGTGCTCCACACAGAACGTGCCCTTTTTAATACCCATCACCACGCTAACATATCCTCCTACCCCCCTCCCCTCTAGAATCCTCAGTTTGTTTTTCAGAGTCCATCATCTCTCATAGTTCATCTCCCCCTCCGATTTCCCCCCTTCATTCTTCCCTTCTTGCTATCTTCTTCTTCTTCTTCTCCTCCTTCTTTTTTGTTTTTAACATATAATGTATTATTTGTTTCAGAGGTACAGGTCTGTGATTCAACAGTCTTGCACAATTCACAGCGCTCACCATAGCACATACCCTCCCCAATGTCTATCACCCAGCCACTCCATCCCTCCCACCCTCCACTCCAGCAACACTCAGTTTGTTTCCTGAGATAAAGAATTCCTCATATCAGTGAGGTCATATGATACATGTCTTTCTCTGATTGACTTATTTCGCTTAGCATAACACCCTCCAGTTCCATCCACGTCATTGAAAATGGCAAGATCCCATTCCTTTCGATGGCTGCCTAATATTCCATTATATATATATATATCACATCTTCTTTATCCATTCATCTGTCGATGGACATCTTGGCTCTTTCCACAGTTTGGCTATTGTGGACATTGCTGCTATAAACATTGGGGTGCACGTACCCCTTCGGATCCGTACATTTGTATCTTTGGGGTAAATACCCAGTACTGCAATTGCTGGATCATATGGTAGCTCAATTTTCAACTTTTTGAGGAACCTCCATATTGTTTTCCAGAGTGGCTGCACCAGTTTGCATTCCCACCGACAGTGTAGGAGAGTTCCCCTTTCTCCGCATCCCCGCCACCATCTGTCATTTCCTAACGTGTTAATTTTAGCCATTCTGACTGGTGTGAGGTGATATCTCATTGAGGTTTTGATTTGGATTTCCCTGATGCTGAGCAATGCTGAGCAGTTTTTCATGTGTCTGTTGGCCATTTGGATGTCTTCTTTGGAAAAATGTCTGTTCATGTCTCCTGCCCATTTCTTGATTGGCTTCTTTGTTCTTTGGGTGTTGAGTTTAAGAAGTTCTTTATAGATTTTGGATAGTAGCCCTTTATCTGATATGTCATTTGCAAATATCTTCTCCCATTCGGTCGGTTGTCTTTTGGTTTTGTTGACTGTTTCTTTTGCTGTGCAAAAGCTTTTTATCTTGATGAAGTCCTAAGAGTTCATTTTTGCCCTTGCTTCCCTTGCCTTTGGCAATGTTTCTAGGAAGAAGTTGCTGCGGCTGAGGTCCAAGAGGATGCTGCCTGTGTTCTCCTTTAGGATTTGGATGGACTCCTGTCTCACATTGAGGTCTTTCAACCTTTTGGAGTCTATTTTTGTGTGTGGTGTAAGGAAATGGTCCAGTGTCATTCTTCTGCATGTGGTTGTCCAATTTTTCCAACACCATTTGTTGAAGAGGCTGTCTTTTTTCCATTGGACATTCTTTCCCACTTTGCCGAAGTTGACCATAGAGTTGAGGGTCCATTTCTGGGCTCTCTATTCAGTTCCATTGATCTATGTGTCTGTTTTTGTGCCAGTACCATGCTGTCTTGATGATGACAGCTTTGTAATAGAGCTGGAAGTCTGGAATTGTGATGTCGCCAGCTTTGCTTTTCTTTTTCAACATTCCTCTGGCTATGTGGGGTCTTTTCTGGTTCCATACAAATTTTAGGATTATTTGTTCCATTTCTTTGAAAAAAGTGGATGGTATTTTGATTGGGATCGCATTGAACGTGTAGATTGTTCTAGTTAGCATTGACATCTTCACAATATTTGTTCTTCCAATCCATGAGCATGGAACGTTTTTCCATTTCTTTGTGTCTTCCTCAATTTCTTTCATGAGTATTTTATAGTTTTCTGAGTACAGATCCTTTGCCTCTTTGGTTAGATTTATTCCTAGATATCTTATGGTTTTGGGTGTAATTGTAAATGGGATCGACTCCTTAATTTCTCTTTCTTCTGTCTTGTTGTTGGTGTATAAGAATGCCACTGATTTCTGTGTATTGATTTTATATATCCTGCTACTTGACTGAATTCCTGTATGAGTTCTAGCAGTTTTGGGGTGGAGTCTTTGGGGTTTTCCACATAAAGTATCATATCATCTGCAAAGAGTGAGAGTTTGACTTCTTCTTTGCTGATTTGGATGCCTTTTATTTCTTTTTGTTGTCTGATTGCTGTGGCTAAGACTTCTAATACTATGTTGAACAGCAGTGGTGATAGTGGACATCCTGCCCCCTCCCTTGCTGTTTATCCCCCTGAATATCGCCTCGGATTCACTTCTCTGCATGTCCTACCTTCCACAAAGTGGTTGCTTTTCTGTTCAGAGAGTTGTTATTCTTTTCTTCGATCTCCTGTTGAGTTTGTAGGTGTTCAGAATGGTTTGATCCCTATCCAGCTGAATTCCTGAGACCAGAGGAAATCCAGTTCTCCTACTCCTCTGCCATCTTGCTCTACCCCTTCAGGCCATACTCTTGCATGAAATGTTCTCTGGCACTCTAGTCACCTGACACCCATGCTGGGCTCAGGGTCCCCTGTCCCCTTATATACCTGTCTTCCAACTAAACTGTGAGATTCTTTGTGATGGGATTATGCCTTTTATAAACCTGGTTGTGTCCCTTACACCAGGCATACAATGGGCATGCAAAATGTTAATTAGATTTGTTAATTTCAGTTCAATGATGCCTGAGTGAATAAATGAATGAATAGATGAAGTGAATGAAACCCCATATTGCAGCATTTATGTCCAAGACATTTTATATTTTGTGGGACTGATGCCCCCAAAGTGGACAACTTATATTAAATAAGTAAACAATAGCAATTTTAATTGGAAACGAGTCCTTTATTATGAAAATGTACGATGCTTATCAAGCTGTAGGATATCTTGTTAAATATTATCAAACTTTATTAAATTGCCAAGCACCTGGAAACTGTCAGAAGGAAGAAAGTACATATAAAACAAAATGTGACCAACTTGGAAATGTCAAATGATTATTATATATTGTTATAAATCATTATAGTTCTTGGAAAAACTCTAACACCTCAAGATATTTGAGTTCCAGGATTCAGGCTCAGTTCTGCCAACAGCCAGCTGGTTGTCCTGCACAAAGCCCTTCATCCTTCTACTCTTCAGTCTCATTTTCAAAGTAAGGTCTTCATAATGATGTAGTTTTGGAATATAGGTGAGGTTTGGTGGGGTGAGATCTGTAGCTGATGGCCAAGAAAGAATTCTTGAGACTGTCTTTGATGCAAAATGGTGGTTTTATTAAAGCACGGGGACAGGACCCATAGGCAGAAAGAGCTGCTGCACTGGGGTTGTGGGGGTGGCTGATTATATACTTGGGAGTTGGGGGAATGTAAGGAAGAGGGAAGTTTTCAAAAGGATTTTCATATGTTAAAGAAGACTCACAGGATACCAGAGGCTTTGCCATTGTTGAGTTAAGGTTGTTTTTCCCTCTAGCAAGGCATTAACATTAAGACAGTTGGGAGTTTCCTGGAGGAATGTCACACATATGGGGGGGGAGGTGGGGGGATGGAGGTGGGGGGGTTGGGGGTTGGGGGGTGCCAGCTTGTGCTTTGTCCTCAGCTTGGCTTCTGCTCCCTCATCAATAATATTGAGGACTCTCACTTTTTTATTTTATTAAATTCAATGGTTCTTATTAAGGACATTGCTTTTTATACATAAGTCTGTTTGAGAAAGGGGCTTTCATGTGTTTTCCCATTGCTATACTGTGTAGAGAGAGACAGCAAGGATGTTCAATTTAATCAAGTGACACAGGCAAAACTAAGTGCGTTTAAGTGGCATACCATAGAGAAAATTAAGGTGTGTTACTTTGTTGGGTTCACCAAGGAAGGCATATATAATTCAAGCAACGAGAAAAAAATCCATCTTACTCACAAATGGAGAAACCAGCAGTGTCTGTATACATGACTGGCTGGGTTGAACACAAAAATGAAAGTCAGACAAACTTCTAATCAATTTTGAGAAACTCAGGGGCAGTAGCTTGTTTCTACCTTTTGGAACAAAGTTGGCTTGCCTGGAGAGAGCAGCAGTGAGCAGGGACTTCTGGACTCCATGTCTGTGTTGAACCTCCCAATGTCTGTTGCACAGAAGACTTAGTAGTGTGAGATGTTCAGTGAAAAATAAAATTCTGAGGTTGAATAAATGTAAGAGATGCTGAAATGTGAAAGATGCTGCATGCTCTATTTTTCTCTTGCAAATTCCCAATGTTTGTTAATATGTTAAAGACTGAGAATTCCTGCAACAAAGGGACCTACTAAGTTATTTACAAAGGAGTTTATTTAAATCAGAGTTTCAAAACCCCATCTGTCAAGTTCTACTCAAAGTCTGTTAACTCTTTGTTACTCCAAGTAAGGTTATAAGTGTGGAAATGGAGGATATATATTTAGAAAATTGTATAGAACCTTGACACCCAACAACCCTATGTGTCATTAGGAGTTTGTCTTGGTGAGTAAATACAGACCAGTTCAGGAGTTGGGGCTGAGTTGCTTGCAGTGTAAGCTGCAGACTAGCCATGTGCATGGGGACCACATTACAATGTGCAAATATTAAGGGTGATTTTTCAACTACAATTCATGCTTACACAACTGAGAAAATGGAAGCATTTCATCCATAACATCTTTTTTTTTTTAAACAGTTATTATGATTTATTTTTTTAAGAAATAGAAAACCCTGGGGGTGGAGCAAGATGGCGGAGGAGTAGGAGTCCTGGATTTCCTCTGGTCTGAGGAATTCAGCTGGATAGGGATCAAACCATTCTGAACACCTACAAACTCAACAGGAGATTGAAGAAAATAGCAACAACTCTCTGAACAGAAAAGCCACCACTTTGTGGAAGGTAGGACGAGCAGAGAAGTGAATCGGAGGCAATATTCGGGAGTATAGACGGCGGGGGAGGGGCCTCCGTCAGCCGCTTCTGGCAAGTGATAGAGCCACGGAGCACAAAATCAGAACTTTTAGAAGTTGGCTCCGCTGAGGGACGTGGATATAGTGGCTAAGCGGGGGGTGGATCCCTCTCCAGGACAGTGTGGTCTCAGGACCCTCGGGGTCACAGAAAGAACGGGGCTGCCTAAGTGCAGCAGAGCTCCCAGGTATTGGAGCGGGGAAGCTGGCTGCAGAGACGGAGCCAAGGCATGGGCTCTCAGCTCAGGGTTGCCATAAACTGTGATCTGTGGCAGTCGGGCCACTGCTCCTCAGCAGGGACCCAAAAAGAGGCAGATCCAGGGTAACTCCCCTTCCTCCCCTGGGAGGAGCAGTGCAGGATCACACCACAGGGATCTGCTGGGTTTGGAGACTCCACACAGGGTCGTGCACCAGGGATAGAAATGCTCGGTCACAGGCTGGGTGAACACGGAATGTGGCCGGAGACCGGGGAGAGGGGAGTGACTGACTGCCTTTCTCTGGGGGCTCACTGAGGAGTGGGGCCCCGAGTTCTCGGCTCCTCCGGGACGGAGATTGGGAGGCCCCCATTTTCACTCTCAGCCTCCAAAGCTGTACTGAAAGCTTGCAGGGAACAAAAGCTACCGAGAGCAAACCTGAGCAGATTACTTAGCCCTGACCGGCAAGGGTGGGGCAATTCCACCTCTGGCAAAGACATTTGGGAACCACAGCAACAGGCCCCTTCCCCAGAAGATCAGCAAGAACAGCGAGCCAAGACCAAGTTTACCTATTAATGAGAACGGCAGAACTCCAGCGCTAGGGGAATACTGCACATAGAATTCATGGCTTTTTTACCATGATTCTTTAGTCTTTCAAAGTTAATTTTTTTAACTGTCTTTTTTTTTTTAATTTTTCTTTTTCCCTTTTACAACCAACATCTTATCAATCCTTTTTTAAAAAAAACATTTTCATTTTTCATTTTTAGAGTCATATTCTATCCCTTCATAGTAGTTACCCTTATTTTTGGTATATATATATAAGTTGTTCTCTCTTTAAAATTTGGAGATACAGTTTCTACTAACAGATCACAATATACCCTAAATCTCTAGTGTATGGCTTTGTTCTAGTCTCCTGCCTGATCACATTCTCTCCCTTTTTTTTTTTAAATCCTCTCCTTTCTTTTTTCAAACAACTCCTTATCAATTCCTTTTATAAAATTTATTATAATTTTCATCTTCACAGTCATATTCCATCCCTTCATCATATCAACCCTTATTTTTGTACATATATAAGTTTTTCTTTCTTTAAAATTTTGGGAGGCACTTTCTTCTAACAGACCAAAATACACCCAAAATCTAGTGTGTGATACTGATCTATGCACCAGCCTGATCATATCTGATCATATTCTGTTTCTTTTGTTTTGTTCTGTTTTTGTTTGTTTTTAACTTTCTCTTTCTTTCTTTTTTTTTCTTTCTTTTTTCTTTCTTTCCCTTTCTTTTCCCCTGGCTTCAGGTCTTTTTTGATTTATTTAGAGTATATTTTCTGGGGAAGTTGTTACCCTGTTAATGTTTTGTTCTTTCATTCACCTCTTCTCCTCTGGGAAAATGACAAGACGGAAAAAACCACCTCAACAAGAAGAACAAGAGGTAGTACCGACTGTCAGGGACCTACTCAATATGTTGGATCTAGAGTTCAGAATCATGACTTTTAAGATAATAGCTGGGCTTGAAAAAAGCATGGAAGTTATTAGAGAAACCCTTTCTGGAGATATAAAAGAACTAAAATCTAACCAAGTTGAAATAAAAAAGGCTATTAATGACGTGCAATAAAAAATGGGGACACCAACTGCTAGGATAAATGAGGCAGAAGAGAAAATCAGTGATATAGAAGACCAAATTATGGAAAATAATGAAGCTGAGAAAAAGGGAGATAAACAACTACTGGATCACCAGGGCAGAATTCCAGAGATAAGCGATATCATAAGATGAAACAACATTAGGGTCGCCTGGGTGGCTCAGTCATTAACCGTCTGCCTTTGGCTCAGGTCATGATCCCAGGGTCCTGGGATCGAGCCCCGCATCAGGCTCCCCGCTCCGCGGGAAGCCTGCTTCTCCCTCTCCTATTCCCCCTGTTTGTATTCCCTCTCTCGCTGTGTCTCTCTCTGTCAAATAAATAAATAAAATCTTAAAAAAAAATGAAGCAACATTAGAATAATTGGGATCCCAGAAGAAGAAAAAAGAGAGAGAGGGGCAGAAGGTATATTGGAGCAAATTATAGCAGAGAACTTCCCTAATTGGGGGAAGGAAACAGGCATCAAAATCCAGGAAGCACAGAGAACCCCTCTCAAAATCAATAAAAATAGGTCAACACCCCAACATCTAATAGTAAAACTTACGAGTCTCAGAGACAAAGAGAAAATCCTGAAAGCAGCTCGGGAGAAGAGATATGTAACCTACAATGGTAGAAACATTAGATTGGCAACAGACCTATCCACAGAGACCTGGCAGGCCAGAAAGGACTGGCAGGATATATTCAGAGCACTACATGAGAAAAATATGCAGCCAAGAATACTCTATCCAGCTAGGCTGTCCTTGAAAATTGAAGGAGAGATAAAAAGCTTCCAGGACAAACAAAAACTAAAGGAATTTGCAAACACAAAACCAGCCCTATAAGAAATCTTGAAAGGGGTCCTCTAAGCAAAGAGAGAGCCTAAAAGCAACATAGACCAGAAAGGAACACACACAATATATGGTAACAGTCACCTTACAGGCAATACAATGGAACTAAATTCCTATCTTTCAAGAGTTACCCTGAATGTAAATGGGCTAAATGCCCCAATCAAAAGACACAGGCTATCAGATTGGGTAAAAAAACAAGACCCATCGATATGCTGTCTGCAAGAGACTCATTTTAGACCCAAAGACACCCCCTGACTGAAAGTGAGGGGGTGGAAAACCATTTACCATGCTAATGGATGCCAAAAGAAAGCTGGGGTGGCAATCCTTATATCAGACAAATTAGATTTTAAACCAAAGACTGTAATAAGAGATGAGGAAGGACACTATATCGTACTGAAAGTGTCTAGTCAACAAAAAGATCTAACAATTGTAAATATCTATGCCCCTAACATGGGAGTGACCAATTATATGAGGCAATTAATAACAAAAGCAAAGAAACACATCGATAACAATACAGTAATAGTGGGGACTTTAACACCTCCCTCACTGAAATGGACAGATCGTCTAAGCAAAAGATCAATAAGGAAATAAAGACTTTAAATGATGCGCTGGACCAAATGGACTTCACAGATATATCCAGAACATTCCATTCCAAAGCAACAGAATACACATTCTTCTCTAGTGCCCATGGAACATTCTCCAGAATAGATCACATCCTAGGTCATAAATCAGGTCTCAACCGGTACCAAAAGATTGGAATCATTCCCTGCCTATGTTCAGACCACAATGCTTTGAAACTAGAACTCAATCACAAGAGGAAAGTCGGAAAGAACTCAAATACATGGAGGCTAAAGAGCATCCTACTGAAGAATGAATGGGTCAACCAGGAAATTAAAGAAGAATTAAAAAAATACATGGAAACCAATGAAAATGAAAACACAACTATTCAAAATCTTTGGGATGCAGCAAAGGCAGTCCTAAGAGGAAAGTATATAGTGATACAAGCCTTCCTCAAGAAACAAGAAAGGTCTCAAGTACACAACCTAACCCTACACCTAAAGGAGCTAGAGAAAAAATAGCAAATAAAGCCTAAACCCAGCAGGAGAAGAGAAATAATAAAGATCAGAGCAAAAATCAAAAGAACCAAAAGAACAGTAGAATAGATCAATGAAACTAGGAGCTGGTTCTTTGAAAGAAATAGCAAGATTGATAAACCCTGGGCCAGACTTATCAAAAAGAAAAGAGAAATGACCCAAATCAACAAAATCATGAATGAAAGAGGTGAGATCACAACCAACACCAAAGAAATACAAACAATTATTTTAACATATTATGAGCAACTCTATGTTCGCAAATTAGATAACCTGGAAGAAATGGATGCATTCCTAGAGATGTATCAAGTACTAAAACTGAACCAGGAAGAAATAGAAAACCTGAACAGACCGAAATCCACTAAGGAAATTGAAGCAGTCATCAAAATCTCCCAACAAACAAAAGCCCAGGGCAAGATGCCTTCCTAGGGGAATTCTACCAAATATTTAAAGAAGAATTAATAGCTATTCTTCTGAAACTGTTCCAAAAAATAGAAATGGAAGGAAAATTTCCAACCTTGTTTTATGAGGCCACCATCACCTTGATCCCCAAACCAAAGACCCCGTCATAAAGGACAATTACAGACCAATGTCCTTGATAAACATGGATTTAAAAATTCTCACCAAAATACTAGCCAATAGGATCCAGCAGTACATTAAAAGGATATTCTCCACAACCAAATGGGATTTATCCCTGGGCTGCAAGGTTGGTTCAACATCCGCAAATCAATCAACATGATACAATACATTAACAAAAGAAAGAACAAGAGTCATATGATCCTCTCAAGAGATGCAGAAAAAGCATTTGACTAAGTACAGCATCCTTTCTTGATCAAAACTCTTCAGAGTCTAGGGATCGAGCGTACATACCTCAATATCATAAAAGCCATCTGTGAAAAACCTGCAGCGAATATCATTCTCAATGAGGAAAAACTGAGAGCTTTCCCCCTAAGGTCAGGAAAGAGGCAGGATGTCCACTATCACCACTGCTATTCAACCTCGTATTAGAAGTCATAGCCACAGCAATCAGACAACAAAAAGAAATAAAAGGCATCCAAATCAGCAAAGAAGAAGTCAAACTCTCACTCTTTGCAGATGATATGATACTTTATGTGGAAAACCCCAAAGACTCCACCCCAAAACTGCTAGAACTCATACAGGAATTCAGTTAAGTGGCAGGATATAAAATCAATGCACAGAAATCAGTGGCATTCCTATACACCAACAACAAGACAGAAGAAAGAGAAATTAAGGAGTCGATCCCATTTACAATTGCACCCAAAACCATAAGATACCTAGGAATAAATCTAACCAAAGAGGCAAAGGATCTGTACTCAGAAAACTATAAAATACTTATGAAAGAAGTTGAGGAAGACACAAAGAAATGGAAAAACGTTCCATGCTCATGGATTGGAAGAACAAATATTGTGAAGATGTCAATGCTAACTAGAGCAATCTACACATTCATTGCGATCCCCATCAAAATACCATCCATGTTTTTCAAAGAAATAGAACAAATAATCCTAAAATTTGTATGGAACCAGAAAAGACCCCGAATAGCCAGAAGAATGTTGAGAAAGAAAAGCAAAGTTGGCGGCATCACAATTCTGGACTTCCAGCTCTATTACCAAAGCTGTCATCATCAAGACAGTATGGTACTGGCACAAAAACAGACACATAGATCAATGGAACAGAATAGAGAGCCCAGAAATGGACCCTCAACTCTATGGTCAACTAATCTTTGACAAAGCAGGAAAGAATGTCCAATGGAAAAAGACAGTCTCTTCAACAAATGGTGTTGGAAAAATTGGACAACCACATGCAGAAGAATGACACTGGACCATTTCCTTACATCACACACAAAAATAGACTCCAAATGGTTGAAAGACCTCAATGTGAGACAGGAGTCCATCAAAATCCTAAAGGAGAACACAGCTAGCAACCTCTTGGACCTCAGCCACAGCAACTTCTTCCTAGAAATATCGCCAAAGGCAAGGGAAGCAAGGGCAAAAATGAACTATTGGGACTTCATCAAGATAAAAAGCTTTTGCACAGCAAAAGAAACAGTCAACAAAACCAAAAGACAACCGACAGAATGGGAGAAGATATTTGCAAATGACATATCAGATAAAGGGCTAGTCTCCAAAATCTAGAAAGAACTTATCAAACTCAACACCCAAAGAACAAATGATCCAATCATGAAATGGGCAGAAGACATGAACAGACATTTCTCCAAAGAAGACATCCAAATGGCCAAAAGACACGTGAAAAATTGCTCAACATCGCTTGGCATCAGGGAAATCCAAATCAAAACCTTAATGAGAAACCACCTCACACTAGTCAGAATGGCTAAAATTAACAAGTCAGGAAATGACAGATGTTGGTGGGGATGAGGAGAAAGGGGAACCCTCCTACACTGTTGGTGGGAATGCAAGCTGGTGCAGGCACTCTGGAAAACTGTATGGAGGTTCCTCAAAAAGTTGAAAATAGAGCTGCCATATGATCCAGCAATTGCACTACTGGGTATTTACCCCAAAGATACAAATGTAGGAATCCGATGGGGTATGTGCACCCCGATGTTTATAGCAGCAATGTCCACAATAGCCAAACTGTGGAAAGAGCCAAGATGTCCATCGACAGAAGAATGGATAAAGAAGATGTGTCATATATATATATATATATATATATATATATATATATATACACACACAATGGAATATTATGCAGCCATCAAAAGGAATGAGATCTTGCCATTTTCAATGACGTGGATGGAACTGGATGGTGTTATGCTAAGCGAAGTAAGTCAATCAGAGAAAGACATGTATCACATGCCCTCACTGATATGAGGAATTCTTAATCTCAGGAAACAAACTGAGGTTTGCTGGCGTGGGGGGTGGGGTGGGAGGAATGGGGTGGATGGGTGATAGCCATTGGGGAGGTTATGTGCTATGGTGAGTGCTGTGAATTGTGCAAGACTGTTGAATCTCAGATCTGTACTTCTGAAACAAATAATCCAATATATGTTAAGAGAAAAAATAAAGAAAATAGGAGGGGAAGAATGAAGGGGGGGAAATCGGAGGGGGAGATGAACCATGAGAGAGGATGGACTCTGAAAAACAGAGGGTTCTAGATGGGAGGGGGGTGGGAGGATGGGTTAGCCTGGTGAGGGGTATTAAAGAGGGCACATTTTGCATGGAGTACTGGGTGTTATGCACAAACAATGAATCATGGAACACTACATCAAAAACTAATGATGTAATGTATGGTAATTAACAATACAACATTTATAAAAGGTAATAGAAAACCCTTTAATTAACATGTTTTACATTTACAGTTTATTAGCTAATCAACATCAACATGCAAAAATGAGCGCTAAATACAGTCCTCTACAGTGCGTTTTTGTGTAAACTACAATGATTCATTTGATTTGAAAAGTCATCTCTGGTTACTTCAACTGAACTTCTAGTTTCTGTAGGGAGCAGCATTTGATCTACTGTTGTGGAGCCAAGGGCCTCTGCAGAACTCCGTCCAGTGGATTTCCACGTGAATACATTCTCAAGCAGGAAATAAGGTAGCAGGAAAGACCTTACGTTGAACCTAGCACACCCTAAGCCAGCCCCACGCTCAGGGTCCTGAGACCTTAGCTCTGCGGGGTGCCCCCACCACTGAAAGCTAGTCAGGCTGTGGCGCCACCCATCCCCGCTCCTGGGTGGCGGGAGGAAGGAACCAACGGAGGGAGGACACCAGCGTCGAGGGCGTGGGAAATAACGGACTCCTGTTTCCAAAGTGGCTAAAGCTCCCTGGGCAGGAAAGTCTCTCTGAAAGGGAAAGCGTCAAGTAGCTCACGGGAGTCCTATCAGCGCAAGGAGTAGCAGCAGAATCCTATCAGCGCAAACACTGTCCCCAAGCACAGATGTGCCCCATTCGATTCCTCTCTTCCTAGGAGTACCTATTCTCACTCACTGATCTTTGGTCGCCAGAAACAGAAGTGCAGGCAGGCCGGGGCACAGGGGCTGGGGTGCAAGGGCTGGGGCGCAGGGGCTGGGGTGCAAGGGCTGGGGTACAAGGGCTGGGGCATGCAGGGCGGCTCCACCTACACAATGTACACCTTTGGGCTTGTGAGAAGTGAAACACTTCTTCGGTGCTAGGACAAATGGCTTTGTCATCTTGACAGATGGCAAGAGGGTTGTAGCCGTAGCTGTAGTGGTTGGGCAGCCTCAGGGGTGGGTTGTTCTGGATCATCGAGTCCCCCGAAATCTTGCCAAGCAGACAGGAATTGGTGCAGTGGGCCATGGGCAGGGGCTGCAATACTAGTTCGGGGAGTGGCTGCACACAGGCCAATCAGGGCTCTTGGAGCTGCTGTCCTCCTTGGAGCCCTGTGGTGTCTTTATCACCGAGAGGCCGGCCTACAGAGTGAGGGTGAACACAGAGTTGTCCCCAGCTGGTATAGCCAGTAGTTGTGTCGGACCTGTTGGCTCAGCATCTGCCACCTGGCTGGGTCCAGCAGGTCCCTGTAGGGCCATATGTACGTGTCTGGCGGGAAGGCGAGCATGCCCATGACCTGGTGCACCTTGGCCAGCTGGCTCCCTTCAGCCTGATCAAAGCGCTCTCTCGCACATCTCATGGCGTCCAGTCTCTAGTTCAGCCAGATGAGTTCAGTGAACTCCTGAATATTTAGGCTGAACTCCAGGCAGCTCTTCATGCCACTCTGGCGTACCAGCTTCACCACAGCCTTCTAAGCCTCAGCGCAACAGATGCTCCACCATTATGCGGTCCATGCGCTTCCTCTTCCACAAGCTGGGGGCTGCGAGCTGGCTGCTGCTACTCCTTGAGTTGCTCGATTCTGCGCTTGCATAGCTTGGTGCTCTAGTCCTCCACCTGGATGGACTCCACCACCTTCCTCTTGAGGACGCTAAGCTTCTCCCCTGCGCCATCCAGAAGGCTGACCATGGAGTCCCCGGTGGGGCAGCTGCTCAAGGTCTTCTCCAGCTAGGCTACCACCATAGGGATGTGGCTCATCTCCAGGTCGATGTGTTTTTGAGCAGCCCAAAGGTGTTTATTCAGTATTTTGTAGGGCACCTTCAAGATCAGGTACTCCTGTATCTTCAGGGTCCTGGAGAGCTGAGCAGCTGACTCTTACACTGCCATCTTGAATCCACCAAAACCTTAGCCACAATCATTGCAATTTAAAATCAAGCCAGTGTCAATGTAACTCAGTGAAATTTGTATTATTTATTTTTAATCCTAATTTGCTGACAGTGAAACAAGTATTATTGGGTTATTTTTTAAATGGAAATGGAAATGGTTGGAGACAATGAAGAACAAATGAGTCTGTTCTCATATTAATTAGAAGTACTCTTTCTTGTGTACTGAATCTGTGGTTTCTTTCTAAGTTTTTTTTTTAAATCGAGCTGAAATTCACCTAACATAAAAGTAGCCGTTTTAAAGAGTAAAATTCACTTCATAATGTTGTACAACCTGAATTTGCTTTTATAGCTGTAGTTGAAGCTGAGAGAACAAAACCACTGGTGTGTTATTTGCAGAGATATACTGGCTAGGGAAGGAAGGACACATTCCAAAATTTAAGTGGTTTCACATAGGAAATGAAGAATTGGGTTAAAACAACAAAAAATTAGAGAAAAATATGGAATATAAAGGCAATAGTATCAGATGTTTAATATTATACATCTAAATATTACACACTAGTACTTTGATGGCTTGCAATAAAGCTGAACTTCAGGCCATACTCATGAAAAATAGTGTTGATATGGTTCCTTTGAAATGCAGGGTGATTATGAAGCAAAGAATGTACTGAAGTACCACCAAATCACAAGTACAGCTAGTGACATGCTTCTCCATTTTTCCTGATGAAAGCACAATGTAAACACAATAGTAGCCCCTTTGGTAGATGTTCAGTTGAATATGGTGGTGGGTGTGAAGGAAGAACTTTGTCTTTCAGCTTCATTATTAATAAACACACAAGCTCTGAAGTGCAGGAAGCCATGAAGGATCACCTAGTTAACAAAGGTGGTTTGGAGTGGTTTAGTTTTGCATAGGAGGTTGTTCTGATGTTGAAGTGACAATGACAGGTAACTATTCTGGACCAGGTACCAGGTAAGTCAATCCATGGCTTTTTTCCCCTGAGAAAGCTTATTTCTACCTCACAAAATGTCTACACATTAAGTAATGTATTTATTTATTTATTTATTTTTATTATATATATATATTTATTTATTTATTTATTCTTATGTTAATCCCCATACATTACATCATTAGTTTTAGATGTAGTGTTCCATGATTCATTGTTTGTGCATAACACCCAGTGCTCCATGCAGAATGTGCCCTCCTCAATACCCACCACCAGGCTAACCCATCCTCCCACCCCCTCCCCTCTAGAACCCTCAGTTTTTCAGAGTCCATCGTCTCTCATGGTTCGTCTACACCTCTGATTTCCCCCGCTTCATTCTTCCCCTCCTGCTACCTTCTTCTTCTTCTTTTTTTTTTTCTTACATATATTGCATTATTTGTTTCAGAGGCACAGATCTCAGATTCAACAGTCTTGCACAATTCACAGCGCTCACCAGAGCACATACCCTCCCCAGTGTCGATCACCCAGTCACCCCATCCCTCCCACCCCACGCCCCACTCCAGCAACCCTCAGATTGTTTCCTGTGATTAAGAATTCCTCATATCAGTGAGATCATATGATACATGTCTTTCTCTGTTTGACTTATTTCACTCAACATAATACCCTCCAGTTCCATCCACATCGTTGCAAATGGCAAGATCTCATTCCTTTTGATGGCTGCATAATATTCCATTGTGTATATATATATATATATATATATATATATACATATATATATATATATATACCACTTCTTCTTTATCCATTCATCTGTCGATGGACACCTTGGCTCTTTCCACAGTTTGGCTATTGTGGACATTGCTGCTATAAATATTGGGGTGCACGTACCCTTTCGGATCCCTACTTTTGTATCTTTGGGGTAAATACCCAGTAGTGCAATTGCTGGATCATATGGTAGTTCTATTTTCAACTTTTTGAGGAACCTCCATATTGTTTTCCAGAGTGGCTGCACCAGCTTGCATTCCCACGAAAAGTGGAGGAGGGTTCCCCTTTCTCCGCATCCCCACCAACATCTGTCATTTCCTGACTTGTTAATTTTAGCCATTCTGACTGGTGTGAGGTGGTATCTCATGGAGGTTTTGATTTGGATTTCCCTGATGCTGAGTGATATTGAGCACTTTTTCATGTGTCTGTTGGCCATTTGGATGTCTTCTTTGGAAAAATGTCTGTTCATGTCTTCTGCCCATTTCTTGATTGGATTCTTTGTTCTTTGGGTGTTGAGTTTGATGAGTTCTTTCTAGATTTTGGATACTAGCCCTTTATCTGATATGTCATTTGCAAATATCTTCTCCAAATCTGTCGGTTGTCTTTTGGTTTTGTTGACTGTTTCATTTGCTGTGCAAAAGCTTTTTATCTTGATGAAGTCCCAAGACTTCATTTTTGCCCTTGCTTCCCTTGCCTTTGGGGATGGGTCTAGGAAGAAGTTGCTTTGGCTGAGGTCCAAGAGGTTGCTGCCTGTGTTCTCCTTTAGGATTTGGATGCACTCCTGTCTCACATTGAGGTCTTTCAACCATTTGGAGTCTATTTTTGTGTGTGGTGTAAGGAAATGGTCCAGTTTCAGTCTTCTGCATGTGGCTATCCAATTTTTCCAACACCATTTGTTGAAGAGACTGTCTTTTTTCCATTGGACATTCTTTCCTGCTTTATAAAAGATGAGTTGACCATAGAGTTGAGGGTCCATTTCTGGGCTCTCTATTCTGTTCCATTGATCTATGTGTCTGTTTTTGTGCCAGTACCATGCTGTCTTGATGATGACAGCTTTGTAATAGAGCTGGAAGTCCGGAATTGTGATGCCGCCGGCTTTGCTTTTCTTTCTCAACATTCTTCTGGCTATTCGGGGTCTTTTTTGGTTCCATACAAATTTTAGGATTATTTGTTCCATTTCTTTGAAAAAAGTGGATGGTATTTTGATGGGGATTGCATTGAATGTGTAGATTGCTCTAGGTAGCATTGACATCTTCACAATATTTGTTCTTCCAATCCATGAGCATGGAACGTTTTTCCATTTCTTTGTGTCTTCCTCAATTTCTTTCATGAGTATTTCATAGTTTTCTGAGTAAAGATCCTTTGTCTCTTTGGTTAGATTTATTCCTACGTATCTTATGGATTTGGGTGCAATTGTAAATGGGATCGACTGCTTAATTTCTCTTTCTTCTGTCTTGGTGGTGGTGTATAGGAATGCAACTGATTTCTGTGCATTGATTTTATATCCTGCCACTTGACTGAATTCCTGTATGAGTTCTAGCAGTTTTGGGGTGGAGTCTTTGGGGTTTTCCACATAAAGTATCATATCATCTGCAAAGAGTGAGAGTTTGACTTCTTCTTTGCTGATTTGGATGCCTTTTATTTCGTTTTGTTGTCTGATTGCTGTGGCTAGGACTTCCAATACTATGTTGAATATCAGTGGTGATAGTGGACATCCCTGCCGCGTTCCTGACCTTAGGGGGAAAGCTCTCAGTTTTTACCCATTGAGAATGATATTCGCTGCAGGTTTTTCATAGATGGCTTTTATGATATTGAGGTATGTACCCTCTATCCCTATACTCTGAAGAGTTTTGATCAAGAAAGGATGCTGTACTTTGTCAAAAGCTTTTTCTGCATCTCTTGAGAGGATCATATGATTCTTGTTCTTTCTTTTGTTAATGTATTGTATCACGTTGATTGATTTGTGGATGTTGAACCAACCTTGCAGCCCAGGGATAAATCCCACTTGGTCGTGGTGAATAATCCTTTTAATGTACTGTTGGATCCTATTGGCTAGTATTTTGGTGAGAATTTTTGCATCCATGTTCATCAGGGATATTGGTCTGTAATTCTCCTTTTTGATGGGGTCTTTTTCTGGTTTTGGGATCAAGGTAATGCTGGCCTCATAAAATGAGTTTGGAAGTTTTCCTTCCATTTCTATTTTTTGGAACAATTTCAGAAGAATTGGTATTAATTCTTCTTGAAATGTTTGGTAGAATTCCCCTGGGAAGCCATCTGGCCCTGGGCTTTTGTTTTTTGGGAGATTTTTGATGACTGCTTCAATTTCCTTAGTGGTTATAGGTCTGTTCAGCTTTTCTATTTCTTCCTGTTTCAGTTTTGGTAGTTGAATCATCTCTAGGAATGCATCCATCTCTTCCAGGTTATCTGATTTGCTGGCATAGAGTTGCTCATAATATGTTCTTATAATTGTTTGTATTTCTTTGGTGTTGGTTGTGATCTCTCCTCTTCTACTGTTCTTTTAGTTTCTATTTCATTGATTTCTGCTCTGATCTTTATGATTTCTCTTCTCCTGCTGGGTTTAGGCTTTATTTGCTGTTCTTTCTCCAGCTCCTTTAGGTGTAGAGTTAGGTTGTGTACTTGAGACCTTTCTTGTTTCTTGAGAAAGGCTTGTATTGCTATATACTTTCCTCTTAGGACTGCTTTTGCTGCATCCCAAAGATTTTGAATAGTTGTGTTTTCATTTTCATTGGTTTCCATGAATTTTTTTAATTCTTCTTTAATTTCCTGATTGACCCATTCATTCTTCAGTAGGATGCTCTTTAGCCTGCATGTATTTGAGTTCTTTCCGACTTTCCCCTTGTGATTTAGTTCTAGTTTCAAAGCATTGTGGTCTGAAAATAGACAGGGAATGATCCCAATCTTTTGATACCGGTTGAGACCCGATTTATGACCTAGGATGTGAACGATTCTGGAGAATGTTCCATGGGGACTAGAGAAGAATGTGTATTGCATTGCTTTGGGATGGAATGTTCTGAATATGTCTGTGAAGTCCATTTGGTCCAGTGTATTATTTAAAGTCTTTATTTCCTTGTTGATCTTTTGCTTAGATGATCTGTCCATTTCAGTGAGGGAGGTGTTAAAGTCCCCCACTATTATTGTATTGTTGTCGATGTGTTTCTTTGCTTTTGTTATTAGTTGCCTTATATAATTGGCTGCTCCCATGTTAGGGGCATAGATATTTACAATTGTTAGATCTTCTTGTTGGATAGACCCTTTTTTTCCTTTTTCTTTCTTTTTTTTTATTCTTATGTTAATCCCCATACATTACATCATTAGTTTTAGATGAAGTGTTTCATGATTCATTGTTTGTGCATAACACTTAGTGCTCCATGCAGAATGTGCCCTCTCAATACCCACCACCAGGCTAACACATCCTCCCACCCCCCTCCCCTCTAGAACCCTCAGTTTGTTTTTCAGAGTCCATTGTCTCTCATGGTTCGTCTACCCCTCCGATTTCCCTCACTTCATTCTTCCCCTCCCACTACCTCTTCTTCTTTTTTTTTTTTCTTAACATATATTGCATTATTTGTTTCAGAGGTACAGATCTGAGATTCAACAGTCTTGCACAATTCACAGCGCTCACCAGAGCACATACCCTCCCCAGTGTCTATCATCCAGTCACCCCATCCCTCCCACCCCACCCCCCACTCCAGCAACCCTCAGTTTGTTTCCTGCAATTAAGAATTCCTCATATCAGTGAGATCATATGATACATGTGGATAGACCCTTTAAGTAGGATATAATGTCCTTCCTCATCTCTTATTATAGTCTTTGGTTTAAAATCTAATTTGTCTGATATAAGGATTGCCACCCCAGCTTTCTTTTGGTGTCCATCAGCATGGTAAATGGTTTTCCACCCCCTCACTTTCAATCTGGGGGTTTCTTTGGTTCTAATATGAGTCTCTTGCAGACAGCATATCAATGGGTCTTATTTTTTAATCCAGTCTGATAGCCTGTGTCTTTTGATTGGGGCATTTAGCCCATTTACATTCAGGGTAACTCTTGAAAGATAGGAATTTAGTTCCATTGTATTGCCTGTAAGGTGACTGTTACCATATATTATGTGTGTTCCTTTCTGGTCTATGTTGCTTTTAGGCTCTCTCTTTGCTTAGAGGACCCCTTTCAAGATTTCTCGTAGGGCTGGTTTTGTGTTTGCAAATTCCTTTAGTTTTAGTTTGTCCTGGAAGCTTTTTATCTCTCCTTCAATTTTCAATGACAGCCCAGCTGGATAGAGTATTCTTGGCTGCATATTTTTCTCATGTAGTGCTCTGAATATATCCTGCCAGTCCTTTCTGGCCTGCCAGGTCTCTGTGGATAGGTCTGTTGCCAATCTAATGTTTCTACCATTGTAGGTTACATATTTCTTTTCCCAAGCTGCTTTCAGGATTTTCTCTTTGTCTCTGAGACCCGTAAGTTTTACTACTCGATGTCGGGGTGTTGACCTATTTTTATTTATTTTGAGAGGGGTTCTCTGTTCTTCCTGGATTTTCATGCCTGTTTCCTTCCCCAGATTAGGGAAGTTCTCTGCTATAATTTGCTCCATTATACCTTCTGCCCCTCTCTCTCTTTCTTCTTCTTCTGGGATCCCAATTATTCTAATGTTGTTTTGTCTTATGGTATCGCTTATCTCTCGAATTCTGCCCTCGTGATCCAGTAGTTCTTTATCTCTTTTTCTCAGCTTCTTGATTTTCCATCATTTGGTCTTCTATATCACTGATTCTCTCTTCTGCCTCATTTATCCTAGCAGTTAGCGCCCCCATTTTGATTGCACCTCATTAATAGCCTTTTTGATTTCTACTTGGTTAGATTTAATTCTTTTACTTCTCCAGAAAGGGTTTCTCTAATAACTTCCATATTTTTTTCAAGCCCAGCTAGTATCTTTAAAGTGATGATTCTGAACTCTATATCTGACATCATACTAATATCCATATTGAGTAGGTCCCTGGCCGTTGGTACTGCCTCTTGTTGTTTTTGTTGAGGTGATTTTTTCCATCCTGTCATTTTGTGCAGAGGAGAATAGATTAATGAGAGAACAAAATGCTAGCAGAGTAACCATTCCCCAGAAAAATACTCTAAACAAATCAGAAAAGACCTGAAGCAGTGGAAAAAGAAACGGAAAGAGAGAAAAAAGAAAAAGAAAAAAAAGAAAAAGAAAAAGATAAAGATAAAAACAAACAAAAACAAACAAAACAAAACAACAACAACAAAAAAAAACAGAATGTGATCAAATATGATCAGGCTGGTATATAGATCAGTGCCACACACTAGATTTGGGGTGTATTTTGGCCTTTTAGAAGAAAGTGCCTCCCAAAATTTTAAAGAAAGAAAAACTTATATATGTATAAAAATAAGGGTTGATATGATGAAGGGATGGAATATGATTGTAAAGATGAAAATTATAAAAAATTTTATAAAAGGAATTGATAAGAAGTTGTTTGAAAAAAGAAGGAAGATTTAAAAGAAGAAAAAAGAAAAAAAAGGGAGAGAATGTGATCAGGCAGGGGAGTAGAAAAAACCATATAGTAGAGATTTAGAGTATATTTTATCTGTTAGAAGAAACTATCTCAAAATTTTAAAGAGAAAACAACTTATATATATATGCCAAAAATATAGGTAACTACTATGAAGGGATAGAATATGACTCTAAAAATGAAAAATAAAAATGTTTTTTAAAAAAAGGGATTGATAAGATGTTGGTTGAAAAAGGGAAAAAGAAAAATTCAAAAATAAAGGAAAAAAGACAGTTACGAAAAATTAACTTTGAAAGACTAAAGAATCATGGTAAAAAAGCCATGAATTCTATGTGCAGTATTCCCCTAGCGCTGGAGTTCTGCCGTTCTCTTTGATCGATAAACTTGGTCTTGGCTGGCTGTTCTCGCTGATCTTCTGGGGAGGGGCCTGTTGTTGTGGTTTCCAAATGTCTTTGCCGGACGCGGAATTGCCCCGCCCTTGCCTCCTCCTGGCTAAGTAATCTGCTCGGGGGGCGCCTGGGTGGCTCAGTTGGTTAAGCGACTGCCTTCGGCTCGGGTCATGATCCCAGGGTCCTGGGATCGAGTTCCACATGGGCTCCCGGCTCAGCGGGGAGCCTGCTTCTCCCTCTGACCCTCTCCTCTCTCATGCTGTTTCTCTCTCGCTTGCTCTCTAATAAATAAATAAATAAAATCTTTAAAAAAAAAAAAAAGAAAGAACCAAGGTGTCTTTCAGCAAAAATAAAAATTAATCTGCTCGGGTTTGCTCTCGGTAGCTTTTGTTCCCTGCAAGCTTTCCGTATAGCTTTGGAGGCGGACAGTGAAAATAGTGACCTCCCAATCTCTGCCCCGGAGGAGCCAAAAACTCGGGGCCCCACTCCTCAGTGAGCCCCCAGAGAAAAGCCGTCAGTCACTCCCATCTCCCCGGTCTCCGGCCAAACTCCGTGCTCACCCGGCCTGTGACCGCGTGTTTCTATCTCTGGCACCCGACCCTGGGTGGAGTCTCCAAACCCAGCAGATCCCTGCGGTGCACTCCCGCGCGGCTCCTTCCGGGGGAGTAAGGTGAATCTCCCCGGATCTGCCGCTTGTTGGGTCCCTGCTGGAGGAGCAGTTGCCTGACTGTGCTGCAGATCACGGTTTATGGCAACCCCGAGCTGAGAGCCCGCGCCTGGGCTCCGCCTCTGCAGCCGGCTTCCCTGCTCCGATACCTGGGAGCTCTGCCGCACTTAGGCAGCCCCATTCTTTCTGTGACCCTGAGGGTCCTGAGACCACACTGTTCTGGAGGGTTCCACCCCCCGCTTAGCCACCAGCGTGACGTCCCTCAGCGGAGCAGACTTTTAAAAGTTCTGATTTTGTGCTCCGTGGTTCTATCACTTGCCAGAAGCGGCTGACGGAGGCCCCTCCCCCGCCATCTCTCCTCCCAAATATCGCCTCAGATTCACTTCTCCACACGTCCTACCTTCCAGAAAGTGGTTGCTTTTCTGATGAGAGAGTTGTTGCTATTCTTTTCTTCGATCTCCTGTTGAGTTTGTAGGTGTTCAGAATGGTTTGATCCCTATCCAGCTGAATTCCTGAGAGGAGACGAAATCCAGGTCTCCTACTCCTCCGCCATCTTGCTCCGCCCCTTATTATATATTTTTTAGATTTTATTTATTTATTTGAGAGAGAGAGTGAATGAGAGAAAGAGTGCACACATGCAGGGGCAGAGGGAGAGGGGAAGCAGATCCCCCTGCTGAGCAGGGAGCCTATTGTGGGGTTTGATCCTAGGACCCTGGGATCATGACCTCAGCCAAAGTCAGATGCTTAACCAACTGAGCCACCCAGGTGCCCTTAAATAAAATATCTAAAGATGGGCAGATTGATTAGAAAAATAAATCCAGTTCTCTAGGCCTTCCAGTATCCATGTACTTTGCATCTCCTCAAAACAGGAAATGGACTCCATTTTCCCCCTCTGTGAATCTGGTGTGGGTTTTCACATGTGTTGGCTGATAGAATGCAGAGGAAGTAAAGGCGTGTTAATTTTGACTCTAAGGCCTCACGGAGCCTTGCCTGCTTCTCTCTTGGACCCCTGCCAAGCCTGAGCTAGTCTAATGGGTAATGTTAAGACAGAGGTCTCCATCACCTACACTCTGCTAAGAGCCTCCCTGCTCCCAGACAAATGGCACTTCCTAGCACAACCATTCCTATACTGAGCAGCCTGCTGATAGCAGCTGCCCAGGGAAGCACAGCCAAGCTCGACTGAGTCTGGCCCAGATGCCAGAACTGACCAGTTGATCCAAAGACATGAGAGCAGTCATCAACAATTATTCTAAGTCCTAGCATTTTGGGATAATGTAGCAAAAACTGAATTATGTGAAGGCGTTAGCTTTGGGATGATTCTTTTTATGATGTACTATGAAACTGGATCACAAAAAACCTGGTATTGTATATCTATATGTGATGGTTTGACGAGTTCTGCCAAGAATGTTTAAACTTCTGAACAAACTTGCATATTTTTTAAGATGAGAAGGCAGTTTGGTTCCAACTTTTCCATGATGTAAATGGGAGAGCCAGATGTGCCCCCCTGTCTGTTATCATCAGCATTTTCCATGATCCTAATACTTCTCTGCAAGGAGGAAAGGCAATGTGGATTTCAATGACAGGTAAGATGGAAGGGCAGAAGTAAAAGCAGGAAGTGTGGAGGAGTAATGTCTACTGCTTGTGTATAGTAGGCTTGTCAGAGTTAGCAAAACAAACAAACATATACAAAGTGTCCAGTAAATTTGAATTTATATTAATAAAAAACAAATAATTTTTAGTGTATGTCTCAAATATTGCATAGGGCATACTTATACTAATTATATATATATATATATATATATTATATTTATAGCTATATAGTTGATTATAGTTATATAGTTGATCTGAAATTCAAATTTAACCGGGACTCTGGTATTTAATGTGGTAATCCTATTACATAATTTAAATTACATTTGTAATTCATCCTCTACGATTCTGGTTTTCCTTGCATTATTGTCATAATTCCTAAGGGGTAAACTGGCAAATATTATGGGTGTCTATCTCAGAAAAGGTGATGTCTGCTGCGTGATACATTGTGCACATGGTCATGGGTGTAAGTTGACTCAAATAGAAATTGGGGTCCACAATGATGATGGGGGAAAAGAAGTGAGCAAGAAGCAAATGAAGTTTGTTTAGTATAACAAATAAGCTGGAATTCAACAGGGGTGCCATATGGGTGCCTGGGTGGCTCAGTTGATTAAGAGTCTGCTTTTGACTCAGGTCTTGATCTCAGGGTCCTGGGATTGAGTACTCCATTGGGCTCCTTGCTCAGCCGGGAATCTGCTTCTCCCTCTCCTCTGCTGTGCTCTTTCTCTCTCTCTGTCAAATAAATAAATAAAATCTTAAAAACACCCACAGGGGTGCCATAAAGGAACACTCTTTATTTTTCATCAGGGCAAAATTGGCACATATGCACATATACATACATACACAGACTTTAGTAGGCATGCACATGTAATATATAACTTCTTTTTCTTGGCTTAGAACATACAAAAAAAAAAATTCTTGTATTGAACCTGAGGTCATCAGTTTTCATTCTCTATGTTGAGATTGCTCAAAAAAAAACAAAACAAAACTGTGACGTTCTTAAAAATAGTATATCTATTCTCAGAGGCAAAGTACTCAGTAAAAAAGCTTGTCTTCAGCTATGTATTTCAGCTAGTGTTTCTAGAAACTTGAATCTGAACCCCATTGACTAGAAGAGAGACTGGGTACCCACAAGAAAGGATCCTGTGACATCATGGCAAGGGTATATGGTAATGACATGCCCTGTTCTTCTCCAAAGATACCCATGACCATTTATTCAGATAAACAGCCACTGGGAAATTGACATATCTAAGTCATACCTGCTTCCTGGGGGCTACTTGCACCCAGTGACTGGTCCATAGGTGGCTACGAAATCCCAGCTCTCTTGCCTCAAAGGTGGACTGTACTGAGGCATCACGGTGCACTCTCTCCCTCTGCCCCTTCTTGATTCCCTCTCTCTCACAGTGTGGTTCCTGAGAGCACTCCCATTGAAACTCCTGCACACAGTTCTCAGAGCTTGTTTCCCAGGAAACCTCTTAGGAGCATATCATTCTATAATCATTAAATGATTCTCACTTGAGCCAATAAAAATTAGGAGGTATAGTTTTATTTTCTCAGCAACTGGTAATTTGAATGAAATTGCTTAAGGATATTTGTTCATCATGCTGTTGACTGAGAGGAGTCACTGTGGGGTCTATCTCAATGATAAGCTTGAAATCATCAAACACCCCGCCTTGCCTGCTGATTTCTTCACAATCGGTATCTAATCAAGCTTGAGATAGAGCCCTGGCTAACAGGAGCTGCAAACACATCCTTTGTTTACTTACTGCTGGTTTACTTACTCTCTAAAGAGAGATCTGAGGCAGGAATAAAGGGAGAAATAATGAAAACTTCTCCCACTCTCTCCTTCACAGATGATGACAGACTGTCTTCTGCTACTTGAGTTAAACATTGCCCCACTGTTGATACAAACACACTGGGTCCCCTTCTGTGGGCAGGAAGAATGGAATGGGGCTGGCTCTTGATAGGGGGGATATGTTTGCCTTTCCCAAGGTGGGGGGTGGGGTGGTATTGCTAAATATTTTCTTTAGGTATTTAAGCACTGTTCCACATTTGGCATCTTCCTAGAGTTCCCAACTTCTTCCTTGTGTGTTAAATTTCTACTGGACACTTAAAACTGGCTATCATGCAGATATTCCAAACTCAGCATGTTTGCAAATAAACTCAATCCCATTGCTCCTGATTGCCATCCTTGCTTATCTTATATTCCTATCTTTTTAAAAATTTTTAATTAAAAAAAATTCTTTAAAGATTATTTATTTATTTGAGAGAGAGAGATAGCGAGAGAGAGCACAAGTGGGGGCTGGGGAGTGGGGAGAGGGAGAAGCCCTGATGTGGGGCTCCATCCCAGGACCCCGGGGTCATGACCTGAGCTGAAGACAGACACTTAACTGACTGAGCCACACAGGCAGCCCATTGTTTTTTTTTTTGTTTGTTTGTTTAAGATTTTATTTTTCTTTCCACACTACCCAGGGAGGGATGAATACAACGTTGTTTTGCATTCCCTTCATAACTTAAAGGGAAACTTTCACAATGTCTGGGGCCCTTGATATCCTGCAAATGAAGGAGGAGGATATCCTCAAATTCCTTGCAGCAGGAACCTACTTAGGTGGTACTAACCTTGACTTCCAAATGGAACAGTACATCTACAAATGGAAAAGTGATGGTATCTACATCATAAATCTGCAGAGAACCTGGGAGAAGCTCTTGCCGGCAGTTTGGACCATTGTTGCCATTGTAAACCAAGTTGATGTCAATGTCCTATCATCCAGGAATACTGGTCAGCAAACCGGGCTTAAGTTTGCTGCTGTTACTGGAGCCACTCCTATTGCTGGCTGCTTCATTCCTGGAACCTTCACTAACCAGATTCAGGCAGCCTTCTGGGAGCCCACACTTCTGGTGGTTACCGACCCCAGGGCTGACTCTCATAGAAGCATCTTATGTTAACTTGCCTACCATTGCTCTGTGTAACACAGACTCTCCTCTGTGCTATGTGGACATTGCCATCCCTTGCAACAACAAGGGCGCTCACTCAGTGGGTCTGATGTGGTGGATGCTGGGCCCATGAAGTTCCACACTTGCATGGCACCATTTCCTATGAACACCCTTGGGAGGTCATGCCTGATCTCTACTTCTACAGAGATCCTGAAGAGATTGAAAAGGAAAAGCAGGCCACTGCTTAAAAGGCTGTGATTAAGGAAGAATTTCAGGGTGAATGGACTGCTCCAGCTCCGAGTTCACTGCTACTCAACCTGAAGTCACAGACTGGTCTGAAGGTGTGCAGGTGCCTATTCAGCAGTTCCCTACTGAAGACTGGAGTGCTCAGCCTGCCACTGAAGACTGGTCAGCTCCTACTGCTTAGGCCACTCAGTGGGTAGGAACAACCATTGAGTGGTCTTAGCTGCTCTTACACAAAAGCAAACAAAATGAAAATAAGGATGATAGAAAATAAACAGTTTCTTAAAAAAAGAAAAAAGAAAGAAAAAAGAAGAAAAATATTTTATTTTTAAGTAATTTCTACACCAATGTGGGCTTTGAACTCACAACCCTAAGATCAAGAGTCACATGCTCTATCAACTGAGCCATCCAGGGGCCCCTTGTATTCCCTGTCTTGGTTGCTAGTACCTGTACTCATCCTGTCTCCCGAGTTGGAAATCTGGAACTCATTCTTTACCCTAATCTCTCCTCTCCCTATCCTTTTCCCAAACTCCATGTAATCAGTGGTCTAGTCCTATTTACTCTCTCTCCTAAATATCTTTGAAATACATCCCCTCCAAGCTATCCTCAAAGCCATCGTAAATTTCAGGACCTCACTCTTTCATGCTTTGACTGTTGAAAGAGTCTCTTATTTGGTCAGTTTACCTATAGTGACTCCCTTCTAACTCTTCTATCACTCTTCCGCTAGATCGGATTCTGTTTTCCCTTGGTTTGTAACTGAGAGATAATATGGCCCCTGAAGGCTGGCTACTTATTCAGGTGATTTTCAAAATGTGATCCACAGAGCCTGGAACAAGTCTTCTTTCACCAATTTTGATTCTCAGCTTGAAGAAAGGCATCCTCAGCTTTGGAGAGTTTGGAAACTGTCATGATGTAATACTATTTGTATTTCCTCCAAACACCCCAAGTTGCTTCACAAATATTTTCTTTTGTCCATGATCCTTTCTCTCTGGAACAATTTTCACTGCTTTTATCAATATCACTGATCATATTTCAGGATGGAGCTTGGAAGTCACCTAATCTTCGAAGCCTTCTTGAACCCAAGGGCAGAGCCCAACAGAGGCCACATCAGTTTTATCTTTTACCATTTGAAATTGAGAAAAAGTTCCCTCTTCCAACTCTGCAAATCCATGACCTTTTAGATTTTATTTTCTTTTACTCCTACTTGAAAATTGGCCAATTTCTTTCTGAGTTTTTTTTTTTTCATAAAAATGTACTAACTGCAACCTATAACAACTAGCATAGACTAGTTCCATTTTCCAACCTCTTCTGTTCCAGTTATAAGTTCATTAGGCCTATGATCTGACTTCTGAGTTATTGCAAACAGTGGTTTTAGCAGATATTTTGTCACTGTGTTATATAGATTGTGTTCTTTTTGGCCCCCAATAATAATTTTCCATAAGCATGCTACCTGACACCTAGGTCAATATTACATATTATAAATTCTTCCTGATGTCTCTGATCCTGGTACTAATTTTTTGTATTTGCGTGATAGATTAGGTTTTGCTGTGGTACTAACTTCAGAATGTCATGGTTTAAAGAAGCAGATTTTTTTTTCTTCCTCATGGCACATGTCTACAAGTGGTTGGATCTCTATATGGTTGCTTCAGTCTCCAGACCAACAGGAATGTGCCATCTGGAGTGTGGATGGTTTCTGTGGCAGGGTGCAAGAGTCCATGGTAAATCCCACCTCAGTGCTTAAATCTTCTGCCCAGCAATGACACACATAACTTCTGCTCCCACTTTGGTGGTCAAAGCATGCTATATGACCACATCTCATGGCAAGGAGGTGGGAATAAGGTCCTGTCTTTGGAATGGGGAATATTTGATGCACCAAACTCATGGCCACCATGGTACACAGTTCATTGATCCTTGGAAATATGCAAGGATTTAGTAATTTGTATATTTTCTTCTTTTAAAAAAAAGATTTTATTTTTAAATAATCTCTATACCCAACATGGGGTTTAAATTCACAACCCTGAGATCAAGAGTTGCATGCTCTATCGACCAAGCCGGCCAGGTGTCCCTTGTATATTTTCTTTTTAGAAGATCTTTAATGGTTAGATTATTCTTTGTTCACTTTAAATTATGATTTGGAACTCATTTATCCTGTTTCTAGTTTGTCTAGCTTTACCATTAACTTTTTAACAAACATGTTTACACATATTTTTCTATCAACATTAAAAAGTAATGAGAATTTCCATACATTGCCAGAGGGAAAGTTTAGCTGTTTAGAAAACAGTTTGGCAGTTACTAAAAATGATAAACAGAGTTCCCACATGACCCAGCAATTCCAATTCCAGGTAATTGACTAAAATTTGAATACATGTGTCCACATAAAAATGTGTATACAAATATTCAGGGAAGCATTATTCATAATGTCCAAAAAGTGGAAACACCTTGAATGTCCATGAAGAGATGGAAGAAAATGAAATACTGATACATACTGCAATATGCTGAGCTTCAAAACATTAACCAGAAATAATGAACATACTGAATGTAATGAAATAACCAGTCATGATGGACCATATTTTATATGATTCCATTTATATTAAACGTTTAGAATAGGCAAATCTATGCAGACAGAAAGTAAATTAGTAGTTAAGAGGTGCTTCGGGAGATGTGGGTAGCGAGAGTGATTGCAAATGTGTACGGTATTTCTTTATGCACTAATGAAAATGCTCTGGAATTAGATAGTGGTAGTTACATGGCTCTGCAAATATCATAAAAACTACTGGATTGTATACTTTGCTTATTTATTTTTAATTAATTTTTTTAAAGTAGGCTCCATGCTCAATGTGGGATTTTGAACTCACAACCCTGAAAGCAAGAACTGCATGCTCTACCGACTGAGCCAGCCAGGTGCCCCTCGATTGTGAACTTTATGGTATGTGAATTATATCTCAATAAAGCCATCATTTAGCGGAAAAAGTAATCAGATGTGTAATCTTCATATCCTGAGCAAGATGAGACCTTTAATGTACTTCCAGGTCCCCCTCTGTCCTTCTCCTTGGGTTTATTTAAGGGACTTTCCACTTATACTGGCCCTGACCTACATTATCCTTCTCCTAATTCATAGGTCTGCAAAGGGAATAATGGGGCATATAACACACAACTGTAGGATTTGAAGTCTGCTCCATAACCAATGATAACCACAGGTTTCAAGATACTGTTTGTGAGAACAAATCATGAAACCAAAGCAAGAATGACAATTGTAGAATCATTTCTGCGGACATATTCCTAACGCCAGGATTCATCTGAGCAAATGCCAAATGCTAACTTTGTAGTCGTGTACACATATTACAAAAGAGGAAAAACATCCTCTGCGATTCTCAACAGAGTAGAGGGGAAATATGGAGAGGAGAATATGTTGTTTGAAAAATCATATTTCAACTTACCATTGTTTTCAGCCATAGTATTCATTTAGATGTCCTAGATAAATCAAAGGAGGTCATGGACTCTTTCTGTTTGTCCAAAGGGCTCATGGGTCAAACTGTATTTTACAATTGCATTCGGTCTATTGTGTGTGTACCTACGAATGTGTATAATATATAAATGTTCTGCTCTCTGGCCAGATCACATCTCCAGTGTACAAGGGGTCATATGTTCCATGTCTTCCACATGGAGTCCTGGAAATCATGGTATATATTTATGATGCAGCCTTGGTTTCTTCAATTGTAAATACTGGATAATGGCTATCTCTCTTACAACCACCAGCAATTTAAATAAGAATATTCAAGAGGATGTATACAAAAACCATGAGTTTAGCCCTGAGATTTTCAGTGGTGAATCTTCATTGAGAAGAAAATAAGTGAGGAGGAGAGATTGGGGACTTGGATGTGGGGGCTCCTGCTGTGAGCCATTCACTGCACGGAGATCCTGTAGGTGTGGCAAGGCACACAGGCACACCTACAGATCCTGTAGGTGTGGCAAGGCACACAGGCAAGGCACACAGGAACAGCGGGCACTAAGCAAGTGAGTGTCCAGGTCCATGATGAATGGTAGCATCTCCATACCCCTCACGGGTTAGCTTGCTGAGTAACATGAGCTCAGCCCTCAGCTGCAGTGACAACCACAACCATTGTGGCCACATGGTCCCTGAGCTACGTGGGTCTTGCTCCCTGTCCTGGGATTCTCTGCCCTTCCCCATCTTTAGGAAAGCTGTGGCTGAGCTCACCACAGCCAATTCAGGTAAAGGCTTAGGATAATGAGGATAAAGGTGAATTTAGGCTCATGTTAAGAGCTTTCTTGCAGTTCAATTCATTGACTATAGAGATTTGGAAATAAAATAGAAGACACCTGTTACATTTGAATTTCAGATAAATGACAAATAATGTTTTGGTGTAAGTATATCCCAAATATTTCACATTTAGCTGGGTGTCCTGTATTTTATCCAGTAACCCTAATTGGCTGATATTTCAATCTCAGATATACCATAGAATCATAGAGTTAAGTGGAACCTTTAAGGTTTACTTATTCACTGCATTACATTAGTTAAAGCATATCTGAACTGCCCTAATCAAGATTAGATCCTACTTCTCTAAAAGAACTCCTTTACTTCAAGGAAATTCTAACATCTATTCTAAATCCACTCTTGAGGTATCTTTAATCCATGTGTGTGTGTGGTGAATGTGTGTGTGTGTGTAAGTATATGTGTGTGCTCAAACACGTGTGTGCATATGCACCTGAGGGCATGCATATTTATATGTGTGTGTGTTTGATCACATCTATGTGGCTGGTAGAAAGAACATCTGAGTTGCATTCCTCTGTCAAACAAAAAAGCATGTGCTTGCAGACCTGGATTAGGCCCTATGTCAGACTTGTCTTCTGTCATTTGTGAGCTCTGGAATTACCGGTGAGTCATAGGGCCAGGCAGAATAGGACACTTTGTAACAGTCATAGAGAATAGAAGATGATCTTAACAAAGACCTATTTATTCCAAACTCTCAGGCAAGATCTCTAAAAAAAAAAAAAGAAAGGCAGGATGAATAAAATATGCCAAATGATACTTTTAAAGGCAGGAGAATCATATTTCTTGCACCTTAGCATATAATTTACCAAACTGAGATGTCAGTCATTATAAATGCATGTGATCACTTTTTTTTTTGAGGTGTATAAACCTTCTAAAATGAGAAATGAAGGAAGCACTCAACAACTCATGCCAGGAGTCTGTTTATAAAGAAATTTTTTTACATGGTGGAAGTATGACTACCAGCAAATTTGATAGGTTGTTCCTACATATGGAGAAAGAAATGTGTATTTTGACCTTCAAAAGACAAAAAGGTACTTTGTAGCCTTATCCAATTTCACAGCAGACATTTATATAAATTATACAACTTGCTCCTGAGAACAGCAGGGTGGTCTCTCGGTATTTTCTTTTCCTTGGTTTAGTTTCAAGATTAAGAAGTTGATGCAGCTGAATGGAAATAACTTTTTTATTATTACCTCTTTCAAATTTTTATCCATGTAAATTGTTTTCCCCCCAAAATAGAAAAGAATGATATAAATCATTGGCTGGTTGCCGTCAACTCTGCAGCTATTTCTATAATTTTCAGCACAGTATGAGGTATGCATGTTTATGTATGCGTGTGTCTCCTTTTCCTTACCACTTCTGGTTAAGTTGTATTTAAAATAAAAGAGGACCTTTTTTTTTTTCTAATTTCCAGATTATGTTTCTGCTTTGAATTTCTGCAAAAGCAATTCCTCATTCTCCCCGCACAGACTCTGGCTTCAATGATTGATCTCCTCCAGGGTAGCCCTGACTGGCATTCTGAAGCCCCTTTCCTAAGGTGGACACCATGCCTCAAATGCCAGCACACTGAAAAGGAAGAGGGTGCTTGGCTGTGTTAAATAACTAAAATTCAACTGAGTAAATTTAAAGATCTAATTGGTTTTATTCACAATTCATGAATTGGGCAGCATCCCATATAGCAACAGAAGGGAGCTCTGAAGGCCTGTACAAATGGCAGGTTTTTTAAAGGCAGAAGAATGCATTGTCTCAGGCAAGGTCACCCTCTTAAGGTAAATGGAAGGGGTCCATTGAGCAGATTATTTCACTAGTGCTAACCACGAAATTTCACGTTGAAGGTTAAAAGTCGCATTCCTGGGAAGCTGAAACTGTAATTAGGTTAGGTGTAAGTCTTGGTTTGCTGATGTGAAGCTTACCACAGGTGACACCATTTTGGCTCATTTTCTCTTTTTAAACAGCTATCCGCAATCCTCTTTTTTTCCAGTATTCACTAATCTTTTATTCTGCAAACATTTGTTCATGACCAGACATCCCGCTAAGCTCTGGGTTATAACAGTGAGAGGATAAAACAAAGACCTGACCCTGCCCTCATAGAACTTACAGTCATGCAAAAATAGACATGAATCCAATAATCACACAAACACTTTTTGTTCTGTAGCAGGTGAACCTCCCTCAGAGGTGCATGACAAACATTAGGGAGCTCAGAGACAGCTTCCCTGAGAAATGCATAATTAGCTGGGAGGTGAAGGAAAGCAATTTAGCTTGGCAAAGGCAGGTAGGTGTGGGAGAATATTACAGACCACTTCACAGTATTGGTGCATAGACCACTTACTGGGAGAGAACAATGCATTATTCAAGAACTTGGAGGAAACCCAGCATACCAGAGCAAAGAATGAGAGGAGCATGGGGCAAGTTGAGGCTGGAACCATTGGCTGTGGCCAGGTTATGCAGGATTCTGGGACATATGAAGGAATTTGGTTGGGGGTGGGGATTGGTTTATGGACTGTTTGCTTTTGAAAGCCACATTAGGTAGATTGCTGTACTCTTCTAGTTATCTGCTCATCTTGGTCACATACAACATCAGAACTGACAGCCTGGTTTAGTTTGCCCTTCATCTGTGGTGAAAATCCGACCTTCACAATCACCAGAGTGAAGTCAAGAGAAGTCAGGGAGACCTGTTAGAAAGATGTTTTCTGAAAAAAGATGACAATGACTTCACCTTTCCAGCAAGCTTCATTTTTTCCCCCCGTAATTGAATTCCTATCTGGTATCACTTCCCTTCAGCTTAAATAAGTCTCTTTAACAATTCTTGATTAGTGATGTTGAACATCTTTTTATTTGCCTGTTGGTCATCTGTATGTCTTCTTTGGAAAAATGTTTATTCATGTTCTTCACCCATTTTTTTAGTTGAATTATTTGTTTTTGTGTGCATATTGAGTTACAAAGTTCTTTATATATTTTGGAGATTAATCCCTGATTGGATACATCATTTGTAAATATGTTCTCCCATTCAGTAGCTCGTCTTTTTGTTTTATTGATGGTTTCTTTCTTTTTTATTTTGATGTAGTCTCAATAGCTAATTTTTGCTTTTGTTTCTCTCGCCTCAGGAGACATATCTAGAAAAATGTTGCTATGGCCAATGTCAGAGAAATTACTACCTGTGTTATTTTCTAAGATTTTTATGGTTTCAGGTATGACATTTAGGACTTTAATCCACCTTGAGATTATTTTTGTGTATGATGTAAGAAAGTGGTCCAGTTTCATTCTTTTGCATCTAGCTGTCTAGTTATGCCAACACCATTTGTTGAAGAGACTGTTTTTTTTTTTTTCCATTGTATATTCTTGCATCCTTTGTCATAGATTAATTGACCATAAAAGCATGGATTTATTTCTGGACTCTCTATTCTGTTCCACTGATCTATGTGTCTATTTCTGGACCAGTACCATACTGTTTTGATTCAGTATTTTTTTTTCTTGCATGCTTTAGTTAGAATAGCTTATATTGACTTGTCTTCAAGTTCACTAAAATTTTCTTAGGCAGTGTTCAATCTTCTTTTAAGCCCAGATGGCTAATTTTCATTTCAGACATTGAATTTTTCAGTTCTACAATTTCCAACTTCAGTTTTATAAATTTCCAATTTATACTTTTTATTTCTCTGCTGAGATAGCCCATCTGTTTACTCATTCTGTCCACCTTTTCCTCTAAATTCTTGAGCATATTTTTAACATTTGTTTGAAGATCTTTATTTGCGAAACTGACATCTATCATCTCTGGGTATACTTATATTGACTACTTTCCCACACTTCTGGTTTTGGATTATATTGTCCTGCTTCCTTGTATGGCTAGTAATTTTTTATTATATGCTGGATTTTGTGTATAATCTGTTGTGAGTCTGAATTATTTGGATTTACTTTAAATAATATTAAGCTTTGTTCTGATAGGCAGTTAATTTAGTAGCAGTTAAGCATCAGCCATTAAGGATTGGCTTTGAGCTTTATTGGTGTAGGTCAAAAGTATCACTTACTAGCAGGCCTGGATTGGCAGGGCTAGATCAATGTTTCTCAACAGTGGCACTACTGAATTTTAGACTAGATTATTCTTTGCTGAGGCAGGGTGGGGGAATATTTTGTGTATTATATGATGTTTAACAACATCCCTAATCTTTATGCACTAGATACAAGTAGCATCCTTATAGTTTTGAAAACAAAAATATCTGTCAACATTGCTTTATGTCCTCTGGGGAATAAAATTGAGAACTAACAAAGTTGAGAACCATTAGGCTAGAATACTGTTACACCATCTTAGCTACTATTCCTTGGTAAACTTTTTGGAATCTCAATAGAACGCTTGGTATGTGTAGCAGAGTCTCACTACTCTGTATGTTTGGAACTTTGAAATCTCCAATTAGCTCACAACCCCCAGCAGTTATTCTTTGAGAGGACTTATGGAACCTCATTATATGCATGAGTAGCTTAAAATTTGGCCAAAAATTCAAGGGAGTCCTCATGTAGAGCTTTCTCTCTGTGATGCTCCCTTGTCCCCCATATCTTATCTGCAAATTCCATCCTCTTTAGTGGCTCAGAACTCAGTTTTCTTTTGGGGCTCTCTTCTTTTTGAAATTTGAAAAGTGCTTCCAGGCAGAAAGTTGAGATAAATGGAGTTCACCATGTGGATTTCCCTACTCTTAAGGATCACAGCCCTGTGCTGCCTGCTTTTCAGTGCCCTGAAACAGCAGCTTCACATGTTTTGTCTATTTTTATAATTATTCTGTCATGGGCAGTTACTTGGCTATCTCTTCACTGTAATGCCATATTTTTCAATTGATTATTAATTAAGTGGACACAATTACCACCATGCATGAAGAGAAAAAGAACTTAACAAAAAATCCAATGTTTTGTATGTGTGGGGTAGTTTCAATGAACAACTCTGACATTTAAACCTTTATTTTAGATTTTATTTGACTAATTCAGGAACTGGAATGCATGGCACTATATTATAATTACATGATTGTTATTTGTATGCCCTGGAATTAACATTTCTATTCAGTTATTTATCAGATGCTTGTCACTGTAAGAAAACAGCTCATCGGATAATCCAAACTTCTATAAATGAAGAAATTAAGGCCCAATGAGGGCAAAAGATTTGTCCAGCACCACATCGATGGTAAATCTTAGAGTTGAATCTTGAAGCAGATTTCTTTCTCATCTGTTCTTCTCAGTTTACCATGCTCAAACTCTGAACCTCTGGCTCTTCCTTTCCCTACTCACTAAAGCACTCTGTATATAAAGTTAGGGAGAAACCTGGTGTCTCCTTTTGTTACCTATCTGTCATAGCCACTAACTAGGAAATAAATGGGTAAGCCCTGGTGTCTCTGTCCCAGGGAATCCCAAGGGGCTTGGACAAATTGAAAGCATAGCTCTTGGCTGGGTTTGCCAACACTGTTGCAGAACAAACCTGAATGAACTAGTCATAAGAGAAGCCAATAACTCAAGAGATAAGGGTTTGGAAAAGAGAAAGGGAGAAATTTACAGTGGGTGCCAGCAGCCAGGGGAGGTGGCAGGCCCAAGCCTTAACAACCAAACTCTCTGTTTGCAAGATGGACACCCAGAGTATTATAGGGAGAAGTCCGGGGGTACATGCAAAAGAGCAGGGAGAGAGCACATGATCACCAGTGGGGGTCTGGATGTTCAACATGTGATCATGGGTAAGGAAGGGGATGTGAAGGATGTAGTCTTTCAGGCATTCCATTGCTATTACAGCTTTTCTGGTCTGGTTGTTGGAATGTTCCGGTCATTGTAAAACATCATTAATGCTTCAATAACAAATAAGAACAGTGGGTTTTAGTTAGAGCATGAGTTAAGTGGTCTTGTTTACTTCTGGTTTTAACTGTTGGGGTCTATAGTTGAGTAAATGGGCTCACTAACACTCCCTGTTCATTTTTAATTTCTTTCAGTAAACTTCCTTTGACAAACAGATAAATTGCTATAATGGAAAGAATTTTGGCTTGGAACATAAGAGATATGGATTCTACTCTTAGTGCAATCACTGATGGTTCCATGATCTGACAAATTGGTTCTGATTGCTCTAAATTTCAGTTTCCTCACATCTAAATTAAGGAATTGGGTTGTATCATTTCTGATGTTCTTACAGTTATAACATTCAATAGAATATTAGAGCATGGCATATACCTACCTCTATGAAGAAAGTCATAAAAGTTGAAGGGAATTAGCACTGTGTTTCTTGTAAGGTTCCTGTTCCAATTTCAATGTTGAGGGATGCGGAACGAAGCAATTCTTGGACACCAGAAGGGTGACTGAGAATTCAACTCAATTCTGACACTATCTGCCAAGAGATAGCATTGGATTCTACAGATTAAAGAAAGCCTCAGTCTTACAAGACTGCCTGCCCCCCACCTCCCACTTCAGATACCAGTGAAAAGTCCTAGGCAGTTACCTGTGCTTTTGGCTGACCAACTACAGATTAGAGTTCCAACAACCTCCTCCTTGGGTTCAATTAATTTGCTAGAATGGCTCACAAAACTCAGGGAAGCACTTATCTTTACCAGTTCATTAATTGATATGGTAAAGAATATGAATCAACAGCCAGATGAAGAGATAGAGGGTGAGGTCCTGAACAAAGTAACTTCTGTCCTTGTGGAGCTTGGGGCCCAGATTTGTGGCACATGGAAGCATTCTGGTTCCCCAAATGTGGAAGATCTCCAAAAAAAGGACCAAAAACCCGTCCTTTTGGGTTTTTATGGAAGCTTCATTACATAGTTATGATTGACTAAGTCATTGGCCATTACTTGATTCAAATTCCAGACCCCCTTTCTCTCCCCTCCCCAGTGGGGGAAATGGGAGAGTAGGACTGAAAACTCCAACCCTTTAATCAAAAGGTTGGTCCTGCTGGTAATTGTCCTCATATTTGCACGAGGGGTCTAAAAGTCATGTCATTAACATAACAAAAGATATTTTACTACTCTCAATACTTAGGAAATTCCCCGTTTTGAGAACTGTGAGCCAGGAACTATGGATGAAGACCAAATACATATGAGAAATATATTTTAGTCATTTAAATGAACAAATGTATATATATATATATGTTTTTCTTATAAATCATAATTCCCAGTGTTTTACCCCTGTGAGTGAATATGTAAGTCACTGTGATTATGGAAAAATTGTTTCTTACTGGTGTTTATGTGTGTGTCTGTGTGTATTTGGGGAGAATAAGCAGCAGTGTGGAATTTTAAAGAGTAGTTAGGGATGTGTGTAAGAAAGCTGACAACATGTTATGTTTAATAAAACTGTTAGGACAGTAAATCAACATGACCAAGAGACACTGTGTTAAAATCTATACAGTTTACTAAAGTGTTTATTTACTAAAACTCTGGTTTTCTGTATCTTCCCTTTCTCTTTTCGGGAAGGAGACACATTTTAAAAACTCTAAGTTCTCATGGGCACCCGGGTGGCTCAGTTGGTTAAGCGACTGCCTTCAGCTCAGGTCATGATCCTGGAGTCCCAGGATTGAGTCCCGCCTTGGGCTCCCTGCTTAGCAGGGAGTCAGCTTCTCCCTCTGACCTTCCCCCCTCTCATGTGCTCTCTCTCTCTCTCTCTCACTCTCTCTCTCAAATAAATAAATAAAATCTTTAAAAAAAACCCTGTAAGTTCTTATGGGAGTGAACTGTGTAGTGGTATATAGGGTTTAAAAATGCACTTAAAACCCTTTAGTCATCTTACTTTTTTTTTTCTTTTTGCTTTATGCTGGGTTACCTTTGCCATAAAAATGGTAGATCATGTTGACAATACTGGTGAGTTTAGAAGTGCTATAAATGAGGTCAGAGGGAGAAGCAGAAGCAGTGTGACTGGAATTGAACACTGGAAGATAAAATATAAAAGAAATGTTCCCTTTGTATCTTGGTGTTTCATTTATGAGTTATTTCCCCCAAGTACTTCCAGTAGACGTAACTCTCTGTAACTTTCATATGCAGCCTAGCAGTTAATATAAGCTTGTCTTCTTCAGTGCACAGGGGTAGATTTATTGAGCTGATAATATTTGCTCACTCTTTTTTTCAGTGATGATTTATTTAAATTCTCCAACTAATCTAAATTTAATAAGAAAGGAACTTTGCACATTGCTTTATTGAAACTAGATTCATCATCTCTAAAAACACTGCAGCATTCAAAATTAGTGCAAAAGTGGCAATAACTGTTACTGGATTTAATTAAAAACAACAAATCATTTGGTCAGTGGTAATGGATGTTTCACACAACCCATTGGATATGTGGCTATTTGAGGAGCCAATATTTTAATCTTAAAACATCTTAGACAAGATCATTGAGCTGATGGATATTCGATAAAACAATGGCTTTCCTTTAATGTGGGGACCATAAGGGTTGGCTGGTGAGGGGAAAGATCTAGTTGGTTTATGTTCCCTTCAATTTGCAGTGTTAGAGGGAAAAAAAAAATAAAACCAGGATACATTTTCTGGATGAAGGTCAATAACAGAGGGGATTTTCTGGGGAAGCCATTTACTGCTAATTATAGAATGTGCCTACAGCTCTCTGTGGTGCTATGAAGTTTTTACTGAGCTCTTTCATTCAGGGCAAGCAATGGACTAAAAAGTGTTGAGACTTATATGTAGCTATTCATAGCATGACTATCATTCATCTCTTGCTTGGAATTTTCAGAAGCCACAGGCTCTCATGCATTCTTCTCTTCCCCTTTTCTCTCTTCTCCCAGCTGGCTTAGGGAGCAGCTTATGACCTGATTATCTTGAGAATTAGCATGAGAATGGCATGGTGAATGAGGGTACTTGCTCATCCACATAAAATGGCCATAAAAGGCACATTTTCTTTTGAAATAAACAAATGAAATCTTTAGACTATTTGAATTAACAGGTATTTCTATAAATCTGCAAAAGAAAATTATATAACGTCCACAGAAGTGTTTTAGAAATAATATATGTACATTATCTATCTCTATACATTAGGTAATATACTATACATGAAGGTAGACTAATTATTTTACTTAAATTGGATCTTACAGAGATATTTTGCTAATGAAGCTCAGGTAAACTAGCCAATGCACACACAAGACTGTTCTTGCAGCAAACTTTGGCAAGCTCTATCTAAAGTACGTCCTTGTAAGGGGTGGCTAGGTGGCTCAGTCTATTAAGTGTCTGCCTTTGGCTCAGGTCCTGATCTCAGGGTCCTGGGATTGAACCCCGCATCAGGCTCCCTGCTCAGAGGAGAGCCTGCTTCTCCCTCTCCTTCTGCTGCTCCCCCTGCTTGTGCTCTCTTTCTGTCTGTCTCTCTTGCTGTCAAATAAATAAATAAAATCTTTAAAAAAAATAAAGTATGTACTTGTGAGTAGATGTCTTAGAAGAACCAGTTTAGAGGCACATAGGTGATGCTTGTCTCTATTATCCCAGACACCCTTTGTCAGTGCCTATCTTTCACTTTACCTTCCTACCCTCAGGTGTTCTATGCACTCTGTTTTTTCCTGTTTCCTTCTTTTTGACGAAAGCTTATTTATGAATGTTTTACTATCCACTGACTTATAACCTCTCTTAGGGATATTCACTTTTAGACTAACTGTAGAATAAATGGTGCCATGTCTTTAAGACTCTGCAAGCATTTTCCTTCAACTAGAGATATGGTGGGAGGGTAGGAGGAACAGAAATCAGTTTCTCATGACCCAGAGAGTAACTTTCTCCCTCCAGTCAGTGTTGATTTCAAAGTCAGAATTCCTTTCTAAGACATAAACTGGAGTGGTTTGTACCTCAAGTGTTTGTTTTTCTTTCTACAAGGATACATATTTTTGAGTGAACATAACTTACTTATAAAGGCAAATGGCTGAAATGTGTGAATTTTGCTGGCCCAACTATTTACTGTATGAGGGTCAAAATAGGCCACTTAATATTAGGATGCAAATGTCAATGTAAATCTGAAAGAAAAATGGGGGCTTGGCTTTTGCAGGAAGCTTTTTGTTAACGCTGAGAGTTTATAACAAAAGCACAGTTCTCTTTTTACTTGGGCTGTATAATTAGAGCAAGTGAATTACAGCAGATTTCCTGAGCAGGACTAAACTTTATGATGGGGATTCAGAGGGCAGCATTTGAGATTCATGGGTTTCTAAATGTACAGACTGCATTCAGCCTCTGATATTGCTCAAACAGTATTTTTTATTTTATCTTTTGTAGCTTATGGTATGTAATTTTGTTTATACCTCCTGCCAAATGTGGTATTACAAGAGTAGAACATTACATGCTCAGTGATTGGAAAGGCCAAAGAGGATGGAACATGAACATGAACTCTTTTTTTTAATTTATTTTATTTTTTTATTGTTATATTAATCACCATACCTTACATCATTAGTTTTTGATGTAGTGTTCCATGATTCATTGTTTGTGCATAACACCCAGTGCTTGATAGCACTAGAATGAAAGAAATACAGGGTATCAGAAAAATTGCCTTAGTTGGGAAGGATGGGCCTTGGACAATGAGTCAGGGTTTGCTGGTCTCCCTTTGCCACAGGAGGAGGAATTGCTTCTTTTTCACCTGTGAGAGTTGGCAGTCTGGAAAGCTGCATGTGAAGTGGCTCTGAGTAGGGGAGCAGGGGCCAGCATGAAGCTCCCTGGGTGGGAGCCAGCAAGGCTCTGGGCTGCAGGAGCCCTCTTTGCTTTCACTGAGGGCCAGGCTCTGAGAGGTTGTTAGGCTTTGACACCCATCAGAATCCTTTAGGTGTAAAAGCTGAGGTGCTGAGAAAATGGGCTCCCCTGCCTGGTGCCCTACTTTTCCCTCCTCTCCAAAATTGGGGGAGGGTATGGCCACCTTGGAGAAAGGACGTTCCACAGGTTTCATTCAATCGGTGAGATGTGCCGCTGGCATGTGGGTGTGGGAGAAGTCCTTGGAGGTCAAAAAGGTCACCTCAGAATTCCACAGGTAGTCAAAATTCAGTGTGTGTGGTGGAGTGAGGGCTCTCACCCCCCCACCCCATGCCTGCTTCTCAGCACTGTGCCAAGCTGTGCCCTTGGCCTCTGCTCTGGTTCACCGAACCTGTAACTGGGAGTTCATGACTTCCCACAGTGATTGTAGCAATATAGAGAAAAATGCTACAGAGCGTCTTTTATTTTTAAAGATTTTATTTATTTATTTGACAGAGAGAGACACAGCGAGAGAGGGAATACAAGCAGGAGGAGTGGGAGAGGGAGAAGCAGGCTTCCTGTGGAGCAAAGAGCCCAATGTGGGGCTCGATCCCAGGATCCTGGGATCATGACCTGAGCCGAAGGCAGATGCCAATGACTAAGCCACCCAGGCACCCCCTACAGAGCATCTTAAGAACAGATTCAAATATATGTGAAAAAAAAATGAAAAGATAGAAAAACACATCAAGGACCAGGATTGAATCGATGCTATTTTAAAAAGACACTTTGTTTTCTTTTGTAAAATTTTTATTAAATTTTTTCCCTTATTTCTTTTTCCTCCTGTTCCTTCTCCTTCTTCCCTCTGTCTCCTCTCTCTTTCCCTCTCTCTCTCCTCCCATCTCCTGGAAATCAGAGTCACTGGTAATTAATTAGGAAACCTTTGAGAGAGAAGCTGAGCACATGGACCAGGATCACAGGTTTGTAAATGTCCAAATATTGAACTGAAATGTCATCTTCCTGGAAGGATGGTGACTTTGAAGACCCAACCTGCTTGATGAAGAACAGTCTTCTCTTCTCTTCCTACTCCCCTCCCTCCCTCCCCACCTTCTATTTATTCACTCAACAATCACTTCCAGAGCATCTGTTATCGTCCTAGGTAAATACAGTGTGCTGGAATACAAGTGAGGGCTTACAAACACCATTTCACCGCAAAGGAACTTAAAGCATCCATGAATTCAGTCAGCCAGTATTTTCTGACTGTCTACTATGCTAAAGTGCTTTGTGGAGATTGAAAAAAAAAGAAGAAAATGTACACAGTACCCCGAAGGAATTTTTGGTTTGGAAGGAGACCTCCTCCCTGCTTGCCTTCCATACTTGTTGTATTATTATTTTATTGTGTTTTTCCTTTGCCCCCAATTAATGTACCAGCATCTGTGCTGAGTTCAAGATGATGAAGATTCCTACAGTGACATCAAGCTCTCATATCTCTGTTTAGCTCTAGGAGAAGATGCACACAGATGCCAAGAGGTCATGGCAAAAGCTGAGACTGGAGGCAGTGTGAGTTAGGGTGGTTTCACAAGAATCTTACCAAGGGAAGTAAAATAGGATTGAGTTCATCTAAAACACATCTTTTCCCAGAGATTTGCAAATACACTGAGCAGCACATTTACTTTTAATTGCCTTTCACTGTCCTGCATCCCTGAAGTCCTACTGGACCCTAAAAATAGAAGCACTGAAATTACAAACAAGACTTTCTTCCAAACAACCCGTTTGAAAACACATAAAAATATTCCATTAGGACATATCTAGCCTGATTTCTTTTCATGAATGAGACAAAGAATTCAAAGTTATGTCTGCTAGAACAACCTTTTTTGGGTACACTGTCTCAACGGAAATGACAGCTTTGGCATCTCAGGGTGTTGCTGGCGGTTGTGCTCAGCAGACTTAATCAACTTGGGAAAGTCTCTCAACAGGAATGGTCTTGAAGGTAAAGATGTCTGCCCCAATTAGTGACTGAACATTAGGTACCATTTACTCAGATTTTTCTGCTTTCAATGCACAAAAATAAGTCAGTTGATTACTTTCCCTATGTAAGAGTATACTGCAATGAATCAGTCCTGTTTTGGTTTTTAAATGGCTCTAACAGAAAGATCCAAAGAAATTAAGCTTTTATCACTGAAAGCATTAGTTTGTGAAATGCAAAAATATGAATCCCTGTTTCAAAGAAATAAGGAAGTACTTGATAAGTACACCAAGGAAACTAGAAATCTGTCCAATTATTTTTTGACCTCCAAAGCAGTAACTAATGGGCCAACTTATTCAAGCTCAAAGGAAGAGAAAGTAAAGATAAATGTTCTGAGAAAAACAAAACAAAACAAAAACTTCTTTTCTGATTTTTATTCCAATTGTTACAAATCAGCTTTGTCAAGATTTGAGAATTTTGGGGAAATATTAGATGCCAGTTCTGCCATCTAATTTAATCTATTTAAGTTTCCAAATTTAATTTCAATTTATATTGGGGAGTTACTCTTAGATCTCTGACACAAAGTTAGAATTGTCTATGATTTTATTGGTATATAGATTTGAGACTTTTTTAAACTCAAAATTAAAATAAAATGCTAAGGTAGGTATGGGGATGAGGGGAAAAATAGTTCCTTATTTAGGATTGCTCAAGTTGAAATTTATTCAATTTCAAATGGCCCATAGGTCTTATGAAAAACATGTGATATTCAAGACGCTATTATTTCATACCAAAACCAAAAATTCTGCACCAAAATGTACTGCCCCAATGATGCTGTATAACAAATAACCACAGAAATCTTAGTAGTGAGTAATAATGTGTAACTCTACCTGCTGTGCCTGAGATTAGCTTTGTATGTTGGTGAGGTGGTTTTGCTGTCTTGGTTGGGCTAGCCAATTGGGGAGTCAGCTGATGATTGGTAAATCTAGGCTGGCTTTGGCTGGTCAACTGAAGTTACTGGGCTCATTCCACATGACTCTCATCCTCCATTGGACTAGACTGGGTGTTTTTTTCATGGTAGTGCTACGGGCAAAAGAAAGTGAGTGGAAACATGCAAGGAGTCTTGAGGCCTAGGATCAAAATCAGGACATCACCACTTTCATTCTATTGACTAAAGACTTCTCAAGGCTAGCACAGAGTCAAGGGAAAGGGAATAGCTCTTGCTTCCTTAGTAAGAGGAGCTGCCAAGGCATATGACAGAGTGTGAATGAAAAGAGAAGTGAAGAACCATCATTAATGCAATTGATTGACACAGCCTCTTATTAAAGGGTTAGGGTCAGGGCTGTGATCTGAGGGTGGGCCATTGTGAGGCACTGGAGGGGGCAAGATGACAACGGAGGGAAGGGAGGTCATTTGTCAGGGCCCCAAGCTCAATGAGGGCCTCAAAAATGACATGACACTTATTTGGTATTAGAACGGTCTCCTCGTTGATTCAGATCAATTTTAATATTGGGTAAAGGATAAACTCCTCAAGGATAAACTTTTACTCAATAGTTCTTGCATTTCTAGAGGAAAAAAGTCCACAATGGCAGTTGTTTGCTGCTTTATTTTGTTTTCACATGTTTTCATTTTGGTATTATGGTTAATGGTTTCAATACCTGAAAGTGGCCTCTAAATGTGCCTGATTAAGGCAGACCTATAGAAAAACCAATGGATCCCACTTGAAATAGCCTGTGCTAAGGGAAATACTTGTACAATGACAAGCAGGATCATTGCTTGGCACAGATCACTGCATTGGCAAGAATGGAACATGGGTTCAAGCATATTGGGAGCCAGGATAACTTGAATATTAAATTCTCTTCTACAGTCAGAATGCCTGCTTTGAATTCTGGCTCTAATAGCTACTAGCTAGATGACCTTGGCTAAGTTACTGAACCTCTTTGCCTTAGTTTCTTTATCTTGCAAATAAAAATAGCTTCTACCTTATAAGGTTGGTTGGAAATTAGTGCAATAATAATAGTAAAGCATTCAACTCAGGCTTGGTACATAACAAGCAAGGCTTCCGTTACTGAAAGAGGGGAGCCCCGTGGGCTCTCTGAGCAGCGGGTTAACTGACAGAAGCACAGTACATGGTGTAGAGGGGTGGAAGGCACGTTCTGATGAGAACAAGAAGCAGTGAAGATAAACTCTGACAACCATTAGTGCCACCCAGTGTTACCCCTGTTTGTACATGACCACTGCTTCATGGCAAAATTGTGTCCTCTTCTTTTTCTAGTAATTATTTTAAATTGAAAACCAGACCTTCCCATAAATAAGAGTTCAAGCAATCACAGAAACTATATTAAATAAAGAACAAGTAACCAGTTTACAAGTATTCCTTAGATAGTAATTAGTTGCAACACTTTGCCATAATGTAAAATGTATTACTTTTCAAGAGCACCCAAATTAATTGTATTCCAAATTAGTTTCTATCTTAGGTTGTCAATTCACTTTTCTTCCTACAAATCTTTTGTAGCTAAAGATGTTTTAATGCTATTAGGAAATACCGGGATCACCATTCCATTATTCTTACATTAATAATCATAATTTTTAATTACTTAGACTCTCTCCTTGAGGAGGAAACTGATTGTTCTCAAATTATAAATGTCTACAATAATCATCTCCCCCATGTACAAGTCAGTTACAGAGAACCATTTCCCACTAAATTTTAGAATCCAAATTTGTCCCAAGGGCAATAGCAGAGATGAACTGTGATGAGAGCCAAAGAATTTTTAGAAAAGTGGGTGTAAAGGTTAAACAAGATAAGATGGATTTTTGTTTTTGAAATTTGGTAATGCTAGGTAAGGCAAGTGGGAAATGATTCCTTCTCTCTTTTGCCACCATCAGGCACATTTGGGTGTGTGGAGAAACATTTTAACTGTATTAACCATGTTTATAGCTTCTCTAAACATGATGCTTTAACATCTGCCCTCCCCGAAGATGCCAAATGTGCCTTGCTCTGGATACTCTGATGACATGCTTGAGTCTGCTTGCCTTGGCCTTTGCCTTCCTCATCCCCCTCACTCTTATCTTTGGGAGGATTCTTCCTCCTAAGGGTTCACTTTTCAAAAGCAAACCAACTGATTGGGAGTCCACACCCTCACCACCTCCTTCTTGGGCTCTCACACTCCAAGCCACTATCCCTCTGCCCTAATTACCCCAGGACTAGGTACCAGACAACTAGGGACAGCCTCTATGCCCCAAAGCTCACTGAAATTATTCAAACTAGCCAATTTGGCCTTGCCTATGTTTTCCCCTGATTCCTCTGCCTCCTGACCAAACCTGCTTTTTCTTTGTATGACTCTCCATAGCAAGGTGTGTTTCTTGGGACCTTGAGTTTAATAACTATCTTTTTAATGGCAGTTGTCTTCTGATCTGCTGGACTTACCATACATAAATAATAAGAAAACTAAGTTAAAACAAAACAAAACAAAAGAGCTAAGCCTGGCAAAGTCAGCTCTTGGTGTTTGTTTGTGCTCTGGAAACTCAGGGAGAAGTCATGCATGACCTGCTTTGTGGATTATCTACAGGCCACATTATAAATTCTGGAAATTGCCCTAAAACATCAGAAGGCGGAACAAGTGACAAAATCTCTGTGTGCCCTGGGTAGGTGGTGGTAGGGGCCTAAGACTTCACATCTACCAAGACATTTATTTGATTATATGTTTTCCTGCCATCCAGGCTTATATTTTATAGATTAGTTATGTTTAAATTATTTATGGACATCTGGTGTCACTTCTAGTATATAAAGAGCTTGGAAGTCATCACTCTCATCCCCACAGAAAGAAAAAAGCTAAAGAAACTGAAATCAATGACTTTTATTAGACCCATTAGTGGGTTGAGATCACAGGGCAAACTACCATCCCCTAAACTGGAAAGATGGACAGATAATAGAGGATCGCAGCTGAGCTCAGCTAACCCGGAGCAGAAGCCACTAGAGCCAATAACTTGTAGAAATAAACAAATTGCTGAAGGATGAGTGTAGACCAGGTTTAGAATTAAAAACTCCTGGGGGAAGTCGTCTCTGGGGACCCCCACAGTTTCATCAATTTTGCCTACAGGAGACTCAGCAGATTCTCACAGTGCAAATCAAAGAAAAATGCCCTCATACTTAAGGCAAAGACAGGGGAAAAGTAGCCATTTGAAATAAGCCCAGAGCATTCTCCATAGCAATGGACTGCTCTCAAGGGAAACTACTGTGCCAGAGCCTTATCTGATCTGGGGGAAGGAGAATAAGGTAAGAAGCTTATGGCTTTCCTGTCTCACCTTAGGGAAGGAAAAAAAAAAGATGGCTAAGAAATGTTTCTGGAGGTCAGAGCCCAGAGACTCAGGACCACTAAAAACATGAAATTCAATAATGTATTGCAGAATGCCTCCCCTAACCAACACCTTACGACCATATCAGCAGGGCTCCAGGATAAAAACAGTGAATTACAACTGAGGGACCTGCAAGAAAAAACTAAGGAAGCTTTCTTGGGGAATCCAAAGACAAGATGGGAAACAAACACACACAAGGAAACTAAGGGAAACTAAAACTTTTTTTTTTAAGATTTTATTTATTTATCAGAGGGAGAGAGACAGAGGCAGGCAGAGGGAGAAGCAGGCTCCCCGCTGAGCAAGGAGCCCGATGTGGGACTTGATCCCAGGACCCTGGGATCATGACCTGAGCTGAAGGCAGGCAGACGCTTAACCAACTGAGTCACCCAGGCGTCCTGGGAAACTAAAACTTCTGGCATCTCCAGCTACAACAAACCTTAACCAACCCAATTCCTAACCAGATTAACATAAAACTTTACAATGAAACCTGATTACCTCAGATCCTATTACCAGATACATCAATCCAGCTTTCAACAACAGCAACAAAACAGCTATAAGGTATGCCAACAGTCAAGAGTAAACACAATCTGAAGACACAAAGCATTCATGAAAACCAGATCATATATGACAGCAATTTGGGGATTATCAGATAGTGAATTTAAAATACATATGATTAATATATTAAGGGCATGAATTGGAAAAATAGACAATGTGTAAGAACAGATAGGTGAAAGAAGCAGAGAAATGGAAACTCAAAGATTCATAAAGGAAATACTTGAAATAACAAATACTGTGAAGAAATGAATAGTGCTTTTGATGTGCTCATCAATAGATTGCACAGAGCTGAGGAAAAATATTAGTGATCTTGAAGATGTGTTGATAGAAACTTCCTAAATTGAAATAAAAAGACAAAAATGTAGAAAAATATGAAAGAATACTCAAGAACTGTGGGACGATTATAAAAAATGTACATGTACTGGGAATACCAGAAGGAAAAGGAAGAAAGAAAGAAAAAAAGGAAGAAGAAAGAAAGAAAGAAAGAAAGAAAGAAAGAAAGAAAGAAAGAAAGAAAGAAAGAAAAGAGTGGAGTGAAATATGAAATATTTGGTATTGAAAGAAAACCCCCACCAATTAGAATTCTATATACAGCAAAATTATCCTTCAGAAAAAGAAGGAGAAATAAAAACTTTCCCAGACAAAAAATGAGGGAATTTCTTGCCAGTAGACCTGCCTTTCAATGAATGTTAAAAGAAGCCCTTCAAAGAGAAGGAACAGGAAATGATATAGGTTATAAACTTGGGTCTACTTAAAGAAAGAAGAGCATCAAAGAATAAATGGAGGTAAAATAGAATATTTTATTTTTATTACTCAATTGACCTAATAGATATCTGCTTGTTCAAAATAATAATAGCAATATATTGGATGATTATAGGTTATGGATAAGTGAAATGAATGTCAGTGATGTTAAAGAAATGGGAGGAAAGAATTAGAAACACTCTCTTATAAGGTATCTGCACTACCTTGGAAACAGAATAGTGTTGCTTGAAAGTGAAATTAGGTATGTTGTAAATATATATCTGCAAATTCAAAGGCAACCACTAAAATTTTTAAAAAGATATATATTTTAAGAGAGGAGATAAAACAAAATCATATAAAATGCTCAATTAAAACCAGAGAAGTCAGAAAAAGAAAGAACTTCAAAAATTAAGTGAATAAAAAAGAAAAAGCTTAAAAAATTCAATGAATGCAAAACAGTTATAAACAGGATAGATATCAGTCTGAACATATAAATAGTTACTTTAAATGCATATGAACTAGGGGGTGCCTGGGTGGCTCAGTTGGTTAAGCTTCGGATTCTTGATTGTAGGTCAGGTCTTGATCTCAGAGTCATGAGTTCAAGCCCCTCACTGGGCTCCACTTTGGCATGGAGCCTACTTAAAAACAAAACAAAAAATAAATGTATGTGAACTAATGTACTAATTAAAACACAGATATTGTAAGAGTGAATAAAAAAGAAAAAGGCCCAACCTAACTTGTCTACAGGAAATCAACTTTAAATATAATGCATAGATAGGTTAAAAGTAAAAGGATGGAGAAAGACATGATGATAACGTCAAGCAAAAGAAAGCTGGGTAGCTTTTTTTTTTTAAATTTATTTATTTTTTATTCTTATGTTAATCCCCATACATTACATCATTAGTTTTAGATGAAGTGTTCCATGATTCATTGTTTGTGCATAACACCCAGTGCTCCATGCAGAATGTGCCCTCCTCAATACCCACCACAAGGCTAACCCATCCTCCCACCCCACACCCCTCCAGAACCCTGTTTTTCAGAGTCCATCGTCTCTCATGGTTCCTCTACCCCTCCAATTTCCCCCGCTTCATTCTTCCCCTCCCACTACCTTCTTCTTCTTCTTTTTTATTTTTCTTAACATATATTGCATTATTTGTTTCAGAGGTACAGATCTGAGATTCAACAGTCTTGCACAATTCACAGCGCTTACCAGAGCACATACCCTCCCCAGTGTCTATCACCCAGTCACCCCCTCCCTCCCACCCCACCCCCCAATCCAACAACACTCGGTTTGTTTCCTGCAATTAAGAATTCCTCATATCAGTGAGATCATATGATACATGTCTTTCTCTGTTTGACTTATTTCACTCAACATAATACCCTCCAGTTCCATCCACGTCATTGCAAATGGCAAGATCTAATTCCTTTTGATGGCTGCATAATATTCCATTGTGTATATATACCACTTCTTCTTTATCCATTCATCTGTCGATGGACATCTTGGCTCTTTCCACAGTTTGGCTATTGTGGACATTGCTGCTATAAACATCGGGGTGCACGTACCCCTTCGGATCCCTACTTTTGTATCTTTGGGGTAAATACCCAGTAGTGCAATTGCTGGATCATATGGTAGCTCTATTTTCAACTTTTTGAGGAACCTCCATACCGTTTTCCAGAGTGGCTGCACCAGCTTGCATACCCACCAACAGTGTAGGAGGGTTCCCCTTTCTCCGCATCCCCGCCAACATCTGTCGTTTCCTGACTTGTTAATTTTAGCCATTCTGACTGGTGTGAGGTGGTATCTCATTGAGGTTTTGATTTGGATTTCCCTGATGCCGAGCGATATTGAGCACTTTTTCATGTGTCTGTTGGCCATTTGGATGTCTTCTTTGGAAAAATGTCTGTTCATGTCTTCTGCCCATTTCTTGATTGGATTCTTTGTTCTTTGGGTGTTGAGTTTGATAAGTTCTTTATAGATTTTGGATACTAGCCCTTTATCTGATATGTCATTTGCAAATATCTTCTCCCATTCTGTTGGTTGTCTTTTGGTTTTGTTGACTGTTTCTTTTGCTGTGCAAAAGCTTTTTATGTTGATGAAGTCCCAATAGTTCATTTTTGCCCTTGCTTCCCTTGCCTTTGGAGATGTTTCTAGGAAGAAGTTGCTGTGCCTGAGGTCCAAGAGGTTGCTGCCTGTCTTCTCCTTTAGGATTTGGATGGACTCCTGTCTCACATTAAGGTCATTCAACCATTTGGAGTCTATTTTTGTGTGTGGTGTAAGGAAATGGTCCAGTTTCATTCTTCTGCATGTGGCTATCCAATTTTCCCAACACCATTTGTTGAAGAGACTGTCTTTGTTCCATTGGACATTCTTTCCTGCTTTGCCAAAGATTAGTTGACCATAGAGTTGAGGGTCCATTTCTGGGCTCTCTATTCTGTTCCATTGATCTATGTGTCTGTTTTTGTGCCAGTACCATGCTGTCTTGATGATCACAGCTTTGTAATAGAGGTTGAAGTCCGGAATGGTGATGCTGCCAGCTTTGCTTTTCTTTTTCGACATTCCTCTGGCTATGTGGGGTCTTTTCTGGTTCCATACAAATTTTAGGATGATTTGTTCCATTTCTTTGAAAAAAGTGGATGGTATTTTGATGGGGATTGCATTGAATGTGTAGATTGCTCTAGGTAGCATTGACATCTTCACAATATTTGTTCTTACAATCCATGAGCATGGAATGTTATTCCATTTCTTTGTGTCTTCCTCAATTTCTTTCATGAGTATTTATAGTTTTCTGAGTAAAGATCCTTTGTCTCTTTGGTTAGACTAATTCCTAGGTATCTTATGGTTTTGGGTGCAATTGTACATGGGATCGACTCCTTAATTTCTCTTTCTTCTGTCTTGTTGTTGGTGTATAGGAATGCCACTGACTTCTGTGCATTCATTTTATATCCTGCCACTTGACTGAATTCCTGTATGAGTTCTAGCAGTTTTGGGGTGGAGTCTTTTGGGTTTTCCACATAAAGTATCATATCATCTGCAAAGAGTGAGAGTTTGACTTCTTTGCCAATTTGGATGCTTTGATTTCTTTTTGTTGTCTGATTGCTGTGGCTAAGACTTCCAATACTATGTTGAATAGCAGTGGTGATAGTGGACATCCCTGCCACGTTCCTGACCTTAGGGGGAAAGCTCTCAGTTTTTCCCCATTGAGAATGATATTCGCTGTAGGTTTTTCATAGATGGCTTTTATGATATTGTGGTATGTACCCTCTATCCCTAGACTCTGAAGAGTTTTGATCAAGAAAGGATGCTGTACTTTGTCAAAAGCTTTTTCTGCATCTATTGAGAGGATCATATGATTCTTGTTCTTTCTTTTGTTAATGTATTGTATCACATTGATTGATTTGTGGATGTTGAACCAACCTTGCAGCCCAGGGATAAATCCCACTTGGTCATGGTGAATAATCCTTTTAATGTACTGTTGGATCCTATTGGCTAGTATTTTGGTGAGAATTTTTGCATCCATGTTCATCAGGGATATTGTTCTGTAATTGCCTTTTTGATGGGGTCTTGGTCTGGTTTTGCGATCAAGGTAATGCTGGCCTCATAAAATGAGTGTGGAAGTTTTCCTTCCATTTCTATTTTTTACAACAGTTTCAGAAGAATAGGTATTAATTCTTCTTGAAATGTTTGGTAGAATTCCCCTGGGAAGGCATCAGGCCCTGGGCTTTTGTATTTTGGGAGATATTTGATGACTGCTTCAATTTCCTTAGTGGTTATAGGTCTGTTCAGGTTTTCTATTTCATCCTGGTTCAGTTTGGGTAGTTGATACATCTCTAGGAATGCCTCCATTTCTTCCAGGTTATCTAATTTGCTGGCATAGAGTTGCTCATAATATGTTCTTATAATTGTTTGTATTTCTTTGGTGTTGGTTGTGATCTCTCCTCTTTCATTCATGATTTTGTTGATTTGGGTCATTTCTCTTTTCTTCTTGATAAGTCTGGCCAGGGGTTTATTAATCTTGTTAATTCTTTCAAAGAACCAGCTCCTAGTTTCGTTGATCTGTTCTACTGTTCTTTTAGTTTCTATTTCATTGATTTCTGCTCTGATCTTTATTATTTCTCTTCTCCTGCTGGGTTTAGGCTTTATTTGCTGTTCTTTCTCCAGCTCCTTTAGGTGTAGGGTTAGGTTGTGTACTTGAGACCTTTCTTGTTTCTTGAGGAAGGCTTGTATTGCTATATACTTTCCTCTTAGGACTGCCTTTGCTGCATCCCAAAGATTTTGAACAGTTGCGTTTTCATTTTCATTTGTTTCCATGTATTTTTTTAATTCTTCTTTAATTTCCTGGTTGACCCATTCATTCTTCAGTAGGATGCTCTTTAGCCTCCATGTATTTGAGTTCTTTCCGACTTTCCTCTTGTGATTGAGTTCTAGTTTCAAAGCATTGTGGTCTGAAAATAGGCAGGGAATGATCCCAATCTTTTGGTACCGGTTGAGACCTGATTTATGACCTAGGATGTGATCGATTCTGGAGAATGTTCCATGGGCACTAGAGAAGAATGTGTATTCCGTTGCTTTGGGGTGGAATGTTCTGAATAGGTCTGTGAAGTCCATTCGGTCCAGTGTGTCATTTAAAGTCTTTATGTCCTTGTTGATCTTTTGCTTAGACGATCTGTCCATTTCAGTGAGGGGGGTGTTAAAGTCCCCCACTATTATTGTATTGTTGTCGATGTGTTTCTTTGCTTTTGTTATTAATTGCCTTATATAATTGGCTGCTCCCATGTTAGGGGCATGGATATTTACAATTTTTAGATCTTCTTGTTGGATAGATCCTTTAAGTAGGGTATAATATCCTTCCTCATCTCTTATTATAGTCTTTGGTTTAAAATCTAATTTGTCTGATATAAGGATTGCCACCCCAGCTTTCTTTTGGTGTCCATTAGCATGGTAAATGGTTTTCCACCCCCTCACTTTCAATCTGGGGGTGTCTTTGGGTCTAAAATGAGTCTCTTGCAGACAGCATATCAGTGGGTCTTGTTTTTTAATCCAGTCTGATAGCCTGTGTCTTTTGATTGGGGCATTTAGCCCATTTACATTCAGGGTATCTATTCAAAGATAGGAATTTAGTGCCATTGTATTGCCTGTAAGGTGACTGTTACTCTATATTGTCTGTGTTCCTTTCTGGTCCATGTTGCTTTTAGGCTCTCTCTTTGTTTAGAGGACCCCTTTCAAGGTTTCCTGTAGGGCTGGTTTTGTGTTTGAAAATTCCTTTAGTTTTAGTTTGTCCTGGAAGCTTTTTATCTCTCCTTCAATTTTCAATGACAGCCTAGCTGGATAGAGTATTCTTGGCTGCATATTTTTCTCATTTAGTGCTCTGAAGATATCCTGCCAATCCTTTCTGGCCTGCCAGGTCTCTGTGGATAGGTCTGTTGCCAATCTAATGTTTCTACCATTGTAGGTTACATATCTCTTCTCCCGAGCTGCTTTCAGGATTTTCTCTTTGTCTATGAGACTCGTAAGTTTTACTATTAGATGTCGGGGTGTTGACCTATTTTTATTGATTTTGAGAGGGGTTCTCTGTGTTTCCTGGATTTTCATGCCTGTTTCCTTCCCCAAATTAGAGAAGTTCTCTGCTATAATTTGCTCCATTATACCTTCTGCCCCTCTCTCTCTTTCTTCTTCTTCTGGGATCCCAATTATTCTAATGTTGTTTCATCTTATGGTATCGCTTATCTGTTGAATTCTGCCGTCGTGATCCAGTAGTTTTTTATCTCTCTTTTTCTCAGCTTCTTTATTTTCCATCATTTCATCTTCTATATTACTGATTCTCTCTTCTGCCTCATTTATTCTAGCACTTAACGCCCCCATTTTTGATTGCACCTCATTAATAGACTTTTTGATTTCTACTTGGTTGGATTTTAGTTCTTTTCCTTCTCCAGAAAGGGTTTCTCTAATAACTTCCATATTTTTTTCAAGCCCAGGTAGTATCGTTAAAGTGATCATTCTGAACTCTAGATCTGACATCATACTAATGTCCGTATTGAGTAGGTCCCTGGCAGTCGGTACTACCTCTTGTTCTTTTTGTTGAGGTGACTTTTTCCGTCTTGTCATTTTGTGCAGAGGAGGATAGATTAATGAGAGAACAAAATGCTAGCAGAGTAACCACGTCCTCAGAAAATATACTCTAAACAAATCAGAAAAGACCTGAAGCAGTGGGAAAAGAAAGGGAAAGAGAGAAAAAAGAAAAAGGAAAAGATAAAGATAAAAACAAAAACAAACAAAACAAAACAGCAACAACAACAAAAGAAAACGGAATGAGATCAAATATGATCAGGCTGGTATATAGATCAGTGCCACACACTAGACTTGGGGTGTATTTTTGTCTTTTAGGAGAAAGTGCCTCCCAAAATTTTAAAGAGAGAAAAACTTATATATGTATAAAAATAAGGGTTGATATGATGAAGGGATGGAATATGACTGTAAGAATGGAAATTTTAAAAAATTTTATAAAAGGAATTGATAAGAAGTTGTTTGAAAAAAGAAAGAAGAGGATTTTAAAAAAGAAAACAGAAAAAAAAAAGGGAGAGGATGTGATCAGGCAGGGGAATAGAAAACACCATATACTAGAGATTTCGGGTATATTTTAATCTATTAGAAGAAACTATCTCAAAATTTTAAAGAGAGAACAACTTATATATATAAGCCAAAAATACGGGTAACTACTATGAAGGGATAGAATATGACTCTAAAAATGAAAAATAAAAATGTTTTTTTTTTTTAAAAAGGGATTGATAAGATGTTGGTTGAAAAAAGGAAAAAGAAAATTCAAAAAGAAAAAAAAAAGACAAAAAGACAGTTAAAAAAATTAACTTTGAAAGACTAAAGAATCATGGTAAAAAAGCCATGAATTCTATGTGCAGTATTCCCCTAGCTCTGGAGTTCTGCCATTCTCATTGATCGGTAAACTTGGTCTTGGCTGGGTCTTCTCGCTGATCTTCTGGGGAGGGGCCTGTTGCCGTGATTTCCAAATGTCTCTGCCGGAGGCGGAAGTGCCCCGCCCTTGCCTGGTCCGGGCTAAGTAATCTGCTCGGGTTTGCTCTCGGGGCTTTTGTTCCCTGCGAGCTTTCCATACAGCTTTGAAGGCGGAGAGTGAAAATGGCAGCCTCCCAGTCTCCGCCCCAGAGGAGCCGAGAACTCGGGGCCCGCTCCTCAGTGAGCCCCCAAAGAAAAGCCGTCAGTCACTCCCGTCTCCCGGTCTCCGGCTGCACTCCGTGCTCACCCGGTCTGTGACTGCGCATTTCTATCTCTGGCACCCGACCCCGGGTGGAGTCTCCAAACCCAGCAGATCCCTGCGGTGCACTCCTGCACGGCTCCTCCCAGGGGAGGAAGGTGAGTCTCCCTGGATCTGTCACTTGTTAGGTCCCTGCTGGAGGAGCAGTGGCCTGACTGTCTGCGGGTCACGGTTTATGGCAACCCCGAGCTGATAGCCCACGCCTGGGCTCCGTCTCTGCAGCCGGCTTCCCTGCTCCATTACCTGGGAGCTCTGCCACACTCAGGCACCCCTGGTCTTTCTGTGACCCCAAGGGTCCTGAGACCACACTGTCCCGGAGGGTTCCACCCCCCGCTTAGCCACCAGAGTGACGTCCCTCAGCGGAGCAGACTTTTAAAAGTTCCGATTTTGTGCTCCGCGGCTCTATCACTTGCCAGAAGCGGCCGACGGAGGCCCGTCCCCTACCGTCTATCCTCCCGAATATCGCCTTGGATTCCCTTCTCCGCACGTCCTACCTTCCAGAAAGTGGTCGCTTTTCTGATGAGAGAGTTGCTGCTCTTCTTTTCTTCGATCTCCTGTTGAGTTTGTAGGTGTTCAGAATGGTTTGATCCCTATCCAGCTGAATTCCTGAGAGGAGACGAAATCCAGGTCTCCTACTCCTCCGCCATCTTGCTCCACCCCCCGAAAGTTGGGTAGCTTTATTAAGTTCAGACAAAGCAGACTTTAGAAAAAGACAGAATGGCAAAGATAGAGAGACATTGCATAATGGTAAAGGGATCAATTCTCCAGAAAGACATAACAATCCTTAACATGTACCCACATCAAACAGAGCATCAAAGTACTTGAAACAAAAACTAATAGAACTGCAAGAAAAATAGACAAATCCATTGTTATAGTTGGAGACGTCAATGTCCCTCTATTAGTAATTGACCGAACCAGTGGGTAGAAAATCAGCAAGCATATATTGAAATGAATAGCATCATCATTTAACCAGGTTTAATTGATATTTATATAATATTTTATCAAACAACAGAAGAATACATGTTCTCCTTAGATTCACATAGAATATTCACCAAGATAGACCACATTCTGGGTCATAAAACACACCCTATCAGATTTCAAAGAATAAAAATCATACAAAGTGTGCTTTGAACTCACAATAAAATTAAACTAAAAGTGAATGACAAAAGTGAATAGCTGGAAAATTCCAAAATATCTGGAGATTAAACAACACATACTTAAATAAGACATGAGTCAAAGAAGCCTGGAGAGAATTTCCACCTTAAAGAACTAAGAAATCTGAGCAATATATACCTAAATCAAGTAGAAGAATAGAAATCATAAAAACAGGAAAACAAAAAGTAAGGAAAAGTCAACAAAAGTCAACAAAAGTAAAAGCTGGTTCTTTAAAAAGATTAATAACATTGCTAAATCTCTAGCACAATAACTAAGAAAAATTAGAAAAGACACAAATTACTCATATCAGAAAAGGAGAGATGATCAATACTGATTCTATGGACATTGACACAAGTGAATTTAGTCAACTAATTTTTGACAAAGGAGAAGAGAAGGACCTTGGCTTTGGACATTTGTTTTTAGATACAACACAAAAAGCACAATCTGTGAATGAAAAAATAGAAAAATCTAATTATATTAAAAATAAAATCTGCTCTGTGAAAGGCTCTGTTAAATAATAAGATAAGCCACAGACTTGGAGAAAGTATTTCCAAAATACATATCTGATAAAGATCTTATATCTGAAATACACAGGAGCACTTAAAACTCAACATTTAGAATATCATATTAAAAACAGGCAAAAGATCTGAACATATACCTCACCAAAGAAGCTGAATTATGAATGAGTTGAATTATGTTCCCTAAAATTTGTATATTGAAGCTCTAACCACCAGTACCTCAGAATGTAACCTGATTTGGAGATAAGGTTTTTAAAGAGGTAATAAAGTTTTTAGGGTGGGCCCTAAAAAAGTTGACTGGTTTCCTAATAAGAAAAGGAGATTTGGACATAATATACACATACAAAGAGAAAAGACCATGAAGATAGAGTGAAAAGGTGACCTGTAAGCCAAGGAAAGCGGCCTCAGGAGAAATTAAACTTGCCAACACCTTCAAACTTGTAGCCTCTAGAACTGTGAGAAAATAAATTTCTGTTGTTAAAGTCAACCAGACTGTGGTATTTTGTTATAGCAGCCCTGGCAAAGTAATATAATATACAGATGGCAAGTAAGCATATGAAAAAACGCTCAATGTTGTATCTCATTAGGGAATTGCTAATTAAAACATTAAAAGATAAGTTAAAATTAATGGATACCACTACAGAACCATTAGAATGGTAAAATCTAAAACATTGATAATATCTAATGTTGGCAAGGATGCAGAAAAACAGGAACTGTCATTGCTAGTGGGAATGTAAAGCGATACAACCACTCATGAGGACAGTTTCTCTCAAATCAAAACAATCTTATATGATACAGTAGTCATGCTCCTAAGCAGCTACTCAATTAAGTTGAAATTTTATGTCCACATAAAAAAGTGCGTACAAATGTTTGTAGCAGTTTTACTCATAATTGCCCCAAACTGGAAGCAACTGAAATATTTATTTTTTAAAGATTTTATTTATTTATTTGACAGAGAGATAGCGAGAGCAGGAACACAAGCAGGGGGAGTGGGAGAGCGAGAAGCAGGCTTCCTGCCGAACAGGGAGCCCAACGTGGGACTCGATCCCAGGACCCTGGGATCATGACCTGAGCCAAAGGCAGACGCTTAACGACTGAGCCACCCAGGCGCCCTGAAATATTTATTTTTTAAATTACTTTTTGTTTTATTTATTTTTCCAGCTTTACTGAGATATAATTGACATACATTTTGTAAGTTCAGGGTGTAGAATGTGTTGATTTGATACATTTATATATTGCAAAATGATTACCACGATACAATTAGTTAACACTTCACCATGTCACATAGTTACCATTTTTGTGGTGAGAACATTTAAGATCTACTCTCAACAAATTTCAAGCATATAATACAGTATTATTATATTATTATATTATATAGTATTATTAACTATAGTCACTATTAGACTATACATTAGATCTTCAGAACTAATTCATTTTATAACTGGAAGTTTGTACTTTTTGACTAACACCTTCCCATTCCCCCACCCCTTTTCCCAGACACACACACACATACACACACGAGTTCCTGGTAACAACCACTCTATACTCTGTTTCTATGAGTTTGGCTTTTTTAGATTCCACATATAAGTGACATTATGCAGCATTTGTCTTTCTCTGTATGACTTATTTCACTTAGCGTAATGCCTTCAAGCTTCATCCATGTTACCATGAATGGCAGGATTTCTTTATTTCTCTTTTCTGAATAATGTCCTATTGTATAGAAAGATCTTTTAATAGATGAATGGATGAACAAACTGCAGTATATCCATACAATGAAATATTATTCAGCTCTAAGAAGAAACAAGCTATCAAGCCACAAAAAGACATGGAGGAATCTTAAATGCATATTGCTAAATGAAGGAAGCCAACTAGATGATTCCAACTACATGACTGACGTTCAAGAAATAGGTAGAAATAAAGATTAGTGATTGCAGATTGGGGGAGGAGTGGGGGCGAATTAGAAATGATTTTTGGTGCAGCAAAACTATTCTGCATGATGTTGTAATGTTGGCTACTTGACATGCATTTGTCAAGACCTATAAAACTTTATAGCACAAAGAGTGAATCTTCGTGTAAACTATAGACTTTAGTTAATAATAATACATTTTGGGTTCATTAACTGTAAAAAATATACCACATTAATGCAAGATGTTAAGACAAGGGGAAACTTTGTTCAAGACAGAGAGCATTCTATATAATTTGTTCGATTTCTCTATAGCTAAAACTGCTCCAAAAATTAAAGTGTATATATAAATATGGGTGTATATATATATGTTTATATATATATATATATATATATATATATATATATATATATATATATATATATATATATATAAACATTAGGGTTGGTGGTATACATTCTATGGGTTTCAACAAACATATAATGACATGTAGCCACCATTGTAGTATACAGAAAAATTCCACTGCCTTAGAAACCCACTTAGCTTAAAGCTCCACCTATTCATTCTTCCCTCCCCCAAAACCCCTGGAAAGCAATGATCTTTTTATTGTCTCCAGATATGTCTTCTTTTTCAGAAGTTCATGTCATTGAAATCATAAACTTTGTAGCTTTTTCAGATTGGCTTATCTCACTTAGTAATATGCACTTAAGCTTCTATCATGTCTTTTAGTGGTTTCATAGCTAATTTCTTTTTAGCCCTGAATAATATTTTACTGTTTAGATGTACCAGTTTATTTGCCTCTGCACCTCCAAAAGGACATATTGCTTCAAAGTTTTGGCAAATATGAATAAAGTTGTTCTAAACATTCATGTGCTGGTTTTTGTGTGAACATAAGGTTCCAACTTATTTGGGTGAATACCAAGGAGTATGGTTGTTGGATCATATGGAAAGAGTATGCTTGGTTTTATAAGAAGCTGCCAAACTGTCTTCCAAAGTAGTTATACCATTCTGCATTCTCACCAGTGATGAATGAGAGTTCCTGTGCTCCACATCTTTGCCAGCATTTGGTGTTGTCAGTGTTTTGGATTTTATCCATTTTAATGGGGGTGTAGTTGTATCTTGTTTTAATTTGAAATTCCATACTGACATATGATGTTGAGCATTTTTTCATATGCTTATTTGCCATATGTATATCTTCTTTGGTGTCTGTTCAGATCTTTTGCCCAGTTTTTAATCAGGTTGTTCATTTTCCTATTATTGAGTTTTAAATCTTCTTAGCACATTTGGAATAACGGTCCTTTATCAGATATGTGTTTTGCAAATATTTTCTCACAGTCTAGGGCTAGTCTTTCCATTCTCTTGTCAGTGTCTTTCATAGAGCAGAAGTTTTTAATTTTAATTAAGTCCAACTTTTGAATTCTTTCTTTTTTCATGGATTATACCTTTGGTGTTATACCTAAAAAGTTATCACCAAAGCTAAGGTCGTCTAAATTTTCTCCTATATTATCTTTCAGAAGTTTTAGAGTTTTCCATTATTTTTATTTTTTTTAAGATTTTATTTATTTATTGGAGAGAGAGACAGAGCTAGTGAGAGAGAGAGAGAGAGAGAGAGGAGGAGCAAGAAGGAGAGGGAGAAGCAGTCTCCCTGCTGAGCAGGACCCTGGGATCATGACCTGAGCCTAAGGCTGATGCTTAACCAACTGAGCCACCCAGGCACCCCCTTCCATTATGTTTAGATATGCAATCCATTTTTAAATGATTTTTGTGAAGGGTCAGTGTTCAGCAAGGATATGGGTGAGAGAGTCATTCATGTGCCTGAGATCCTAGGAGGAAATATTTCAAAGGGTTCAGAGAAAAGAGGGACACAATCTCATGGCAGGAATCTTCCCAAGAGGAGACGCTATCCACACTTGAATTCTGATTCAACAAGGAGGAGAAAATAGAAAAGCACCTAAGGAAAAAAATATTTGATAGTGCACAGTGAACTGAGTTTATTTTTACTTTTTTTTTTTTAAACAAGAAAGTTTCCTGGACAAGTAACTACCAGAGTGTATGGACTTCACAACCAAGACTTTTGTAAAATATTTCCAGGTATCCTGTCGATGAAGTTGAGAGTGAGGGCAGTTGGAAGCTGGGCTAAAGGACGTATGTTAACTACTAGTCAGTGATGATTCCTCAGGTTACTGGATCAGGATCTGCTTTGAGGGGTCCCATTGGAGGGCTTTGGAGCTTGGTTGTTGGCCTTGTCCTGCTCTACATTTTTAGAATTATTTAGAAACACCTACATGAATTAAGTGCCTCAAATTTGTGAATGATACGATGGAAAAAAGGTTCTGCTTCAGCAGACCAGATTATAGGCTGACTAGGCTGGGACAGAGATAAGCATGAGTGAACCAAAGGAAACAATGGAGGGAGAAATGACTGCATTATCAGGGATTTAAAAAATAAATGACAGTAGAATTTGAAAACAAAACAAAAAAAGTGGGCTGTTTAAAATACAGGTTTTCAAGAACAGTCCACTGCTGGTGGATAAAATGCCCCCCAAAGCTGCTTTATTGGTGAGCTCCCCACATGCAGTCATACCCACAAAGCTTCCCAGAAATGAATGCAAAATGTTCAACATCAATTTCCTTATTTTAGAAGAGAAATTTAATGCAAGGGGAGTGGGTGCTTTGTTTCTTCTTGTCAGTGCTTCCAAACCACCTCAGTACCTCAATAGGCAAACTAAAAAAGCTACTGGTGTTCCCACTTAAACCCTTGAGAGGTTCTGTCGAGGTTCTTGACTTCCGTGTTAAAAAGACTTCATTCGTCTGAGAGCCTGGTTTACAATCCATTTCCTCAATTCCTGGCTCTACCTCCTGACTAACACTCTTCAATATGATGTTTCAGAAGTTGGGTTATATTGGCCCTGAGATTTGGACAGGGCTCTTTTAAGTGTCTCTTTCTTTCCCAATTCTCTTTCTTAGCTATGTTTCAGAGGACTAAGTCTCCCTATCCATGTAAGAGGTGATTTAGACAATGTCTCATTCCAGGCAAGCACCTGGGAAGCCACATCGTAGAGAGGATTCAGGTAGTAGATGGCAGATAAAGTGAGAGGCCTGTAAGTCTTGCAGTTCAGTGAGTCTGGATCTCTATTTCTGTTAACAAGCTATCTGAAAGGAGAAAGCCATCAGACCTACCACTAGTTTGCAGGGAATGTAGACATTAGACATAGATGAATAATTACGCGACCCTATAAAGAAGCCATTTCTCTAATCCAGAATTGGGTCAGGGGGGTAATCCAGAGACCAGGTTTCACCCACAAATCCAGGGCATGGAGGAAAGGATGGATGGAGGACTCATATGATAAAAGAAAAGTAAAAATCAGAAGCAAATATATAGACTTATTTCGGTCTTATTTCAAAATAAATCTTTGAGAAAATTGGGAAAATTTAAATATGGACTGGGTATTAGATGAGGTTAAGGATTTACTGTTAATTCTGTTAAGTGTAATTATGTCATGGTGGTAATAGTAAAAAAAAAAATTATCAGCTAGAGACATATATTGAGTTAAGTGTTTATGGTGTTGATGTAGGAAAGACATTAGGGTTCTGAGCCCACGGCCAAGAAAGAATTCCTGAGATGTCTTTGGTACAAAAAGTGGTTTTATTAGAGCATGGGGACAGGACCTGTAGGCAGAAAGACTGCACCGGGCTCATGAGGAGTGGCCCATTATATACTTTCAAGTTGGGAGGGGGTTAGGGATCCTGTAAGCCTCCCAGGTATTTTGGAAACAAGATTTTCAGGGTCCTGAGGGGGCTAGCTAGTGTTAGAAAAGGTCATTTATTATTGTTTAATAAAAACTCAGTCATGGGGCACCTGGGTGGCTCAGTTGTTAAGCATCTGCCTTCAGCTCAGGTCATGATCCCAGAGTCCTGGGATTGAGCCCCACATCTGGCTCCCTGCTCGGGAGGAAGCCTGCTTCTCCCTCTCCCACTACCCCTGCTTGTGTTCCCTCTTTCGCTATCTCTCTCTCTCTGTCAAATAAATAAATAAAATCTTAAAAAAAAAAAAAAAGCTCAGTTATGAGATCCTTCAGATGTAAATTGGTGGGTCATATGCTTGGGGGATGATTGCCAATAAATATCTGGGGTGGTGGGGGTAGAGATAAAGGAAGTTTCCAATGGAATTTTTATATGTTAAAGTAGACTTACAGGGTCCTGGGGGTTGGGCTAAGATTGCCTTTTGCCCTTAGCAAAGTATTAGCATCAATATTGAGGCAGCTGAGTTCCTAGAGGAATGTCACTCTGCCTGTTTCAAGGACTTGTCAGTGGGCTGTAGATAGTAAGGAAATTTAGTAATTTTTCTTCTTCCTTTGTTTCCCACATCAGTGTGATATGACATATTTTCAAAATTCTCTAGCAAGCAATGTAGCACAAAATCAAACAAACAAAAATGAGGGTGGGTGTGGTTGATTAAATAAGATTAACAAAATACTGATAATTGTTGAAGCTGGAACATGGATATAAGGGAAATTCATTATACTGTTCTGTGCTGTTGCTTATTTGAAATGTCTATAATAAAATTTTAAAAATCTGTCTAGAAGGAGAAAGAAAAGAATTGTCACTGTATTCTGTTCTATTAACAGACTTCTATATTTTCAAGTAATATTTAAATGCAACTTGTATTTCTTATCTGTGGAATTGAATTCCTACACAATTTCATATTAAAATCAAGCCTGAGAGAACAAGCAAAGAAACCAATAAGAACTGACAGTTTGGAAAAGTCTTTGATAGGGAGAGCCAAGAATTAGTACCTCCTCTGAGAATGGAAATGTTCTCTTTCTTTCCAAAGGCACACAATTGGGTGAGACTATTAATACACTACTGGGTTAAATTTAATTTACAGAGAAATAGGACATTCAAGAATATCCTCAAATAAAGACTGAAGGTCTTAATTGTAATAACAACCAACAGCAAATCATAAGAAGCATATAGCCGAGAGGAAATCACAAACAGTTAAATGGCTAGGAAAACACATTTGCTTAAATGGCAATGCAATTTGGAGTTGTGTCTTAAGTATTGTACTGTGAAATTTCAATTAGGAGCTAAGTGCTGTGAAATGAACTGTGCTCAAGGACTTTGGCCAGCCATTAGGAGTGCACTGCAATTTTCTGAGTATGATATAGACAGAGATCAGAATGAAAATTAGTATTTTGTTTGGAGTCTAATGCTTTGATGCCTCTTGAAGGTGTGTGTTTTCCATCATAGGGGATGGGATTGGTGTATGTATTTGTAAATGGGATGTACAAAATGTACAAGATGTTGTGTAAAGTGTCAGTCTGGGAGTAAAACAGAAAGTAAGAAAGTTCCCAGATACTTGGTGCACTTGAGTTCCTTTAATGGAAAGAAAAGAAAGAGACTTCATTATGGTCCCTTCAGGCAGGTTTGTCATTTGAAACACAATCACTGGAAGTGCACAGTTAAAGCATGTGGGTAAAGCATGTTGTTTTACTGTACACGGCAGCACTAAGAGCAGCCGTTCTGGAACTGACTGTGATAAAATGTAGCACTGTTAAATGTGTCTTTGGCTCTATCTCTTCTGGAGTGCTGGAGGAGAAAGAATGGTTTTGTTTCAAAAATGTTCTTGGAGTTGGTGAATTTAGTCAAGATTATGGATCCATCTCTCTATTTTGGGATTCCTGATCCGATTTTAGGATAGGATCGAACTTTGCCAGCTAATGTCGAGACCATCTTAGTCATCTTGCTAGAAAAATCATGGAAGGGTTGTCAAATGCTTCCAAGACAATCTTCCATCGATATGCTTGAGCCCAGCATAAGTTTGCCCTCAGGAAACATGCAGACAACAAATGCAGCCAGTATCTTTTGCCAGGCATTAAGGAGTGTTGGTAAAACAAAGATGAACATATTTCCAGTCTCATAAGGAAAGAGCACCATGTAGAGGGAAATGTGGGATTTGGAATCTGTCATTTAAGCTCAAATTCAATTCTGAGGCTCAAGAGCTGTGCGACCTTATGCTGAATTAATTGTGTTTTGTTAGATGGGGGAACTATAACAAAATGCCACAGGTTAGGTGGCATAAACAACAGACATTTATTTCCCACAGTTCTGGAGGCCAGGAAGTCTGAGATCAAGGTGTTAGGTGATTATGTTCCCAGTGAAGTTTCTCTTGCTATATGTATTCTCATGTAGTGGAAAGAGAAAAGGCTCTGGTCTCTTCTTCTGCTTATAAGGACTCTAATTCCACTATGGGGATTCCACCCCCATGACTTCATTACTTCCCAAAGACTCCAGCTCCAAATATTATCATATTGAGGGTTAAGCCTTCAAAATATGAATTTTGGGTGGACACAAAATTCAGTCCATATCAGTCACTCTTAGCTTCAATTTTGTAATGGAAGAAATACGAACTACTTTATTACACTTGATGGAAATTAAATTCAATAATAAATACTAGGGTTTTTTTTTATTATTATGTCATGTTAGTCATCATACAATACATCATTAGTTTTTGATGTAGTATTCCATGATTCATTGTCTGCGTATAACACCCAGTGCTCCATGCAGTACGTGCCCTCCTTAATACCCATCACTGGGCTAATAAATCCCCCCTCCCACCTCCCCTCTAAAACCCTGTTTGTTTCTCAGAGTCCATAGTCTCTCATGGTTCATCTCTCCCTCCGATTTCCCCCCTTCATTTTTCCCCTTCCTTCTCCTAATGTCCTCCATGCTAGTCCTTATGTTCCACAAATAAGTGAAACCATATGATAATTGACTTTCTCTGCTTGATTTATTTCACTTAGTGTAATCTCCTCCAGTCCCATCCATGTTGATGCAAAATTTGGGTATTCATCCTTTCTGATGGCTGAGTAATATTCCATTGTATATATGGACCACATCTTCTTTATCCATTCATCTGTTGAAGGGCATCTCGGCTCTTTCCACAGTTTGGCTATTGTGGACATTGCTGCTATGAACATTAGGGTGCATATGGCCTTTCTTTTCACTACCTCTGTGTCTTTGGGGTAAATACCCAGGAGTGCAATTGCTGGTTCATAGGGTAGCTCTATTTTTAATTTTTTGAGGCACCTCCACACTCTTTTCCAAAGTGGCTGTACCAACTTGTGTTCCCACCAACAGTGTAAGAGGGTTCCCCTTTCTCCACATCCTCTCTGACATTTGTCAATTTTTGCTATTCTAACTGGTATAAGGTGGTATCTCAATGTGGTTTTGATTTGAATTTCCTTGATGGCTAATGATGATCATTTTTTTCATGTGTCTGTTAGCCATTTGTATGTCTTCTTTGGAGAAATGTCTGCTCATGTCTTCTGCCCATTTTTTGACTGGATTATTTGTTTTTTGGGTGTTGAGTTTGAGAAGTTCTTTATAGATCTTGGATATCAGCCCTTTATCTGATATGTCATTTGCAAAAATCTTCTCCCATTCCATGGGTTGCCTCTTTGTTTTGTTGACTGTTTCCTTTGATGTGCAGAAGCTTTTTATCTTGATGAAGTTCCAAAAGTTCATTTTCACTTTTCTTTCCCTTGCCTTTGGAAACGTGTCTTGAAAGAAGTTGCTGTGGCCAGTGTCAAAGAGGTTACTGCCTATGTTCTCCTCTAGATTTTTGATAGATTCCTGTTTCACATTGAGGTCTTTCATCCATTTAGAGTTTATCTTTGTGTATGGTGTAAGAGAATGGTCAAGTTTCATTCTTCTGTATATAGCTGTCCAATTCTCCCAGCACTGTTTATTGAAGAGACTGTCTTTTTTCCATTGCATATTTTTTCCTGCTTTGTCAAAGATCATTTGACCACAGAGTTGAGGGCCCATACCTGGGCTCTCTATTCTGTTCCATTGGTCTATGTGTCTGTTTTTGTGCCACTACCATCCTGTCTTGGTGATCACAGCTTTGTAATATAGCTTGAAATCAGGCAAGGTGATGCCCCCAGCTTTGGTTTTCTTTTTCAACATTTCCTTGGTGATTAAGGTCTTTTCTGATTCCATACAAATTTTAGGATTGTTTGTTCCAGCACTGTGAAAAATGCCATTGAAATTTTGATCGGGATGACATTGAAGGTATAGATTACTCTGGGTAGCATAGACATTTTAACAATGTTTATTATTCCGATCCATGAGCATGGAATATTTTTCCATCTTTTTGTGTCTTCTTTAATTTCTTTCATGAGTGTTCTGTGATTTCTAGAGTATAGATCCTTTACCCCTTTGGTTAGGTTTATTCCAAGATATCTTATGGTTTTTAGTGCTATTATAAATGGAATCCATTCTCTAAATTCTCTTTCTACAGTTACATTTTTAGTGTATAAGAAAGCAACTGATTTCTGTGCATTGATTTTGTATCCGGTCACATTACTGAATTGCTATATGAGTTCTAGTAATTTGGGGGTGGAGTCTTTTGGGTTTTCCACATAAAGTATCGTGTCATCTGTGAAGAGAGAGAGTTTGACTTCTTCTTTGCCAGTTTGAATACCTTTTATTTCTTTTTGTTGTCTGATTGCTGTTGCTAGGACTTCTAGTACTATGTTGAACAGTAGTGGTGAGAGTGGGCATCCTTGTCGTGTTCCCTGAACTTAAGGGAAAGGCTCTCAGCCTTTCCCCATTCAGAATGATATTTGCTCTGGGCTTTTCACTGATGGATTTTATGAAATTGAGGAATGTTCCCTCTATCCCTATACTCTGAAGAGTTTTAATCAGGAAAGGATGCTGTATTTTGTCAAATGCTTTTTCTGCATCAATTGAGAGGACCATATGGTTCTTCTCTCTCCTCATATTAATGTGTTCTATCACATTGATTGATTTGTGAATGTTGAACCACCCTTGCATCCCAGGGATAAATCCCACTTGGTCATGGTGGATGATCCTTTTAATGTATTGTTGGATCCTATTAGCTAGGATTTTGTTAAGAATTTTGGAATCCATATTCATTAGGGCTATTGGTCTGAAATTCTCCTTTTTGATGGCATCTTTGCCTGGTTTGGGGATTAAGGTAATGCTGGCCTCATAGAATGAGTCTGGAAGCTTTCCTTCTGTTTCTATTCTTTGAAACAGCTTCAGGAGAATAAGTATTATTTCTTCTTTGAATGTTTGGTAGAATTCCCCAGGGAATCCATCAGGCCCTGGACTCTTGTTTTTTGGGAGGTTTTTGATCACTGCTCAATCTCGTTACTGGTTATTGGCCTATTCAGGTTGTCAATTTCTTCCTGTTTCAGTCTTGGTAGTTTATAGGTTTCCAGGAAGGCATCCATTTCTTTCAGGTTGCTTAATTTATTGGCATATAGTTGTTGATAATAATTTCTAATAATTGTTTCTATATCCTTGGTGTTAGTCGTGATCTCTCTCCTTTCATTCATAATTTTATTAATTTGGTCCTTTCTCTTTTCTTTTGGATAAGTCTGGCCAGAGATTTATCGATCTTATTAATTATTTTAAAGAACGAGCTTGTAGTTCATTGATCTGTTCTACTGTATTTCTGGTTTCTAATTCATTGATCTCTGCACTAATCTTAATTATTTCTCTTCTAATGCATGGCTGAGGCATCATTTGTTGTTTTTCCTCCAGTTCTTTAAGGTGTATGGTTAGTTGGTGATATCAGGATTTTTCTATTTTTTTTGAGTGGCTTGGATGGCTATGTATTTCCCCCTTAAGACAGCCTTTGCAGTATCCTATAGGTTTTGGACCAATGTGTTTTTGTTCTCACTGGTTTCCATGAATTGTTTAAGTTCTTCATTGATTTTCTGGTTGATCCAAACATTCTTAAACAGAGTGGTCTTTAGCTTCCATGTGTTTGAATTTCTTCCAAAATTTTCTTGTGATTGAGTTCCAGTTTTAAAGCATTATGTTCTGAGAATATGCAGGGAATAATATCAATCTTTTGGTATCAGTTGAGACCTGATTTGTGACCCAGTATGTGGTCTATTCTGGAGAAAGTTCCAGGTGTGCTAGAGAAGAATGAGTACTCTGTTGTTTTAGGGTGGAATATTCTGTATATATCTATGAGGTCCATCTGGTCCAGTGTGTCATTCAAAGCTCTTGTTTCTTTGTTGATTTTCTGCTTAGGTGATCTGTCTATTGCTGAGATTGGAGTATTGAGGTCTCCTACAATTAACGTATTGTTATCAATATGACTATTTTGGTTAGCAGTTGGCTTATGTAGATGGCTGCTCCCATGTTGGGGGCATAGATATTTACAAGTGTTAGATCTTCTTGTTGGATAGACCCTTTAAGAATGATATAGTGTCCTTCTGTGTCTCTAACTACAGTCTTTATCTTAAAATCTAATTTGTCTGATATGAGAATCGCTACCCCAGCTTTCTTTTGAGGTCCGTTGGCATGGAAGATGGATCTCCATCGCTTCACTTTCAGTCTGGATGTATCTTTAGGTTCAAAATGAGTGTCTTGTAGACAGCATATGGATGGGTCCTGTCTTTTTATCCAATCTGCAACCCTGTGCCATTTTATGGGAGCATTTAGGCTGTTCACATTGAGAATGATTATTGAAAGATATGATTTTATTTTCATCATGTTGCCTGTGAATTCCTTGTTTCTATAGATTGTCTCTGTAAATTTCTATTCTTTATCACTCCTGGGGTCTTTCTCCTTTTATAGAACCCCCCTTAATATTTCTTTCAGGGCCGGCTTAGTGGCCATATATTCTTTCAGTTTCTGCCGGTCCTAGAATTTCTTTATCTCTCCATCCATTCTGAATGACAGCCTTGCCGGATAAAGTATTCTTGGCTGCATGTTCTTCTCACTTAGTACCTTGAATATGTCTTGCCAGCCCTTTCTGGATTACCAGGTCTCTGTGGGTACGTCTGATGTTATTCTGATGTTCCTCCCTCTATACATAAGGAATCTCTTCCCCCTAACTGCCCTTAAGATGGTTTCCTTGGTTCTATGATTTGTGAGTTTTACTATTACATGCCGGGGTGTTGGTCTGTTCTCTCCTCTCTGCCTCTAGGATATGAATATTTGTTTCATTCCTAGGTTAGGGAAGTTCTCAGCTATGATTTGCTCAAATGTATCTTCTAGTCCTCTCTCTCTCTCTCTCTCTTTCCACCCTCTCCGGGATCCCAATAATTCTGACATTGGAACGTTACATGGTGTCACTTATTTCTCTGATTCTATTTTCATGGATTTTGAGTTGTTTTTCCAGGGTCTCCTCTTTTCCTTTCTTTTCTATCAATTGGTCTTCTAGATCACTAATTCATTCTTCTGCCTCATTTACCCTAGCTATTAGAGTATGGAGGTTAGATGGGATCTCACTGATAGCATTTTTTAAATTCTGCCAGATCAGATCTCATTTCTGCCCTTAGAGACTCCATTAATCAATTTCTCCATTCTAGCTACTGTCTTCATAACTGTTACCCTGAAGTCTATTTCCGACACCTTACTTATAACTATATCCATTTGTAAATGTGTGGCAGAAGTCACAGTCACTGAGTCTTTCCTGTTTTGGGGGTTCCTATTCTTAATCATTCTGTTGATGTGTGGTTGAGGGAATGTGCAGAGTCCAAAGTATTGACCACAACCTAAGCAAGATGCACCTGTTTTATAGGGACCTTAGGGTTGTCAGCCTCTTGTTCTTCCAGCCTGTCTTCTGGGGGAGGGGCCTGCTGCACTGTTACTCAGGCAACCCTGTTTGGGCAGAGTTGCCCTGCCCACTGTGGGGGGAGGGATGGGCTCAGTGAAAACCGGTTTTTTGGGGGGCTTTTGTTCTCTGGTCGCTTTCCCTGGAGGCTTTCTGCATCTCCTCTGAGAGTCAGAGCAGAAGAGACCATTTGCAACCCTCTGCCTCAGAGCAGAGAGATCGCAGTCTGTTCTTCAGTGAGCTCTCCAGACCACACTATCTCCGTTTCTGTCTGTGCTGATAAAACCGCAGAGTCCTGGGTTGTGCTCCGCACAGCAGCATTCCCAGTCCTTGCTTCCAGGTCCAGGCATGTCTCTGTCCTTTGTGCTTCTAAAACCACCAGTCACCCCCAGTTTGCACACGCGCTCCCTGCAGCTCCAGGCTTCAGTCCAGGGGGCTGCCCTAAAGTCCTTTCCCTGCTGCTATCAGTCTGTGAGTCTGTGCCCGGTCCCCAGTGCTGAAGGCTTTTGTGCTCCTGTGTTATTTCACCTTCCTGGTGCCAGCGCTTATGGCAGCTCCCTCCCCCTTCCGTTTATCTTCCAATATCTGCCCGTGGAATCACAGCTCCCTGATTCATACCTCAAAACCAACCACTGGTGATATTCTGTTTGTAGAGATCCAGATCTATCTTCTTACCTCTCAGGCTGATTTTGTGGGTGTTCAGAGAGGTCTGGTAGATATCCAGCTCACTTCAGGGGACCAGTTGAAATAGGTCTCCTACTCCTCTGCCATTTTTTTACTACTAGGTTCTTTCTAAGGGAATACTTAAAAGAAGAGAGATATTATTTAATCAGGGAACCACAATACCATGTACTACATGATAGCGATTTAAATAAGGTGCAATGAGAATGAGGGTAGCAGCAATTTTCTGCTTCAGTGGGGACCAAGGCATGGACAGAGTGAGGCAGTGTGCAGCAGCTGCATAGGAATTAAACTGGGGAAGCCAGCTGAAGCTGAATATCTCATCATGACTGTCAATAAGTCACTTAGAGAGTGATTTAACTTCCTGGATCCGTAGTTTCCTCATCTGTAAATCCTCATACAATATCAATTAAGATTTTAAAAATTATTTAATTAATATTGAATAGTAGTATATTAACATGCTTCATGTATCAGAAATATGAATAAGTGGTCTGAGAGTCTACCCTTGGCTGTTCCCATTTGCTTAGGTCCCATTTCCCCACTCCACTAATTGCTATTCTTTCAGAGATGTTTGTTTTATTTTGTTTTCCTTGTTTGTGTTTATTCTGGTATTTACAAGCCACATTCTCTTTTTTCTCTCTTTCTAATTTAAACAAAATGGTTGTATAGAGCTTACACTGCTTTACAACTTGCTTTTTCCCTTAATATAGTTTGTGAGACTATTTTAAATTGTTGAAAGCTGGTCTTAGAAACCCCCCTTAGAGACTGAATTATGAAGTTATTTAAAAGTCCTGGTCATAAGCTGGTTTCATGTCACAGAACCCCAGGATGAATCCTATTGTGGCGCTCTTCACCTTGGACACTTGCAGTTCCCACCTGTTTGCTGTGGGATATCACCCACATGCCACAGATGGTCCAATGCCCACTGTCTGTCCCCACTCCTCCTCAGTGCTCCAGCCCAGGGAACTGTCACTGCTTCACAGTGTAGCATGGGAGTGTCATGCCTGGTCATTCCTCATGACAGCCCCACACTCTGAAGAACAAAGCCATATGTGCATGGCATGCATCATGCTGGGGGCTTCTAGTCAGACTATTAGAAAACAACTGCCTCCCAGAGTGATCTAAAACAGGTCACCACAACTATGTTGATGTTTTCTCAGGTCTTCCCCCAAAAAATTGCCTGTAGTGCTCAGTATTGAACTTTAAGGCAGCATGGTCAGAGGTAGTCATCATGATTTGTCATGATTGCATTTGTGAGGCTCATGAAGGCAGTTCTTCCCTGTCTTGGCTCTGGGAAGGTGATGACAGTGGGAATCAAACCCATCTTCCAAAGGTCCCCTTGGCGTCAGGGGACATGCTTTCAGAAAACAAGCTCCTAAACTCCTCTGAGAGATGCTCTGCATAGATAGACCTCAAAGTCCTTTTGGTTCCTTCAGGTCTCATTCAGGACCCTCATGATGCTCACAGAATATAAGGTGTGTGATGATGGCAAAACAACACAAAAATCAGTCAGCATCCCCCAACAATAAATACAACATCTTATTGAAATATGACTGAAGAGATGTAGTAATGTTTAGCTTGCCCTGAATATTGTGTGGTCTTGTGAAAGAATCTTCTACTCTTCTGTAGCCACTAAGTTAGAGAGACCTTCAACATGGACAGAGATTGGCCTTATCATTCATCTTTCTGAGTCACTGCATTTGCTTCTTAGTTATCTGTAGTATAAACCACTTAGAGCTACATCATCTATACAAACCTGTCCCCAGACTTGGACCATTCTTTCTTCAGGAGCATCATGAGAAATGACACAATGTTGAGTTAATCTTGTGTCCACTTCAGGGCCTATCAAGACTTCACACATGCTGGATGCTCAATAAGTGCCTTTTGAATGAATGAATGAATGAATGAATGAACAATTAAGTGCCTATACCCTGTCGACCCTGCCAGTCACCATGGAAGCAGAAGGTTGGAGAGAAGGTGAGGGCAGTCCCTGTCTGATTTGGGCAGTCCCCCAAGATTTCCTTGTATTTACTGCCTCCAGTGATTCTACCTCTCTGGGACCCAGCTTAGGTTTAAATATACCAGGGTGAGGGGCACAGGCTAAAAGGAATATCTTCTTATACCTATCAAAAATGAGGAAATGATTCTTTATTTTTCTACAATTTGGTTTTATAAAACAGACAACATTCCTTATTGAAGATGGTGTGTGGTGTTTATAATGTTCTGGGAGATTAATTTGTTTTCACAAAGTGGAAGTCAGATAAAAGAAAGGAAAATCTAAATGCAAGTAAATGCTAAAGATCACACAAGGCACGCTGTAATCTTTGATACAAATAAATAGTCACACAGACCATAAACACATCCCTAGCCTTGAAAATCCATTAGGGAAACATTGCCTATGGCAACCAGAAGACCCTGCTCCTTAATAACTGGACCTATTATGATGTGTTTCTATGGTGACTGAAGCTCTGCCATCTGAACACACCGTTGTTCCCAGGAGGAGCTGATGAACAAAAGCTGTGAGGAGACTATTGGAGGAAAACAAAAGTTCCTTCCTTCTCTTTCCTTCTTTTCTTTCAAATCTCAATTTACTCAGAGTGGAGATGGGAATAAGTTGAAGTGGAAACTTACCTTGAATTTCAAATCATAGTCTATTGTGATTTTTGTTAATCTTTTAATTTGAAGTTCTGTCTTTATAATTTCAGTCATCACAGTTCCATGACAGTTTTCTAAGGGAAACAATGGCTGCTTAGGAAAATAAATTTAGGTCTTACCAGTGGCTATAGGAGGAGGTTCTAAGCAAGGGGGACTGTGCTGGTTCATTCTGTCTGTTCAACCCAGGGCAGGTGTGCCACATTATTGCTGAAACCTGCCATTCAGTAGTGCTGCATTCTGCTTTTGCATCCTGATGGAAGGATAAAGCCCTGCTTTAATATTACATGGATGTGCTTAAGTTGGAACTGAATTTTAAAACTACATACTTGTGTGATCAATAAGAAATATTTTCTGCTTAAGAAATAACGATGATTGGGCACCTGGGTGGCTCAGTTGGTTAAGTGTCTGCCTTTGGCTCAGGTCATGATCCCAGGGTCCTGCGATTGAGTCCTGCATCAGGCTCCCTGCTCATCGGGGAGTCTGCTTCTGCTTCTGTCCCTCCCTCCTGTTTGTGCTCTCTCTCTCAAAAAATTAAATAAAATCTTTAAAAAAATAAGAAAAATAAAAAGAAATAATGACAATCATCAGGAACATTGGGTGCCAAGCAGTGTCTTAGATGTTTACTCACATTGTGCCTCACTTATTCCTTACAAAAACCCAGAGACAGCCCTAAGATAAATGTAAGGTTATCTCTGATGAATAGATGTGGCATTAAGCTTCGGGAACTTGGTAGAGGTCACTTGGAAAGACTCTGGTTCCTTTCCCTAAGCTGATGCTCTCTCCTGAGACATACCACTTTCCTCATCATCACACTTCAAAATACCCTCTTGCAGATGTCAAGAAAGAATGCATGGCATGGAAAATGTATTCAAGGGCCCTAAATCTCAAGGGGCCTTCTTCTGTCAACCAAAAGGTGGTTTTTGTAATCCCCAGGTAGGATGAATGCTACCTTGTAGGCGTACCACAGAGTCAGTGGCATATTTTTTAAAAAAAGATTTTATTTATTCATTTGACAGAGAGAGAGAGAGAGAGAGAACACAGGGGAAGAGGCAGAGGGAGAGGGAGAAGCAGGCTCCCCACAGAGCAGAGATTTTGTTGTGGGGCTTGATCCCAGAACCCTGAGATCATGACCTGAGCAAAGGCAGATGCTTAACCGACTGAGCTACCCAGGCACCCCAAGGCAGTGGCATAATTAAAGTCTGTCTTGTACCCTGATGCTTAGATTATCAGGATTGGAAGGATCACCTGTGGTAAAAAATTATAGATGCACAGCCACAGTGCAAGGCTGCCAAAGGAGATATTGTTGGTCCCAAGGTCGAGTGTCTTCTTCAAGCTTCTGAGATTCTTAGAGATGGAAAGTCAAAGACACAGGGTTGGCTTGGAAACATGGACTCAGGAAGCCATCAATCATTTCAGCTCTCCTTTCCTATAAGACCTTAGGATCCCATGGTCTGGGAACATCTGAGACACTGGGCAGGAATATATGGGCTGTAGAGCCACTTAATTCAGAGGGAAGCCAGCAGTGGGTGGCCCCCAGGGAAGTTCTGCTTCCAGAATCTCTATCACTGAAGCACAGTGAGCTTCACCCACTTAGCCACTGAACTCCTACCATTTGTTTCATTTGCATTTATTTTGTCTTCCCAACCAGACTGAAAGGTCAGCCACCCAGAACCCCTCTTTGCACCCCCTGCTGCCAAGAGCTGACCCAAGCTGAGCATGCTTTGGCTCTCTACCTGTTTTGGTTGCTTGAGAGTGAAAATTTGCACAATGGACTGTTCAAACATCCTTGAAACATCCCAGTGAGAAATGTGCTCCTTCTACTCAGTGAAGTACAATGCTTGAGGGCCAGGCCTAGACATGGCCCCATTTGTAAAAAGAAAGAGACATTTTATGTTATAACTATAGAAATAATAACATTTGGAAGCTAGAAGTGTCTTTTGAAATCATTTGGTCAAATTTTGTAATTTTGCAGATAAATTCATAAAACCAGAAAGCTTAATGTACTTGTCCATAGTTGCACAGCTAGTTCATGGTCTACTAGTATATTACAGTGTGTTTTTCCTAATAGTAATGGACATGACAGCTGGGCTATGTGACAACTTCCGCTGATACCCTTCTGCAGTGGCCACATGAACCAGTCTGCTGGCTCACCTTGCCCCCATGTCCAAGGTCCCTTAAGTAGCATAAATTCCCTTGGGTTTTCAAGTGTGTTTCAGTTCTGCTCCTTATGAGGTCTGTAAGTGTGAGCATTTTAAAGGATATACAGTTAATTCTCATTAATCGAGGCAGATGCTTTCTATAAAATCACTGTGAACACTGAATTAGCAACCACTAAACATTATTGTTCCTAGGAGGAAATACAGAGTTAGGTTCCTTCAAACCTCTGGCCACAGCATTTTTATCAACTGATCATTACATAACCTTGTTTTATGGGTGTTTCTAATTAAAGACACCTTATTTAACATGTATTATTGATTCATTAACATTGAACTCATGGCTAACAGCAGCATAGCTTATGTCTGAATGGAGCTTATCTGATACATATTTTCTTTATAAGGCACAGCACAGCCTTCTTGCACTTAAGAACACTAGACAGAACTTTAGCACTACATGTTCTAAACAGTGAACTCACAGCAAAAAGCACAAAAATGTAAAAAGCATGACACTAAGTACACCACAAAAAGGACACTTGTTTTTGTATGAGAACTGAAATAAGAAAGCAGAGAATTACCTTGTCCTGTGTCAGCTAGGAAGGTGTGGATTGGGTGACTCAAACTTTCTGCTGCTCTGCACATGTCTGCAAATGACTAGGAACTGAATTTTGGATGACAAATATATTTTGGTAAGTGAATTTGCAAATTTGGAATCTGTGAATAATGAGGATTGACTGTATATGCATAATGTTTATTGGTACAGTAGGACTTTTTATTTATTTTTAAAGATTTTATTTTATTTATTTGAAAGAAAGAGAGTGTGCATGTTGAGCAGGGGCGGGGTGGGGGCAGCCCAACTCGGGCCTACCTCAGGACCCTGGGATCATGACCTGAGCCAAAACCAAGACTCGGACACCCAACTGACTGAGCCACCCAGGCACCCCAGTAGGACTTTTTATTTAATAAAACTTTGTAATAATAAAAACCCACCTTGATTGACTCTTGTTAATTAGTGAAGTAGAGCTGGCATATGTTAATCAATTAAATTAATTAACAATAGATTCCAAGATAAATTGGGTGTTTAATTTGTGCCCAGTGTTTTGTCAGTGCAGAGGGGATAGAGATCCAGTACAGTTTCTGTTCTTAAGGAGTTTACACTCTCTTTGGGGAAACACATGCTAGGCACTGTGACAAATGCTAGAACAGGAGAAAGCCAATTATGTGTCAGGGCAGAATTATGTGTAAATCTGGGAAAAATCACTCCTGAGCTGAGTCTTGAAAGACATAGGAACAAAGGAGGTAAGAAAGCTGGTTCCCAGCAGAGACCTGCAATGCTAGTAAAGCATTCAGGTTTACTCAGAACCCTAAGAAATGAGGCTGGCCTGGAAGGCAGGAGAAGGTCAGGAAAGCCTTCTGTGGAATTCTAACCTCGGACTGTCATACACGCAACATGGGAGTTATTACTTAAACAATTTCCTTTGAAAGGGGAAGAAACCTGTTTTGAATTCCAAACAGGTCCTTGTCATTGCTGGTTGGAAAAGAGATTGTAAGTAGGAGGGAGTAAAGGAAGACATCTTAAATTAGGAAGATGTTTATTCATTAGTTTGTAGTTCATTTCTTTGCTACTCATTCATTTTTTCATTCGACTAACATATTTTTTGAGGGTGTTAGTAAAGTCCCAGGCTCTGGGGATTCAGCAACAAAACAGCCAGAATGCACTCTCTTTAAGGAGCATATATGCTGGGATGGGGGGTGGTAAAACAAAGAGGTGCTGACACAGTATCCTTGGGTGGTCCTAACAACTATGGAGAAGGATGGAGGGGCAGTGGGGGCAGGGCAGGAACAGTTGCCCAATACCATTGCACTCTGTGGAGGTGATATGGGAGTCCTGGTCTCATGGGGACCACTGTGCACAGATGAAAAGATGGGTCTCATTGATCTCAAAGTCATTGCAAAGGAGAGAACAACTCCTGCAAATTGTGACTTTGTGGGAGAAGGTGCAATCTTATCAGGAACCCCTGGTCTGGGGCTACCCTTGATTCAGTGGGAGAGAGTGCAGGAACCAGGAGGGCCAGTGGAGAGGAAGGAGGTAGGGTTTGACAGGTGTTAGGGAATTAGGAGGGGCAGGACTGGAACCAGTGGAATATGGAGAGCAGGGGGCATCTCTGATTACTGGGTTGGACTATAGAAGCCAGTTGGGGGACTTCTGCTTGGACTTGCTGAGATTGGATTCCTGTGGGTCCTCTGATCAATCAGATCAGTTAAATGCAAATCTCTGTATGAAGTTCTAAGCCCTTCATGTATCACCTTGGCATCCTTGAAAGAACCTGTCAGATAGCAGCCGTATGGTTTCCCACCTCTCATGGGAGAGCCATGGTGCAGGGAGGCCAAAGTAGTAACACTGGATTAGAATCTGTGACTTACACCCTTTGGAGGTTGGGGTGAGGCTGATGCAGGAGGGCTTGCAGAAAGACCCCAAGGAGAACAGAAGCCTGACAGGCAACTTAGTCAGCTGGTGGCAGCATCAGGGTTATTACAGAATGAGGAGGGGAAGGGGGATAGCAGGAATGAGCATTCATGATCTCTCAGCCCTGCCCACTCTCCCACCAGCCCTAGTGGGGCTGGGTCCCTTGCACACCCAGCCTGGAGACCAGCTGCTTGGGAGATTCCAGGAGCCCCCATGGAGGCTGATGTCTTTGGTCTGCTGAGGGAGGGGCAGAGAGTTTTAAAAGCTCCCCACGGGCGCCTGGGTGGCTCAGTTGGTTAAGCGACTGCCTTTGGCTCAGGTCATGATCCTGGAGTCCCGGGATCGAGTCCCGCATCGGGCTCCCTGCTTGGCAGGGAGTCTGCTTCTCCCTCTGACCCTCCTCCCTCTCATGCTCTCTGTCTCTCATTCTCTCTTGTCTCAAATAAATAAATAAAATCTTTAAAAAAACAAAAAAAGCTCCCCAGGTGGTTCTAATGGGAAACCAGAATTAAATGAGAAATTAGGTCCACAGGATTTCCAGACCCCAATGCCTGGAGCCAGCTTAGAGCAGGAGACATGGATCAGGCAAGGAGATGGTGACCTGTGTCCCTGCATGCATTTCTGTGTGCCATGTGTGCTATTAAAAACAGAAATGCAATTGCTGGATGTTTGATACCATTCCCTAGATTTGATGGTGCCCTGGATTTTGCAAACAGAATTTCCCTGAGAAAATGGCAAGTTGTGTCTTTTTACAGCACAAAGACTTCACTGGTTCATGACTTAAAGCCCCTTCCTTTGAGGACTCTTGGGCACACACAAGGGGACAGGTCAGCCAGCCCTACTCCACCAGTTATCACTGCACCCTCCTCCCCTTATCCTTGTTACCAGCTTCGTGTCTGCTCCATAAATCACTGCGTTATGCAAATTGAAAAATCTGCCTGTGGCTCCATGAGGAGAAATCACCCACAAATGTGGATTTCCATGGAAACCAAACGCAAAGTGCAACAGGAAGGAAAGAAAGGGAAAATTAGACCTGCAGCTTCGTTTTCATCAGCGTCACTCTTTCTCATTATCGCCGCTCCCCCATCCACTTCTTTTATTGTATGCACTTTTAGACAAGAGTGTTGTTTTTTTTTTCTTTTTTCCTGGTGGAGTTCCAGAAGTTCAATATTCAGTCTAGAAAAGGATGATTTATTTAGAGACCTTTGTGAAAAGCTATATGGAGAATGGTGGCCATTTTCTCATTATTATTAAAGAAAAGCAGGAAAAGGAACCCAGAACCTTCATCCCAGTAGGAAAGATATAGATAAGCTTTAAAGAACTTCCCGACTGATAAGAGTATAAAAGACTAGATAGGGATTGTAGGAAGGACTGAGAATATTGTTTCTGGGAACTCCTTTAATTGTAAGATAGTGTGCTAGTCTGCTAGGGCTGTGTAACAAAGTACTAGACTAAACAACAGAAATTTATATACTAGCAGTTCTGGAAACTGGATTTCTGAGATCCAGGTGTTGGCAGGTTAGTTTCTCCTGAGGTGTCTCTTCTTGACTCACAGACAGCTATTTTCTCCCTGTGTCCTCACATGTGGTCTTTCCTCTGTGCATGTACATGTTATGCCCAAATCTCCATGGTCATCCCTTAGTCTGTGTGTTGTCTGCATCTAAATTCCTTCTTCTTATAAGAACACCTGTCAGTCTAGATTAGGGCCCACCTCATTTTAGCTTAATCCTCTCTTTAAAGGTCCAACCTCCAAACAGTCACATTCTGAGGTACTGAGATTTAGGGCTTCAACATATGAATTTTGGAGGAACATAATTCAACCTATAACAGATTCCATTTGGAGAACATGATTTAGAATCTAGCAGGTGAGAGCTGGAGGAAATCTGTCTTAGAAATCTGGCCTCAAAGCCTGATTTCACAGACAGATCACTGAGGCCCAGGGCAAGTGACTCAGTGAAGCCCACCCAATGGGGTAAATTGAGTGAGAGGTCTGTAGACACCCTGTCCCAGCATTGTAAGTCCACATTTTAGACTATGTGGAACTCTCTAGAAGAATGTGCTTACATCATTGTTGCTCTGCCGCTGACACAGGCTACATGTGATGTTTGGCAAACAGGAAACTTTGTGAGTGCCTGATCATGCAGCCCTCTCTGAACAAGGATGGGAGGCATGATTCCATGTAGATAAATGGTCGTACACAGGATACACAGGATGTGCTTCTTCAGATCAACTTTGGAACATCATCCCCCAAATCCTGCTGACTGTGATCTGGTGAAAGTGATTCCTGGGACCTCCCTGCCTCACCTCACCCTCTAAAGGCTTTGACAGAGGAGATGATAAATGAGGGAACCAGAGTGTCTTCCAGTATGGAACCAGATGCAAAAGCCTATATTCACTGAGTCACTGGAAATTGAATGGTAACCCCCCGGCACTAGAATGCAAAGGGATCACTGCAAGACTTATTAAAAATTCAGTCCTGTTCAAGAGCTTTTGATGAATTCTGGGTTATGGTTCAGGACTGTCTCTAACAAGCATGGAGGACTGAACCTGAATCAGATTATCCTGTCGTCACATCTGGAATAACAATGATTTAGACCCTTCCTATTCAGAATGTGGTCCCTGGATAAGCAAGTGCAGCATTACCTGGAAGCTGTGAGAAGTTCAGAATCAGCCACACCATAGATTGAATGAGAAGCTGAATTTTAATTCAAGTTTGGGAAGCTCTGCTTTAAGCAGCTATATTCATGTGATTTGATCGTCTCCTTTGATAGTCATGGTGGGATTGTCCAAATCATTAGTTAACAGGATGTTTCATGGATGCCCAAATGTTTCAAAAATTATCATTAGCCACCCTGAGAAAGTTACTATCAAAAACTGTGAAGGATAAGAGATTTTATATTAATTTTAAACTAGTAAATTAGCCTGCCACCATTTCCTAGAAGCTAGCAAAAGATGGAAGACTGGGCACCTGGGTGGCTCAGTTGGTTAAGCGACTGCCTTCGGCTCAGGTCATGATCCTGGAGTCCCTGGATCGAGTCCCGCATCAGGCTCCCTGCTCGGCAGGGAGTCTGCTTCTCCCTCTGACCCTCCTCCCTCTCATGCTCTCTGTCTCAAATAAATAAATAAAAATCTTTAAAAAAAAAAAAAAAAGATGGAAGACTCCTGGGTCAGAGACAAGTATAGTAGGCAGCCTGAACTTTGGGTGCATGTCTGTTCCCCTTGCCCAGTGGACAGTGTGGACAGGAGGTTTGTATCATAGTTGTGGAGACCTGAGGGAAACCCCAGCCAATGCCATAGGAGACATTATTTTCCTAGTCAGAAAGATATTGCATACAGAGAAGCCCAGATATGCTAAGGTTTATATTCAACACATAGAGAATTAATTAATAGGACTTAATTCAGGTTCCTTAAGGAACCTTTGGAAGTAGCAATGCATATATTTGAATGTAATTTCCATCCTGCACATTCTACAACAGAGATCTGTTAGAATCTGTTTTTACAGAAAGGTAGTGGGTGGGTCACAAGTCTGTTCAGATTCCTCTGTCAGCTTAATCACAAAATGAATTAGTTGAAATAATAGAAATTAAAATATTAATAATAGATGATAATATGTTTCTATTTTTAGTACTTTACATTGATTAATGCACTTTCACATTCAGTATCTAATTTAAGTCTCAAAACCCGATTGCTTCTTCTTCTTCTTCTTCTTCTTCTTTTTTTTTTTACTATGAAGAAGACACTCAGAGAGATTAAGTAACTTGTTCCAAGTCACAGGTAATTCGGTAGAGCCAACTCTCACATCCAGGGACTGTGATTTTCTAGTAAAGAAATTTTAGCTGATACATTTATTCAGTTAAGGAAAAAAATGGAACTAGATTTATGCTTACAAATAAAAATCAATACCACTAATTCTACCAGGAAAAAGAATAACCAAAAGGTACAGATGAATTAATTTCTCCCCTTCTACAGACATTTTTGTGACAACTTAGCACTTTCCAGGGAACATTTTTTTTTTTTCAACATGCAGAATCATTAACAAGATTTAGTTCTTCTCATGGCATCTGTTTCCCTGGAATCAGGAATCTTGATGGAAATGGAATCCAGGGGAGTGTTGTTATATTAGAAACTTATTTCTGAATCCATTCAAAGAATGTTTCTGAAATATTATAAAAGAGCCTGTTGTGGTATCACATTAACTACTATAAAGCTTGCGTATGGGAAGCTTTTATCTAATCAACCACACTGCATAATCACAGGCTTAGTAAATCATATTTAGGAGCAGACTTAAAGAGATTTTTTAATATCCCATGCAGTATATTTAGGAGAGTGTTAATGCCAACTTTCCTTTTTTTCTATCTTCTTTATTTTTAGTCTACACATTATTCTGTTATCATTAATGCTGCCTTACTCCCATCCTCATTTATCATAGCATAGTGACAGGCTTGTCCTATGGTTTTCTATGTAGACATTTTCCTATCTGTCTATCTACCTATTGTACCATGCTCCCAATCTCCTCCTTCCTTCCCTTCCTACCTTCCTCTCCCTTCCCCCCTCCCATTTTCTTCTCTCTTATGTGCTCTCTTTCCTTCTTATTCCTTGACAGACATCACAGTAGGTGATAGCAAAACAATGACTGCTTTCTAGGGACTTCCAGTCATTGAGTGTACACAAGCTTCTTGGTACAGCTTCCAGACCACGGCATGTCCATTCTCTAATGTTAAAAGAATTTGGGGAGGGAAAACAAATGCTAATTTTCCTTAGAACTTCGTTTGTAGGTCACTAGATTTGTTTTTACCTTGATGCCTTTTTCTTAATATCTTTTCAATTATGTGTCAAATAATACAATTCCTTGGAAAATCCTAGAAACAAATTGCTGGCTTGATATTTAGAACTACATCAGAGGCCAGACCCAGTGCATATGTCTTTGTTATTCACTGAAAGAGGAAAAACTGAATAGACAGGCAGGAGTTTGTGACTAGCAAAACTGAGTCAAAATATTGGTGGTAGCCATCATTTTAGAAGTGCCTTAGTTGTGCCATTGCCATAAAGCTGTAACCTGTGTGGGGAGGACAAGAGGAATCCTTTGGTATTCCACAACAAGCAAGTAGGAGAAAGGACATGGGGGGTGTGGAGTAGGAGACCTGGATTTCTTCTGGTCTCAGGAATTCAGCTGGATAGGGATCGAACCATTATGAACACCTACGAACTCAAAAGAAGATCGAAGAAAAGAATAGCGACAACTCCCTGAAGAGAAAAGCGATCACTTTCTGGAAGACAAAATGACAAGACGGAAAAATTCACCTCAACAAAAAGAACAAGAGACAGCACCAACTGCCAAGGACCTACGCAATACGGACATTAGTATGATGTCGGATCTAGAGTTCAGAATGATGATTTTAAAGGTACAAGCTGGGCTTGAAAAAAGCGTGGAAGTTATTAGAGAAACCCTTTCTGGAGAAATAAAAGAACTAAAATCTAACCAAGTTGAAATCAAAAAGGCTATTATTAATGAGGTGCAATCAAAAATGAGGGCGCTAACTGCTAGGATAAATGAGACAGGAGAGAAAATCAGTGATATAGAAGACCAAATGATAGAATATAAAGAAGCTGAGAAACAGAGAGATAAACAACTACTGGATCATGAGGGCAGAATTCAAGAGATAATCAATACCATAAGATGAAACAACATTAGAATAATTGGGATCCCAGAAGAAAAAGAAAGAGAGAGAGGGGCAGAAGGTATGTTGGAGCAAATTATGGCAGAGAACTTCCCTAATTTGGAGAAGGAAACAGGCATCAAAATCCAGGAGGCACCGAGAACCCCCTCAAAATCAATAAAAATAGGTCAACACCCTGAAATCTAATAGTAAAACTTACGAGTCTCAGAGACAAAGAGAGAATCCTGAAAGTAGCTCAGGAGAAGAAATATGTACCCTACAATTGTAGAAACGTTAGACTGGCAATAGACCAATCCACAGAGACCTGGCAGGCCAGAAAGGAATGGCATTATATATTCAGAGCATTACATGAGAAAAATATGCAGCCAAGAATACTATATCCAGCTAGGCTGTCATTGAAAATAGAAGGAGAGATAAAAAGCTTCCAGGACAAACAAAAACTAAAAGAATTTGCAAACACAAAACCAGCCCTACAAGAAATATTGAAAGAGGTCCTCTAAGCAAAGAGAGAGCCTAAAAGCAACATAGACCAGAAAGGAACACAGACAATATAGAGTAACAGTCACCTTACAGGCAATACAATAGCACTAAATTCCTATCTTTCAATAGTTACCCTGAATTTAAATGGGCTAAATGCCCCAATCAAAAGACACAGGCTCTAAAATTGGGTAAAAAAAGAAGACCCATTGATATGCTGTTTGTAAGAGACTCATTTTAGACCCAAAGATACCCCCAGATTGAAAGTGGGGGTGAAACAATTTACCGCGCTAATGGACACCAAAAGAGCTGGGGTGGCAATTCTTATATCAGACAAATTAGATGTTAAAACAAAGACTGTAATAAGACATGGGGAAGGACACTATATCCTACTTAAAGGGTCTATCCAACAAGAAGATCTAACAATTGTAAATATCTATGCCCCTAATATGGGAGCAGCCAATTATATAAGGCAATTAACACAAAAGCAAAGAAACACATCAAGAACAATACAATAATATTGGGGGACTTTAACATCCCCCCTCACTGAAATGGACAGATCATCTAAGCAAAAGATGAACAAGGAAATAAAGACTTTAAATGACACAATGGACCAAATGGACTTCACAGATATATTCAGAACATTCCATCCCAAAGCAACAGAATACGCAATCTTCTCTAGTCCCCATGGAACATTCTCCAGAACTGATCACATCCTAGGTCACAAATCAGATCTCAACCAGTACCAAAAGATTGGGATCATTCCCTGTATTTTTTCAGAACACAATGCTTTGAAACTAGAACTCAATCACAAGAGGAAAGTTGGAAAGAACTCAAATACATGAGGCTAAAGAGCATCCTACTGAAGAATGAATGGATCAACCAGGAAATTAAAGAAGAATTAAAAAAATACATGGAAACCAATGAAAATGAAAACACAACTGTTCAAAATCTTTGGGATGCAGCAAAGGCAGTCCTAAGAGGAAAGTATATAGCAATACAAGCCTTTCTCAAGAAACAAGAAACGTCTCAAATACACAACCTAACCATACACCTAAAGGAGCTGGAGAAAAGACAGCAAATAAAGCCTAAACCCAGCAGGAGAAGAGAAATAATAAAGATCAGAGCAGAAATCAATGAAATAGAAACCAAAAGAACAGTAGAACAAATCAACAAAACTAGGAGCTTGTTCTTTGAAAGAATTAACAAGATTGATAAACCCCTGGCCAGACTTAACAAAAGGAAAAGAGAAATGACCCAAATCAACAAAATCATGAATGAAAGAGGAGAAATCACAACCAACACCAAAGAAATACAAACAATTATAAGAACATATTATGAACAACTCTATGCCAGCAAATTAGATAACCTGGAAGAAATGGAGGCATTCCTAGAGATGTATCAACTACCAAAACTGAACCAGGAAGAAATAGAAAACCTGAACAGACCTATAACCACTAAGGAAATTGAAGCAGTCATCAAAAATCTCCCAACGAACAAAAGCCCAGGGCCAGATGGCTTCCCAGGGGAATTCTACCAAACATTTCAAGAAGAATTAATACCTATTCTTCTGAAACTGATCCAAAAGATAGAAATAGAAGGAAAACTTCCACACTCATTTTATGAGGCCAGCATTACCTTGATCCAAAAACCAGACAAAGACCCTGCCAAAAAGGAGAATTACAGACCAATATCCTTGATGAACTTGGATGAAAAAATTCTCACCAAAATACTAGCCAGTAGGATCCAACAGTACATGAAAAGGATTATTCACCACGACCAACTGGGATTTATCCATGGGCTGCAAGGTTGGTTCAACATAGCAAATCAGTCAATGTGATACAATACATTAACAAAAGAAAGAACAAGAATCATATGATCCTCTCAATAGATGCAGAAAAAGCATTTGACAAAGTACAGCATCCTTTCTTGATCAAAACTCTTCAGAGTAGAGGCATAGAGGGTACATACCTCAATATCATAAAATCCATCTATGAAAAACCCACAGTGAATATCATTCTCAATGGAGAAAAACTGAAATCTTCCCCCTAAGGTCACAAATGTGACAGGGATGTCCAATATCACCACTGCTATTCAACAGAGTATTAGAAGTTCCAGCCACAACAATCAGACAACAAAAAGAAGTGAAAGGCATCCGCATCAGCAAAGAAGAATTCAAACTCTCACTCTTTGCAGATGATATGATACTTTATGTGGAAAACCCAAAAGACTCCACCTCAAAAGTGCTAGAACTCATACAGGAATTCAGTAAAGTGGCAGGATATAAAATCAATGCACAGAAATCAGTGGCATTGCTATAAACCAACAACAAGAGAGAAGAAAGAGAAATTAAGCAGTCAATCCCATTTACAATTACACCCAGAACCATAAGATACCTAGGAATAAATCTAACCAAAGAGGTAAAGTTTCTGTACTCAGAAAACTATAAAATACTCATGTCATGAAAGAAATTGAGGAAGACACGAAAAAATGGAAAAACATTCCATGCTCATGGATTGGAAGAACAAATATTGTGAAGATGTCAATGCGACTTAGTGCACTCTACACATTCAGTGAAATCCCCATCAAAATACCATCCACGTTTTTCAAAGAAATGGAACAAATAGTCCTAAAATTTGTATGGAACCAGAAAAGACCCCAAATAGCCAGAGGAAAGTTGAAAAAGAAAAGCAAACCTGGTGGCATCACAACTCTGGACTTCCAGCTCTATTACAAAGCTGTCATCATCAAGACAGTATGGTACTGGCACAAAAACAGACATATAGATCAATGGAACAGAATAGAGAGCCCAGAAATGGACCCTCAACTCTATGGTCAACTCATCTTTGACAAAGCAGGAAAGAATGTCCCATGGAAAAAAAGACAGTCTCTTCAACAAATGGTGTTGGGAAAATTGGACAGCCACATGCGGAAGAATGACACTGGACCATTTCCTTACACCACACACAAAAGTAGACTCCAAATGGTTGAAAGACCTCAATGTGAGACAGGAGTCAATCCAAATCCTAAAGGAGAACACAGGCAGCAACCTCTTCGACCTCAGCCAAAGCAACTTCTTCCTAGAAACATCACCAAAGGCAAGGGAAAGAAGGACAAAAATAAACTATTGGGACTCCATCAAGATAAAAAGCTTTTGCACAGCAAAAGAAACAGTCAACAAAACCAAAAGACAACCGACAGAATGGGAGAAGATATTTGCAAATGACATATCAGATAAAGGGCTAGTCTCCAAAATCTAGAAAGAACTTATCAAACTCAACACCCAAAGAACAAATGATCCAATCAAGAAATGGGCAGAAGACATGAACATTTTTCCAAAGAAGACATCCAAATGGCCAAGAGACACATGAAAAAGTGCTCAACATTGCTTGGCATCAGGGAAATCCAAATCAAAACCTCAATGAGATACCACCTCATACCAGGCAGAAAGGCAATTATTAACAAGTCAGGAAACGACAGATGTTGGCGGGGATGCGGAGAAACGGGAACCCTCCTACATTGTTGGTGGGAATGCAAGCTGGTGCAGCCACTCTGGAAAACAGTATGGAGGTTCTTCAAAAAGTTGAAAATAGAGGTACCATACAATCCAGCAATTGCACTACTGGGTATTTACCCCAAACATACAAATGTAGGGATCCGAAGGGGTAAGTGCATGCCAATGTTTATAGCAGCAATGTCCACAATAGCCAAACTATGGAAAGAGCCAAGATGTCCATTGACAGATGAATGGATAAAGAAGAAGTGGTATATACATACAATGGAATATTATGCAGCCATCAAAAGGAATGAAATCTTGCATTTGCAACAACGTGGATGGAACTGGAGGGTATTATGCTGAGCAAAATAAGTCAATCAAAGAAAAGCATGTATCATCTGTTCTCACTGATATGAGGAATTCTTAATCTCAGGAAACAAACTGAGTGTTGCTGGAGTGGTGGCAGGTGGGAGGGTTGGGGTGGCTGGGTGATTGACACTGGGGAGGTTATGTGCTATGGTGAGCGCTGTGAATTGTGCAAGACTGTTGAATCACAGATCTGTACCTCTGAAACAAATAATACAATATATGTTAAAAAAAAAAAAAGAAGATAGCAGGAGGGGAAGAATGAAGGGAGGGAAATCGGAGGGATAGACGAACCATGAGAGACTATGGACTCTGAAAAAGAAACTGAGGGTTCTAGAGGGGAGGGGGTGGGGGGATGGGTTAGCCTCGTGATGGGTATAAAAGAGGGCACGTTCTGCATGGAGCACTGGGTGTATGCACAAACAATGAATCATGGAACACTACATCAAAAACTAATGATGTAATGTATGGTGATTAACATAAAAAAAAATTTTAAAAAAATAAGAAAGGACATAGGAAGTTCAGCACTGTAAATGGTGGTTAGGTCTAAACAGTTTCCTGAAGGGGGATAGACCCCTGGTGCATGCTCCACTGACTGAGCCAGCCAGTGCCCCTTTTACCTGTAATTCTTTTTTTTTTCACTTTTTTTAAAAATTTTTTATTCTTATGTTAATCCCCATACATTACATCATTAGTTTTAGATGTAGTGTTCCATGATTCATTGTTTGTGCATAACATCCAGCGCTCCATGCAGAATGTGCCCTCCTCAATACCCATCACCAGGCTAACCCATCATGCCACCCACGTCCCCTCTAGAACCCTCAGTTTGTTTTTCAAAGTCCATTGTCTCTCATGGTCCGTCTCCCCCTCCAATTTCCCCCCCTTCATTCTTCCCCTCCTGCTACCCTCTTCTTCTTCTTCTTCTTCTTTTTTTTTTTTTTAACATATATTGCATTATTTGTTTCAGAGGTACAGATCTGAGATTCAACAGTCTTGCACAATTCACAGCGCTTACCAGAGCACATACCCTCCCCAGTGTCTATCACCCAGTCACCCCCTCCCTCCAACCCCACCCCGCACTCCAGCAACCCTCAGTTTGTTTCCTGAGATTAAGAATTCCTCATATCAGTGAGGTCATATGATACATGTCTTTCTCTGTTTGACATATTTCGCTCAACATAATACCCTCCAGTTCCATCCACATCATTGCAAAAGGCAAGATCTCATTCCTTTTGATGGCTGCATAATATTCCATGGTATGTATATACCACTTCTTCTTTATCCATTCATCTGTTGATGGACATCTTGGCTCTTCCCACAGTTTGGCTATTGTGGACATTGCTGCTATAAACATCAGGGTGCACGTACCCTTTCGGATCCCTACTTTTGTATCTTTGGGGTAAATACCCAGTAGTGCAATTGCTAGATCATATGGTAGCTCTATTTTCAACTTTTTGAGGAACGTCCATACTGTTTTCCAGGGTGGCTGCACCAGCTTGCATTCCTATCAACAGTGTAGGAGGGTTCCCCTTTCTCCGCATCCCCGCCAACATCTGTCGTTTCCTGGCTTGTTAATTTTAGGCATTCTGCCTGGTGTGAGGTGGTATCTCATTGAGGTTTTGATTTGGATTTCCGTGATGCTGAGTGATATTGAGCACTTTTTCATGTGACTGTTGGCCATTTGGATGTCTTTGGAAAAATGTCTGTTCATGTCTTCTGCCCATTTTTTGTTTGGATTCTTTGTTCTTTGGGTGTTGAGTTTGATGAGTTCTTTCTAGATTTTGGATACTAGCCCTTTATCTGATATGTCATTTGCAAATATCTGCTCCCATTCTGTCAGTTGTCTTTTGGTTTTGATGACTGTTTCCTTTTCTGTGCAAAAGCTTTTTATCTTGATGAAGTCGCAGTAGTTCATTTTTGCCCTTGCTTCCCTTGCCTTTGGTGATGTTTCTAGGAAGAAGTTGCTTTGGCTGAGGTCGAAGAGGTTGCTGCCTGTGTTCTCCTTTAGGATTTGGATGGACTCCTGTCTCACATTGAGGTCTTTCAACCATTTGGAGTCTATTTTTGTGTGTGGTGTAAGGAAATGGTCCAGCTTCATTCTTCTGCATGTGGCTGTCCAATTTTCCCAACACCATTTGTTGAAGAGACTGTCTTTGTTCCATTGGACATTCTTTCCTGCTTTGTCAAAGATTAGTTGACTATAGAGTTGAGGGTCCATTTCTGGGCTCTCTATTCTGTTCCATTGATCTATGTGCCTTTTTTTGTGCCAGTACCATACTGTCTTGATGATGATATCTTTGTAGTAGAGCTGGAATTCCGGAATTGGGATGCCACCAGCTTTGCTTTTCTTTTTCAACATTCCTTTGGCTATGCGTGGTCTTTTCTGGTTCCATACGAATTTTAGGATTATTTGTTCCCTTTCTTTGAAAAAAGTGGATGGTATTTTGATGGGGATTGCATTGAATGTGTAGATTGCTCTAAGTCGCATTGACATCTTCACAATATTTGTTCTTCCAATCCATGAGCATGGAACGTTTTTCCATTTCTTTGTGTCTTCCTAAATTTCTTTCATGAGTATTTTATTGTTTTCTGAGTACAGATCCTTTGCCTCTTTGGTTAGATTTATTCCTAGGTATCTTATGGTTCTGGGTGCAATTGTAAATGTGATCGACTCCTTAATTTCTCTTTCTTCTGTCTTGTTGTTGGTATATAGCAATGCCACTGACTTCTGTGCATTCATTTTATATCCTGCCACTTGACTGAATTCCTGTATGAGTTCTAGCAGTTTGGGGTGGAGTCTTTTGGTTTTTCCACATAAAGTATCATATCATCTGCAAAGAGTGAGAGTTTAAATTCTTCTTTTCCAATTTGGATGCCTTTTATTTCTTTTTGTTGTCTGATTGCTGTGGCTAGGACTTCCAGTACTATGTTGAACAGCAGTGGTTATAGTGGACATCCCTCTTGCGTTCCTGACCTTAGGGGGAAAGCTCTCAGTTTTTCCCCATTGAGAATGATATTTGCTGTGGGTTTTTCATAGATGGCTTTTATGATATTGAGGTATGTACCCTCTATGCCACTACTCTGAGGAGTTTTGATCAAGAATGGATGCTCTACTAGGTCAAATGCTTTTTCTGCATCTATTGACAGGATCATATGGTTCTTGTTCTTTCTTTTCTCAATGTATTATATCACGTTGATTGATTTGCAGATGTTGAACCAACCTTGCAGCCCAGGGATAAATCCCACTTGGTCGTGGTGAATAATCCTTTTAATGTACTATTGGATCCTATTGGCTAGTATTTTGGTGAGAATTTTTGTATCCTTGTTCATCAGGGATATTGGTTTGTAATTCTCCTTTTTTTAGGGGGTCCTTGTCTGGTTTTGGGATCAAGGTAATGCTGGCCTCATAAAATGAGTTTGGAACGTTTCCTTCCATTTCTGTTTTTTGGAACAGTTTCAGAAGAATAGGTATTAATTCTTCTTGGAATGTTTGGTAGAATTCCCCTGGGAAGCCATCTGGCCCTGGGCTTTTGTTTTTTGGGAGATTTTTGATGACTGCTTCAATTTCCTTAGTGATTATAGGTTTGTTCAGGTTTTCTATTTCTTCCTGGTTCAGTTTTGGTAGTTGATACATCTCTAGGAATGCCTCCATTTCTTCCAGGTTATCTGATTTGCTGACATAAAGTTGCTCATAATATGTTCTTATAATTGTTTGTATTTTTTTGGTGTTGGTTGTGATCTCCCCTCTTTCATTCATGATTTTTTTGATTTGGGTCATTTCTCTTTTCCTTTTGGTAAGTCTGGCCAGGGGTTTATCAATCTTGTTAATTCTTTCAAAGAACAAGCTCCTAGTTTTGATGATCTGTTCTACTGTTCTTTTAGTTTCTATTTCATTGATTTCTGCTCTGATCTTTATTATTTCTCTTCTCCTGCTGGGTTTAGGCCTTATTTGCTATTCTTTCTCCAGCTCCTTTAGGTGTAGAGTTGGGTTGTGTACTTGAGACCTTTCTTATTTCTTGAGTAAGGCTTGTATTGCTATATACTTTCCTCTTAGGACTGCCTTTGCTGCATCCCAAAGATTTTAAATAGTTGTGTTTTCATTTTCTTTGGTTTCCATGAATTTTTTTAATTCTTCTTTAATTTCCTGGTTGATCCATTCATTCTTCAGTAGGATGCTCTTTAACCTCCATGTATTTGAGTTTTTTCCAACTTTCCTCTTGTGATTGAGTTCTAGTTTCAAAGCATTGTGGTCTGAAAATAGGCAGGGAATGATCCCAATCTTTTGGTACCAGTTGATACCTGATTTATGACCTAGGATGTGATGTATTTTGGACAATGTTCCAGGGGCACTAAAGAAGAATGTGTATTCCGTTGCTTTGGGATGGAATGTTCTGAATATGTCTGTGAAGTCCATTTGGTCCAATGTGTCATTTAGTCTTTATTTCCTTGGTGATCTTTTTCTTAGACGATCTGTCCATTTCAGTGAGGTAGGTGTTAAAGTCCCCCACTATTATTGTATTGTTGTCGATGTGTTTCTTTGCTTTTGTTATTAATTGCCTTATATAATTGGCTGCTCCTATGTTTGGGCCATAGATATTTACAATTGTTAGATCTTCTTGTTGGATAGATCCTTTGAGTATGATATAGTGTCCTTCCTCATCTCTTATTACAGTCTTTGGTTTAAAATCTAATTTGTCTGATATAAGGATTGCCACCCCAGCTTTCTTTTGGTGTCCATTAGCATGGTAAATGGTTTTGCACCCCCTCATTTTCAATCTGGGGGTGTCTTTGGGTCTAAAATGAGTCTCTTTCAGATAGCATATCGATGGGTCTTGTTTTTTAATCCAATCTGATAGCCTGTGTCTTTTGATTGGGGCATTTAGCCCATTTACATTCAGGGTAACTATTGGAAGAGACTAATTTAGTGCCATTGTATTGCCTGTAAGGTGACTCTTACTGTGTATTGTCTGTGTTCCTTTCTGGTCTATGTTGCTTTTAGCGTCTCTCTTTGCTTAGAGGACCCCTTTCAAGATTTCTTGTAGGGCTGGTTTCGTGTTTGCAAATTCCTTTAGTTTTTGTTTGTCCTGGAAGCTTTTTATCTCTCCTTCAATTTTCAATGGCAGCCTAGCTGGATAGAGTATTCTTGGCTGCATATTTTTCTCATTTAGTGCTCTGAATATATCCTGCCAGTCCTTTCTGGCCTGCCAGGTCTCTGGATAGGTTTGTTGCCAATCTGATGTTTCTACCATTGTAGGTTACATATCTCTTGTTCCAAACTGCTTTCAGGATTTTCTCTTTGTCTCTGAGACTCATAAGTTTTACTATTAGATGTTGGGGTGTTGACCTATTTTTATTGATTTTGAGAGGGGTTTTCTGTGCTTCCTGGATTTTGATGCCTGTTTCCTTCCCCAAATTAGGCAGTTCTCTGCTATAATTTGCTCCATTTACCTTCTGCCCCCCTCTCTCTTCTTCTTCTTCTGGGATCCCAATTATTCTAATGTTCTTTTGTCTTATGGTATCGCTTTTCTCTCGATTTCTGCCCTCATGATCCAGTAGTTGTTTATCTCTCTGTTTCTCAGCTTCTTTATTTTCCAGCATTTGGTCTTCTGTATCACTGATTCTCTCTTCTGCCTCATTTATCCTAGCAGTTAGGGCCCCCATATTTGATTGCACCTCATTAATAGCCTTTTTGATTTCGACTTGGTTAGATTTTAGTTCTTTTACTTCTCCAGCAAGGGTTTCTCTAATAACTTCCATGCTTTTCTCAAGCCAGCTAGTATCTTTAAAGTGATGATTCTGAACTCTAGATCTGACATCGTACTAATGTCCGTATTGAGTAGGTCCCTGGCAGTCGGTACTACCTCTTGTTCTTTTTGTTGAGGTGAATTTTTCCATCTTGTCATTTTGTGCAGAGGAGAATAGATTAATGAGCGAACAAAATGCTTGGAGAGTAACAATGTCCCCAGAAAATATACTCTAAACAAATCAGAGAAGACCTGAAACAGTGGGAAGAGAAAGGGAATGAGAGAAAAAGAAAAAACAAAACAAAAAAAAGAAAAAGAAAAATATAAAGATAAAAACAAACAAAAATGGAACAAAACAAAACAACAAGAACAGAAAAACCCAGAATGTGATCAAATATGATCGGGCTGCTCTATACATTAGTACCACATACTAGATTTGGCGTGTATTTTGGTCTGTTAGAAGAAAGTGCCTCCCAAAATTTTAAAGAAAGAAAAACTTACATATGTACAAAAACAAGGGTTGATATGATGAAGGGATGGAATATGACTTTATAGATGGAAATTATAAAAAATTTTATAAAAGGAATTGATAAGAAGTTGTTTGAAAAAAGAAGGAAGATTTAAAAGAAGAAAAAAAAAAGGGAGAGAATGTGATCAGGCAGGGGAGTAGAAAAAAACCACATAGTAGAGATTTAGGGTATATTTTATCTGTTAGAAGAAACTATCTCAAAATTTTAAAGAGAGAACAACTTTTTATATATGCCAAAAATGCGGGTAACTACTATGCAGGGATAGAATATGACTCTAAAAATGAAAAATAAAAATGTTTTTTAAAAAAAGGGATTGATAAGATGTTGTTTGAAAAAGGGAAAAAGAAAAATTCAAAAAAAAAAAAAAGAAAAAGAGACAGTTAAAAAAAATATATTAACTTTGAAAGACTAAAGAATCATGGTAAAAAGCCATGCATTCTATGTGTAGTATTTCCCTAGCGCTGGAGGTCTGCCATTCTCATTGATTGGTAAACTTGGTCTTGGTTGGCTGTTCTTGCTGATCTTCTGGGGGAGGGGCCTGTTGCCGTGCTTTGCAAATGTCTTTGCCGGAGGCAGAATTGCCACGCCCTTGCCCCGTCTGGGCTAAGCAATCTGCTCGGGTTGCTCTCCAGAGCTTTTGTTCCTGGTGAGCTTTCTGTACAGCTTTGGAAGCAGAGAGTGAAAATGGCGGCCTCCCAATCTCCGCCCCAGAGGATCCGAGAACTCAGCACCCCGCTCCTCAGTGAGCCCCCAGAGAAAAGCCGTCAGTCACTCCCGTCTCCCCGGTCTCTGGCCGCACTCCATTCTCACCCGGCCTGTGACTGTGCGTTTCTCTCTCTGGCACCCCACCCCAAGTGGAGTCTCCAAACCCAGCAGATCCCTGTGGTGCGCTCCCGTGCCGCTCCTCCTGGGGGAGGAAGGTCAGTCTCCCCGGATCTGCCGCTTTTTGGGTCCCTGCTGGAGGAGCAGTGGCCCGACTGTGCCGCAGATCACAGTTTATGGCAACCCTGAGATGAGAGCCCGCGCCTGGGCTCCGCCTCTGCAGCCGGCTTCCCTGCTCCGTTACCTGGGAGCTCTGACACACTCAGGCACCCTCGTTCTTTCTGTGACCCCGAGGGTCCTGAGACCACACTGTCCCGGAGGGTTCCACCCCCCTGCTTAGCCACCAGAGTGACGTCCCTCAGCGGAACAGACTTTTAAATATTCCGATTTTGTGCTCCACGGCTCTATCACTTGCCAGAAGTGACTGACGGAGGCCCCTCCCCCTCCGTCTTTCCTCCTGAATATCATGTCTGTTCACTTCTCCGCGCATCCTACCTTCCAGAAAGTGGTCGCTTTTCTGATGAGAGAGTTGTTGCTCTTCTTTTCTTCGATCTCCTGTTGAGTTTGTAGGTGTTCAGAATGGTTTGATCCCTATCCAGCTGAATTCCTGAGAGGAGACGATATCCAGGTCTACTACTCCTCCGCCATCTTGCTCTGCCCTACCTGTAATTCTTAAGATTTGTATTTCTGGGGTTCTTTCAGGAGAAGAGGGGACAGACCCCTGTTGCATGTTCCACTGACTGAGCCAGCCAGGTGCCCCTTTTACCTGGAATTCTTAAGATTTGTATTTCTGGGGTTCTTTTAGGAGAAGGAGTTAAGATATTAGGGTAGTAGTGGTACCCTGAACCTGCCTTGTTCCTAGGACACAGCTAGATCAGCATCAAATCATTTTGAACAACTAGGAAATTGATCTGAGGATTAAGAAAACAGTCTGTCTAATTGGAGGGAGAGGAAAAAAAAATTGGAGTGAGAGAACGTGACAGATGCAAGTTTTGGAGACGTGAATTGGGGGAGAGACAAGCCATGGTGCTGTGAAGGGGAGGGAGCACTTTTTGCAGAGGGAAGTCAGGGAGGGAGGGAGAGAGCAGGAGAGAGAGCAGCACATAGGGTTTCATAAGATGCCCCCCCGTGGGGATCTCCTGAGTTGCATTGGGAGAGAATGCTCCCCTTCCTGGAATACATTTGGAAGAGGGTTTATAGCAAAAAAAAAAAAAAAAAAAAGCTGTTATAACTGAGATGAAAAACGGACTGGATGTAATCACAAAGCGGATGAAAGAATCAGAGGAAAGAATAGGTGATATAGAAGATAAAATTATGGAAAATAATTAGGCTAAAAGAAGAGGAAAGAAAACTATTAGATCACAAGTACAGACTTAGGGAACTCAGCAATCCCACAAAGCACAATAATACCTTTATCATAAGAATCCCAGAAGAATAAGATCAGGAAAAAGGGGCAGAAGGTTTATTTAAACAACTTATAGCTGAGAACTTCCCTAATCTGGGGAAGGAAACAGGCATTCAATTCCAAGGGGTATAGAGAAGCCCCCTCACAACAACAACAACAAAACCCCAACAGGTCAACTTCAAGACATATCATAGTGAAACTTGCAAAATACAAAGATAAAGAGAAAATTCTGAAAGCAGCTAGGGACCAAAGGTCCTGAACCTACAAGTGTAGACACATAAGACTAGCAGCAGACCTGTCCACAGAAAGGTGGTAAACCAGAAAGAAGCAGCATGATATAGTCAATGTACTAAATGGGAAAAATATGCAGCCAAGAATACTTTATCCAGTAAGGCTGTCATTCAGAATAGGAGAGATAAAGAGTTTCCAAGACAAGCAAAAACTAAAGGAGTTCAGGAACACTAAGCCAGCCCTGCAAGAAATGTTAAAGGGGACCTTTGAGCAGGAAAGAGACCAAAAGCCAAAAGACTAGAAAGGAAAAGAGACAATCGACAGGGACAATGACTTTACAGGTAATACAATGGCACTAAATTCATATCTATCAATAATTACTCTGAATGTAAATGGACTAAATGCTCTAATCAAAATACATAAGGTGTCAGAATAGATTTAAAAAAAAAAGACCCATCAATATGCTACCTATAAGAAACTCATTTTAGACCCAAAGACACCTCCAGATTGAAAGTGAGGGGGTAGAGAACCACCTATCATGGTAATGGACAACAAAAGAAAGCTGGAGTAGCCATCCTTATATCAGACAAACTAGATTTTATTTTATTTTTTAAAGATTTATTTATTTGAGAGAGAGAGGGAGAGAGCATGCCAAAGGGTATGGCAGAAGGAGACAGAGAGAAAAACTTTAGCAGACTACACCCAGATTGGGGAGCCTGATACAGGGCTCAAACTCATGACCCTGAGACCATGGCCTGAGCTGAAAACCAAAAGTTGGGCACTCAACTGACTGTGCCACCCAGGCGCCCCAGACAAACTAGATTTTAAACCAAAGACAACAATAAGAGATGAAGAAGGGTACTATATCATAGTAAAGGGGTCTATCCAACAAGATTATCTAACAATTGTAAATATCTGTGCCCCTAACTTGGGAGGAGCCAAATATATAAACTGATTAATAACCAACTTAATGAAACTCATTGATAACAATACAATAATAGTAGGGGACTTTAACACCCCACTCACAGCAATTGACGGATCATCTAAGCAGAAGATAAACAAGGAAACAATGGCTTTGAATGACACACTGGACCAGATGGACTTAAAGATATATTCAGAACATTTCATCCTAAAGCAGCAGAATACACATTCTTTTTGAGTTCTAGTCTCCAGAATAGACCACATACTGGGTCACTAATCAGGCCTTAACAAGAACAAAAAGATTGATATCATACCACGTATATTTTCAGACCACAATGCTATGAAACTTGAAGTCAAGTATAAGAAAAAAAATTGGAAGGATCACAAATACATGGAGTTTAAAGAACATCCTACTAAAAAATGAATTGGTCATCCAGGAAATTAAAGAAGAAATAAAAAAAAAAATACATGGAAGCCAATGAAAATGAAAACACAACAGTCCAAAACCTTGGGATGCAGCAAAGGTGGTCCTAAGAGGAAAGTATATAGCAATACAGGCTTCCTTTGAGAAGCAAGAAGTCTCAAATACACAACCTAACCTTACACCTAAAGGAGCTGGAAAAAGTATAGCAAATAAAGCCTATAGCCAACAGAAGAAGGGAAATAATAAAGATTAGAGCAGAAATAAATGATATAGAAATAAAAAAAAAAACAGTAGAACAGATCAATGAAACTAGGAGCTGGTTCTTTGAAAGAATTAACAAAATTGATAAACCCCTAGCCAGACTTATCAAAAAGAAAAGAGAAAAGACCCAAATAGGGGAGAGGGAGGCAAGATGGTGGAGGAGTAGGGCCCCCTGTTTCAACTGGTCCCCTGAATTTAGCTGGATATCTAGCAAACCATTTTGAACACCCAAGAAATCATTCTGAGATGTAAGAATATATATCTGGATCTCTAGAAGCAGAAAAGTGACTGATTTTTGCAAGGTAGGATGTGTGGAGTTGTGAATCTGTTAGGGGGATATTGGAAGATAAACAGAAGGGGGAGAGAGCCTCCATAAGCTGGCTCCTGGAAAGTGATATAACACCAGAGTGCAGAATCTGGAACCCTTAGAAATCTGCTCTAGTGAGAGACATCCCTCTCTGAAAGGAACTCTAGAAATGAAAATGCAGAATTCTAGGTAAGGCATTGTGGTCTCAGGATCCGAGGAGTCACAGAGAAAATGGGGGTGCCTGAACTGGTAGAGTCCCCAAGCAGTAGAGTCAGGAAGCAGGTTATGGTCAACAAGCCCAGGAGCAGACATTCAACTCAGGTGGCCATAAACCATGAGCTCAGCTTGGTCATAATCACTCTTTTCCTGAGTGATTGAAAGCAGCCTGAAAAAGACTGGAACCTGCACCCGAAACTGGGCAAAAGCTCGCAGGGTGGTAGCAGCCTGTAAAGGATATTAGGGCAGCACCCAGAGAAGATCTAGGAGCTTCGGGCATGGATGTGAGCCCGTGGCAGGTCACGGTTATAGAGTCATAAAGGTCAGTGGCAGTCCTGGGGCCCTGGGACTACCTCTGAGAGAGTTGCAGTGGGCATACAACACAGGAGGCTGTGGTTTTTGGTGCATACAGAAGTGGAGACTGTCCCCTTGGGTTTATTAAAGAGAGCAATATTTCTGCTCTGGGCCAAAGGTTTGGTCATGGCCATTTTTGCTCTGATCCTCTGAAGAGGCATGGAAAGCCTTCAGGGAACAAAAGCCACCCAGAGGACCAGTTTGCACTGAACCCATCCCCTGACAGGGGGTGGGACAACTCCGCCCAGGCAGAGATACCTGAGAATCAACCCCGGCAGGCCCCTCCCCCAAAATACAGACTAGAACAGGTGGATGACAAACCTATGGATCCCACAAGACTAAAATTCCAATGCCAGGGGAAATTTTTTTTATAGATATATGCTTCATTTTAGTCCTTTTTAAAACTCTATTCAATTTTATCTCTATATATCTATATCTATCATCTATCTATCTATCTATCTATCTATCTATCTATCTATCTATCCATCATCTATCTATCATCTACATACATGTATAAGTTTCACTTTCCTAGCAATTTTGGGATGTAGTGTCTTCTAACACATAGACCAAAATGCACCCAGGGATAAGTGGAACACCCTGCTTTGTCCACACTGTGAGATTATAGTCCCTCCCCGACCCCCTTTTTTAAAAAAATTTTATTCTTGTGTTTCATTTCATTTTGGCTTTGTTTTTCTGTGGTGGCTCAACCACTCCAGATTTTGCTAGGGTGGATCTTGCTTGGGTCGTGGTTGATATTTTGGACTCTGTTTATTCACCCACCCATCGTTCTCTGGACAGAATGACAAGAAAGAGGAACCCACAGAGAAAAGAACCAGAGGCAGTGTTCTCTGCCACAGAGCTAATCGATATGGATATAAGTAAGATGTCAGAGATAGAATTCAGAATAGCAATCATAAAGTCAATAGCTAGGCTTGAAAAAGGCATTAGTGACAATATAGAATCTCTAAGGGCAGAAATGAGATCTAATCAGGCTGAACTAAAAAATGCTATGAATGAGATGGAGTCTAAACTGCATACTCTAACAGCCAGGTAAATAAGGCAGAAGAGAGAATCAGTGATCTAGAAGATAAGCTGACGGAAAGGAAGGAAGTTGAGGAAAACAGGGATAGGCAGCTAGTGGCCCATGAAAAAAGGTTTGGAGAGATTAATGATGCCACGAAATGTTCCAATGTCAGAATATTGGGATCCCCTAAGGGGTGGAGAGAGAAAAAGAGGGCTAGAGGGTATATTTGAGCAAATCATAACTGAGAACATCCCTAATCTGGGGAAGGAATAAGCAATCAGGTCCAAGAGGCAGAGAGGACCCCTCCCTAAATCAATAAAAGTAGATCAATACTAGTAGAACCCCGACATATAATAGTAAAGCTTGCAAATATTACAGCCAAAGAAACTATCCTGAGAAGAGCTAGGGAGAGGAGGTTCCTTACACATGGAGGGAGGAACATCAGAATAATATCAGACTTATCCACAGAAACCTGGCAAGCCGGAAAGGTCTAACAAGACATATTCAGGTTGCTAAATGAGAAGAACATGCAGCCAAGAATATTTTATCCAGCAAGGCTGTCATTCGGTATGGATGGAGAGATAAACAGCTTCTAGGACAGGCAGAAACTGAAAAAGTATGTGACCACGAAGCCAGTCCTGCAAGAAATATTAAGGGGGATTCTGTAAGTCAAGAGAGACCCCAAGAGTAACATAGACCAGAAAGTAAATGAGACAATATACAGAAAAGGGACTTATAGGCAATACAATGGCACTAAATTAATATATTTCAATATTTACTCTGAATGTAAATGGGCTGAATGCTCCCATGAAAAGACACAGGGTTTCAGACTGGATAAAAAAGCAGGACCCATTCATATGCTGTCTACAAGAGACTCATTTGGAACCTAAAGACACCTCCAGATGGAAAGTGAGGGGTTGGAGAATGATTTACCTCCCTAATGGACCTCAAAAGAAAGCTGGGGTAGCAATCTTCATATTAGACAAATTAGATTTTAAAACAAAGACTGTAGTAAGAGATGTAGAGTGACACTATATCATACTTAAGGGGTCTACTCAACAAGAAGATCTAACAATTGTAAATATCTATGGCCCCAACATGGGAGTAATCAATAATATACACCAATTAATAACCACAATAAAGAAACATATTGATAATAATACATTAATAGTGGGAAACTTCAACACTTCACTTGCAGCAATGGACAGATCATCTAAGCAGAAGATCAACAAAGAAACAAGAGCTTTGAATGATACATTGGATCAGATGGACTTTGTAGATATATACAGAACATTCCATCCTAAAACAACAGAATACTCATTCTTTTTGAGTGCACATGGAACTTTCTCCAGAATAGATCACAGACTGGGTCACAAATCAGATCTCAACTGATACCAAAAGATTGAGATTATTCCCTGCATATTTTCAGACCACAATGCTTTGAAACTGGAACTCAATCACAAGAAGAAATTTGGAAGGAACTCACACTTGGAGGTTAAAGAGCATCCTGCTAAAGAGTGAATGGGTCAGCCAGGAAATTAAAGAAGAACTTAAACAATTCACTGAAACCAATGAAAATGAAAACACATTGGTTCAAAACCTATGGGATACTGCAAAAGTGGTCCTTAAGGGAAGTACACAGCCATCCAATTCCAATTCCAATGACCAGCAAGGAAATTGAAGCAGTAATCAAAAACCTCCCCCAAAACAAGAGTCCAGGGCGATATGGCTTTCCAGGGGAATTCTACCAAACTTTTTTTTTCCCTACCAAACTTTTAAAGAAGAAATCATACCTATTCTACCGAAGCTGTTTCAAAAAATAGAAATGGAAGGAAAATTTCAAAACTCGTTCTATGAGGCCAGCATTACCTTGATCTCAAAACCAGACAAAGACCCCATCAAAAAGGAGAATTGCAGACCAATATCTCTGATGAACACAGATGCCAAAATTCTCACCAAGATCCTAGCCAATAGGATCCAACAGTACATTAAAAGGATTATTCACCATGACCAGGTGGGATTTATTCCTGGGATGTGAGGGTGGTCCAACATTCACAAATCAATCAGCATGATAGATCACATTAACAAAAGAAGAGACAAGAACCATGTGATCCTCTCAATTGATGCAGAAAAAAGCACTTGACAAAATACAGCATCCTTTCCTGATTAAAAGTCTTCAAAATCTAAGGACAGAGGGAACATACCTCAATATCATAAAGCCATCTATGAAAAGCCCACAGCAAGTATCATTCTCAATGGGGAAAAGTGGAGAGCTTTTCCCTTAAGGTTAGGAACATGACTGGGATGCCCACTCTCACTACTGTTGTTCAACATAGTACTAGAAATCCTAGCCTCAGCAATCAGATAATAAAAAGAAATAAAAGCATCTGAATTGGCAAAGAAGTCAAATTTCACTTTTGCAGATGACATGATACTCTATGTGGAAAACCCCAAAGACTCCACCCCCAAATTACTAGAACTCATACAGCAATTCAGCAAAGTGGCAGGATTTAAAATCAATGCACAGAAATCAGTTGCATTTCTATACACTAACAATGTGACTGAAGAAAGAGAAATTAAGGAATCAATTCCATTTACAATAGCACCAAAACCCATAAGATACCCAGGAATAAACTTAACCAAAGAGGTAAAGGATCTGTACTCTAAAAACTATAGAACACTTATGAAAGAAATTGAGGAAGACACAAAGAGATGGAAAAACATTCCATGCTCTTGGATTAGAAGAATAAACATTGTTAAAATGTCTCTGCTTCCCAGAGCAATCTATACATTCAATGCAATCCCTATAAAAATACCATCAACTTTTTTCACAGAGCTGGAACAAATAATTCTAAAATTTGTATGGAACCAGAAAAGACCCTGAATCACCAGGTAATGTTGAAAAAGAAAACCAAAGCTGGGGGTATCAAAATGCCTGACTTCAAGCTATATTAGAAAGCTGTGATCATCAAGACAGTATGGTACTGGCACAAAAACAGGCACATAGATCAATGGAACAGAACAGAGAACTCAGAAATGGACCCTCAATTTTATGGTCAACTAATCTTTGACAAAGGAGGAAAGAATATCCAATGGAAAAAAGACAGTCTCTTCAACAAATGATTTTGGGAAAACTGGACAACAACATGCAGAAAAATGACACTGGACCACTTTCTTATACCATACACAAAAACAAGTTCAGAAAGGTTTAAAGAACTAAATGTGAGATGGGAAACCATCAAAATCCTAGAGGAGAACACACGCAGAAACCTCTTTGTCCTCAGCCATAGCAACTTCTTACTGGACATGTCTCTAGAGGAAAGGAAAACAAAAGGAAAAATGAACTATTGGGACTAAATCAAGATAAAAAAAAACCTTCTGCACAGTGAAGGAAACAACCAACAAGACTAAAAGGCAACCTACTGAATGGGATAAGATATTTGCAAACAACATATCCGATAAAGGGCCAGTATCCAGAATCTATAAAGAACTCATTAAAATCAACAACCCCAAAATAAATAATCCAGTTAAGAAATGGACAGAAGACATGAACAGACATTTCTCCAAAGAAGAAATATAAATGGCCGCTACACCAAACGCTACACCAAAAACTAATGATGTAATGTATGGTGATTAACATAACAATAAAAATTTAAAAAAAAATAGGTGTGCCTGGGTGGCTCAGTTGTTTAAGCATCTGACTCTTGATTTTGGCTCAGGTCAAGATCTCAGAATTTCTAGGGGTAGAGCCTGTTTAAGAGAATGAGAAAATCAAGGAAATACAAACCAAAAGCACAATGAGAAACCACCTCACACCAGTCAGAATGGCTAAAATTAACAAGTCAGGAAACAAGAGATGTTAGCAAGGATGCAGAGAAAGTGCAACCCTTTTTCACTATTGGTGGGAATGCAAATTGGTGCAGCCGCTGTGGAAAACAGCATGGAGTTTCCTCAAAAAGTTAAAAATAGAAATACTCCACAACCCAGAAATTGCAGTACTGGGTATTTATCCAAAGGTTGCAAAAATGTTGATTTGAAAGGGCACATGCACCCCAATATTTATAGCAGCAATGTCTACAATAGCCCTAATATGGAAAGAGCCTAGATGTCCATAGACAGATGAATGGATAAAGAAGATATGGTGTGTGTATATATACATGGAATATTATGCAGCCATCAAAAAAGAATGAAATCTTACCATTTTCAACAATGTGGATGTAACTAGAAAGTATCATGCTAAGCGAAGTAAGTAAGTCGAGAAAAAAATATCATATGATTTCACTCATATGTGGAATTTAAGAAACAAAACAGATGAACTTAGACTGAGGGAAAATACCTGCAGATCTGATAAAGGACTTGTATCTAGAATATATAAAGAATTCTCAAAACTAAATAATAAGAAAATAAACCACCCAATTTTCTCAAATTGACCAATGATTTGAACATGCATTTCACTAAAGAACATATATGGAGGACAAATCAATCCCTGAAAAAAATAGTCAACACTATTAGTCATTAGAGACATGCAAATTAAAACCACCATGAAATACCACTTCACACTTATTAGGATGAGGAAACTTAGGAAGAGTGACCATAACAAACACTAGCAAGGGTTAAGAGGAACTAAAACTGTGATACAGTGCTGATGAATATGAAATTATTTTGGGAAACAGTTCAGTAATTTCTTAAAAAGTTAAAAAAATAGATCAGAGTGGGAGATGAACCATGAAAGACTACAGACTCTGAGAAACAAACTGAGGATTCTAGAGGGGAGGAGGGTGGGGGGATGGGTTAGCCTGGTGATGGGTATTAAAGAGGGCATGTACTGCATGGAGCACTGGGTGTTATACACAAACAATGAATCATGGAACGCTACACCAAAAACTAATGATGTAATGTATGGTGATTAACATAACAATAAAAATTTAAAAAAAAAATAGGTGTGCCTGGGTGGCTCAGTTGTTTAAGCATCTGACTCTTGATTTTGGCTCAGGTCAAGATCTCAGAATTTCTAGGGGTAGAGCCTGTTTAAGATTCTCTCTCTCCCTTTCCCTCTGCCCCTCCCTCCCTGACCTCACTCTCCCTAAGGAAAAAAAAATTAAAAACTCACCTACCATACAATTCCAAACTTTTCACTCCTAGGTGTTTACCCAAGAGGACTGAGAGTGTATGTCCACACAAACATGTATACATGAAGGCTCATAGGGCTTTCTTTCTAATAACTAAACACTGCAAACAATCCAAATGTTCATCACCAAAAAGATGAATAACTGTTGATTCATGCTACAACATAAATTGAATCTTAAAATATTACACTCAATGGGAGAAGTCATTGAGAACACAAAAGAAAAGAAAAAAAGAGGACATTATCTGATTTCATTTATATAAAACTCTAGAAAATGAAAATTAATCTATAGTGACAGAGCAGATAATGGTTGCCAGGGCGGGTTGGAGGCAAATGGGAGGATTACAATGGAGTGTAAGGGAATTTGGAGAATGTTGACTGTCTTGATTGTGGGGATGGTTTCATTGGTACATACAGATGTCAAAATTTACCAAACGGCATTCCTTGAATATGTGAAGTTTATTGTATGTCAATTATAACTCAATAAAGCTCTTTTTAAAATTAAAAATCCAAATCTTTTTTTTTTTTTGAATTAAAGTTACTTAACATATAGTGTACAATTGGTTTCTGGGGGTAGAATTTAGTGATTCATCACTTAGATATAACACTCAGTGCTCATCCCAACAAGTGCCCTCCTTAATGCCCATCCTCCATTTAGTGCATTCCTCCCTCCTCCTCCATTCCAGCAGCACTCACTTTGTCCTCTATAGTTAAGAATGTCTTATGATTTGGCTCCCTGTCTGGTTTATCTTATTTTATTTTTCCTTCCCTTCCCCTATGTTCATCTGTTTTGTTTCTTAAATTCCATGTACCTGTTAGAATCAGCTGGTCAGTGTCCTGCTGTGATTCTGATTGGAAGTGCATTGGATCTGTAGATCAGTTTAGGGAGAAGACACATATTAATAGTATTGAATCTTCTAACCCATAAGTAAGACACATCTCTGCATATATTTAGGTCTCTCATTCTTCTCAGAAAAGATTCAAAGGAACTTTAATCTCTTGAAATTTGTAATTTTTATTTTAATTTTTCTTGCTGTTGAATGAAAGGAAAGGACAGAAACAAGCTCATATGCCATTATTCCTGGAGCCAAAAAACTTGACCTCCTTCAAAGTCATCATCTTGGCTTCCTCGGGAGAAATAATTTCAATCTTCCTTTCAGCTACAATTTACCCATCAGAGAAGTGGGCTTTTTCTTTACTCCACAGGGATGTCTAGGTTCAATTATTTATCATAATTATTCTAAAAATCTGAGGTGTCATTATCTTCTTGCTTTTATCTGTGAATTGTAATTTTAGTATTTGGAATATTTCTCTTTTTATTTTCTTTTGTCATTAAGTTGGCAATAATGGTAGTTGATTATACAAATACTCTACAATTAAAGAACAAAGCAAAAACATCAGTATAAAGAAATATTCTGTATCAGCAGCCCATTAAAATCTGCTGACTATTTTAAGATAGAATAACACTTTTAATTAACTTACAATAGACTTTTCTATTACAATGAATTAAACTCTTAGCTATACATTAAAATCCTGCTAAGCAAATCAATTAAAACTACAGAAGTCAGAAATGACATCCTGGCATTAATAACACCTTATATTATTAAATGGCCAGGTTGAGGAGAAACAATTTTTTGTTCCATTTCACAGTTAAGGTAACTGCATTTTGCAGTAAAGGGACTGGATCAGGCACCAAAAGACCTGGACTTGGGACCCACCTCTGCTTCCTGCAAGCTATTTACCAAGCTAGGACTGACTTTTTTTTTTTTTAACATAATGTTTTATTTAAAAAAAACAACAACTTTATTTTGGGGGCACCTGGGTGGCTCAATCAGCTGGGCTTCTGCCTTTGGCTCAGGTCATGATCCCAGGATTTTGTGTTCAAGTCCCACATCCAGCTCCCTCTCCCTCTGCAGCTCTCTCTGCTTGTCGTGTTGCACATGCTCTCTTTCTCTCTCTCTGTCAAATAAAGAAATAAAATCTTTAAAAAAAGAATTAAAGAATAAAATAAAATAAACTTTATTTTCATAGAATACATTTTCACATTAGAGAGTCCCACCATGGGAAAATAACGATTTATTACTTAGAGTTTTATATTTGTAGACAGATTTTTTAGGACAAGTAAAATAAATACATTTGAGGGATAAGTCTCAGTTTAGATTCTGTAATATTTGCATACATCTATAAGGGGACCTCTTCCCTACATGGAACTTCTCTATACTCAGAAGCTCTCCAGACTCTTCTTCCCAGGATTTAGAAATTACTGATGTGAAATACTAGTATTTCCTAATTTTAAAGTTTCCCCAGGATATGTAACTATCTGTAACTGGTATTGATGAACAGAAAGGGAAGCTTTCAAAAATTAAATACTAACTGATTTTCTGCAAAGTCTTTACTTATGAATTAAGAGCTTTCCCTTTCTCCATCATTCCCAGGACAAATACAGAAGTTTGATCAGGCATTGATTGTAATAAAGCTGCATTCCCTTAAAAAATTTGATAAGTTAACAGGCAAAAGCTCACACATAATATTTATTATTTATTTATTTATTTATTTATTTATTTATTTATTTATTTTTAAAGATTTTTTATTTATTTATTTGACAGAGAGAGACACAGCAAGAGAGGGAACACAAGCAGGGGGAGCGGGAGCGGGAGAAGCAGGCTTCCCGCTGAGCAGGGAGCCTGATGCAGTGCTCGATCCCAGGACCCTGGGATCATGACTTGAGCCAAAGGCAGACGCTTAACAGACTGAGCCACCCAGGTGCCCCCATACATAATATTTAGTTACCCTGTGAGTCTTGTGAGAAGCTGAGAGACAATCTCATAAACTCACGAGAGCAAGGAATTCAGGCTCCAAATTTCTTGGCTACAATTCCTCTCAAACCTTTTCTTCAAAGACTAAATTCTAAAAATAACCAGGTGATTAGGCAAAGAGGTTTGGATTTATCTGTTATTTCCTCCTTACTGTGATTTGAATGGCATGACAGAGCAGAGTCAAAGAAGTGTACAGTCAATTCTCAAGGTGTTAAATCAAAAAGGTCAGAGCTTCCACAGCTTTGCAGATGCCCACATCATGATAGCTGAGATAACAAAGTCCAACAAAGGTTAAAGCTGGGAGTGCCAAAACACTTGCCCTGGCAGGTTTCTACAAAACATCCCCTCGAACACAGTCAGGAACCATTTGTGCAAGGCCGCAGTTGACTATAAAGAGTGAGGGCTGCAGCTAGGGAACAGTTGTCCATTGCAGAGCCAGGATTCAAATAAGCAGCTGGAATTAGGCCCAGGAGAAAAACATTGACAACCCTCTAATCAGTCCAGTGGAGAGATGCAGCCTTGGAACCAGAATGGTAGTTAAGTGACAGGTGAATGTGTTGTGTTCTACACCATTCTGGGCTAGGTTGGTCCCAGAGAAATGCTGAGACATGAGCAGGTCTGACCACTGAGATTTGGAGAAACATAGCTCAGCCTTCTTGCACACTTCACAGGACACTCAGCCTCCAGAGACTTGCCATGTCTCTCCTGAAGGCTCAAGGTTCTAGGATTGACATTCTTTTTTTCTCTTTAGAGTGAGGTGGGGAGGGGCAGAATGAGAGGGAGAGAATCCCAAGCAGCACGGCCCAATGTGAGGCTCGATCTCATAACCTTGAGATAGTGACCTGGGCTGAAATCAAGAGTCCGATGCTCAACCAACTGAGCCACCCAGGTACCCCCCTAGGACTGACTTTTAATGACTGCAGAGCTGCCTGGCCCTTTTCCTAGACAGAATCTAGTTGAGAACACAGGTTCAGTCAATCTCTTTCTCAGGTATTTATTTCCTTTGTAGCCTTCAGTAAGTTACATACATGTATAATCCTCAATTTGTTCATCTATAATATACGGATTAAAACAACATCTATGGCACAGGGTTGTTGAAAAGATTAAAATATAGAATGCAAGTAATATGTTTAATATAATACCTGGACAAAAATTATTCTTCCTCTTATTACATCTCATACTTTCCTCTTAGGACATTGTTATAGAGAACCAAGACTCTTCTCTTCCCCCCACCCCATAAATTATTACATTTCTGAGAAAGTGGGTAAGAAGTTATCTGTGGACTGTAAAAGTTGACTTTCCACTACAACTATGATTTTTTTTTTTTTTATTGTTAGCCATCCCTTGAATTCCTGGGCTAATTCTTTATATAAGCAGTTTTCAGATTTTATTCCATTTTACAGATTTTAACAGGGGATGGGCAAGCAGGCCTAACTCAGAGATCATTTATTCAGCTGCAAATAAGTTCCCACTACAATTTTATTAAAAAAAAAGACAGTGGATAAAATATTTTCAAAATATTTATGATTTTATTTCTAGTGCTAATCTGTGCTACTATGGACAAACAAGATTTGTCTCTGCTATGCATTATGCTTAGTTCAACTAAAAATTCAAGTATAAATTCAAGTATAATTTCAGGTGCTATCATGTGTGGGCAAGAAAAGGCACTTGAGTATTCCCTCTTCTCCATTTAGGTAGCATAATAAACCAAAGAAATACCAGAAAGGACAGAGGGATATTCTTTTATTAATAAGATAATTATTAATGAGTATAATAACAGTCATTAGATTTATTTTCAAAGATTGTCAAAACATGTTTTAATTCCTCGTCATTTAGTATTTGCAAGCCAGGAATCCATCTATTTGATGCAAAGAACATCTTTTCTTTCTGGAGGATATTGGGGTCCTGTTGATATGCTGTAACCAGCACACGTGGCCTAACTGAACTGCACCCCCAAGACATGGATTCACCTGCTCACTGGCCACAGCTTCTCCATGGTCCTTGTTCACATGGTCCTACTCTGTCCCAGATCCCTGCCTCTGTCCTTTCCTGACCAATGTCAGAGTATCCCAGAGTCAAAAGCTCTTTATAAACAAGAAGAGGTAGAACTACCAAAGCCAATTCAATTTTCCATCTTGAAATTGGACAGAGAAGTATGGATGGAGGGTCCAGTCAGTTTCAAGAGAAGGTACAGAAATGAAGGAGCAAAGAGTGGCCATAGGAGACCATGAGGGAGCTGGAAGTTTGAGTCAGCAAAAACTGCAAGAAAAAGAAAGCTCTTTCAGGAACCAGGTGAGGTGTGCAGTTGGAAGAAATAGGAGTGTTACAGAGATGGGGAAGCTGAGTGATTGCCGAGACTGAAGATGGTCACATCGTATTGCTGCCTTGGGTCCTTAGCGACCTGCAGCTGAGATTTCCTGCACAGTTATGGTTTTAAGTTTTGTGCAAGTCCCAATTACACACTATTCCTGAGTTCTTATGAGATTCTGCCTCCCTTATTATCAAGGCCCCACACTTTCCTTCTGTTACCCGAATGGCCTAAATATCATATCAGCCATATTTCCATACAAGAGTCAGCATTGTCAAAGGGAAGATCGCCCACATTCCAGTGTAGTTCAAATGGCTTCATTGGATACTGGAATGTTGTTTCACATCCAGTTTTATGTTGAGTTCAATTTGGTTCCATAGGGGCAACCTGCTGGTTATGGTTCCTGAAACTTTTCTGTGAAGAAAATACACGTGTCTAAGTCTGAAAATTGCAAATTTTCACAGAGACTCATCTTCATAGCTTTCTTTCATGTCCAGAAAGTAGTGTAGATATAAAAGCTATTTTACACTGTATGCAACATAGGCAGTCCTTGCTCTTCATGGCAGTATAGGACTGTAAAAATGTCTATACAAGCTGAAACTATGCAAAGTAAGACAATCAAAGGGACTCTCCTGAAACCTTTACAAATTTTTTTGGAACATCAAAATTTGCTGAAACATAAAACATTAATATATTAAACATTTAAACATTAAACATTACATTTTTTAAAGATTTTATTTATTTACTTTAGAGAGAGCGAGTACGAGCAGGGGGAGGGGCAGCAAGAAAGGGAGAAGGAGAATCCCAAGCAGACTCCATGCTGAGTGCAGAGCCCTACGCAGGGCTTGATCCCAGGGCTCTGAAATCAAGACCTGAGCTGAAATCAAGACTCAGATACTTAACCAACTGAGCCTCCCAGGCACCCCTAAACATTAACATTTTTAAATGTAATCCAAATTTTAAAATTTAATTTTAATGTAATTAAACTTTGCATTTTTAATTTCTTAGTTAAAATGTTAATGTAATTAAAAAATTTAATATAAACTAATAACACTCAAATTTTAATTAAACATTAACATTTGTTGAAACATTCAATTTTGTTGAAACATTGAATATATAGGACATACAATAAATAAATAAACTGTATACTATATAATAAATAAAAAGTATACTGTAATAGTTTTTCATAAATTAATTTTTTTAAATTAATTGTGTTATAATTTCAAATTTATGGAAAAAATGTAAAACTGGTATAAGGAACTATACCCCATTGTTTCCATTTTGCCCCTTTTGCTTTCTCATTATAACTTTTCTCTTTCTCTTCTCTCCCACACCTCTTTTAAATCTGAGAGGAAGTTTGGGACCCCTCATTGCCTCCAGAGTATATTTCCTAAGAACAAGGAACCCTATACAATGATCAGAACAGGAAATGTAACGTTGATACCATTATCTAATCCACAGTTTATATTCAAGTTTCCTTACTTGTCCCAATAATATATTTTATACATATTTAGCCCAGTGCAGGATCCAGCCCAAGATCAAGCATTGCTTTCAAGTGTCACATCTCTTTAGTTTCGTTTAATCTGGAGCAGGTCTGGGGGGGCGGAGCAAGATGGCGGAGGAGTAGGAGACCTGGATTTCGTCTGGTCTCAGGAAATCAGCTGGATAGGGATCAAACCATTCTGAACACCTACAAACTCAACAGGAGACTGAAGAAAAGAAGAGCAACAACTCTCTCATCAGAAAAGTGACCACTTTCTGGAAGGTAGAACGTGTGGAGAAGTGAATCCGAGGCGATATTCGGGAGGATAGACGGCGGGGGAGGGGCCTCCGTCGGCCGCTTTTGGCAAGTGACAGAACCACGGAGCACAAAATCGGAACTTTTAAAAGTCTGCTCCGCCGAGGGACGTCACTCTGGTGGCTAAGCGGGGGGTGGAACCCTCCGGGACAGTGTGGTCTCAGGACCCTCGGGGTCACAGAAAGACCGGGGGTGCCTGAGTGTGGCAGAGCTCCCAGGTATCGGAGCAGGGAAGCCGGCTGCAGAGGTGGAGCCCAGGCGCGGGCTCTCAGCTCGGGGTGGCCATAAACCGTGATCCGCGGCACAGTCGGGCCACTGCTCCTCCAGCAGGGACCCAACAAGCGGCAGATCCGGGGAGACTCACCTTCCTCCCCCGGGAGGAGCGGCGCGGGAGCGCACCACAGGGATCTGCTGGGTTTGGAGACTCCACCCGGGGTCGGGTGCCAGAGATAGAGGCGCGCGGTCGCAGGCCGGGTGAGCACGGAGTGCGGCCGGAGACCGGGGAGACGGGAGTGACTGGCGGCTCTTCTCTGGGGCCTCACTGAGGAGCGGGGCCCCGAGTTCTCGGCTCCTCCGGAGCGGAGATTGGGAGGCCGCCATTTTAACTCTCCGCCTCCAAAGCTGTACGGAAAGCTCACAGGGAACAAAAGCCCCGGAGAGCAAACCCGAGCAGATTACTTAGATGGGAGGGGGCAAGGGCGGGGCAATTCCGCCTCTGGCAGAGACATTTGGAAACCACGGCAACAGGCCCCTCCCCAGAAGATCAGCGAGAACAGCCAGCCAAGACCAAGTTTACCTATCAATGAGAACGGCAGAACTCCAGCGCTAGCGGAATGATGCACATAGAATTCATGGCTTTTTTACCATGATTCTTTAGTCTTTCAAAGTTAATTTTTTTTTAACTGTCTTTTTGTCTTATTATTTCTTTTTGAATTTTTTTTTTCCCTTTTTCGACCAACATCTTATCAATCCCTTTTCATTTTTAGAGTCATATTCTATCCCTTCATAGTAGTTACCCATATTTTTGGCTTATATATATAAGTTGTTCTCTCTTTAAAATTTTGAGATAGTTTCTTCTAACAGATTAAAATATACCCTAAATCTCTAGTATATGGTGCTTTCTATTCCCCTGCCTGATCACATCCTCTCCTTTTTTTTTTCTTTTTCTTTTTTCTTTTTTTAAATCCTCTTCTTTCTTTTTTCAAACAACTTCTTATCAATTCCTTTTATAACATTTTTTATAATTTCCATTTTTACAGTCATATTCCATCCCTTTATCATATCAACCCTTATTTTTGTACATATATAAGTTTTTCTTTCTTTAAAATTTGGGAGGCACTTTCTTCTAAAAGACCAAAATACAACCCAAATCTAGAGTGTGGCACTGATCTATATACCATATAGATCATATTTGATCACATTCTGGTTTTCCTTTTGTTGTTGTTGTTTTGTTTTGTTTGTTTTTGTTTTTGTTTTTATCTTTATCTTTTTTTTTTCTTTTTCTTTTTTCTCTATTTCCCTTTCTTATCCCACTGCTTCAGGCCTTTTCTGATTTGTTTAGAGTATATTTTCTGGGGACTTGGTTATTCTGCTAGCATTTTGTTCTCTCATTAATCTATTCTCCTCTGCACAAATGACAAGACGGAAAAAGTCACCTCAACAAAAAGAACAAGAGGTAGTACCGACTGCCAGGGACCTACTCAATATGGACATTAGTACGATGTCAGATCTAGAGTTCAGAATCATCACTTTAAAGATACTAGCTGGGCTTGAGAAAAATATGGAAGTTATTAGAGAAACCCTTTCTGGAGAAGTAAAGGAGCTAAAATCCAACCAAGTAGAAATCAAAAAGGCTATTAATGAGGTGCAATCAAAAATGGGGGTGCTAACTGCTAGGATAAATGAGGCAGAAGAGAGAATCAGTAATAGAGAAGATGAAATGATGGAAAATAAAGAAGCTGAGAAAAAGAGAGATAAACAACTACTGGATCACGAGGGCAGAATTCGAGAGATAAGCAATAGCATAAGATGAAACAACATTAGAATAATTGGGATCCCAGAAGATGAAGAAAGAGAGAGAGGGGCAGAAGGTATAATGGAGCAAATTATAGCAGAGAACTTCCCTAATCTGGGGAAAGAAACAGGCATGAAAACCCAGGAAGCACAGAGAACCCCTCTCAAAATCAATAAAAATAGGTCAACTCCCCGACATCTAATAGTAAAACTTACGAGTCTCATAGACAAAGAGAAAATCCTGAAAGCAGCTCGGGAGAAGAGATATGTAACCTACAATGGTAGAAACATTAGATCGGCAACAGACCTACCCACAGAGACCTGGCAGGCCAGAAAGGACTGGCAGGATATCTTCAGAGCACTACATGAGAAAAATATGCAGCCAAGAAAACTCTATCCAGCTAGGCTGTCATTGAAAATTGAAGGAGAGATAAAAAGCTTCCAGGACAAACAAAAACTAAAGGAATTTGCAAACACGAAACCAGCCCTACAGGAAATCTTGAAAGGGGTCCTCTAAGCAAAGAGAGACCCTAAAAGCAACATAGACCAGAAAGGAACACAGACAATATATGGTAACAGTCACCTTACAGGCAATACAATGGCACTAAATTCCTATCTTTCTATAGTTACCCTGAATGTAAATGGGCTAAATGCCCCAATCAAAAGACACAGGCTAACAGACTGGATTAAAAAACAAGACCCATCGATATGCTGTCTGCAAGAGACTCATTTTAGAACCAAAGACACCCCCAGATTGAAAATGAGGGGGTGGAAAACCATTTACCATGCTAATGGACACCAAAAGAAAGCTGGGGTCGCAATCCTTATATCAGACAAATTAGATTTTAAACCAAAGACTGTAATAAGAGATGAGGAAGGACACTATATCCTACTTAAAGGATCTATCCAACAAGAAGATCTAACAATTGTAAATATTTATGCCCCTAACATGGGAGCAGCCAATTATATAAGGCAATTAATAACAAAAGCAAAGAAACACATCGACAACAATACAATAATAGTGGGGGACTTTAACACCCCCCTCACTGAAATGGACAGATCGTCTAAGCAAAAGATCAACAAGGAAATAAAGACTTTAAATGACACATTGGACCAAATGGACTTCACGGACCTATTCAGAACATTCCACCCCAAAGCAAGGGAATACACATTCTTCTCTAGTGCCCATGGAACATTCTCCAGAATCGATCACATCCTAGGTCATAAATCAGGTCTCAAACGGTACCAAAAGATTGGGATCATTCCCTGCCTATTTTCAGACCACAATGCTTTGAAACTAGAACTCAATCACAAGAGGAAAGTCGGAAAGAACTCAAATACATGGAGGCTAAGGAGCATCCTACTGAAGAATGAATGGGTCAACCAGGAAATTAAAGAAGAATTAAAAAAATACATGGAAACCAATGAAAATGAAAACACAACTGTTCAAAATCTTTGGGACGCAGCAAAGGCAGTCTTAAGAGGAAAGTATATAGCAATACAAGCCTTTCTCAAGAAACAAGAAAGGTCTCAAGTACACAACCTAACCCTACACCTAAAGGAGCTGGAGAAAGAACAGCAAATAAAGCCTAAACCCAGCAGGAGAAGAGAAATAATAAAGATCAGAGCTGAAATCAATGAAATAGAAACCAAAAGAACAGTAGAACAGATCAACGCAACTAGGAGCTGGTTCTTTGAAAGAATTAACAAGATTGATAAACCCCTCGCCAGACTTATCAAAAAGAGAAAAGAAATGACCCAAATCAACAAAATCATGAATGAAAGAGGAGAGATCACAACCAACACCAAAGAAATACAAACAATTATAAGAACTTATTATGAGCAACTCTATGCCAGCAAATTAGATAACCTGGAAGAGATGGATGCATTCCTAGAGATGGATCAACTACCAAAACTGAACCAGGATGAAATAGAAAACCTGAACAGACCTATAACCACCAAGGAAATTGAAGCAGTCATCAAAAATCTCCCAACAAACAAAAGCCCAGGGCCAGATGGCTTCCGAGGGGAATTCTACCAAACATTTCAAGAAGAATTAATACCTATTCTTCTGAAACTGTTCCAAAAAATAGAAACTGAAGGAAAACTTCCAAACTCATTTTATGAGGCCAGCATTACCTTGATCCCCAAACCAGACAAAGACCCCATCAAAAAGGAGAATTACAGACCAAGATCCCTGATGAACATGGATGCAAAAATTCTCACCCAAATACTAGCCAATAGGATCCAACAGTATATTAAAAGGATTATTCACCATGACCAAGTGGGATTTATCCCTGGACTGCAAGGTTGGTTCAACATCCGCAAATCAATCAATGTGATACAATACATTAACAAAAGAAAGAACAAGAATCATATGATCCTCTCAATAGATGCAGAAAAAGCTTTTGACAAAGTCCAGCATCCTTTCTTGATCAAAACTCTTCAGAGTATAGGGATAGACGGTACATACCTCAATATCATAAAAGCCATCCATGAAAAACCTACAGCGAATATCATTCTCAATGGGGAAAAACTCAGAGCTTTCCCCCTAAAGTCAGGAATGCGGCAGGGATGTCCACTATCACCACTGCTATTCAACATAGTATTGGAAGTCTTAGCCACAGCAATCAGACAACAAAAAGAAATCAAAGGCATCCAAATTGGCAAAGAAGAAGTCAAACTCTCACTCTTTGCAGATGATATGATACTTTATGTGGAAAACCCAAAAGACTCCACCCCAAAACTGCTAGAACTCATACAGGAATTCAGTAAAGTGGCAGGATATAAAATCAATGCACAGAAGTCAGTGACTTCCCTATACACCAACAAGACAGAAGAAAGAGAAATTAAGGAGTCCATCCCATTTACAATTGCACCCAAAACCATAAGATACCTAGGAATAAATCTAACCAAAGAGACAAAGTATCTATACTCAGAAAACTATAAAATACTCATGAAAGAAATTGAGGAAGACACAAAGAAATGGAAAAACGTTCCATGCTTATGGATTGGAAGAACAAATATTGTGAAGATGTCAATGCTACCTAGAGCAATCTACACATTCCATGCAATCCCCATCAAAATACCATCCACTTTTTTCAAAGAAATGGAACAAATAATCCTAAAATTAGTATGGAACCAGAAAAGACCCCGCATAGCCAGAGGAATATTGAAAAAGAAAAGCAAAGCCGGCGGCATCACCATTCCGGACTTCAAGCTCTATTACAAAGCTGTCATCATCAAGACAGCATGGTACTGGCACAAAAACAGATACATAGATCAATGGAACAGAATAGAGAGCCCAGAAATTGACCCTCAACTCTATGGTCAACTAATCTTCGACAAAGCAGGAAAGAATGTCCAACGGAACAAAGACAGTCTCTTCAATAAATGGTGTTGGGAAAATTGGATAGCCACATGCAGAAGAATGAAACTGGACCATTTCCTTACACCACACACAAAAATAGACTCCAAATGGTTGAAAGACCTCAATATGAGACAGGAGTCCATCCAAATCCTAAAGGAGAACACAGGCAGCAACCTCTTTGACCTCAGCCGAAGCAACTTCTTCCTATAAACATTGCCAAAGGCAAGGGAAGCAAGGGCAAAAATGAACTATTGGGACTTCATCAAGATAAAAAGCTTTTGCAAAGCAAAGGAAACAGTCAACAAAACCAAAAGACAACCGACAGAATGGGAGAAGATATTTGCAAATGACATATCAGATAAAGGGCTAGTATCCAAAATCTATAAAGAACTCATCAAATTCAACACCCAAAGAACAAAGAATCCAATCAAGAAATGGGCAGAAGACATGAACAGACATTTTTCCAAAGAAGACATCCAAATGGCCAACAGACACATGAAAAAGTGCTCAATATCGCTCGGCATCAGGGAAATCCAAATCAAAACCTCAATGAGATACCACCTCACACCAGTCAGAATGGCTAAAATTAACAAGTCAGGAAATGACAGATGTTGGCGGGAATGCGGAGAAACGGGAACCCTCCTACACTCTTGGTGGGAATGCAAGCTGGTGCAGCCACTCTGGAAAACTGTATGGAGGTTCCTCAAAAAGTTGAAAATAGAGCTACCCTATGATCCAGCAATTGCACTACTGGGTATTTACCCCAAAGATACAAAAGTAGGGATCCGAAGGGGTACGTGCACCCCGATGTTTATAGCAGCAATGTCCACAATAGCCAAACTGTGGAAAGAGCCAAGATGTCCATCGACAGAGAATGGATAAAGAAGAGGTGGTATATATATACAATGGAATATTATGCAGCCTTCAAAAGGAATAAAATCTTGCCATTTGCAATGATGTGGATAGAACTGGAGAGTGTTATGCTGAGTGAAATAAGTCAATCAGAGAAAGACATGTATCATATGACCACACTGATATGAGGAATTCTTAATCTCAGGAAACAAACTGAGGGTTGCTGGAGTGGTGGGGGGTGGGAGGGATGGGCGGCTGTGTGGTAGACATTGGGGAGGGTATGTGCTATGGTGAGTGCTGTGAATTGTGCAAGACTGTTGAATCACAGATCTGTACCTCTGAAACAAATAATACATTATATGTTAAAAAAAAAAGAAAAAGAAGAAGAAGGAGATAGCAGGAGGGGAAGAATGAAGGGGGGGAAATCGGAGGGGGAGATGAGCCATGAGAGACTATGGACTCTGAAAAAGAAACTGAGGGTTATGGGGGGGGTGGGAGGATGGGTTAGTCAGGTGATGGGTATTAAAGAGGGCATGTTCTGCATGGAGCACTGGGTGTTATATGCAAATAATGAATCATGGAACACTACATCAAAAACTAATGGTGTAATGTATGGTGATTAACATAATAATAAAAAAAGAGTACACATACTATGAGGAACACTGAGTAATGTATAGAATTGTAGAATTGCTATATTGTACACCCAAAACTAATATAACACTCTATGTAAACTATACTGGCTTTAAAATAAAAAATTTTTCTCTCAAGAAAAAAAAAAAAGATGATCCCTCTCCATCTCCTTCTGCCACTCCCCACCCCTCTCTCCCTCTCAAAAAAGAAAAAAAAAAAAAAAGCAGAGGACTGGAAAGATATTCCTCTAAAAAACACATACAGATGGCCAACAGGTAAATGAAAAGATGCTCAACATCACTGTCATCAGGGCAATACAAATCAAAACCATGATAAAATGCCACGTCACATCTGTTAAAATGGTTATCACCAAAAAGGCAAGACATAACAAGTGTTGGCAAGGATGTGGAGAAACAGGAACCCTTGTACACTTGTACACTGTTGATGGGAATGTAAATTGGTATAGCCATTATGGAGACAATATTGAGGTTCCTCGAAAAACTAAAAAATAGAACTACCATATGATCCAGCAATCCCACTTCTGGTTATATATCAGAAGAAAATGAAACCAGGATCTCAAAGAGGTATATGTATGCCCATGTTCATTGCAGCAATATTCACAATAGCCAAGATATGGAAACAACCTGTGTCCTGAATGGGTAAAGAAGATGTCATTATATATATATATTACAATGGGTCCTATTTTGGATATGTCCTTTAAACAATATGTAGCTGGATTTGGTTATTTATCCAGTCTGATATTTATTATTCTTTATCATTTACTTGGTATGTATTCCATTTTTATTTATTGTTATCATTAGTATATTTGGATTTAACTTTCCTATTTTTTCCCAGTCCTTCTCTCCTCTTTTAACTCTTTATTATCTTAAAGTTGGGGAGGAGTTCAAGAGATCTTAAACCAATTTTGGGATATTTTCTTTGTAAATTGTCCATGTGGTGATTTGGTTTAACATATATCATGTATCATGACTTGGTGTCTTTATAGAAAGTTACATTTTAACATGTTATTACATAAGAAGGTTCTCATGTGATCCTTCATATCTAGTTGATTGATGGTGTTGTTGAGTTTAATTATGTCCTTACTGATTTTCTGCCTGGTGGATCTGTCCATTTCTGATAGAGGGGTGTTGAAGTCTCCAACTATAAAAGTGGATTCATCTACTTCTCCTCGAAATTCTGTCGGTATTTGCCTCATGAATTTAATGCTCTGTTGTTAGGATATATATGTTAAGAATTGTTTGTTTTCTTGAAAAATTGACTAGTTTATCATTGTGTGATGACTCTCTTTATTCCTAATAACTTTCTGTGCTCTGAAGTCTGTTTTGTCCAAAGTAAAAGAGTTATTTCCACTTTCTTTTGATTAATGTTGGTGTGGTATATCTTTCTCCAACCATTTACTCTTAATCTATGTGTGTCTTTATATTTAATATGGGTTTCTTTTAGGAAACATATCATCAGGTCCTGTTTCTTGACCCAATCTGACAATCTGTTTTGTAACTGGTGCAGGTTATTGACAAACAAAGTAATTATTGATACAGTTGTATTAATTGCTACCATATATGTTACTGTTTTTGATTTGTTGCCCTTGTTCTTTGTTCCTATTTTTGTCTTCTACTTTTTCTGCCTTTTGTGGTTTAACTGAGCATTTTAAATTATTCCATTTTCTCTCCTTACTTAACATATCAGTTGTACTTTGTTTTTACTTTTTTAGTGTTTATCCTAGAGTTTGCAATATACATTTACAACTAATCCAAGTCTATTACTTTCAGATAACACTATGCTGCACAATGGGTGGTGCAAATACTTTATATAAGAAAATAATCCTGGGCGCCTGGGTGGCTCAGTTGGTTAAGTGACTGCCTTCGGCTCAGGTCATGATCCTGGAGTCCTGGGATCGAGTCCCGCATCGGGCTCCCTGCTCAGCAGGGGGTCTGCTTCTCCCTCTGACCCTCTTCCCTCTCGTGCTCTCTGTCTCTCATTCTCTCTCTCTCAAATAAATAAATAAAATCTTAAAAAAAAAGAATCCTAATTCTTCCCTCTCATCCCTTGTGTCATTCATTTTACATATACATAAGCATAGATATAACAAAAGCATAGTTATTATTTTGAACTGTTATGTGTTAGATTAATTAAGAACACGAATAATGAAAGTTTTTATTTTACCTATACTTATTCCTTCTCTGATTTGCTTCCTTTATGTAGATTTGAGTTTTTGATCTATATAATTTTTCTTCTTTCTGCAGAATTTCTTTTAACATTTCTCACAGGCAGATCTACTGGTAACAAATTCTTTCAACCTTTGTCTGAGAGAGATGTCATTTCTCCTTCACTTTTGAAAAGTAGGTACAGAATTCTAGGTGGGTGTTTTTTTTTTTTTTTCTCTCCCTCTCTAATAAATATTTTACTCCATCTCTTCTAGCTTGCATGATTTCTGAGGAGAAGTCAGATATAATTCTTATCTTTGCTCTTCTATAGGTAAGGTGTTTTTTCCTCTGGCAGCTCTCAGGATATTTTCTTTATCTTTAACTTTTTGTAGTTTGAAAATGATACAACTAGGTGCAGTTGTATTTTTTTTTCTTCTTTTATTCTGCTTAGTGTTCTCTCAGATTCCTTATTCTGTGGTTTGGTATCTGGTATTAATTTGGGGGAAATTCTCTGTCATTATTGTCAGATATATTTTTATATTCTTTTCTCTCTTCTCCCTCCAGAGTTCTCATTACACATAAGTTAACATTTTTTGTAGCAGTCTCACAATTATTAGATATTCTGTTTTGTCTCTCTCTCCTTTTTTTTTTTTTCAGGTTTTTGTTTTTTCTATTTGTTTTTTAGTTTTGGAGGTTTCTGTTGAGCTATCCTCACACCCAGAGATTTTTTTCCTTAGCCATGTTCAGATTACTAAGTCCATCAAAGGCATTCTTCACTTTTGTTACAATGATTTTAACTTCCAGCATTTATTTATTTATTTTTTCTTAGAATTTCTATCTCTGTGCTTACATTGCCCATCTGTTCTTGCTTGCTGTTTCCTTTTCCATTAGAACCCTTTGTATCTTAATCATAATTGTTTTACGTTCTTGTGTGATAATTCCAACATTCCTGCCATATCTGAATCTGGTTACAATACTTCCTCAGTCTCTTCAAACTGTGTGTGGTTTTTCTGTTTTCCTTTATTATGTCTTATAATTTTTTGTTGACAGCAGGATATGTTGTACTGGTTAAGGGAACTACTGCAAGGCTTTTACCAATGTGGTGATGAGGTGGGGTAAGGGGAAATGTTTTATAGTCCTATGATTAAAGCTCAATCTTTTAGTGAACCTATTCTTCTAGATTATGAACTTCATCCATGCTTCTCAGGCTCCTCCCTCTCTCTGAAGTAGAACAGGATGGCTAGAGTGGGCTGGAGTTGGGTATTTCCTGTGCTGAGATCGGTAGGCTCTAATAAAACCCCAGTAGGTTAGGCTCTGGTTAACTAGTTTCTCCTGAGGGCAGGTCTTGTTATGAAGAACAGAGTACAACAGCCCACTTTCTGACTTACATGCTATGATTGTTTTGTCACCTATATTATTTTATTTATTTATTTATTTATTTATTTATTTATTTATTTTTTAAAGATTTTATTTATTATTTGACAGAGAGATAGAACAGGTAGGCAGAGGGAGAGGGAGAGGCAGGCTCCCCGCCGAGCAGGGAGCCCGATGCGGGGCTCGATCCCGGGGACCCTGGGATCATGACCTGAGCCGAAGGCAGCCGCTTAACTGACTGAGCCACCCAGGCACCCCTATTTTATTTATTTTTAATTCTTCTTATTATTATTTTAGAGAGAAAGAGAGTGGGAGTGGGGGAGTATAGGCAGAGGGAGATGGAGAGAGAGAGAATCTTAAGCAGTCTCCCCATTTAGTGCAGAGCCTGAGTTGGGGCTTGATCTCATGACCCTGAGATCATGACCTGGGCTGAAATCAAGAGTAGGGTGCTTAACTGACTGAGCCACCCAGGCGCCCCATCACCTATTTTAATTTTACCTTTTATCTTTGAGTTTTTAAATTTCACAAGACATTATTATTGTTTTACAAATTGGTACTTATTTATATTTAATGATATATTTAAAACTTCTTTTGTTCTTTAATTTATGTGTCTCATACCATCTATTAGAAATTCCTTTAGTTATGGTCCAGAGGTGACAAAATTGTTCAGTTGTTATTTACCTGCCAATATCTTTATTTCCTTGATGTTTTGAAAGATATGTGTTCATGATGTAAAAAACTGTTTCACTGTCTAGGAGTAGACATTTTTTTTTTCTTTCCTATTCCATTTAGACATTTTAAGAATGCATCCTATGTGAGATTTATTGGTCTTTTTAATTCTGTGGGTTGTGATCTTTGATTAAACCTGGAAAATTCTCAGACATTATCCTTTCAAATATTGCCTGTATCCTATTTTCTCTCTTTTTCCACCTGACTTCTGTTTATGTAAATTAAAACTTCTCATATCCTTTTTGTATTACATTCTGAATAATTTCTTCAAGTCAAACTTTCAGGTCACTAATTCTGTAGCCTGATATCAAAATGTTTATTTTTAGTTTACATATTTTTCACTTCTAGAAGTTCTATTTGTTTTTTTTCCAAAACTGCTTATTTAATAGATACATAAAATCTCTGGTTCTTCATTCACATTTTTAGTCTTTCAGTTTTTTTAATGCACTCATCTATTTTTTTAAAGATTCATTTATTTATTTTTTAGAGAGTGAGCAGGGGCAGGGGCAAAGGGAGAGGGAGAGAATCCCAAGCAGGTTGCACACTGGGCATGGAGCGCATCAAGGGGCTCAATCCCATGACCCTGAGATCACAACCTGAGCCAAAATCAAGAATCGGCTGTTTAACTGACCCAGGTACCCCTGCATTCATCTATTTTTAATATTCCTCATGCGTGACATCTTTACAAGTCTGACCTGGGTGTCTGCTTCCTAGTGAATTTTGTGATTATTTTACCTTAGACCTGTTCTATGGAAATTCTTTGAGGCCTTGTTGTGATGGTCCTTCAGGGAAGAGTCAAACTTCTTTCTTCTGGTGAGCACCAGAGCACTATCAGACAGAGATTAATTTAAACTAAATTCTCAACTTGAGGTTTTCCTGCCCACCTAAGAAATCCAAATTTAGGCTGAAAACTCCTGAGCCGGCTGGTGACCGTGGATTATCAATGAAAATATTTTTCCATTCCGCTCAGAGATAAGGTTTGATAGAGCCAGATGATTGTCTTTTCAGACCTTGAGGATGATGGGCTTATTTCTAGTCTGCCTTACACCACAGTGACTGCTAAGGATAGGAGAGGCTGCCTCTGGGGCCCCCGGTTTGGGGAGGCTCTGACCTTCCTCTTCCTGCTTCATCAGGCCTTGGAACTCAAAGCTGAAATTCACTGCGTTTGTCAGATGCTCTCAAAGCAAATTGGCTTCCCTTCTGCAGTTCCAACTCTCACTTAGGTTTTGGCTGCTGAATATTATGCCTTCACTTGACAAATTATTGCTGCATATAGAAACATCTCCTTAGTTTACCTGAAATTTTAATTCAACAGGAGGGTCTGTCAAGATATCTAGATTGCCCTATTACATAAATATAAATTTTGGAAGATTGCAGGAAAAATAGTCAGTATACATTAATTCCTTATGAAAAATTTAAAAACGTATGTCAAATTTTAATGTGTAGTAACACAATGTTTCCTTCTATCAGTCTTTCCATTCATAAGGGTCTGTGACAGTAATAATTACCATTTGCAAACAAGAAAGACCAGCTTGGTATTGACTATTTAAAAATATAACCTTTTTGAGAGCCTGCTTTGTATGAACATGCATGGACACTGTGCTGTTTACCTGAAAGATTTCACCAGTAGAGGATTCCTATGAACTACGACTTTACAGATTTGTCATATTAAACTTGCTTCAGTGGGTCACATTTGTAATCAGATGGAACTTTCTACCTTATTTCTCAAAAGACTTTTGATAATCGCACTTGGGGGTAAATGTTTGATTTTTTTTAAGACTGGGGTTTGGAAAAACACATTAGTTGCTAGAATTGTGCAAAGAAAAGTTGACTGAAATTCAGCTCACAACTAAAAATAACTGATTTCTTCATCAAAAAGAGCACACCTCTTTTTATTGCATTATTCTTGTTCTATTTAACTACACACAAATGTACTAAATATGCCAAATATAATAAAATCAATAAGCCTATAAACATAAAATTCATGACAGTTTATTGCCACATGTTATTTAGAAGTAGCAAATGTGGGGTACCTGGGTGGCTCAGTTGGTTGAGCAGCCGCCTCTTGATTTCAGTTCAGGTTGTGATCTCATGGGTTGTAAGATCAAGCCCCAGGTCAGGTTCTGTACTCAGTGGGGAGTCCACTTGAGGATTTCTCTCTCTCTCCACCCTTCCCCCTGCTTGCTCTTAAAACAAATCTTAAAATAAAATAAATCTTAAAAAAAAGAAGTAACAAATGTATCTGCCCAACTTTGTTTTTTCCCTCTCCCTGCCCAGTTACTTGAAAATTAATCATATCTAAGTCAGCTTTTGAGAATTGCTGTCCCTGAGAGCCTACCAGCCTCTGGTTTCTTAGGCTGCTGTTTGTCTTTGCCCATTATCAAGGGCTCCTGGCCCTCCAGTACTCTCCAGTATTCTCCTCCTAGCACTTTATCACCTCCCCCTGGACGCTTTCTACCTTGTTGCAGAGTTGATGCTGTTTTTTCTGGTTATCCAAATGTGCCTTGGTTTACTGGGTCTCACTCTCTGTTAGTGGAGATTTGGCATTCTTTCTGCTATACACCCAAACCTCCCACCTTACCTCAATGATTGTTACCTCACATGGTCACTTGGCCCCTCTTGTCATAGATAGTTCTAGACCAAAAACATGTGCCCAACTGACCCTGCAGAACTTAGTGTTCCAAGATACAACTACCTGGATTCTTTGCCTTCCTCTGCACACGATTGACTTACACACTTCTTAAAGGGAGGACCTCTGTGTGGCATCCAGGCTGATAGGACAGCTTTCCAAAGCTTGTTGGTGGGGGTGGGCAGCCCCCAGGAGCATCATCCATTATCCCCAGGCCTGCCTGCTACAGGATTACTTAAGGTCATCTATGGAGGAGTTGCTGGCTATGGAAGGAGACCAACTCCAATCAAGCAAAGCTTGGGAAAATAACACAAACACTAGTGAAAAAAAGTTTCCAGAATTAAAATATAGTTGCTACTCACAAGAAGCAATTTTTAAGAGGTTTCCTACGTAGTATCATGGGAACAAATTCAAATAATGGAAATATGAGAAGTTCAATGGAACATGGGCTGCCTACTTAGCTTTGTTTTTTTGGCGGGAAAAGGGGGATAGGAATTCCTGTCATTGAGATGTCTCTAGTGGAGACATTGTGGAACCCACCAATGTCTGAAGGAAGCGGAATGGGGGGCCAAGAAGGGCCAGGGTTGAAGCACATACCCAGGGAGGAAATGTCTGGAGGAACATGAGACAGAAGAGTCCTGTCTTTCAAAGGGTCCCAATTACAAAATGCCCCCATCTACCCCTGCTGAAGTGGCAACTGTTGGTTTGACTACATTGTCGTACTCTTTTCTCGTTGCTGTTGTACTCTTTAAAGGACAAACACAGCGTCTTCTGAATACTCACTGGGAAATAAAGCCTGGGGCTCAGCACACTGCAGTTGCAGGAGTTTCTAGAGTTGAACTACGGATGTAAGTTCTTTGAGGCCTGGTTCCCACTCTATTCACTTTTGTGCTCCACACACTCCAAACCCGGAGGCTTATTAAATGCAGCTTGAACTGAATAAAAGCACAGAGTGAAGAACAGAAGAACACTAGCTTCTAATCTTCAGAAAGGGAATGGATCAGGCCACAGTGATTTAACAATTCAGTAAGCATTTAGCCTGGAAGGTTTACAGGGACAATACATTCACTAGAGCCAAACAAGAGCAGCAATCAGAACAGTTATGGACAGGGACAGAGATTTTCAGAGACTAGATTGGTAGCTCCTTGTCATTTTCAAAGCCAAATGTAAATCTTCATTTAGATTTGAATAAATGCACATTTTGGAAAACTTGAGGAACAGGGTTTGGGATGGATTTTTAATATAGGAAGATGTGAACTTGGAAGCATCTGAACAGAATTAACATAGGTTGGTCTCTGCTGGCTCTAAAAGTCTTGCTCTTACGCTCAAATAAATAGGTGCAGTGATGGAATACACACAAACCCACACATTCACACACATATTTGCTCACACACTAACACCCATATATACACTTACACACTCACACACATGCACTCAGATTCACAGTCTCAGACCCACACATGCACACACAATCAGGCTCACAATTGCACATTTATATCCTCATATCCACTTACTTATACCTGTACACTTATACACTCAGATGCATACACACATACTCATATGCTCATGCCCCCTAACCTAGGGCTAGGCAGCATACCACGGCAGAATGTTTGCAAGGGCTGGCATCGAGGTAGGATCAGTCCATGAATCAGCCAGCAACATTTATGGAACACCTACTATGTGCCAAGCATTATGCCAAGGGTTGCGGCTATAATGTTGCACAGACCATATGTGATTCCTCTCTCTGTGATCTAACACAATTATAGGGAGGACAGCCATTGAAGTGATGGCAAATAATTGGATGTTAGTTACATGCATGTAAAAGACAAGCAATCAGCATTTGGGAAAGTATTTCAGCGGGTGAGAAGGTTTCCCTGAGGTGGTATAAGGCTTTGCTGCCTCAACTAGCAGAGTGTTGAGATGAGAGGGTGGCTTCAATACAAAACAGACAGAGAAGGAGGTTGGAGGGAGAACTAACTGGGGTGGTAGGCCAAGGGGGTCCCACTGCTGGAAGACTGCAGGTGATGGCTGGACACAGCATTTTGATTAGTGGCATCACAGGACTCAGTACCTCAGCTCTTTGATTTTGGGGTTGCCCTTGCCTAATGCCAAATCACAGGTCAGCTTTCCTCTGAACAGCAGTGTCCTCCAGCTGTGTTGTGGGATTGGAGGACTTGAAAGCTGGGCACGGGATGCTTACTGGCACGAAAGGCTGGCCATTGCAGTTGGGATGACTGGAGCCATGGAAACTGGGTCATAAACTATACTTCAGTGAGAATAATTTGAGAATGATCAAAGCCTGCTTAAAAGATGTGCCCATTAGGTGAATAAATCTGCCCCCATTCATGGCCCCAACCTTGAATTTAGGTTTCTTCCCTCAAACAACTTCACCTAGTAAAGGAAATATGTGGACATGTCTAGAAATACCCTTCATGCCCTTGTGCTGGAAATCATCTTTGTTTGCCTGTCTCTCTGAGAAGGAAAGGGTGGCTGTGCGGGGAGCTAAGCCCAGGCTCACAGCCCATCAGCAGCACAGCCTCCTCCACATTTGGGACCTTCCAAATCTTGCTCAGGCCTCTTTTTACCCATTCTTGCTTTTTTGTCTTTTCCTTTATTGCCATGAGAGTAATACATACTCAGTAAAGGCATTTGCTAAATAGAGAAAAATTAAAAATAATCATCTGGTCTATTTCTTTTTAGTGCTTTTTAATTTTTTTTTTAAATTTCAAACAGGATAGAATATACAGTTTTATTTCTTAATTTTGTTACTTAACATTCTATCACATTTTCCCAGGCTATTTTCATAACCTTAACATTGATGGTGGCATGACATTTTATTGTGTGGAATTGCAAATCATGGTCACTTGTATTTTATAACTGACCCTTTATAGTAATAATTTTCTGTGGAGTGAGAAAGATTTTTTTTTAGTGGTTCCTAGGAGGAGACCAAATTCACTTGGTATATTTGCACAATGACCTGGAGAGTAGGTACAGCATTACCCCAACCAAAGACTGCATGTCACAAAGTACCGGCACTAAGACCCTATCAATCTTCTGGCTGTTCTTTCTTCATGAGGCAGGGCTTAGCTATATAACATTGGCTATAAAAAACAATTTCCTCTAAAATGATATTGAGGTGATTGCATTTGTAGAATTAAAGCTCTTTCTAAAAAAAAATCTGTTTCTTAATAAACCTATTAACTCTGAAAGAGTTCGGATATATCAAGCTAGAGGTAGATTTTTAATATGCCCATAGACAATTTCTGGAAAAAAAAAAAAAAAAACAGATGAAAAGGTCAGTATGTCTAATGCTGATGGGCAGTTGTACCATTTCATGTGTACCTTAATGTACCTCCTTCTCTGGTGAGGTGGGAAGGAGCCATTGCTTTAGGATGACCATATCTAAAATCCCAGAGTAAGAGCACATATTTCCATGATAGCACAAGTTTTTATTAAAGAAAATGCATTTATAGACTGAGCAGTATTAAAGCATCTCTTTTCCTTGTTAGCAGCACAATCTGCCACCAGGACAGCTTTAAATGCTTTCCTTACAAACAGTGCCTGCCTGAATAATTTGGTAATTAATCATGCATAATACCTTAAATTCCACATGGGTGGCTGGCTGACAACCCTCCAGTGATTGCTGCATTTGGTAACTAAAAGTCAACTCCTACTTATTTGGAGGGTAAAAAAAATAAGAGAGTGGTATTTTTGCTTGTTTTTAATGTTGACATTGGACATCAGGCAAGTGTTTGATCATTGCCAAAATCTTCCATTGCATTGACACCAGCCAGCTCTATATCTAAGAAATATTAGCCTATGGGATCTAAAAAAAATGGATAATTTCTTGCCTTGGGTGGCACCAAAATATTCTCAGATAGGCAGGTTTAGTGCTGTGACCTGCCTACTGTGATCTGATTGGTCCCATATGAAGTATCAAATCAGATGCTCACTTATTAGACCAATTTTGTTACAATGGTGATGATGAATGATGGTGATATTATGGTAATAGTTGTTGTGATGATGGTGGTGATAGTGATCAGGATGATGATAACTGTAATGGTGGTGGTGATGATTAACACTTTGGATTATACATCAGTTTCTCTCTCCGGATAGCTTAGAAAACTTCCTCATATATATTACCTTTATGATAAGATAGGAATTATATCCCAGTTTTACAATCTATGAAATTAAATTTAATAACATCAAAGGAAGTTGCCCATGATCACAGACACCATACTTCAACCACAACACCTACTACACTTTCCACCACTAGTCTGGACTGATAATATTGGATGGAAATTATTTGATCCTTCTACACAGTACAGGCACTTCATAGACAGTCTTGGAATCCTTTAACAGCTCCTTAAATTTGAAGTTATTGATTCTGGAGTGTTCTAATTCTTAGTTTTAAATTGATTCTGAGTGAAAATGGAAATTGATACCATCCTTTCTCCTAGGTCAGTGGGGGTTGGGATTAGTCATGCGTGGTCAGCTTGGTATTGCTATAAGACACAAAACTCAGTCTCTCTTAGTCCCTCTTCCCAACCTGATTACTTCCATCCTTCCCTCCCAGGTATTGTGGCTCAATCTTGGTGCCTGGGGATATTTCAGGTTGTCTACTTATCACTAGTAAAAAAACCTCTTCTTCAACCAGGCTTTTATTTTTTCCCCAATTTTACCATTAATATTTTGTATTTATTTCTAAATACAAATATTTATTTATTTATTTATTTATTTATTTATTTATTTATTTATTTATTTATTATTTCATCAAGATAAAAACCTTTTGCACAGCAAAGAAAACTGTTGACAAAACCAAAAGATAACTGACAGAATGGGAGAAGATTTGCAAATGACATATCAGATAAAGGGCTAGTATCCAAAATCTATAAAGAACTTATCAAACTCAAAACCCAAAGAACAAATAATCCAATCAAGAAATGGCAGAAGACATGAACAGACATTTCTCCAAAGAAGAAATCCAAATAGCCAACAGACACATGAAAAATGTTCCACACCATTTGGCATACAAATCAAATTCACAGGGAAATACAAATCAAAACCACAATGAGATACCACCTCATACCAGTTAGAATGGCTAAAAATATCAAGACAGGAAACAACAGATGTTGGCGAGCATTGGTAGAAAGGGGAACCCTCTTATACTGTTGGTGGGAATGCAAACTGGTACAGCCACTCTGGAAAACAGTGTGGAGGTTCCTCAAGAAGTTAAACATAGAGCTACTCTACGACCCAGCAATTGCATTATTGGGTACTTACCCCAGTGATACAAACGTTGTGATCTGAAGGGGCACCTACACGCCAATGTTCATAGCAGTAATGTCTACAATAGCCAAATTGTGGAAGGAGCCTAGATGTCCAATGACAGATTTATGGATAAAGAAGAGGGGGGATATATATATATATATTTATATATATAAAATCAAATATTACTCAGCCATCAGAAAGGATGAATACTTACCATTTACATTCATGTGGATGGAACTAGAGGGTATTATGCTGAGTGAAATAAGTCAATCAGAGAAAGACAATTATCATATCATTTCACTCATATGTGGAATATAAGAAATAGTGAAAAGGATCGTAGGGTAAGGGAGAGAAAACTGAATGGGAAGTTATCAGAGAGGGAGAAAAACCATGAAAGACTCTTAACTACAGGAAATGAACTAAGGGTTGTTGGAAGTGTGTTGGGTGGGGGATTGAGTAATTGGGTTATGGCCATTAAAGAAGGTTCATGATGTGATGAGCACTGGGTGTTATACGCAACTCATAAATTACTGATCACTACATCTGAAACTATGTACTACATGTTGGTTAATTGAATTTCAATAAAAAATAATAAAGAAGATGTTCATTGACAAAAATAAAGAAATTATATGCACACCCCAAAATTTAGGACTATAAAAAACAGTGCCTTAATGACTCAGAAATGAATGGATAAATCAATGGAGCTGAATATGTAGTCCTGAATCCTGCATTGAGTTCTGAGAATTTCAGAAACCAATATGAGAAGAATTTAAAATCAACAGATATTATTGGGCAAATGGACTATTTGGAAAAAAATGAAAATAAATTTTTATTGGATTAAGACAGTTACAATGTTGTATTTTCAGAAAAAGAGAAAATTATGGTGCTGACTGATTTTCTGAAGAGTTTTATATATATTTCACAACAGTTCTCAAATATACAAAAACTACATAAAGTAGCACTTTTTCACTCTTCTAAGAATTGGAACTAATGCCTATGCAGTTAAGTTGGATAAATGTATACAGACATTTTACATATTATAGGATATATATATATATATATGTAAAAATTTCTTATATAAAACTAAATTTGGGGGTTATGGTGGAAATACTTTTTAAGATTATTTATTTGAGACAGAGAGAGAAATTGGGGGAAGGTGCAAAAGGAGAGGGAGAGAAGCAGACTCCACATTGAGCGCAGAGTCCAACGTGGGGCTTGATTTCACAACTGTGATGTCATGTTCTGAGCCAAAATCAAGAGTTGGATGCTCAACTGACTGAGCCACCCAGGTGCCCTGGGCTGGAAATATTTTGAATATTACTTTATTTTTAAAGATGCAAGACAATGCCTTATGCAATGTATTTTTATAAAAGACTTTTAAAATATTTGTCTTTGGTAGGTTTCTTTAGCTGCCACCAAAGTGATAAGGTATTATTGGAATTTTTAACTAAAAAATTTTAATATTTTAAAGTGCATGTGATATTTCAAATAAATAATAAACAGTATATTTTTTCTCAAAGATATATTTTAGCATTGTAAAGATACAGATGATCTAAAGTGAATTAAAAAAAATCAAACCTATATTAATACTATGGAAAACAATATTGCCTAATAGTTAACCAATTCTTGAATAAACAAGTGCTTTTTAAACCTGAAAACATTGGGCAAAGTTTAAAGAAAGAAAAAAGGACCTATTTTACTACATAAAAAGGTAAACTTTCTGAAGTTAGAAAAAATAAAAGGGAAAATGCCAATAATAAGAACACAGTGAGGAAATGTTTACATACTTTTTTTCTTCCATATATACCAGGGGTTGGCAACTTGTTCTGTAAAGGATAACATACTTAGGCTTTGTAAGACAGAGGGTCTCTGTCTCAATTACTCAACTCTACTATTGTAACATGAAAGCAACCGTAGACAATATGTAAATGAATAATCGTGGCTGTGTTCCAATAAGCCATTTCTATGGATACTGATATTTAAATTTGATTAGATTTTCACATGTCACAGATATTCTATTTTTTGGAAAAATTTCAACTATTTAACAGTGTAAAAAACATTCTTAAGCTTGTGGTATGTACAAAAACAGGCACGTGGCTGGATTTGGCATATTGGCTTTAGTTTGCTGAATCCTGATATACAATGGGTTCTTAACAATTAATAACCATTATAATAAGAAACTGGCTAAGTGCCCAAGCATAAGAAATCAAAATGGCAAGACTTAGTACAAAAATGTTCAAACTCATTGATAATTAAATGCAAAATAAAATGAAATAGCATTTTTTGGCTTAATAACCTGGCAATGATTAGGAAAAAATGATAATCTTCAGTATAAAACTCTCTGAAAAGCAACATGCATCATGTTTTACAAGTCTTGAGGGACTCCATAACCTTTGCACAGGATTCCCACTTTTAGGAATCTATTTTAAAGGAGTAACTACAAGTGTAGGCAATTATTATGAAAAATCATGTTCATATAAAATATTTACAAAGACTAAAACTGGGAGGAATTGTCCATTAGAGGACAGTATATGTAAATCACAGCATATTCATAAGGAGAATACTTCATAAATCTTAAAAATCATATTTTCAATAATAATATGAAGAAAACGCACCAAAATATTACCAGTGGTTATCTCTAAATAGTGGGATTATGGAGATTTTTAGTATTGTTTATATTTTCCCATATTGTACATTTAAAATAAAAATTAAAAGGTAACAACATTAGTTGGGTGTGATGTAATTAGGTAGGAAAGAGAATGAACAATAGGAATAATGGACCTGGAAAACAGAGCTGTGTTGGCAGAGAAGAAACAGTTCTTCAATATGGGATGCATCAGCCAAGGAATGGAGGTAATAGACATTAATGCACAAGTAAAGGTTGCCTTTGGACCACAGCTAGCCTTGGTTATTTAGGGAAATAACATCAGTCTTCTTAGTAAGGGTTGTCTCAATCAGAGCTTTGACTGAAGATGAGTAGTCTGCCTACAATAGACTACAGGGATCATAGGAGCAGAAACTGGACAGTGGAGTCAAGCCAGAAGGCTGTTGTGATTGTCTTGGTGAAAGGAAAGAAGGTCTGCATTACTGAGAACAGGCATAAAAGGAGGAGATACACAGAAAAGAAATGCCATAGAATTGATGGTACCAGACACTGTCCATTTTTCAATGTCTTAGATTAAGTATGAGAAAAACTTAAAAAGAGGAATCTGAAATTTTGAACCTGAGAAATCGATAGGTGATGGCATTGGTTTACTTAGGGAATGCAAAGAAGACACATGTAGAATCAAATAATAAGGTTGATTTTATAGGACATAAAGTGGAAATTTCTGGGAAGCAGAGTTTATTGATGGTTTTAGAACTTATGGGGAAATGGATTAGAGATTGGTGGGCTACCCTGTGAAGAATTCATGTGGTGGTCCAGCTTTACCCAGAGATAGCTCAGGCCCCTGGGTGCTCAAAGAGTATAGAACTGAGTCATGACCTCTGCACGGCATTGCCCCACGTGAATGCCCAGATCTTACACTATCTTTCTTTCTTTTTTAAAAAATTTCTGTTTATAAAAGTCATACATGCTTGCCCTAGCAAATTTGAAAAGAAGTTTAGAAGTAGGAAAAAATCTCCCTGAATCTCACCATTTAAAATTTTGGCATATTTCCTTCTCTCTCTCTCTCTCTGTGTCTCTCTCTTCATCGCTCCCTCTTTCTCTTTTTTGAATTTCAAAATAGTTGATGAGGGTAGGGGTTGGTAAAATGGGTGAAGATGGTCAAAGGTGCAAACTTCCAGTTATAAAATAAATATATCCTGGGCATATAATGTACAACATAGTAACTATCATTAATAATACTGTATTGCATATTTAAAAGTTGCTAAGAGAAAAGATCTTGAAAGTTATCACAAGAAAAATAATTTGTAACTATGTGTAGTGATGGACATTAACTAGACTTATTAAGTAATTATTTCACAGCATATACATATGTCAAATCATGTTGTGTACCTGAAACTAATGTAATGCTATTTTTGAATTATATCTCAATAAAAAAATAAATAAAACCTGGAACACACACACACACAGCTGAAATGTCTATCATTGCATATAAATTGTATTAATTTTTCCACTTGATGATATAGCATAAGCATCAACAGTGTTATTTAAAGCTTTTTCTATAAAGAGAAAAGATGACTAAGTAAAGGAAGAAAAGAGGAAGAAAATAAAAAAGGGGAAGGGGAAATAATACTGAATCTGTTGTCTTTGTTGTATAATAAAGAATTAATTTTGTCCCAGTTCCTGGCACAGAGCTTCTAAAACCGTTGGGATTTCTCAAGTGATGGAAGAGTCTTTGTTAGTGATGAGCCCATTGGATAGCTATGCTTTCACTATCATTATGTTAATGAAGTAAGTCAGGGTTGGCCTCTAGGTAACTTCAGGATTGGGGGCTTGGTCACCAGGAAAACTATTCACAGATTAGAAGATTGGAACTTTGAGCCCACCCAACCTCCAGGGAAGGGAGTGGAAGTGGGGGTTGAGTTCAAACAAGGGGCCAATGACTTAATCAATCACGGGTCTGTAATGAAACTCCAATAAAAATCCTGAACATGAGGTTCATTAGGGTTTCCCGGTTGGTGAGCACACTGATATAATTGAGAGTGACATGCTGCCCTGATTTAATTAGACGGCATAGAAGCTCTGCATCCCTCCTCAATCTTGTATCATGCATCTCTTCATTTGGCTGGTCCTCCTGATTTTCATCCTTTATGAATAAAACTGTAATTATAAGTATAACATTTTCCTGAATTCTGTGAATTTTCTAGCAAATTATGAAACCTCTGGGGGCTATAATAACTCCAAAACGTATAGCCAGTCAGCCAGAAGCATGGGTGGTTTGGGAAGACCTAATGTGTTGCTGACCCCTGAAGTAAAGGCAGTCGTGTTAGGTATCTTAACATGTGGGGTCTGTGCTTACTCTGGGTGGCTAGTGCCAGAACTGAATTGTATTACAACCAGTTGGGTTTCTACCAGATTAGTCTATTTTAGGAAGGACCCAGGAGAAGGAAGTCAGGCTAACATATGAGGTATATCGGGTTTTGAAATAAAGTCACAAAAAGAGATTTATTTATTATTTATTTCAACAGCTTCCTCCTTGCTTTAAAATACTCACTTTCTAAATACCATGGAAGTACATGTCCTCACGGCAAAAATGTCTTCAGAAATTGCATATTTAGGTATACTGCCTTCAAAATGCTCGTTTCCACAATGAATCCTAATGTTCATTTACTGCAGCTTGAGTTGGAGAGCAGATGATTCTATCCGAAGAACTGACAACATTTCCAGTCTCCATAACATCTAGGTTTTTCTTTTTCATTATTAAAAATAATCGTATAAACCAGAAAATCCAGCAGGGGGGTGTAGAATTCCAGTTTCTGGGATATTACACATTTCTTTGAAAAACAAGTTCTTTCTTTATTGCTACAACTCAGTAATCCTGCTAAATACTGACCATCGAATAAAACAAGCTTCTTAAATGCCATTGTGTCTGAGCAGTGATTGAAAGCTCTTCTCTCCAAAAGGGCTCATTTCCTTTTTTGAGTTACTATTAACAGATATGTTCTTGTAGCTGCTTTGCAGGCAAATATTGATCAGGCTGAAATTTCTTATAAGTATTCATGCCATGTGAGTGGGTAACCAATATTATTACTAATATTTATGAAAATAATTGAGTGTAATACAATTTTTATAAAAGCAGAAACTTTGCAGAGAGGAAGCCCTATGTTTTCTATGTTCCTTAAGATGTACCACATTATGGACACATATTATATTCTTAATAAGAAACATCTTGGATACAAATCTAAGTGTGTATATGTACATTTATCAAAATAAATATACATAAGTAAAATTAATTATTTCACACAAAATATTTGCAAGGGAAAAAATCAAATATCCTTCAGAAATAAATAATATTTTCATAATAAATGTAAATTAGAAAATTGAGAGAAAGTGTGGTCATATTCCTGGAAAACAGAACTGCCCATTTTTAGAAATGTCTTCCTTCTGGACCATTAGAACTGTTAAAATTCCTTTCTAATATTTTATCCTCCTGAACCAACAAAGCTTAACTATATGGACTATCAATACAAGCTAGAAAAATAACACTGGAAGGCTGAACCAAGGCAAAGTTAAGGACATGCCTGAAACACATGCCCATAATCATTAGATGAATCTGTAGTTATACCATGTTTTTTTTTTAATTTTTATTTTATTTTTTTTATTCTTATGTTAATCCCCATACATTACAGCATTAGTTTTAGATGAAGTGTTCCATGATTCATTGTTTGTGCACAACACCCAGTGCTCCATGCAGAATGTGCCCTCCTCAATACCCACCACCAGGCTAACCCATCCTCCCACCACCCTTCCCTCTAGAACCCTGTTTGTTTTTCAGAGTCCATCGTCTCTCATGGTTCATCTACCCCTCCGATTTCCCCCGCTTCATTCTTCCCCTCCCGCTACCTTCTTCTTCTTCTTCTTTTTTTTTTTCTTAACATATATTGCATTATTTGTTTCAGAGGTACAGATATGAGATTCAACACTCTTGCACAATTCACAGCGCTTACTAGAGCACATACCCTCCCCAGTGTCTATCACCCAGTCATCCCATCCCTCCCACCCCACCCCCCACTCCAACAACCCTCAGTTTGTTTCCTGCAATTAAGAATTCCTCATATCAGTGAGATCATATGATACATGTCTTTCTCTGTTTGACTTATTTCACTCAACATAATACCCTCCAGTTCCATCCACGTCGTTGCAAATGGCAAGATCTCATTCCTTTTGATGGCTGCATAATATTCCATTGTATATATATACCACTTCTTCTTTATCCATTCATCTGTCGATGGACATCTTGGCTCTTTCCACAGTTTGGCTATTGTGGACATTGCTGCTATAAACATCGGGGTGCACGTACCCCTTCGGATCCCTACTTTTGTATCTTTGGGGTAAATACCCAGTAGTGCAATTGCTGGATCATATGGTAGCTCTATTTTCAAATTTTGAGGAACCTCCATACAGTTTTCCAGAGTGGCTGCACCAGCTTGCATTCCCACCAACAGTGTAGAAGGGTTCCCCTTTCTCCGCATCCCCGCCAACATCTGCTGTTTCCTGGCTTGTTAATTTTAGCCATTCTGACTGGTGTGAGGTGGTATCTCATGGAGGTTTTGATTTGGATTTCCCTGATGCCGAGCGATATTGAGCACTTTTTCATGTGTCTGTTGGCCATTTGGATGTCTTCTTTGGAAAAATGTCTGTTCATGTCTTCAGCCCATTTCTTGTTTGGATTCTTTGTTCTTTGGGTGTTGAGTTTGATGAGTTCTTTATAGATTTTGGAGACTAGCCCTTTATCTGATATGTCATTTGCAAATATCTTCTCCCATTCTGTCAGTTGTCTTTTGGTTTTGTTGACTGTTTCCTTTGCTTTGCAAAAGCTTTTTATCTTGATGAAGTCCCAATAGTTCATTTTTGCCCTTGCTTCCCTTGCCTTTGGCGATGTTTCTAGGAAGACGTTGCTTCGGCTGAGGTCAAAGAGGTTGCTGCCTGTGTTCTCCTTTAGGATTTGGATGGACTCCTGTCTCACATTGAGGTCTTTCAACCATTTGGAGTCCATTTTTGTGTGTGGTGTAAGGAAATGGTCCAGTTTCATTCTTCTGCATGTGGCTATCCAATTTTCCCAACACCATTTGTTGAAGAGACTGTCTTTGTTCCATTGGACATTCTTTCCTGCTTTGTCGAAGATTAGTTGACCATAGAGTTGAAGGTCCATTTTTGGGCTCTCGATTCTGTTCCATTGATCTATGTGTCTGTTTTTGTGCCAGTACCATGCTGTCTTGATGATGACAATTTGCAATAGAGCTGGAAGTCCGGAATTGTGATGCCACCAGCTTTGCTTTTCTTTTTCAACATTCCTTTGGCTATGCGGGGTCTTTTCTGGTTCCATACAAATTTTAGGATGATTTGTTCCATTTCTTTGAAAAAAGTGTATGGTATTTTGATGGGGATTGCATTGAATGTGTAGATTGCTCTAGGTAGCATTGACATCTTCACAATATTTGTTCTTCCAATCCATGAGCATGGAATGCCTTTTTCCATTTCTTTGTGTCTTCCTCAATTTCTTTCATGAGTATTTTATAGTTTTCTGAGTACAGATCCTTTGTCTCTTTGGTTAGATTTATTCCTAGGTATCTTATGGTTTTGGGTGCAATTGTAAATGGGATCGACTTCTTAATTTCTCTTTCTTCTTTCTTGTTGTTGGTGTATAGGAATGCCACTGACTTCTGTGCATTGATTTTATATGCTGCCACTTGACTGAATTCCTGTATGAGTTCTAGCAGTTTTGAGGTGGAGTCTTTTGGGTTTTCCACATAAAGTATCATATCATCTGCAAAGAGTGAGAGTTTGACTTCTTCTTTGCCAATTTGGATGCCTTTGATTTCTTTTTGTTGTCTGATTGCTGTGGCTAGGACTTCCAATACTATGTTGAATAGCAGTGGTGATAGTGGACATCCCTGCCGCATTCCTGACTTTAGGGGGGAAGCTCTCAGCTTTTCCCCATTGAGAATGATATTCGCTGTAGGTTTTTCATAGATGGCTTTTATGATATTGAGGTATGTACCCTCTATGCCTATACTCTGAAGAGTTTTCATCAAGAAAGGATGCTGTACTTTGTCAAAAGCTTTTTCTGCATCTATTGAGAGGATCATATGATTCTTGTTCTTTCTTTTGTTAATGTATTGTATCACGATTAATTTGCGGATGTTGAACCAACCTTGCAGCCCAGGGATAAATCCCACTTGGTCGTGGTGAATAATCCTTTTAATGTACTGTTGGATCCTATTGGCTAGTATTTTGGTGAGAATTTTTGCATCCATGTTCATCAGGGATATTGTTCTGTAATTCTCCTTTTTGGCGGGGTCTTTGTCTGGTTTTGGGATCAAGGTAATGCTGGCCTCATAAAATGAGTGTGGAAGTTTTCCTTCCATTTCTATTTTATGGAACAGTTTCAGAATAGGTATTAATTCTTCTTGTTTGGTAGGATTCCCCTGGGAAGCCATCTGGCCCTAGGCTTTGTTTTTTGGGAGATTTTTGATGACTGCTTCAATTTCCTTACTGGTTTTCGGTCTGTTCAGGTTTTCTATTTCATCCTGGTTCAGTTTTGGTAGTTGATACATCTCTAGGAATGCCTCCATTTCTTCCAGGTTATCTAATTTGCTGGCATAGAGTTGCTCATAATATGTTCTTATAATTGTTTGTATTTCTTTGGTGTTGGTTGTGATCTCTCCTCTTTCATTCATGATTTTGTTGATTTGGGTCATTTCTCTTCTCTTTTTGATAAGTCTGGCCAGGGGTTTATCAATCTTGTTAATTCTTTCAAAGAACCAGCTCCTAGTTTCGCTGATCTGTTCTACTGTTCTTTTGGTTTCTATTTCATTGATTTCTGCTCTGATCTTTATGATTTCTCTTCTCCTGCTGGGTTTAGGCTTTCTTTGCTGTTCTTTCTCCAGCTCCTTTAGGTGTAGGCTAAGGTTGTGTACTTGAGACCTTTCTTATTTCTTGAGAAAGGCTTGTATTGCTATATACTTTCGTCTTAGGACTGCCTTTGCTGCATCTCAAAGATTTTGAACAGTTGTGTTTTCATTTTCATTGGTTTCCATGTATTTTTTTAATTCTTTAATTTCCTGGTTCACCCATTCATTCTTCAGTAGGATGCTCTTTAGCCTCCACGTATTTGAGTTCTGTCCAACTTTCCTCTTGTGATTGAGCTCTAGTTTCAAAGCATTGTGGTCTGAAAATAGGCAGGGAATGATCCCAATCTTTTGGTACTGGTTGAGACCTGATTTATGACCTAGGATTTGATCTATTCTGGAGAATGTTCCATGGGCACTAGAGAAGAATGTGTATTCTGTTGCTTTGGGGTGGAATATTCTGAATATGTCTGTGAAGTCCATTTGGTCCAGTGTGTCATTTAAAGTCTTTATTTCCTTGTTGATCTTTTGCTTAGACGATCTTTCCATTTCAGTGAGGGGGATGTTAAAGTCCCCCACTATTATTGTATTGTTGTCAATGTGTTTCTTTGCTTTTGTTATTAATTGCCTTATATAATTGGCTGCTCCCATGTTTGGGGCATAGATATTTACAATTGTTAGATCTTCTTGTTGGATAGATCCTTTAAGATTGATATAGTGTCCTTCCTCATCTCTTATTACAGTCTTTGCTTAAAATCTAATTTGTCTGATATAAGGATTGCCACCCCAGCTTTCTTTTGGTGTCCATTAGCATGGTAAATGGTTTTGCACCCCCTCACTTTCAATGTGGGGGTGTCTTTGGGTCTAAAATGAGTCTCTTGCAGACAGCATATCGATGGGTCTTGTTTTTAAATCCAGTCTGTTAGCCTGTGTCTTTTGATTGGGGCATTTAGCCCATTTACATTCAGGGTAACTATTGAAAGATACGAATTTAGTGCCATTGTGTTGCCTGTAAGGTGACTGTTACCGTATATTGTCTGTGTTCCTTTCTGGTCTATGTTGCTTTTAGGCTCTCTCTTTGCTTAGAGGACCCCTTTCAAGATTTCCTGTAGGGCTGGTTTTGTGTTTGCAAATTCCTTTAGTTTTTGTTTGTCCTGGAAGCTTTTTATCTCTCCTTCAATTTTCAATGACAGCTTAGCTGGATAAAATATTCTTGGCTGCATATTTTTCTCATGTAGTGCTCTGAAGATATCCTGCCAGTCCTTTCTGGCCTGGCAGGTCTCTGTGGATAGGTCTGTTGCCAATCTAATGTTTCTACCCTTGTATGTTACATATTTCTTCTCCCGAGCTGCTTTCAGGATTTTCTGTTTGTCTATGAGACTCGTAAGTTTTACTATTAGATGTCGCGGTGTTGACTTATTTTTATTGATTTTGAGAGGGGTTGTCTGTGCTTCCTGGATTTTCATGCCTGTTTCTTTCCCCAGATTAGGGAAGTTCTCTGCTATAATTTGCTCCATTATGCCTTCTGCCCCCCTCTCTCTTTCTTCTTCTTCTTCTGGGATCCCAATTATTCTAATGTTGTTTCATCTTATGGTATTGCTTATCTCTCGAATTCTGCCCTCGTGATCCAGTAGTTGTTTATCTCTTTTTTTCTCAGCTTCTTTATTTTCCATCATTTGGTCTTCTATATTACTGATTCTCTCTTCTGCCTCATTTATCCTAGCACTTAGCACCCCCATTTTTGATTGCATCTCATTAATAGCCTTTTTGATTTCTACTTGGTTGGATTTTAGCTCTTTTACTTCTCCAGAAAGGGTTTCTCTAATAACTTCCATATTTTTTTCAAGCCCAGCTAGTGTCTTTAAAGTGATGATTCTGAACTCTAGATCTGACATCGTACTAATGTCCGTATTGAGTAGGTCCCTGGCAGTCGGTACTACCTCTTGTTCTTTTTGTTGAGGTGATTTTTTCCATCTTGTCATTTTGTGCAGAGGAGAATAGATTAATGAGAGAACAAAATGCTAGGAGAGTAACAATGTCCCCAGAAAATATACTCTACACAAATCATAAAAGACCTGAAGCAGTGGGAAAAGAAAGGGAAAGAGAGAAAAAAGAAAAAGAAAAAAAAAGAAAAAGAAAAAGATAAAGATAAAAACAAAAACAAACAAAACAAAACAACAACAACAACAAAAACCCAGAATGCGACCAAATATGATCAGGCTGGTATATAGATCAGTGCCACACACTAGATTTGGGGTGTATTTTGGTCTTTTAGAAGAAAGTGCCTCCCAAAATTTTAAAGAAAGAAAAACTCATATATGTACAAAAATAAGGGTTGATATGATGAAGGGATGGAATATGACTGTAAAGATGGAAAGTATAAAAAATTTTATAAAAGGAATTGATAAGAAGTTGTTTGAAAAAAGAAAGAAGAGGATTTAAAAAAAGAAAAAAAGAAAAAGAAAAAAAAAGGGAGAGGATGTGATCAGGCAGGGGAATAGAAAACACCATATACTAGAGATTTAGGGTATAATTTAATCTGTTAGAAGAAACTATCTCAAAATTTTAAAGAGAGAACAACTTATATATATAAGCCAAAAATATGGGTAACTACTATGAAGGGATAGAATATGACCCTAAAAATGAAATATAAATTTTTTTTTTCAAAAAAAGGGATTGATAAGATGTTGGTTGAAAAAGGGAAAAAGAAAAACTCAAAAAGAAATAAAAAGACAAAGGACAGTTAAAAAAAAATTAACTTTGAAAGACTAAAGAATCATGGTTAAAAAGCCATGAATTCTATGTGCAGTAGTCCCCTAGCGCTGGAGTTCTGCTGTTCTCATTGATAGGTAAACTTGGTCTTGGCTGGCTGTTCTCGCTGATCTTCTGGGGAGGGGCCTGTTGCTGTGGTTTCCAAATGTCTTTGGGAGCCGGATTTGCCCCGCCCTTGCCCCCTCCCGGCTAAGTAATCTGCTCGGGTTTGCTCTCCGAGGCTTTTGTTCCCTGTGAGCTTTCCGTACAGCTTTGGAGGCAGAGAGTGAAAATGGCGGCCTCCCAATCTCTGCCCCGGAGGAGCTGAGAACTCGGGGCCCTGCTCCTCAGTGAGCCCCCAGAGAAAAGCCGTCAGTCACTCCCATCTCCCTGGTCTCCGGCCACACTCCGCGCTCGCCCGGCCTGCGACCGCGCGCCTCCACCTCTGACACCCGACCCCGGGCGGAGTCTCCAAACCCAGCAGATCCCTGCGGTGCACTCCCACACGGTTCCTCCCGGGGAAGGAAGGTGACTCTCCCCGGATCTGCCGCTTGTTGGGTCCCTGCTGGAGGAGCAGTGGCCCGACTGCCGCGGATCATGGTTTATGGCAACCCCCGAGCTGAGAGCCCGCGCCTGGGCTCCGCCTCTGCAGCTGGCTTCCCTGCTCCGATACCTGGGAGCTCTGCCACACTCAGGCATCCCCGGTCTTTCTGTGACCCCGAGGGTCCTGAGACCACACTGTCCCGGAGGGTTCCACTCCCTGCTTAGCCACCAGAGTGACGTCCCTCAGCAGAGCAGACTTTTAAAAGTTCTGATTTTGTGCTCCGTGGTTCTATCACTTGCCAGAAGCGGCCGACGGAGGCCCCTCCCCCGCCGTCTATCCTCCCGAATATCGCCTCGGATTCACTTCTCCGCACGTCCTACCTTCCAGAAAGTGGTCGCTTTTCTGATGAGAGAGTTGTTGCTCTTCTTTTCTTCAATCTCCTGTTGAGTTTGTAGGTGTTCAGAACGGTTTGATCCCTATCCAGCTGAATTCCTGAGAGGAGACGAAATCCAGGTCTCCTATTCCTCCGCCATCTTGCTCCACCCCCCTGTACCATGTTTTTGTTTTACATATCTGTCCCTCTTTCCCCCAAAACACAGGCATTTATAAAGAGTAATATTTTAAGTGAGAAAATTTAAGGAAGAATCAATTACTCCCTTTCTTTGGAATCAAAAAGCCCCACTCATGGCTTCCAGACCACTTTCCTGCTCTTGTAGCCACCTCCAACAGGGTGTCCTGTCCTCTCTTCACATCTCTGCCATCTGCCTACTTTGGTAATATAGGTTATGTCTGGCCTCAAATGGGAAGAAGTGGGATAAACTGCAGAGGGGAGGAATTTGCTGGGTCTTAGTGAGCAGACCCGGTTTATGGGGAGGAGACTTGGAAGACATAGACAATCTTTTTCCCATGCCCATCAGGTTAGAGGCCGACAGTGGTCTAAAACCGACTCCTTCCATGAGGTAGGGTCAGGAGGGACCCTGATTCCTTGGATATGGGTAGGTCTTAATTTCTTGTCTTTAGGGGAAATGTGCTATTTCATACTGTATTAGAAGAAATATATCTTTATAGGTCTCTATAAAGCATGTTCAGTTACTGTATCACACTTCAATTATTTTTCCCTTTGGTCATTTGGCTGAGGCCAGGAAGTGCTCTGATCCTGTCTGCATTCTGCCTCTTTTGTATTCCACTACCTCCTTATAAGACTTCTAAAGGCTAGATAACTTCCCAGCACCTTATTTTCTTCTCGTATAAGTAACATCTTCTCATCTACTGGGGTTTATGAGACTTCAGTGAGTTAGTCTTGAATGTGAAACATTTGGCGCAAGGACAGATATGGAGTTCAATGAGGTGAGTTTCCCTCCTTCAAATAGAAACTCCTTGTGGAGGGGATTTACCTGTTCTAAAGGAAGTCTTTGTTTTGGGACCCAGTGTGTGGTGGTGGGAGAAACATGGGAATTAGAATCACATGGACCAGTCCAGATTCTGCCTTACCAGCTCTGCAACTAGAGAAATGTAATTTAAGTTTTTTGGGTCCTGACATCCTTGCCTTTAAAATGGGTATAATAATCCTTATCTCTCAGATGGTTGTAGAATTTAGTGAATTTGTAATGTGTCAATGTGGCTAAGCTCAACTATGTTCCCCAGAATTCTCTTCATATGTTTCCATTTGGAGTGGGCCTCAAGGAACATTTTGCATAGATTTGGAGGGCAGAAATGAAGCAGTAGTTGTGTGTGTTATGTACAAGTTATTACACTTCCAAGCTATCATGCTTGGAAGGCTGGAGCAAGGGCACACATGAAGTCACTTAACTGCTGGCTTCCATGTTGGTGTGCAGTAGCAGCTAAGCTTGCAGCTGATTTTCCATTAGCTTCCCCACCTCCTGGGTCAGGCAGATGTTTTGCTACACAGCGAAGGGTGCCAGTTTCTCCTACATCACCTATGTCATGGAAATTGGAGGCAGTGGAAGACTGATACACAGAGGTGTATTAAGAAGTGTGTTAAAATCAACTCTTCTGAAAAAAACCAAAACTCTGATTTGCTGTGTTGCCAATTCACAATGGTGTAAATACTCCTTGTTTGGATGATTTCAAGCCACCAATGTGGTATGACTGAGTGTGAAGCTGGGAAGAGATACGTACAATAGATGCTTGTGAGCTGGAATGTGAGGGCTCCAGGACACCATTGCTGACATGGGTCCAGTCCATTTTTACCAGTTTTAACATATGCCTGTGCGTTCCAGCCTGTCCTTACCCTTCCTCTCTTTGCAAGCATCTTCCTGCTCTGCAAACTTCAAGTTGAAGATTTAGAGGAGAAGACACAAGCCTTTCAGAGACTATTTAACCAATTCTCATAGTTGCCTAAGATCAATCTCTAGACTAATCCCTTTATTTTATTTTTATACATGTGTATTACCTAATGGTTTTACTTCTCTGACTGAACGGTGACTCTTGTCTGATACGTGAAGCTTGAGATTATATATGTGAAACACCCAGCAGTATTTGGCACACAGTAGACACTAAAAAATGTTGACTTCATTTATGAGCAATTGCCAACTATTTTAAATTTAGTGATATGCACATTTCTTTTCCTGATATCACAGCACTCAGAAATATTCATAATTTATATGGAATAATGTTCTTTTTATATTTTTTCTAAGGAGATAGATGATACACACTAGCAATATCCAAGAAATATAATGCAAGCCACATAGGTAATATGAAATTTTCTAGTGCCCCATTAGAAAAAGCAAAAAGAAATAGGTAACATTAATTAATATATTTAATTTAACTCAACATATCCAAAATATTATTTCAGCATGTAATAAACATAAAATACTATTAATGAGATTTTTTTTCCAAGCCAAACTGCATCCAGCTTTATTAAAGACAATTTTCGTAAACAATCATGGTATTTCAGGCAGGACATGGGCAGACATTCGTTAACAGTATACAACAACTTTCAAACTCCCTTCTTCATTGGACTACCAAAATCAGAAAGCCACTATAAAACCCAGTGAAGTCTTCGTGTGATGCTCTGAACAGGGAAAGTTTAGAGTGAGAGTTGACAGTTCTCATTTAGCATGTTGCTTTAACAACTTTTCACAAGCTGACCCTGACTTTCAGGAAATGAAATGAAAATGGCAGAATTATTCATCTGAAGATCCCCAAGCTAAAAAAGGAACTCTTGAGGGACGCCAAGTCCAGATTGCCTGACATACTGGGAGCCATTAGGTCCCTGGGTTTAAGAGTCAAGTCTATGTTGAAGGCAGAGAGGAAGCAGAGCAGTAGTTTTTCCACACCACCAAGGGGTTTGTGCCAAGGCGGCTCATGTGTGTCAACATCAAGGAACCCCTCTTGCTGGAAGCCAAGAGGAAGTTCCTCAAAACTAGAAGGGAAAGCTGTTTTTCCCCTTGTGTCAATCTAGCTTCAGAGATATTATATTAGTGACATATGCCCTTCCCCCAAAACAATGAAGTGTTCTGTGTGCTAACAACATAGCTTAAAAAAAAAAAAAAAAAAAAAGCACATCAGGTCCTCCTAGCTAGCTGGACAGAGCTATGGGCAACAAAGCTGGGGGACACTGGCCTTGAATTCCTATTAACCTTTATCCTGCTCTTAAAACTGCTTAAAAACAAACAACAGCACAGACCTGTACCTCTAAAACAAATAATAAATTATATGTAAAAAAGAAGAAGATAGCAGGAAGGGAAAAATGAAGGGGGGGAAATTGGAGGAGACAAACCATGAGACACTATGTACTCTGAGAAACAAACAGGATTCTAGAGGGGAGGGGGTAGGGGGATGGGTTAGCCTGGTGATGGGTATTAAAGAGGGCACGTTCTGCATGGAGCAGTGGGTGTTATACACAAACAATGAATCATGGAACACTACCTCAAAAAACTAATGATGTAATGTATGGTGATTAACATAACATAATAAAAAATGATAATAAACAAACAACAGCAAAAACCACAATTTACATGTTACTTGTTTAGTAAAAGTAGAATACAGTAATTTTTTTAAAAAAGATTTATTTATTTATTTGACAGAGAGAGACACAGCGAGAGAGGGAACACAAGCAGGGGGAGTGGGAGAGGGAGAGGCAGGCTTCCCACAGAGCAGGGATCCCAATGTGGGGCCCGATCTCAGGACCCTGGGATCATGACCTGAGCTGAAGGCAGACGCTTAATGACTGAGCCACCCAGGCGCCTCTAGAGTACAGTAATTTTTATCCTGTTTCACCACAATATATAATGGCATATGTATTTTTTTGGACTGCTAATAGGATTTGGAATATAGCTATAGTAAATCAAGAATTGTGTCATATCTCTCCAAACTTTCTTCCCTGTTATCTCTTTCATCTTTGGTTATGTTAATGTAGAAATCTCACAACCAATAATGACTACACAATAAGTCTTTCTTATCCCAAGCCATCTGCAGAGCTTGCTTATTTGCCATAGAGCCACCTGTGGTAGGCATAAGTTTTCATGTTACAAACTTCAGTGTGAAAAACAAAATGTGGGTTATTTTACCATGGCTCAGGTTAATCCTTTTTTTTTTTAATTTTTTTAAAAGATTTTATTTATTTATTTGACAGAGAGATAGAGAGAGCAGAAGTAGGCAGAGTGGCAGACAGAGGGAGAGGGAGAAGCAGGCTCTCTGCTGAGCAGGGAGCTGGACGTGGGGCTCAATCCCAGGACCTCAGGATCATGACCTGAGAGAAGGCAAACGCTTAACCGACTGAGCCACCCAGGCACCCCTAAGGTTAATCCTTATTTCAAGTTCCCATTTTATTTTATGAATCCCCCTTCAAAAAAAGGGATACATAAATTTTGGGTTTTCAAGATTTCTTCTCCCTTTCTTCTTTGGAGAATAAATTTTTTATTTTATTTTAATTTGTTTAATTTTTAAATTTTTAATTTTTTGTTGTTATGTTAATCGCCATACATTACATCATTAGTCTTTGATGCAGTGTTCCATGATTCATTGCTTGTGCATAACACCCAATGCTCCATGCAAAATGTGCCCTCTTTAATACCCATCACCAGGCTAACCCATCCTCCCACCCCATCCCCTCTACAACCCTCAGTTTGTTTTTCAGAGTCATCGTCTCTCATGGTTCATCTCCCCCTCTGATTTCCCTCCCTTCATTCTTCCCCTCCTGCTATCTTCTTCTTTTGTTTTTTTTTCTTAACATATATTGCATTATTTGTTTCAGAGCTACAGATCTGTGATTCAACAGTCTTGCACAATTCACAGTGCTCACCATAGCACATACCCTCCCCAATGTCTATCACCCAACCACCCCATCCCTTCCAACCCCCCCACTATAGCAAACGACAGTTTGTTTCCTGAGATTAAGAATTCTTCCTATCAGTGAGGTCATATGATACATGTCTTTCTCTGATTGACTTATTTCGCTATACATAACACCCTACAGTTCCATCCACATTGTTGCAAATGGCAAAATCTCATTCCTTTTTTTTTTTTTCCCTAAGATTTTATTTATTTATTTGACAGAGAGAGACACAGCGAGAGAGGGAACACAAGCAGGGGGAGTGGGAGAGGGAGAAGCAGGCTTCCCGCTGAGCAGGGAGCCCGATGTGGGGCTCGATCCCAGGACCCTGGGATCATGACCTGAGCCGAAGGCAGACGCTTAACGACTGAGCCACCCAGGCGCCCCAAATCTCATTCCTTTTGATGACTGCATAATATTCCATTGTATATATATATATACCACTTCTATATCCATTCATCTGTCGATGGACATCTTGGCTCTTTCCACAGTTTGGCCATTGTGGACATTGCTGATATAAACATGCGGGTGCATTTACCCCTTCAGATCCCTACATTTGTATCTTTGGGGTAAATACCCAGTACTGCAATTGCTGGGTCGTATGGCAGCTCTATTTTCAACTTTTTGAGGAACCTCCATACTGTTTTCCAGAGTAGCTGCACCAGCTTGCATTCCCACCAACAGTGTAGGAGGGTTCCCCTTTCTCCGCATCCCCGCCAACATCTGTCGTTTCCTGACTTGTTAATTTTAGCCATTCTGACTTGTGTGAGGTGGTATCTCATGGAGGTTTTGATTTGGATTTCCCTGATGCTGACTGATGTTGAGCAGTTTTTCATGTGTCTGTTGGCCATTTGGATGTCTTCTTTGGAAAAATGTCTGTTCATGTCGTCTGCCCATTTCTTGATTGGATCATTTGTTCTTTGGGTGTTGAGTTTGATGTGTTCTTTATAGATTTTGGATAGTAGCCCTTCATCTGATATGTCATTTGCAAATATCTGCTCCAATTCTGTCAGTTGTCTTTTGGTTTTGTTGACTGTTTCGTTTGCTGTGCAAAAGCTTTTTATCTTGATGAAGTCCCAATAGTTCATTTTTGCCCTTGCTTCCCTTGCCTTTGGCAATGTTTCTAGGAAGAAGTTGCTGTGGCTGAGGTCGAAGAGCTTGTGGCCTGGGTTCTCCTTTAGGATTTTGATGGACTCCTGTCTCACATTGAGGCCTTTCAACCATTTGGAGTCTATTTTTGTGTGTGATGTAAGGAAATGGTCCAGTGTCATTCTTCTGCATGTGGCTGCCCAATTTTCCGAACACCATTTGTTGAAGAGACTGTGTTTTTTCCATTGGACATTCTTTCCTGCTCTGTCAAAGATTAGTTGACCATAGAGTTGAGGGTCCATTTCCGGGCTCTCTATTCTGTTCCATTGATCTATGTTTCTGTTTTTGTGCCAGTGCCATACTGTCTTGATGATGACAGCTGGAAGCTGGAAGTCCGGAAGTCCGGAATTTTGATGCCGCCAGCTTTGCTTTTCTTTTTCAACATTCCTCTGGCTATTCAAGGTCTTTTCTGGTTCCATACAAAATTTAGGATTATTTGTTCCATTTCTTTGAAAAACGTGGATGGTATTTTGATGGGGATTGCATTGAATGTGTAGATTGCTCTAGGTAGCATTGACATCTTCACAATATTTGTTCTTCCAATCCATGAGCATGGAATGCCTTTTTCCATTTCTTTGTGTCTTCCTCAATTTCTTTCATGAGTATTTTATAGTTTTCTGAGTACAGATCCTTTGCCTCTTTGGTTAGATTTATTCCTAGGTATCTTATGGTTTTGGGTGTAATTGGAAATGGGATCGACTCCTTAATTTCTCTTTCTTCTGTCTTGTTGGTGTATAGGAATGCCACTGATTTCTGTGCTTTGATTTTATATGCTGCTACTTTACTGAATTCCTGTATGAGTTCTAGCAGTTTTGGGGTGGAGTCTTTGGGGTTTTCCACATAAAGTATCATATCATCTGCAAAGAGTGAGAGTTTGACTTCTTTGCTGATTTGGATGCCTTTGATTTCTTTTTGTTGTCTGATTGCTGTGGCTAGGACTTCCAATACTATGTTGAATAGCAGTGGTGATAGTGGACATCCCTGCTGCATTCCTGATCTTAGGGGGAAAGCTCTCAGTTTTTCCCCATTGAGAATGCTATTCACTGTGGATTTTTCATAGATCGCTTTTATGATATTGAGGTATGTACCCACCATTCCTATGCCTATACTCTGAAGAGTTTTGATCAAGGAAGGATGCTGTACTTTGCCAAATGCTTTTTCTGCATCTATTCAGATGACCATATGATTCTTGTTCTTTCTTTTCTTAATGTATTGTATCATGTTGATTGATTTGCAGATGCTGAACCAACCTTGCAGCCCAGGGATAAATCCCACTTGGTTGTGGTGAATAATCCTTTTAATGTACTGTCAGATCCTATTGGCCAGTATTTTGGTGAGAGTTTTTGCATCCATGTTCATCAAGGATATTGTTCTGTATTCTCCTTTTTGATGGGGTCTTTATCTGGTTTTGGGATTAAGGTAATGGTGGCCTCATAAAATGAGTGTGGAAGTTTTCCTTCCATTTCTATTTTTTGGAACAGTTTCAGAAAAATAGGTATTAATTCTTCTTGAAATGTTTGGTAGAATTCCCTTGGGAAGCCATCTGGCCCTGGGCTTTTGTTTGTTGGGACATTTTTTTTCTTTTTTTTTTTTTTAATTCTTATGTTAATCCCCATACATTACATCATTAGTTTTAGATGCAGTGTTCCATGATTCATTGTTTGTGCATAACACCCAGTGCTCCTTGCAGAACATGCCCTCCTCAATACCCACCACCAGGCCAAACCATCCTCCCACGCCCCTCTCCCCCAGAACCCTCAGTTTGTTTTTCAGAGTCCATTGTCTCTCATGGTTCGTCTACCCCTCTGTTTTCCCCCGCTTCATTCTTCCCCTTCTGTTACCTTCTTCTTCTTCTTTTTTTTTTTTCCTTACCATATATTGCATTATTTGTTTCAGAGGTACAGACCTGAGATTCAACAGTCTTGCACAATTCAAAGCGCGCACCAGAGCACACACCCTCTCCAGTGTCCACCACCCAGCCAACCCATCCCTGCCACCCCACTCCCCACTCCAGCAACCCTCAGCTTGTTTCCTGTGACCAAGAATTCCTCATATCAGTGAGGTCATATGATACATGTCTTTCTCTGTTTGACTTATTTCACTCAACATAATACCCTCCAGTTCCATCCACGTCGTTGCAAATGGCAAGATCTCATTCCTTTTGATGGCTGCATAATATTCCATTGTATATATATACCACTTCTTCTTTATCTATTCAACTATCGATGGACATCTTGGCTCTTTCCACAGTTTGACTATTGTGGACATTGCTGCTATAAACATCGGGGTGCACGTACCCCTTCGGATCCCTACTTTTGTATCTTTGGGGTAACTACCCAGTAGTGCAGTTGGTGGATCATATGGTAGCTCAATTTTCAACTTTTTCAGGAACCTCCATACTGTTTTCCAGAGTGGCTGCACCAGCTTGCATTCCCACCAACAGTGTAGGAGGGTTCCCCTTTCTCCACATCCCCACCAATATCTGTCATTTTCTGACATGTTAATTTTAGCCATTCTGACTGGTGTGAGGTGGTATCTCATTGAGGTTTTGATTTGGATTTCCCTGATGCCGAGCGATATTGAGCAATTTTTCATGTGTCTGTTGGCCATTTGGATGTCTTCTTTGGAAAAATGTCTGTTCATGTCTTCAGCCCATTTCTTGTTTGGATTCTTTGTTCTTTGGGTTTTGAGTTTGATGAGTTCTTTATAGATTTTGGATACTAGCCCTTCATCTGATATGTCATTTGCAAATATCTTCTCCCATTCTGTCGGTTGTCTTTTGGTTTTGTTGACTGTTTCCTTTGCTTTGCAAAAGCTTTTTATCTTGATGAAGTCCCAGTAGTTCATTTTTGCCCTTGCTTCCCTTGCCTTTGGTGATGTTTCTAGGAAGACGTTGCTTTGGCTGAGGTCAAAGAGGTTGCTGCCTGTGTTCTCCTTTAGGATTTGGATCGACTCCTGTCTCACATTGAGGTCTTTCAACCACTTGGAGTCTATTTCTGTGTGTGGTGTAAGGAAATGGTCCAGTGTCATTCTTCTGCATGTGGCTGTCCAATTTTCCCAACACCATTTGTTGAAGAGACTGTCTTTGTTCCATTGGACATTCTTTCCTGCTTTGTCAAAGATGAGTTGACCATAGAGTTGAGGGTCCATTTCTGGGCTTTCTATTCTGTTCCATTGATCTATGTGTCTGTTTTTGTGCCAGTGCCATACTGTCTTGATGATCACAGCTTTGTAATAGAGCTGGAAGTCCGGAATTTTGATGCCGCCAGCTTTGCTTTTCTTTTTCAACATTCCTCTGGCTATTCGCGATCTTTTCTGGTTCCACACAAATTTTAGGATTATTTGTTCCATTTCTTTGAAAAAAGTGGATGGTATTTTGATGGGGATTGCATTGAATGTGTAGATTGCTCTAGGTAGCATTGAAATCTTCAAAATATTTGTTCTTTCAACCCATGAGCATGGAACGTTTTTCCATTTCTTTGTGTCTTCCTCAATTTCTTTCATAAGTATTTTATAGTATTCTGAGTACAGATCCTTTGTCTCTTTGGTTAGATTTATTCCTAGGTATCTTATGATTTTGGGTGCAATTGTAAATGGGATCAACTTCTTAATTTCTCTTTCTTCTGTCTTGTTGTTGGTGTATAGGAATGCCACTGATTTCTGTGCATTGATTTTATATGCTGCCACTTTACTGAATTCCTGTATGAGTTCTAGCAGTTTTGGGGTGGAGTCTTTTGGGTTTTCCACATAAAGTATCATATCATCTGCAAAGAGTGAGAGTTTGACTTCTTCTTTGCCGATTTGGATGCCTTTGATTTTTTTTTTTGTCTGATTGCTATGGCTAGGACTTTCAATACTATGTTGAATAGCAGTGGTGATAGTGGACATCCCTGCTGCGTTTCTGACCTTAGGGGGAAGCTCTCAGTTGTTCCCCATTGAGAATGATATTCGCTGTAGGTTTTTCATAGATGGCTGTTATGATATTGAGGTATGTACCCTCTATGGCTATACTCTGAAGAGTTTTGATCAAGAAAGGATGCTTTACTTTGTCAAATGCTTTTTCTGCATCCATTGAGAGGATCATATGATTCTTGTTCTTTCTTTTGTTAATGTATTGTATCACGTTGATTGATTTGTGGATGTTGAACCAACCTTGCAGCCCAGGGATAAATCCCACTTGGTCATGGTGAATAATCCTTTTAATGTACTGTTGGATCCTATTGGCTAGTATTTTGGTGAGAATTTTTGCAACCATGTTCATCAGGGATATTGGTCTGTAATTCTCCTTTTTGATGTGGTCTTTGTCTGGTTTTGGGATCAAGGTAATGCTGGCCTCTTAAAATGAGTTTGGAAGTTTTCCTTCCATTTCTATTTTTTGGAACAGTTTCAGAAGAATAGGTATTAATTCTTCTTAAAATGTTTGGTAGAATTCCCTTGGGAAGCCATCTGGCCCTGGGCATTTGTTTTTTGGGAGATTTTTGATGACTGCTTCAATTTCCTTAGTGGTTATTGGTTTATCTCTCCTTCTATTTTCAATGACAGCCTAGGTGGATATAGTATTCTTGGCTGCATATTTTTCTCATTTAGTGCTTTGAATATATCATGCCCGTCCTTTCTGGCCTGCCAGGTCTCTGTGGATACGTTTGTTGCCAATCTAATGTTTCTACCATTGTAGGGTACATATTTCTTCTCCCGAGCTGCTTTCAGGATTTTCTCTTTGTCTCTGAGACTCATAAGTTTTACTTTTAGATGTCAGGATGTTGACTTATTTTTATTGATTTTGAGGGGCGTTCTCTGTGTCTCCTGGATTTTGATGCCTGTTTCCTCCCCAAATTAGGGAAGTTCTCTGCTATAACTTGCTCCATTACACCTTCTGCCCCTCTCTCTCTTTCTTCTTCTTCTGGGATTCCAATTATTCTAATGTTGTTTCATCTTATGGTATCGCTTATCTCTCGAATTCTGCCCTCATGATCCAGTAGTTGTTTTTCTCTTTTTCTCAGCTTCTTTAATTTCCATCATTTGTTCTTCTATGTCACTGATTCTTTCTTCTGCCTCATTTATCCTAGCAGTTAGCGCCCCCATTTTTTATTGCACCTCATTAATAGCCTTTTTGATTTCTACTTGGTTAGATTTTAGCTCTTTTACTTCTCCAGAAAGAGTTTCTCTAATAACTTCCATGCTTTTTTCAAGCCCAGCTAGTATCTTTAAAGTGATGATTCTGAACTCTAGATCTGACATCGTACTAATGTCTGTATTGCATAGGTCCCTGGCAGTTGGTACTACCTCTTGTTCTTTTTGTTGAGGTGATTTTTTCCATCTTGTCATTTTGTCCATAGGAGAATTGATGAATGTGAGAACAAAAGTCTAACAGGGTAACAATGTACCCCGAAAATATATTCTAAACAAATCAGAAAAGACATGAAGCTGGGGGAAAAGACAGGGAAAGAAAGAAGAAAGAAAAAAAAAAAAGATAAAGATAAAAACAAACAAAAACAGAACAAAACCAAAAAAAAAAACAAACCCAGAATATGATCTAATATGATCCGGCTGGTGCATAGATCAGTGCCACACACTAGATTTCGGGTGTATTTTGGTCTGTTAGAAGAAAATGCCTCCCAAAATTTTAATGAAAGAAAAACTTATATATGTACAAAAATAAGTGTTGATATGATGAAGGGATGGAATATGACTTCCAGAAAGTGGTCGCTTTTCTGTTCAGAGAGTTGCTGCTATTCTTTTCTTCAATTTCCTGTTGAGTTCGTGTGTTCAGAATGGTTTGATCCCTATCCAGCTGAATTCCTGAGACCAGACGAAATCCAGGTCTCCTACTCCTCTGCCATCTTGCTCTGCCCCCCTTCTTTGGAGAATAGATTTAATTGGTGGTGCTTCCTGTGGCTTAAGGAGCAGGGGTGAGGCTCTCTTCCACACCGTGTCTGCGTCATGGGTGCTTTCACTATGAAAACTCCTCGAACTCCTCCTGAGTATTCATGGAATGCATCTCCTGTGGGGCATGGTCAAGGCCACTCTCTAGGCAGTGTGTCCTGGTCTTAACTGGAAGGCCTTCCAGGACGTTGGCCCTCAGCCCCATACTTGAGTTCCTCCAGGTGATTCAGGAAAATGTTTGCCATTTTCCCACACCCTTACAAAGAGCTGAGAAACTCCACAGCTTTACACTGTGATACTGGTGTGGGTAGGAGAACTGTGTGTGTCTTGGTGTAGAAGAACCCCTCCACAGCTAACCCTTACTCAGCTCTCTGGTTTCTTACCAAATCCTTTCTCTCTTTCTCTTTCCAGTTTATAAGATCTTTTGCAAGTATATTCCTAAAACCTTTCTGTTTTCATATGCCTCTGGGGTTTCTTATTATTTCTAAAACTTAAAAACCAAAAATTTGACATCCTTATGTCTTGAGCTGGCTAAGTTGGTTCCTCCAGGGCCATGGCAGCCTCATATCCAGCTTCCTGGGCCATGGGGTAGGGCTTCAGACTACTGCTAACTAAGGTAATGAATGAAGCAATGGGGTGGGATATGCCAGTTAATCATTGTAAGTTACAATTCAGGGGCATGAAATCAGGTGACTCATTCATCTCCATAAATGAGTTCTGTGCAAGTAACTGAAGTTTACTGATGGCATAGTACTATTTCAAAACTAGAGTCACTGTAGCATGTAAATATATCTCAGTAAACCATTTTATGATGATCATATTTTGAAAAGCAGTTTCAGAAAATCATGGTAAAATCTACAGTGAGTTGACTTATGCAGCTCTGGCAAAAAAAGAGGTTATTGAAATGTTTCTGCCTTAATCAAAATAAACTTGGATTTGAAATGAAAGATGATTCACTCAGTTTTTCACATGAGCAAGAGATTGACTTGAACAGGTTTGCTCCTGGACCTCATTCTAAGGAACTCTTAAGTTCTCTGAGCATTTTGCATTTCCTTGAAACAGTAATGACTGCACAAGATATTTAATTTGAGGTTGGCCTGGGTATCAGAGCCAGTGTGCAATAGTTTCCTTGATGTTTCTTTGGTTCTGTTACTCTAATAGATCCCGAGCTTTAGAAACACTAGAATTTCTGTGGGTGCTCCCCAGTACCACACTGATAGCCCAAGTCAATAAGAATTTGTTATCAGCCTAGACAAAATGAAATAATTTTTGATTTACAGAAATGATACTGATTTGATCCCACAACTATGTTAACTATCTTCAGAAATGATGTCACTTTCTGTGCAATGTTCTCATGGTACTTCAAGCTGTATGCAGGTATGTGGGCTGTCATTTGAAGGAAGAACTGAAAACCAGAGATTCCTGTTGGAACCACTTTGGATGCCCATATATCTGTGCCAGTTACAGGATTTGAAATCATGGTTGTTTTTTAAACTGAGGTTGCAAAGGAACAAAGTGAGGATCCTGGGAGAATGGGGTCCATTTCTTCCACCTGGTGGTTATCTTAGAGTGGTTTACTAAGCTTTCTGCACCTCTCCAAAGCTAGTGTATTGTTACACATGCTTCATCCTTTATGGGTTTAGTTTTGTCCTACAGGAATGGTTTGTTGTGTTCTCTAGATTATTTGCTATCCTTAGGATTCTATAGATGCATCACACATACTTTCTCTTTGAAAAGATGTAGCTATTGGTGTCCCTATCCTCTTGCGAATATGGTTGAGAAATCTAATGCTGAATTGCAAATCTTCTTATCCATCATTCTTGGCCTCTAGTCATGGGTTTGTATCTTACACAATGAGGGAGGGGCACTGCTGCTGCATTGGACTCTATGGACCCATGTCAGGTGTCCTGCCCTTGGAGGTCAGGAGGGGAAGAACACCTTCCCTGCTGTATGGGGAGAGGCTGCTGAGGCTTAGTTGCTCGCATGCACAATCCACCTCTTAGGTTGGGCTTCAAGGTGTTATGTTGCCATTGCTTCTTTTTGCCATATATTCTTTTGTCCCTCAGCTTGCTTTATGAAAGCTTGCACACTCTCCAGTCATCTAGCATTTTCAAGGGCTCTAAGACCTTGGTTTAAGTCCCGTCTTTGTGTTGACAGAGTCTGTGGAGTGCTGTAGCACCCACTCTTTCTCTCCTCAGTCTATTTTCTTCAAGGACTGCCAGAAGGCCTTTAAAGGCAGATCTGATAATGTCCCTTTTCCTGCTATTGCACCTTGGGCACCCCTGCTTGGTCTCTTGCTCACCACTCTTTGTCTTTCTGAGTTCCAGCCACACTGACCTCCTTCGATGTTCTGATGCACTGTGTTCCCTCCTCTCCCTGCTGTTCCTTCTGGACCAAAAACTCCCCTTCCAGGAGTTCTTATCAGTTGTATCTTAACTCATTTGTGATCAATCAGGCCAGGTCAGATCCCTCCATCACTCATTCTCCCAAGTCCCATTGGCTGTTTGATGATGTCCAACTAACCAGTGTGATAATGTCATATGAGCTGGCTGTGGCTCTTTCACTAGCCTGAAGCCTCTTTGAGGACAAGGACACATTTGTCTTTGCTCATGCCTGAGTCCTTTATGCTTGGCGTTGAGTAGGCCTGCAAAGAATGTTTAGTGTGTTAGATGGAAGAGCCAGTAAACTGTACATTGTATCCCAGCACAGTCTCTACCCTACCGCATTCCACTCCTGGAGTGCTTGGAATATCTTGGTTGCTTGTAAATCAATTGTACTACTGTGATGAATATATGATAAAATATTTAAGGAGTCACATATGACACCATCAGGTATTCCAAAATCATTTGTAGTAAATGTTATGTTATTTGGTATTCTATTATTAGGACTTATAAAAATCCCTTCTCCCATCAACATGTAATAGTTGCTATCAGAAGCCTCATGAACCCCGTCGCTACCTAATGTATGTTTATTGATGACCATGATGACAGCATCTTTAGTACAGAGGTGATTGATTTTCACAGTGACAAGCCTGAGGCTCTGTGATGAATGAGCAGAGGAGGCCCTGAAGATGCTGAGATGCTTTCCAAATAAAAGCAATTGTTTCCATGTGGTTTTACTAAGTGCTTCCACTGGATTTCAGATTTTTTAAATTATTAATTCCTATGGGGCATACACAGCAACTGCACTGAGCAGGATATTTGATTGATGTATTGACTCAGTCTCAGCTGTGCCAGCTCATGGCATTGGTGCCAAGCGCTGGGCACACTCACACATGCACATTTGGACTTTGCCCTGGAGCTCAAGGTTCAAGTTCTAACACCTCCCCTCAGTTCTCTGATGCAACTACTGGTTTTTCTGAAACTTTTTCTGTTTTTAAAAATAATTACTGTAAGACTGGGCAGTGGTTGACAAATGATTTAATTAATGAATACCTGCTTTACACTTTCCTTTTCTGGTGGTTATCTTAAAGAAGTGGGGTTTTTTGTTGACAATTCCAGAGTGAATAGGGCCAGATAGAGTAGCTCAGATTAAATTCAACTTCCCCTGCCACATGGGTGCTTTTCCCAAATGCTCCATTCCATTCAGTCCTCACACACCCTGGTGGCTGGGAATCCCTGTGCATGTTTTTAAAGTGTTGGAAGCTGAGAATCGAAGGTCAGAGAATTTGCCAAGGTTAGGTCTGGCCATTCTTTCTTCTGACTGAGAGGCTTCCACTGCTTAGCTAATCCTTGCAGTTTTGTTTTGTTTTTTGTTTTTTTTGTAGAATCCTAAGAGACATAAGAGTGGCCTCAGTTTTTACCAATGATAAGAGAGAAAGTGACCAGAGGTATGTAAATCTTGACTTCTCAAACATGCAGTGAAGGAGGTTCTATTATGGCAGTATACAAACTGAGTCAATACAATTCCAAATCAACCACAACAAGAGTGCACTTGGGTAAATCCTTCTAGCATCTTAATTGTTCATGTAGTAATTGGTGGCTCTTATCTGCTATAATTTGTCAATTGAAAAAGCAAATCATTTGAATTCATTGTGGAAAACTGCATTCAGGAAAGAGTAACAGAATAATTATGAAGCAAAATGTTACTGGAAACCATTAAGCAAGAATTTACAAGAAGACGAAAGACAAGCTGTCCCCTAATCCTACGCTGTTGAGTGTTCCCTGGAAATGGCCAGCTGCCAATAAAAATCAAGTTGGAATGCGAAGTCAGCCAATAAAATAGCTTATCAGTAAGGAAATGTAGGCAAGACCGAGGTATTCTGTCTGAAGGGAACAGGAAGGGGAGATGCCTGGGGGCTCAAGTTGCATTGTGTGCTGAATCTAAACTGGCTAAACGGGAGAGAATGTACTGGCTACTGAGCAAAAAGCAGTTATATTTCATCTGAAAATTAGGACAGAGTACAGGGCAAATCCAATTTAAAAACACTTCCTTTTGCAAAGCACATTTTACAATAAAAGGTAATCAACCCCAGTGACATCTGCCACATGTTTTAAGAAATAGACTTATAACATTTTTCCTTCTGTTCTTCCCCCTTCTCTCTCTGTTCCTCCTACCATCCATTTCTTTGAATAATTCTCTCTCCCTCTCCTTCACTTACTCTGCCCCTCCATCATTTTTCTTCATCCATCCATCCATCCACCCACCCACTAGCATACATTCAACAAATATCTTTTTTTTTTTTTTTTTTGAGGAACAAATATCTTTTTATTGCCTGTGATGATCCAAGGACTAGGTTTTAGGAATACAACAGTTTATTAGAGCATCATGGTCTCTGGTCTTCTTGGAGTTTACAGTTTCGGGTGGGTATAGACACATGACCACTCACTCGAGTTCTTCCTGACATGTGCAGGATGTACCTCCTTTGCAAGGATTTTATAGCACTAAATGTAGAGTTCCTAACTACTGCAGGTATTGCAGCTGAAGGCTACACTTACATAAAGCCTCTGGAGTGCCTCCCTGTTCTGAAGACTTCATGTATAGTGATTTATTTAATCCTATAGTAACCCTATGTAAGTTCGTTCTCTTTTATGCCTGAGCTGCACAGAGTTTGAGTGATTTGCTGAGATGCCCTAACTCATGGTAGAGGGTCAACACACTGGATACAGGTGGCTCCCCTCTCCACTCTCCTTGCAGTGCTTTATGTCATATCCCTTCCCCAAAGGAATTTGGGATGTGTATACTCACTGTGGTAAAATACTGTTTACATCAAGGAGCTTGAGCTAGGTTGAAAAGTACATAAAATATCATCAAAGTTGTGGTTCCCTGTGTAAAAATTAATAAAAGGAAACTTTATTCAAAATGGAGTCAGGAAGCCAGAAGGGGGAGCTTTCATGCTCTACCCTCCTAGTCAATTGCAGACCAAACAGGAAGAGAGGTATCTTGTATTCCCAACAGGAAGAGCCTGTACCTTACTATCCTAGCAGGAGGAAGAACGATTTTCTCCTGGCTGGCAACAGCCCTGCCAATGACAGTCTTACACAACTTAGTCAAGGAGAAGCCATGACACTTTGAACTCCTAGTTGACTCCTATGGGCTTTTGTTTATAAGTCCTTCCTAATACCTCCTTTCCTCTATAAAAGAGCATTCTTCTCCTTTGCTCTATAGACTTGCCTATGGTTTAGCTGTAGCTTGCTTGTCCCAGATTGTATTCCTGAATAAACTCATTTTTGCTGCTATAATAACTGATAGTTTTCTTTTTAAGGTTAATGCCCACAACTCATTTTGTGTCCTTATCCTTATAAATTCCTCCTCTGCATACAGTGGAAGGGACTGGAGAAATGACATGTGCAAGTCATGGGGCGAAAGCCTTCAGAAAACTGATGAAACCTCCCTGCAGGAATGTCTTCTGTCAAGTCCTGATCAGCACTTGCCAGTAGCAACATCTGGCAAAAATAACCAAGAAGCCAGGGATCAAGAGCTGGGCAGGTTTTGTTATTACCACACAGATGCCCTAAAAGGTAAAAGGACTGCCCACATCCTACTGCCACAGTTCACAAAGCAAGGAGGAACTTCTAAGCCTCATATTTCCGGACAGATCTTCTGCATAGGCCTGCTCACAACACTCCATCCCATGGAGGTTTGCTTATTCTTACATCATCTTACCTCTTTCTGTCTTAAGGACAGAGTTCTCTTCTCTCTCCGTGCTTCCACATGATTCCTCACTTGTACTGAATCCTCATCACTACTGTCATTCAAGCATGTTGCTCTGCTTGAGCACAGATTGCATGCTCTCTGCCGCCAAAATAGAATTGCTTTCCTGATAAGCCTTGGTCCACCCTCTAGCTTAGTTGGTTCATCTCTTTTCCCAGGGAGAATTATCCAATCACTAAATTCCATATTTACCATCCTCTGATCTGCATCCCATACCTACAGAAACTATACTCTCTCAGATCATCTGTGACACACATTATCAAATACTGTGAATTTTTCCATTTTATTTTTTTCTGATTTGTTTTCAGCATTCAATCTGATCTTTGAAATGTTTTCCATTCTTGGCTTGAAATTATGTTATTCTGGCGGTCCAACCAGCATTTTAAGGGTCCTTTGCCCCTTCTTTTCTCCTACTTCCTGACTATGGGCATTCTTGATGACTCTCTTTTACTGATTGGTCCTCCCTGTGTGTGTGCCTTCCCTCAAAAACAGTCTCACAGCTTAAGCTATTATTTCTATGAACATGATTCCAAGATTTCTATTTCCAGCATGTCTTCTGTTTAAAGCACAAGCCCTGTACTTCCTTTCTGTTGTGTTTTTGCATTAGACTCAAAATAACTACAAACCAAACTTCCCTTTTCCATTTCAGCCTGGCTTCCTCTCCAGAATTCTGTTTCTGATGGTTGTGTCATTCTTTTTCTATGGGATCATGTTTTATTTCTCTAGCCTGTTTGCCCCCATGATCATGCATCACACTGATTTCTTATCTTCCCTGTCCTACTCCTCTTGCTGTTTTTGCTTCTTCCTTTACATTTACTGACACCACACTAATCTAGGATATTATTATTTCAAGTCTTTTTTTTAAGATTTTATTTATTTATCTGACACAGAGAGAGAACAGGAGAGCACGGGAAGGGGGAGTGGCAGAGGGAGAGGGAGAAGCAGGCTCCCTGATGAGCAGGGAGCCCAATGAGGGGCTCAATCCCAGGACCTGGGATCATGACCTGAGCTGGAGGTAGATGCGTAACTGACTGAGCCATCTAGGCACCCCATTTCAAGTCTTTAGTGCAATAAACTTTGTGTTAGTATCTCTGCTTTTAGCCATGACTACACACCTTGTTATCTGACTCACATTTTAAAACTCCCTAGAATAACACCTTCATCACATATATCCCTCTTTTTTTAAATACCAATACCTTTCTGGTCATTAAAGGCTCTAGGAAATATGGCTCCAACTCACAATTCCAACCATATCTTCATCAGTTACTTCTACCTCAGCCAAATTGGTTCACTCTCTCTGGCCCCTACATACATAGTGCTTATTCCTATCATTAAGATTTCACAAAATAGTTCATCTTACCTGAATGTTTTCGCCACCCTCTAAATTCCAACTATTCTTCAGAAACCACTTTAAGTCCTCCTTCTGCCATGAGTACTTTTCTCATTGCTCCATCCGTCATCTAAAATATGTCTGAACGGGTAGCCCATTTGCTCCCAAATATTAGTCTGTGGAACAGCCTGAACTGGCATATAAGTATACCTGAGAGCTTGTTAACAATATAGTGTTTGTGGGTCTATTGTGGGAGCTGGGAATTTTATTTTTTATGAACCCACCCACAGGATTCTGATGTGCAGTATGTGGAGACTTATTTGACAATTACTCTCAATCTAATTTATGTTTAACTTTTTATGTATTAGATATCATTTATTCAGCTGAGGTGTATAAGATGCTTCAGGGAGGGGCCCATGGCTCATTCATGGTGTGAGTAATGGCATGCCCCTGGGAACACAGAAAACACTAGGGAGAGAGGCTGGAGTTAGTTACATTTACAAACAGCCCCCAAATTTACTTTCTCCTTACACTTCTTATTGTCTCCAGATAATACTATACATTCATTCGTTTTTCCATTAATTCCATTCATTCACTTAAGCATTTACTGGCCATTGCCATCTCCCTGTGAGAGTGACAGGATAAAAGGTTCTGCTGCCACTATGGACAGAATGATATGGAAGTCCAGAAAAGAGAGCAATTAATTTTTTCCTTGGCAAGTCCATAAATTCTTCAAAGAAGAGGTGACGTAGATGACATGTGAACTGGACAGTGAAGGTTGAGCAGAGAGAGAGAATTGGCAGGCTTTCCAAGATAAGAAAAAGTATTATAGAAAGGAGCCAAGGTCAAAGGGTGACACTACTTGGAGAGAAGAATGAATGTTTCCAAGTGGCTAGAGGGAAGGTAAATGGTACACATAGAGATGGTATAAAGAGAGGTGGTAGTAAGAGAGGAGGACGGTGATTGGAGAGAAGGAGAGGGTCAGACTATGGCCTTCATCTTTGGGGGAGGTCATCTAAAGGCTCTTAGGAAGGATAATTACTCCATTAGATCTGTGTTTGGGGTTTTGGGATTGTAAATTTGGCCACAGTATAGAGAAAGTAATAGGTGAGAATTTGTAGGCTGAGAACGTGACCATGAAGGTGTCACAAGCAAAGAAAGGCAGATGAAGTTTTGGTCTTCTGAAGTGACTGTGAAGATCCACAGTGAGGTTTGTCCTACTTCTCTCCTGCTGCCTCTCCATCCATCAGCAATCCCCAAAGAATCCTTTCAAGTTGTCAACTTTGGCAACTGGGTGAATAGTGATGTCATTAACCAAGACCAGTACCAAAAAGAAGTACAGATTTGTGGAGAAGAAATATGAGCATGGCTTTTGAGGCAAAGAACTTTAATTGCCTGTAAGACAACATGATGAGGTGTTCATAAGGCAGGAGGGAGATAAAAAATGAATATGTCTACTTGGAGTTACTAAAAAAGAGGAAATAGTGGGAGCCTTGAGAATGGATGAAATTTGGACATGATTTGGACATGGAGATGATCTGAGTTTAGAAAATTTTATCTGCATTGAGCAAGAAGAAAATGGATATGCTTGAGTGTTATTTTAGTTTGTTTCTTCTGTTTCTTCTGCTTGGGATGCTAATGAATAAATAAGGCCCATGAAGAAAGAGGATAGGTTAGGTTTATTAAGAATTTATAAGTTAAATAATCAGTACCAACCAACAAACAAACAGTGATGGAGTAAATAGAAGTGTTGGATGATAGGCTTTGGAAATATTAAAACTTCACTGCTCCAGCCTGTAAATAGGCCTTCTGAATCCAGTATTTGGTGTGAGAACCATTATCCATTATTTAAAGAGAAAGGAGACAGAAATTTATTGGAACTACCAGGAAGATATTATGTATAAGGAAGAAACCATTATTTATAATATACTTTGGCAATTATACATCCAGAACCTATCATTACAGTGAATTTCATTATCCTTTTAATTGTTATAATTTCTTTACCTTCTCAAGAGCTCAACAAACCTTCTCATATAAATGAAATTTTAATTAAGTTAATAGCTATATCTTATACATAATTTTTAAAGAGCTAAAGTAAAGTAAAATAGAGGAAAAGAAACACTTTGCTTGACTTGCCCCAATTTTTCAGAAAAGTTAGGAAATGACGAATATTAACACAACAATCTTGGTCTCCACCAGAAAGTTTTCTGAGCTCCTAGTTATAGACATTTTTTTATATGTTGTTTAAACCAAACTGAAAGTGGAATGCTTTATATACATTTAATTCTAATGAGACTAAAATCCTCAATATTTATTTGTTATCCAAATTTTCTTTCAAGTATGAATACACCTTTAAAAAAATCTCAGTATTATTTAAATTGATGTGTATTTTATATAGGATAAGGGTAATTTAACTACAGAGACTTATGTAATGTCAAAGAACCTTTTTTCTTCTATAACTTTATGCTTCTAAGCTCTTTAGGTCTTTTGTGAGAAAATGACTTAAATATAAGATTATTAAACTGACTTTGATTCCTAACAATTCCTTATTTTATACCTGCCACCACCATACAATAATTGAAAAGCATTAGAGGCATGCATATGTGTGGGGCAAATGTCAGGATATATAAGGCATAGTCTTGCCATCAGAAAGTCTACAAATTTAATTTAACAAGCATTTGTTGAGTCTCCATGATGGAAAAGGCATATACTAGGTACTTGGTGATACCCCAAATGAGTAAGGCGTAGCCTCCCTCTTCAAGAAATGTATTGTCTAATGTATTAGCTACCAATCATGGTATGCTAACTCTAACACAAAGATGACTTGTGGTATGGGAAACAGAACGTTTTTACACACATCATTTCATGAGATCCTTTTAAGAAGACAGTGAGTGAATTGTATGGTCTTAGAGCTGATGGGGAGTGGAGCCAAGCTATCACCCACGTTCTCTGCTGCCTTCAGTTTGGTTATGGTACTCAATGAGTATGCTGTAAATGGTGTTTACTCAACAACAGGGTTCTTCAATGAGACACAAGCATGAAAATTCAGTTACTTTAGAGGCAACTGTGCTTTTAATCTACTGAACATTGTGCTAATTCAAAATACAAAAATGCAATTCTTGCCCACAAATTAATTTCTAAAATTGTAATAATAAAAAAATTAAAAATGCCATTAGAATTCCTCGATATTTTTGTATGCTTTGTGATTTTTTTTTTCATGTCTCTGTGTGCCCTCTGTTGTCCTGTTATATATTGGCCTTTTCCTCATTTCTCTTATATATCACACTGCCTTTGGGTGTTTCTCATATCTGCACCACAGCAAATGACAGTAGGTATCCTATCTGTACTTTCATGGTACAGTGGATGTACCCTAACCCACCCACCATGTACTGGAGTCTGAGAGTAACAGATCTTCATTACTTCCAAAAGTCAGTGGTCTTCACGGTAACAGAATGCTCAAAGTCACTAGGCTATGTCTAACCTCTGAGTCTTGTATGTATTATTTCCTTATATTGCATAATTACAATTAACATATATGTTATTGTAATTGTGCTATATAATGAAATATTACACAACCCCAGAAAAAAAAATTTTAGAAGAGAGTTGTTTTTATGAAAATTTAATTGAATGCTTTTGAAAGACTTTATAACGCTGCTATTGAAAAGGCAAGTGTCAATTCAGGGAAAATATAAAAATCTGGAAAGATTCTACACTCAAATTGCTTTTTAACTGTCTTTAAATTGTTCACTTCACTGGCTGATAAATAGAATTGCTACATTGTAAGTGGTTAAAATGCAAGAGGAACAAGGAGCTACAATCATACTCAAAGAAAAAATGATCTTGGTCTACATACAACATTTGTGGATAAATACACATTTATTATTTATGTGTTTAAATCTGATTTTTTTTCAAAATATATTTCAGTACTTTTGTTAACTTCTTGTCTTATGTGACTGTTAAAAATTAGTTAACCAGATGCTGACCTCAGTGAAAGTATCTGGCAGGTCAGGCAGTGAGGGCTTATAAGTGTTGGCAACCAAGTACCTCTGATTCCTTCAACTTTTCATGAAAAACAAAGGACCATCCAGAAGCCCTTGGAAAATGCTGTTAGAGTGTTAGCAAGTTCTCAAAACCTGTATTTGTTTTCATATCTCACATTTATTTTAATATTTTGCAGATTTTTCCTTTAAAACTTTGCAATGATTATTCTGAAATAGCTCTCCCATCATCTATTGTCTTTATTTGTCTCCTTTATACCTTATTTATTCTTAATTTACTATTAATGTTTGTGTCAGTATATGCTGTCTGTTATTTTCTTGTTTAAGGCTTTCCGTGTCCCTATTTCTCCTAAGTCTATCATGGAAGAAAGACTCATTTGCATAATTTTCTGTTTCTGACAACCAGCTCATTTCCCCAATCTTACCCTGGGATATGTCAGTGCAAGTAGCTAAACGTCAAGAAGGACCTGAACAGCAAGAGCTAGAGAGGCATTAAAACAAAATAAATACTTATTTCAAGCAAGAGGACTCAAAATAGCATGTGAAATAAATATTGAACTACAGATTATGATTTGGCCTTGAATGACATCTGAAAAGAAACTAGAATGACTTCTAAAAAGAAACCAGAATGACTTCTAAATGAAGCCTGAGAAATTTTTTAAACAGGACTAGAGACACCAACTTTCACACTGGCCATGAAAGCCCTGGAGTGTTGGGAACTACACTGAAATTTGCCTCCTGGTCTGAGTATGAAATGCAAAGTGAACTCCTTCCAAAAGGAATTTTGCCACAGGGAATCTGCATATACTGCACATGTCTTTCCAGCTAGGGGAGTGTTCAGGTTTTCAGGCGATTGGGACAGGAATTTTTTTTTTTTTATAGGAAAATGTAAAATGGGGTATAAGCTTTCCTGGAGAAGAACTATTTATAGAAACTTTCTGTTTATTTTGTGGGTAGAAAAAATAATCTCATTTGCTTTTGAGACTTGTCAACTCTCCTGGTATGGTTTTACAAATACCAACTCTACCTCACAGAGGATTAAACAAGTCATAAATTTCAAGGATATGGCAGAAATAGAACCAAAGCTACCTTATTCAACCTCCTCCTGTCTTGTATATCTATCCATCTTACCCCACAAGAAGCTATGTAATTAATATATTGCTCAACTTTTGTTGAAGAGAGTGAGCTTTATGTTGTCACTTCACATTGTGCATGGGTATAACTCTGTCTGGAAAAGAAATGTGTTATCCCATACCCGGAACTCCAGTTGCAAGAATGAAATAAGATAGGACGACAAACTTGGGCTTACAAAGCAAAGGATTGACTTTATCTTTTTCATGCCCAATGAACTTATTTAAATTCTTGAAGGTACTTTATTCTGGTGACCCACTTAATTTACCACAATTCAACAGCGGGGGTGAAAACAATGTTACATAGTTGATAGAAGTGGAATCTCTCTTTAGTGTTGCAACTCACAGAGCCCTAGCTACATCTGAAAGATTAGCTGGCACAGTACTAGATTGGTGCACTTACAAGTAAATTTTTCAGAGCTGAAATTTCTGCTTTATGTCTTTGGACACTGGGCACATTACTAAAAGAACACATGAATGAAAAACAAATCCCTTACTGTATGAGGCACCTAAACAGGTAGCATTAGCATTCTAGACTTTGAAGGAAAACTCTTTTGGATCTTCCAAATTCAGTCTCTTATGAATCTATGATTTTCTGGGATTTCTATTTCTATCAACCTTCCATCCTTCCATACATGCTTCCAGGAACACACACACACACACACACACACACACACACACTGAAATAAATTATGTGACTTTGTTTCTTGAGTTCTGCCTCTATATTCCTCAATAACAAAGGGTAATGCAAGAGCTGAGACTCCTATTACAGATTTCATTGTGTTGTCTGAGTAATTGTCACTGAGGGAACACCTTAGTTATAAATATATACCTTTGTCTTGAACAGACTTGGGCATATACACAGTAGCATCACCTCCAGACTAAGAAACACCCTCCATACAAATTTAACTTCATCTGTATCTTCAGATTTTACCTAGTTTTCTTTTTTTTTTTTTAAGATTTTATTTATTTATTTGACAGAGAGAGACACAGCAAGAGAGGGAACACAAGCAGGGGGAGTGGGAGAGGGAGAAGTAGACTCCCCGCTGAGCAGGGAGCCCGATGCGGGGCTCGATCCCAGTACCCTGGGATCATGACCTGAGCCGAAGGCAGACGCTTAATAACTGAGCCACCCAGGCACCCCTCAAGTCAGTGTTTTACTTGGTAAACATGTCTGAGACCATGCATCCCTGGCTGCTAAGCACCATGGCGGACAGGGCTAGAAAGGTAACAGCTTTATTTTGAGCAGGGGGCAAAGACAAGGCAGCACTTTACAGCTACATTGTAACTAGATCCTGCATCCAGATTTTACCTAATTTTCAATGAAAAAAATGGATTTAGGTGTAAGCAACAAAATCAGGTGTCAGTTAATTCCATTCATTCATTTTCTGGTTTACATTTTGGTGCTTTCTTTCCACGCCTATAATACCAGTCTATTGACAGATGTATTAATGTAAACTTTTGTTTTTCATCTTCTAAACCTTAAAAAATGGAACTGAAGATTTTGTATATATAATTTCCAGGGCAGTCCTCTACCAAAACAGCTTTCCTCTGACTATACATTTGTCAAAGTCTTGGGAGAGAAAATGAATAGAATAGCTTTCTTTGTTACACAGAAGGATCCATACTCCAAAAAACAAATTATGTCCTGAGGTTTTTTGAATGTTACAAAGACAAATCCAATGCCAGAGATTTTTATGGAATACATCTTTTTAGTTCTATGTAACTGCACTCTTAGCATTTACAAATAAATACAGAAAATAAAAAATATATATTTCACTGATGAAATAGAATGTAAAATTGTAACTGTTAAATAAAAACTTCAACAAATGTTTGAATATCTATAAATGCAGACAAAGGTATACTTAATGAATTGGATAAATTAAAACCCAGATTTTCCAATCTGAAGATTTCTTTACACAATTCTTTTTTGAAATACAATTATTCTCCATTTTGTCATTTTTTTCCCCATGAATCAACCATGGGATGTCTTGCAACCATCTTCTGCATTCTATCTAGATTATTAGGGGCTTGTATGCAGGGACAAAGAATTGTTGCTTTTGTTTTTTAAGAACACTTTATTTTTCTGGCATAGTAATCAACCAAATATAATAGCACCAAGATAATTATTTCTTGATATCACTTTCCCTGATTAAACCTCTTAGAATTAATGTTTCTCATGAATGCTTAACAAATTTTGATTTCTAAAAAGATTTTATTTATTTGAGAGAGAGAGAGCACAAGCAGGGTGAGGGGCAGAGGAAGAAGCAGACTCCCTGCTCAGCAGGGAGCCTGATGTGGGCTCATCCCTGGACTCCAGGATCATGACCTAAGCGAAAGCAGATGCTTAACCCACTGAGCCACCCAGGCGCCCCACAAATTATGATTAAATAACTAATTTTTAGAGTTAAATCACACATGATCCTTGGTTTCTTATCTGCATAAGAAAGGTGTATAGATTGCAAGACACAAAAATTCATTCAAATTACTTACATGAAAAAATGAGAATTAAGGAGGATTACAGGGTCTCTGATGGAACTGAAGTTCCACAGAACAGCCAGGTCTTAGGAAAGAACTGCTCCAAGGAACGATCTATAGTCAGTAATTTCTCACTTTCTTTCCTCTCTGCTCCTTTTTCTCTACTCTGGAATCCTGATAAAACATAGTGTAATATACCATCTGCATGCAGCCTGGGTCTACATTTCTTCCATTGAAGAAGCCAGCCAGAATGATACTGAAATGTCCTTGCTCAGATTCCAAATTTTAATATGAACATGGTCTCTGGTTGACCTGTCTGGATCACGTGCTCACTCCAGGGTTATTTGCTTTTGTTGGGTGAGGATGAGTGGTGTTAGTGTCCAGTTGTGTAAACCCAAATGTTCCTATTGGAACCATGAGAATGGGAATTGGAGGGAAAGAAGGGAAGTAGGAAGTAAATCCCCAGAAAAGTATGAAAATAGCTAAACAACTACCCAAAAATAACTTCTGCAAGGGTCTTGGACCAGAGGCTTCCAAAGTTGCTTTTGATTCTAAAATTTTTAATTCCTTTTTCAGATTAGATGTTTCTTTTAAATTTTTAATTTTTTTCATTGAAGTGAAATCCACATAACATTAAAATTAACTGTTTTAAAGTCTGAAATCAATGGCATTTTTATACAACTATCATCTTTGTCAAGTTTCAAAACATATTCACCACCCCAAAAGAAAACATACCATGCCCATTAGCAGTCACTCCTTATCCGCCCCCCCCCCACTTCTTCTCTGTCTGGTAAACACTAATCTTTGTTCTATTTCTATGAATTTATCTATTCCGGGTGTGTCATATAAATAGAATCATACATTATGTGACCTTTTGAGTCTGGCTTCTTTCTTTTAGCATAATATTTTTTAAGGTTTATTCATATTTAGCATTCTTTTTTGTCATTTAATAATTTTCTATTATGTGTATATACTACAATTTATCTATTCATCCATTGATTGAGATTTGGGCTCTTACCACCTTCTAGTTATTGTGCATAGAGCTGTTATGAACATGTGTGTACACGTATTTGTTTAAGGACCTTTTTTCCAATTCTGGGTGTACATCTAAGAATGGAATTGCTGAGTCATGTGGTAATTCTACATTTAACTTTTTGGCAACCACCAAACTGTTTTCCACAGCAGCTGAAAATTTTACATTATCACCAGCAATGTATAAGAATTAAAATTTCCCCATATGCTTGCCAGACTTATTATTTTCCTTTTCTAAAAAAAAATTATGCCGGCTATCCTAGTGAGTTTAAAGTGACACCTCCCTGTGGTTTTAATTTTCATTTTCCTGAAGACCAGTGATTTTGAATATCTTTTCATGTGTTAGTTGGCCATTTGTAAATCTTTGGAGAAATGTCTATTCAAACCCTTTGTCCATTAAAAAAATGGTTAGTTTTTGAGCTGTAATAGATCTTTATATATTCTGGGTACTAGACCCTTATCAGATAAATAATTTGCCAATATGCTGCTCCTTTCTGTAAGTTGTCTTTTTACTTTTTTGATAATGTCCTTTGATGCTTAAAGTTTTTCACTTGGTAAAGTTCAATTTGCCTAATTTTTTTATTGCTTATAATTATGGTGTCATATCTAAGAATCCATTGCCAAATCTAAGATTGTGAAGATTTGGCCCTATGATTTCTTCTGAAAGTTTTATAGATATATCTCTTACATTCATTCAGTTCTTTAGTCCATTTTGAGTTAATTTTTTATATGGCATTAACTAAGGGTCTAACATTATTTTGTATGTGGCTATCCAACTTTCCCAGCACCATTTGTCGAAAAGACTATTCTTTTCTCCATTGAATGGTCTTGGCAAATTTATTGAAAAACAATTGGCCATAGAAAATGGCTTTATTTCTGGACTCTCAAGTCCATTTCATTGGTCTATATGTCTACCTTTATGACACTGCCACAGGATTTTGATTACTGTAGATTTGTAGTAAGTTTTGAAATCAGGAAATGCAAGTCTTACAACTTTGGTGGGTTTTTTTTTTTTCAATATTATTTTGATATTTGGTGTTCCTTGTAATACTATATAAATTTAAGTATTGTCTTTTCTATTTCTGTAAACAAGACCACCGGAGTTTTGGTAGGGATTGCATTATATCTGTAGATTGCTCTGGGTGGTATTGCTGTCTTAACAATACTGAATCTTCCAATCCATGAATACAATATGTTTTTCCATTTATTTAGGTCTTCTTCAATTTCTTCCAGTAATGTTTTGTAATTTTCAGTGTGGCTACAGTGTTATTTGGTTAAATCTATTCCTAGATACTATATTCTTTTTGAAGCTATTGTGAATGGAATTAATTTTTAATTTCCTTTTCAGATCATTTATTACTGTTATATAGATCTTATATCCTACAACATTGCTGAATTTTTTATTAGCTCTAATAGTCTTCGGTGAATTCTTTAGGATTTTCCATATATGTGATTATGTCATCTATGAATAGGGTAGTTTTACTTCTGCCTTTTCTATTTGAATATCTTTTATTTCTTTTTCTTGTCTAATTGCTTTGACTAGAACTTTTAGTCCAATATTGAATACAAATGTCAAAAGCATGCACTCTTTTCTTGCTCCTGATCTTAGGGGAAAGTTTTCAGACTTTCACCATTGAGTATGTTATTTGTGGGTTTTTTATAAATACCTTTTACCAGGTTGAGGAAGTTCTTATATATCTAGATTGATAAATGATTATATCATGAAAGGGTGCTGGGTTTTGTCAAATGCTTCTTCTGTATCTTTTGAGACTATCATATAGTTCTTTTCCTTCATTCTATTAATGTGAAGATTTACTTTATTTTCATATGGTGAGCCACTCTTGCATTCCTGAGATTGATGCCACTTGGTCATGTATAAGTCCTTTCAATATAATGTTGGATTCAGTTTGCCAGTATTTTGTTGATTGTTTACATCAATATTCGTAAGGTATTTTTGTCTGTAGTTTTCTTGTGATGTTTTTGTCTGGCTTGGGTATCAGGGTTGATGTTAGCCTTATCAAATAAGTTAGATAATATTTCCTCCTCTTCTATTTTTGAAAGAGTTTGAGAAAGATTGGTGTTAATTCTTTAAATATTTGATAGAATTCACAGGTGAAGTTATCTGGTACTGGGTTTTTCTTTTGGGGGAGGTTTTCCATTATTCATTCAATCTCTTTACTTGCTATAGGTTTTTCTCAGATTTTTTATTTTTTCTTGAGTCACTTTTTAGTAGTTTGTGCATTTCTAGGAATTTGTCCATTTCATTTATGTTACCTGATTTGTTGGTGTAAAATAGCTCATAGTGTTCTCATGTTCATTTTTTTTCCCTTTAAGATCAGTAGTAATGTCTGATTTTAATAATTTGAGTTTTCTCTCTCTCTTTTTAGTTTATATAGCTAAAAGTTTGCCAGTTTTCTGATTTTTTCCAAGAGTCAACTTTAGGTTTTGCTGATTTTATCTATTGTTTTCTGTTTTCTATTTCAATTTTCTCTGCTCTAATCCCCATTATTTCCCTCCTTCTGTTGGCTTTGGGGTTAATTCTTTCCCCCCCCCCATTTCCTTAAGATGTAAAGTTTAGGTCATTGATTAGAGATCTTCTTTTTTAATGCAGGCATTTACAACTATAAATTTCCCTATAAGTACTGTCTTCACTGTATCCTAAAAGTTTTAGTCAATCCACATTAGATATATTTTTTTAAGATTTTATTTATTTTGACAGAGAGCACAAGCAGGAGGAGCAGCAAGCAGAGGGAGAGGGAGAGGGAGAAACAGGCTCCCTGCTAAGCAAGGACCCTGATGCGGGACTCGATCCCAGGATGCTGGGATCATGACCTGGGCCAAAGGCAGACACCCAACCAACTGAGCCACCCAGGTGCCCCCCACATTAGATATTTTTGATGATAGGTTATTTCAGTTCATCATACCTTCATATTTAGGGCTTTTCTGCACACTATTCTTGTGGCTATCTCAATAAGTCACAGAAAACCAGGGAGAGTTGTTTTTAGGAGGTTCATATCTCTAGAGTTCTTATCTTTATATATTCTAAATTGTGGTATATATAAAAGAAATTAAAAAGCAAATTCTGTTTTCAAATTCCACCTAATCAAAGCAATAAAAGTTATCAATATACCAGGAAACACTGACAGACTTAGGAATATAAAATATCCTAAGCTAAAAACAAATTCAAACATGTTATTCCCAAGCCAAAACCCTTTACTCTTTCTTATTTTCCAAATGAATCCCAAGTGCCTTTTGAAGACAAGCAAAGAACTTTAATACATGGTTGCTATTCACATGTCCAACTCCACAACCCTCCTTTTTATTTTCTAGCAATACCTATTGTATCTTCCTACACAGCCTCCAATGTTCCATGCCTCTAGATCTTTGTCCATACCCTTCTTTTGCCTGGAGTGCTTGCCTGGAGTGCCCTTATCCTTTTTCTTTCCTTTGCTAAATATTCCTCATTTTTAAAGATTCATTTCTGGGATTTTTTTTTCCTCCAAGAAACCCCAGATATTCTTAAGTATAGTTTGTACTTTTGCCTAAACTTCACAGTTCATCTCTCTTTTTTTTTTTACTGAATTAAACTGAAATTACCTGTTTTTGTGTTGGTTTCCCCCCACTAGAATGAAAGCTCTTAAGTCTGAAATCTGAATTTGATCATCATTTTCTCCATAGTGCCTCTTAAAAGCCATGGTACATAGTAAATGCTCAATGAATACATGTAGAGCTAAGTAAAAGAAGGCCATATATTTAATTGCTAAGTAGCATGGAGACCATAAGAGTAATAGAGATTAAAAAGCAAGTTAAGAGGTTGCCAAGAACTAAGGTGCCAGGAGAGTCATCAAGGAAACAGGACTTAGATGGGAGGAAAAAAAAAAAAAAGGTAAGTGAAGTCTAGGGGCTTACAATGAGAAAGTGAAGTCAAATGAGCAGAAACCTGGATAATCTTAGAAATAATGAGACTGGGCAGATTAGAAGGTACAAAGGTTTAAGGAGAATTGAGAACTGCCTGTGGATGTAGGGCAGACTGGCTGTGGAAGTTGGCTGGCTTGATATTGCGACCAGAAACACTCCCCTTCTGTGGTGTGTCTTCCCCATCTCTCCCTGATAGCAGGTAGTTAGGAATCTTCAAGAATGTCATCTGTATCTTGCAGAAGGTTGCTTTTTCCCAACTTTCCTCCCAGAAAGGCTTTGTCCTCAATGAATGTTGGAATTGGGTTCTAAGGAAGTGGTGGGTGGAAGCACTGAGAATCCCAGGAGTGACCTGGGCTGGGTCAGTGAGCCCCATAACTCCTGAGTGGATGGGGCCAGCTTAAGGCTGAATATTGCTTGTTATACACACCTGAATTTCCCTTAAGCTTGCAGTTGTTTTGTTTATCTGCTATTTTATGGGATACTAATTACATCCTAGGGCTACAGACTTCTAATGAGCCAGCACCTGGGAGATTAAACCTGGACTTGCTTCTTTGTAGAGATTTTATTTTTTAAACAGAGCATTTTAATATACAGCTGAAAGATAATAATTTTTCATTTAACATGTAATATTCTTTTGTGGATCAACCTATCATTATGCCTGATTATTCTACCACATTACAAGCTTTGTTAAAAGAAGAAAAAAAACAGCTTGTCTTCCTGATGGTAAAAAAAAAAAAAAAGGAAATAAAATAAACCAACTGAATATAAGTGATGCTATATATAAAAGGGGCCATAGGTTGCCATGGTAACCAAAGTTCTAAAAATGACAGAAAGAAAAGAACATCAGGTTGTTGTGACAAATGATACTTGAAGTGACAGGTTTCTTGTGGTGCTTGCTTTTAATTAATTCAGCTCTGTAAGGAATGTTATTATTGAATAATAGATTAATGTGGAAATCAGGAACATGGCTGGAAGATTTTTTTTTTCCAGCACTGGGATAACTAATAAGAGAATGCAGAAAACAACTGGAGAGTGAAACTCTACTGTGAGAGAAGATGCCTGATGGTGGTTATCCAAGATCACATGATGAATATATGCACCATACGCTCTTGTAGATTGTGGGAACAGCTGTCTCCAGCAGCAGTAATCAAAGTGAAGCTAAAAATACAACAGTTACCACAAAGGAGAACAGTTGTGTAACATCAAAAATCACTAGCTTAAAAATTTTTTTAATACATCATTTTTATTGTTGGTGCTTTTTAGTAAGTGTTTCAATGTCTGATATGTAAAATGAAAATATATATGTAGGTAGGTATGGATGGATAGAAATGTATTTATATCCATGCAAAGGGTGTGTGTAACCTATTTCTTTCAGCAGAATGAGAGAGCCTGTGAATTCTTAAATAATAGTGCACCTCACATCTGGAGGCTGATTAGGCCCCTGATGAGGTATTTATAGATATTAAAATATATAGGCAATATCTAAACAAAACACTTTTATGATACACATGGAAAAGAAGATATCAGATTCTTCCTATAGTTGTAAAAATTGAGGAAAATAGAGATGAGATAACATGTCCACATGATATGAAGCTGAGATGAAAACCCGTCTTCACACTCCCAACACCCAATATCTACACTACCTGTTCCAGGCCTGGTTACAGTTGGGCTCCTTGACCTGGATCAAAGGAATTATTGGTGTATCTATTTATTTATTAGAGCCTCAGTGAAGCTCCATAAGGACATAGACACAAAGGAAAACAAAACAAAACCAAATTCAAATGGCATGGGTGGCAGACTCCTTCCTTATATGTACTTCAAGCTACAGAGTTTTGAGCTGGTTCAAATCCTAGTCACTTGTTTTGTTTGCTTCTAACTCCCTCTTCCACAACAGCACCATGTTGCTCTGTCTCTATACACTGGCCACATTCTCTGGTAATTGTTAATAGCTCATCCTTACCTTTCAGACTGTGAGCTCCTTGAGGCAAAGTAAATGTATTTCCTTTACCTCATTTCTTGGCACACAGAAGGGGTTCAATACATTTTTTAAAGGAAGCAAGGAATAAATGAAACAAAACCTGCATGCCTAGGTGACCTCAGCTGAGTTTCACCATTATAATCATGTTAGTTCATTCGTCCATGAAACCCCTTTTTAAAAATTATGTTAATCACCATATATTACATCGTTAGTTTTTGATGTAATGTTCCATGATTCTCCATCAAACCTTTTTAAGGACAGACCTTATTTTAATGGTTGGGTGGGTGTGGTGAAGACAATGAGATATAGTACCTGCTTTTGTCTTGTTGTCTAGAGGGCAGCACAAACAAAGTGATAATTAAGGTAGCAAGGTAAACACTACAATAGAAGTACATGCGCAGTTGAATATGGTAGGATAGAGGATTTTTAGAATCAGAGGCTTTAGAAAAATTTTCCATGAGAAAACAAAATTTAAAGAGAAGCCTAAGGAGAAGTTAGCTAGACAGAAAAGAGAGAAGATTGTTCTAAATCAAAGAGACACAAACCAGCACAAGATATTTGTGGAAACTGCTAGAAATGAAGTGTGGCTGAAATGCAGGAGCATGTGGAGGAGTGGGAAAGGAAGAGGGGATGAGGCTGTGAGCATACATTTCGTGGAGGGCCTTGCTCATCATGTCTTGACAGGAGGACCTAGTCTACTGCTAATGGGTAACCTCTGGGCCTTTTACATGTATATTTCATATTATGCAATTAATACCAGCTCATTATGAAAATTGGAAAGTATGATTAATAGAGGTGGGGGAAAGAGTACCAATTGTCTCCTTACCAGAAATACCCATTGTTAACTCACTTCAATATACTTTTTTTTTTTCAGCCACGTGGGTATATGTAGACTTCTTTACATATAAAAATGTTAAAATCTAACACTAATTTTTTTTTAAAACAATCACCACTTAAGAAAAAATTGGAAGTACAGTACAAAGAATTTTTTTACTCTTAATAATTTGTGAGTAAGTTGTCCACTGGGTGCATCCAACCTCTCACCTCCACCCAAATACCTATCAACAAGGACATTCCCCTACCTGACCTCAGTTTAACACAATTCAACAACAACAACAAAATAATGAAATTAACATAACGCATAATCCTCAGATCCTCAGGCTTAACTTTTTCCCAGTTGTTCCCAAATATCCTTTTAAGAAAGGGAGTCGGGTTCAGAATCACATGTTGCATTTGGCTGTCGTGTCTATTAAGTCTCCCATAGTCTGTAACAGTACTTTAGTCTTTCCAAGACTTTGATGATTTTGATACTTTCAAAAGTCTTACGGAAATTTTGGGATAGAATGTCCCTCCATCTGGTTTAGTATAAAGTTTCCTCATGATTTGAATCTGAGTATGGATATTTGACAGGACTAACATAAGAAGAGATGTGCATTCTTCCTAATCTATCAGGTGGATGCTTAATTTTGGTTTGCACCATTACTGATGATATTCATACTAATTGTTTAAGTTGCCAGCTAGAATTCTCCACTGAGGGTGACTCCTTTAGTCCTGTAATTGATAAGTATTTTCCATGGAGATGCTCTTGTCGGAAGACAATTCTCTTGCATTTTTGCACGACTGAGAGGCACTGGCTACCTTTTTACTGGTCAGTCTCTTTAAGGATGTTTTTATGGCAAAGAGCCTTGTTAGACAGAGGTAATGTCTCCCTCTGGAGAACAGGGCAGTTTTGTTTGCTATCCAGAGTAATAAAGATAATGTTTCACTCTGGGGCAAATGTTGGGCAAATTGCTTGGAGGCCATTATAAAGTTTGGGGTTTTCTAAGCTCAGGGCTCCACAGTTGTGATGTAAGCCTGTTGTGTATGCAGCATTCACCTGGCCATTTCATGTTGTTCCTGTGGAACTTAGGGGACAGAGGGAACCAAAAGAAACTTGCTGCCAGCTGTGCAGTGAATAATAAAGTCCTTTGTTTTCTAGCCTCCATGAACCTATCAGCTGCTAGCCTGTAAGATTGCAAGGGTAAAACCTCAGAGCTCTTGAGAACTTTACTTATTTATTAATATCTGTATGGGTGCATGTTTTCCTACTTTTATAAAAGGTCATAATCTACTACTATTGTTTTTTATTTTGAAGCACAGATCAAATCCCCTGATTTGCCAATGGGATCACCTTCAAGTTGATTTCTGTATCTTTTTTTTTTATTCTTATGTTAATCCCCATACATTCCATCATTAGTTTTAGATGCAGTGTTCCATGATTCATTGTTTGTGCATAACACCCAGTGCTCCATGCACAATGTGCCCTCCTCAATACCCACCGCCAGGCTAACCCATCCTCCCATGCCCCTCCCCTCTAGAACCCTCAGTTTGTTTTTCAGAGTCCATCGTCTCTCATGGTTCGTCTACCCCTCCGATTTCCCCCGCTTCATTCTTCCCCTCCCGCTACCTACTTCTTCTTTTTTTTTCTTAACATATATTGCATTATTTGTTTCAGAGGTACAGATCTGAGATTCAACAGTCTTGCACAATTCACAGCGTTTACCAGAGCACATACCCTCCCCAGTGTCTATCACCCAGTCACCCCATCCCTCCCACCCCACCCCCCACTCCAACAACACTCAGTTTGTTTCCTGCGATTAAGAATTCCTCATATCAGTGAGATCATATGATACATGTCTTTCTCTGTTTGACTTATTTCACTCAACATAATACCCTCCAGTTCCATCCACATCGTTGCAAATGGCAAGATTTCATTCCTTTTGATGGCTGCATAATATTCCATTGTATATATATACCACCTCTTCTTTATCCATTCATCTGTCGATGTACATATTGGCTCTTACCACAGTTTGGCTATTGTGGACATTGCTGCTATAAACATCGGGGTGCACGTATCCCTTCGGATACCTACTTTTGTATCTTTGGGGTAAATACCCAGTAGTGCAATTGCTGGATCATAGGGTAGCTCCATTTTCAACTTTTTGAGGAACCTCCATACAGTTTTCCAGAGTGGCTGCACCAGCTTGCATTCCCACCAACAGTGTAGGAGGGTTCCCCTTTTTCCGCATCCCCGCCAACAACTGTTGTTTCCTGACTTGTTAATTTTAGCCATTCTGACTGGTGTGAGGTGGTATCTCATTGAGGTTTTGATTTGGATTTCCCTGATGCTGAGCGATATTGAGCACTTTTTCATGTGTCTGTTGGAAAATGTCTGTTCATGTCTTCTGCCCATTTCTTGATTGGATTCTTTGTTCTTTGGGTGTTGAGTTTGATGAGTTCTTTCTAGATTTTGGATACTAGCCCTTTATCTGATATATCATTTGCAAATATCTTCTCCCATTCTGTTGGTTGTCTTTTGGTTTTGTTGACTGTTTCCTTTGCTTTGCAAAAGCTTTTTATGTTGATGAAGTCCCAATAGTTCATTTTTGCCCTTGCTTCCCTTGCCTTTGGCGATGTTTCTAGGAAGAAGTTGCTGTGGCTGAGGTCGAAGAGGTTGCTGCCTGTGTTCTCCTTTAGGATTTGGATGGACTCCTGTCTCACATTGAGGTCTTTCAACCATTTGGAGTCTATTTTTGTGTGTGGTGTAAGGAAATGGTCCAGTTTCATTCTTCTGCATGTGGCTGTCCAATTTTCCCAACACCATTTGTTGAAGAGACTGTCTTTTTGCCATTGGACATTCTTTCCTGCTTTGTCGAAGATTAGTTGACCATAGAGTTGAGGGTCCATTTCTGAGCTCTTTATTCTGTTCCATTGATCTATGTGTCTGTTTTTGTACCAGTACCATGCTGTCTTGATGATGACAGCTTTGAAATAGAGGTTGAAGTCCGGAATTGTGATGCCGCCGGCTTTGCTTTTCTTTTTCAACATTCCTCTGGCTATGTGGGGTCTTTTCTGGTTCCATACAGATTTTAGGATGATTTGTTCCATTTCTTTGAAAAAAGTGTATGGTATTTTGATGGGGATTGCATTGAATGTGTAGATTGCTCTAGGTAGCATTGACATCTTCACAATATTTGTTCTTCCAATCCATGATCATGGAATGTTTTTCCATTTCTTTGTGTCTTCCTCAATTTCTTTCATGAGTATTTTATAGTTTTCTGAGTACAGATCCTTTGTCTCTTTGGTTAGATTTATTCCTAGGTATCTTATGGTTTTGGGTGCAATTGTAAATGGGATCGACTCCTTAATTTCTCTTTCTTCTGTCTTGTTGTTGGTGTATAGGAATGCCACTGACTTCTGTGCATTCATTTTATATCCTGCCACTTGACTGAATTCCTGTATGAGTTCTAGCAGTTTTGGGGTGGAGTCTTTTGGGTTTTCCACATAAAGTATCATATCATCTGCAAAGAGTGAGAGTTTGACTTCTTCTTTGCCAATTTGAATGCCTTTGATATCTTTTTGTTGTCTGATTGCTGTGGCTAGAACTTCCAATACTATGTTGAATATCAGTGGTGATAGTGGACATCCCTGCCGCGTTCCTGACCTTAGGGGGAAGCTCTCAGTTTTTCCCCATTGAGAATTATATTCGCTATAGCTTTTTCATAGATGGCTTTTATGATATTGAGGTATGTACCCTCTATGCCTATATTCTGAAAAGTTTTGATCAAGAAAGGATGCTGTACTTGTCAAAAGCTTTTCCTGCATCTACTGAGAGGATCATATGATTCTTGTTCTTTCTTTTGTTAATGTATTGTATCACATTGATTGATTTGTGGATGTTGAACCAACCTTGCCGCCCAGGGATAAATCCCACTTGGTCATGGTGAATAATCCTTTTAATGTACTGTTGGATCCTATTGGCTAGTATTTTGGTGAGAATTTTTGCATCCATGTTCATCAGGGATATTGGTCTGTAGTTCTCCTTTTTGATGGGGTCTTTGGTTTTGGGATCAAGGTAATGCAGGCCTCATAAAATGAGTTTGGAAGTTTCCTTCCATTTCTATTTTTTGGAACAGTTTCAGAAGAATAGGTATTAATTCTTCTTGAAATGTTTGGTAGAATTCCCCTGGGAAGCCATCTGGCCCTGGGTTTTTGTTTTTTGGGAGATTTTTGATGACTGCTTCAATTTCCTTAGTGGTTTTAGGTCTGTTCAGTTTTTCTATTTCTTCCTGTTTCAGTTTTGGTAGTTGATACATCTCTAGGAATGCCTCCATTTCTTCCAGGTTATCTAATTTGCTGGCATAGAGTTGCTCATAATATGTTCTTATAATTGTTGGTGTTTCTTTGGTGTTGGTTGTGATCTCTCCTCTTTCATTCATGATTTTGATTTGGGTCATTTCTCTTCTCTTTTTGATAAGTCTGGCCAGGGGTTTATCAATCTTGTTAATTCTTTCAAAGAACCAGCTCCTAGTTTCGTTGATCTGTTCTACTGTTCTTTTAGTTTCTATTTCATTGATTTCTGCTCTGATCCTCATTATTTCTCTTCTCCTGCTGGGTTTAGGCTTTCTTTGCTGTTCTTTCTCCAGCTCCTTTAGGTGTAGGGTTAGGTTGTGTACTTGAGACCTTTCTTGTTTCTTGAGAAAGGCTTGTATTGCTATATACTTTCCTCTTAGGACTGCCGTTGCTGCATCCCAGACATTTTGAATAGCTGTGTTTTCATTTTCTTTGGTTTCCATGTATTTTTTTAATTCTTCTTTAATTTCCTGGTTGACCCATTCATTCTTCAGTAGGATGCTCTTTAGCCTCCATGTATTTGAGTTCTTTCCGACTTTCCTCTTGTGATTGAGTTCTAGTTTCAAAGCATTGTGGTCTGAAAATAGGCAGGGAATGATCCCAGTCTTTTGGTACCAGTTGAGACCTGATTTATGACCTAGGATGTGATCTATTCTGGAGAATGTTCCATGGGCACTAGAGAAGAATGTGTATTCCGTTGCTTTGGGGTGGAATGTTCTGAATAGGTCTGTGAAGTCCATTTGGTCCAGTGTGTCATTTAAAGTCTTTATTTCCTTGTTGATCTTTTGCTTAGACGATCTTTCCATTTCAGTGAGGGGGATGTTAAAGTCCCCCACTATTATTGTATTGTTGTCGATGTGTTTCTTTGCTTTTGTTATTAATTGCCTTATATAATTGGCTGCTCCCATGTTAAGGGCATAGATATTTACAATTGTTAGATCTTCTTGTTGGATAGATCCTTTAAGTATGATATAGTGTCCTCCCTCATCTCTTATTACAGTCTTTGGTTTAAAATCTAATTTGTCTGATATAAGGATTGCCACCCCAGCTTTCTTTTGGCGTCCATTAGCATGGTAAATGGTTTTCCACCCCCTCACTTTCAATCTGGGGGTGTCTTTGGGTCTAAAATGAGTCTCTTGCAGACAGCATATCAATGGGTCTTGTTTTTTAATCCAGTCTGATAGCCTGTGTCTTTTGATTGGGGCATTTAGCCCATTTACATTCAGGGTAACTATTGAAAGATAGGAATTTAGTGCCATTGTATTGCCTGTAAGGTGACTGTTACCGTATATTGTCTGCGTTCCTTTCTGGTCTATGTTGCTTTTAGGCTCTCTCTTTGCTTAGAGGACCCCTTTCAAGATTTCCTGTAGGGCTGGTTTTGTGTTTGCAAATTCCTTTAGTTTTTGTTTGTCCTGGAAGCTTTTTATCTCTCCTTCCATTTTCAATGACAGCCTAGCTGGATAGAGTATTCTTGGCTGCATATTTTTCTCATTTAGTGCTCTGAATATATCCTGCCAGTCCTTTCTGGCCTGCCAGGTCTCTGTGGATAGGTCTGTTGCCAATCTAATGTTTCTACCCTTCTAGGTTACATATCTCTTCTCCCAAGCTGCTTTCAGGATTTTCTCTTTGTCTATGAGACTCGTAAGTTTTACTATTAGATGTCGGGGTGTTGACTTATTTTTATTGGATTTGAGGGGGGGTTCTCTGTGCTTCCTGGATTTTCATGCCTGTTTCTTTCCCCAGATTAGGGAAGTTCTCTGCTATAATTTGCTCCATTATACCTTCTGCCCCTCTCTCTCTTTCTTCTTCTGGGATCCCAATTATTCTAATGTTGTTTCGTCTTATGGTATCACTTATCTCTCGAATTCTGCCCTCATGATCCTGTAGTTGTTTATCTCTCTTTTTCTCAGCTTCTTTATTTTCCATCATTTCATCTTCTATATTACTGATTCTCTCTTCTGCCTCATTTATCCTAGCACTTCGTACCCCCATTTTTGATTGCACCTCATTAATAGCCTTTTTGATTTCTACTTGGTTGGATTTTAGCTCTTTTACTTCTCCAGAAAGGGTTTCTCTAATAACTTCCATATTTTTTTCAAGCCCAGCTAATATCTTTAAAGTGATGATTCTGAACTCTAGATCTGACATCGTACTAATGTCCATATTGTGTATGTCCCTGGCAGTCGGTACTACCTCTTGTTCTTTTTGTTGAGGTGATTTTTTCTGTCTTGTCATTTTGTGCAGAGGAGAATAGATTAATGAGAGAACAAAATGCTAGTAGAGTAACCACATCCCCAGAAAATATACTCTAAACAAATCAGAAAAGCCCTGAAGCAGTGGGATAAGAAAGGGAAAGAGAGAAAAAAGAAAAAGAAAAAGATAAAGATAAAAACAAAAACAACAAAACAAAACAACAACAACAACAAAAAAACCCAGAATGTGATTAAATATGATCAGGCTGGTATATAGATCAGTGGTACACACTAGATTTGGGGTGTGTTTTGGTCTTTTAGAAGAAAGTGCCTCCCAAAATTTTAAAGAAAGAAAAACTTATATATGTACAAAAATAAGGGTTGATATGATGAAGGGATGGAATATGACTGTAAAGATGGAAAGTATAAAAAATTTTATAAAAGGAATTGATAAGAAGTTGTTTGAATAAAGAAAGAAGAGGATTTAAAAAAAGAAAAAAAGAAGAAAAAAAAAGGGAGAGGATGTGATCAGGCAGGGGAATAGAAAACACCATATACTAGAGATTTAGGGTATATTTTAATCTGTTAGAAGAAACTATCTCAAAATTTTAAAGAGAGAACAACTTATATATATAAGCCAAAAATACAGGTAACTACTATGAAGGGATAGAATATGACTCTAAAAATGAAAAATAAAAATGTTTTTTTTAAAAGAAGGATTGATACGATGTTGGTTGAAAAAGGGAAAAAGAAATATCAAAAATAAATAAAAAGACAAAAAGACAGTTAAAAAAAATAACTTTGAGACAGTAAAGAATCATGGTTAAAAATCCATGAATTCTATGTGCAGTAGTCCCCTAGCGCTGGAGTGCTGTCGTTCTCATTGATCGGTAAACTTGGTCTTGGCTGGCTGTTCTCGCTGATCTTCTGGGGAGGGGCCTGTTGCTGTGGTTTCCAAAAATCTCTGCTGGAGGCGCAATTGCCCCGCCCTTGCCCCCTCCTGGCTAAGTAATCTGCTCGGGTTTGCTCTCCTGGGCTTTTGTTCCCTGTGAGCTTTCTGTACAGCTTTGGAGGCAGAGAGTGAAAATGGTGGCCTCCCAATCTCCGCCCCGGAGGAGCCGTGAACTCGGGGCCCTGCTCCTCAGTGAGCCCCCAGAGAAAAGCCATCAGTCACTCCCGTCTCCCCAGTCTCCGGCCGCACTCCGTGCTCGCCCAGCCTGTGACCGCGCGTTTCTATCTCTGGCACCCGACCCCGTGTGGAGTCTCTAAACCCAGCAGATCCCTGCGGTGCACTCCCGCGCGGTTCCTCCCGGGGAAGGAAGGTGAGTCTCCCCGTATCTGCCGCTTGTTGGGTCCCTGCTGTAGGAGCAGTGGCCCGACTGTGCCTCGGATCACAGTTTATGGCAACCCCGAGCTAAGAGCCCGCTCCTGGGCTCCGCCTCTGCAGCCGGCTTCCCTGCTTCGATACCTGGGAGCTCTGCCACACTCAGGCACCCCCGGTCTTTCTGTGACCCCGAGGGTCCTGAGACCACACTGTCCCGGAGGGTTCCACCCCCCGCTTAGCCACCAGAGTGACGTCCCTCAGCGGAGCAGACTTAAAAGTTCCGATTTTGTGCTCCGTGGTTCTATCACTTGCCAGAAGCGGCCGACGGAGGCCCCTCCCCCGCCATCTATCCTCCCGAATATCGCCTGGGATTCACTTCTACGCACGTCCTACCTTCCAGAAAGTGGTCGCTTTTCTGATGAGAGAGTTTTTGCTCTTCTTTTCTTCAATCTCCTGTTGAGTTTGTAGGTGTTCAGAATGGTTTGATCCCTATCCAGCTGAATTCCTGAGAGGAGATGAAATCCAGGTCTCCTACTCCTCTGCCATCTTGCTCCGTCCCCCGATATCTGTATCTTTTTGACATATTCTCATCCTTCTTTGAGCACTTAGTTTCTGGCACAAAGAGGATAAGTTAGCTCATCTTGTACTTTTTCTGCCCCTGCCCTTGATTCAGCCCTTTCTCTAAGGAGCTCTGGTTCCTTTCAGTGGAACATGGGATTTAGAAGCTATCTGGTTGGCCTTGAGATATGGCCAACTACAAAGTTAGGAGGCATGGTCCTTCAAAACCATCCTAACCTCTGATACCAACTACAAGTTCAGGGGTATCATAAATCATCTCAGATTTGGTGACTCACTAGAAGGACTCACCGAAATCACTGAAAGCTATTACGCTCATGGTTATAGCTTATTATAGGGAAAGGATACAGATTAAAATCAGCCTAGGGAAGAAGCAGAGTCTATCTAGGACAGTTACCAGGTATAGTTTCCATTGTCCTTCCTCCATGGAGACAGAATGAGTTATTATGATGTCATTCTATGTATAACAGTACACAAGAGTTTTGCCCACCTAAGCTTTGGTGTCCAGAGTTTTTATTGAGGCTTCATCACATAGGCATGATGAATTGATTGCCCACCCACATGGTTAATCTCAGTCTAATACCATATGACCCAAGGTCCTCACCCTAAGTCATACTGTTGGTCTTTCTGGCATGGCCAGCCCCCATGGCTAGGGGACCAGCTTCTACCCTAATTCACGTTGTTAGACTATCCAGTATGATCCAAGAGTCTCCAGCAAATGGAAACAATCTTATTAGGCATAATATTCCAAGTTTCTAGAGATGACCTCCTAGAAGCTGAGGGGCAAAGCTCAGACTTTTTTTTTGGACAAAGTCAAATTCTTCATTACACAAGGGCACTAGGTGTGCTCATTGGAACTGAGGTGCTAATGCTCTTAGGCTCTTTCAGGGAACAGAGCTAGGAGACAAATGTATGTACACACACACAAGCTTACATCTTTACTAATTTCTCTGTCTGTCTACCTGTGTATCTAACTATCTACCTATCTATCCTAATCCACCTAATCTATCATCTTTCTATATTGAAAACCATGAGTTTATAATACTACATTTAATACCAATATAACAGCACAGAGTTTATGAAAGCTTTCTCCCTTTCCCATATTTGTAAGTCTTCTCTCCAATACTAAAAAACCTATCTCCCTTTATTCTATTTACTTATGTGACCAACCCCCTATATTAATCAATCTCCCATCCCCACCACCATGCTCTCTCTTCCAGGCATAGTTGTCTTCCTAACTCTGCTTGCTCTCTGACACTCCATGCTGGGCCACTCCTCTAGGAGGAAACATTTTCACCATGCTTGCACCCCAAAACCCTGTGATAGACCACCATTCTGTGTGGATGTCATTTTCATCCTACTCATGCTCTGAGACTCCATAGGAAGGAAGACAGGAAGAGCTCCTACCGACTCATTAGCATACCTTTTTCTGACTATAAAAAATAATATTTGCTCATTGAAGAGCATTTAGAATATACAGAAAAGTATAGAGAAAAAAAATTAAAGTCATCCACAGTTCTGTTCAGAGATTTCCATTAACATTTTTGTTTTCCATTTTGTCCCCTTCCTAAGAACATTTAAAATTAATTGATAACATAATTTAAAAAAAAACAGAAAATTCAAACTTGTTCAAGATAGTAGTCAATGTAATGAGGGCAAGTGCTGAAACAGAACAACACTAATAATTTTAATTCATTGTGAAACATGGTGAGAAATCACATCTGAACTGTAGAAAAAAAGATAAGATTTGAGAAGAATATTTTCTTGTACTGAATAAAGCTAAGATATGGAAGCAATAAATGGAGAAAGGCAATTCAGGATGAAGATTTACCAAAACATTGCTGTGACAGAAAAACATTCCTCTAATCTCAATACTCTTCTCTACTCTAGCACTTTTGACAACAAATTGTGTGTGTGTGGGGGAGGATTCCCCATGCTAAGCAATTCTGGGATAACAGTTGGGTATCTTACAATTTAACTCAATTATGACTACCTAGATATAGCATTAAATCCCAAAGGTTGAGGGCTCAGTCCGACAGGATTGCTCTCCCCGCCCTCCCCCCCAACCTTTAGACATCAATGGCAAGTCCAGGTTGTCACCTGTGCTTCTGACCAACTGGCTATAAATTGGAGGTTCCCCCTCCTTGTGTTCAACTAATTTGCTACAGCAGTCACAGGATTTAGGAAATCAGTTTACTCAGTAGATGACCAGTTTATTACAAAAGATATTAAAGGATACAGATAAACAGGCACATGAAGAGATTCATAGGGTTCTGAGCACAGGAGTGTCTGTCCCTGTGGAGTTTGGGTTTCCCACCCTCCCAGAATGTGAATGCGTTCTCGTCTGTCAACCTGGAAGCTTTCCAAATTATTTTGGATTTTTATGGAGCTTCATTAGGTAAGCATGGTTGATTAAGTGATTGGTGGTTGGTGACTGATTCAGTTTCCAGCCCCTCTATTCTCCCTGGAAGTTAAAGGGGGTGGGACTAAAAATTCCATCCATCTAATCACATGATTTGTTCTCATGGCAACCAGCCCCCATCCTGTAGTTATCTAGATGCTTTCCAAAAATCATCTCATTAACATAAACTCAGATATGGTTGAAAGGGATTTGGTATGAATAACAAAAGACACCCAGTTCACCATGATCACTCCAGCTTTTTAGGAACTGGGAACAAAACTAAATATTATAACAAAAGATGCTTTATGGCTCTTATTTAGGGAATTACAAGGATTTTCAGGAGCTATGCACCAGGATCCATGGAAAGCGGGGAAACCTAACACACACCAGTCATAATCCTCCAACTCAGCTTTAAGTACCTTACCTTACCCTAGACAGTAGGACCTACTAGCCTTGTAAGGAAATCCCTGACCTGGCCAATCATGCCCTGTTTCCACCTTGCCTCTCTTAATGCTTGGGAGGAGTGTTCATTGCTCATGAGGCACTGTACTCCCCCAGTACATGGATTGTTTTCCCTTGAGAAGATGACATCAAATTCATTACTAAATTGCATTATTTTTGTCACTTGACACCAGGAATTGCACTTGCAGACTCTCTTTTGCTGAATGGTTCTGGGTTAGTTTCCCAGCATGAGGAAAGGTGAGATCTGGAAGGCAGAGGAAGAGAGATTCTTATTCTTGGTTGGTCACTGTGGTGTGGTGACTTCTCTGTGAGGTCCAGCTTCTCAGCTCACCCAGAACCTGATGCCAGAGTTGTTGGTGACTGTTTTGCCCATTTCCTGGTGGCAGCTCCTTGGACTTTCAACTCCTCAACATTTACACAAGCCCAAATTCCTATGTTAAAACTTTTCATTCCCTTAATTTTTTGTAGTGGCTCTGTTTTGTAAACCAAAACTAGATTGATATGTTGGATAACGTAATTTTTCCATGTAGAAGTTGTTAAAATAACTCTCTAGGACCAATATGGAGCTGCCCTACCCACATACATGTCAGTGAGTCAAAACTTAGCTTTCATCTCCGTGTAAATGCTTCATTTGACCAGAAACACAGAGTACCCAGGCAGCCAATCCCCATTCACCAAGCCAACTCTGGACTCTCACCCCAAATAAGGTTGATTATGCAGCTCTAGAGGCAACCAAATATTTTCTATTTTTCTCTTCTTTGTTCCTTATTCTTTATCATATAAGAGCTTCCTGTCTTCTGCCCCATTTGGCAGTTCTCTGGACCCTTGAGAACAGAGACTGCCCACTTCATGAAGTTTTCAATAAAGTTTGTATCACTGAAATTGTCTTTTAAAATAATTCTTAACAAAGTTTATGGATTTTTAAGCCATATAACATGGTGATAAATTTTGGCAGAATGTGTAAGGGTCTTTTTATTGTCTTTGTCTGGAATTCAGTGAGCCCTGCCCAGCTGTATGCTCCTTATTTGTCTTTAATTGTTTCTATGGTTTTTGTTTCTCTTCCACTTTCTATAGTTTCTGCCTCATGGAAAAACTTGGTTCTCTTTTCTGTCCTCTAACAGCACTGTCTTCAGTGTTTTTGTGTACACATTGCCTGTTTCTGAGACATGCTTCATTTTGCCTTCTTTATGATAGATTCAGTTTTCTGCAACATTGATTTTGGGTTTTTTTCCCCCTCATTCTAAGAAGCTTTTCATTCTGCATTTGACACTATTTCCTTTTCAATACAGTCTTTTTTCATATGCTTTTATTCAGCCTCTTCTCTCTTCCTGGATTGCTGTTGTTTTGTATACACCATATAGTTTTACAAATAGTTTAAGGCAGCAAGTGGTTGTCTAGGTGAGTTTGTCATTTCTAAAATTAATTTTCAAGGGTCTGCTGCTTTTGAAGTCTTCATAATATTATTATTCCCCTTTCAGTGTTTCGTTATAGGCCACATGTTGATGCTTTTCTCTTCACTTATTCTCAATAGTGAAAGACTTAACCAATAGGCACAGGGTGCTTTTGCCCTTCTTGTTCTCCAGCTGGACCACAGCCTGGCATGTGGAGCTCCTGGCTCAGTTTCTAGGGGTGGCAGGGTTTTTTGGGTGCAGCCTAGCTGGACTACACTGGTATCTTTGCCTTCTTAGGGGCTCAGCTGAACTGGAGAAAGTTGAACTGCCAGATGTCTGAATAGATGGTTAAGACAAGTCGTAAGGAAAGTAATGCTCAAGACTTTAATCACCTACCATGACTGTGTAAGCATGAGGCTAAGCCAGAGAAAGTGTTGGCTTCCTCATCTTCCATTTTCCTTCATGGATCAGCATTCTGGCTAAGGGTCAGGTGGGTCAGCACAGACATGATATGGCAGGTGGTGGTCATCTCACTGCTGGAAGAACCCTGAAAAAACAGCTGCTGCTGTTTTATGGACCCAGGAGGGAGTTTGGGGGTGGGAAGGAAGGAAGGACCAGGAAAATTTATCTTAATTGGAGACAAGTGTTTCAAGTCTCCCCTCTGCCCCCTCTCCCACAAAGGGGTCTAGCAGAGGCACTGTGCCATGTCCTGACACAAAATTCCTAAACCTTATAATTTCCTATATAGGAATAATATGGATACTTTTTCACTCACAATCTGCATTTAATCAATCATGATGTTCCCTCGAGCTGATCTTCTAAAGAGCTCCCAGAGATTCCCTCCTCCTCCTCCTCACTACCATGGCCTTATAGATCCCAAAACTTCCAACCTAAAAGATCATCAGCCTCCCATTGGCTTTCTTAAATGTTCAGTAGGGAGACTTTTGGATTGGTATGGTGTCAAGCGGCAGCTGCCAAGACATCTTCTATGATTTTTCTATTATTTCATCTATGAAGATGCATGAAATGGGTATATCATGGCCAGAAACAATGACTCTTTACAAACTTAGCATGCACTTTTATCTCCTACAACCAAAGAAACCAAGCATGGTGGCCCTAAAAGAGGGCTGTGAATGAGGATGCCTGGCTAGGAATGCAGATGTACATGAGTGTATGGTTGTTCAGGGGTAGGGCACGGAGGGCATGAGTCCTTGACTGCAACTCCCATGGGAGACTGCCATGCCTGGCTATCACCAAGCCCAGTGTGGACAGGGCATCCTCCCTTGAGGCCTCCCTGACAGAGCCTTGTAATTGCTTGTGGTCAGGCCTTATATGTTTTTGGCCTTGAATTTTTCAGGACCCAACTAAGAAACACAGCCTGCCCATTATGAATCCAAGTAGGTTAGACTTTGAGGGGCTGTGACAAGAATTGGTTGATTAGTCTGAGGCAAGGCCAAGATCAAGTTTATTCCATGCCAATTGGCCAGGCCTGCCTGGAGGATTGGATGTAACCATGAGTCCCAACAGTCACCAAGTCAGAGAAAGATGCCTCAGGGCCTTTTAGGGTCTACTTTAGAAAGTCAGCCTTTAGAAAGGCTTCTTCTTTAAGTTTTTGTAGGAATCTCTTTTACCTGGTCCAAGACATCAGTTCAGGCACTGCACAGCACCGATCAGTAAGTTGAAGCTGATGTAAAGGCCTAAACACCTTCCAGAGCTGGAGTGGTGCCCTGACAGGCAGGGCATGCACATAAGGGCACAGCACCTGTGTCAGTCACAGGGGCACCCCTCAGGATTTGACCACAAGTTATCTGGGGAGGGAGAAGGAAGGAGAGCTGGGCAATGCAATGAGCCAGGTAGACAGCTGTTTCCTGGCTGCAGGCACAGGTTTGAGCTGAGCCAGCTTCCTTACAGGGGAGGGCTTAGTGCCCAGGAAGATGTGGCTGTAGCTTGCATCCAGTTATCCTGGCAGAACTGCTGTCTTGGCCCTCTGAAGGAGGTGCAGAGGGGGCTTGTTCCACACTGTGTCACTCTTCCTTACTAGCTTTAGCAAGATTACCTCTAGAGTGGGTCTATGTCTCTAAGGTTTTTTAGGGCCACTGAGCAACCCCAGAGGGCTCTATGCTCTCTCTCTCTCTCCTAAATTCCAACAGCTTGCTGTACCAAGGGTGTTTACCAGCACCAAGGACAAGCTTAGAGTCATCAGGCTCATAAGAACTCCCACCACCCACCACCCACCACCATCTTTTGGTCCCATTGACTGAGTGCCATAGTGGTGGCTTGAGAACTGTTTCCCCAGCTTTCTTTGAACCCCTCTTTTGCATTTATGATCTGACCCACTGGTGAAGCTCAGCCAGGGAGTCAGGAGCTAAAAAGGAGGATCAATGGTCCCTCTTGAAACTGAAAATCTTGTATGAACAATTCACTAGCAGCCTACAAGAATTCCCCATAGAATCTGCTAGCATTCCCCAAGGCCCATTGACAACGTGTTCTGTGAGACCCTTAGATTCTTGCAAACGATTCAGTAGCATTTCTCTATAATGGCCTGCAGACTCTTCAGGCTTTTTGCAGTTCCAGAATGGCATTGTGCTTAATTGATTTCCCAGTTCACTGCAGTAATCTGTCAAGAGCTCAGCTAATCTGGCTTGTTTTCTGGATCTGCAGTCTAGAAATGGAAAGAGAGAAATGAAGAGGAGGTGGTAGGAAGCAGTTCTATGTCTAATTCAAAAAGCTACCCCCATAATACTGAACATCGTCAATTTATTTTCCTCCCAACTCATCATAGGCAGGCAAGATACTACTGTTGGTGATGGCACTAGGGCAGTGGGGTGTGTGTGTGTGTGTGTGTCTTGGAATATGCAGGAAAATGTACCTAAAAATACCACCAGTCACTTTGCTCATGCTTCCTGCAGGGGACAAAGCCTCCCTCTCAACAGGCGTCTGCCCCTGGGGAATTACTACCACTGAGAGATGCCTGGCCTATTGTTCAGTCTTGTATCTTTAACTTGTGTGGAAGCAATAGCTGAGGGGAATGGGATGGGTTGAAGGGGCAAAGACAGGGCAGCAGAGGTCCAATTGTCCTGTGATTGGTATCCCACTACCTGCAGGAGGTGAGCCAACTCCATCTCCAGTGGTCCAACCAGGGACCTTTTTTTTTTTTTTTAAAGATTTATTTATTTGAGAGAGAGAGAGAGAGCGTGCAAATACACAGGATGGAGTGGGGAGGAGGGGCAAAGGGAGAGGGAGAGAGAGAAGCTCAAGCAGACTCCCCACTGAGCACAGAGCTAGAAGCGTGTCAGGGCTCTATCTCACAACCCTGAGATCATGACCAGAGCTGAAACCAAGAGTTGGATGCTCAACCGACTGAGCCACCCAGGCACCCTAACTGGGGACCTTCTAATCATGCTTGTATGATACTTGGTCTCTTTGGTTATAGGAGATAAAAGTGCAGCTGAGTTTGCAAAGAGTCATAGTTTCTGAATATGATATGCCACTTTAAGAAGTCTTCACACCATTCCAATCCAAAAGTCTCCTTACTGATTATTTAAGAAAACCAATGGGAGACTGATGATCTTTTAGCTGGGATGTTTTGTGCTCAGAACTAAAGTTATGGTACCGAGGAGGGAGAGGAGGGGATATCTGGGGTGCTCTTTAGATCAGCTAAAGAAAACATCGTGATTGATTAGATGTAGATTATGAATGAAAAGAAGCAACAAAAACACCCTCAGCTTTTCCTGTGTGTGAATGAAGAATCAAGGGGCACATTATCAATAATTTTACTTTTTTCCCCCTCTAACAACTACTCCTTACAAAAGCATCCTAGAGAGTAAGAATGAGGCCATCTTTTCTGGGCCGTCCACCAAAGCTGGTTATGCTGATCACTTAGAATAGTCATTGCATGCTTCTTGGATGAACTTTTGGTCTTATACCACAATAGGTATTGATGTAGATGTTCAGCTCCACCAGTTTGATAACTGTCTCCGGGACATATTAAAAAGCTCAGAGCATGTTCACCAGGATTCCCAGCACCTGCCTGATCCTGTCTAAAAGAGAATGTGTGCTCTTAGGGCTTTGCTCCTTTGTAGTCAAAGTCCAAATCGTGAAGTTGGGACACAATTTAACCCTCAGTAAACATTTATGTTTTTGCATCCTCTCTCTCTCTCTCTCTTTTTAGAGAAAGAGAGAAGGCTTGAGCTGGGGGTAGAAGAGATAGGGAGGGAAGAAGGGGCAGAGAGAGAGAGAGGGAGAGAGAGAATCTTAGGCAGGTTCTGTGCTCAGCAGCAGAGTCCAACTCAAAGCTTGATCACACAACCCTGAGATCATGACCTGAGCCAAAATCAAGAGTTGGATGCTTAACTGACTGAGCCATCCAGGTGCCCTTCATCCTCTCTTTATTAGTATATTTTCTGTATACTTATTTATATCCTAAGGTAGATATAATATTAACTTCTTATTAAAAAAAAAAAAACAACAAAATTTAACTGGGTAAATTTTAAGGATCTTATTGGCTTTATTCAATGACTTGTGAATGGGACAGCTTCCAGTCTAGCAGATAGAAAGGAGCTCTGAAGAGCTGTACAAAATGGAAGCCTTTTATAGGCAGAAGTGAATGGGAATAAATAAATTGTACAAGGCAAAGCAGACTGGTTACTGCAAGGGTACTTTCCTTTCCTATGGCAGAGGTCTATCAGGTGATTCCAGATTGTCTAGTTTTAAGATTCCATTTCTGAGAGATCCAAATTTGTAATTAAGTTAAGTATTGGTTTAGTGATGTGGGGCTTAGTCTAACCAACTACATTTGGGGTCTCTTTTGTTTTTAATACCCTTTTAAAATAATTAATAAGATTTATTAATACATTGACATGAATGATTTATTTTTATTAACAAACAAGCCAAAATAAAACAAGCATAACACTATAAGAGAAAGTGTGATAGGCAAACTGAGAGTGAACCAGCTGGTGAGAAATGGGTTTTTGCAGTTTCTACAAATATTAGGAAAAGGTGTACAGCCAATACTATCACACTTTAGGTTATATGCCACAAGATGGTTTTTTTGTTTTTTTTAAGATTTTATTTATTTATTCATGAGAGATAGAGAGAGAGAGAGGCAGAGGGAGAAGCAGGCTCCCTGCGGAGCAGGGAGCCCGACGTGGGACTCGATCCCAGAACCCTGGGATCATGACCCAAGCTGAAGGCAGACACTTAACCGACTGAGCCCCCCAGGCATCCCATCCACAAGATGTTTTGGTCCTCCCTCAGGGAGCATTAAGAACTCATGCCTTTTAATAAAGCAGGCTTCAATAAAAGGTCAATTGCTTTTTTTGTTTTTTTATTAAAAAAAGCATTTTGCTTTATCGACAAAAATGAAGCATCCTTTACTGAGGCTGCAAATTAAACCATTGTTTGTATCTGCACAAGGCACTCAGAGACAAAGTGGGAAACGGAAATCTGGGCCTAGAGAGGGCAGTGGGAGACAATACTGAGAACCTGTGAGTTAGGCGTGGAGAATATTTGAAAACCTTCAGAAATGTCACAGCTGTCTCAAACACGGCTGCCATCATTCCTCTCTCCGCATCAGCATATGCTTCTCTGTACTGCAGAGGGCTCCAATCTTACATACATTTCCAGTTCACCTGGCCAGCAGGCCTGAAAATCAAGCCCACAATTTGATTCTGCCAGTTGTGGAATTTCAATGTAAGTTTGACTCATAACTTCTTCATATTACTGAAGCGAAAGTCACTGTATTGTTTAGGAAAAAAATGGAACCCCAAAACAAGGAATGGGAAGATTTGAGTTGGCTCAGATGAATTGAGAATTATGAAGCCTCAAGTTTCCTTGAGCTTTTTCTTGCCATGGAAGCAGTTTCCCTCTCTCTAAGGAAGCTAGTCTTCCCTCCTTGTGGACTCAATCAGTTTTCAGATGTAAATGTGCATAAGAATCACCTGAGTATCTTGTTAAAAATGCACATTTTGACTCAGTAGGTCTAGGGTGTTGCTTGAGTTTCTATATTTCTAGAAAGTGCCTAGATGATGCTGATGCTGTTGGTTCACAGACCACACTTTGCACACCAAGGGACTCAATATGGATTTTAACCATGGCAGTTACCTTGCAAGGGGATGCCCATTCTATTCCAGGTCTACCCTCATCACCCTCCAAAGTTTCCAGAAATAAAACTGGAACTCAGTCCCAGGCCTGCCAGGAGGTCTGGTATATAGTCTGACCCAGCATGAGATAGTTTAGATGTTGAAATAATTATAAGATTATGCCAATTTATATTAGAAGAAAGTTGAGGAATAGATGTGGAAATGGATCCTAAGATTGTTACACCAAGGAAGCAGAAGATAACATTGGATGGGGCTAGACTTGTGGATATAGATTCCGTGGGTTAGTCTGAATATCTAGAAGTGGCTCTAAGTCCAAGTTTGCTTGGTTAATTTACTGAAACCTGGACCAACTATGGCCTACCTCCATTGAGGTTGTAAAGTCACATCGATGATACGGGATGGACTAATATTTTTAAAGGTTTAGGCAAATAGCCATGTTGGGAGTGGAATTTGTTAAATGAGACACAAACACCTGTATATCCACTATACCCCCCAGAGAGGCCCAGAAAATAGTTCCTTCTTTAAGGTATTGAGAAATGCGTTGGTAAAGAGAGCACCAGCAGCTTAAAAACCACTTGGTGTCAGTTTTTCACGGGCCAGGGTCACTACAACAAAAACTACAAGGGCTCCTGATTCAGTGGGAATCATGGAATTCCAGAGTAGCAAAAATCCAAGAAACAAAGCTGCCAGGAAAAAAGTGGGCTTGGTTACTGAAGCGGTGTTGGGGCAACAGGGATCTTTGTCAGCGATGTCCTAGCAATGAAGTAGATGGGCAGTTTACTAAAGTATTATTTGATATATACAATTAAAACCTGTAGATTTGGTGACCAGGAACCTAGCTTGTCATTACAATGGAGATGTATTGCTTATGGTTGGGTACCAAGAGCCAAGTTATTTCATAGTTTGCAGTCCCACTGAAGGAAAGGTACACTGGTTCCACTTGAGAAAGAACACCCCTCGACTCTTCCTCCAAAAGACCTATGTCCATTCATTCTGTTGACTTACACTGGCTAATTTAACACTAATCCCTTCCTGCAGTTAGGCAGGTAAGAATACTAGTATTAATGTTGCTATTGCTATTTGTTCTTCCTGGTCCTCTAATAATTTTGTGTGGTTCATTGGAGCTTAGGAGATAAATGAAATTTTGGCTTCCGTCTCTCTCAGAGTTGTTCCAATGGGTCTGTGAATGTACCTGATTCTGTTATGTCCAGTTCAAATGTATTACTTGGCAATCTGCATTAACATATTGCTCCCCAAGTCTTGGAATGAGGACTACTATGGCCAGAAAAGACAAATGGTAGCCCCTGGACGTTCCCTTTCTTACCAAAAGAGTAAACCAAAAGCAATTCTGCATCCTAGGAAGAATTAGAGAGATTAGTGCCACCAACAGAGACCTGAAAAATGTAGCTTTCCCAGCATATATTTAGTTATTGACTCATTTATTTGACCTGGGCAAAAAGCAGACTCATCTTGAGAAGAACTTGACTCATGCACTTTTACACATCCCCTCACTTTGCTAACTCATTGTTTAGGTTTTAGCTGAATATTATTTCTCTGAGAACTTTCCCTGACACATGGAATAAGTTATACACTCAACTCCCCCCAAAAAGTCAGTAAGGCTGAGAGGATAAAGGTAGATGGCAATTACACAGTAACAACACTTGTATTCATTGGTCTGCAGTCAAGAAAACAAATATTTCAAGCAGGAAATTTAATAGAGGGAACTGGTTACAGACTTTTTGGAAGGGCTGGAGGAGCTGCAGGAGAGAAAACATTAGATTATTCAGAAATTAGTAATTGCAGATATCACAACTCACTTAAGGATGAGAGAATAAAAAGAAGAAGAGGTGGTGAAGAGCTCCTGAAAGCAAGAAACCTACTCTGCACGTCATTGCTGGGCAGTGCCATTGCTGTTAGGCTGTTAGAGGTGCACTGCGACTTTGGAAACTTCCCACTATACTCTGTGGAAACTTCCAGGGGTAGTGGAGTCCATTCCTGTCCACTGTGACACTTCTGATGACCAAAGACATCATCAGAAGCATAAAAAAGAAAGGCTCTGCTTTCTTGACACATTCCGATTTTTCAACCAGTACCTCCCTTGGGCAAAAGCTAACCACAAATAGACTGGGAAGGGAGTCTGGGAAATGAAGTTTGTAGAGATGCTGTCCTTTCAGAAAGGAGAAGAATATGAAGGATGTGAAAGAAGGCAAGGGCAAACAAGAAAATGACTAGAACAGCCCACCCTTTTGGCTATTTGACATCCATTCTCCTCAGCCTTCCACCTGTTTTTCACTTCTGTACAAGGACATAATGTTCAGGGTAGCATGATGGGATTATCTTAAATGAGTGAAATATTTTCTGCACTTTTTCCAAAGGTGAAATGTAAAGTCCCATCTATATCCATCACTGTAGCCAGCCCTGGGTGAGACTGTTAAGATGGTTCTGGCCAAAGCCAGTGGTTCTGAGGAGATGCACAGTGGGAATATGAATGGAGAGAAGGGAGTCGGTCTGAGAGGTATTTACAAAGGACACTTTTCAGAATCAAATCTTAAAAGAATTGGTCATATGTCACATAATGAACAATGTCTGAGGCAATAATTTGCAAAACACTCAAATAGTCATTTGAAAAAAATCTTCTCTTAAGAGAGGAAGAGGGGGGGGGTCAGGGGCAGAAGGAGAGAGAAAGAGAGATTCTCAAGCAGGCTCCATGCCCAGCACAGAGCCCCACAGGGTGGATCTCAGGACCCTGAGATCATGACCTGAGCTGAAATCAAGAATCGGCTGCTTAACTGACTGAGCCACCCAGGTGCCCCTCAAATGATTTTTATGGCCAAATTTTATGTTGTCTCCAATACAAACTGAGAATAGAAAATTCAATTGTTATGGAAGTCACTGCCTCTGCGTGAATAGAATATGCACAATATCCCCATGAAAATCTTATCTCTGTCTGCAACTCAAGTTGTTTCTTTATGGATGGTTCAGAGACCCTGGATATTTTCTCTAGTGGTTTTACCGTCCAAATCAAGCCCAAGATATCTGCAACTGGGGTAGCATGAGTTTGCCCATATGATTTGATCAATCCTGGTGATGGCATAGGACTGGTTCAAACAACAGAACTTTCAAAGGAGATGGCATTGTGTGCTTTAACCACTACTCATCTAGACTTTCATTATAATTAAAAGTATGTAGGCCTATTCCTAGAAAAATATTTTATTCTTATCCTGGAAATGGTTTAGAAGCTGAGAAAGTTTCAAGGCTCGTTCTGCTTCTGAAAGTTTGAATTTGTTGAGTGCTGACCTCAACCTAACAACAATGTGTGATTCATTCTATCCAGGAGCTGATTCCATGCTTCAGTTTTCCCACAACGTGTTCTGTAAAAGTTCGGTAAGTGAATGGATTTGATTTTTTCCTTCACTCTATCCCTGTTAAACCTCCGTTAAAGCTGTACTTCTATCTGGAGCCCTCTCATTCCTTTATATCCCGGGCACAGTGATTCTTGCTTCAGCTTGGGGAAGCACCCCACCCTTCCTACTGAGTCCTCAAATATTAGCTGTCCTTGGGTTTAGCCTTCTCAGGCCCCTTTTCCTCTCTTCCTTTTGTTCACCATCTCTTTAGTCTTTGGCCAGAAACACTTAGTGGGGACATAAAAGCAGTAAATTGGCCAGAATCTAAGAAATTCTAAGAAGTCTAAAAGAAATGGTAATTATGAGGTGATGGAGGTATTAACTCACCTTACTGGGTAAATATATATGTGTGTATACACACACACACACACATATATATATATAAAATCATGTTGTGCACCTCTAAACTTACACGCTATTATATGTAAATTATCTGAATAAAGGTGGAACAAAAAATGAATTCCTTTGTCTAATAATTTGACCATTAAATATTATGATTTATTGGGACATTTTAAATGAATTTTATGATGGGCAGAAGTGACAATATTGATTACAGAAGCAAGATTTCCAAAGTGGAGAATCACATGATGCGTCTTCAGGCGTCAACATTCCCCCTATGGAATTACAGCTTTCAACAACTATATCTAGTGCATTCTTGCTAAGAAGGATCCAAATGTAGAATGGTAATTTTTTTTTAATGAAGGTTCTAAAAACTTTTCCATTCCCACACCGGGAGTCGAACCCGGGCCGCCTGGGTGAAAACCAGGAATCCTAACCGCTAGACCATGTGGGAGGCGACGGAAGCAAGCTGCAGTGTAAGTGAATTGAAACACTCCCGTCTGCTTCCGCTTTCAGTGTCCGGTCCCGCCTCCTGCCGCACCAGCTTTCTGCGCCTGCGTGACTTTTCGGCATTCAGCAATTGCGGTGAGCTCCCTGCTCTTTCTCTATGCCCTCCTCTCACCCCGCCCAGGGAAGGTGCAATCTCCAGAAATCTCTGTTAAAAAGCTGCGGAGGTGAAATTTGGAAAAGAATGGTTTGAATGGCTTAAGGAACACGTTATGAGATTGGCTTCCCAGGTCCCAGTTCCCTGGGTTGACTCTGCGGGTAACCTTTTATTAGACCAGATTCTTCCAATCATGAGGGTTTTAGGTCATAGGAATTTTGCATTTAGAAGCCTGCATACGCCGAATAACCCGTGGGGAGCGTTTTGGGCAAAAAAGCCTTCGGAGACTACTTTACAATCTTGTTTAGGAATGGCCTTACATTATTAAAATCAGCAAAACACCCAGGACCACAAAGGAAAAATCCACACATTGCACTATGTAAGCAACTCATACTTGGGGGGGGGGGGGGAGGGGGCGGTGCGGGTAAAAAAACAAACCACAGACTGGGAGATAAACATATAAAAGATTGGTATCATATAGATAAACTACACATGATTTATAGTAAGACAAGCACTGCAATATAAAAATGAGAACTTGCTGTGAATAGGCCATTAGTTGGAGAGGAACCCCACGGACAAAACCATTTGGAAAAAATCTCAACCTCACTGGCTCCCAGCTAGCATTTGGACAAAAAGCAAAAGTGTGAAAATGTCAAGTGTTGGTTAGTATGTGGGAAATAGGAAGTTCTTAGAAACTGATAAAACTTGATCAAGGAGGCACAGTGTCAGGATTTCCTAAATGTGTTTATGACCAAGCATTTCTATTTAATTTTTAAAAAACCAGTATTGTTCTTGAACTGCTTCTCAGGCGCTGAACACCAAGACACACTGCTGTGAAAGTAATAGACACACTTTAGGGCACAATAACATTACCACAGTGGAGGGCCAGGATCACCCTGGGTAAAAATCAAAGACGGGTGAAGGGATTAAAATATTCTTAATCTCTAAGAATTTCAAATGTCTTTTGAAAAATAAAAAGATTCTTAAGAATTGAAAACATTTTGGGGCGCCTCGGTGGCGCAGTTAAGCGTCTGCTTTCCGCTCAGTTCCCATCCCAGGGTGCTGGGTTGGAGCCCTGGGTCTGGCTCCCTGGTCAGTGGGGAGCCTGCTTCTCCCTCTCCCTCAGCCCCTCCCTCTGCTTGTGTGCTCGCTCGCTTGCTCTCTCTCTCTCAAATAAAATCTTAAAAAAAAAAAAAAAATTGAAAACTTTTTTTTGGCATGAAAGGGACCATAAATAATATCAATATGTCAACATTCTAGCTACAGGTTGGAAGAAAATGTTTGAAACATGTTTGATAGGAAAAGGTGACTATTATTACTGTACAATTGAATCTTAGCATCTGGGGAAACCCACAGGGATAGGGGTCAAGGACATGAATGAATAGTGGATGGGGAGGCAAGGAGTTCTGATTAGTCAATAGATTTCAGGAAAAAGCACAGGCTCATGTGTAACCATGGCAACACAATGTAACCCAATGCTAAGATAGCCAGTGTTAAGGAAGAAGTGAGGACACAAACTCAGACGATGGAAATGGGCTGTGGGGATGGAGAGGAACAACTTGGCAATTATTGAAATGTGGAAGATGTATATTTAATCCAGCATTTTTAATTCTGTGTTGCCCATAGCCAGGCACCCTATGATGCAGGGTATTAGGGAGGACTGTATGGGAGGCAGTGCTCCCAGTAGAAAGTGTTGGGGCTTCATACTCTCTGCAGATCCCACACAGGAGAACAAGGAGCACAGCACAGACTTCAAGGTCATTCACTACCATGCTGAAACATGAATAGTGATGGCTGGCTGGCTTTCCCCTGCCATGCTGGGCACAGTCTCTTTCCCAGCCCCTTCCAGCTGAGGCAAGGGGGACCAGAGCCTCAAGATGCAATGAGAGAAACCCTGGAAATGCAAGCCACTTGCCAGCCACCAACACATACATCACGTTGTTACGTTTAGAAATTAAGTTTTGTTGCATTAAGTCACTGTAATTTGGGGTTTGTTAGTAATACAAGTAATGCTTAGGTTCCTAAAATGATAAGGGCAAGACACACGGAAAAGAATTTTCTAGTAGGTGATTAAGTGCCTCAGGCAATGGTTATGGTTTTGTTTCTGTTTTTGGTGAAAACTGAAGTACAGTAGAAAGGCTTGAATGTTTTGATTTGTTTTAGAGAGCGGTGCATCAGAATCCTTCCATTTGGTAGTTTTAACTCAATTAAAAAAATTTGGAGTTAATATCTCACATTTCTTTTATGGCATATTTAATGTATTTTAGTAATTTAGAGTTTAGATTTAAGATCTGAAAGATAACCTTGGGGATTTTCAAGGCTAGAACCTCAAAAATAACCAGGAATTTAAATCATCCAACTAACAGATTTAGTGAAATCCTTTTAGCAGATCATCTTGTGTTGACTCCATGATAAGGATAATATTGGAATGTGCTGAAATAAATAAAAACTAGAGAGCAGTTTCTCTATAAAGGAATGGAAAATTCCAAGGACAATATATATTCTGAATAAAAAGTATTAAATTCTAGTGTCTTTCTATGAGTCGTAATTTGGCAAGTATAATATTACTGATAATAAATTTTTTATTAACTTGGGTAACCTGAAGGTGAAAATAATATGAATAATATGTGTGTATGTATTTGTGTGTATAAATTTCTCTTGTCTTTTGAGGTCAGATATACCTGGTATAAATCCTAAATCCAAAAGTTGACCCCTGCTAATTTTTGGAAAAACTACTGAATCTTGGAAAATGTGTGTCCCCCCACCATGCCCCCATTCCCATTCATATATAGCTCATTGAGTCATTGTGAAGGCAAGTTCTAAGCATCCTGCCTGAAATGAAGGTGGTACTTGCTCAGTGCTAATTGCCAGTGGCCACTGGGGCCCCCAGCTCTGGCAGAAGGCTCAGTCTAGCCAACCTCACTCAGCTCCCAGTCAATGAACCAGATAGACCATGGCTTCTCCATTGATGGATCTGGTGGATGATGGCTTTTCCAGCTGGTGTTTGGTTCTGATGGAGGAAGTTACCTGCATTTCACCAGACTGCCCAGACCTCTGTGCCCAGACCTCTGTGAAGAAAGCTAAAGTGACATGCTTAAGCATACAGAGCCAATATTTGACCACATTCCTTGGAGAGATTTCATGTGTTCTCTGTGCATTTGGGTGTATGCTCTTTCTCTTCTGCTTTCATTCTTTTTTAAAATTTTATTTATTTTTTTTTGTCAGAGAGAGAGAGAGAGCACAAGCAGGGGGAGAGGCAGGTAATGGGAGAAGCAGGCTCCCCGCTGAGCAGGGAGCCCGATGCTGGACTCCATCCCAGGACCCTGAGATCATGACCTGAGCCAAATCGAAGGCAGACACTTAACCAACTGAGCCACCCAGGTGTCCCTGCTTTCATTCTTTTGCTGGAATCTGGCAATGCTTCTTCTCCGTATCATTTGTTTGACAATTGGTTAAGATTTTGCAGTTTTTATCATATTTCTGTTTGTATGTGTTCAGAAAACCTCTAATAGAATGTAAGCACTTTGGGGTAAGAACATGTCTGTACTGTTTCTCTTCCCTGTCCATACCAAGCATGGGGCCTAGTACCCAATAGATATGCAACAATTTTTGATTGGTTTATTTTCTTTTCAATGAGAGTAAGATTATGGAAGTATTTTTTGTCAAGTCCGCGTTCCTCCACTTGTGTTTCCAAAAATGTGTCCAGTTGGGAAGGAAGATGGTAACGATCCTTATTCTTGTTCTAACACACGAAACAAAACAGGCAAAAAACTGGCATTACTTCTGTAGAGCATCTTTGATTATTCTCTCAGCCAAACCAAACTTTTATTTAAAAAGTAATTTTTCATTATATTATGGCTAGCCACATGGAATTGCCAATAACCCCACTGGTTTTGATTTACTAAAATGGAAATTCCATGTTTCAGCACAATTCTTCCCCTAACTGTGAGTGTCCAGATTTACCTAATAACAGGAAAGACTTAAAGAAAGCATGCAATTTAATTAAAATCTGAGTTTTTCCAACCTCAACAGCAACAACAATAAAACAAAACAAAAAACTATACTTGATTCCAGGACATAAATACTTTGCTTTTAAAGTCACCATGAAAAGATGAAAGCCTACTCGGTAATATTTATTTTAGAAAAGGGCTGAGGGGTGGAAAGAGAGCAGTCACAGAGTATTTGTTTAACAAATTTATTCTGGGTGTGTAAGAGCAGAGTTGAAATGTGATTCACAACTTCAACATTATTTAAATCAATGAGAACTCCTGAATTATTAGGGGCAGAAAAAGTTCCTTTCAACATATAAAAAGCATTTATGAATCCTCTCTAAAATATGGACTCCTTTAAAATAAGTTGCATTTCCAAGCATGTTAAAAAAACAGTCATTGCTTCGGAGAATTAGCACAGGATTAAAGAGATTGCAGCAACCATTAAAGAGACTGTGACATTGGGTGCCTGGGTGGCTCAGTTGGTTAAGCGACTGCTTTCGGCTCAGGCCATGATCCTGGAGTCCCTGGATCGAGTCCCACATCAGGCTCCCTGCTCGGCAGGGAGTCTGCTTCTCCCTCTGACCCTCCCCCCTCTCATGTGCTCTCTCTCATTCTCTCTCTCTCAAATAAATAAATAAAATCTTAAAAAAAAAAAAAGACTATGACATTAATAGCGAAGCTGTGCCTGGTCTTCAGTAGAAATGAAGTTGTCGGGGAGATAACTGAGTGTATGCTGGCTTAAATTTTTACTGGTTAAGTAGAAGCCTATTCAAGTGGGACTTTGAGCTTACACAAATGTTGGGATCTATTTTTAAAAAAGGAATACAAAATCATGAATACAAAATTCTTTATGGAAGTGGATATTCATTTCGAGTAAGAAGAAGTCACAACAAATCACACATTTAACAAATGAAAAATATCACAAATATTTAAAAAATCTAGAAAATTTTTTTATTAACTTCTAATGCCCCCTATGTTACTTCTTTTTTACTTTTTTTTTTTTTTGCTGCATATTCTTTGGTCCTTTCCTCATATGACAGAGAATGTAATATTTTCTATGGAGGGAATAGAAAGATAAAGCAGTCTTTAGCATGATTTTTGAAATTTGTTCTTTGGTTATTGATAGTTGAGAAAATTGCTTTTAGTTTCTCGACTCATTATTAGTAGTATCTTATACATTTTCAACGTTGTTGGTAAATTATGGCAACCTCTGCTAAGGTTCTTTCATACACGGATCATAACACTCCAGGATATTTCCAGTGTTCCCTGGATGGATGACACCCACTTACCAGTTTGCTATGTGTGTTTCATTGCACAGGTTTTGTGGTTGTTGCAGTCTTTGTTGAAATGAATATTTTATGTCAAATCAGTAGGAAATTTAGATATTTTCCCAAGAGTTTATTTACCACTTCTTTTTGAAATTTATATCTTCCTCTTAATGAATTACTACTTTGATATGATTTATGTGACTTTCATATGATGTGTCGAAGATTTCTCAAAACCCCATGATGTGATCCATTGGGTTGGAATGTGTAAAACTTGACTTCACACACAGGTGAACATTCACAGCTTGTAAGATGGCTGTGGATTTTTGCCTTGCAGTCATAGGACTTATAAATTCTATTCCAAATGATTCCTATCCAGAAAAGTATCTGGGAGTGTTTGAATGTTATCTAGTATATTCCTAAGAGGAGACCGATGATAATGTCATCCTCTACTTAAAATTTTGCCTGTCTGGTAATTGGAAGGATTTTCCACAGGCTAGCTTCTGACTCTTTAAGTAGCAAAGCTGTTTTTCTTCCACTGCAGATATGTTCCAGTGCCAGAGCCATAGGGAATGTTCTTATCAAGATAACACCTCTAGCTCTTTGTGTCACACCCCTGGGTGATTAGCCTGGCAAGGTTCAAGTCTGTGGGGCTTAGCACTTACACAAATGTTGGGATCCATTTAAAGAAAAAGAATACAAACTCATGAATACAAAATTCTGTATGAAAGTGAATATTCATTTGCAGTAAGAAGAAATCACAAGTAATTACACACTTAAAAAATAAGAAAAATACCACAAATATTTTAAAATCTAGAAGAGTATTTTTTACTTATTATATTCTAATGCCCCCTATATTACTTTTTTCAGCCAGATCCTGAATTCTTACAGCCATCCAAAATATCCACCCAACCTGAGGGGAGCTGTGAAGGAGCAGAATTCCAAGGGGAAAGAGGCATTTACCTGATTGTAATTAAAATATCTTATTTTGTAAACTTTACAAAAACATATGACTACATAAGACAGTCTGTGGGCTACCCCCAGGGACTTGAAAAGGGCCAGTGCAAAGTGAAGTTTCCTGAAGCTGAAGGTTTCATGGAAAATTCACCCCTGGCTTTAAGAAATAGATCTAAAGTCTCCATCACCTTCCTCCCTTCTGTCCGATCAGCAGGGCCCTGGTTCAGAACTTCCTTGGATCACTTGAATGATTGAAAATGCTTCCTTGCTGGTCTCTCTGCACCCGGGTTTGTCTCCTATCTAATACGGTTATGTAGGTCCACTGCTTAAAACCTTCCAATGGTTATTTATCATATAAGGTTAAATTCCTTAGCAATTCAGAAAGGTCATTAACATCTGATTCATGCCTATGCATACAGCCTTATTTCTCTATGCTTTGGATTCTTTGTAGTTTCTCCTAATGTGCTATCCTAAAAACTCCTTTCCTTTGTATGAGCCAATTCACTTCTGCTAAAATGCCTTTTTCCCCCACTTTGTGCATGTCCCTTATTCACCTTACCTAAGGAATGTCTCCTTATCTCTCAAGTCTTAGCTTAAATATTACCTCATTGTGGACATTTTTTTGCAACCAAGTTCTGCTCATGGTGGCCTCCATCCATACCCCAGATGGATGACTCCCTACACCATGCCACCACTCTACCTTGAACACATACTTGTAACTCACTTCTCACCCTGTATTATGATTAGTTAATTCTAATTGTTTGCTTGTGTCTATTTCCTAAAACTTTAATTTTGAGAAAGGAAAAATATACAGCCCCAGATATGCAGGGAGCTGGCTGGCCTGGTACTCACAGCTAGATCATGTTATTTTCAGATTGGACATAAGCAAACTTATAGAACACAAACCTCAGACAAGGTCCCTCTGAGGCCACAATAAAGTGAGATAAAGCAAGGGTCTTCCATAGTGTTGTCTAAGTACAGATGAAAAGCAAGGTCCCTATGCCACCTACAAAGTACCAAACACCCCTTTCTCTTGGCTAACGTGAGTGACTGCAATTTCTTGATCAATTACAACTTTTTATTTCTCTTGTCTGGTGGCCTCTTCTCCTAGATAGGATGAATTGGGATACCCAATTATAGAATTGCCCACATTTTCTGAGAGCATCCCAAATAGAACAAACTCTTCTGACTCTTCCTCAGTTCAACCAACTAGAACCCAAATTATATGATAGGTTCTTTGGAACAGCTTCTTGTGGAGATGCCATGGTTCCCTATGGTACATCTCCTCTCTCCCTGAAAAGAGTGCTAAAACCAATTTGTTCAGCAACAGGTATGCCCCTGGTGGTCTTTGGCTGAAAGGCATTGACAGAAATAGAGGCTCCACTCAGGTGCACTGAGAGCTTCCTGCCTTGGCCTGACATGCTCTACTCAGTGATGGCACACACATCTGGGACTTTCTGTCTCTACCTCCACCAGTTGCCATCTACCTTGGCAGGGAGGTAATTTCATGCTGAATTAAACTCCCCTATTTTGGTAAAGTCTTTTCAGTATTGGGTTTATTTTCTTAGGAATTAGGTCTTTTGGGATTTTTATTTATTAGACTAGATTTGTATTGTTCTTTCACAAAATTGTTTATTAGCACCTAACACCTGCTTGTCTAATGCCTGTCTGCTTGTCTTGTGTCTTAAAGTTGTTTGTCTTTTGGTGGTGGTGGGTGATGTCTATAGATACAGACCTGAGAAATCCATCATCAAGCCAACCCAGGGGCTGAAAATTGAGGTTTCTTCTCAGACCAGTGTTCTTTGGGCAAACTTTGCCCTGGGTCACCATCTCAAAACCTGGTAAGAAGAACTTCCTCAGTCTTGTTTTTGTATCTCCCCAAAACTGCTTTTATTTAATTTTGTCTGCTTGAAACCAGATTTTGTCTGGCCCCAATAGGTGATGACTGGTCTTTACCAAGCTCCAGAGATACAGAATCATACAAGAGCCATCCTTATAGACATTTTGCAATTTTCACTTGGTCTCTTCAATATAAACTGCCCTTCCTCCAGGCAGACTCCTTGCTTTCCTTATGTTTTATCACTATAACTCTAATTATTGTGCATATCTTTCTAACTGGCACAATTTTACCAAGACATTTGAAACCAAAGACACCACTTTAGAGAATTTTTAACATGGGCGAGATAGTTCACTTGAATAGCACTTTAGAACAAAAAGGAAACAAAATTCCAACTGTCCCATGGTCTGCTTTCTTTAATTGGCATAAGGAGACTTCTGAATGCAATTTAGGCCCCAAATTTGCCTCCCTAAAATATTCTTTAGCTAATGAAAAATGTGAGAAAAATGTGAGAAACTGTCCCTCTAAGCAACATTTTTTTTTTTCTAAGCAGCATTTTTAAACAGTATTCAGGATTAGCTACTATTGACATTTCCAAAGACCTTCCCACTTTTTTCTTGATGGTTTGAAGTCAGAAATTGAAGAATATGATTGTAAATAAAGAAATGGCTGGCAAATCACCTCTTGCATGAACTTCAGCATTTGAGCATTTTCTACTTTAGAAAATTTTAAAAGCCCTCGTGAAGGAATTGCCTTATTTGTCTAGAAGAGACATCGTTTTAAGTGGGAGGATCTCCTCCTCCATTTTCATCCGTGGAGATTACTAAGTGTGGGCTTTTTGATCAGATGACTTGATAAAATTCTCAAGGACCCACATTATGTCAAAATCAGCTGCATGACACCCTCATTTGTGTGTGTATATGTCAAACTCCTTTTTTAAATACATCTCAACTTGCTTCCCTTTCCTACGGAAGAAGCTAATTAGCGATTTGTCTGAAGATTTCTTCCTCACATCTTTTTGTCCCACTCTTTTACCTTTTCTTGGGAAACTACAGATTAATCGATAAAAAAAAAAAGTCATTCAATTGTTATGTGTATACTCCAGGAATATTTAGTTCAGATCAACAGTCAAAATTGTCTAAAAAGGAAAGAAAAAAGTTATCAAACTATGTTTCTCTTTGTGGACACTGAAAACTATATTTACAAAATAGCCTTTGTGACTAGATAGGAGACAACAAGAAAAAGCTTCAGTTTCAAAATAGAAGAAAACCTTGGCGTGATTCAGCATCTTTAACAATTAGTTCACCGTAAAAAACATCACTACAATATTTTGGATTGTTCAAGACCAAGGTTAAATTTCTTGTGACCCAAACTTTCCACATTGGTTTTATGAGTTAAGTTTCCAGTATTTTCATAATTTTTTATTTAAAAATGTTATGTATAAACTTGTATTTAATTAAATACAGTGATAATGTTGATGTCTTTTTTATTAATACATTTTAATTTTAGAATAGTATTAGATGTACAGAAGAGTTGTGAAGATATAATATGACATGCCCATATACCCCATAGCCAGTGTCCCCTATTATTAACATATTACATTAGTATGGTATGCTTGTCACAATTAATGAATCAATATTGGTACATTGTTATCAACTAATGTCTATATTTTATTCAGATTGCCTTGGTTTTTGCCTGATGTTTCAGGATCTCATCTGGACCACATTACACTGAATCATTGTATCTCCTTAGGTTCTCTGGATTGGGACAACTTTTTAAACTTCCTTGTTTTTGATGATCTTGTCAGTTTTGAGGAGTACTCATCAGCTGTTTTGCACAATGCCCCTCAGTTGAGATTCGACTGACGTTTTCCTCATGATTAGATTGGACATATGGATTTTTAAAAGGACGACCACAGAGTACAGTGCCATTCTCATCTCTGTTGATCTTAGCCTTGATCAGTGGGCTGAGGAAGTTTTGCCAGGTTTCTTTACTATAAATTTATTCTTCTCCCCCCCCTTTGCATATTGTACGGAAGGGATTCAGAACATGTCTTCCCAGATTGTACCACTTTGGCACGTGGACAATTTCAAGCTGAAGGCCATCAAGGGCCAGCAGACTCAAAAACAACTTTTACCTCTCCCTTAAACTACCTGGAAGAATTTAGATAGGGAGCCTGGCCAAGAAAGAGAGCCATTACCAAGAGATAATTTTTTTATCTGAATGACCTATCTGTATAGCAGGACAAACATCTAATTACCAAACATCTGCTCTTATTGTCCTGTGAATCACCCTCCTCCCTTAGAAACCCCAGGTCCTTATCACATTTCTTAGCACAAGGTGGTATACAAACCTCAATTACCTGGCTTGTTCTTGGGTCCCCTATTCTTAGGGGCTGCTGTATGTATGTAATTTAATTTGTTGTTCTCCTGTTAATCTGTCTTATGTTAATTTGATTATCAGACCTATCAGAGAACTGACAGCACTTTTTGGAAGGAAGTCATAATGCCTACCTTCACTTAAGGGACAGTTACGCTCTACTTCTTTAATGTGGAGTACCTGCATAAATTATTGGAAATTCTTCTGCAAAGGAAAGTAGCCTATTATTCCACACTTGTTTATTTATTTAATTTGTGTGTGTTTGTCTGTATTTAGTACTTCCTTGGTTTTTTTTGGCACAGTAAAATGTTCCAGACTGATCTTGTATATTCCCTGCCTCAAGAATAAACAATTTCGGGGCGCCTGGGTGGCTCAGTTGGTTAAGCGACTGCCTTCGGCTCAGGTCATGAATCTGGAGTCCCTGGATCGAGTCCCGCATCGGGCTCCCTGCTTGGCGGGGAGTCTGCTTCTCCCTCTGACCCTCCTCCTCTCATGCTCTCTGTCTCTCATTCTCTCGCTCTCTCTCAAATAAATAAAAATAAAATCTTTAAAAAAAAAAGAATAAACAATTTCTCCAAGGAGTCGTTGGAGAATGGTATTAGAAACTAAGATCTGGGTGCTGGGTGTGCTCGTTGCTACTGAGACATCATTGCTTCTAGGCCTTCTTGGCAGAAAGAGCAAGGAAATTTATGTGTGTGCACATACTATATATGTGTATATAGATATTTATATTTATAGATACTAACAGGTCTATAAATATATATATTTATATAAAATATAAATATTTTACACGTGCCCATCTAAATGAAGCTACACATGAGTTCGTACTGATGTCTCCAGCTCTAATCCTTTACCTATAGGTTATTCTAGCCTTCTACCCATGCTTATAAGTAACATTCTGCTTCAATAGTGAGAAACCTTATACTCACCATTCACCAACCACTTTCTTTTCAATTCCATATTTGTGTATAGTAGTTTCAGATGTGTTAACCCATATCCTGAAAAAAATTTTCCGCCTAGAGTACAGTGCTTGTGTACAGATCCTTTTGCCTTTAGTCTTATATACTCATTTCTTAAAATTACTTAGGCCCACACTTTTTCTCCCCGCTCTCTTCTGTGAGGTTGTGTCATACATCTGTAATACAGTTAGATTCTTTTGTCACAGCCTGCATTCTATTTTGGGAGCCCCTGACTTCCTAAAATGACTTTTAAACATTTGCACACAGAAGGCTCCTCTTTGTGTTGTAAAGTTCTATGCTTTTTGATGGGCGCATAGTTTCATGTATTCACCATTATAGCATCATACAGAATAGTTTCAATACCCTAAAATATCCCCTGTAATTCAACCATCTTCCCTCTCCAAATTCTTAATAACCACTGTTTGTTGTCGCTACAGTTTTGCTTTTTCCAGAATGTCATATAAATGGGATCACACAATATGTGGTCTTTTCAGACTGGCTTCTTTTACTTAACAATGTGCATTCAAGATCTACATGTTTTCACGTGGCTTGATAGCTTATTTCTATTTATCACCGAATAATATTTCACTGTACTCCATCCAAAATTTGTTTATCCATTCTACTAAAATTAGTTTTCTTCTTTTTTTTTATTATTATGTTATGTTAATAACCATACATTACATCATTAGTTTTAGATGTAGTGTTCCATGATTCATTATTTGCATATAACACCCAGTGCTCCATGAAGAACATGCCCTCTTTAATACCCATCACCAGGCTAACCCATCCTCCCACCCACCTCCCCTCTAGAACCCTCAGTTTGTTTTTCAGAGTCCATCGTCTCTCATGGTTCGTCTCCCCCTCCGTTTCCCCCCCCTTCATTCTTCCCCTCCTACTATCTTCTTCTTTTTTTTTTTTTTTTAAACATATAATGTATTATTTGTTTCAGAGGTACAGGTCTGTGATTCAACAGTTAGTTGACATTTTCCTAATGACAAATGATGATAAATACTTTTTATATGCTTATTTATAATTTGTGTAGATTCTTTGGTTATATTCTGACATTTTGCCCCATCAGCATTCAATGATCTCACTCCTATGGCATAAGGATGTTCTTGCCTTATTGCACATATGTGATTCTCTGTGCCATTTCTAACTCTGGTATAGCCTCCAGCAGGCCAAGTCAGGGCCTGCCCATTTGATTTGACAATCAAATGACACAGGTAGAAAATTTTGAAAACGTGTAATTATAAAAATATATATTTATCCACATTTTCACCCAAGAATAGTCACCTCGCCTAATTTGTCACAACTCCTTCTGGCCTGTTTTCTCCTGTGGGGTTATTTTTCTTTACATATTTTTTCTTTATGTTGGACATTTAATTTATTTTCATCTTTTTCTAATCTTAAATCATGCTGAAACAAACCACATGCTTCATAAATCTTTGACTTCATTTCAGATGAAACCCCGGAATTATCATATAAAATTCTAACAGCCCTTTAAAGTTCTTTGATATACACATCCAAGTGTTTTTTCACAAAATTGCTAACATTTTATTTCCACTGGCAGAGACTGAGAAGGCTCATCGTTATACTCCCACCAGCACTGAGGAAGGTCAGTGGTTTTCATCTTTGTCAGGCTTCAGACCAACATGGTATCTTATGTTAATTTAGATGTATTTAATTTACTATACATTTGAACATTTTTTATTATGCTTGAAATTAGTTTCTTATAATAGTTTTTGTAAAGTACTCATTTGTGGTCTCAGTGACGATTCACTTCTGTCTGAGTCATAGCCACAGATTGCTTCTCTAGCTGTCTTGGATGTGTGTCCTTCATCAGGGATCAAGACCAAGGGAGGATGTGAAGCACAGAACCAGTTTTAAGCTCAGACAGAGCTCAACACCACAGCCTCTCCATGTTCTGTGGTTTTGAAATGAGATAATGGTTAACTCTTCGGGCCTCTGTTTCTTCATTTGTGGACTGGGGACATCACTGATGCTTCACAGGACTTTTGTAAAGATGACATGAGATAATACATGTGTCAGGCCTTCTGCTTTTTAGCTCTTTGCCCAGGATTGCTTGGGGATGTAGCTGTTGTGTAAATCTATTCATTGCTGTGAACAGGGAATTTACTATTTATAAAAGGAATGTTACATGCAAGAGATGAGGCTGACCTTACTGAAAAGTGCATAAAAAATCTTGGTATAGGGTTCAGGCATTAGAATATATCTGGTATATAATTTTTGTTTCTTTTTTGAAGGACCAAGTTTGAGGAACTGCAGTTTACAGTTATAAAATGTAACTTAAATATGCTTTATCTTTCCGTCTCAAGAGAGGCTTAATAGTTTGTAAGATTGTTTACCGCCGCTTAGCATGAAGGGAAGTAGATTTACCTACATTGGTTTCTACTTCTCAACAGACTCTAAGTGGGCCGGTAGCTGAGGGCATGTACAGAATCATAAACAGACAAAGAATAACAACACACTTAAGGGGAATTATACTACAAGTCAACATGAATGAAACAGAACTGGCAGAAAAACCAGTTGACAATGTTAACCAAAAATTATCCTTTAGAGGAGATTCAATTAGAGCACAAAAATGACTTTCTCAAATTTAAATTTTATAGACAAACTGAAAAAATGTTTAACAATTAGAACAATTGTGCCAAAGGAACAGAAATAATGAAAGAAAAGATGTTAGAAACAGAGTAGTTTTAGAGAATAAGAAACAAGCAAATAATTCAGCAGTCCAAAGAGAAAAAAATAAATAGTTAAAAGACAGGTGATAATTAAATAATAAAGAAAATTTCTCTGGGATAAAACCTTGTCATCAAAAACTGAGTAGCCACATGCAAAAGAATGAAATTGGACCCCTTATCTAATACCATACACAAAAGTCAACTCAAAAATGGATTAAACACTTAAACATAAGACCTGAAAATATAAAACACCAGTAGAAACATAGGAGCAAGTCTTCATGACACTGGTTTTTGGCAAGGATATCATGGATATGTCATGAGAAGCACAGGTAATGAAAACACAAACAAGGGGGACTATATCCAACTAAAAATCTTCTGCAAAGCAAATAAAGCAATCAGCAGAGTGAAAAGACAACTTAGAGAATGGGAGAAAATATTTGCAAGCCATATATTTGATAAGGGATTAATATCCAAAATATATAAAGAGTTCCTGTAATTTATATGTAAAAACACTAATTACCCAATTTAAAAATGGGCAAAAGACCTGAATAGACATTTCTCCAAAAAAGATATACAAATGGCCAACTAGTACATGAAAAACATCACTAACCATCAGGGAATGTAAATCAAAACCACAATGAGATATTATTTTACACCTATCAGGATGGCTATTATTAAAAATACAAAAGGCAAAAATTGATGAAGATGCAAAACGCTTGCATGCTGTTGGCGGAATGCAAAATGATGCAGCCATTATGGAAAACAGTAAGAAAGTCCCTCAAAAACTTAAAAATAGAACTACAACATGACCTAGCCATCTCACTACCAGGTATTTATCCAAAAGAATTGAAAAGAAAATCTCAGAGATATTTGTGCTCCCATGTTTAGTGAAGCGTTATTCACAACAGCTAGGTACAATTTTGAATCTAGAGTCAGCAATAATGTATTGTATACTTCAAATTTTGTTAAGAGAGTAGAGTTCATGTTAAGTGTTCTTTCCACCATAAAATAAAATAAAAAATAAAGACTGAAGTCTGCAGATTGAAAAAACTCACTTTGTGGAGAAAAGATTACTTTAAAAAAATAAAGAGATGCCTAGAAATATCTTCTTAAAATTCTGACATGCCAAGTATAAAGAGAAATTGTTTCAGTTTCCAAAGTTAATAAACAGACACAACTGAAATTAAAATAGAATCAGACCTTTCTTCTCTGGCACTCAGAGACAGTGAAATAATATCTAGAGAATGCTAATAAGAAAGAGTTTTGACCCAAGAACATATTCCCAATAAAATAGCATTTACTTATCAGGGTCAAAGATAATATTTTTGATTTAGAATATATTACCTGCCAATTTATAGGTGAATAAAATACTTATGAAAATTTCTTTTTTTTAAGATTGTATTTATTTATTTGAGAGAGAAAGAGAGCACAAGTGTGTGTTTTGGGGGGGAGCAGAGGGAAGGGGAGAAGCAGACTCCTTGCTGAGCAGGGAGGCTGTTGTGGGGCCCAGGACCTGGGATCATGACCTGAACAGGGCTCGATCCCAGGACCTAGAGATCATGACCTAAGCTGAAGGCAGATGCTTAACTGGCAGAGCCACCCAGGCGCCCCACCTGTGAAAATTTCTGAAGCCAATAGTACTTCAATTGTAAGAGAAATCTCAAGATAGATGGAAGATTGCTGATCCCTGAATCTTGCAATATCTAAAATCTAAAAAATAATAATTATTATTATAGGGTGATAGAAAACTAGTACCATGTGTTAATTAATGATTGCTGAAAAATAACAGATATAATTTAAGGGCAAACCTATGGAAATTTTTAAGGATATATTTAGAGAAAACATTTTTCACAAAGAAATACAAAAGTCAATCTACAAACTGTCCAGAAAACACTGACACAGAACATTACATATTGTATGTATTTTAACAAAATTGCTGAACTTCATGAATAGAGAAACAGTCCCTTTACAACCATGTAGATGATTAAGTCACATTTATTTATTTTTTTAATAAAGATTTTATTTATTTATTTATTTGAGAGAGAGAGAGAGAGAAACAGCATGAGAGGGGATAGGATCAGAGGGAGAAGCAGGCTCCCCGCCAAGCCGGGAGCCCAATGCGGGACTCGATCCCAGGACTCCAGGATCATGACCTGAGCTGAAGGCAGTCGCTTAATCAACTGAGCCACCCAGGTGCCCGATTAAGTCACATTTAATGAGAAAGGAAAACACACACACACACACACACACACACACTTCTTCATTCAAGCCTTAACTTTCCATATAAACATGAAATCTTAAAGGAGAGTAGAAGAATATTTTCTAAGTCTCATGAAATGGAAGTATGGCCAAAATTCTATTCCAAGGCAAAGAGCCTTTTAATTATAAAGGCTGCAGAACAAACATTTAAAAAATTGTATAGATCCTTTTAGCTGGTCCTGAAGAAAGTACTGAAGACAAATTTCAGATAATCAACAGATTAATGAATATATTAGGGTGAAAAAAGACAGGCAACTGGGATTAAATCTACTGAATGAACTAAGATGAAAGCCAATGTGGTAATGTGTTGTAGACCGTAATGCTGTAGAGAAGCACCCATTAGCCACAACTCCAAAGAAAGGGTAAAGGATGATTTGAATATTCTTGTACCCTGTCTTTTAAAGCTGGCACCAAGATAACCATTTCAAAATGGACAAATAAGACAATAGAGGAATAAGTGCTTTTAAATTTCAAAGGTAAACACAAAATAATGATCAACTAAAATACAGTGGTGAAAGAGAGATAAGGGGAGCTTAGTGCTGGGAATAGGCTAGGATCATTATTACAGTGAGCAAGTAATGGATGCTTTAAAAACACAGAGGGTTGAGTTTTTAGTGGTGTTAAAGCTATAAAGTTCATTGCTGGAACAAAAATTAAATATAATCCTCCAGGTTGGTTAAAGATACACACACATAAAACCAAACAAAGCAAACACTGTAAATGAAACACTGTAAATGAAAGTTATAAGCACAGAAGAAATTACAGTAACAAAATTCACTGACAGAAATTTTACCCCAACTTTAAAGGATAGGCAACTCTAAGTCTATGTAAACTGTAAAAACAGAGAAAAAGCAAAATATCTCTCAAATTATTTAAATAAAATTTATAAAACATAGAACAACAATAAAAAGAACAAAGTAAGAAAACTACTAACTGATCAAACATAAATATTGATGGAGCATCTTAAATTAAATACTAATATTTAATATTCCATCAGACAATATTAAAATACTTGATTAATTTTTGGTTAATTTTTTAAATTCAAGTATAATTAAATACTGGGAAATCTCTTAATATAGTTTTCTGAATAGAATGCCATTATGTTAATATAATTGACACATTTATATATAAAAAGGTGATTATTTCTATAGATGCTAAAAAGACTTAAAAAATTCAATATTTGTTTTTGATGGAATATCTTTAAAAAAATAAGAGTAGATTGTCCTTTAACATAATTAAATTTCATGTGTGCATGTGTATAATCTTAAATAAAGGCCAATATCACATTTGTTGAGGAAACACAAGAATTTCTTCCATTAAAAGTACATAAAAGGTGGGGCACCTGGGTGGCTGAATTGGTTAAGCAGCTGCCTTCCGCTTGGGTTGTGATCCCGGGGGTCCTGGGATGGAGCCCCGGGTTGGACTCCCTGCTCAGCGGGAAGCCTGCTTCTCCCTCTCCCTCTGCCCTGCCCCACTGCTTGTGCATGTTCTCTCTCTCTTTCTCTCTCTCTCAAATAAATAAATATATTTATTTTTAAAGTCGGTAAAAGACAAGGATGTGAAACATTACCACCAGAATTTAACATTGTTCCAGAATTACTAGCTAATGCCAGAAGCCAAAGACATGAGATGAGATAAAATTGTCATCATTTGTAGGTCAAAATCTATATATTGGAAATATGTAAGAAAATTGGAGGAAGAAAATATTACAAGCAAATGAAGGATGCAATCAGCTGTTTATAAAATTAACATACAGAAATTGACATCATATATAAAGCTACAACTAGTTAAACAATTTAATGGCAGAAAAACTTACTTTTTACCAATAATAATAAATAAGAATTTAAGAATAAACTTAATGAGAAACATACAATATTGTTATGAAGAAATATTTAAAATGCTTCTGAGTGATACAAAAAGAAGCATCAACAAATGGAAATGTTACCAACTCAGGACCTTGGGCACTCCGAGCAACAGAAAGTGACTGGAGCCCAGTGGGTATTCCAGGCAAGGCTTTTATTGGGTCTTATGGTTTTGGGTTTTTTTTTTGTTTGTTTTTATTTTTCTTTGGAGAAAGAAAGACAGTAAGAGTGGGGGGGCAGGGATGGGCAGAGGGAGAGAATCTTAAGCAGACTCCCTGCTGAGCCAGAGCCCAATGTAGGGCTTGATCCTATGACCCTGAGATCTTGAACGGAGCCAAAATTAAGAGTTGGTGGCTCAACTCACTGAGCCACCAGGAGCCCCTATTAGGGCTTATGTTTGAGCACAAGGGAGACAGCACAAAGGAAACGTTCCTTTGGGCTGGTTTCCCAAAGACTGGGGAAAGTTTTTAAAAATACTGAGGCAAGAAAAGAGTGACATTTAAGCAAGTAGAGATAGGGATTTCTTGGCACCTATGTGCTTAAAGATTATGCTTTTTATTGTTGCATGTCTAATTTCTATGTTAGATCTCCACCCTTGGGCATGATTTTTAGTATTTTAATGAGGGAGAAAGTTGTGAAAGGTTGGCGCTGGGGTTCACCTTGGCCCTTTGGTTCGATCTTTGCTAGTCTTTGCTCGTCATAGTCCAGTCCCTCCTTTAGGTAAGCATCTGCTTCCACATTCCTGCAAAATATGTTACTTAAGGGCATAGGGTTTCAGCTAGGGACCTGAGTCCACTCTCTGTTCTGTCTCAGAAAGATAGACCCTCTTCTTGGATAAGAAGAATTAGTATCATGATGATATTGATTGTCACTTTAGTAATTTATACATTTAACATAATTGCAATAAAATACCAACAGAATATGTTTGTGGGAACAAGGCAAGCTGATTATAGTTTGTATTAAGAAATAAACAGATAATTGCCAAGAAAATTATAAGTAAGCTTTATCAGAATTTAAAACATATTTTAAGATTTCATAAATAAAAGAGTGATGCCTGCTCTTGAACAGAAAAATAAATGGAAAAAAATAACAAGTACCCAAATACACTAAATTCATATGACCATGATAGAGTAAAAAATTGGTTGGGAAAAGATCCATAAATAGATTGGGAAAACTGCATATCCAAGTAAATTTATATGCCTCCTTTACATCTTTACCAAAATAAATTAAAAATACATCAAATATTTAAATCTAAAAACCCAAACAAAAAAATACCTCAATAAATTTGAGAGAATGTTGATAGGGAGTAGGGAATACCTTTATAAGTATGATACAAAGATACAGCAACATAAGGATGGTGGTTGCTGGGGCTGGAGATGGAGGGGATGGAGAGTGAATGAATATTCATTAGGCGCAGAGTTTCTGCTTGAGTATGAGACAGGGAGACTGAAGGGACACCATGAAAGGAAAAAGCTGTTGTTTTTTTTTTCTTTTTTCCTTTTTCTCTTTGCTTCTTTCTGGCTATTCTTGCTAGGACGCGCACCCCCACCCCATTCTACACACACCCTGCAATATCCTTCTTGTAAAGGACAAGGAGATAATGATATCTTTTGAGTCTTCCAGCACAACAGATAATATCTGAGGAATGACCTGACAGAGCCATCATGTGCTTATTCCAGACCACTGGCGCTAGATATCTCAACAACAAGACCCCTGGCTTCGGATAAATGACTTATGAAGGACATCTGGACCCTGTCCTTGTCCTGACCAGTCCCTGGATACCTGAAAGGACACCACACTAGACCATAATTGCCAGTAAAAACCCCAGGCCCTAGGCAAAGGGGAAACTCCCTCCTCTCCTTTCTGAGTCTCCTGGACCCTCAGTTCGTCTGCATCTGCTCTCTATCTTCAATAATCTCTGCTTTTACCTCCTACTGGCTCATGTTTGATTTTTCATCCTGTGTGAAGCCAAGGACCCTATTGGTTGGCCCGGTGAGACTGCCAGCCCCCCACCAAGGTCCTTGGACCTGGCCTGCCTGCATCAGGAAGATGAAAAAGTTCTGAAGATGGACGTTGGTGATAGTTGCACAACAAAGTGAATGAACTTAATGCTATAGAAACTATAATTAAAAATGGTTAAAATGGTAAGTTTTATGTTGTGTATATTTTACCCTAAAAAAATGTAGCAACATAAAACAAAAGTAACTTAAAAAAATCAATAGCAACCACTCATCACCATAAGCAAAGTCAGAAGACAAATAACCTGGGAAGGTGTTTTTTTTTTTTTTTAAGATTTATTTACTTATTTGAGTAGAGAGAGAGAGCACAAGTGGGAGGGGCAGAGGGAGAGGGAGAGAGAGCATCTCTGGCAGACTCCTCACGGAGCACTGAGCTCAACCCATGACCCTGAGATCAAGAACTGAGCCAAAACCAAGAGTTGGATGCTCAACAGACTGCGCCACCCAGGGGCCCCTGGGAAGGTTTTATTCAATTTGTATCACAGGAAAATACAAATTTTCTTAATCTATAATGAGCACCTTTAATCAACAGAATCCTCAACAAGGCAACAGAAGAATAGAAAAAAAAAATTTAGCTTTTTGCAGGAAATAAAAATTACTCCTATATATGTGAATATACAGTGGATTGAAATCATAATGCTATTTTCCCCTAGATTGTCAAAGATTAAGATGGTTGAACACACTTTGTCTACATGAGTCCAGACACAGAGGCACTTGTATACAATGCTGGGGATGGCACAGTTTGGCTATAACTACTGTTAAAAAGAAAATCACAGGCCCAAAATATGGTGTCACTTAGGTTAAGGCCCCAAGTCAGTAAGCTAAGATTAATACCTCACCTAATTGCAATTTCACACCCCCTTCCCAAAATGTAGTCTTAAAAATTTTATGGTCAGCACCAATAAATTAATCTGTCACATGGGCTTTCTCCATCTCCCAAAGGAAGATGAAGTAATCGGCAAGAGACCCCTGCCCTTCTCCAAAAGGGAAGGTGACCTTGCCTAGAACAATCCTTTCTTTTCTTTTACTTATATCTTTCTTGCTCCACCTTCCTTCCTATAAACACTTTCCATTTTGTACAGTTCCTCAGAGCTCCCTTCTACTTGCTAGATGGGATGTTGCCTGATTCATGAATTGTTTAATAAAGCCACTTAGATCTTCAAATTTACTCGGTTGGATTTTGTTTCTTAACATGCTAAAATTAAGTTAAAAAGCATACTTCCCTTGTCCAACATTTGCACTGCTAGAAATACAGCCTATAGATGTACTCACACATGTGCAAGCAAAAAATGTATGGGAGCATTCATTGCAGTATTGTTTGCAGCAAAAGATTGGAGAAAATAATTAAATGAAAAGGGTGTAGCTGCTAAAAAGAATGAGACACTGGTATATGAACCAATATAAACTGAACTCCAAGGTTTATCATTAAGAGAGCAAAGTGAGGTGCAGAACAGAATACTGCATCCTGCACTCACTGAAAGAGCACATAGAGGTACATGTGCTTGTTAAGCACTAACTCTTTCTAGAAGTATATCTAAGAAACTAGTGACAGTAAGTATACAGAAAAGAAAATTGGGAACATGGGAAAAGGATGGGTGGGTTATATGTTTTCCTTTTGTATTAGTTTCTTATGGCACTATAATAAATCATCACAGACTTCTTGGCTTAAAACAACAGAAATTATTCTTTCATAGTTCTAGAGGCTAGAACCTGAAATCAGCAAGCTCGAAATCAAAGTATTGGCCAGGCTGGTAGTTCTCTAAAAGCTCTAGGGAGGATCTCTTTACCTCTTCCAGCTTCTGGTGGCCCCAGGTTCCTCAGCTTGTGACAACTTAATACAGTCTCTGCTTCTGTTTTCACCTGGCCTTCTTCCCTCTGATTCTGGTGTCCTCTCCTCTTCTAACAAGGACACCAATCAATGGATTTGGGGCTGACTTTAATCCAGGATGATTTTATCATGAAATCCTAAAAAGATCTGTAATGATCCTATTTCCTAATAAGGTCACATTTGGAGGTTCTGGGTAGAATAAATTTTTAAAGGACACTGTTCAACTCAATGCACTTGGGTATACTCTGATTAAAAACCATCAACAATACAAGTCCCCATTTTACATGTGAATCTATGATGGCATTTGTTTACATGTATAAGTGTATTTATATTTTTTATAAGGTATAATGAACAGAATTTTACAGTTGTGTTCACCAGGTTAAAAGTGGCTATCCGGTGGAAGGACTAGAGGTAAAAATGTGAAGGGGAATGGAGAGCTCAAGTCCATGTTCCCTGTAAGACTCTGTAATGGTTTACTGAACACAACACACAGTTTGTACTGTAATTTTGGGGGGAGATATTTTATGAAAGATTATACTTTCAAATAAATGTATTTGAGTCCTAAGGGTTAAAGAGACACATCCTTATAATTTAGAATAAACTCCTCCATTGAATTTTCAAAATGACAATAAAATTGACATTTTTTTATCAGAAACAAGTTATTTCAAAAGTAGAAACACAGAGGTGACACTCTAATTTTGGATACTAAAATTAAATCTTGTTAGGTTGCCTGGGTAGCTCAGTCGGTTAAGCATCTGAATTTGGCTCAGGTCATGATCTCAGGACTATGGGATTGAGCCCCACATTGGGCTCCATGCTCAACGGGGAGTCTGTTTCTTCCTCTCCTTCTGCCCCTCCACCCCTTCTTATGCTCTCTCTCTCTCAAAAAAATAAATAAAATCTTTAAAAAAAAATTAAATCTGGTTATACTGCTCAGCTAAAAGGTCACATATGACCATTGCCCTGAGCTTGTGAACACAGAGACTGCAAGAGAAAAAAAAGCTGGGTGCTCCAGCTATTATGATAGAGGGGAGAAAAAGTTTTCCTCAACCCTCTTACGGTCTCTGGCTGGGTCTGAAAAATACACCACCAACAAAGACAGATTAACAGAAGAGCCTACACATGTGACTGTCTTCACAAGGGAATGAATACCTGAAGAAGTGGCCAGAGCAGGAAGTTTTTATATCTTTTAGACAAAGAAATAATATATTTGTAAATAATTGACAAAACAAGGGGGTTGTGGTAGTAAATGGCGAAAAAGTAAGTAGGAAGATAAGTTAGTTTCACAAGGTTTGTTTGTACAGATTTCTTGGTACCCACTTCCCTGTCTTTGGTGATAAGAATGCCTTCCCTCTTGGTATATGGAGGGCACCTTCCACATGGGAGATTTATGACCTGTTTCAGGTGGAGGCGGGGAGGTCAGAGTGATCTTCTTGCTTCTGCCATTTTCTAAATTCCTTCAGCTTAAGAATTCAATATACCAAAGTGCCGTATTTGGGGTAACATGTCCTGAACCCTATCAACTGGCACAGTGAGGATTTGCCATCTGTTCTGGGAGTGGGGATACCTGAGGGCTATCATGGCAGAGTAACCAGGTGCCAGATAGACAGATGTGGGCCAGACCAAGAAAGTTGGGACCCCTCAGTTCATCAGGTAGCCTACCCTTGGAGGGGAAAACACAGCAGGTGAAAATCCCCCAAACAGTGATTATTTTCAGTAAAATCTCTTCCTGGCAAAAGAACTCTAAAATATATGCTGGGTTGATCTAGAATTGTTTTTTGAATAGAAAATACAGTCTTTCCTTCTCTCCACCCTAGGTCTTCAGAGGTTTATACTCATTACTGTTCAACACTACAGGAGCACAGGCGTGCCCTACTTGTGTGGGGGGGAGGGGTTCGCTCCCTCTGGGAGTGGACGGAGCAAGCTGGAGGGGCAGATGCTGTGCCTTTGTGGGAGTGTTCCTGGGCAGCTTCTTGGAGGGTACTCTGCCTAAACAGGGAACACTGTCCTATCAATCAGATGGTGGTCACAGGGTTTGTTCAATAGCTGAGGAGCAAGGGGGGCAGCTTGTTAATATTTCTTCTGGAGTTTAATTTGTACTGAAAACTCAGGAAGCTCAAACACAGCCTGTGCCCAGGAGATGGTCATTGCTGGAGCAAACTCCTATCAAGGCGATCCTTTTGGGGAGCTACTTTCAGCATCACATTTTTCTTCTTCAGAGAAACTAGGTGCAGAGGCCCAACAGGTGCTAGAGAAGGAGGCCAAGAAGCTTGGCAGAAATGTGAGGGTGCACAGTGTCGTGTGTGTCAGAAGTGGACTCTCCTGAGGCTGTAAATGTGAACATCACTGTACCGCGACCAACCAGAGTTTCTGATGACCTTCTGAGTTGCCATACCTCAGAGAGATGGTGCAGAATACACCTCATCTTGCCAGGATTTAGAAATGTTTGGTTTCTGGGAACCAGGTGCCATTTTCATCCTCTTCACACAGTGAGATGGAAATAATCATTTTGTGGGCTTTTATTTTTCCCTTGGATTGGCAAGTGCAGCTAGAACCATACCAGGGGTGCAGTGTTTCCTCCTGAGGCACACTGTAGGGTAATAAGGCAGAGTACTGACTGCTAGGGATGACTTATGGTGTGGGTGCCTGGTGCACTCCCCTCCTTGCTGTGTGAGTGATGTGCAGGTGGGTGGCAGGAAGAGATGGGGCAGCTTTCAAAATCACCCTTCATGTTCTTATTGGCATAAATGCACCTCCCAGTTATTTAAACTGCAGGTAAATGATAAGTAATCTGATCCGTGCTGTTTTTTTTCTTCCTTTGCACAAGCGCCCTAGTTTACATACTTTCCCTTTGCCCCCTTCCTAAAGGCTTGAATTTTCAGTACTATTCTTCATTTAAAATGTCTGCTTTTCAGTGTGAGTTATCAAGAAACACAGAGGAGAGTCCGATTTCATGGCTATCTACTAGGAAACCCTCTTGCAGGAATAAAGTAGGATGCACAGGAATTGCCAATATATGCCATGGTTCTCAAACCAACCTTTATTCTTATTGAACTAAAGTTGCACATAAATCTTTTATGACATATTAATCCTCTCTGTATTGGCACTCTTGTGTGCCATTTGTTTCTTATATTACTTGTGTCCTCCCTGTTGTATTGTTGATTTTATTTGCTAAAAGTTTGTTTTATTGGCGATTTCATAGAATATTTTTTTGGTGCTGCTGGTCATCTGAATGTGTTGTGTGTGGGTCTATTTTGTTGAATTAAATTGTTTATCTCTTATTTTTTTGCTTCTAATTTCTTAGGTTAACTGTGTTGTTTGTTTACCTAGATTACTGAGTGGAAAGCTTAATTTAATTTATTTTAATCTGTCTTTGAATCTACTCAATGCATTTAAGAATATGTTTTTCTAAATGTCCCTTTTGCCTCCCTCCTTCCAGGAGATTAGAAATATGGTGCTCTCATTTGTTATTCAGTTACAAATGGTTTACAGTTTCTACTTTTATTTGATTTTTAATTTAAAGTTACATAAATGTTTGGCTTTTAAAAATTGTTTTCTTATTTTTTTGCTTTGTAAAAATAAATGTGGTTTGCACGATACATCTTAAAATTTATAGCAATTGCCTTTGTGGCTCAGAACATGGTTAATTGACTTTGAAAATTATATATGCGTTTGAAAAAAGAGCATTCTTTCATGAATGAATGTAACCTTGTGAATTCAGAGCCTCCCTATCCCTGTTATTTCATCCATTTGAACTCTCCCTTTCTGAAAGAGGTATGATTAAGTCTACCCCCATGTGGAAGTTGAGTTGTGAGAAGTTATAGAGCTTTTCTTTAAAATTGTATCACACACATTCTTAAACAATACATGGTTAAACATTTTATATTTTTGGAAATCATCTAAATGGAAGCACATTTTATGTATTTTTTTCCTTTCTGATTTATTGAGATATAATTGACATACAGTACTGTGTAAGTTTAAGGTATACAGTGTAATAACTTCATTTACATTTATCATGAAATGATTACCACAGTAAGTTTAGTTAACCTCCATCACCTCATATAGATACACACACACACATACACACACGTGTTTTACCTTGTAATAACTTTTAGGATCCACTCTCAACAATTTTCGTATTTACCATACAGCAGTGTTACCTAGAGTCATCATGTTGTACATTACATCCCCAGTACTCATGTATCTTGTAACTGAAAGTTTCTACCTTTGACTACCTTCATACTTATTCTTGTGTGATTTGCTTATTTTCCTTTTCATTATATTTCTGAGATAACTCATATTGATCAGGCCAGGACTCACTATTAACCTAGGACCTCTTTGGATATATTCCTAATTTGAGATTAGGAGTTGGGTGTGAATGAGAATTGTGAATTGGGTGCCCCAGCTACATGGGGATAGTGTGTGGTTGCTGTGTTCACTGAAGTTGGGGGCAGGCCTATTTCCTCTCTGTCCTTCTGTGGTCCCAGTATCCCTAGGTCCTTGGAGTCCTTGTGTCCCTCTGGTCCTGAACCCACCCCCTGCCCCATCCCCACCCACCAATTCAACCAACGATACTGTATGTGCCCCTTAGAGACAATGGGCTACAAAGCCAGCCACGTGTCAACCTGGTCCCTGCTTTTACTTAGTTTCAGGCTTCTGAGCCTTCTTTATTATCTTGCTCACTCATTTCAAAAATATTTTTAAACTTTTCTACCATCTTTAATTGTTTTCAGCAGGAGGAGTTCTCAGAGTGCTAAGGTCACCAAACTGGCACAAAAAGAAGCTAACCAATTCTTGATATTTGCTTAATTTTTAAAAAGTTAAATAAATATATTCAAGAAATTTTAGGGAACAGAAAAAAAGAAACAAGAAATTAAAATAAAAAATAACCAAGCATCAAAAAGGAATCCTGGTATCATGTCTATATATGCTCTTCTATGCTTCCCCCCTTCTGCATGTACAGGTTCTTAAACAAAAACTTGTGCTTAAAACTTTTGACATACAACTTTCTATGTCTTTTTTCTTCATGTACAGATTTTTAAACAAAAAATTTAGAACTATAATCTTCCTATGCTTTTGGCCTTATTTTTATGCTCAACAATATCTTATGACCATTTCCTTAATTACTTAATATTATCCTATAAAATATTTGCCCCCATGGCACTGTCTTCTTTGCTAGTCCCTGAATATATTGGCATGCCCTTCCTCAGGCTTTCATGCTTGCTTTCTCTCTCCCTGACCCTCTTTGACTCAGACAACTGTCTGATCAGTACTCCAAGCACACCCCCTCGGAAAGGCCTTCTCAGGCAGGGGAAAATGGCATGCCTATCCACACCCACACATCTTCCTCTCCTCTGCTTCCTGCAGCAGGGACCACCAGCTGACCTCCTACTCTCTCTCTGGGATTGTATTTATTTCCACTGCAGGAGAGTGACTTGCCCCATTTTGTCCTCTGCTGGGTCTTCAACACCTAGAACTGTGCCTGGAATATAGAAGACCTTGTTTTGCCTTGTGAGGAATGCCCTGGTTTTAGTTGCTCTCATACAAGCATATCTAGATGGAAAGGGACATCACTGAAGAGTGAACTTTCCCCCATTTCTTAAAATTAAGGAGCTAGACACTCCAACTACAAGCAAAGAATGCAGAGTTCATCATGCCCTTTGGATCCCTCAATGCTCTTCCTCCTTCCCCATATGCTCCTCCTCATCCACCAAATCTGTCACTCCTATGCTAAGGCTATAGACTAGAACAATACAATAGTCTTCTACTTGAAACTAAATGCTCCAACTCCCTGCTTTATTGATATTCTTTTGGGGTTATTTGCTTCTGAAAAATGTCCTTTTAGGTTGCTTCTGCTTTTCCAAAAACATATCCTTTGCCTAGGATGACAATGAGTGTCTAAATTCTTTTTGTTTTTCTATATTTGTTTGTTCTTGGTTATTATCTTTGCCCATTTTCCTAAAGTGGCATTTCTTTTTTTTTAAGAATTTTTAAAAAGACTTTATTTATTTATTTATGAGAGAGAGAGAGCATGCAAGCAGGGGGAGGAACAGAGGGAGAGGAGCAGAGGGAGAGGGACAAGCAGAGTCCATGCTGAGCATGGAGCCTGACGCAAGGCTTGATCCTATGACCCAGAGATCATGACTTGAGCCGAAACCAAGAGTTGGAGGCTTAGCCAACTGAGCCACCCAGGCACCCTCTTTGCCTTTTTAAAAATTAATTTTTATGCCTCTTTATAAACTTGTAAATACTTTTCTCCAGCTTTTAAATTGCCTTTTAATTTCTCTGATGGCATTTCCCGGCATTTTACTTTTTTTCTTTTTTTTTTTTTTAAGATTTTATTTATTTATTTGACAGAGAGAGAGAGAGACAGAGAGAGAGCACAAGTAGGCAGAGTGACAGGCAGATGGAGAGGGAGAAACAGGCTCTCCGCTGAGCAGGGAGCCGGATGCGGGGCTCGATCCCAAGACCCCAGGATCATGACCTGAGCCGAAAGCAGCTGCTTAACGGACTGAGCCACCCAGGCACCCCTTTTTTGTTTTCTTTTTATCCTGTTTGGTCTAGAAAGGTATTTCTCATATGAGAGCAGCTAAAACTTAGTCTATATTTTCTTCTTTTTAATCACTTCTAAATTTTTAATTATAAAATAGTTCAGAAAAGTTGAGGGAGTAAATGTAAAACATTTATGTACACGCTAATTGCCATCAATAGATAACTTCTGGGGGCACCCGGGTGGCTCAGTAAAGCATCTGCCTTCAGCTCAGGTCATGATCCCAGGATCCTGGGATCGAGTACCACATTGGGCTCCCTGCTCCGTGGGAAGCCTGCTTCTCCCTCTCCCACTCCCCCTGCTTGTGTTCCCTCTCTCGCTGTCTCTCCCCTGTCAAATAAATAAATAAAATCTTAAGGAAAAAAACAGATAACTTATGTTATTTGCTTTAGATTATTATTTTTTTTTAATGAAACATTAAAAATACAGTTTAGACCCATCCGTCTCCCTGGCTTTGCTCACAGAAGTTACCACCACATTAAATTTGGTGAGTCCCAACAGTGATAAATACTCCAGTTTCAGCCTGTCAAAAACTAACCGAAGACTGAGAGGAAATGCTCGATAGGAAACATCTGTTGCCTTTTCAGGCCACTGAGAGATGATGAGGATACACCTTTAGACAATAAATAAATAAATAAATAAATAAATTAATTAATTAATTAATTAAAAAAATTTGTGAGTCTTCTTTGGCATGCATACCTTTTTTTGTACTTTGTACAAAAGAGCAAAAGTACTCAGTTTGTATTTTTTCATAAAATATATATACTATTCATTTGTATGTCTAGATATTTGCATAAGAATTATGATTCTTTATTATTCAAACATAAAAAGAAGGGATTTGTGACAATATGGATGAACTTTGAGGGCATTATGTTACGTGAGATAAGCAGCCCAGTGAAAGACAAATACTGTATGATCTCACTTACGTGTGGACTCTAAACCCAAACCCAAACCAAAAAACTTATAAAGTTATCAGAGATGGTGGTGGTGTGTGGAGGAATTGGAAAAAAATGGTCAAAAGATACAAACTTTCAGTTATGAGATAAATAAGTACTGGGGATGTAATGTTCAACATGATAACTATAGTTAACACTTATGATACACAGGAAAGTTGCTAAGAGAGTAAATCTTAAGAGTTCTCATCACAAGGAGAAATTATTTTTTCCTTTTTCTTTGTACCTATATGAGATGATGGATGTTAACTTCTTGTGGTAATCATTTCATAATATATGTAATTCAAGTCACAATGCTGTACACTTTACTCTTATTCAGTGCTGTATGTCAATATATATGAAAAAAAAAAGAAACTGAAAAAAAAGAATTATGATTCTTACCTAATCCCATTCTATTCACTTAATATTTGTGAAGATTTCTCAGAACTAGTAGATGTAGATCTCATTCATTAATTTATAACCGAGGTATAGGCTATCTTTCTCTTGTTGAGGAGTGTTTAGGTTGGTTCCATTTTTGTTATTTGAAACAATGATGCCATGAATATCCTTGCACGTTTCCTGTTGTACACAGGCTCCTGTTCCTAAGGGGAGCTGTCTTAGCAGTGGATCCATTAGATAGATGGCTACAGTCTTCAACTCTAGTGTGAATGTTCTGAAGTCCCCAGGATGATGCGCTCTCCCACCAGTCAGATGTGCAAATCCCAGTATCTCAATGTTCTTGCCAACTCTTGTGTCATCAGATTTAATAGCGGAAAGATTTTCCAGAAAGGTCTTATGTTGACTCTCGTTGTTTAACTGATTTTTCTTATACTTTTAAGTTGACTAAGAATTAGTTAACAAAGCACTACCTCTAAGAACTATGTAGAATATATTTTAGTGTATCTTGTATTAGTGAAATCTGTCTTACTTTTTCTCCTTAGAATTAACCAAATGGTTCAGTATTATCTATTGAACAACCTTTCTTTCTCCACTAATTAAAATGATTACTTATAAATTCTTGTATAAAATAGAATTGGTTAACACATGCCAGCCTATTTCTGTGATGGAATAATATTCTTATAATTGTAGTTTTATAATAAACTTTAATGTTCTATATCATTTTTCTCTTTCAAATTTTTTTCTAATTATTGTCTAGTGAACTTTAGAATAATTTTGTCAAGCTCCAAAAATCCATAAATATTATAGATATTTTAAAATCAGTCATATGTCTTACTTGTTCATGAAAAAAGAGATATATTTAATACTCTATGGATAAACACTATCAATATTTTTCTTCCTAGTTTCTAGCTTTGATGACATGTCAATTTTGAAACTTTGGCTGGTCATGAAAACAATGTTAAGATATTCACCTGACTTTTCTCGTATTAATTTACTTTTATAATTTCCTTTGAAAAATTGAAGTGTGTTTCACCTGAAGCTTATTTGCTACAAGGGGTGAGTTAAGGATTCTGTTTTTATAATTATTTTTACATACTTAATTAGAATTTGAGTCCTATTCTATGTTTTCCTCTCCGATTTGAAAGGTTATATTTACCATGTGAGAGTTTCTCCTGTATTCTGAGTTTGAATCTGCATTCCCTGGTCTTAGCATGTTTCCCTTTTGCTGTTCTGATTTACTATCACCTTATAAAACTTTAAAAATATCTGAATGTGGGTCACTGGTTCTGGAGCCTGGGCATCATGGGACCTGGGTGGTAAGGGGTGGTGGGCAGGTTCTAGTTCCTTGGCATTCTCCACCCTCTCTGTTACCCACTTCCTATTCCATACTCTATTAATCCTCAAATTCTATCCTAGTTACTTATATATGTTTCTAACAACATGGCGCATTGCTACAAACACAAATACATTTTGAATCAGATATAGCATTAAATGTAAGTGAAACAAATAAAGAAACTCCCAGTAACCAAAAATAGAAATAAAAATCAGGCAGATGAAGAACCCAGGCTGATGCTGGGGGGCTTGTGGGGGTTTACAGCAGTGTGGGATAAATGTTTAATATCTGATCTCCAGGAGATAAAAGTTTTGATTTGTCATGTTTGCCAATTTCCATGGTGTAATTACTCCTACCATGGCTGATTTCAAACTACCAGGATGACATCACTGAACACAGAGTTTAGAAGAGCATAATCACCTCCTATGAGTCTGTGCAAGCTGGATAAAGACCCACCCCCGGGACTTGAACCTAGGCTCCTCACACTTATATGTCAACTTTGACCCGCCCAGGGATTTTAGCATAAATCTCCGTATAAAAATGACAATCTCATGGACGGATGGATAGACCTAGAGGGCACTGTGCTAAGTGAAATAAGTCAGACAGAGAAAGACAAATGCCATACGATTTTACTTATATATGGCATCTAAAAAACAAAATAAAGGAACAAACAAACAGAAAGAGACTCAAATACAGAGAACAAACTGGTGGTTGCCAGAGCTGGGCATGGAGAGAAGGGCAAAATAGATAAAGGGGATTAAGAAATATAAACTTCCAGTTGTAAAATAAGTCTTGGCGATGAAAAGGACAGCATAAGGAATATAGTCAATAGTCAATAGATATAGTTAATAATATTGTAATAACATGGTATGGTGACTACCCTTATTTGGTGAGCGTTGAGTGATCTATAGAATTGTTGCATTAATGTTGTATACCTGAAACTAATAATATAAGTATACTTCAATAATTAATTTAAACAAATGACAATCTCAGACAACTACATTTGTGTGTGTGTGTGTGCAAAATTTTATTAAAACACGGGGACAGGACCCGTGAGCAGAAAAAGCTGCTTCTGTTGCTGCCTACAGCCTCCTGCTGCTCTCTGTTGCCTCAGACAGGAAAAGAAAATCACCAACTGGGCTAGTGCCCTGAAATCCAGAAAAGAGCTGGGTTGTCAGAGGCTGTTTGAGAGAATGAACTGCACTTGTCGACATCCACACCCAGGGCCATCCACTGGCCAGAGAATGCAAGTAAGAACAAAAAGAATAATTGCAATGGATAGAAATACATCAAATATGTTAGAGTCCGTGGGACTATCATAAAATTTAAAAAAAGAACCCAACTCATTGATTGCCTTTGATGGATACAGAATATTAATCTTTTTATCTGAATATTGATAAAGAAAAACAAATATTTACTCTACCTTTCTTTTCAAACTGTATCTCAGAGTACTTTTGATTAGGAAAGATATTTTGCATTGAATAAATCAAACTCATACCTGCAGAAGAAACAATATGAGGATATGACCCCTTGACTTCCTTAATGACGTCACTAAACCATTATTTGAAAGACTGATGGGAACATCATAAGAGAGTGATCAAACCTGAATGGGGAGGAGGAGCAAGATGGCGGAGGAGTAGGAGACCTAAATTTCATCTGGTCCCAGGAACTCAGCTAGATAGGAATCAAACCATTCCGAACACCTACAAACTCAACAGGAGATCGAAGAAAAGAATAGCAGCAACTCTCTGAACAGAAAAGTGACCACTTTCTGGAAGGTAGGGTGTGTGGAGAAGTGAATCAGAGGTGATATTCAGGAAGATAGACGGCGGGGGAGGGAGCCTCCATCGGCCGCTTCTGGCAAGTGACAGAACCGCGGAGCACAAAATCGGAACTTTTAGAAGTCGGCTCCGCTGAGGGACATCACTCCAGTGGCTAAGCGGGGGTGGAACCCTTGCGGGACAGTGTGGTATCAGGACCCTCAGGGTCACAGAAAGACCAGGGGTGCCTGAGTGTGGCAGAGCTCCCAGGTATCGGAGCGGGGAAGCCAGCTGCAGAGATGGAGCTGAGGAGTGGGCTCTCAGCTCGGGGTTGCCATAAACTGTGATCCGCGGCACAGTTGGGCCACTGCTCCTCCTGCAGGGACCCAACAAGTGGCAGATCCGGGGAGACTCCCCTTCCTGCCCCGGGAGGAGTGGCACGGGATCACACCACAGGGATCTGCTGGGTTTGGAGACTCCACAAGGGGTCGTGTGCCAGAGATAGAAATGCTCCGTCACAGGCCGGGTGAGCACGGAGTGCTGCTGGAGACCGGGGAGACGGGAGTGATTGACTGCTTTTCTCCAGGGGCGCACTGAGGAGTGGGGCCCCGAGTTCTTGGCTCCTCCAGGGGGGAGACTGGGAGGCCGCAATTTTCACATTCATCCTCCAAAGCTGTATGGAAACCTTGCAGGGAACAAAAACTACTGAGAGCAAACTGGAGCCGATTACTTAGCCCAGCCCAGCAAGGGTGGGGCAATTCCACCTCCAGCAAAGACATTTGAGAATCTCTGCAACAGGCCCCTCCCCCAGAAGATCAGCAAGAATAGCCAGCCAAGACCAAATTTACCAATCAATGAGAATGGCAGAACTCGGGGCACCTGGGTGGCTCAGTTGTTAAGCATCTGCCTTCGGCTCAGGTCATGATCCCAGAGTCCTGGGATCGAGCCCTACATCGGGCTCCCTGCTCCGTGGGAAGCCTGTTTCTCCCTCTCCCACTCCCCCTGCTTGTATTCGTCTCTCGCTGTGTCTCTCTCTGTCAAGTGGACAGATAAAATCTTAAAAAAAAAAAAAAAAAAGAATGGCAGAACTCCAGCGCTAAAGGAATACTGCACATAGAATTCATGGCTTTTCTCCCCTGATTCTTTAGTCTTTCAAAGTTAATTTTTTTAATTTTCTTTTTTTCTTATTCTTTTTTTTGAATTTTTCTTTTTCCCTTTTTCAGCGAACATCTTATCAATCCCTTTTTTTAAAAAATCCTTTTTATTCTTCATTTTTAGAGTCATATTCTATCCCTTCATAGTAGTTAACTTTATTTTTGATATATATATATCAAAAATAAAGTTAACTACTATATATATATATATATATATATATAAGTTGTTCTCTCTTTAAAATTTTGGTATACAATTTCTTCTAACAGATCAAAATATACCCTAAATCGCTAGTGTATGACTTTGTTCTAGTCTCCTGCCTGATCACAGTCTCTCCTTTTTTTTTTTTTTTAATTTCTCTTCTTTCTTTTTTCAACCCAACTTCTTATCAATTCCTTTTATAAAATCTTTTATAATTTTCATCTTTACAGTCATATTCCATCCCTTCATCATATTTACCCTTATTTTTGTACATATATAAACTTTTCTTTCTTTAAAATTTTGGGAGGCAGTTTCTTCTAACAGACCAAAATATGCCCAAAATCTAGTGTGTGGCACTGATCTATTCACCAGTCTGATCATATTTGATCATATTATTTTTTTTTAATCTTTTTCTTTTCCTTTTTCTTTCTCTCCCTTTCTTTCCCCCTGGTTTCAGGTCTCTTCTGATTTGTTTAATGTATATGTTTCTGGGGTCATTGTTACCCTGTTAGCATTTTGTTCTCTCATTCATCTATTCTCCTCTGGACAAAATGACAAGATGGAAAAAATCACCTCAAAAAAAAAAGAACAAGAGACAGTACTGACTGCCATGGACCTAATCAATATGGACATTAGTAAGATGTCAGAATTAGAGTTCAGAATGATGATTATAAAGATACTAGCTGGGCTGGAAAAAAGCATGGAAGATATTAGAGAAGCCCTTTCTGGAGACATAAAGGAACTAAAATCTAACCAAGTCGAAATCAAAAAGGTTATTAACAAGGTGCAATCAAAAATGGAGGCTCTAACTGCTAGGATAAATGAGGCAGAAGACAGAATTAGTGATATAGAAGACCAAATGATGGAAAATCAAGAAGCTGAGAAAAAGAGAGATAAACAACTACTGGATCACGAGGGCAAAATTGGAGAGATAAGTGATACCATAAGATGAAACAATATTAGAATAATTGGGATCCCAGAAGAAGAAGAAAGAGAGAGGGGGGCAGAAGGTATATTGGAGCAAATTATAGCAGAGAACTTCCCTAATTTGGGGAAGGAAACAGGCATCAAAATCCAGGAGGCACAGAGAACCCCCCTCAAAATAAAAAATAGGTCAACACCCCGACATCTAAAAGTAAAACTTATGAGTCTCAGAGACAAAGAGAAAATCCTGAAAGCATCACAGGTGAAGAGATCTGTAACCTACAATGGTAGAAACAGCAGATTGGCAACAGACGTATTCACAGAGACCTGGCAGGCCAGAATGGACTGGCATGATATATTCAGAGCATTAAATGAGAAAAATATGCAGCCAAGAATACTCTATCCAGCTAGGCTGTCATTGAAAATAGAAGGAGAGATAAAAAGCTTTCAGGACAAACTGTGGAAAGAGCCAAGATGTCCATCGACAGATGAATGGATAAAGAAGATGTGGTGTGTATATATATATATATATATATATATATATATATATATATATATACACAATGGAATATTATGCAGCCATCAAAAGGAATGAGATCTTGCAATGATGTGGATGGAACTGGAGGGTGCTATGCTGAGCGAAATAAGTCAATCAGAGAAAGACATGTATCATATGACCTCACTGATACGAGAAATTCTTAATCTCAGGAAACAAACTGAGGGTTGCTGGAATGGTGGGGGGTGGGGAAGATGGGGTGGCTGGGTGATAGACATTGGGGAGGGTATGTGCTATGGTGAGTGTTGCGAATTGTGCAAGACTGTTGAATCACAGATCTGTACCTCTGAAACAAATAATACATTATATGTTAAAAAAAAAAAAAGGAAGAAGAAGATAGCAGGAGGGGAATAATGAAGCGGAGGAATTGGAGGGGAGATGAACCATGAGAGACGATGGACTCTGAAAGACAAACTGAGGGTTCTAGAGGGGAGGGGGTGGGAGGATGGGTTAGCCTGGTGATGGGTATTAAAGAGGGCACATTCTGCATGGAGCACTGGGTGTTACACGCAAATAATGAATCATGGAACACTACATCAAAAACTAATGATGTAATATATGGGGATTAACATAACAATCAAAAAATAAAAGTAAAAAAAAACAAAACTAATGATGTAATGTATGGTGATTAACATAACATAACATAAAAAAAAAAAAAGTACCAGGACATTGCATTGATTAAAATGGACTGAAGAAGTATTGCATTCCTTTCCTATTGCTGCTGAAACAAATCACTACAAATTTATTGGCTTAAAGCAACACAAATTTATCCTCCTATATAGTTCTAGAGGTCCACAGTATTACCTGAGTGAGCAGACCTTGTTCCTTTTGGAGGTTCTAGGGGAGACTCTGTTTCCTTGTCTTTCCTTATCTCTTGGCCCCACATTACTCCAACTACTGCTTCTATTGTCATATCTCCTCTGACTGAAACTCCTGTGTCTCTCTTTTAAGGACCCTGTGTTTACTTTAGACACACTTGGATAATCTAGAATAATATTCTCCATCCCAAGAGCCTTAACTTACTTATATCTGCAAAGTTCTTTTTGCCACATAACATTCACGAGTTTCAGGGATTAGGATGTGGACAACTTGGGGGCTATTATTCAGCTTACCACAGGCATGTTAGTCAAATCTTGGAATCTGGTTCAAACAAACCAATTATGGGAGGAAAATTATGAGGCCATTGGGAAATTTGAACACTGACTAGAAGTTTGATGGTATTAGGAAATTTTTGTTAAGTCCTTTAAGTGTGATAAGGTATTTTGGTTATATTCTTTTAAAAATCCTTTCTTTTAGAGATATGTACTGAAGCATTATGGATGCACTAATCTGATTTGGGATTGGCTTTAAATAGTTCAGACTGACCATGTGCTGGGGAGTCATGGCAGCCAGGTGATAGATGTGTGGGGTGCATGGGCTCAAGCATGTTTGCATTGCAGATGGGGTGAAGCTGTTTAGAGTGAAAAGTAGACTATCCCAAAGAGAAAAGATAATCTATGTTGTGGAAAGAGATCAAGGCAACCCTTAGTGAAGGAGTAAGTTTTGTCCAGGAGAAGGGGAGCCTCTCCTACCATGATGGGAGATGGGAAAACAGTGCAGACAGGGGCAGGTTTGACCGTTTGGTGAAGGGAAATGGAAGAACTTCACCTCTAGTGCTTTTTTTTTTTCCCATACCAAGTAGGAGATGTGATAACAGCAGGAGGAAATCAGGTGGGTGGTGGTATGAGGAGAGGCAGGAGGTTTGAAACACCATTGCCTTGAGTAGCATATACAGAAAATGAACAGGGTTTGTGGGCTGTGGTGAAGCCTCATTAGTCATTGTGAGTTTATAGTGAAAACAACTCTATTTGGCTCTATTATGTGGTTTTCTTTAGAACTGCTCGGTCATGTGAGTTCCGAGAAAGGAAATACATGGTTTGCTCAGGGTAGGGGTTTGTCTGCTGGTAAGACAGGAACACCAAAAGTAGAGAGTTGAGGGTAGTGGCAGCAGTGTTGATGAAATGGGAGGCTACAGTCATTTGAGATTCTAATGGCTATAAAAGGTGGGATAGTTCAGGTCATGACAACGGTCAGGATGCCTGTGAAGGGAAGTGGTTCCTGGATGTGATAGAAATGATGGCCTGAGGACATGGGAAGTGAAGTTTGCAAGGATCTTAGAAGGCCATGCCACCTTCACACCCCTTCCATTTAAGCAATTACCCATCTCAGTGGTGATTATTAGCAATGCCATTCTGTATGGGAGCAGAGAGGTCCTGCACATCCTTTACCTGCAGAGCTGCCCTTTTTTTTCACTGGATGAAATGGAACTGAATGAAATGGTAGAATATGAGCTCCTTGAAGGCAGAAGCTCAGGATAATCTTCCATCTTTAAATTTCAGTGCTCTTCATAATGATAGAAGCTGATAGGTGTTCAGTAATTATTGCTAGTTTGAAATTATAAATAAAATAAAGGACAGAAGTACTCATAAATACATGCTTATTAATAAAAAAAAAAAGAGACAGTTGACTCCTATCTAGGGCTCAATGAGATAATGCTATTCCAGTGTTTGTTTTTTCCAACATCACCAAGGGACTCTCCAGTTCTCAGTAGACACTGACCAGGTGTCCCACAAATTTAACTCAATCCTGATACCATCTACCTGAACAGGACACAGCATCTGATTTCACAGGTTAAGGGTTCAGTCCCACATGACTGCCCCCACTTCAGACACCAGTTACAAATCCAGGTTGTCATCTGGGCTTCTCACAGACTAGCTACACAAATTGGAAGTTCTTGCCTTTCCTCGGGTTTGACTGATTTGCTAGAGTGGTGCCCAAACTCAGAGAAACATTTACTTACCCATACCAGATTATATACTAGATATTGTAAAGGATGCAGTTGAACAGCCAGATGAGGAGGTACATAGGATAAGGTCAGGAAAGGGCCTGCGTGCAGGGGCTTCTGTCCCTGTGGAATTGGGATGCACCACCCTCCCAGCATGTGGAAGCTCATCAACTTTTGCTGTTCAGGAGTTTTCTTTTGTTTTTTTTAAGATTTAATTTATTTATTTGTCAGAGAGAGAGAGCACAAGCAGGGTGGGTGGCAAGCAGAGGGAGAAAGAGGTTCCCCGCTGAGCATGGAGCACAATGCGGGACTTCATCCCAGGACCCTAGGATCATGACTTGAGCCAAAGGTAGATGCTCAACCAACTGAGCCACCAAGGCATTCCAGTTCAGGAGTTTTTATGGACCTTAATCTGTAGCACCTCTCTTTTTCTTCCTAGGGGCCAAGGGGGGAGGGATGTGGGGGAATGCTAAAAGTTCCAACCTTCCAATCACTTGGTCTTTCTAGAAACAGCCCCATTCTGAGCGATGTAGGGTCCCCACCCTAGGTCACTTCATCAGCATAAATTCAGATGGGCTAAAAAGGCTTCTCATGAATGACAAGACACTCCTGTCACTCGGGACATTCCAATGGTTTTAGGAGTTCTGTACCAGGTCCTAGTGACAAAGACCAAATACATTTCCAATTGTACTACAGGTATATGAGTGAAACCGGAAATATATTGTGAAAGTCAATAAAGGAAACCCCATATTAAATGGAATCAGGAAGCCCTGAAAAAGGGAGCTTTCACACACCATTCCTTACAGACTGTATAGCTAACAGAAAGAAAGAAGATAAGAATTATCTTGACAAAAGAGGACATTTCTTAAATAGGAATTTTATCTCCTGCCCCTAAGTAAAAGAAGGAAGATCCCTCCTTGCCTCAACAGCAATGCACTAACCAGAGCTTATAGCCAATGAGAAACTGCTATAACCTCAAACTCTTATTCTTCTCCAAGTAATTTTTGTTTAAAACAACCCTCCCCAATTTCCTCCTAAAACCTAATAAAAGCTGACCCTCCCTTTGTCTGTTTGGACTTGTCGATGGTTCACGATATTTTGCTTGTCTTGATTTGCAATTTTCTGCTATTCCCTAATAAACTCATCCTGCTAATAAAATACCTGGATATTTTATTTTTAAGGTTGACATCCTGAATCAATCTACAATCAGAAGATAACAGAGGTAGTGGAGGTGGTGACTTGAGTTGAAAGCAGTAGCGTTTTAGAAAAAAAGAGACTAATCTATTTTTGATGAATAAGAGTAGGTCATGGAATGGACATGAGTGGAGAGTATGATATAGCTAGAAGAAAGTGGGTGAGGGTCTCCAGATCTGCAGCGGGATGCTGTGTAACAACAACCTCATGGGACGTTTCCATGAACCTAAAATAGGTAAAAATTCAAGTATCTGTATGGGGGAGAAATGTGTATGCAGTGACATTTCCACCTCATCAGGGCTGCTGAATTAGGCTCCCAGGAGACCACAGGCTCATCAGTGAAGGATTTCAACACCATGCCTGCCAAGGCCTGGAGTCCTTTCCAAGCAATAAAATTATAGGTGTGACATATATTTGAGCTATTTACTCAAAATATATCACAGAAAATCACAAGAGGATGCAAAAGATGACTTCCTCCCATTGAAATGGCTAAAACAAAAGTGGTAAAAATAAATTCATGGTTAAAAATATCCAAGGAATGGTAGGGCAATAGGCTATCATTACTCAGGATCTGGCCTGCAATTAAAAACTTCCAAAAGGTTGCAAATTGCCTACTTCTTCACCGATTTCACATTGTACTCCTACTAATTCTACTTGCAGAAAGCAAGGCCTTTCCAGAGAAGCTTCCTCACAGCACTGAGATCCTCACATTGTGAGTGTGGCACTTGCTCTAATACTTTCAACATTCTGGGTTCTGGCAGGGTCTAAATTCATTAGTTGTGATAGAACCGCTGGGGAAATTGAATGTGTACACATGAACTAACCCTCCATGGCTGAGAATTGTCAAGGGTATTACGACTCTTTTATTGAATTTAAAAGGGAAACACTTTTTATTAACAATCTTTACAATGGCTGGAAATAACTTCAAACAAAATAAAATTTCGTGTTTTAAACCTAAGTATCAGGCACTGGATTGTTGACTACAGAATATGGGTTAGCTTTTTTTTTTTTTTTTTTTAATTCTTATGTTAATCCCCATACATTACATCATTAGTTTTAGATGTAGTGTTCCATGATTCATTATTTGTGCATAACACCCAGTGCTCCATGCAGAATGTGCCCTCCTCAATACCCACCACCAGGCTAACCCATTCTCCCACCCCCCTCCCCTCTAGAACCCTCAATTTGTTTTTCAGAGTCCATCACCTCTCATGGTTCGTCTACCCCTCCGATTCCCCCGCTTCATTCTTCCCCTCCTGCTACCTTCTTCTTCTTTTTTTTTTTCTTAACATATATTACATTATTTGTTTCAGAGGTACAGATCTGAGATTCAACAGTCTTGCACAATTCACAGCGCTTACCAGAGCACATACCCTCCCCAGTGTCTATCACCCAGTCACCCCATCCCTCCCACCCCACCCCCCAATCCAGCAACCCTCAGTTTGTTTCCTGCAATTAAGAATTCCTCATATCAGTGAGATCATATGATACATGTATTTCTCTGATTGACTTATTTCGCTCAACATAATACCCTCCAGTTCCATCCACGTCGTTGCAAATGGCAAGATCTCATTCCTTTTGATGGCTGCATAATATTCCATTGTATATATATACCACCTCTTCTTTATCCATTCATCTGTCGATGGACATCTTGGCTCTTTCCACAGTTTGGCTATTGTGGACATTGTTGCTATAAACATCGGGGTGCACGTACCCCTTCGAATCCCTACTTTTGTATCTTTGGGGTAAATACCCAGTAGTGCAATTGCTGGATCATAGGGTAGCTCTCTTTTCAACTTTTTGAGGAACATCCATACTGTTTTCCAGAGTGGCTGCACCAGCTTGCACTCCCACCAACAGTGTGGGAGGGTTCCCCTTTCTCCGCATCCCCGCCAACATCTGTCGTTTCCTGACTTGTTAATTTTAGCCATTCTGACTGGTGTGAGGTGGTATCTCATTGAGGTTTTGATTTGGATTTCCCTGATGCTGAGCGATATTGAACACTTTATCATGTATCTGTTGGCCATTTGGATGTCTTCTTTGGAAAAATGTCTGTTCATGTCTTCTGCCCATTTCTTGATTGGATCATTTGTTCTTTGGATGTTGAGTTTGATGAGTTCTTTATAAATTTTGGATACTAGCCCTTTATCTGATATGTCATTTGCAAATATCTTCTCCCATTCTGTCGGTTGTCTTTTGGTTTTGTAGACTGTTTCCTTTGCTTTGCAAAAGCTTTTTATCTTGATAAAGTCCCAATAGTTCATTTTTGCCCTTGCTTCCCTTGACTTTGGTGATGTTTCTAGGAAGAAGTTGCTGTGGCTGAGGTCGAAGAGGTTGCTGCCTGTGTTCTCCTTTAGGATGTTGATGGACTCCTGTCTCACATTAAGGTCTTTCAACCATTTGGAGTCTATTTTTGTGTGTGGTGTAAGGAAATGGTCCAGTTTCATTCTTCTGCATGTGGCTATCCAATTTTCCCAACACCATTTGTTGAAGAGACTGTCTTTGTTCCATTGGACATTCTTTCCTGCTTTGTCAAAGATGAGTTGACCATAGAGTTGAGGGTCCATTTCTGGGCTCTCTATTGTGTTCCATTGATCTATGTGTCTGTTTTTATGCCAGTACCAGGCTGTCTTGATGATGACAGCATTGTAATAGAGCTGGAAGTACGGAATTGTGATGCCGCCAGCTTTGTTTTTCTTTTTCAACATTCCTCTGGCTATTTGGGGTCTTTTCTGGTTCCATACAAATTTGAGAATTATTTGTTCCATTTCTTTGAAAAAAGTGGATGGTATTTTGATGGGGATTGCATTGAATGTGTAGATTGCTCTAGGTAGCATTGACATCTTCACAATATTTGTTCTTCCAATCCATGAGCATGGAACGTTTTTCCATTTCTTTGTGTCTTCCTCAATTTCTTTCATGAGTATTTTATAGTTTTCTGAGTACAGATCCTTTGTCTCTTTGGTTAGATTTCTTCCTAGCTACCTTATGGTTTTGGGTACAATTGTAAATGGGATCGACTCCTTCATTTCTCTTTCTTCTGTTTTGTTGTTGGTGTATAGGAATGCCACTGACTTCTGTGCATTGATTTTATATCCTGCCACTTGACTGAATTCCTGTATGAGTTCTAGCAGTTTTGGGGTGGAGTCTTTGGGGTTTTCCACATAAAGTATCATATCATCTGCAAAGAGTGAGAGTTTGACTTCTTCTTTGCCAATTTAGATGCCTTTGATTTCTTTTTGTTGTCTGATTGCTACAGCTAGGACTTCCAATACTATGTTGAATAGCAGTGGTGATAGTGGACATCCCTGCCGTGTTCCTGACCTTAGGGGGAAAGCTCTCAGTTTTTCCCCATTGAGAATGATATTCACTGTAGGTTTTTCATAGATGGCTTTTATGATATTGAGGTATGTACCCTCTATGCCTATACTCTGAAGAGTTTTCATTAAGAAAGGATGCTGTACTTTGTCAAAAGCTTTTTCTGCATCTATTGAGAGGATCATATGATTCTTGTTCTTTCTTTTGTTAATGTATTGTATCACATTGATTGATTTGCGGATGTTGAACCAACCTTGCAGCCGAGGGATAAATCCCACTTGGTCGTGGTGAATAATCCTTTTCATGTACTGTTGGATCCTATTGGCTAGTATTTTGGTGAGAATTTTTGCATCCATGTTCATCAAGGATATTGGTCTGTAGTTCTCCTTTTTGATGGGGTCTTTGTCTGGTTTTGGGATCAAGGTAATGCTGGCCTCATAAAATGAGTGTGGAAGTTTCCTTCCATTTCTATTTTTTGGAACAGTTTCAGAAGAATAGGTATTAATTCTTCTTGACATGTTTGGTAGAATTCCTCTGGGAAGCCATCTGGCCCTGGGCATTTGTTTTTTGGGAGATTTTTGATGACTGCTTCAATTTCCTTGGTGGTTATAGGTCTGTTCAGGTTTTCTATTTCTTCCTGGTTCAGTTTTGGTAGTTGATACATCTCTAGGAATGCCTCCATTTCTTCCAGGTTATCTAATTTGCTGGCATAGAGTTGCTCATAATAGGTTCTTATAATTGTTTGTATTTCTTTGGTGTTGGTTGTGATCTCTCCTCTTTCATTCATGATTTTGTTGATTTGGGTCATTTCTCTTCTCTTTTTGATAAGTCTGGCCAGGGGTTTATCAATCTTGTTAATTCTTTCAAAGAACCAGCTCCTAGTTTCGTTGATCTGTTCTACTGTTCTTTTAGTTTCTATTTCATTGATTTCTGCTCTGATCTTTATTATTTCTCTCCTCCTGCTGGGTTTAGGCTTTCTTTGCTGTTCTTTCTCCAGCTCCTTTAGGTGTAGGGTTAGGTTATGTACTTGAGACCTTTCTTGTTTCTTGAGAAAGGCTTGTATTGCTATATACTTTCCTCTTAGGACTGCCTTTGCTGCATCCCAAAGATTTTGAACACTTGTGTTTTCATTTTCATTGGTTTCCATGTATTTTTTTAATTCTTCTTTAATTTCCTGGTTGACCCATTCATTCTTCAGTAGGATTCTCTTTAGCCTCCATGTATTTGAGTTCTTTCCGACTTTCCTCTTGTGATTGAGTTCTAGTTTCAAAGCATTGTGGTCTGAAAATAGGCAGGGAATGATCCCAATATTTTGGTACCAGTTGAGACCTGATTTATGACCTAGGATGTAATCTATTCTGGAGAATGTTCCATGGGCACTAGAGAAGAATGTGTATTGCATTGCTTTGGGGTGGAATATTCTGAATAGGTCTGTGAAATCCATTTGGTCCGGTGTGTCATTTAAAGTCTTTATATCCTTGTTGATCTTTTGCTTAGACGATCTGTCCATTTCAGTGAGGAGGGTGTTAAAATCCCCCACTATTATTGTATTGTTGTCAATGTGTTTCTTTGCTTTTGTTATTAATTGCCTTATATAATTGGCTGCTCCCATGTTAGGGGCATAGATATTTACAAGTGTTAGATCTTCTTGTTGGATAGACACTTTAAGTAGGATATAATGTCCTTCCTCATCTCTTATTACAGTCTTTGGCTTAAAATCTAATTTGTCTGATATAAGGATTGCCACCCCAGGTTTCTTTTGGTGTCCATTAGCATGGTTAATGGTTTTCCACCCCCTCACTTTCAATCTGGGGGTGTCTTTGGGTCTAAAATGAGTCTCTTGCAGACAGCATATCGATGGGTCTTGTTTTTTAATCCAGTCTGATAGCCTGTGTCTTTTGATTGGGGCATTTAGCCCATTTACATTCAGGGTAACTTTTGAAAGATAGGAATTTAGTTCCATTGTATTGCCTGTAAGGTGACTGTTACCATATATTGTCTATGTTCCTTTCTGGTCTAAATTGCTTTTAGGCTCTCTCTTTGCTTAGAGGACCCCTTTCAAGATTTCTTGTAGGGCTGGTTTTGTGTTTGCAAATTCCTTTAGTTTTTGTTTGTCCTGGAAGCTTTTTATCTCTCTTTAATTTTCAGTGACAGCCTTGCTGGATAGAGTATTCTTGGCTGCGTATTTTTCTCATTTAGTGCTCTGAATATATCCTGCCAGTCCTTTCTGGCCTGCCAGGTCTCTGTGGATACGTCTGTTGCCAATCTAATGTTTCTACCCTTCTAGGTTACATATCTCTTCTCCCGAGCTGCTTTCAGGATTTTCTCTTGTCTATGAGACTCGTAAGTTTTACTATTAGATGTCGGGGTGTTGACCTATTTTTATTGATTTTGAGGGGGGTTCTCTGTGCCTCCTGGATTTTGATGCCTGTTTCTTTCCCCAAATTAGGGAAGTTCTCTGCTATAATTTGCTCCATTATACCTTCTGCCCCTCTCTCTCTTTCTTCTTCTTCTGGGATCCCAATTATTCTAATGTTGTTTTGTCTTATGGTATCGCTTATCTCAAATTCTGCCCTCATGATCCAGTAGTTGTTTATCTCTCTTTTTCTCAGCTTCTTAATTTTCCATCGTTTGGTCTTCTATATTACTGATTCTCTCTTCTGCCTCATTTATCCTAGCAGTTAGCGTCCCCATTTTGATTGCACCTCATTAATAGCCTTTTTGATTTCTACTTGGTTAGATTTTAGTTCTTTTATTTCTCCAGAAGGCGTTTCTCTAATAACTTCCATATTTTTTTCAAGCCCAGCTAGTATCTTTAAAGTGATGATTCTTAACTCTAGATTTGACATTGTATTAATGTCCGTATTGAGTAGGTCCCTGGCAGTCGGTACTACCTCTTGTTCTTTTTGTTGAGGTGATTTTTTCTGTCTTGTCATTTTGTGCAGAAGAGAATAGATTAATGAGAGAACAGAATGCTAGCAGAGTAACAACGTCCCCAGAAAATATACTCTAAACCAATCAGAAAAGACCTGAAGCAGTGGGAAAAGAAACGGAAAAAAAAAGAAAAAGAATAAGAAAAAGATAAAAACAAACCAAAACAAACAAAGCAAAACAACAATAACAAAAAAAAAACAGAATGTGATCAAATATGATCAGGCTGGTATATAGATCAGTGCCTCACACTAGATTTGGGGTGTATTTTTGTCTGTTAGAAGAAAGTGCCTCCCAAAATTTTAAAGAAAGAAAAACTTATATATGTACAATAATAAGGGTTGATATGATGAAGGGATGGAATATGACTGTAAAGATGGAAATTATAAAAATTTTATAAAAGGACTTCATAAGTTGTTTGAAAAAAGAAAGAAGAGGATTTAAAAAAAGAAAAAAGAAAAAAAAGGAGAGAATGTGATCAGGCAGGGGAGTAGAAAAAAACATATACTAGAGATTTAGGGTATATTTTAATCTGTTAGAAGAAACTATCTCAAAATTTTAAAGGGAGAACAACTTATATATATATGCCAAAAATACGGGTAACTACTATGAAGGGATAGAATATGACTCTAAAAATGAAAAATAAAAATGTTTTTTTAAAAATAGGGACTGATAAGATGTTGTTTGAGAAAGGGAAAAAGAAAAATTCAAATAAAAAAAAGAAAAAAAGACAGTTTAAAAAAATTAACTTTGAAAGACTAAAGAATCATGGTAAAAAAGCCATGAATTCTATGTGCAGTAGTCCCCTAGCGCTGGAGTTCTGCCGTTCTCATTGATCAGTAAACTTGGTCTTGGCTGGCTGTTCTCGCTGATCTTCTGGGGAGGGGCCTGTTGCCGTGGTTTCCAAATGTCTCTGCCAGAGGCGGAATTGCCCCGCCCTTGCCCCCTCCTGGCTAAGTAATCTGCTTGGGTTTGCTCTCTGGAGATTTTGTTCCCTGCGAGCTTTCCGTACAGCTTTGGAGGCGGAGAGTGAAAATGGCGGCCTCCCAATCTCTGCCTCGGAGGAGCCGAGAACTCGGGGCCCCGCTCCTCAGTGAGCCCCCAGAGAAAAGCCGTCAGTCACTCCCATCTCCCGCCTCCGGCCACACTCTGTGCTCACCCAGCCTGTGACTGCGCGTTTCTATCTCTGGCACCCGACCCCCGGGTGGAGTCTCCAAACCCAGCAGATCCCTGGGGTGCACTCCCGCGCGGCTCCCCCCGGGGGAGGAAGGGGAGTCTCCCTGGATCTGCCGCTTGTTGGGTCCCTGCTGGAGGAGCAGTGGCCCGACTGTGCCGCGGATCACGGTTTATGGCCACCCTGAGCTGAGAGCCCGCGCCTGGGCTCTGCATCTGCAGCTGGCTTCCCTGCTCCGTTACCTGGGAGCTCTGCCACACTCAGGCACCCCTGGTCTTTCTGTGACCCCAAGGGTCCTGAGACCACACTGTCCTGGAGGGTTCCACCCCCCGCTTAGCCACCAGAGTGACGTCCCTCAGCAGAGCAGATTTTTAAAAGTTCCGATTTTGTGCTCCGTGGTTCTATCACTTGCCAGAAGTGGCCGACGGAGGCCCCTCCCCCACCATCTATCCTCCCGAATATCGCCTTCGATTCACTTCTCCGCACATCCTACCTTCCAGAAAGTGGTCACTTTTCTGATGAGAGAGTTGTTGCTATTCTTTTCTTCGATCTCCTGTTGAGTTTGTAGGTGTTCAGAATGGTTTGATCCCTATCCAGCTGAATTCCTGAGAGGAGACGAAATCCAGGTCTCCTACTCCTCCGCCATCTTGCTCCGCCCCCCCGAACCTGGGTTAGCTTTTAGAGACCACCTTTCCTTGCATCTCTTTCTTCTGGCCTATTTAGTAGACTCAGGAGAAAAGATGGGAATTCAAATCTAAGAGGATGTAGATTTCTTAAGAATAAGATATAAAAGTTTTGCCCTTTCTTGCACATGGTTAATCAGTTATGTTAAAAAACCAAATTCAACTGGGTAAATTTGAAGTTCTAACAGGCTTTACGAAAGGATGAATTGGGCAACATCTCCTCTAGCAAGTAGAAAGATGCTTCCAGGAGTTGTATAAAATGGAAGGCTTTTATGGGAAGTAGGGTGAGGCAAAACATCATCAGCAAAAGAAAGGATTGTTTCAGGCCAGGTCATCTTCTTTTGGTCGGGCGGGGGGTGGGTTGGGGGGGAAGAAAACAACAGGGTTTTTATAACACAGGTGACTTCACTAGTGCTGATCAGGAAATTTCAGATCAACTGTTAAAAGATCACATTCCTAGGATAGGTTGAAACTGTAATTAGGTCTTGGTTTTCTGTCATGGAGGGCAAATGACTCCATTTGGGGCTTTGTTTTTGTTTTTGTTTTTGTTTTTGCTTTGTTTTGTTTTGTTTAAGTTTCTCTTGAGTGAATAAAATCACATCCGTTAGTGTGTTAGGACTTTAAAAGAAAATGTTCAAGAGGGAAAATATTAAAGACATCTACTGAATATCATTTCAATTGAGTAAAAGCTATATACCTAAAAAGCTAGGTTTCCTTCTGCAAGTATTTCCCCTGCAGACTCATTCCCTTCTTCCAAACATATCGACAGAACTGAAATGCTCTACAGCTTCAGTCACTTCACTGTGTAGTTTTTAAATGATGAATAGATGTCCTGTTCCCCTTTCTGACCCAGCTGGGAGAGCTATTCAGGTCGCTGGGCTGGAAACACAGGTGCCTGAGGGCCATTTCTCAAGGAGCCCATAGCTGCCACCAGCTAAGAGCTTGCATTGCTCCGTGCTCTCTGCAGTGGGGTTGCAGCACTGCAGCTGGCTAGCTTTTCTTTATGATTGCATGAATAGATGTCATGGAGTCTGGTCACCTGCTCTGGGTGCTGACACATCTCCTGATCTGCCACAGGAGCCTGAGGATACCTGTCAGGAGGGTCTGGTGGGCGAATTCCAAGAAAAGTGATGGGTATCAGAGCCACTAAGTCTAATGGCTGGTACTTCTTTAAAATTTGTGGTAAAATATACATAACATAAAATTACTATCTTAATTATGGGTGTACAGTTCAGTGGCTTAGGTATATTCACATTGTTGTGCAACCATCATCATTACCCATCTCCAGAATTTTTCATCTTCTCAAACTCTGCAGTCATTAAGCACTAGCTCTCCATTCCCTCATCCTCCCAGCCCCTGGCAACTACCATTCTACTTTCTATCACTATCCATTTGATGACTCTAGGTGCCTCATGTAAGTGAAATTATACAATATTTGTCCTTTTGTATCTAGCTTGTTTTACTTAACATAATGTATTCAAGGTCATCCATGTTATACCATGTATCAAAATTGCCTCCTTTTTTAAAGACTGAATAATATTCCATTGTGTGGGTATACCACATTTTTTAAAAATCTTTTCATCTGTTTGATGGACATTTGAGTTGTTTCCACCTTTGGCTATTGTGAGTAATGCTGCTATGAAATAAATATACAGCTATCCATTCAAGTCCCTACTTTCACTTCTTTTGGAATTGCCGGATCATATGTAAATCTATGTTTAACTTTTTGAGGAACTACTATACTGTTTTCCACACTGGCTGCACCATTTTACATTTCCACTAACTGTGCACAAGGATTCCACTTTCTACACACTCACAACACTAATTTTCTGTTGTTGTTTTATTATAGTCATCCTGATGGGTGTGAGGTAGTATCTCATTATAGTTTTGATTAGTAATGTTGAACTTCTTTTCATGTGTTTGTTGGCCACTTGTATATCTTCTGTGGAGAAATGTCTGTTCATGTTTGGTACTTTTTATGTTGAACAAATATATATTACCATTAGAAAGGTTCCCCAGTGAGGAAAAAAACGACATGAATTTTTAGTTAGAATTGAAATCAAGTACAAAGTGACATTTATGTTCAGGACCGCAGGCGAGTTTAAAAATTCCTATTGGCACATCACCTGTTCAATGGGGATTCTGAAACAAGTGGTCCTTGATTTGGAAGAGCTCTGCATGCCTGGGCCACTGTTAGAACCTCTGTAATGCTAGTAAGTATGGCCTTCAGGGTTAATGCCAGAGTCAGTGTACACACTAAAAGGATACCCAGCAAATTTAAGCAGCAAAACAAAGGGAAAAAGAGAGGGGGAGAGAGAGAGAGAGAAAAACCAAGAAACAGACTGTTAACTATAGGGAACAAACTGATGGTTACCACAGAGGCATTGGTGAGGGAATTGGTGAAATAGGGGGTGGGGATAAAGAGTACACTTATCATGATGAAAATAAAGTGGTAAAAAAGAAATATTTGTAATACATATATCTGATAAAGGACTTGTATCCTTTTATCCAAAATATATAAAGAATTTCTATAATTCAATAATCAGAAAAACAACATGCAAAAGTAAATGGAAAAAAAAAAAAAGGATACCCAGCAAAGATGCAAATGTGTTCAGAGTCAAATATTTTAGAAGGAACTGAATGGAAATATCTGTGGCCCAGCATTTGCCACTTGTTTCCTGATTTTGGAAGCATGGGAGAACATCCAGCTGGCAAAGAGATTTGCAACAATAATCCTGATTTTGATTGGAGGTTGAATATAGGAGATTTACCAGAAAAAGGAGATATTATTTTGAGTCCAGTTTCACAAGGTTGATTATAATAAGCTCCAGTCAGTGTAGTGCAGGTGGAACCCTGGTCCTCAGATGGTGATGTTATATATATTAAATATTTGACCATAAAGCCTTTATACATCTTTGCAAAACATATGTTTGTGCCTTATTTTTTTCATTCATTTTTTGTAATCAATTCTGATATTTTTGTAAGGATGAAATTGATTTCTGGCACAAGACCTCTAATGTATACTATTATACCCATATAAGATAAGATCTACCTTAAAATGTCCAGACTTGCAGCTCTCTCCAGGAACAAATTAAATTGTTGGACGAATAGCCTGTGTCTGCCTCAGGAGTCACTATGAGAATTAAGTGAGATGAATGTAGAAATGTTGAGCCAGAGGACTCACTGTGGCAACTCTGATTTGGACAGCCCTTGCTGTGGGTCACAGATGTGATGGACAATGCCATGCTGAGTCATGCAATATAAAAGCCTATTCTGCTTTTTATTCTTCGTGTCCACTTAAAATTCTCCTATATTGAAATATTTCATGGTATAATTGCATAATTATGCATATGCATAATTGTCTAACTGGCCTACTTAGTAATAATTTGCTAATATATACTTCACAGTGTCAGGAGAAGGGTATTTGGGGAAGTTTTATTTTTTTTAATTTTATACTATTTTAGTTTATTTCCTTTGTATCAAATACCTTCAACTACAGTATTTATGCCACCTCTCCCTCTTTGTGCAGAATTCCACATTATACACAATGAAGAATACCTCATTAGCAGAGTGAGGTATTTGGGGCAACATTTCATACCATCAAGAGGAGAGATGAACTCATCTGAGGAGCCTGGACTTGTCCTTGCTGGCCCTGTGTGTGAATGACCATAGTGTCTGTAGGGGTTTGTGCTTCAGTAATTGAGGCACTGCGCTGCCACGCTCCACACTGATGAATGTGGGCTACCCTCTGGAAAAGGAATGTTTTTCATATTTTGGACACAGTGACAGCCCTCAGAAGTGATGTTATGCCTGCTATAGTTGGTGCATTAATCTGTCTGACTGGCCAAGTAGTGAAACTCCATGGAGGAGAACCATGGGTTTATTTCTAAATCACCACCTCAATTCTCTTTTCATAAAAAAAAAAAAAATCAGGTTTTGGTGAAACTAATGTCTACATGAGTGAGCAAACCCTGTGTATTCATGCCCAAGGAACCTCTGAGATGGCATAAGTCCTGCCTCACTGGGAATGGCCTTAAAGGATTCAGGGCAGTGGAAACTGAAAGGGCATTTGCTACAGGCCAGGCTCCGTACCAAACACTTCACACATTGTTTCATTTATTCCTTGCTCACCCTCCTGGTTGATACCATGAGTTGGCTCTCTCAGCATCTGTCCTACAGAAGATGGAAAGTTGGATCTTACCTTTGCCGCACCACCCTGCAGATATGAGTTCTGACCAATTTGTTTCAATCAGAAATTCTTAGACAGATTAGGAAGGCAGAGATGGTGTGGGTGCTACCCTTCTGGCTGACTTGCTGGCTTGGTGGGTATGAAGAGACAGGGCTGACAGTGTCCATCTGGGTTGTGCTTTGCTTTTGTGAGCCAGCAGGTACAACATGGCTTTGTCACAGTGCAGTGGGTTTTCCATTCCTGCATCACGGTGAACATTGAGCTTCCCAAAGGCAATGGCTCTACCAAGGGGCCAGTTCCCTAGTTCTAGAGGCCAACTCTAGAGCCAGCCACTCTGGCTCTGGGAACACTTGTAAGCATATAGTTCTCAGTAGGGAATTCCTTGCTTCATTAGTTGGTTAAAATATTTTCTTCCCTGAAGCTGAAATGACTGATAAAAATAGGATTTATTATACTGATTCATAAAGGAGGTAATTAGGGCTCACTAATAATAAGCATAAATAATAAATGAATGTCAAAGATTGGATTTAAATCTAGGCCTGTCATCACTATAGATAATACATTTATGCTATACGTTTAGGTTGCTTTCAAAGTAAGTCTGAGCCAATAAATATTTAAAAAGCACAACTTGAAAATCTTCTCTTTCCCGAATGCATAGGATGTTGGATAAAGCCTAGCAAATACCCTTTAAATGTGTGCATTTTTCTTTTCAAATAAAACAAAGGAAAAATGTGGGATAACTTCTAAAAAGAAGAAAGAAATGACAAATAAGGAGTGTGAGCTATGACAGTAGCTGCTTAGCCTTGGGGAAAATTACTACTGCTGTTTGTAATTCGAGTGCTTGAGCTTTAATATTGACACCAGGTAAGGAGGTAAGGTATGCCTTTGGGCCTCATGTGTATATTTGAAGCTGAGATTCAAACACCAAGACAGAAGCATAAAGACCTACACTCTCAGTGAAACCTGGCCTTAGTCTAAGCTCTGAATAAAGAAAACGCTAGTCTTAGAATTTACAATATTCTGTCTGCAACTTACATGGATTTGCAGTTCATATTTATATTACTGAAGTAGTACAGTAATTCCCCAGCTGAGGAATTAATATATGAAATGGTTCTAAGGCACATTTTCATGGAATTTCTGTCAAAAGAAAGTATAAGCCTTATTTGGAGGGATAATTTCTCACATGATTCCCATAGATAAAGCCCTGATGATGATGAACTCATAATCTACAATCATAAAGCACAGGAGGAAATAGTTTACCATGAATGAAAGTCAATAGAAGCAAGAAATTATAGGATTAGACCGTGAAAAAATGTCAGGTAATGAAACTATCAAATAAACACTGTAAAAATACTCTTAAAATGATTAAAGGAATATAAGATAAAATTGAAAAGCCATGAAAAAATAATGAGATACTTTAAAAAAGATTTTTTTAAAAAAAGATTTATTTTATTTGAGAGAGAGAGAGAGCATACACAGGCATGCACAAGTGGAGGGAGGGGCAGAGGGAGAGAATCCTCAAGCAGACGCCCTGCTGAGCACAGAGCCTGACCTGGGGCTCAGTCCAATGACCCATGAGATCATGACCTGAGCTGAAACCAAGAGTCAGACCCTTAACCAACTGAGGCACCCAGGTGCCCCTAAAAAAGAGAGATTTTTAAAGAAGGTAAGAGAACTTCAGTGTATGAAACATCATGTTAGACATAGCTTAAGAGAGAATGAATTAATCACCTAAAGACTATACAGCACAGAGAAAAACAAGATAAAAAGTATGAAGCAAAATATAAATGACGTGTTGGTTAGGAGTGCATTATTTTTTTAAGTAGACTTCTTGCCCAGTGTGAAGCCCAGCACGGGGCTTGAACTCATGACCCTGAGATCAAGAATTGGACACTTAACCGACTGAGCCACCCAATGCCCCAGGAGTTTATTTTTATTTACATTTACTATAAGTTCCAGAAAATAAAAGCAGAAAGAATGAGGTGGGGCAGGGGACAGTGTTTGAGGAGGTAGTAGTTGCAATTCTCTCAGAAATCATTAAAGATATTGTTCCTCAGATTCAGGAAGCATTAATTCTGAGGAAGTCTTGTTTATAAAATAAATTACACCAAGATACTGATCACCAAAGACCAAGAAGAGAACCTCAAGCAGGTTATCTTAAAAGACAAGAAGCAATTAGACTCAGAGCAGACTTCTCAATTCAACTATAAAACAGAGATCAGCAAACAATAGCTGATGGTCTAGAGACTTGTTTTTACAAATACAGTTTCACTGGAACACAGTTATGTATGTGTAACATATGTAACACAGTTACATATTTTTTTTTATTTATTCATGAGAGTCAGAGAGAGAGAGGCAGAGGCAAAGGGAGAAGCAGGCTCCCCACCAAGCAGGGAGCCCGATGCAGGACTTGATCCCAGGACCCTGGGATCATGATCTGAGCTGAAGGCAGATGCTTAATGACTGAGCCACCCAGGTGCCCCATTTTGTTTTGTTTTAAAGATTATTTGTCTATTTATTTGAGAGCAAGTGAGAGAGAGAAAGCATGAGCTGGGGAGAGGGGCAGTGGGAGAGGGAGAAGCAGACTCTCCTTGGAGAGGAGCAGGGAGCCCGATGTGGGACTCAATCCCAGGACCCTGGAATTATGACCTGAGCCGAAGGCAGACACCCAACCATCTGAGCCACCCAGGCGCCGCCACAGTTACATATTTTTTAAAAGATTTTATTTATTTGCCAGAGAGAGAGAGCACAAACAGGGGGAGTGGCAGGCAAGGGGAGAAGCAGACTCCCGGCTGAGCAGGGAGCCCTATGTGGGGCTTGATTCCAGGACCCTGGGATCATGACTTGAGCTGAAGGCAGACACTTAACCGACTGAGCCACCCAGGCACCCCTCATTTACATATTTTTATGGCTACTTTCATGCAACCAGTACAGTTGAGAGGCTGTGATGGGAATCATATGGTCTATCTGAGCACTTAAGAAAAAGTTTGCTGACCCCTGCTACAGAGCACGAGAGACAGTGATCTGTATCTAAAACACTGAGACAAAATTGCTGACAACTAAAATTCTATACCTATTTATTTTTTTTTCAAAGGGGAAGGCGAAATAAAAACATTTCAGAAAAGGAAAAATTTAGAATGTTTACTTTCCTTTCCAGTGTTGCAATGACTGTTGAAGGATTTACTTTAGTGAAGGAAATGAAACCTGAACAGAAATAGTGTCATGCAGCAGGGAATGGTGAGCAAAAGTTACTAAGTCTGTAGGTAGATCTAAAGAAAAAATATTTGTATAAAGAATAATAAATCACACCAAAAAATGACCAATATTGAAGTTATAAATAAAGATGGAACTAAAATGTTGAATGACAATACATGTAAGATTGCAAGGGAAAGTGACCAACATAATTAAGAATTCAGAGGTACTTTTGGGCGCCTGGGTGGCTCAGTTGGTTAAGCGACTGCCTTCGGCTCAGGTCATGATCCTGGAGTCCCAGGATCGAGTCCCGCATCGGGCTCCCTGCTCAGCGGGGAGTCTGCTTCTCCCTCTGACCTTCCTCCTTCTCATACTCTCTGTCTCTCATTCTCTCTCTCTCTCAAATAAATAAATAAAATTTAAAAAAAAAAGAATTCAGAGGTACTTTTATTGTTTAAGAGGAGGGTAGAGATGATGATTGACTTTGGACTTTGTTAAATCAACTGTTCATGTTTCACTTTCAAGGATAGCTTCTAATGCAATAAAAATGGAATGGCATGTTGGAGAGGCTAGGCAATTTAGCTACGGTGACCTGTAAATCCAAAATCTCAGTGACCTTGTATAGCTAGTTATTTCTTTGCCACACAAATCCTGATGCATGTTGGACAATTCCCCTGAGGAAGCCACCCTCCAAGTTGTGCCTCAGCCATCCTGGTGACTTTGACTGATCGTGTGCTCCTGCCAATGTAATCATATGGTTTCCATTCTCTGTACCAAAAGGGAAGGCATGGGAAGCTCACAGCCACCCTTCTGAACTTCACTTGGGAAGTAACATCCATCACAGACAACCTTACTGCAAGGAGATTCACAGTGCACATAAAATATTTGGTGAGAATTAACATCACTGTTGCAATCCACCCTTATGGTTATCAACCCCTTTGTTCCCAAGGAGGGTAACTCAAAGTCCTATTGATATACTATGTTCAGCTCAGAGTTCAGAATTTCCTGGCCCTATAAATTCTATAGGAGGGCAGCTGTTGTTTAAGAGGTTATTTGACTTAAGTGCCTGTGTATCCTAGGCCCAGCTCATCTGCAAACAGTGGGAAATTCTTCCAACCAAAGATTTAAATCCATGCTTAATCTGTGCTGAGATAAATAAGATTACTTTAGCACACTTATGAAAACAATTTTTAAAAAAGAAAGAAGGGAAGGGAAGATCCAAAGAGACAATTCCTGGCTTTAACCACAAGTCAGTCAGCTCAGGCTAGAAAGCAGATGATGCTCATGAGAGTGTAACCCCACTGGGTGTTGTTGCTGGTTTGAGATGGGATTTATATCCAGTGGTGGGCAGTTTGTCCAAATAACATAATGTCCCTGACCACCATCATCATCAAACAAATAAATACACAGTAAAACCCACTAGAAACCAGGAAGGCAATTTCTTATCTTGCCACAAAGGACACTGTATTTTCCTCAAGGGAGTCATTTCCCAGTCCTGCAAAGTTTAGATTCTTATGTAAATCCTTTAGCTAGACCCTCAAAGGGGCTTTATAAATATTAAGGTATCTAATCTCATCAGTATTAACTGATGATAATCATCAGTACAGTGATAATCAGGAGAACAGAAATAAAGGACCTCAGAAAATCCAGCAGAAGCAGATTATTAAAAATATTCCTCATAATGACATCATCCTGAGGGCTGAGAGAGAAGCATGGCAGTGTGAGAGAGGAGAACAGATCACTATGGTTTGTCTTCAAATGTCATTTCAGTAACCATAATAATGCACAGTTTCATCATGCTGTTCAAAAGCAAGAACCTCTTCTCTCAAATGTAGAAAGAGCTTTTACATGTTCTTTTAATAAATTTAAGGTTGTAAACCCCTCCTGAGTTCACCAATTTGTATAAATAACATCATATATAATAGCCCATGCTATTTTATCCACATTGTTCTAAGGAGGATATGACACATTTTTTTACTTTGAAATTAACATTCAAATATGGCAGCAGAAGACACATCAAATACATCATTAGAGCTTATTTTACACACTCCATAGGTGTACTTTAAGACACTTTAGACTGAATCTATAATAAACAAGAAGTTGTGATAGAAATCCAGTGTTTATCATGTCTTTAAGATTTGAGAAGCAATAAAAATTATAAAGCTCTCAAATTATTTATTATCAGCCCAGGACCCAATGTTTTGCCTTGATTTTTTTTTTTTTACTTTGTTTTGAAGATCAAACTATTTTCCCCAATGACAAGCAAAAGCAATGATCAGTATTATATTAGCCTTCAAATCCAAAAACTTAAATTCAAAGGTCTTTAGTTGAGAGTGGGAGAAGTAGGTCTCTATGATGCAAACATCTGGATGTTCGTAGATATTGTTGTATTTTAATAAATTTGTTTTTATGGTTATTTGCTGAAAGCTGTGCTTCTCAAAATGTTGTATTCAGACTAGTGCCATCAGCATTACCTGGGACTTGACAGAAATGTAAATTGTTGGGTCTCACCCCAGATCTACTGTATCAGAAATTCTGGGGTATTTTAACAAGGCTTTTGGATAATTCCAATCCATGCCAAAGTTTGAGAACCTCTGGCCCGAAGACATCTATGCAGCTGAGGGTACTGTGTCCATGGGAAGAAGTAATTATGTTGATGGGAATTTCATGTACCATGAGTCATGTAAATATGTGTCTTTGCAAACTCAGATATATTGGAGACACATTGTTCTAGGAGAAGACTATGGAAAAAGCATCAGTATTGTGGCCTTAAGGGGAAAGTCATGAGCCAAATTCACATCTATGTGATGGTGAAACACCAACACAATGCTATAAAAGTAGAAATGATGTTTGCACATGAGTAGACAAAGTTACAGAAAGTAATTCTCTATTAAAGATTATAGATCCATGCAAACATCATAATTGATACTGACTTTTCTTTTGTATAGCAATCAATAGTGTACAAAGTACTTACAAAAACCTTATTTCAATTCTCATACCACCTTCATTCATTAGGGCATTTATCTGTGACCTCTTCCTACAGAAAGGCAAATTGGAGCTTTTTGAATTTCTTGTGCTTTGTGCAAGATTATTCAGCTAGTAGGGGAAAAAGTTGATGTCAGGTTTCTGACTGAATCCAGGGTTCTTTCACATCAAAGATATAAAATCCATCTACAACCTTTAAAGACACCTGATTGGGAATAGTGTGAATCATTTAAAGCTCAGTTTAAAACACATGTAACTTTGTAATGCTTCAGCCAGCATGAATCTAATCAGAGAAAATATGCTTGGAAAAGAAAATTCTTGCTTGTTAAGAGGTAGACAAGTTAATTTTGTTTTCCTTTATGTAGGTTTTATTTCAAAGCAAAATGTTTATAATGACTAATTTTATGTGTCAACCTGACTGGGCCATAAGATGCCCAGGTTAAACTTTACTTCTGGCTGTGTCTGTGAGGGTGTTTCCAGATGAGATTAGCATTTGTGTAGGAGGGCTCAGTAAAGTAGATGGCCCTCCTGATGTGGGTGGGTATCATCTAATCTGTCGAGGGCCTGAATAGAACAAAAAATGGAACAAAGTAGAACAAAAGGTGGAAGAAAGAGGAATTTCCCCATTTTTCCCTTTCTCATAGCTTGAGCTAGGGCATCTCCTGGCTTCCCTAGTTCTCAGGCCTTTGGACTCACTGGATTGGACTTGATGTGAATTATACTAATGACTTTCTTCATTCTCCAGCTTGCAAATGGCAGATGGTGGGCTATCTCAGCCCATATATATATATATATGGGCTGAGATATATATATATCTGAGATATATATATATATATCCTATTGGTTCTGCTTCTTTGGAAAACCCTAACTAAAACACAGTGGGCATTATAAAGGATTATTGGACCAATGGTGGTGCCAGTGACATTTTATTTTTTCTCCTAGGTAAGAATGATTGCTCTCAGTCATCTTTAGGAGATGGTTTCCTCAGAGAGATATTAATCTTGGGCCATGAGTCTCACCCCTGACTACACATTAGGGGATTCATTCTAGGGGTGAGGGAAGCATGTTAAAGAATACTGAAGCCTGATTCACACCTCTATTCAACCAGTGAAGTCAGAATTTCCAGAATCCATTTGCAAAGCTCCCCAGAGTTTCTAAACTGTCAAGGTTAAGAACCAGTTTATTGGTAGAAAACAAACAAGAGAGTGCAGGAGAAACTACAAGACCAGACTGCCTAATAACTGAGTAGAAGAATGGCACAAAGAGTCCACCAAGTCAGGGTTTTCTTTCTGTTTATGTTGATATATGTATTCAGTCCTACATTGCCTTATATCTGTACACACTCTGTTTATATGTGTATTTTCTCAGAAGTTCTTAACTTTCAAATTAGAAACCATTGTTCCTACATCACCACACGTGTACTATGCATAATCTGGCAACACCAGCTCTCCTGGAGGCAGCAAACAGATGGCAATCTGCAGGAGGAAAACAAAATGATTTAGGTCATTCCTAAAGATTGCAAACAAAGATGAGGATTGGAAGGCTTAACAATTCTTAAAAACCCTTGCAAAGCAAAGCTTAGTTTATGTCAGGCTTGGCACTAATCTGAGGGACCCTCCTCTTTGTGTTGGGCTCTGCTGGATATGGGGAACTGGCTTTCAAGTCATTTAGAATCTTGTCCATGAGAAACGGCATGAGAGTACCTCACAGAGTCCATGTGAGTGTTAACTTAAGGTATGAAAACCACCTGGCTCAGGGCTGGCTCTTGGGTTCCCCATATCACAGAAAGATGTAAGATGCTTGATCTGTGTGATATCAGGGTCAGGAGGGGCTTTCAAAATAATCTTATATAGAAAGTTTGGGAAACACTGCACATCACATTTCAGAGAGGAATGTTCCAGAGAGGAATGTGGAATGCGGTGTGCAGTGTTTCCCAATCATGTGAGACCACATACATCAGCACACAAGTGAAGGCACTAGAAACACCTTTATTTATTCCAGGATCCTGCAAATGTATTTGACAATGATACAAATACAATTAACATCCAGTGAAACCAGTGTTCTGTGAAACTTCCTTTAAGAAGGACTGCTACAGATGAACCACTTATATGAATGGGAAATCTGAGGCCAAGAGTGGTAATCAGTTTTTCTGTGACCAATTTGTTTTCTTTTGTCAGCTCTTTTTGCCTCCTGAATGTGTTCTATTCTGATCTTTCTGATCACATCAGAAAGCTGTGTGCTATTCCTTTGCTACAAGTAACTAAAGCATTCTGAAAACCTCTGTATTGATTTGCAAAATGAGGAGGTGGACAAAAGCATTTGAATCAATTTTCATGCAAAATAATTATTTGGTTCTACATGTATGACAATGAGTTTTAAATCATGGGATTATTTGTGTTCATTGGGTAGTCAATTCAGTGAAAGCGTTTTATTAATCCCTTTGGAAGATGATTATAGAAAACATTATCTTCTTTATATAATGTCAGATAGAAAATTCTTTACATAGCTTTAAAATTAGAACTACACCTTTTCATAAACCACAAAACCCAGCAAACATTAAATTGACTTTTTACACTGGAGTCTTTCTAACAAGAGTAAACTTATAGAGAGTTATTTTAATTGCCTTGCAGCATAGGTTAGTCTGCACTGTCCAAGTGAATCTAATTGTGAGACTTATGGCCTTTTATTCAGATCCAAAAATCTCCACATAAATAACCCCAAATCATCATTTCAGGTCAGTTCTTTTTGTGGAGGAGATTTTCTCTTGCAATTTTGTATACTTGTATCATGTGAAAGCTCAGATGGTATGACTTTTAGATAAGGTAATTATGGATCTTCGTTTTTTTAGTTTCATTTAGAAAATTTAATCCTGGGCTTTGCCCCTCTCCCCCCTTTCTCCTTTCTTTCCTTCCTTCCTTCCTTCCCTCCCTCACTCCTTCCTTCCTTCCTTCTGTCCTTCCTCTCTCTCTCCCTTCCCTCTCTTATTTCTTTCCTCCCTTCCTCCCTCTTTCATCCATTCCTCCCTCTTTCCTTCCTTCCTTCACACTTTCCCTTCCCTCCCTTGTTCCCTCCCTCCTTTCTGTTCCTTTCCTTCCATCCCTCATTTCTCCTTCCTTCCTTCCTTCTTTCCTTCCTTCCTTCCTTCCTTCCTTCCTTCCTCCCTCCTTTCCTTCCTTCTTTCCCCCTTCCTTTCCTTCATTCCTTCCTCCCTTCCTTTCCTTCCCTCCTTCTTTCCTTCACCCTTCCCCCTTTCCTTCCTCCCTCCATACCTTCCACCCTTACTTCCTCCCTCCTTCTCTCTCTCCCTTTCTTCCTTTTTTCCTTCCTCTCTACTTCTTTCTTTCTTTTTCTTTTTCTTTCTTTCTTTCTTTCTTTCTTTCTTTCTTTCTTTCTTTCCTCTTTCTTCCTTTCTTCTTTGTATTTCACTCAAATACTTATGTGATTTCCCCCCTCAATTTTTAGAACATTAGAGCTAGGAGAAGTTTGAGGCTCATCCAACCCTTATTTTATACACAAAGAAATTATTTAAAAAAAGAAAGACACTTGGCAAAGCAAAGTTATAGTGAAATCACAGCCTTCTTCTTTTCTTTTACATCTCTCCTTAACCAATAACCTATCTTATTAAAAATGAGACCCAAAATGTGACTTGATGGTTTGAAACAATCTTCAGAGCCTTTACCAAGAATATAGGATTTCTTTTTCTCCAGTTGTGAAGTTTTAATAACTTTGATCTTCAACAATCATTTAATTTTCATATGTACACTGTACTCTAAGTTAATCATGAAATATCTAAGTCTCTTTGTTCAATTAATATGCATTTGGTGCATTTCCTGCCTCACATTACGTTGTAGACAAAGTTTCCTACTTCTGTGTGTGTGTGTATATGTGTGTGTGAGAGAGAGAAAGACCTATCCACATGTAAGACTTTAATAATGATAGAGTTTATGTAACTTTAGAAGTAGAGACTTCTAGCCCTCCTGCCCCCTTAAAAAAAAATCTAGGATTTAATGTTAGTGAGGCACAGTTAAAATGAACAGTGCATATTCAAAGTATTCAATATGTTTAGGATTTATGTGAACTTATTTCATGTCTGTTTCTCACAGTGTTGGAATCACAAACCTGTGCCTAAAAAGCTAACAGGATGAAACAGAGATATAGTCAGATATGCTATGATATACTGTGTTGTGTGCCATTACAGGGTAAGAAAAAAGTAGTGTGCTTGGAGGGCAGAACAACTAGCTCTGAAGGTGTAGAGTTATTTTTACTATGAAAGAGACATTTAAATTGGTTTTGTAAATAAAAAGTAGGAAAGAAATCAGGAAGGACACTTCAGAGAGTAGGAAGATTATGGTTCTGCAAGAGCATGGAATAACAAGAAATCTAACTTCATCATATAGCCCTTTTCTCATCCAGGTTTTGTAAAAGTCTTGTGAATCTCTGAGATCCATGCATGATTCATTGTGGCTTATTCCCAAGGGTGTGTCTCCCATAGTGCCACCAACAAGTCCTAATAAATGGAGAATGAATAAGAGAATGGATGGATGCCCTGCTCTATTAGTGGGTGCTAGGCACTTTGGTCAGAAGCTTTGAAAATGTTTCTTCTTCTGCTTGGTCACAGCCAGGCTAAATAACAAATACAAGGTATGGAAAAGTTATGATTTACAGATGAGAAATTAAAATTAATAGAGTTTAATAAGACTTCTAAAGTCAATATAAAAATCAATTCATCTACCACCCAAAGATTATTAGAAAGCAAAATTAATTTTTTTAGTATTTAACATAATGTAGGGGAAGAAAAATTTTTCCTCTACTCATCTTAGGTTTTCAGCTGGGGATCCGTAACAAAAGACAGACTGACAAGAGAAAAGCATATAAATGTATTTAATATTAAATTTTAAGTAACAAAAGAGATCTCATAATAAAAAGAAGTGGCAAAAATTATAGCAGAGAACTTCCCTAATTTGGGGAAGGAAACAGGCATCAACATCCAGGAGGCACAGAGAACCCCTCTTAAAATCAATAAAAATAGGTCAACAAGTCTCAGAGACAAAGAGAAAATCCTGAAAGCAGCTCTGGACAAGAGGCCTGTAACCTACAATGGTAGAAACATTAGATTAGCAGCAGACCTATCCACAGAGACCTGGCAGGCCAGAAAGGACTGGCAGGATATATTCAGAGCACTAAATGAGAAAAATATGCAGCCAAGAATCCTATATCCAGCTAAGCTGTCATTGAAAATAGAAGGAGAGATAAAAAGCTTCCAGGACAAACAAAAACCAAAAGAATTTACAAACACCAAACCAGCCCTACAAGAAATATTGAAAGGGGTCCTCTAAGCAAAGAAAGAGCCTAAAAGTAACATAAACCAGAAAGGAACAGAGATAATGTACAAAACAGTCACCTTACAGGCAATACAATGTCACTAAATTCCTATCTTTCAATAGTTACCCTGAATGTAAATGGCTTAAATGCCCCAATCAAAAGACACAGGGTATCAGATTGGATTAAAAAAAAAAATACCTGTCGATATGCTGTCTGCAAGAGACTCATTTTAGACCCATAGACACCTCCAGATTGAAAGTGAAGGGATGGAAAACCATTTTTCAAAAGAAAGCTGGGGTGGCAATCCTTATATCAGACAAATTAGACTTTAAACCAAAGTCTAGACTTTAAACCAAAGTCTTGTCTATCCAACAAGAAGAACTAACAATTGTAAATATCTATGCCCCTAACATGGGAGCAACCAATTATATAAGCCATTAATACCAAAATCAAAGAAACACATTGACAATAATACAATAATAGTAGGGGACTTTAACACCCCCCTTACTGAAATAGACAGATCATCTAAGCAAAGGTCAACAAGGAAATAAAGGCTTTAAATGACACACTGGACCAGATGGAACTCACAGGTATATTCAGAACATTCCATCCCAAAGCAACAGAATACACATTTTTCTCTATGCACATGGAATATTCTCCAGAATAGATCACATTCTGGGCCACAAATCAGGTCTTAACTGGTACCAAAAGATTAGGATCATTCCCTGCCTATTTTCAGACCACAATGCTTTGAAACTACAACTCAATCACAAGAGGAAAGTCAGAAAGAACTCAAATACCTGGAGGCTAAAGAGCATCCTACTAAAGAATGAGTGGGTCAACTAGGAAATTAAAGAAGAATTTAAAGATTCATGGAAACAAATGAAAATGAAAACACAACAGTTCAAAATCTTTGGGATGCAGCAAAGGCAGTCCTAAGAGGAAAGTATATAGCAATACAAGCCTTTCTCAAGAAACAAGAAAGGTCTCAAGTACACAACCTAACCCTACACCTAAAGGAGCTGGAGAAAGAGCAACAAATAAAGCCTAAACCCAGCAGGAGAAGAGAAATAATAAAGATCAGAGCAGAAATCAATGAAATAGAAACCAAAAGAACAGTAGAACAGATCAACAAAACTAGGAGCTGATTCTTTGAAAGAATTAATAAGATTGATAAACCCCTGGCCAAACTTATCAAAAAGAAAAGAGAAAGGACCCAAATAAATAAAACCATGAATGAAAGAGGAGAGATCACAGCCAACATCAAAAAAATACAAACAATTATAAGAACATATTATGAGCAACGGTATGCCAGCGGATTAGACAATCTGGGGGAAATGGATGCATTCCTAGAGATGTATCAACTACCAAAACTGAACCAGGAAGAAATAGAAAACCTGAACAGACCAATCCACTAAGGAGATTGAAGCAGTAATAAAAAATCTCCTAACAAACAAGAGCCCAGGGCCAGATGGCTTCCCAGGGGAATTCTACCAAACATTTCAAGAAGAATTAATACCTATTCTTCTGAAACTGTTTCAAAAAATAGAAATGGAAGGAAAACTTCCAAACTCATTTTATGAGGCCAGCATTACCTTGATCCCAGAACCAGATAAAGACCCCATCAAAAAGGAGAACTACAGACCAATATTCTTGATGAACATGGATGCAAAAATTCTCACCAAAATACTAGCCAATAGGATCCAACAGTACATGAAAAGGATTATTCACCACGACCAAGTGGGATGTATTCTAGGCTGCAAGGTTGGTTCAACATCTGCAAATCAATCAGTGTGATACAATACATTGATAAAAAAAAAAGAACAAGAACCATATGAACCTCTCAATAGATGCAGAAAAAGCATTTGACAAAGTACAGCATGCTTTCTTGATCAAAACTCTTCAGAGTATAGGGATAGAGGGTACATACCTCAATATCTTAAAAGCCATCTATGAAAAACCCACAGCAAATATCATTCTCAATGGGGAAAAACGGAGAGCTTTTCCTCTAAGGTCAAAAAATGGGAGGGATGTTCACTATCACCACTGCTATTCAGCATAGTACTAGAAGTCCTAGCCTCAGCAATAGATTACAAAAAGAAATAAAAGACATCTGAATCAGCAAAGAAGAAGTCAAACTTTCACTCTTTGCAGATGATATGATACTTTAAGTGGAAAACCCAAAAGACTGCACCCCAATCTGCTAGAAGTCATAGAGGAATTCAGTAAAGTGGCAGGATAGAAACTCAATGCCTAGAAATCAGTTGCATTTCTATACACCAACAATAAGGCAGAAGAAAGAGAAATTAAGGAGTCGATCCCATGTACAATTGCACCCACAACCATAAGATACCTAGGAATAAATCTAAACAAAGTGGCAGAAAACTATAGAATACTCATGAAAGAAATTGAGGAAGACACAAAGAAATGGAAAAACGTTCCATGCTCATGGATGGAAGAACAAATATTGTGATGTCTATGCTACCTAGAGCAATCTACTCATTTAATGAAATCTTTATCAAAATACCATCAACTTTTTTCAAAGAAATGGAACAAGTAATCCTAAAATTTGTATGGAACCAGAAAAGACCCTGAATAGCCAGAGGAATGTTGAAAAAGAAAACCAAAGCTGCCACGTGGCATCACAATTCCAGACTTCAAGCTCTATTACAAAGCTTTAATCATCAAGACAGTATGGTACTGGCACAAAAAAGGACTCATAGATCAATGGAACGGAATAGAGAGCCCAGAAATGGACCCTCAACTCTATGGTCAACTAATCTTCTACAAATCAGCGAAGAATGTCCAGTGGAAAAAAGACAGTCTTTTCAACAAATGGTATTGTGAAAATTGGACAGTCACATGCAGAAGAATGAAACTGGACTGTTACCTTACACCACACACAAAAATAGACTCCAAATGGTTGAAAGACCTATATGTGAGACAGCAGTCTATCAAAATCCTAGAGGAGAACACGGGCAGCAACCTCTTCGACCTCAGCCACAGCAACTTCTTCCTAGAAACATGGCCAAAGGCAAGGGAAGCAAGGGCAAAAATGAACTACTGAGACTTCATCAAGATAAAAGCCTTTGGGTCAACAAAACCAGAACACAACTGACAGAATGGGAGAAGATATTTGTAAATGACATATCAGATAAAGTATCCAAATCTATAAAGTATCCAAAATCTATAAAGAATTTATGAAACTCAACACCCAAAGAACAAATAATCCAATCAAGAAATGGGCAGAAGACATGAACAGACATTTCTGCAAAGAAGACATCCAAATGGCCAGCAGACACTTGAAAAAGTGTTCAATTTCACGTGGCATCAGGGAAATCCAAATCAAAACCTCAATGAGATGTCACCTCACACCAGGCAGAATGGCTAAAATTAACAAGTCAGGAAATGACAGATGTTGGCGAGGATGCACAGAAAGGGGAACCCTCCTACACTGTTGGTAGGAATGCAAGCTAGTGTAGCCATTCTGGAAAACAGTATGGAGGTTCCTCAAAAAGTTGAAAATAGAGCTACCCTATGACCCAGCAATTGCACTACTGGGTATTTATCCCAAAGACACAGGTGTAGTGAAAAGAAGGGCCATATGCACCCGAATGTTTATAACAGCAATATCCACAACAATAGCCAAACTATGGAAAGAGCCAAGATGTCCATTAGCAGATGAATGGATAAAGAAGATGTCAGATATATATATATATAATGGAATATTATGCAGCCATAAAAAATGAAATCTTACCATTTGCAATGATGTGGCTGGAACTAGAGGCTATTATGTTAAGTGAAATAAGTCAATCAGAGAAGACAAGTATCATATGATCTCACTGATATGAGGAATTTGAGAAGCAAGACAGAGGATCATAGGGGAAGGGAGGGAAAAATGAAACAAAATGAAACCAGAGAGGGAGACAAACCATAAGAGACTCTTAATCTCAAGAAACAAACTGAGGATTGCTGGAGTGGAGGGGGGTGGGAGCAACAGGAAAGATGTCTTTCACATGAGAAAGATGTGCCCACTTTCCTGATGTTTCCTGCTTTCAGGGAGAAAAGGGGAGGTCAGAGTGTCCCTTTTCACACATGTTATTTTTAAGTGTCTTTAGCTCAAAATAATTCTTATCCCAAAGTGCCTTTTTTTGGGGTGGCATATTCTGCCACCTTTCAGGAGGATTGAAAATACCAAATACCTACTTAATAATTAATCTAATAAAAGATATGCAAGACTTCTACAGAGAGAAGAAATAATAACTTTGTTTTGATAGATTAGCAAAGATCTAAATATATGGAGATATACATCATGCATATTGATTGGAAGACTCAATATGATAGGGATACCAGCCAATACAAATCTCAGTCAAAATCTGAGCAGATGTCTAGTAGAACTTGATAGATTGTTTTAAAAAATCTTATCAAATTCCAAGGTCTAGAATAGCTTAAGAAATAAGTAGAGAGGATTTGATCTTTCTGCTACGAGCAGTGATTATAAAGCTGTAATAAAGGTGATAGCTTGGCTTAAGCCTAGGAATAGACACATGGACTAGGGGCATAGGATAGAGAGCCCAGAAACTGACCTGTACATATATTGATACAGGGTATATGACACAAATGACAGCAACAAATCAGTGGTGTTGGTGGCATTTATTATCCATATAGAAAAAATATGAACTATGTTTTATCTTACATCAGACAAGAAAATCAATTCACAAAAGAATGTACATCTAAAAAACAAAGCTATAAAATCTTTAGAGAGCAATACAGATGCAAAAACACATCTTAAGAGAGCACAAACCGCATTAAACATAAATTAAACTGACAAATTTGACTACATTAAAATGAACAACTTCTGTCTTAAAAAATAAGCACCATTAGAAGATTGAAAAGATAAGGCACCTAGCAGATATGTGCAACACAAGACTAGTATCCCAAACACCTAAGAAACTCCAATGTATCAATAAGAAAAGACCAGTTGGGAAAAAATAGGATAAAGACTCAAAGAGAGGGGCCCCTGGGTGGCTCAGTTGGTTAAGTATCAGACTCTTGGTTTCAGCTTAGATCATGATCTCTTGGATCATGGGATAAAGCCCCATATTGGATTCCACACTCAGTGGGGAGTCTTCTTGAAGATTCTCTCCCTCTGCCCTTCCCCCACTCATGCTTGCTCTCTCGCTCTCTCTCTCTCTTTCTGTCTCTCTCAAATAAATAAATAAATCCTTAAAACAAACAAACAAACAAAAGCCTCAAAGAGTCCACAAATGAGGAAATCCAAGTGACTGATAAACATAAGAAAAGGAGCTTAGATCATTTTGGTAAGAAAAGAAATGCAAATTAAAACCACAGGGAGGTGCCTACTACATATATAAGTCCATTGGCAAAAATTTAAAAGTCTGAAAATATCAAGTGTTGCTGAGAGAGCAGAGCAATTGGAACCCTTCAGTGTTCATGAAAATGCAAACCAGCACTACCACTTGGGAAGGCAGCTCAGCATCACCCATCAAAGAGAAGAATATGGACATCTATGCCCAGCAGATCTCCTAGAGTGTATCTCAGAGAAACTTCCTCATATGCATACCTGCAAATAGGTACAAGAAACCTCACAGCAGTGTTCCTGAAATAACCCCAACCAGAAACAAGGCAAAAGTCCCAAAGAGGTGACAGAATATTACACATCAAAGAAAATGAATAAAATGCAGCTAAGCCCAATAACATGGATGGATTTTGGTATTCAGAGAGGAAAGCAAAGCATAAAGTAGCACTTTTAATCTTGCAATTCACATAAAGTTCCTGAAACAGGCAGAGCAGGATGATGTGTATAAAAATGCATGCATAGTACGTAAAATTATAAGTAAAGGCACAGAGAAGTATCTATCACAAAATCAGGATAATGATGACCTGCAGCAGGAGGGAAAGGGTCATAATTATGGGGAGCATGCAAATGACCTCTGGGGTGGTAGCAATGAGATAGGTATGTGTGTCATGTATATCTCCTTCCGTTTCTTAGGTATATATACATATCTGGAAAAGGAAGCAGGGTTGGATATGATGTGAGGGCAGGAAAGTAAGAACAGCATCCTAGACAATAGGAACAAAAAATACCAAGGGACGGTGGCAAGAGAGTACAGAGGAATTGAAAGATGGGTACTGTAAGTAGATCCACCCTATTACATATTTTTAACTTATGTTACACTATTTCTCTTTCAAAATATTGATTCAAATATTCATTTCATAATCCTTAATTTCTCTTTATAAATACACTGACACATCAAATAATGTTGTAAAATAAATATATCACTGTTTTGCATCTGCAGATCAGAAAATACTTATTGCTAACAGCATATAATTAGTAAATAGCACATTATTAGTACCTGATACCAATTTCTATTAGACTTAAAAAGATGTTACTTTCTTCCCAGACATTAATGTTTGTTATTTATTCCTTTTAAGATAATAATTTACACCTCCTTTCACTATCCTAGTAGTAAGCTTCTTATGCATTAAACATGGCAAAAAATTATATTGCATAATAAATATGTAAACTGCTAGCATGCATATTTTATGACATCCCAACAAAAAACTAAAAGAAATAAATTTCTTCTGAATATGCTTATTGAATACATTTTGTGATAACATCAAGTCCAAAGAAAGAAATTTAAAGTAATTTTTTAAAATTAAATTTTAAAAAATTTAAATTTTGTTCAAAATGTATTAATTTGATTGCTTTAGCATAAGAAGTCGCTTAAGTAATTGATTATCTCCACATAACTGACAGAGAAGCAGCTGCAGAATTTTTTGTTTCTATCAGACTGCTGATTTAATTCTATTTTTAATACATGATTGTAGCACACATTTTTTATGCCTCCTTTTTTTTTCTTGCCCCAACAATATTAAGCACAACCAAACCCCTAAGCTGAAAGTATTTCTCAGTGACTTTTAACATCTATAAACCATTGTTACCATTTTTGCCACATTGTTCTAGATAGAAAGATTGATGAATTATTGAACAAGAAAAAGGTCCATTTTAAAAAATTTAATCTTTGTCATTCTAGGGGAGGAAACAATTTTTCTTGGTCCTCTGAGGGTCCCTGGCTATGTCTAGAGATTAAACTGACAAAGACAGATGAACAGGAGAAAAGCACACACATTTATTTCATGTAAGTTGTACAGGACAATGGGGCATTCATAATGACAAGAAGACCTGAAGAAATAGTTAAGCCCCAGCATTTTTATACTAGGTTTAAAGAAGAGTGGAAAGCCATGGAAAAATGTGAGAATAAAAAATATATGAGCTAATGGTATTAAGCTGGGGAAATTTAGGAAGGCCAGTTTGTTAAGATGCCTCTCAGATAAGGATGCTCCTTTCCTCTGGGTACAGGAAGGGCAACTCTCACAAGAACATCTTCTGAGCTGCTGATTCAGGGGAGAAGGGGACAGTCAAAATCCTTTCTGCAGTTGCCCTTTCTCACATTCCTTCAGCTTACAATATTTAATATGCTAAGTCACCACATCTTGGGGTGGTGTGTTCCTAACCGCATCTCCATGAGTGAACTTAGTGAGAATGTAAATAAAGCAGTTCAATTTATGTTGGCTGATTTAATTGATAAATTAATGGTAATTGACAAATTACCTAATAATCATCCACTGAATTGAAGATGAATGAATCAATATAACAATATAGCATCGAACACAGAGTAACGAACATTCCCATACTATGCCAAACTTGGCCAACACTTGATTCCAATAAGGAAAGTGAAGTCACTTTTAGTAAAACTGAACAACTTGCACTATAATTTTTGAAAGGTCAAAAGTAGTCTTCAACCTCCATTGCCACCCTTTGTCCTTTCCTTTCCCCACCCACTCATGGAGCACAAGAATTGAGGTTTGCCTTCTCTGCACAGTGTTATAAAGCAGTCCTGGACGTAGGTTCAAGATGCTTTCCAGTCCAATTTTCCAATTTTTGAAAAATATCTCAGCTTTTCTCAACAGGCAATAAGAACCTGTAATAGACAGTCCTTATATCATGTTTTCACTACCTAACTGGTATTATAACAGTAGTGCCTTAAAACTGGGATTTCCAAAAGCAGCTTAAATTTATTAATAGGCTCTTAGTATCTAGAGAAAATTTTAAAATGATCATTGGAGCACTTCTTCATAGACCCGAGAGAAGGGAGGAATGATGTTCCATCCACAGAAGGATGTGAGCCTCATTCTAGAGCCCTTAGTGAGGAAGTTTCTTTAATACTTTGTTGCCTAAATCCAAGTTTACAACATTTTGTTCATTTAATATTACAAGTTCCTTTTGAAACCCATTACTGGAGTATTTTAATAAAATGCATTTTAACAGAATCTCTGTGACTTGATTGCTGCAGGCCGTTTCAGACAGAAGAAAAAATTGTGCAGCCATGGTTAGATGCTAATAATTGATGTTGGGGTTGGGACATTTCTGCTTAAGAGAAAGAGGTTTCCTTCAGGAAACAGAATGACTGGGGAAAGAGCTAGGAAGAACTTAGAAGACCCACTATCCCTTTAACATACTATCCTCTCTGCTCCCTGAATTAGAGCAATTCCTAAGAAGATGTGTGCTAAAGACATCCAGCTTTACCTCCTGTGCATTTAATTAAGATCAACTAATTAAGAAAGACCGAAATGCCAGCAACCAGCCCCAATGCCACGAGACACATTGGGCATTTTGAAGGGGAGAGCGATGGTGGAGTAGATCATGGTCAAATCTAAGACAGTGAGAAAATATGGAACAAAATATTTTCTTGTTTCAAAACATAATAGAGACAGTGGGAATGCACTAGGTATAAAAAGTCCTGAAACTAGGTGATTATGTCCAGAGAATTTTTCCTAAATAATAAACTTAAAGATAATGAATGTTAAGTGAAATTTCCACTCAGTGCAGGAGGCTCCCTATTCCTCCCATTTAGGGTAGAGCTGCATGTAAAGAAGCACCAGTGAGACAAACTGCCCTGCCCTTCGCCACCAGTGGGTGGATCAGGATTTTGCATGAGGGCCTCTACCCACTGATGGGCAAAGTGTTCACCCTATAGGTGATGTCCTGATGGTTGACACCTCAGAAGCCCTATCCCAATGTCAGTTGACAAGCATCATGAGTACTGACTGCAATCTAATCACACCTGTCAGCAAGGGTAGCTGAGAGGCCCCAACAAAAGTCAGGAGGTCTGCTAGCCAAGTACAGTTGCTTGGGATTATGTGAGCAGATTTACAAAGTTTAATTCCTCTGACAATCAAGGAAAACCATAGTCTTTTCAGCCCCACCTACCACAGTGCCTTTTTGGACTCCGATGGTCTACAGACAGTATTTGCAACACTAAAAGGGCCTGCTGGCTAAATGAAAATGGTATGTGCCAGAGCATCTGGCTTGACCATGGCATCCCATCATTTTGCATGAGGGAGTGGCATCTGCCTCTCTGGGGGAAACTTTCCCTTGCTTGGTTGCCTGAAGCAAAGCTGCTGGCTCAGCAGGGCCCTCCATGCACAGACTTCCCTAAATGCCTGGGCTGGTTCACTGATGCTTCAGCTAAGCTGAAACCTGCTGGCATCCACTGCGCTGTGGTGGCTGTTTGGCTCCAGCACCAGCTCTCAGAACCAAAAGTGGACCTGGTCACTGTCCAGTGGACAGGACTCAAGGCTGTCCTTGTAGCTCTGGCCAGCACTCCCTTAAAGCTTGTTGTATTTTTAATGACCCTTAGGCTGTTGTCAATAGTCTAGTGTTTGGTCTGTCACTTGGAAAACTATAGGTTGCAAATTAAAAACACACCTCTGGTGGGTGGGCAGGGGGGTCTTGAACCGTGGAAATTAATCATGGCTGCTGATTGGACTGTCTGGGTCATTCATGTTGACGGTATGGACTCTTTTTCTGATGAGACTGATGGAATCCAAGTTTCTGGTCAAACCTCTCCACTCATGTTGCCACTGTCACAGGCTGGGCACTGAGTATAGAATAGTTTTATGGAGATGCTACTACTGTGTGCTGCACTTGGGACTCCTGCCAAGCATTGGTCCTTTGGTCTCATGTCCCAAATGACCACCCTGCCAGGGTGTTGTCCACTCCCAGTGGACTGACTTAGTTGCTTTTGTGACCCTTCCTCCAGGCTATCAGTGGTGTGTCTCTTCACTGTTGACAGGTTTTCAGATTATGGCACTGATCTTCAGCCAGGGACAATTTTGTCCTTCAGGGAACATTTGGCACTGCCTGGAGCCATTTTTGTTGTTACGACTTGGGGAGAGGTACAACTGGCATCTAGTGGGTAGACACAAGTATGGTGACAAACACCCCACAACACACATGCAGTGCTCAACCCAGCCCCACCCCAGCCAATTATTATCTGGCCCAAAATGGCAGTAGTAATGAGGCTGAAAAACTGGTTAAATGTGGTTCACATTTATCAGCCAACTCCAGCTACCCCATCATGGCCCTTGCAACTAAGCTGTATCATGCTTTCAGCTTCTGGACCTTTTCCAGTATGACAGTGGTACAACTTTTGTCACAAAGGCCACCCAGCAGTAGGCCAGTGTTCAAAGTGCTTACCGGACATTTCATGCTCCCTACCATCTACACGCATCCGGTATTGAGGAACACTGAAATGGCTTCCTAGAAAATGGACTAAGAAGGATTCCTGACTCTAGCTCTCTCACCTCCTCCAGGTCTACACACATTTGTAAGGCAGTTTGGTCACTGGATGCAGCTGTTCCCAGGAAAGGATTGTTTCCTTTCTGTTTTTTCCTTGGTAATGATCAGAACTAACAAGCAGAGCTTACATGAGTTATATTGAGATATTTTGAAATGAGAAGATTCTGTTCTGATCTTTCAGGACAAAAGGTCTCGTCAAGCAGGGTATGATTGGATAAAAGATCAAATAGGAACTGAGATGGAACACACCAATGTTAGGGTGGTGTAAGAAAAGCAAGGGCCCTGGCACATGAGGAGAGAATGCCTTAGACCTTAGGAAGTGCAAGGGTGGTGGTGGTGGCAATTAATGCTTTCATTGTCCCTTAGATCCAGCATCAGTGGCCGAATCAGATAGCTGTAGCTGACAATCTGATTGGCTGCTGGTTTTGTTGTCCAATCCATGTACTATGAAAATAAAAACTTGTAGACATGGCAGGTGCTGATTCTTCTATGTCTGATGCATACAGACCTACAGACCCAACAACCCTGCTATGGTCTGACTGATAAAAATGCATATGCTTCCCTGGATGTCCATGTGACCTTGGGAATATGCCATGTGTGGTGACTGAGGCTGCAGTTACTCAGTGATATGGCCCCTGCAACTTAACCAAATCAATGTAATGGTGGCAACATATTCCCAACTGGGAGGGACTGTACCCCTTTGGTTTATATGTTCATATGTGGGCCATGGAATACTGCTTCGTTGGAAATGGGGCTTTTTGTGACCTATATAGTTCTTCTAGAATTATTGACAATGACACCGAAGATTGGAAAGTCAATCTAAACTTCCTTGAGTGGGTGTATTGGATTAGAGTCTGACCTTAGACCACATCCTGGCCATCCCAAAAGCACTATGCTCTGGGGCTTATTTGAAACTGACTGAATCTGGAACTTTGGGGGTAGGGGTTATGATTGAGATTGGCCTCATCCTGCTACTTTTTTTTTAAATTTATTTATTCATTTGAGAGAGTGAGAATGAGAGAGAGCACATGAGAGGGGGCAGGGTCAGAGGGAGAAGCAGGCTCCTCGCCGAGCAGGGAGCCCGATGTGGGACTCGATCCCGGGACTCTAGGATCATGACCCGAGCCGAAGGCAGTCGCTTAACCAACTGAGCCACCCAGGCACCCTCATCCTGCTACTTAAAGACCATTGAAAGTAGCCTTAATTAAATACCGTAAAAGACAAATTAAATGGCTTTCACTTAGGAAAGAACATTTTAGGACAAGGAGTAGAATGTACAGAGCACTCTTAGGTTTCCTTTTTCCCATTTGTTTCTAGATACTTAAAGCATAAATTCTTTTTTTTTTAAACAGATTTATCTATTTTATTTTAGAGAGAGAGTGAATGAGTGAGGGGAGGCGCAGACGAAGAGAGAAAGAGAAGTAGATTCCCGGCCGAGAGTGAGCCTAACTCGGGGCTCGATCCCAGGAACCTGAGATCATGACCTGAGCCAAAACCCAGAGCCAGACACTCAACAGAGTGAGCCACCCAAACACCCCAAGGCATAAATTCTTATAAGGGAATTTATATTTCAAGTTCAGAAAAGGTTGTAAGGGCTCAAGAAATAAAGTGACAGGCATGCTCCATAATAGTTTGGAAAAGAGTCTCTGTGAGAATAATTCTCAAATCATAGTGCATGAGTTCTTCTATTTAAGCAGTTGGACAGAACTTGCATCAGAATTGTTGATGGAAATGTTTTCATTTTTAAAAATTTTGTGTTTGGAGGACAATGGATCCTTTTGGGGATGATTCTGATAAATATATGAGGTTTAAATTGACATTAACTGAATTGTCCTCAATCTAACCCTCCAACCCATTGTTGGAATGTAGCAAGAGGGGGAACTGGAGGAGAAAGAGGGAAATCAGGAAAGGAAATCCAGTTATCATGTAACAAGGTAGTCAGGCAGTAGTTGGAGATGGAGGTTGTAAGGATTCTATAGGTTTGGGTATGCTTTTTAACTTTTCAAAAGTTTATTTTGTTATTTTTTTTTCTCCTTGGTTCACTTTAAGATTTAGCTTGACATGGTTCAAATAAAATGTGCTTGTTTTTAGAAGAGAAGGAAAGAAGAGTGGGGAGATTATACACCAACTGGGCTCCAGTTTTGAACAAGGAACCAGCCCCAGGAATAGAGTGGGTAGTGGCAGGTGCACAGAAGAGAAAATCAAGTCAAACTCTGCCATGCAATGAGAAAGAAAAGGTGATTAGGGACCAATCTTAGCCAGAGAAGTGTCCCTGGACATGTTTTCTGGAAAGCTGGTGGAGTTTTCCAACATAAACTAGAGGAGCAGGTACCCCCATGTATACAAATACTAGTAAATTCCCAGTAGGTCAACTAGGGAAGGCTCATGAAATCTCCTTCCAGATATCTACAAAGAAGTCATTTGCTCTCTCCCCTGAAGGACAGGTCTTTCCCAAGTCTCTTAGGGATCTCATCAGCTTTAATGCAAACAATTTATTTCACGTTGTTAACTAGGCTCATGGCTGGCACCTGGGATACCAATTAGCTGGATTTTATAGTTAGAAAACAACAGGACCATTAAGATTATAGCCTCATGGTTTACCAAACACATCTCATATTTTAACTGGAATCTACTATGCTCATTGTTTCATGAATGCTGTTAGAGGAGCCAAACCCATCACGTTGTCCAAACCACACATGAGGCTTTACAATGTCCATTACTCCAACTCAAACATCCATGCATTCTGCAAGTCATGTTTTTAACAAATGTCACTTAAATATCATCGCAAAAACATTACTGACTTGGTTTACCATGGAGATGTAACCTCCAGTGTACTTGAAGAATTAAATGTGCATCCATTATTAGTTCCTAATGTTGAACTAAGAGAATGAAGAAAAGTAGTTCTGCTGAGGAAATCCATATTAACTATTAACTAGAGGGCAAAATTGTTTATTTCACATAGACAAATATGATTTTATTTCTCCTAAATAAAGTATTATGTCTATTGTATTTGTTAATTACATCTAAGTTTTTTTTAATTGATCAAGAAAAATGTTAAATGTTAAGTGATTTTTAGAGGTTCTCCTAGAATGAGTTTTTAACATTTTCATGAAAAGGAAGTCTATAATAAATGTGTGAAGCTATTTTTAGGGAGCTTTTTGGAGCTAAGTAAGATCTTAACTCACAAAATAATTTTCAAGTGGAAACTTGGCTTGGACATATGAAGGATGTGAATTCACTGAATTAAATCTGTAATGTTCCAAAGAGTTGATGACTAGCTGGAGTTTTACTGTCTTAGAGAACAGGAATTTGGTGTAAGAGGTTTGGTGACTTAATAGATATTTCTGAGACTTTGGGCAATAATTAATTTTAACTGATTTTTTTTTTCAAATCTCATGCAACCTTCCATAGTTGATTTTGATGATTTTACCAGACCTAGAATTTAAGTCATATCTTTGCTGTGAGCAAGAATCCTTGAGTATAAATAAACAAATATTTCTCAGGTTTCTATAAGTTAAACATTACCAGTAGGAAGAGCCCCGAGGCACTAGGTTATGGACAGAGATACAGACACCCAGAACACCCTATTATTATTATTTTCTTTTCATTTAAAAAAATTTATCTGTAGTTTGTGATTATCCAGCACAGGACTTTACACATATGAAATCCAGGAAGCATCTCTTAATTGATTTGAATGAATTAAGTGAGTAATCTTATAAAAGTAATTTGCCTTCTCTGGATCTATTTCTGCATATGATAAACGATTTTTTTAAAGTTCCTTATGAAAATAAATTGGAAATAGGATAAAAAAAATCTGAGTTCAAATCCTGGATGTGTCATTCACCTATTTTCTGCTCTTGGACAAATCACTTAATCTCCAAATCCCAATTTTCTCTTCTCTGTAATGAAGTCAACAAACCTTCCTCCATGTTGTTGGAAGAATGAAATGAACCATATGACCCCAAAGTGCCTACAAGCTGCTTGGCATGTAGTATAAACATCATAGGCACTTGTTGACTCCTTTTCAACAAAGGTGAAGGTTAGTATTCTGTAATCCAATTACAATTACAGAATACTTGTTGACTCCTTTTCAACAAAGGTGAATAGTTAGTATTCTGTAATCCAATTCCACTTAGAAACTTGAACTCAGAGAGAAACAAATAGATTACTTAGATTAGTATACCTTTCTCCTCGGTAAGAACCACATGACATATTTAAACTTGATTTACTTACTTTTAGATGAAGACACAGAAACACATTTTATCATTTGGAAGATGGAATGGAGAATGACAATTTCATTTCCCTTTTCTTTCTGAGAACTCATTTATCTTTCAAACTGTTACAAATTTCCAATTTGCCAATGATTGCTCTTGTAAAGAACATGGGAGATGTGTGGGTCCTTGTAAAATGACATGCCATGGCTTTTAGTGATTATTTCCATTTCCATAGGGCTTAATGCTTTTAATAAAATCTTATTATACCCACTCTCCAATGTTCTTTTTACAACAGTGCTATGAAGTGGGACAGTTTGCATGCATTTTCTTCATGAAATGAAAGCATTAAAGTATAGGGAGGCTAACCCTTAGACAGAAAAAGAATAATCCATATCTCCCAATGTTCCCATGAACTTACCACTAGATGATAAAAGGAAAAATAATTTGAACTTTTACAATAATTAGTCTTCTCAATATCACCAAATGTTTACCAAATGTTTACTATTAGGTGGCCTTTTCAGATAACTGGACCTTGTTTTTCATAAAAATATGTGTGTATAAACACACACACACATATATATATATCTATGTCAATATGGTCTACCAAATATTTTATTTTTTAAAGATTTATTTATTTTGGGGGGGGAAGGGGCAGAGGAAGAGGGAGTCTTAAGCTGACTCCATGCTGAGTGTGGAGCCCAAATGGGGGCTTGCTCCCACAAACCATGAAATCACAACCTGAGCTGAAACCAAGAGTTGGAACCTTAACCGACTGCCTCACCCAGGTATAATAATACAAAATATTATTATGCATAATTAATTATTTAAATAGTTATCTTCCAAAATAGCAAAACTCAGATAGATGCGGTAAGAATAAGGTTAGATTCATTATGAGGTACAGTACACTGGGAAAAAAGATCACATTAAGGGTCTCATCCTTATGACCTCATTTAACATCAATTATCTCCTTAAAGAAACTAAGTCTAAATACAGGTCACATTGGTAAGTTAAGGCTCCAACACACAAATTTTTTTAGGGGGGTGAAGTATCATCCATAACCCCATCAGTGTCCTAATAGCTCTAATAAGACAGATCCTTACTTGCTGAGGAAAGAATTCTCGGTCCTAAATTCTTACACTACAGTTCAGTTTTTCCTGTTTTTGAACTTCATAGAATGGAAATATACAGTATATATTTATGTGTGTATATATATATATATATATATGCTTCTTTCAATCAATAGTATTATATTTATAATATATATTGTAATATATATTGTAATATTCATCCATGTCATATGGTGCTACATTTCATTCATTTTTGTTACTATATGATATTCTCCTTGATGTATATTCCACATGTATTGATCCAATCTCATGTGGAAGGACTTGTGGGTTGTTTATGCTTTGGGACTATCATGAGCATGCTGCTGTACATGTTCCCGTATACTTGACTGTTCCTTCACATAGGCGTATTCCTTTTGGGCATAAACACAGGACTGGCATTGCCTGGTCATAGGATGTGCAAATCTTCAACCAAAGCAGGTTATAAACCAAACTGCTTCCCCAAGTAGTTGTACAGGATACATTCTTACCCAGGAGATGAAAATTCACTGTTTCACCTCCTAACCAACACTTGCTACTGTCAGTCTTATAAACTTTAGCTTTCTGGTGGACATGTCTTGGTATCACAGGGTGGTTTTTCCTGATGATTAATAAAGAGGCAAGCACCCTTTCACATGTTATCAATCCTCAGTGTTATGGACTGAATGTTTATGCTCCCTTAATATTCATCTGTTGAAACCCCAACCCCCAATGTGATAATATTTGGATATGGGGCCTTTGGGAGGTAATTGGCTTGGATAAAGACAGGAGAGTGGGGCCCCTATGATTGGGGTTCTCTCTCTCTTTTTCTCTTCCTCCTTCTGTCAAGTGAAGACACAGGGAGAAGGCAACTGTTTGAAAGAGCGTTCTCAGCAGAAACTGCATTAGTTAGCACCTTGGTCTTGGACTTCCCAGCCTTCAGAACTGTGAGAAATAATTGTCTGATTTTTAAACCTCCCAGTCTATGGTGTTTTGTTATAGCTGCTTGAGCAGACTAACATATTTGCACATTGTCTTACAAAGTGCCTAAGTTTCTTACTAACTTTTCTATTAGACTCTGTTTTTTCCTAATGATCCATTCTTTGTACATACTAGATACAAGCCTTTTTGTGTTTGCTTGCTTATATGTTTTACTAATATAGTCTTCCATTTCCTGTCTTGCCTTTTAAACATTCTTAATAGTATATTTTGTCAAACTGAACCTCATATTTTAATAAAGTCCAAGTTATCAATGCTTTCTTTATGATTAGTGCTTCTTGTGGCTTAAAACGGCATTTGATACCCCAATGTTGTAAAGATATTATCCATAATATCTCTAGATGCAGTACTATTTTGGCTTTAGCTCTACAATCCACACAGAACTACTTTCTGTGAATGATGTAATTTAGGGTATATTAATTGGCTAGGGCAGCCATAACAAAGTGCCACAGACTGGGTGACGAAAGCAATAGAAATATATTTTCTCACAATTCTGGAAGCTGGAAGTCTGAGATCAAGGTCCTGGAAAGATTGGTTTCTTCTGAGGCCACTCTTCTTGGCCTACAGATGTCCATTCCCTCCCTGTCTTCACATGGGCTACCCTGTGTGTGTGGCTGTGCCTATGTTTCTTTTTTATGCAAGGACCCCAGTCCTATTAGATTTGGGCCCACTCTACAGTCCTCATTCTAACTTAATTACCTCTTTAAAGATCCCCATCTCCAGATAGAGTCAAATTCCAAAGTACTAGGGGTTAGGATTCCAACATATGAATTTAGGGGGACACAATTCAGCCCATAGTTTAGGGTCAGAATTTTTTTCATATGGATATCTAACTGACCTAGTATATTTATTGAAAATAATATTTTTCTTTATTATTTTGGTACCAAATTAATCAGAAATTAAGTGTCCATAAACATGAGAGTTTGTTTCTCAACTTTCTCTTCCATGAACTTCTTCATAATTCTTATGTCAATAATACTATTTTAATTACTCTAGGTTAATTATAAGTCAATATTTATGCGACAAAATCTTTCAATTGTTCTTCTTTAACAATATCTTGTTCTTTTTAATTTCCATATAAAAAGGAATTTTGTCAACCCCCTTCCGCCCAAAAAAAAATCTTGTTGGTATTTGATCAGGATGGAATTGACTTCATAGATCAATTTAGGGAAAATTTACATCCTTAGACTACTGAGTCTTCCAATCTACTAACTTCACATGTGTGTCCATTATTTAAACCTTTTGTAATTTATTTTAATAATATTTCATACTTTCTGTGTAGAGATCTTGCATATCTTCATTAGACTTATTCCTAGGTTTTAACATTTTTGTCATTATGAATTGTGTCATATCATACAATTTTGCTTTTTAGTGGTAGGTTGGTGGTACATAGACTTTTAGTTAATTTTTTTTTTTGAATGACCTTAGATCAGCAAGTTTGTTGAACTCATATTAATAATTTATCTGTAAATTTCTTTGGATTTTCTACAAATATAATTATAACCTGAAAATGAGGTGACTGCTTTATCTCTTCTCTTCTAACCATTTTAATTTTTATTTCTTTCCCTTGGCTTATTGAACCAGCAGAACTCCTCATACATTGTTGAATGGCAGTGGAAAGAACAGACATTTCTTGTCTCATTCCCAATCTCAAATAAAAGGAAATTGAGCAGTGTTCTTCATCAGATTAAGGGGATTCTTTTCTTTTCCTAGTTAGCTAAGAGAGTTTATAATAATGGGTATTAGATTTTACCCTATTTTTTTCTGCATCTATTGAAATAACTATATAATTTTTTCTTTCAAAATGGTAAATTAGAATGATTAATTTCTAAATAAGTCACTGATTTTAAACAAATCTTGCACTCCTGGAATAAATAAACTTGGTTATTAGGAATTATCTTTTTTATGTAGTGCCCAGTTTTATCTGCTATCATTTTGTTTGTAATTTTTATTGCTAAATTCAATGAAGGAGTTGCACCTGTAATTTTTTTTCTACTAATTTCCTTTTTCCCTTGTCAAATTTTAGAATCAAAATTATGATGGTTTTATATAAAACGAGTTGCAGAGTACTTAATCTATTTTTTTCTTGTCCGTGAAAGAATTAAGCAAAATTGGTGGGTTTTATTCCTTAAATTTGTGACAGGACTAACTGGTAAAACCAGCTGGGCCTGGAGTTCTTTGTGGGAAGATTTATAATTACAGTTTCAAATTCTCTAATAATTATAGGATTCCACATTTTCTATTGTTAGTTGTATTTTTCTACTGTTTGTCCATTTCATCTAAATTTTCAAATATACTGACACTAGTGTTATTATAATTTTCTCCTATGATATTTGTAATATCCTTGTGATGTCCTCATTTAAAAAATCAAAATAATCTTTCTGATGATCTCTTTTTTTGTCCCCTTCTGGATATGTATTTTTCTTGGTCAGTCTCACCAGGGATTTATTACTTTATACAGTCTTTCCAAGAATTAAATTTTAGGTTGTTTTATCTTTTCTATTGTACATTTGTTTTCTAATTCATTGATTTCTGCATTTATCTTTATTATTTCCATACTTCTTCCTTTTGGGCTAAATTTGTTCTTTTTAAATGTTTTCTGATAAACTCATTAATTTTTAGCCTTTTTCTTTTTCTATAAATTTTCCTCTATATCTCACATGTTCTGATGTATAATTTTATTCTTAAAATTCATTTCAAATTGTTTTCTGGATTCCATTGGGATTTCTTTTTTGAGTCATGTATTTTTAGAAGGATATTTTTAACTTCCATATGTGGATTTTCTAGTTATATATGTAATTGATTTTTAGCTCAATTGCCTTGTGGTCAGAAAACTTACTCTGTATGATTTTGATTATATGAACTTAGTAGAGCTCTGGTGTATGGTACAGTGCTTGGCCAATTTTGTTAAATATTCTGTCAGTGTGTAGAAAGCTTGTGTAGTATTCTGTAGTTATTGAATGCAGTGTTTTATATATGTCAGCTACATCATACTACTCTTGTTGAAATTTTTTATATCTTTACAGTTAGTTTAGTTTTGTTTTTGATGTGATTCTTCTATCAGTTACAGAATGGCATCTTAGAATCTCCTACTATTGTAGACTTGATTATTTTTCTTGTAATTCTGTTAATCTTTTCTTTACTCATTTTAAAACTAAAAGGTGTATTGCCTTTAAATTTAGAATTGATATATCTTCCTGATATAAAATTGGACCTCAGGTGCTCTGTCTTTACTTTCAATCTTTGTGACTTTTTGTATCTTAGGTAAAAATCTCTTGCAACTGGTACACAATTTTTTCGTTTTTTCTAGTCTGAAAATCTTTGTTTGATGAAAGTATTTAGTCAATTTAAAAATAGATTTGTATTTAGATCTACCATTACTTGTTTACTATTTTTTCTATTATAAATTAATTTTTCATATTTCTTGACTCCTTTTAGTATTTTTTAGTATTCCACTTTCTCTATTTTCTTAAAAGTTTTATGTTCTTTTATCATTCTTTATTTTGATATTAGTCCAGGGATTATAACAAAAATCTTTGACTTCTAAGTCTCTAATGTTAATCAATAATTTTTTCTCTCTTCAGACAATGCAAAAATATTAAAACTCTTTAATAACATTTATCCTAAATAAAGTGTATATATAATTTTAAATTCTATGTATCTATATGTGCATATATAAAATATTAAGATGTATATCTTAAATTCTAAAAACTAATATTATTTTTTGTATACTCAATATTCAATTCTGTTTACCCAAATATTTATTGCTTTTCATTCCTTTTTCAATCTGATCATCTTTCTGGGAGTCTTTTCTTTTGTCTGAATAATACTCTTTAGCATTTCCTTTAGAGAAGTATGCCAACAAAAAACTCCTTTAATTATTTTTGTATCAAATATCTATTTTATCATTACTTTTAGTATTTAGCTTCATTTTTTTTCATTGATGTTGGAGGTTCTTTGTAGAGGTGGGTAGGGTCACCACCCCAAATTTGGTCTGGATATCAGGACTGATGATGTCACACACTCCAAGCAGGTATGACAAAACTTATTACATAATGAAATGAAGCTTTCTGGGGAGAGAAGGACTGGCTCCTAAGCTGGTCCAAAAGTGGCTTTAGGTAGCAAAAGTGCACTGGATTGGTAGCTTTTTGGCAATTATGGGGTGGAGTCATGGAGAACCTTCTCTTAGGAAAGCTGGGGGTTTGCATAGTTTGAAGTCTCCCCCAGCACTAAAGGGGGAGTTCTTCAGCTTGCTTATCAGCTTGTCCATTTGTGGGATGGAGAGGAAAAGGGATGAGGGAGGCTTAAAAGACATGAACAGTCAAATATCAAAAACTGAGTCAGACTCTTTCTTATAACTGCCCTCTTATTTGTCCTTTTTACTGCTTTTTTCTAGTGGTTGTCCTTGGGCTAATACTATATCATATTAACTTAGAAGAGTCTATGTACAGTCAATATCATATTTCATTTATTTACAGCCCACTTCACTTACACTGGTTAAATTTCATTTACTTCTCTTCATCCCCATCCTTTGTGCTATTACTGTCATACCTTTTACCTCCACATACATTATAATTCCAATCTTACAATGTTTTTTCCTTAGAAGTCTTAGGGTGTTATTCTCTGGTGTTTTAAGCTAAACAGTAGGTGGTTTATCAGATCCTGCTTTAGTGGGCTCTGGACTTTAATATTGACTCTCCTAGGCCCATCAGGCTGTCAAAGTGCCACTGCCCATTTCTGCCTTTTCCCAAGTCTTCCAGAATAGACAGATGTCCCTATGGGGAGGCCACCCAAATTCTGGACTTGCTTCTCAGGGTTGTGTTCTTTCACAGGATCTTGGCTTTATTCTTTTCTATTGTCTTGTTTAGTATTCATGTCTTTTTTTTAAAGATTTTTATTTATTTATTTGACAGAGATACAGCAAGGGAAGGAACACAAACAGGGGGTGTGGGAGAGGGAGAAGCAGGCTTCCCACCGAGCAGGGAACCTGATGCAGGACTTGATCCCAGGACCCTGGGATCATGACCTGAGCTGAAGGCAGACACTTAACAACTGAGCCACCCAGGCGCCCCAGTCTTCATGTCTTTAAACAGATTTAAAATAATATATTTAGGGGCGGGAGAATCAAGATGGCAGAGGAGTAGGAGACCTGGATTTTGTCTGGTCCCAGGAATTCAGCTGGATAGGGATCAAACCATTCTGAACACCTATGAACTCAACAGGAGATTGAAGAAAAGAATAGCAACAACTCTCTGAACAGAAAAGCGACCACTTTCTGGAAGGTAGGACAGGTGGAGAAGTGAATCCGAGGTGATATTCGGGAAGATAGATGGGGGGGAGAGGCCTCTGTCAGCCGCTTCTGGCAAGTGATAGAGCAGTGGAGCACAAAATCAGAACTTTTAGAAGTCGGCTTTGCTAAGGGATGTCGCTCCAGTGGCTAAGCGGGGGGTGGAGCCCTCACGGGACAGTGTGGTCTCAGGACCCTCGGGGTCACAGAAAGACCAGGGGTGCCTGAGTATGGCAGAGCTCCCAGGTATTGGAGCAGGGAAGCCGACTGCAGAGACGAAGCTGAGGAGCAGGCTCTCAGCTTGGGGTTGCCATAAACCGTGATCCATGGCACAGTCGGGTCACTGCTCTTCCAGCAGGGACCCAACAAGTGGCAGATCCGGGGAGACTCCCCTTCCTCCCCCAGGAGGAGCAGCACGGGAGTGCACCGCAGGGATCTACTGGGTTTGGAGACTCCACACGGGGTCAGGTGCCAGAGATAGAAATGCTGGATCACTGGCTGGGTGAGCACGGAGTGAGGCCAGAGACCGGGGAGATGGGAGTGACTGACTGCTTTTCTCTGGGGGCTTACTGAGGAGTGGGCCACCCAAGTTCTCTGCTCCTCAGAGTGGAGATTGGGAGGCCGCCATTTTCACTCTTGTCCTCCAAAGCTGTACTGAAAGCTTGCAGGGAACAAAACTCCTGAGAGCAAACCCGAGCAGATTACTTAGCCGGGACCAGGCAAGGGCGGGGCAATTCCACCTCCAGCAAAGACATTTGGGAACCACTGCAACAGGCCCCTTCCCCAGAAGATCCACAAGAACAGCCAGCCAAGACCAAGTTTACCAATCAATGAGAATGGCAGAACTCCAGCGCTAGGGGAATACTGCACATAGAATTCATGGCTTTTTTACAATGATTCTTTAGTCTTTCAAAGTTAATTTTTTTTAACTTTTTAAAAAATTTTTCTTTTTCCCTTTTTCAACCAACATCTTATCAATCCCTTTTTTTAAAAAATCTTTTTTATTTTTCATTTTTAGAGTCATATTGTATCCCTTTAGTAGTTACCCTTATTTTTGGTATATATATATAAGTTGTTCTGTCTTTAAAATTTTGTGATACACTTTCTTCTAACAGATCAAAATATACCCTAAATCTCTAGTGTATGACTTTGTTCTAGTCTCCTGCCTGATCACATTCTCTCCATTTTTTTTTAAATCCTCTTCTTTGTTTTTTCAACCAACTTCTTATCTTATCAATTCCTTTTATAAAATCTTTTATAATTTTCATCTTTACAGACATATTCCATCCCTTCATTGAAATAACCCTTATTTTTGTACATATAAAAGTTTTTCTTTCTTTAAAATTTTGGGAGGCACTTTCTTCTAACAGACCAAAATACACCCAAAATGTAGTGTGTGCCACTGATCTATGCACCAGCCTGATCATATTTGATCATTCTGTTTTTTTCATTTTGTTTGTTTTTATCTTTTTCTTTTTCTTTCTTTCTTTTTTTCTTTCCCTTTCTTTTCCCCTGGTTTCAGGTCTTTCCTGATTTGTTTAGTGTATATTTTCTGGGGACGATGTTACCCTGTTCACATTTTGTGTTCTCATTCATCTATTCTCCTCTGGACAAAATGACAAGACAGAAAAAATCACCTCAACAGAAAGAACAGGAGGCAGCACCGACTGCCAGGGACCTACTCAATACGGACATTAGTATGATGTTGGAACTAGAGTTCAGAATGATGATTTTAAAGATATTAGCTGGGCTTTGAAAAAGCATGGAAATTATTAGAGAATCCCTTTCTGGAGAAATAAAAGAAATAAAATCTAACCAAGTCAAAATTAAAAAAGCTATTAATGAGGTGCAATCAAAAAGGGAGGCTCTAGCTACTAGGATAAATGAGGCAGAAGAAAGAATTAGTGATATAGAAGACCAAATGATGGAAAATCAAGAAGCTGAGAAAAAGAGAGATAAACAACTACTGGATCACGAGGGCAGAAATCGAGAGATAAGCGATACTATAAGACAAAACACCATTAGAATAATTGGGATCCCAGAAGAAGAAGAAAGGGGGGGGCAGAAGGTAGATTGGAGCAAATTATAGCAGAGAACTTCCCTAATTTGGGGAAGGAAACAGGCATCAAAATCCAGGAGGCACAGAGAACCCTCCTCAAAATCAACAAAAATAGGTCAATACCCTGACATCTAATAGTAAAACTTACAAGTTTCAGAGACAAAAAGAAAATCCTGAAAACATCTCGGGAGAAGAGATCTGTAACCTACAATGGTAGAAACATTAGACTGGAAAGAGATCTATCCACAGAGACCTGGCAGGCCACAAAGGACTGGCAGGATATATTCAGAGCACTACATGAGAAAAATATGCAGCCAAGAATCCTATATCCAGCTAGGCTGTCATTGAAAATAGAAGGAGAGATAAAAAGTTTCCAGGACAAACAAAAACTAAAGGAATTTGCAAACACAAAACCAGCCCTACAAGAAATATTGAAAGGGGTCCTCTAAGCAAAGAGAGAGCCTAAAAGCAACATAGACCAGAAAGGAACACAGACAATATACGGTAACAGTCACCTTACAGGCAATACAATGGCACTAAATTCCTATAGTTACCCTGAATGTAAATGGGATAAATGCCCCAATCAAAAGACACAGGCTATCAGAAAGGATTAAAAAACAAGAGCCATTGATATGCTGTCTGCAAGAGACTCATTTTAGACCCAAAGACACCCCCTGACTGAGAGTAGGGGGTGGAAAACCATTTACCATGCTAATGGATGCCAAAAGAAAGCTGGCGTGGCAATCCTTATATCAGACAAATTAAATGTTAAACCAAAGACTGTAATAAGAGATGAGGAAGGACACTATATCTTACTGAAAGGGTCCATCCAACAAGAAGATCTAACACTTGTAAATATCTATGCCCCTAACATGGGAGCAGCCACTTATATAAGCCAGTTAATAACAAAAGCAAAGAAACACATTGACAACAATACAATAATAGTGGGGGACTTTAACACCCCCCTCACTGAAATGGCCAGATCATCTAAGCAAAAGATCAACAAGGAAATAAAGACTTTAAAAGACACACTGGACCAAATGGACTTCACAGACATATTCAGAATATTCCATCCCAAAGCAACAGAATACACATTCTTCTCTAGTACCCATGGAACATTCTCCAGCATAGATCACATCCTAGGTCACAAATCAGGTCTCAACAGGTACCAAAAGTTTGGGATCATTCCCCACACATTTTCAGACCACAATGCTTTGAAACTAGAACTCAATCACAAGAGGAAAGTCGGAAAGAACTCAAAGACATGAAGGCTAAAGAGCATCCTACTAAAGAATGAATGGGTCATCCAGGAACTTAAAGAAGAATTTTAAAAATTCATGGAAACCAATGAAAATGAAAACACAAGTGTTCAAAATCTCTGGGATGCAGCAAAGGCAGTCCTAAGAGGAAAGTATATAGCAATACAAGCCTTTCTCAAGAAACAAGAAAGGTCTCAAATACACAACCTAACCCTACACCTAAAGGAGCTGGAGAAACAGCAACAAATAATGCCTAAACCCAGGAGGAGAAGAGAAATAATAAAGATCAGAGCTGAAATCAATGAAATAGAAACCAAAAGAACAGTAGAACAGATCAACAAAACTAGAAGCTGGTTCTTTGAAAGAATTAACAAGATTGATAAACCCCTGGCCAGACTTACCAAAAGGAAAAGAGAAATGACCCAAAGAAATAAAATCATGAATGAAAACAGAGAGATCACAACCAACACCAAAGAAATATAAACAATTATAAGAACATATTATGAGCAACTATATACCAGCAAATTAGATAATCTGGAAGAAATGGATGAATTCGTAGAGATGTATCAACTACCAAAACTGAACCAGGAAGAAATAGAAAACCTGAAGAGACCTATAACCACTAAGGAAATTGAAGCAGTCATCAAAAATCTCCCAAAAAACAAAAGCCCAGGGCCAGATGGCTTCCCAGGGGAATTCTACCAAACATGTCAAGAAGAATTAATACCTATTCTTCTGAAACTGTTCCAAAAAACAGAAATGGAAGGAAAACTTCCAAACTCGTTTTATGAGGCCACCATTACCTTGATCCCAAAACCAGACAAAGACCCCATCAGAAAGGAGAATTACAGACCAATATTCTTGATGAACATAGATGCAAAAATTCTCACCAAAATACTAGCCAATAGGATCCAACAGTACATTAAAAAGATTATTCACCATGACCAAGTGGGATTTATCCCTGGGCTGCAAGGTTGGTTCATATCTGCATATCAATCAATGTGATATAATACATTAATAAAAGAAAGAACAAGAACCATATGATCCTCTCAATAGATGCAGAAAAAGCTTTTGACAAAGTACAGCATCCTTTCTTGATCAAAACTCTTCAGAGTATAGGGATAGAGGGTATATACCTCAATATCATAAAAGACATCTATGAAAAACCCACAGCAAATAGCATTCTCAATGGGCAAAAACTGAGAGCTTTCCCCCTAAGGTCAGGAACACGGCAGGGATGTCCACTATCACCACTGCTATTCAACATAGTATTGGAAGTCCTAGCCACAGCAATCAGACAACAAAAAGAAATAAAAGGCATCCAAATCAGCAAAGAAGAAGTCAAACTCTCACTCTTTGCAGATGATATGATACTTTATGTGGAAAACCCAAAAGACTCCACCCAAAACTGCTAGAACTCATACAGGAATTCAGTCAAGTGGCACAATATAAAATCAATGCACAGAAATCAGTGGCATTCCTGTACACCCACAACAAGACAGAAGAAAGAGAAATTAAGGACTCGATCCCATTTACAATTGCACCCAAAACCATAAGATACCTAGGAATAAATCTAACCAAAGAGACAAAGGATCTGTACTCAGAAAACTATAAAATACTTATGAAAGCAATTGAGGAGGACACAAAGAAATGGAAAAACGTTCCATGCTCATGGATTGGAAGAACAAATATTGTGAAGATGTCAATGTTATCTAGAGCAATCTACACATTCAATGCAATCCCCATCAAAATACCATCCACTTTTTTCAAAGAAATGGAACAAATCATCCTAAAATTTGTATGGAACCAGAAAAGACCCCGAATAGCAGGAGGAAAGTTGAAAAAGAAAAGCAAAGCTGGTGGCATCACAATTCTGGACTTCAAAATCTATTACAAAGCTGTAATCATCAAGACAGTATGGTACTGGAACAAAAACAGACACATAGTTCAATGGAACAGAATAGAGAGCCCAGAAATGGACCCTCAACTTTATGGTCAACTAATCTTTGGCAAAGCAGGAAAGAATGTCCAATGGCAAAAAGACAATCTCTTCAAGAAATGCTGCTGGGGAAATTGGACAGCCACATGCAGAAGAATGAAATTGGACCATTTCCTTAAACCACACACAAAAATAGACTCAAAATGGTTGAAAGACCTAAATGTGAGTCAGGAGTCCATCAACATCTTAAAGGAGAACACAGGCAGCAACCTCTTCGACCTCAGCCACAGCAACTTCTTCCTAGAAACATCACCAAAGGCAAGGGAAGCAAGGGCAAAAATGAACTATTGGGACTTCATCAAGATAAAAAGCGTTTGCACAGCAAAAGAAACAGTCAACAAAACCAAAAGACAACCAACAGAATGGGAGAAGATATTTGCAAATGACATATCAGAAAAAGGGAATAGTATCCAAAATCTATAAAGAACTTATCAAACTCAACTCCCAAAGAACAAATGATCCAATCAAGAAATGGCAGAAGACATGAATAGACATTTTTCCAAAGAAGACATCCACATGGCCAACAGACACATGAAAAAGTGCTCAACATTGCTCAGCATCAGGGAAATCCAAATCAAAACCTCAATGAGATACCACCTCACACCAGTCAGAATGGCTAAAATTAACAAGCCAGGAAACAACAGATGTTGGCGGGAATGTGGAGAAAGGGGAACCCTCCTACACTGTTGGTGGGAATGCAAGCTGGTGCAGCCAGTCTGGAAAACAGTATGGAGGTTCCTCAAAAAGTTGAAAATAGAGCTACCCTATCACCCAGCAATTGCCCTACTGGGTATTTATCCCAAAGGTGCAAATGTAAGGATCTGAAGGGGTACACGCACCCTGATGTTTATAGCAGCAATGTCCACAATAGCCAAACTGTGGAAAGCGCCAAGATGTCCATGTACAGATGAATGGATAAAGAAGAAGTGGTATATATATATATAATGGAATATTATGCAGCCATCAAAAGGAATGAAATCTTGCCATTTGCAATGACTTAGATGGAACTGGAGGGTATTATGCTGAGCAAAATAAGTCAATCAGAGAAATACATGTATCCTATGACCTCACTGGTATGAGGAATTTTTAATTTCAAGAAACAAACTGAGGGTTGCTGGAGTGGTGGAGGTTGGGAGGGATTGGGTGGCTGGGTGATAGACATTGGGGAGGATATGTGCTATGGTGAGTGCTGTGAATTGTGTAAGACTGTTGAATCACAGATCTGTACCTCTGAAACAAATAATACATTATATGTTAAAAAAAAAAAAAAAGAAGATAGCAGGAGGGGAAGAATGAAGGGGGGGAAATCGGAGGGGCAGACGAACCATGAGAGATAATGGACTCTGAAAAACAAACTTAGGGCTCTAGAGGGGAAGGGGGTGGGGGGTTGAGTTGGCCTGGTGGTGGGTATTAAGGAGGGCATGTTCTTCATGGAGCATTGGGTGTTATGCGCAAACAGTGAATCATGGAACACTACATCAAAAACTAATGATGTAATATGGTGATTAACATAACATAATAACAAATATTGAAAAAATAAAAATAAAATAATATATTTAGTTCCAATTTTCTGGGTGATCACAGGTGATAGAGTAAGCTGTTATGTGGTCTGCGATTGTTGGGAGTTAATATTCCCTCCCCATTTCATCATCACTAATAGCATATTTATTCTCTGAGATTTAAGAGAATAGATAAAGCAAAATTCCACTTGAATGATAGTGTAATAATTGAGTGGAACTGCCTTCCTATAGAAAATCTTTAATGTATTGAGTCACATTTTTTAGATCTCTCCAAACATTTTTGCGGCTCTAATTCTTGTGCCCAAATAAATCTATATGGGTGGCAGGCACCTGGAAACACTGCTATTGTTGCTCATCAGATATGTTAAGGACTTTTGTGAAGCTAACACAGGCAAACTCCTTACACAAACACAGACACCCTATCATTCATCTTATTATCTAACTAGTGCAAAGCTCTAAGCTGGGCTATGTGGCCATAGTCAGTCACAACAATTGAAGAAAGGTGGCTATTGAATGCCTTGTAGATGCTATGGAAAGCCCTTATCTGGTGGTAGAAAATATCAAGATTTGATGGAGTGTGGAGGGGTTGAGACTCTTAGTGAGTTGTAAGGATCCAGGTTTACATATTTTCTTCTTTTGAGAATCCTATTTCCACATCTGTAGACAATTCCATATGATCTGTGGGCCCATGAAGGCCATCTACAAAGTTGCCCAGACTGCACTGATGCAGGTGAGCATCTCTGGCTAGGTATAACTGCACACTCAATTGTTCAATCCGCATTCTTGCTTTTCTACCTAAGGGTACCCTCCTATGTTTCAATACCACCAAGGACTGGGGCTCACTGTAATCTCCAGACACCCATTTTATTCCTGAAAAATTCTGGTAGTACTGATTTCTTCACATTGAGCAGAACCCTTTCTTCTGGTGGACTTCATGAGACCTTGCAGGTCAACCCAATATTTCTCCCTTGTGACAATCTTACATGCATTGAATCTAACCTCATGAAGTACCCAATCTTCTCTCCTCTGGGTTAATCATCACTACATCTTTCAGCCATTTCTTAGGCAAAACACCTTAGGGGCCAAACATTTAAATAGTTTACAGAATCCAGGCAAGTAAAATAGAGGAGTGAAGTGGGCCTGCTCTCTGCATTAAACATACAGAAATATTCTTCACTTAGAAATCTTTAATTTTGCTGCTTCTGATGAGAGCAGAAAAATCTCTCTCTTCTAGAAGAGTTTCACACGCCTGAGGGTAATTGATAATGGACTGGCAGCCTCAGCACTGAGGAGACACATGCCAGTGAGGGGCTGAGTCCAGCTGGGAGTATATACCCCATCTAAAACATCAGCTCTTCTCCTCTCTCTATCCCATGATTGTCTTGTGGGAAAATGGAATGGTATAATTAGTTCTTCTGATTATTTACGATGAAAAAAAAAAAAAAAACAGAATCCAGATTTGTATGTGACATAGTCTGAATTTAAATGTAAGTTCAAATCATGTTTGAAACCCTGTGTGGGCTAAACAAAGTGGTAGTTCCCCCACTCTGGTTCCAAGCTCATCAAACCTGGTTGTTTCCTTCAGTTTCTCCAGGAAGACCATCTCCTTCCTGGAATGTATTTCCTAACTCAGGATGCTATTTTCCTGCTATAGTGTAGTCTGTGTGGATTAAAGTCATTCTAGATAAACTGCCACCTAAATTCCCTAAGCTATTGGGAAGATTGGGGGAAGGAGAGAAAGACGACACAATCTCACACTTGACTCATACTGAGTTTTCTGACAGCTACAATCTCCGAACTAATTTTTGGTGGTGTGGGAGGTCATGTTGAAATCTTGTTTCCTTCATCCTGTTCCAAGCAATTATGGATCTTTTGACACATGATCAGAAGATTATAATGATCAAAACTACCTCTTAGGTAAGGAGCAGCACTTTGGCAGAGAGGCATGGAAATGCTTCTGTCAGCCCAGCTGGAGAGAAGATAGCCAACCCTTCACTGAGTCCCCATTAAGGTAATTCACACTATTTCTTTCCAGGGGATGACAAGGAGACATTCCTTTATGGAGCCCAGGACCTCCCACCTACCTCACTTCCCTGGACCCTCCATCTTCCTTCTTATATTCAGCATGGTTGGTCTTGGAGGAGAAGGACTGTGTTATTGAAGGTGAACATGGGCTTATCCTCTGGGGTCCTCAGGATGGACTGTGCTGATCTTCCATGTGTTGGTTGCCCTGTGATGTGCTCATGCCTCACTCAGTCTCAAGGAATAAGAAGCAGAAGCAGAATAATAAGAAGAATAATGATATATTATCTTTAAAATCCATGCTTTGGTCTGTGTGTTTAACTCTGCAGCACCAGAATGGGAGAAGAGAAACCTGACTCAGGGAAAGTCAACTATTCTCTGAGATGGGGCTGAATCACACCATTAATTGGTACGTATGCATGAGTAGAAAGCTCAGAGAATTCTGGTGTCAGAGGACCCTCTGCCAGTACACACTGTTCTTCCTCCAGAAAGATGCACACGATATATGCAGTCTCTGTATGCAGATATATAATTACAGCAAAGACAGGAAACAATGAGAGCTGATGTGGTCAATAGCTAAAGGATGGGGTTACCTTCCCTGCTCAGCAGGCTGCTAGGGTCAGCATAGCTGTAATGAGCTTGGTTGTTAGGCTATGTATAACTTTAATGATTAATAATGCATTGGAAGTCTTTTCTTGTCCATTCTGCATAAATAAACTTGTGATTTTATGTATACACAGTGATATGCACATTGAGTCTGACTTTCTGGGATACCAGTTAGAATGTGGATTTCCATAAACCTGGAAGAGTTTCCTAAGAGTTTGCCATGTTTCCTCCCTGCATTCTTAGATGGTGCTCTATACAGCATGTAGATTTCAGCATAGCAACAAGGAGCTATGGGCTTTACCTGGAAGTGTGACATCTGCAACCCTTTCATGACTGCCTGGGGAATGAAATTAGGGCCTCGGGTCCTGCCTGTGACATCAGAGTGGGGGAAACAAGTATCTTCTCTGTCCATTTATAGATTGTATGCTGGCCTTGGTTTCCCAGACACCTGAGACCTCCTCTCTCCCATTGTTAAAGGGGGCACCTTAATATCTACTCTACTGGGCTCCAGTGACCATTAAATGAAAACTATGCATGTAAAACAGAAGAGGACTTGTATGCCAGGAACTGCTGTTAACAAGCACTGGTAGCCCGATAGAGGCCAACAGCTGCTACTAACAGCTGCACTGAATATAAATGAAGAGCTGGAACATACAAAGGTTTGGAACCTCTGGGGACATTGCTCTTAAATTCAGATAATCAAACCATACTGCACAGAGTGCATACCACAGAGTGTTTTATAGACAAGCCTTTGTGAATTGTTATGGAGAAAATCCAGTGTTGTAAAGGGGGTCTTAATAATGGCACCTCTTTATTCAAGAAGACTAGAAATATTTCATGTTAAAAAAGATATATGAGTTTTCACAACATTCAGTAATCAAGAAAACAATGACCTCTGATGTCTGTTTCCCTGTTGATTCTCAGCTCCACAGAACATTCCCCTATTGAATGAGATAAATAAATGGGCAGTCTTAGCAACATGGAACTAGAAATTGCTGAACAGAAGCACTGTGTATTTCATTCACTCCGTGGTTGCTGGAGCCTGCTATGTATGCTGCCCTGGGTGAGTCCTTGTGGGCGGGGGGAGTCTTGGCTTTTCACCTGTGATAGGCCAAGAGTGAAGAAGTGAATGAGGCACTCTTCAATCCTACCAGAAGGTGAGCTCCCATGGACCTATAGGGGAAATGAGAAAGAGAAAGTGCAGTGAAATTTACAACAAAACAGACTTGATGCTAAACCAGCACAGGCTAGATCCTGGAGTGCTACCTGCTCACAAAGGTCACCCACAGCTGGAGTGGAAAAGTGTGAGAGTGGGTGGGGGGTGGGGCCTATTCACCATGTCTACCCCCTTTCTTTGACAGGAGAGTGAAATGTAGCACTTTCTGGAAAATGGCTGAATCCCAGTCTAAAAATAAAAAGAAGGGAACAGCATGGAGTCAGTTCACAATTATGATATCTACGGTGTGCCTGTATTTTCCCTCCATCCTCACATCTTATATCATCTGACTGGGCAGCGAGGGACACAGAACATTGAGTTGGAGCCACTGGGGCTGAGTTTGAGGCTGCCTCTTACACTGGTTAGCTGGGTTCCTTGTGCAAACTCCTAACCTCCCTTTGTTCAATGTACTTCAATGCACTCCTTTGTTGAGCAAGAAGAGTAACACCAAAAGAACAGTGCACAGGAGGGGCCTACCTCAATGGTTTCAGACTCTGTCTGGTACATAGAAGAATGGTTATATCACTGATCCGGCTGGCCAGACATCAGAGGGGACAATCTGTGTCTAGCCCTCTGACCTTTTGGATTTTTTCCTTTGTTATTCCTTTAAAAACAAACAAAATAAAACAAAACAACACAACAACCAAAGACCCCATCATTCCCATGTACACATAGACTTCCTGGATTATTTTTGCCTGCCTCAATTCAGCAAGTGACTGACAGTCCACATCATGCTTGTCTAGTAAATGCAGGGGCTGATTGAGATTTCACCATCAATGAATTCATGTTTCATCTGAGACATTGTGTAATTCAATTCAGTAAAAAGTCACCAATAAAGGACAGAAAATAAAGCAAAGAGGCATAACTGAAAAGTGAGTAAATCCTAGGATAGATTTTAGGAAAACTGTTTTAAAAGCAGATGAATTATGCATTGACTGATACATATCCATGGAACTGTTAACAAATGGCCAACTTGTTTACACTTGTTTCTTGCTCTAAAAAGTGAAATGTGTGTGAAAAAAATCAGTTGATCAATGGCTACCTGTTTCTATTGATTGAAATATGATGATTTATATAACCATCATCTTAACAATTTCTAGGCAACTGAACATCAAGATAAAAAAGATGTTTTCTCCACTGTCGAGGGTGATCTTGTTATTCAGTTAAGCAAGCATTTTTTAGAATATTGACTCTGTTCTAGATGTTGTGCTCTGCAGAGCAGATAGGAAGACGAATTAGGTAGGGTACCTGCCCTTGGAGCTTACACAGTAATTGGGAGCTCAGGCATGTAATTGGATGATGCATGTATACCTTGGTTAGCTGGCAGCACAGGGTGGTAAATAAACTACTAGGAGGGACTCTTAACTCAGACAATTAGGTCAAGAGAGGCATCTGGTGGAGAACAGTGGGAGCTGGAGTGGAGGTGATAGAGGGAAAGAGAAGAGTATGCCCCTTGCCTTGGGGTGTGTTGTGGCTGGGAAGTTCTCTGTGACTGGAGCATATATTAGAGAGCATGTAATGATGAGCGAGGAAGCTGGAGTTATCTGAAGGAGGTAAGACTCATCTGGTAGGAACAGGAAGGCACTGATAGAGTTTATAAAGGAGTACCATGGCTGTAATTATGCTTTAAAAAGTTCCCTCTGGGTGCTACATGGACAACAGGTTTGAAGGATATATCGGATTATTGGAGCTTCAAAGACCAATTTTCAAGTCTATTGTTATAATCAAGGCAACAGTTCATGAGGCCCTAAGCTGAGGTAGAGACCCAGAGCATGCAGGACAGAGACCATATTTGTTATCTTGCCTGTGCACACTTAGGTAAGCACTGTATCCAAATAAATACAGAACAGAGAATACATAGCAGGATTTTTTTTTTCTTTTTCAAAAAGTTATAAAAGGTTGAAATAGGGCTGGATAATAAAGTAGGACATTATATTACCCATTGTGGAGAAACGAGCTTCAGAACATGGACAAGGGACTATGTTACACTGACATAATGACAAAACGAACATAGCCTTAGGTGATGAAATTACACTTATTAAACAAAGACACTATTTTAGGCACCACATTCCATTTGACAGGGAGCCAAAAATAGATGGTACGTTGCAATTTACTGGACTACAGTTTTCCAAAATTCTGTCAACTTGGAACTTGGAATCTTTCAATTTGCCAAATGCTGATAACTCATCCTGCCTATTCCATTGCACATTAATTTGCATCCACCTCAGTTGTTTAGGTTTTTAATTATAGAAGAAATACAAACATATGGTAAAAATTTGAAAGAAATCACAAATTAGAGAAGAGTATAAATTAAAAAGTAAACATTTTCTTCCCCACTCCTACTTTCTTATTTAGCTCTCACTACAGTTAACAATCTCTTGTAGATTCTTTTCATATTTTAATGGATATAAAACATTCATACATATATACATGTTAAGCGGACATCCTTGTACATCTTTGCTTGGTTGTATGGCAACTAATTTTCAGAAGTAGAATTATTGTGTCTAAGACTGTGTTCACTAAATTTTTAATAGCGTTCACAAAAGAGTTCTCCCAAAATATTGCACAAATTCCTCTCATATCCACAGCTAGATAACTAGTTATCTATCATCTATCTTCTATCTATCTATCATCTATCTATCCCATTTTGTTACATATGTAGTAATGTTATTTCAATGTGATTTAATTTGTATTTCCCTAATGTGATGTTGTATATCTTTTCACATGCTTATATGCCATCCATATTATCTTCTTTGGTAAAATGCTGTTCAGATCTTTTGCTCCTTTGTTATTGGGTCATCAATTTTCTTCTTTTATTTTTTTTTTGGTTTCAGGTTTTTTTGAATTTCGGTTAGTTAACATATAGTGTAATATTGGCTACAAGAGTAGAATTCAGTGATTCAACACTTACATACAACACCCAGCTCATCACAAGTGCCCCCCTTAATCCTCACCACCCATTTTGCTCATCCCCCACTCACCTCCCTCCATAGACCCTCAGTTTGCCTCTATCATTAAGAGTCTATTTTATGGTTTGTCTCTCTCTTTTTATACCCCATGTTCATTTTTTTTGTTTATTAAATTCCACATATGAATGAAATCATATGATATTTGTCTTTCTCAGACTAACTTATTTCGCTTAGCATGATACTGTCTAACTCCATCCATGTCATTGCAAATGGCAAGATTTCATTCTTTTTTATGGCCAAATAATATTCCATCATATATATATATCCCATATCTTCTTTATCCATTCATCAGTTGATGGACACTTGGGCTGTTTCCATAGTTTGGCTGTTGTAGATAATGCTGCTATAAACATTGGGGTGAATGTGTCCCTTCAAATCAGTGTTTTTGTGTCCTTTGTGTAAATACCTAGTGTGCAATTGCTGGATCATAGGGTAGTTCTATTTTTTAACTTTTTGAGGAACCTCCATAGTGTTTTCCAGATTGGCTGCACCAGTTTGCATTCCCACCAGCAGTGTAAAAGGGTTCCTCTTTTATTGCATCCTCGCCAACATCTGTTTTTTCCTGTGTTGTTAATTTTAGCCATTCTAACTAAAAGGTATGAGGTGATATCTCATTGTAGTTTTGATTTGTATTTCCCTGATGGGTCATCAGTTTTCTTGTTGTGTTCTGGCAGTTCTTCATATATTCAGGATATAACATTTTTGTCATATGTGTTTTACAACCATTGTCTCCTAGTCTGTGGCTTATATTTTTATTCTCTTAAGACTGTGAGTTGTGGAACAGAAATTTTTAGATTTTGATGATCTCTAACTTATGAATTTATTTTTGGTGGGTTATGTTTTTGGTATTATATTTAAGACATTATTTCCTAACCCAAAGTCACAAAGATTTTCCTCTATGCTTTCTTCCTGAAGCTTTATAGGTTTAGGTTTTACTTTTAGGTCTATGGTCCATAAATGTTTTCTATGATCAATAATTTTAACATAAGATACTAAATAGTAAGATAAGGGCAAAGACTGTGTGTGTGTTGTTTTGCATATAGATGTCTAATTGCTCAAGGACCATTTCTTTTGAGAAGTCTAACTTCTTCCCCTTTATAAAAAAAATTATTAACTGCATATTTATAAACAGGTCTATTTATAGACTTACTATACAGGCATACCTCATTTTATAACATTTTGCTGTATTGTACTTCACAAATGCTGCATTTTTAAAAGAAACCAAAGGTTTGTGACAACCTTGTGTCAAACAAGTCCATTGGCACCAATTTTTCCAATTGTATTTGCTCACTTCATGTCTCTGTGTCACATTTTGGTAATTCTCACAATATTTCAAACTTTGTCATTATTATTACAATTGTTACAGTGATCTGTGATCAGTGATTACAACTTGCTGAAAGCTAGGATAATGTTTACTATTTTTTAGCAATAAAGCATTTTTAAATAAAGGTATGTACATTGGTTCTTTAAACATAATGAACACTTAATAGGCTATGAAATTCTTTAAAGAAACATCTTATTGGTAAAATTTAGTGAGATCCTCATGTTTCATGTGATTCCATTAGTTAAATGATATTTAGTTCTGAGTCTGTTCAAAATAATCTCTTCTTTTTCTTTCTTTTTTTTTTAATTTTATTTTATTATGCTATGTTAGTCACCATACAATACATCATTGGTTTTTGATGTGGTGATCCACAATCCATTGTTTTCTTATAACACCCAGTGCTCCATGCAGTACATGCCCTCCTTAATACCCATCACCGGGCTAACCAATACCCCCCCCCACTCTAAAACCCTGTTTGTTTCTCAGAGTCCATAATCTCTCATGTTTCATCTCTCCCTCCAATCCCCCCCCCCATTTTTCCCTTCCTTCTCCTAATGCCCTCCATGCTATTCCTTATGTTCCACAAATAAGTGAAACCATATGATAATTGACTTTCTCTGCTTGATTTATTTTGCTTAGCATAATCTCCTCCAGTCCCATCCATGTTGATGTAAAAGTTGGGTATTCATCTTTTTCTGATGGCTGAGTAATATTCCATTGTATATATGGACCACATCTTCTTTATCCATTCATCTGTTGAAGGGCATCTTGGCTCCTTCCACAGTTTGGCTATTGCGGACATTGCTGCTATGAACATTGGGGTGCATATGGCCCTTCTTTTCACTACATCTGTGTCTTTGGGGTAAATACCCAGGAGTGCAATTGCTGAGTCATAGGGTAGCTCTATTTTTAAATTTTTGAGGCACCTCCACACTGTTTTCCAAAGTGGCTGTACCAACTTGCATTCCCGCCAACAGTGTAAGAGGGTTCCCCTTTCTCCACAACCTCTCCAACATTTGTTGTTTCTTTCCCGGTCCATTTTTGCCATTCTAACTGGTGTAAGGTGGTATCTCAGTGTGGTTTTGATTTGGATTTCCCTGATGGCTAATGATGATGAACATTTTTTCATGTGTCTGTTAGCCATTTGTATGTCTTTTTCAGAGAAGTCTCTTTTCATATCTTCTGCCCACTTTTTGACTTGATTATTTGTTTTTTGGGTGTTGAGTTTGAGAAGTTCTTTATAGATCTTGGATACCAGCCCTTTATCTGTAGTGTCATTTGCAAATATCTTCTCCCATTCTGTGGGTTGCCTCTTTGTTTTGTTGACTGTTTCCCTTGCTGTGCAGAAGCTTTTTATCTTGATGAAGTCCCAAAAGTTCATTTTTGCTTTTGTTTCACTAGCTTTTGGAGATGTATCTTGAAAGAAGTTGCTGTGGGCAATGTCAAAGAGGTTACTGCCTATGTTCTCCTCTAGGATTTGGATGGATTCCTGTCTCACATTGAGGTCTTTCATCCACTTTGAGTTTATCTTTGTGAATGGTGTTAGAGAATGGTCGAGTTTCATTCTTCTGCATGTGGCTGTCCAATTTTCCCAGCACCATTTATTGAAGAGACTGACTTTTTTCCATTGCGTGTTTTTTCCTGCTTTGTCAAAGATTAATTGACCACAGAGTTGAGGGTCCATATCTGGGTTCTCTATTCTGTTCCATTGGTCTATATGTCATTTTTGTGCCAGTACCATGCTGTCTTGGTGATCACAGCTTTGCAATATAGCTAGAAATTGGGCAACGTGATGCCCCCAACTTTGTTTTTATTTTTCAACATTTCCTTGGCAATTCGGGGTCTTTTCTGATTCCATACAAATTTTAGGGTTGTTTGTTCCAGCACTTTGAAAAATGTCATTGGAATTTTGATCGGGATGGCATTGAAGGTATAGATTGCTCTGGGTAGCATAGACATTTTAACAATATTTCTTCTTCTGATCCATGAGCATGGAATATTTTTCCATCTTTTTGTGTCTTCTTCAATTTCTTTCAGGAGTGTTTTGTAGTTCCTAGAGTATAGATCCTTTACCTCTTTGGTTAGGTTTATTCCGAGGTATCTTATGGTTTTTGGTGCTATTGTAAATGGAATCATTTCTCTAATTTCTCTTTCTACAGTTGCATTGTTAGTGTATAAGAAAGCAACTGATTTCTGTGCATTGATCCTGTATCCTGCCACATTACTGAATTGCTGTATGAGGTCTAGTAATTTGGGGGTGGAGTCTTTTGGGTTTTCCACATAAAGTATCATGTCGTCTGTGAAAAGAGTTTGACTTCTTCTTTGCCAATTTGAATACCTTTTATTTCTTTTTGTTGTCTGATTGCTGTTGCTAGGACTTCTAGTACTATGTTGAACAATAGTGGTGAGAGTGGGCATCCTTGATGTGTTCCTGATCTTAAGGGAAAGGCTCTCAGCTTTTTCCCACTGAGGATGATATTCGCTGTGGGTTTTTCATTGATGGATTTTATGAACTTGAGGAATGTTCCTTCTATCTCTATACTCTGGAGAGTTTTAATCAGGAAAGGATGTTGTATTTGTCAAATGCTTTTTCTGCATCAATTGAGTGGACCATATGGTTCTTCTCCCTCCTCTTATTAATGTCTTCTATCACGTTGATTGATTTGAGAATGTTGAACCACCCTTGCACCCCAGGGATAAATCCCACTTGGTCGTGGTGGATGATCCTTTTAATGTATTGTTGGATCCTATTAGCTAGGATTTTGTTGAGGATTTTGGCATCCATATTCATCAGGGATATCGGTCTGAAATTCTCCTTTTTGATGGGGTCTTTGCCTGGTTTGGGAATTAAGGTAATGCTGGCCTCATAGAATGAGTTTGGAAGTTTTCCTTCTGTTTCTATTTTTTGAAACAGCTTCAGGAGGATAGGTATTATTTTTTCTTTGAATGTTTGGTAGAATTCCCCAGGGAATCCATCAGGCCCTGGACCCTTGTTTTTTGGGAGGTTTTTGATCACTGCTTCAATCTCGTTACTGGTTATTGGCCTATTCAGATTGTCAATTTCTTCCTGTTTCAGTCTTGGCAGCTTATAGGTTTCCAGGAAGGCCTCCATTTCATCCACATTGCTCAGTTTATTGGCATATAGTTGTTCATAATAATTTCTAATAATTGTTTCTATTTCCTTGATGTTAGTCGTGATCTCTCCCTTTTCATTCATAATTTTATTAATTTGGGTCCTTTCTCTTTTCTTTTGGATAAGTCTGGCCAGTGGTTTATCGATCTTATTAATTCTGTCAAAGAACCAACTTCTAGTTTTGTTGATCTGATCTACTGTGTTTCTGGTCTAATTCATTGAGTTCTGCTCTAATTTTAATTATTTCTCTTCTAATGCATGGCTTAGGCATCGTTTGTTGGTTTTTCTCTAGTTCTCTAAGGTGTAGAGTTAGTTGGTGAATTCGGGATTTTTCTATTTTTTTGAGTGAGGCTTGGATGGCTATGTATTTCCCCCTTAGGACCGCCTTTGCTGTATCCCATAGGTTTTGGACCGATGTGTTTTTGTTCTCATTGATTTCCATAAATTGTTTAAGTTCTTCTTTGATTTCTTGATTGACCCAAACATTCTTGAGCAGAGTGGTCTTTAGCTTCCAAGTGTTTGAATTTCTGCCAATTTTTTTCTTGTGATTGAGTTCCAGTTTTAGAGCATTGTGGTCTGAGAATATGCAGGGAATAATCTCCATCTTTTGGTATCAGTTGAGACCTGATTTGTGACCCAGTATATGGTCTATTCTGGAGAAAGTTCCATGTGCACTCGAGAAGAATGAGTATTGTGTTGTTTTAGGGTGGAATATTCTGTAAATATCTATGAAGTCCATCTGGCCCAATGTATCATTCAAAGCTCTTGTTTCTTTGTTGATTTTCTGCTTAGATGATCTATCCATTGCTGAGAGTGGAGTATTGAAGTCTCCTACAATTAACGTATTGTTATTAATATGACTCTTTATTTTAGTTAACAATTGGCTTATATAGATGGCTGCTCCCATGTTGGGGGCATAGATATTTACAATTGTTAGATCTTCTTGTTGGATAGGTCCTTTAAGAATGATATAGTGTCCTTCTGTGTCTCTTATTACAGACTTTAGTTTAAAATCTAATTTGTCTGATATGAGAATTGCTACCCCAGCTTTCTTTTGAGGTCCACTGGCATGGAAGAAGGATCTCCATCCCTTCACTTTCAGTCTGGATGTATCTTTAGGTTCAAAATGAGTCTCCTGTAGGGTGCCTGGGTGGCTCAGTTGGTTAAGTGACTGCCTTCGGCTCAGGTCATGATCCTGAAGTCCCGGGATCGAGTCCCACATCGGGCTCCCTGCTCAGCAGGGGGTCTGCTTCTCCCTCTGCCCTCTTCCCTCTCGTGCTCTCTGTCTCTCATTCTCTCTCTCTCAAATAAATAAATAAAATCTTTAAAAAAAAAAAAAAGGGAAAAAAATGAGTCTCCTGTAGACAGCATATGGATGGGTCCTGTCTTTTTATCCAATCTGCAACCCTGTGCCATTTTATGGGAGCATTTAGGCCATTCACGTTGAGAGTGATTATTGAAAGATATGAATTAATTGTCATCATGTTGCCTGTGAAGATGTTGTTTTTAAAGATTGTCCCTGTAAATTTCTGTTGTAGATCACTCTTGAGGTCTTTCTCCTTTTATAGAATGCCCCTTAATATTTCTTGCAGAGCCGGCTTAGTGGTCACATATTCTTTCAGCTTCTGCCTGTTGTGGAAGATCTGCATCTCTCCATCCATTCTAAATGAAAGCCTTGCCAGATAAAATATGCCTGGCTGCATGTTCATCTCATTTAGTACCCTGAATATGTCTTGCCAGGCCTTTCTGGCTTGCCACATCTCTGTGGATAGGTCTGATGTTATTCTGATGTTCCTCCCTCTGTACGTAAGGAATCTCTTCCCCCTAACTGCCCTTAAGATGGTTTCGTTGGTTCTAAGATTTGCAAGTTTTACTATTACATGCTGGGGTGTTGCCCTGTTTTCCTTGATCTTGCAAGGGGTCCTCTCTGCCTCTAGGACTCGACTGTTTGTTTCATTCCCCAGATTAGGGAAGTTCTCAGCTATGATTTGCTCAAATACATCTTCTAGTCCTCTCTCTCTCTCTCCACTCCCTCCGGGATTCCAATTATTCTGACATTGGATCGCTTCATGGTGTCACTTATTTCTCTGATTCTATTTTCATGGATTCTGAGTTGTTTTTCCCTGGCCTCTTCTTTTCCCTTTTTATCTATTATATTGTCTTCCAGGTCGCTTATTCTCTCTTTTGCCTCAGTTACCCTAACTGTTAGATTATCTAGATTGGATTGGATCTCATTGATAGCATTTTTAAGTTCTGCCAATTCGGCTTTTATTTCTGCCCTTAGAGACTCTATGTTGCCATTAATTGATTTCTCCATTCTAGCCATTATCTTCACAATTGCTAGCCTGAATTCCATCTGCAACATCTTGGTTATATTTGCATCCATTTGTAAATCTGCAGCATAAGTCATAATCTCTGAGTCTTTTCTATTTTGGGGGTTCCTCCTCCTAGTCATTCTTTTGATGGGTGTTTGAGGGAATGTATAGAGTCCAAATTATTGACCAGAACCCAAGTAAGATGCACCTGTTTTCTTGGGACCTTAGGTTTGCTGGCCTCTTGTTTTCCTAGCCTGTTTTCTGTGGGAGGGACCTGCAGTGCTGTTACTCAGGCAACCCTGTTCCGGCAGAGTTACCCTGCGCCCCTGTGGTGGGGGGATGGGCTCAGTGGGAATCAGTTTTGGGGGCTTTTTTTCTCTTGGCTTTTCTGGCAGCTTTCTGTGTCTCTTCCGTGAGTCAGAGCAGAAAAGACCATTTCCAACCCTCTGCCTTAGAGCAGAGAGATCACAGTCTATTCTTCAGTGAGCTCTCCAGGCCGCACTGTCTCCGTTTCTGTCCATGCTGCTATAAACTGCAGCTTCCTGGGTTGTGCGCCCCTCCGCAGCGCTCCCAGTCCTACCTCCAGTTCGGAGCACGAATCTGCCCTTTGTGCTTCTAAAACCGCCAGCTGTTCCCAGTTCTTGCATGCGCGACCCTGCCGCACTGGGTTTCCATCCCGGGGGCTGCAGTTCGCAGGTGCGACCCCACCGCTCCAGGTTTCCACCCCAGGAGCTGCCCTAAAGTCCTTTCCCTGCCTCTACCAGTCTGTGAGTCTGTGCCCGTCCGCAGTGAGTGAGGCTGTCACTCACCGGTGGTGTAGGATCCCCAGGGCCAGGCACCCTCTCGCTACCGTTTATCCTTTGATATCTGCCCACGGAATCACGGCTCCCCACTTCGTACCTCAAAACCAACTGCCTGCGATATTCTGCTTGTAGAGATCCAGATCTTCTTACATCTCAGGCTGGTTTCGTGGGTGCTCAGAGTGGTCTGGTAGATATCCAGCTCAATTCTGGGGACCAGTTGAAATAGGGTCCCCTACTCCACCATCTTTCCCCCTCCTCTCTTATTTTTTCTATTACACATGAAAGTCAGAAATGATAAAATGGTCCAGATTTCTGTTTTTGGAGATTTATGTAGCATTAGAACTGTTGCTGTCAATAGGTTGATTTTCTGAAATGGTGACTAATTCTTAAGTTCCAAACAAAATAAAGTATGTTTCTGTAAATTAACATGGCCATTGTATCTTAGAAAATTCAGTGTATAGGGCACCTGGGTGGCTCAGTTGGTTAAGCAACTGCCTTCAGCTCAGGTCATGATCCTGGAGTCCGGGGATCGAGTCCCGCATCAGGCTCCCTGCTCAGCGGGGAGTATGCTTCTCCCTCTGACCCTACCCCCCCATGCTTTATCTCATTTTCTCTCTCTCAAATAAATAAATAAAATCTTTAAAAAAATAAAAAAGAAAAAGAAAATTCAGTGTATAATAAAATTTTGTGGAAAAAAATACTGTATAGTATAAACATAATTCTTATATGCACTGAGAAACAAAAAAAAAAAATCATTTGACTCACTTTATTGCCATATTACATTTATTGTGGTGGTCTGGAACCAAACCTGCAATATGTCCAAGTTATGCCTCTATTTCTTTGTTTTCTGTGCCTATCATTTCACCAATATCACATTATCTTCATTAATATAAGTTTTCAAAAGTTTTTTTTTATTATTATGTTATGTTAGTCACCATACAATACATCATTAGTTTTGATGTGGTGATCCATGATTCATTGTTTTCATATAACACCCAGCGCTCCATGCAGTACGTGCCCTCCTTAATACCCATCACCAGGCTAACCCATCCCCGCACTCCCTTCCCTCTAAAACCCTCAGTTTGTTTCTCAGAGTCCATAGTCTCTCATGGTTCATCTCTCCCTCTGATTTCCCCCCCTTCATTTTTCCCTTCCTTCTCCTAATGTCTTCCATGCTATTCCTTATGTTCCACAATAGGTTTTTAAATGAGATAGTGAGAGTTCTCCAAATATATTCTTTGTTTTCAGAATCACTTCAGATGTTCTAGTTCCTTTTACTTTCCATATAAATGTAATATTGGTATATTATAATATTGGATATTGGTGTCAATTGCATTGATACCAAATGAATAGATTAATTTTCAGAAATGTCTTCCAATACACAAATCTACTATATTATATGCATTTGTCTTCTTTGGTTTTTACTTAGTTATTTAATTAATTATTAATTAAATGAATGTTTTGTAGTTTTCAGCATACAGACCCTGTGCATATTTTGTTGATACCTATTTCATGTTTTAGGGTACTGTTGTAAGTGATCCTTTTAAAATTTGAATTTCCAGTTGTTCATTGCTACTAGATAGACATATAATTGATTTTTGTATATGACCTTATATCTTCTGACTGTGATAAACTCACTTATTTGTTCTAATATCTTTTTTTTTTTTTTACAGATTCCTTGGCACTGTGTATGTAGATAATTATGTCATCTGTGAATATTGACACTTTTATTTCTTCCTTTCCCAGCCCATATGTCTTTTGTTTCTTTTTCTTCCCTCATTGCACTGACTAGAACCTCCAGAAGTGGTACAAGTGGGACTTCTTGCCTTGTTTCTGATGTTTGGAGCAACATATGCAATTTTTCACTATTAAGTATGTTGTTAGCTGTAGCTTTTTCATAGATGTCCTTTATAGGGCTGAATAAGTCCCTTTATAGGCGTAATTTGCTGAGCATTTTTATCATGAATGGATGTTGGATTTTGTTGAATGATTTTTTTCTACCATTTATTGAAATGATCATGTCTTTTTCTTCTTTATTCAGTTGATATGATGAATTACATTCTGAATGTTGAGCCAGCCACACATACCTGCTATAAACCTTACATGGTCATGATTTATTTTTTTTTATATTAAAAGTGGGTTTCCTATAAACAGTATATAGTTGAGTCTTATTTTTCTAAGTCTAGTCTTTGTCTTTTCTAATAAATGTGTTTAGACCATTTACATTTAATGTAATTAAATGTGAGATTGTTAAATTTTTTTCTACCATTTTTAAATTTGTTTTTTATTTAGCTTCTCTGGTAGTGTTCCATCATTCCAACTCTACTGTCTGTTTATGGATTATTTCAATATTTTTTAGTATATCATTTTATTTTTTTAATTTTTTTTAAGTTTTATTCTTTTTTTTAAAGATTTTATTTATTTATTTGAGAGAGAGAGAATGAGAGACAGAGAGCATGAGAGGGAGGAGGGTCAGAGGGAGAAGCAGACTCCCTGCTGAGCAGGGAGCCCGATGCGGGACTCAATCCCGGGATTCCAGGATCATGACCTGAGCCGAAGGCAGTCGCTTAACCAACTGAGCCACCCAGGCGCCCAGTTTTATTCTTTTTAATAGTTGCTCCAGAGATTATAATATGCATACATTACCTTTCACAGTGTCCTTAGAGTTCATAGTTTCACATCGAATAAAAGCAGAAAACTCATAACCATATTTGTCATTTATAAGCTCTCCAGTTATGTTATAGTTTTCCTATGTATTACAACTTACATAGAATATGCCACCATACAATGTTATAAGTTTTGTTTTCAATTGTTTTATATATTTTAAAGAATTTTAAAAGTCTTCTTTTATTATTAATGAAGTATAACTAACATAGTGTTATATTAGAAACTAAAAAAAAAAGAAAAACACAAAACAAAGAATAGTCTTTTATATTTATCCAGACACTTATCATTTCTGAAGTTCTTCTTTCATTTCTTAAATCACAAATTTCCCTTTAATCCTGAAGTATGTCCTTTAAATTGTCCTTTAAACAAATTTGACTGGTGACAAATTGTCCTATTTTTTTTTTTTTTCAACAGAGGATGTATTTACTTTTCCTTCAGTCCTGAGGGATATTTTTGCTGGGTATAGAATTCTGGATTTAGAGTCCTTTTTTTTTTTTTTTTTTTTTAATCTTTCAATGATTGTTTCACTGTTTTCTGGCTTGTTTGTGTTTTCTTTTCTTTTTTTTCCCACCCTGCTTTATTGAGATATAATTTACATAATAGCACTGTGTAAGTTTAAGGTGTACATGGTAATTGGATATACATGTGCTTTGTGAAATGATTACCACAGTAAAATTTCTGAACACATCCAGCACCTCACATAGTTACCCTTTTTGTGTGTGTGTGTGGTGAGAATTTTAAAATTGACTCTTAGTAACTTTCAAGTATACAATATGATATTTTAAACTATAATCACCATGCTGTACATTAGATCCCTAGAATTTATTCATCTTATAACTGGAAGTTTGTGCTCTTTGACCATTTCCCCTATATCCCTGCCCCTGCCCAACACTAATATACTCGATTTCTCTGCATTTGCGTGTGAGTTGGTTTGTTTGTTTTTAGATTCTACATGTAAGTGAAAACATATGGTATTTGTCTTTCTCTCTCTGACTTATCTCACTTAGCATAATGCCTCAAGGTCTATCCATGTTGTCACAAATGGCAGAATTTCCTTCCTTTTTATGACTGCCTACTATTCCATTGTAATGCATACATATATATTATGTAATATATACATGTATTTTCTTTATCTGTTCCATCAACAACCTGTTTTTATGTTTGACTATAGTAAATAAGGTCTGCATGTTTCCTGATGAGAAATTTGTGGTAATTTGTATCATTGTTCCTCTGTATGTCTTCTTTTTTCTCTAGTTGTTCACATGGTATTCTTTATCATGATTTTTTATTATCATGTGTTTGGGCATGATTTTCTTAAAGTTTATCTTACTGAGGTTCATTGAGTTTCTTGAATCTTCACATTTATGAATTTCACCAATTTGGGTATTATTAATTATTATTATTATTATTAAAACATTTTTTTTCACGAATTTCTTTCTCTTCTTTTGCTGGGACTCCAGTAATGTGAATGTTAGACAAATGTATCAGTAATATTTTTCCACATAAATAGCATTTCTTCAAAGTCCTATTTATTTTTTCAGCTTTTTTTCTTTTCTTCAGATTGATAATTTATATTGACTTACCTTTAAGTTGCTGGATCTTTCCTCAATCATCTCTATTCTGCTCTTGAGCTGATCCAGTGAATGTTTTATTACAATTATTATATTTTTAAATTTAAAAATTTTTTGTTTTTAAATATCTTTTTTAGTTTTTATTTCTCTGCTGAAAACTTCTTTCTATTTATTTTAATTCTGTATCTTTATTTCATTGACAGGGTTACATTTGCTGCTTTAAAGTCTTTGAGTATTACATTCTGCTGTTTCAGTCCTGTTCAAATTCCTGGGAAATGTTAATATTTTCATTTTGGCAGCCCATCAGCCCAGATAGGGTCCAACCCTAGGTTCTGTCTTGTTTTCTGAGTTCTGGTTCCAATCTTAGGTTTGTTTCAAACATTTTGTTTCACTGCTCTAGGTCTATTATGCTCACGTGTCACTAATGCATTCATTTAAAATTTAGGTGATGATTTAAATCTTAGTTTGGTTCTCAAGCCTTTGATATGCTGGTTTGGGTCTGTCCTACACATCTGTAGGTTAGAGATGTCTGGGCTATACACAGAATTAAGGGATCCCCTTCTTCAGCTGTCTCTTCTGTAGGATTCCCCACTTTGGCTGGAAAGGGTGCCTTTCTGGTTCCTCTGGCCAGAAAAATTTTAAATACTCTTGCCATTGCTGCAGCAACAGCTCCACTGTGGGAACCTGCTCTTGTGGTAAAGCTACAGGGGAAAAAAAAGTAACTAAACACACACACACACACACACACACACACACACACACCAGAGGCTACTTCTAACATCTTCAGACCACAAGGGACACTTTTTATGATTCCTCTAGATAAAAAGGTGGAGTTTTTATCAGACTTTTATCCTTCTTAGATGATGTATGACTCCATAATGGGGATCCACACTTAAAAGCCATGAAAACAAAACAGTATGGGGACCTCATACCCCTACTGGTTGCTACTCAAGTTTTAGTTCCTTTCCATATTCCACATGCTTTAGTTTACATAATTTACAGAGTCCTCAGGTAGTTACTTATTGTATTTTGTCCAGACACTTTAGTTGTAATTATAAAGGGAGAGAGGACAGAAAGAGCTCACTCCATTTCAACAGGAGCTGGAAACTCTTTTATTATAATTTTATTTCTTCTTTTAAATTGTAAGTGAAGTTCTTGGTGATTGTTATTAGTCAAATCCTTGTTCATATGCTTTCTTCCATTCACTTTTTTTGATGTTTGATATCAAATGTCTTCCAAAAAAAAGGAAATTCAATGTCTTCATGTATAGCACAGTAATATAAAAAATATATAAATTTTTCCTCTCTCATGTGCTTGCTCTCTCTCATTCTCTCTCAAATAAATAAATAAAATCTTTAATTTTTTTTAAAAAGGGGGCATAGACTTTATTTTTTAGGGCAGCTTTAGGTTGAAAGCAAAACTGAAAGGAAGGTAGAAATTTCCTATATACTCCCTCCCCACCATATGCATAGCCTCCTCCACTATGAACATACTGAACAAGTGGTACATTCATTATAATTGATAAACCTGAATTGACACATCATTATCATCCAGACTCTATAGTAGGGCTCATTCTCAGTGTTGTACACTCTATAGGTATGGACAATTGTATAAATGACATTTATCCATCATTAGTATCATTCAGAGTAGTTTCAAGGACCTAAAAATCCCCTGTGCTCTGCCTGCCCATTCTTCCTTCTTGCTTTCCATTAACTTTTAATGGTGGTCTTTGTATATAATTATTAATTTTATACACAATTTTCTTTTTTTTCTTTTGAGAAAAAGGGAGAAGGGGGATGGAGAGGGGAGGGAAAGAAGAAGAGAGAGAGAGAGAGAAAATCTTAAGCAGGCTCCAGGCTCAGTGCAGAGCCCAATACATGGCTTGATCTCATGACCCTGAGAGGATGACTTGAGCCAAAATCAAGAGTCTGATGCTTAACTGACTGAGCCACCCTGGCGCCCATATATATAATTTTCTAATAAACCTACTTAGTAAAGTGTTTTATTTTTTATTGCTGTAACTGATGTCTCTTTAACTCTACAAGTATATAATCATATGATTTGTAAATAATGATAATTTTGCCACATACTTTCCAATATTTTCATATCACTTATTCTTCTTATGAAATTGTTTTGACTAGACCATTCAGAAAAAGTAATAAACAATAGTGGTGAAATTGTACACCCCTGCTGTATTTCTGTCTCAAAATTGAGCAATTTTAGGAGAGGAGAATTTAACCAAAGGACTATTATTAAAAGTGTAAGCAGGGACTTGGCAAAACATCAAGAGAAGATGGAGTGCTCTGGGCTAGTAAAAGTGGGAGCCATTGTCTTCCAGAACAGAAATGTTACAAGGAGAGCAATGGAGTAACAGACCCCATGGAGAGTGCTCTAGGGAGAAGACCACCTAGGGAGGCAGTGTCAAGGTCTTCCTTTCTTTCAATTAAACATTATAGAAGGGTAAACAGAATAAGGTAATATACTTACCAACCACAATGAACTACTGTTAACATTTTGACATGATTTATTCAAATCCAACAAAAATCCCATTATTTCAATCCTCCTTTCTTTGTTCTTCCCTTCCTAGGACTAATTCTTCCCTTCCTCTACAGAGGTATTCACTATCACACATTTTTGTGTATTTATACTTTTTGGATAGATATAGATATGGAACAAAACCTATGGGAAAGATTTTAGGAACACTGGAAAAACAAGTTTTTTTGAGCACTGATTATTATGGTTTTAGATTTCAATTGAGAAAAACAAATATTTTAAAAACTGTTTCATCAGGAGCAGGAATATGAGGATAGAAGTGGCCAAGAGTCAGGGATACATATGGTTAGGCTCACCTCCATGACTAGGAAGAGGTGGGGCAAGTCACTTAACCTATTTCTCTAAACTTTAATTTCTTTACTTTTAATGTACTGGTAAAAAATTTCAGGCTTTGTAAGCTATACAGTCTCTGTCTCAACTACTCAGCTCTGTTACTGTAGCACAAAAGCACCCATAAATATGTAAATAAATGAGTGTGGTTCTAATAGCATTTTGTTTACGAACATTGAAATTTGAATTTCATATAATTTTCACATGCCAGAAAATATTTTTCTTCTTTCCATTTATTTCAATCATTGAAAAAGGTAAAATCCATTCTTATATCTGGACAAAAATAGATAGTTAACCAGAATTGGCTCATGGGCCATAGTTTGCTAAATTCGTGCTCCAAGCAGTTTAGCAATTATTCACATATTTATGTGTAAACCATTTAAATATAAGATACAACACTTCTTCAATTCTAAATATTCCAATAGACATCTCCTAAGAATAAAGATGGTTTCCTACCTAAATACAATACCATTATCATAGCTAAAGAAATTAACACTAATTCTTGAATATTATCTAATTTTTGGACCATCTTAAATTTTACTTACTGTCCCCAAGGTTTCTTCTAGCATGTTTTTCTCCTAATAAGCATCCAAAATTTATTCATTACATTGCATTTTTTTTAAAGATTTTATTTATTTATTTGAGAGAGAGAGAATGAGAGAGAGAGAACACATGAGAGGGGATAGGGTCAGAGGACGAAGCAGACTCCCTGCCGAGCAGGGAGCCCGATGCGGGACTCGATCCAGGGACTCCAGGATCATGACCTGAGTCGAAGGCAGTTGCTTAACCAACTGAGCCACCCAGGCGCCCCATTACATTGCATTTTAATGAATCTCTAGTCTCTTTTGATCTAGAATAATCCATGCTTTTCCCCCATGATCTCTAGTTTTGAAAAGTCTGAAAGTCCTTTTCCTGTGTCCAAAATTCTGGATTTGTAGATTGTTTTTCTTGTTGGATATTTAATGTGTCCCTCTATTCCTCATGTTTTCTGTGAACTGACAGTTAAATCTAGGTGATATTTTTAGATTCAGAGTAAACTTTTGGCAAGAATGCTTCATAGGTGATGTTGTGTGCTTTATATTCATTAGGAAGCAAATAACACCTGTTGTCCCGGTGGTAACTAGCAGATTTTCCATCATGAAGATACATTGTCCTTTTGCAATCAGCAAGGACTCTCTGCAGGGACTCTTCAGCACCTTGAAATATTTTGTTTTTCAACCACCATTCCTCTGATGGCTTGGGTATTCAGTATTCAGTGATTCTCATCTGATCAGTCATTACTTTTTTAATTGCTATAGAAACTGAAGGGATATTTAATTCAAAGGAATATACAGGAATCACCACTACTTGGTAGAAACTATTTACTTTTTTAAATTGTTATTATTATTATTTTTATTTAAATTCATTAGTTTCTGATGTAGTGTTCCATGATTCATCAGTTGTGTATAACACCCAGTACTCATCACATCATGTACGCTCCTTACTGCTCATCACCCAGTTATCCCATCCTCCCACCCATCTCCCCTCCAACAACCCTCAGTTTGTTTCCTATAGTCAAGAGTCTCTCATGATTTGTCTCTCTCTTTGATTTCTTCCCATTCATTTTTTTTCCTTCTTCCCCCTATGATCCTCTGCTTTATTTCTTATATTCTACATATGAGTGATACCATATGATAATTGTCTTTCTCTGACTGACTTATTTCACCTAGCATAATACCCTCCAGTTCCATTTAGAAATTATGTGCAAACAATGAATCATGGAACACTACATCAAAAACTAATGATGTAATGTATGGTGATTAACATAATAAAAAAAGTTCTTATCATAAGGGGAAAAAAGAAACTATTTTTTTTTTAAAGATTTTATTTATTTATTTGACAGAGAGAGAGACAGCGAGAGAGGGAACACAAGTAGGGGGCGTGGGAGAGGGAAAAGCAGGCTCCCCATGGAGCAGAGAGCCTGATGCGGGGCTCGATCCCAGGACCCTGAGATCATGACCTGAGCCAAAGGCAGACGCTTAACGACTGAGCCGACCCAGGCGCCCCAAGAAAGAATCTATTTCTAAAATAGGTTCATGTGAGACAGTTGTTCCGGTCTTACCTATTGAGGATATCTGTGCAGGGACTCACGGTGGTAAAAGGCAGAGGGAGATTGAGAAGCCATGCCCACAAATTGGTTTTATAAAAGATTCGAGGCATTTGTAAACAATCTCCACCTTCCTTCTGCTGTCACCATGACAACATAAGTGAGCCTGGCTAGAACCTTCCCATGGCATTAGGTCTTTCTCTGCTTAAGCTCCCAGTCCTACTGAGAGGAATATCCTTGATGTTTATTATATTCAGATTAAATATAAATGTCAGGAGAACTGGAGGAGGGATGGCATGTCAAGATGTATGCTCTGGATCCCTGGTGTTTCACCAGGGGTGGCCTCATCACCATTTTTTCTTTATTTAAAATAGTAAGGTTATTATTTGGTATAATAGCTAATACCTTGTTTTTTAAAAGTGTTTTTTGTTTTTTGGCACTCTACTTAATTTGATGGTGTTCATGTGAAAAAGAAAAAAAATATTTACCTTCTTGGAGAAATCAAGCATATAAGTTATAAAGGCAAGTCTGAAAGACTTCTGGTTTCGGAACAGTGTAGGGTAGACACACTTCTACCTATGCATCCCACTAAGAACAGCTAAAATCCCACCTCTGGACATTATATATACAACAAACATAAGACTAGAAAGGTGGAGAGGAAAAGGCAGCCTGCTAGGAACCTCAGGACTGTGAAATGTCATATCCTTGCGTTTCCTTTTGCCTCGTATATGCTGGACTGCATTCGGAAGAAGTCAGTAACCCAGAAATGTCAATGAGCACAGACAAGAAAAGCTTGCTTCCCTCTACTCAAAGGGCCAGGAAAGGGGCAGCCTAGAAAGACAGAGAATTTTAGACAAAAACTCCAGCCAAACACCACAGGAAAACCACAGCCTCTCCCCAGTGTCACCTTTCTAGTGGGGAATCTGACCCCAACACCCAGTGGTATCCCAGTCCTGGGTTTGACACTGTACTCTTTTATGTAAAATGCAACCATTGTGGGAAATAAGGTGAAGGGTACTCAGAACCTCTTTGTGTTATTTTGCATTGCATATAATTGATTAATTAATTTTTAAATTGATGTATAATTGACATACAATATTATAATAGTTTCAGGTGTACAACATAGTGATTTGACAATTCTATACATTATCCAGTGCTCACCACCGTAAATATAGTTACCATCTGTCACCATACAGTTATTACAATATTATTGACTATATTCCCATGTTGTACTTATCAGGTCCATGATTTATTTATTTTTATAACTGGAATTTTTACTTCTTAGTCACCTTTACCTATTTCCCCCATCCTCCCACACCCCTCCCCTCTGGCAACCACCAGTTTATTCTTTGTATTTATGATTCTGTTTTTTTTTTTAATTTCAAAATGAAATGTTAAATTAAAAAGACCAACTGTTGGACGATATTTTTCTTTTTTCATCTGGGTGCTCTGTAGTCACTTTAGTGTACATTGACCAGGTTCAGTGCCTTATGGCAAAACATTAGAACAAACGGCCGCTTGCCTGTTTAATTCTGTTACAGTGTCCCTAAATAGTAGGTTTGAAGGAGTGCCATTTGGAGCTGGGAAAATTCATTTTTAAATGGAAGATTTGGGGGAAACTTTTGTGGTCCTATGGAAAATCAGGTTATGTTTATGAGCAAAAGCATCCAAAAGAAAGCTATGAAGGGCAATCATAGGCAGCCATGGAAACACTTTTGTAACAAAACTCCGCTCATCTCAAGAAAAAGTAATAATGTTACCCTTTCTTTATTCATTTCAATGTAATTCAATACAAAATTTAAGTAAGAATAATGACTGAGGAGAGAGACATTAACAAAGGGGAGCTCTGCTTTCAACCTACAGAAATTATTTACTTCACACCTACTTACTACTCTAGGATACGTCAGTGACCAAAATAAGTAAGGTTCCCGTGCCTGTGAATATTGGGGATGCTCATATCTAGGACACAGCAAAGTAATATAACAATGTTGGATGGAATCCAGGGTTTGTAGCCCAAAGCAGAACAAAAAAGTAACAGCCACAAATACCTATGAAGAGTATAACACAGGCAGTGGATTAGACTTGCCTTTCCTAGTTCAAACTATGGAAAGTGGCAAGGAAGTTTTCTAGCCACCAGAATTGTTTATAAAGAAACAGACTGCCTGAAGAACGGTTCAGCACCCTTTCATCACTCATTTTTGAGCAAGAGAGGGATCACATTTTGTAAGGACTGTGGTCCAGAAGGATGTGTAATAAGTGAAAGCAGAATGTGAAGGACCAGCAAGATTCCTCTGATAGCACAATCCTGGCATTGAGCACACACTGTCAGAATACAGCCAGATGCCTTTGACTCTTTCTGTTAGGGCTGCGAGGTATAACACAGGGCAGTTCAATTCGACTCTTGGATCAATAGCAAATAATTTTAGTATATATAAACCTTGTAATTGTACTTGCTCAATCTGGCAACCCAAGATGCATTGTACCCCTGTCCCAGCTTCTTTGTTCTTTTGCTTCTATAGCTAGCACCTGCAGCTCCTCAGGAGAAGAAAAAAAGGGTCAGAGGGTTACCGGAGCCCACTCACCCTCAGTGCAGAGAGTTGGGGTGCTTGAGAATTGACCTCCCCCCAAAGCAGTCTCAGCCAACCACCAACTGGTGCAGGAAACACGACAGACCAACGCTCTTGCCTGGTGTGGAGACAGGTCTGAAGTGTAATTCATACACCAGAGCTCCCCACAGGATCAGGCTTGGGCTGGAGCTTTGTCTGAACTTGTACCTTTGCCTGGTTTCTTCCTCTTCCCTTTTTTGCTTCCCCAATTCCTTACAGGTTTCCTATGCGAACAATTATTTAATAAATTACTGGCACATGAATTCCATCATTAGGGTCTACCTTTGGGGAACCTAGCCCACAACAGTCCTGAAATAAGAAGTGAGAATACAGATTTGGCCTTGAAGAATTTGTCCCCATGGTAAAATATGTTGCCTAAATAGACACAGATGCTAGAAATTCCTTCATCAAATTATTGTTTGATGTTAGTAGAGTAACAAACTCTACAAAGAGTTGTCTTTGAGTAAAACCTGAGAACCCAACAGTGTTGTCTATAAAAGGAAAGTCTTTGATGGTTAAAAGTATTATATCCAAGAGAAAAGCCTAGAAACAGTCTTAAATACATCATCTATTGAGGAGCAAGCCCTGGCCTTTCATCCCATGCAAGGGCTCACCCACAGACTGTCCCACCCAGATGACATTAGAGGCTGTGACTGGGGGAAACTGGCCTCTCCTCTAGGGACCCCTAAATTTAGCACATCCCAAGACTTGAAGTATGCAATCATAACTTTGTGGATGAGGGGTCAGTGAAGCACCAAAGATCCCCATCTAGTAATTATCTTTGTAAAATTATCTCCTTGTGGGATATGTTAACACACTTTTGGTTCTTTGTTTGCTTTCTCCAGTCTCATCATCAAATGGGTTCCAGGAAACTTTGAGAATCTGTCCCTCATGTCTACCCTCAATCTCTTCACCAACCAAGGAACAAAGGTTTCCTTTATTGTAAATTACTAGGATGAGTAGAAAAGCAAAGCAAAAAGTCTACTAGACAGGAAGTGGGGGGCATTTGACATTCACTAAAAAGTAACTTACTCTTCCAGGAGGAACTCACTTTGCAACAAAAGCATCTTCCCAAAACAGGCAGGCAGAAGGACTGAGGAATTTAAAACCAGCCATGATTGTGTTTGAACCTCTGGGAAGTGCGTGGGTGCATTCGAGAAGCATGAGTGTTGTTTGCTGGCATGGCAACAACTGGATTCTGGTTTTCTTTTCCTCAATACCTGTAGCAAAGGTAGAGAAACTGGTTTTATTTTTCTTGTCTCAGCAGAGTGGGCTTTTCCAACTTCTGGAACTGATGCTTAGCTGGGCTTGCACAGATAGGAAAAAATTAGAACTAGAAAAAGGTAGCATTCCTAGGAAACATGAGTAAATTAGTGAAATAGTTTCCATTTACTGAATACCAACAAAATACCAAGTACTTTATTATTTAGTATATATTGTTTCACTTATTATTGTATACATTTTATAGAAAGGAAAATCAAGACTTCAGGAAATAAAGAATTTACCCAAGTTCACTTAGCATGTAACTCTTGTACAAAATTGTCCACCTAAAAAATAAATCACAGAAGTGTGCTCTAAAATAAGAGCGTATTTCCCCAGTTCCCACTAGTGGTCCCAGCTTCAGTTTCCATGATTTATTTGTTGTATATAAAGCTTGCATGTGTGCAGTCAGTACTTTAATGACCATCTATAATGTACACAGTACTGCAGAGGAAATAAGAGAAATATAAGGCTTCCAGGGATATCTAAGACTTTTGCAGATAAAACAGTTAGAGGAAAAAAAAAAAAATTCTCCCTGCTCTGGATTTAAAGGGAATTGTCCCCACACAAGGAAAAATGGGCTTGTTTTTGGATGAACATGTTTGTTACTTAAACAAAGACATCATGGAGCATGAAGTGGAATGAAACCTACTCTATTCTCTGAGATTGCACAGTTCTGGCATATTGTCTGAGCTATCACCACACTGATGAGATTACCTTTTAATATCCAGCAGCGTACTGAGACACACTCATGCAGGATCCCAACCAATTTCTTGCTCAAGTGTTATAGAAACTTGTTTACCCTTCAATTTTTTTTTAATTTTTGCTTTCCACTCTCATCAAGATTGCACCAAGCGGATGACTGACCTACTTTTGCTGCAGTGTTTGATTTGCTTTTAATTATAGCAATTACAGTGCCCTAATCACTGGCATCGTCCCCAGGATGTTGGGTTTTTTTCTTAATGTTATTGTTACTCAGATTACACAGCTTTGGTGCCAGCATGGAGCCTGCTAATGATTCAGGGATGGTGCTGGAGGTCTTAGGGATGCGTTAGAGGTCAGGGAGAGCCCATCTTCAAGATTTCTCCAGTGGCTGCTGGGCTGACCTCATTGTGGAGAGCTGCCCCTTGGCATGGCCCAGGGAAACCTGAGTTGCCCTGATAATGTCCTGGAAAAGGAAGGATTCTTTTAGGAGACCCAGCGGAGTGAGCCATTTGAGTTCTACAGAATAGTTTTCAGAGTGAAATTAAAATCTTCCCAGAAAAAAAATGTTTTCTAGATGTCTTGTTCTACTTCTCTCATCTCCCTACCTGCCTTCCTATTCTCAACTCCTATCTTAGTCAGTTTGGGGAACTGTAACAAATATGCCATAGACTGGGTGCTTAAACAATGAACATGTATTTCTCATGGTTTCAGAGGCTGTGAAGTCCAGGATCAAGGTGCTGGCAGATCTGGTGTCTGGTAAGGGTCCTCTCTCTGGTTAGCTGACAGCTCTCTTCTTTTTGTAACCTCAATGGCAGAGAGTAGTGAGAGAGTAAGAAAACTCTCTTCTGTCTCTTCTTCTAAGGCCACACATGCCACCATGAGGGTTCCATCTTCATGACCTAATTGCTTCCCACAAGCTCCATCTCTAAATGCCATTACATTAGGGATTAGGATTTCAACATATGAATTTTGGGAGAACAGAAACATTCAGTTCATAACAATCTCCAAATTCAAAACATCTCTTGAACAACCTGTATATCATTGCTACCAAAATAATAATAGCATTTATGGAGACTAACTATATGCAAGTATTAACTCCTTTCACCTTCCCATCAACCCCAAGAAATAGGGACTCTTATCATCCCAGTTTTTCGGATAGGAAAACTGCCTCAGAACTAAGATAAGTAACCTTTCTTTTTCTTTTATTTTTTTGGTGGGGGGAGGGCAAGGAGGAGCAAGGTAATAGGGAGAGAATCTTAAGCAGGCTCCACAACCAGCACAGAGCCCAAGGTGGGGCTCGATCTCACAACCCTGAGATCATGACCTGAGCTGAAATCAAGAGTTGGATACTTAACTGACTGAGCCACCCAGGCAACTCAATAAGTAACCTTTTTGCATTGCAGGGCTGGGTTCCAATTGATCCACAGATCAAGTGATCTGTGGCCCTGCCAGTAAACTCTTCTTATGCCAGGTTGTAGTAGGGGCAAACATGAGTATAAAGAGACATGTCAGGAGAGGCTCCATCCTCATGAGGCTCAGTGGAGGCTGGAAAAATAACATAATGAAGCTTTGCCACTCATTGGGAAACCAGCCTCAAGTTAATTAAATTGATAGTATAGGAAAAAAGGGTGGTGATTAATGCTTTTTATTCTTCTGGTTTGATGAAGAGTATGTAGTCAAATCTAATTAATTTTCACCTTCACAATGGTGGAGTGATGAGTCAGCTGGCAAGGTGTGGAATTATAGGATGCTCAGATGCTCCTTATAGAAAGGCTGAGCACAGAGCCCTACCTAAACCGACTCATTTTTTAAGCCCCCTCTGTATACGGAAGCACTAATTTACTTAGAGATTGTTGACACACTAATTACAATCACACTCACCTATAATTAGAGTAACTCCTCCAAGGAATTTCCCCATCCTTTTAAATTTGTACTAATTGCAGGTCTATTTTTAAAGTATAGCAGAATGATAAAGAATAAGACAGACTTGGGTTGGGATCCAGACTCTTCAGCTTACTGACTGTAGTTCTGGACAAGTTTCTTAGCCTCTGTGAGTCTCAGTTTCTTTACCTGTAAAGCAGTAATAATCTATCCTTCCTTGGTCTGAACGCTGTGAAGAAGAAATGACAGCCAATGTCAATGACATTGTCAATGACAAGCCACAGTGCTAGGATGAGTTTACAGTATAAGTTTCTGGTCCTTATTTTTGCATTTGACTAATCTGGATTTTAACTTTTTGTTAATTTCAACTGATCTCCTGCCAGTAAACACAAGTAGGACAGGATTTTTCTTTTCTTCTTTCTTTGACTATTAGTACAGTTTTCTTTCAATGGAAGTCTAATGTGCAGTGATTTTCTTGGCATACTACTGAAGTTAGTTTAATTGTAAATTGGTGAAACCGATTTCAGAAGTGAGACCAGAGGCTTCTCTCCACATTGGTAGATATAGAGGAATGTGTCTTCCATGGCATCTCATGAATTAATCTAGTTTCAAGGAGGCTATAAGGAGTTTTGTGTCTTTATCTATGCATCTTTTGTTTTTTGATACTTGGAAGAGATTTTTCTTGCCTTTTTGGGTATTTCAAGAGAACAATCCTTAGTCTTCTCTAAGTGGTTCTTTTGGCCATCTACTTTATGAAGCACAGGGATTTGTCAGACATCACATGCTAATGGTTGTCTTTTAATCCAAATGAAGGTAGAGCATAGTGAGTCTTCAGGGGAGGTAAGGGAAAGTATAGACAGATTAAAATATGCGAGGACTCAATCCTACTGAGGGGGTAAGAGAAAACCTAGTGGAGAAGGTCTGTTTGGAGTAGGACTTGAAATTATGAAGGCTCCCAGTAGCCTGGAAGGAGAGGGTGGGAAATCCCAGAAGAAAGTCTGTATCAGCAATGACACAAATGTGGAAAGCTGTGGCAAATGCTCAGTCATCAGAGAAAAATCCAAGTTCTTTGCAGCAGAGGGAAGCTGCAGAGCAGAAATATTACGCTGCAGGTTGAGCTGCTGCTCTGGTGTGGAGGACCTGGAATATGAGATTTAATTTGTAAGATGTGTTGAGCCATTAACAGATTTTGGTAACTGCCATCCTTCAGAGGAGATGTTTCTTGCGGCCCAAGCATTGTGAACAACTCTGTTCCTGCTCCGTATAAGCTTCAAGTCCCCAGATGCTAGGATTCTTGGGAGAATATAAGAGCATCTCCTGGGTGCCTGGGTGGCTCAGCTGGTTAAGCGACTGCCTTTGGCTCAGGTCATGATCCTGGAGTCCTGGGATCAAGTCCCACATCGGACTCCCTGCTCAGCGGGGAGTCTGCTTCTCCCTCTGACCCTGCCCCCTCTCATGCTCTCTCTATCTCATTCTCTCTCTCAAATAAATGAATAAAATCTTTAAAAAAAAAAAGAGCATCTCCTATTCAGATTTGCCACCTGGGGTATAGCTAAGCTGACACCGAAAGGATGTCAGGTAAGAGATGGATGAAGTCAGTGAAACAGGTCAGGTTAGATGTAGCAGAATGTGAAAGTGTGGGAAAGAGAGAACTTGGTGATTTGGAAAGCTGACAATAGTTTAGTGGTTTTTTTTTGTTTTTTTTTTAACCGATGAGACAATTTATTAACCCAGCATCACTTGTTCTAATGCTTCTTGTTAGCAGCTGGGAGAGATCTGAGCTGGCAACACTGACTTGAGACTCTTTAACAGATGAAAGTTGAAAGTAAGAAGGGAATAAGATTGTCCCAGTGAATATGTGGTTGTATGTGGGCCCAGGGCACTGTGAGGAACTGCTGCTAGAGTGACCAGTGTGGTCACAGAGGCAGGAGAAAATCTACAAACAGGAGTTGGGTAAAGACAGTGCTCACTCTTTGCCTTCACTTCACCCTCTTTCCAGTGTGAGAAATTAGAAAGGTAAAAGCAAAAACAATCCACAATGTTTCCCAGAGGCCTTTGCAGGTAAGGATATCTAGATGCACCAGGGTAGCATGTGGACAGCTGCAGGGAACAGAGGCTATCTTCCTCCTGCTGGCACTACTGGAGAACAATCTGTGAAGCCGTGAGTGTTGGTGGCTGAACTCAGCATTCCAGTATGTAGTCACCAGCTTTGTACATTCTAAGAGGCGGGTGCTGAGGGCACAAGTGGGCAGCGGCACCTTCTTGGTCTCTGAGATCACTGCTTTGGTGACGTACCCTCAAACTCTGTATCCCCGTGGAAGGCGCTGACTTCTGCTTTTATAGTCCAGTCAGTATTTTTGTTGAGCAACTGATTCCCTGGATTAAAATCTTTTTTTTTTTCCTTTTCAAAATACCTAGAAATTCTGTTTTCTTGCATGGAACTGGGACTCATAAAGGAAATCTGAGGAAGCCCAGAGAAGAGACTATTTCAACAAGGAGGGCGTGAGCTACAGTTATCACATGTTGCCAAGAGCTAATAAAAGTAAGAAGCAAAAGATGTATACTGTATTTGGAAGTTATTTTCGATCAAAGTGGTTCCAGTGGTGCCATAGGTCAGGCAGCAGGGTCACCTAGACGGGCGTGTGCCCCATGGCAGTCTGATGATGTGGTCCTCCTTCAGTGTTCCTTCATTAACAACTTTTTTTCTATTAATAGATATTAACCTATATGTCAGCTCTCAGGTAGGTTCATTGGACTCTTCCAAAACAAAACTCCTTTTGTATGGTAACATTAAAAGATGAAAAAATTAATGAAAACTGTTGGGGAGATGGAAGTGTACACTGCATAAAGGTTTCACATGGGGACATTTTGAGTAGACATACTTCCTTCCCAAGGTTCTTTGTTTCTGCCACATGGCTACTATGTCTCCTCTGCCTTTCTCCTGCTTTAGTTCTCAAACCCTAAGGCCCCTGACTCTTCTTTTCCAGATTGTTTCTCTCCCTTTTCAAGCTCTGTCTTTATTTCATGAAAAGTGATTTAGCACTGTGGAAGCATCAGTCTCCAAACTTGCGTACATCCACCATTAGTCAATATTTTTAAGTATGCTTAATTTGCTCTAAATCAAGTTTCCAGGATCAGTTCTCCCTGGATGCTAATGGACTATTATAAAGGTCAACAAAATAAGTTTGCCTGTCAGGTGTTCAAATCTATATAAAGAATTTATTACATTCACTCAGCAGGAGTATAAACAATATGCATTTCATTGGTTATATAAGAAGACTCTAGTAAATACTTGTGTTAATTGGTATAATATTGCTAATTTTTGATCATGATTTTTAGTGGCCTTATAAGGAAATGGGTAATGGAGAGAAAATGAAAGTTGTTAGAACATGGAGGTCAAGGAATAAAGAGGCTAAGTTTTGCATGGGTCATCCACAAGAAGGATGAAGTTGTCTAGGATTGATAGCATTGATAGCATCACTGTGGATGGAAAGAAAGGTGGTAGACCAAGGGCTAATATGTTTAATGAATAAGTGAGAACATCAGGGAGATGTATGGATGGCAAGTATTTGGTGGGATAGATGGTAGCAGAGGAGAGTTTTTACATGAATATGGAGGAGTAATACTATGAAAATTACATTGGGGAGGAAGAAAGATCTTCATGATACTTATGTTTGGGGAAATATAGTGTCTAGGTTATCAATATGTAAAAGAACAGGAATCAGGGCTTGTGTAGGAAATGAGGTCAGGGGTCCAGAAAAGAAAGAATGAGGGATTTAAGCATGTCAGTGAGAGGGAATGTCCTATCTGCTAAATTCTGTGTTAGGAATGCTTCTATCATGTAACTTCAGTGGCAGTGGAAATTGAAAAGGGGGTCAGGATAAGATGGGCTGTGGGCAGTAACAAACTCTGAAATCTCAGCAGAGCACAAAACAAGTGGAATGCAAGTTCATGCAAAGCCCAGTGCTGGCCAGAGTGGGGCTTCTTCATGATGTGAATCTGGGCCAGGATTCCTCCATTTTGTGATACTAGCCATCTTATTGCATTCTTCGAGGTCAAGGCAATGTGTAGAAAATTGTGTGGGCTCATGATTGCATAAGAAAAAGAGAAAGACTGTAAGAAAAATAAGAGAAAAAAAGAAAATACTTAGCTCAAGAGTGTGGCAAGCAATAGAGTGAAGGGGATAGGGTTAGTAGGGAGACTTCTCTAAGAATACTTTTAAGATGATTTTTACTTTTGAACTATGTATATGTGTGTGTGTATACATATGTGCATGTATGTGTGTATATGTTTGTCCATACATACATGAAACTTTCAAAAAGTTAAATCAGAAAAAAATAAGCCCCAGTATTGAACACAAACAGATACAAATAAATCTAAATACATATCAAATTGATAACATAAAGATGTAGAGAAATTTATTAGTTTAAGTAATCCTTAATATAGTTATCCGATTGAACATATTTAGTAAGATATACTCTATAGGCAATGAGAACTAAAAATAATTTTTAAAGATTTATTTACTTATTTTAAAGAGAGAGAGAGAGCATACACACACGTGCAGCAAGGAGGGTAGAGGAACAGGGAGAGAGAGTCTTAAGCAGACTCCATGCCAAGTGTGGAGCCTGACTCAGGGCTCAATCTCACTACCCTGAGATCACGATCTGAGCTGAAACCAAGAGTCTGACTCTTAACTGACTTCACCACCTAGGCGCCCTGAACTAAACATAATTTTTGAAGCTCATTTGGTAGTTTTATTGTTAATATTGGTGTTTGAAATTTTTAATGAATATTATAGGATAAAGCAAATGAATAAAAATGTTAACATTATTAGGAACCAAGATTTTAATGTAAGATTTAAAAAATTAAATAAAACAAAGAAACTATGAAAAGCTTTATAAAATTAAATTTTAATTGGAAATAGCAGTATACCAATTTTTTTAAAGATTTTATTTATTTATTTGAGAACTAGAGCACAAGCGGGGGGAGGAGGTGGGGGGCAGAGGGAGAAGGAGAAGCAGGCTCCCTGCTAAGCAAGGAGCTCTATGCAAGGCTCAATCCCAGCATCCTGGGATCATGACCTGAGCCGAAGGCAGACGCTTAACTGACTGAGCCACTCAGGCACCCTGGCTGGCTGTTTTTTAAAAAGTATTTCCTAGTTCTGTTCACTGAAAGGGCCCAGAAGCAATGACGCCCCAGTAACAATGAATCTACACGGTATCTAGATTCCCCACATAGGAGCAACTAGGCCTCCTTTGTGAAATGCTGAGTCCAGATTAGAGCAGGACAAGAATAAAGTGAGTCTGAAGTATCATGTTGAGCCAGAAAGCAAGGTAGGACACAAAGACTTATCAAGTAATGTCAAAAGGATGTGGGCACCAGTTTGAAAGGACTCATGCAGCAGGAAATGGGACAATTTAAACATCAAAAAGATTAATATAATTGATAGTTGCATCTTATGGCTGATAAATGTTTTCCATGAGGGCTGTGTGTGTACATGTGTGTGCATGCATGCATGTTTGTGTGTGTGTACATGTGTGCCCTCCCGCATGCTCTACGCTCTTAATACAATGTAACTCAAAGTCTTCCCACTGAGATGAAGGGTTTATGTTTCTTCCCCTTGAATCCAGATCAGTTTTTGTGGCTACACGGACCTGGAGAAAATGAGTGACTTCTGAAGCTAGGTCATAAAAAATAGAAAGCTTAAAGCCTGCCTCTCCCTTTCCCTCCTAACACTTGTCCTTAACACCATACTGTGAGGAAACCAAGACAGTCATCTTTAAAGAGACCACATGCAGAGGACTGTGAGGAGAGGAACTGGCCAGGATCAACAGTCAGACGTGTGAGTGAGGGACCCCTCAGATCATTCCAATTCCTATCCTTCAATCTTCCACCTGAGACAGGCAGAGACGAGACATTCCTGCTGTGCTCTGTTCAAAGTCCTCACCCATATAACCAGTGAGAACAATAAATAGTTGTTTTATGCCACTGAGGTAATGTTTATTTATTTACTTTTATTACTTTTTAAAAATTGTGGCAAAATATACATAATACAAAATTTACCCTCTTAAGTATTTTCAAGGACAGTCTATTGGCATTGAGCATATTTACATTGTTGTGCAACTGTTGCTGCCACCCATTTCCAAAACCCTTTCATTTTCCCAAACTAAAACTCTGTACCCATTCAATAATAATTCTGCATTTCTCACTGCCCCTGGCAACCACCATTTTACTTTCTGTCTCTATGAATGTGACTACTTGAGGTACCTTATAGAAGTGGAATCATACAATGTCCTTTTGTAACTGGCTTATTTCACTTAGATTACCGTCTTCAAGCTTCATCCATGTTGTAGCCAGTGTCAGGATTGCCCTCTTTTTTTAAGACCAAATAATATTCCATTGTATATATATATATATATATATATATATATATATATATATATATATATGGTCTTTTTTTAAGACCAATAATATTCCATTGTATATATATATATATATATATGTATATATAGTATATATATATATATACTACCACATTTTGTTTTCCATTGATATGATATTTTATACAGCTATAACTAAAACATACACCAAATAAACAAAAATTCATGAATTCAGAATGATATTCCAACAAAAAGAAAGAAAAAAACTCTTCTTTATAAAAGAATATCACTTAATAAATGCAAAAAGCAATAAATAGAATGTGAAAATAACCATTTTGCAAATCCAAATATAAAAACTGATTCTGGCAAGAATTATCAATGGACGCTGAAATTATGTGAAGGATTTTTGGGGAGCAGTGTACATCTAATGCTGACAAAGTATCACCTCTCCAAACCCATATGGATTTCAAAGAAGAAGATGTAGTGTTAAAGGTGAGAGACCAAGCAGTTACCACCTTAACTAAAAGATCAGTTAGCATTACCTACAGTGGGCAACCTGACGTTATGCACTTTCTGAGGTATCGGTGTCACCTGTGTAGTATTTTTGCCAAAAGGTTTAATCCAGAAGTATCACGTCTTTAGATATAACTTAGAGTTCACAGAGCAAATAAAGGAGACAAAAACATACTAGATGACACCATGAGGAAACCGGCAAATCCAGAATGTGGGACAATCTACAAGACAACCATCCTGGACTTTGAGAAAGTCAATGTCTGGATAAGTGGGGAATGTTCTAGGGTCTAGGTTCTAAAAAACTAAAGAGGTTTAACAGTCTGATGCATGCATGACCTTTGAGTGGATCTTTTCTGGGAGTTAGGAGGAAAAAAACTATAAAATTAATTTTGGGTATAATTTGGAAAATTTGAATATGGAATGTATATTAGAGGATGACCTTATTCTTACATCCTAAGACATATTTGGAGTTCAAATGTTGGAATACTTACAACATAATTTTGAATGAGTTTGAACACACACAAAAAATGCACATATATTTAGAGATAAAGCAAATATGACAAGCTCTTAACAAGTGTTGAATCTAGATGAAGAGTACTTTGGTGTTCATTAAATTCTTCTTCCAACTCTTTTGTATATTTGGAAAATTTTATAATAAAATATTGGAAGAAATAATAACTAAATCCAGGAATGTTGAACAATCCCACTTTGTGGGGAGAGAAGTTTAATTTATTTGGTGGATCCAAGGCCTCCTGTTCATACTGATGTCTATCTGAATACACATTTTCTGTATCTTGTTAGATGCTCCATTATACATTTGTCTTAGACACTAGTACTCTGTATTAGAGACTTTTTAGGAGATAGGATTTTACAGTAGTTCTCTCTCTCTTGCTCTCTGAAGGAGAGTCTTGGGAAACATTTGATTGAATTTCTTTTCATCTGACCCTATTATCTGGTAAATTCCACATTCAGCCTGCTTTCTGTTTATTTTCTCTCTACCACAATAAAAGCATCACTGTAATTATTTGTTTGCATAGTTTACATTGTTATAATTATGATACTTAATATCGCACGCAGTACAACATCTGCATAACAGTACAGTACAATCTCTAGAAACTGCTGTTAACATCTGATCCCAGGGATTGAATTCAAGTTTCTTGATTGTAAGATCAATTTTTTTTTCTTTTCCCTATACTTTTATAAACCTAATATTCATTTGGGAAGCCTTATTAAAATTCAAATTCTGCATCCTACATCCAAAGATCTGGTTTGATAGGTCTTGTCTCAGGCTCTGAGGTCTGCATTTTTAACCAGCAATCAGGTGATCCTGAAGACATCTGCACTTTGAAAAGCACTACAATATTTTAGTTGGAAAAGGAGTCCATGACACAGAGGAAAAATCTAAAGAAGATCTATGCTGGTAAGCTGACTCACAGGGGGCCATGCTGCGTGTTGAAGCCCATGAACCCAGGGAGAGGAGTACAAGCCACAGCACTGTTGGTTGGGAGGTTTTGCCATGAGAATGATGAGTGGATTTGGGCCAATGTTGGGTGAACATTGGCCATGGCTAGAGAAAGGATTTTCAGAATTTGTTACTTGGGTTTTGGGCAAGGCTCAATGACCGCAAGGCAGTTGCTGAGGCAGAGTGGAGACCATCCCTACCCAGAAGAAAAGGAACCATCCTTCTGAGTTGAGTGCATTTGGGAGAGGTGCTTTCACAAACAATATTTCTTTAAGCCCTATTGCAATTTATTCAACTAGATAGGTGTTATTATTTTTCCCATTTATAAATGAAAATAGGTTCAGAGGCATTCAATAACATTTTCAGGGTTATGGCAAGTGATGGGTTTTCCACTCATTAGCACTTCTCACTGTGCCATGTTATTCCAGAGTAGAAGCCATTGGAACCTTGAAAACTAGGATGTATGTTTGTGAGGCACTGGGTATAGCTGTTAGAACCCAGACCAACCTGGGTCATTTGGTTTCCTTATTTGAAAACAGGAAGAATATCATACCTCCTTCACATTGTCACTGTGAAGATAAAATAAGACAAAGCTTATGAAGCCTTGGTATTGTTCCTGGTATATTTTAAATATTCAGTAAGTAAGAGTTATTACTCTTACATAGTTAGGAAATCAGGTGATGATGGCAGGAGAGGTAGAACATAAGGCAAGCTTAAGACTTAAGTGGAAATGAAAACATATTGGCAAGCCTGGTATCTAGCAATTCTTTGAAAATATCGTTCAATGTTAAGAAAAACTTGTGGGGCGCCTGGGTGGCTCAGTCATTGGGCGTCTGCCTTCGGCTCAGGTCATGGTCTCAGGGTCCTGGGATCGAGCCCTGCATCGGGCTGCCTGTTCAGCAGGAAGCCTGCTTCTAGCTCTCCCCCTCCCTCTGCTTGTGTTCCCTCTCTTGCTGTGTCTCTCTCTGTCAAATAAATAAAATCTTTAAAAAAAAAAAAAAGAAAAACTTGCATATCTGCGTGATCCTTCCATCATGTCTACGAAATGCAGGGCACCTATAAGCTGTCTTTGCCCCTTCTGTGCCTCCCAGGAGCATCTTGTAAAGTGCTTGTCATGCAACAGGTCCTCAGTGCACTGACCTGTGAGCTGGCTAAAGTCAACACAATGAAAAGTGTTTCAAGCCTTCTCTACACTGCTCTCTCATTTCACATTTTCTTCCCTTCCTGTTTTATTCTTAGTTATTTTGTTCCCTTTCAGACAAGTTCATTTTGACTCCTTTTACACCTCCCTGCTACTAACTCGGCTGAAACTAATTTTTACTTTACATTTTTATGCCCTTATTTAAAAATTGCCCCCAAACTCTAGCCTTGCCGGACAGAAAAATCCTATTACATAACCATGTTAAAATTATGTTTGACTTCATTTAAGTCTGTGTGTAAAAAATAAATGGGGACTAAATGAAGGACATATTCCTAATCTGCAGTGGCTTCATTTGAGAAAATAAAAACAGTTATCAATTTGGAAAGTTGGATCCTAAAGAAAAAATACAGGTGATATCTTGATGATTCAATATTGGTATTATTTATAGGCAGCTAAAACATGAGTTTGACATGTCTTTGTAAATCTATATTAATAAAATCAATAGCACTTCACATAAGTATATTTTTAGTTTGATATGCAACTTAACAATATTGTATCCTTTTTACTTTTATTACTTCATTTTAGTCTCCCTGTGCTTTGCTGTCATTAAAGTACATTAGTTACTATGGCAATGACAGTGGAAGAGATGTGGAAGGGACACAGTGATAACCAAGGCTACACATGAGACAGGATTTATACGCCAGATGAAAACCAGACAGGATTTATACACCAGATGAACACCAGAACACCAGAACACTAGATGCTATTGTTCAGCACTCATTGCATAAAGCGGCATTCCTGAATGTTCTCTATTCGATTGTGACACCTCCGTATGATGCAGCATTTTCTTTGTAACCTTCCCCATCTTCTTCTTCTGATGACATTCTGAGAGATTATCTTTTGGGGTGAGATTTATGTTGTTCATTCAAGCAAATGCTAAATACTTGTAAGTCAGGGCGCCTGGGTGGCTCAGATGGTTAAGCGTCTGCCCTTGGCTCAGGTCATGATCCCAGGGTCCTGGGATCGAGTCCCGCATTGGGCTCCCTGCTCCTTGGGAGCCTGCTTCTCCCTCTGCCTCTCTCTCTCTCTCTCTCTCTGTCTCTCATGAATAAATAAATAAAATCTTTAAAAAAATAAAATAAAATAAATAAATAAATACTTGTAAGTCAAAGATGTGCACATGGATTTTATGGCATAGAAAATGTTAGTTTGATAGTTGTCGTAGTGGTTGTGATTAACAGTTTAATAGTGATTTGGCAGAAACAACTCACTAAATGGAATGGTGAAGCAGGGAGAGTTAAATTAGCAGCAAGATCAGATTTCTTTTAACCATCCACTCCATTGTTTGCCATCCTGCACAATAGGAAGGACCAAATCAGAGAAAGGGCAAGCATGAATTTCAAACTACATGTTCCTCCCTGTCTCTGTCTCCACTTCGGCCATGATGTGTAAGGCATGCAGCAACCAAGGACCATCACTGAGGATGGGGATGTTTCCTTTTACAGCCCAGCCATACTATTTCCCGGTACACTTTAATGAGCATCTGGAAGCTCAGAATTGTGGATTTTTTTCAGTTGCATTCAATCTCCCGCCGTTGGACTTCATTCTTACATCTGCTTACATCCCCGTCTTATGGATAGATTTTCCTACTTGAATGTATTTCAAACTTCACAACATCTATTGTCGTACATGCCCATTTGAGAGGGGTTAGAAATACTTTCCAGAGAAGACACACATGTATATTGGACCATTTTTATTACCCATGAATCGCAGAGGAAAAAGTGAGATGCTTTGAAGAAACAAGGGTGCCAAATTTCTAATTAGAACAAGAGCAATTTCAGTAGTAAAAGAGTTCAGGGCACAAGAATTGGATAAAACAGATGTTGTTCCAAAGCAGGAAGAAAAAAATTCAGATTAACAGTCACTGATTTAGAAACTTCCATATTTAAAATTCTCTAGCAGTGATGTCAAGTTAGAAGAGATAGGAAATGCTAAATTGATTGTTAGAATAATATCAGAGAACAATGAACCACAATTATGTTTAGAAAAGAAAAATCCAATAATCAACAAGGCAGGTGGAATGTGGCTGTTTGAAACCAAGGTCAGGTAATTTTTGTCTGGAAAAAAAATACTTTTTATAGTCAGAATACCACTCCTGAGATGTAGCTCTTGTACCCTTAGCTCTTAAAACATGATATCCATCCTTTGAGTTAAAGGGAACATTTATTTTATTGCATTTTTAAGTTATTTTATTATTTTTATGCATTTCCGTTTAGAATTTGTGTACACGAACATCAAAATAGCTTGGTTTCAACTATTTAGGTGCTTGATGAGTTCTTGTCCAACCTTGAGCCCTGTAAGAATTTCAAGGACAATAGATTTTAGGTTATGTCATCACAGACCAATCATTCATTGACATTTCATCAGGATGGCAAATTATACCTGGTTACCAGCTCTTTTCCTAACCAGCTTTTTTTTTTTTTTTTAAGATTTTGTTTATTTATTTGACAGAGAGAGAGACAGTGAGAGAGGGAACACAGCAGGAGGAGTGGGAGAGGGAGAAGAGGCCTCCTGCCGAACAGGGAGCCCGATGCAGGGTTCAGTCCCAGGACCCTGGGATCATGACCTGAGCCGAAGGCAGACGCTTAATGACTGAGCCATCCAGGCGCCCCTCCTAACCAGCTTTTTATGTGGCTGGAGACACTTCACCTTTATTGATCCATATGAGATGTGTGATGTTTGTGTGTATGAGAGCCAGCACTTCCTCCTGACATTGACATTTGAACAGTATAGGCAAGACAGCCTTAAAATTGAGACAGGTCTTCCTAAAACCAAAGATCCTGCTAAGGAAATTCTCCATTTTAGTTGCCTTTGAGGATAGTAATGATTACTCCTAGTTGTTTAAATTGAATGATATACATGCTTTGGCTTCACTTGGTGCCCACCACCCCAAATGAATAAATGAAACATTGTCCAAACAGACAGCACTCACAACCTATGCTGAATTGGATGTCATTTTATCGATGGAGTTATTTTGTAGTTCAAGGAACCTGTTCAGTGCTATTTCTGACAATTTCCTTAGAAATCCTTAAGCACTTCAGTGGCATGTGGAAGCAGTCTGCTGTAGTAGAAAGAACTTTGGGTTGTAGCGGCATTATTGTAGCCAGTGAGGTTTATCCAAGGTGTGATCATTGCTAATTGGAGTCAGATTCAAGGTTCATCTTCTTTTACTAAGAACCTCACTCTATGCAAGCCAGTTCTTTCCTGAGCCTTGTCCTTTTGTAAACTGTGATAATTCTTGTCTTGCCTATCTCACAATAGTTGTGACAACAAAAGGCCTCAGTAGGAACATGCTTTGAAAATGCGTACTTTTTAGTGGATCTATTTATACATATTTTATATAATCATTCATTCTGGTTGTTTTATTTTTTATTTTTTCTGGAGATTGTGTTTCTGTTCTCCATGTTTCTCTGTTCTATTCCTCCAAAAGCCTTCTACCCATCTCAACTGCTCTAGGAAAAACTATAACAGCATTTCCTAATGTGTATACTATGGAATATTAATATGCATTACATAATTAAAAATTGACCCTGTGGTAAAATATGTCTGAGAAATTCCATGTTAAAGGAAGTTAAGAAAGGGCCTTTTCCTGAGGGCTTTCTGTGTCTCTGGTATGGTAATGCATGGTAAATCTCCAAAAGGTGTGTATAGGATGCAGCATCCAAATGTTCCTGAGCTTATTTTCTTGTAGAAGCCTCTTACTCTCCCAAAACCACTTCCCAGGAACAGATTTCGAAGGAACCTTCTTAGAGAAGTAGAGCTCTCTGTCATGCCTCCAGATAATTTTACATCATAGCACATGCAGAAGGGGATAATATTAGCCCAGCATGGTGGCGGGGGGTGACAACAGAGTTTGCTGTGGCTAAATGGCATGAGCTTGGGGCTCCTGCAACCTTAGATTCCATACAACCTCTTTGAGGGTTGAGGGGAGCCACTTTCAAGGCACACTTGCCACCCCTTTACGACACGAGTTTTTGCAAACACACCAGTTGGACAGCTCTGCTCTCTGTCAGATTCTTTCCCCATTTTAAATATAGACCCAAACCAGGTTTGGTGTGATGATATCATTTCCTTCTGACTTCCTGGTTCCAGGGACTTAATAACAGCTGCACTGAGGCATGAAACTCTCACAGTCTGGCAAAACTGTGGTCAAAATTTTCTGAATGGGTTCTTTTCTTGCCTTCCTTCAACCCCTTAAGAAAGGTTAGAGTGACCCTATTCAAAATGTAAATGCCATGGTGACCCTCCTGCCAAACACCCTCTGCTGGCTCTTCATTACACCTAGAGTAGAGTCCAAGCTCCTTGCCAGTCTCATCACCTGGATCCCATCCACATTTTCTCATACTAACCTCTGCCATGTTGGTCTGTCCCCAGTTTCTAGAACAGTCCCAATCCACGGACCCCCTCTGGGCTTTTGCATTCACTCTTCCCTCAGACTAGATGCTTTGCTTTTTCTCCTTGTCTCTTTGCAGGGCTAAACTCTTGTTGTCTTTCAGGGTGGCTCTCCCCGGCTGTTGGCTGCAGCAGGCCCCTCCTCCTCAAAGCACGAGCCAGGCCATTGCTCCTTTGAACCTCTTGTTTGTCAACTTCATTGCCTCTCTCCCAGGGAGCCCACTAGTCTTTTTCAGCATTGTGTTGTCAATGCTTGGCTCTTTGGTGCTTGATAAACATTTTTTTGAATGGATGAATAGATGAATGAATGAAAGGAGTACTCGAAGATAAATCACACAGATGCATTTCCCACTAGGAGCTCCAAGCCAGCTGGGAAAGCAGTTATGTGCACAACTCTCCCATGAGAAGTCAGGACTGGGTAAGTGAAACCAGGGCACACTAAGTACCACATAAGCACAGTAGTCGCTGGGGTGGGCAGAGGTGATTGTGAAGTCTGGAAAGCATCATGGACGTGGAGGTCCATATGAGTTCTCAAAGAGAACTGTACATCTGGAAAAGTGCTTGTAGGAGTTCAAGAAAAGTGGAAGACCTATTAAGTCTTCACCAAATAAGCTCTCAAAGGGTTAGAAATATGTTTAAATACTGTCAGCATCCAAACTTATATGAATAAAAATAGATTATCAGAAAACATATTTCCTGTTATTATGTATATAACTTGAGTGTCAACTATCTTGAATCTAAAGGGAATGTTATGCCTGCCTGCTACACAATGACCAATAATTCAACATTTATCTTTTCAAGTAATTTCTTTCCTCCTTCCCTCCCCTTCTCTTCCCTTCCTCCCTTCCTTCCTTTTTTCCTTCCTTTCTTCGTTTCTTTCTTCAAAAAATATTTATTCCAAAAAAAACAACCATTTATTCCTTATTGAATTATGTTAGCACCTTTATTGAAACATCAACTGACCCTACACATGTGATTATATTTTGGGCCAATCTATCATGCTGAATTAATCTACACACCTATTATGCCAATACCACACTGTCTTGATTAGTAAATCTTGAAATCTGTTAGTGTACCTTCCCTGATTTTGTTCTCTTTCATCAAAATTGTTTGGCCATTCTAAGTTCTTTTCATTTTTATATAAATTGTAGGATCAGCTTACAATTTTTTTAATTCTGTTATGTTAATCACCATACATTACATCATTAGTTTTTGATGTAGTGTTCCATGATTCACTGTTTGCCTATAACACCCAGTGCTCCATGCAGTACGTGCCCTCTTTAATACCCATCACCAGGCTAACCCATCCCCCCACCTCCCTCCCCTCTAGAACCCTCTGTTTTTCAGAGTCCATCCTCTCTCATGGTTCGTCTCCCCCTCCAATTTCCCCCCCTTCATTCTTCCCCTCCTGCTATCTTCTTCTTCTTCTTTTTTTTTTTACATATAATGTATTATTTGTTTCAGAGGTACAGGTCTGTGATTCAACAGTCTTACACAATTCATAGAGCTCACCATAGCACATACCTTCCTCAATGTCTATCACCCGGCCACCCCATCCCTCCCACCCCCACCACTCCAGCAACCCTCAGTTTGTTTCCTGAGATTAAGAATTCCTCATATCAGTGTGATCATGTGATACATGTCTTTCTCTGATTGACTTATTTCACTCAGCATAATACCCTCCAGCCCCATCCATGTCATTGCAAATGGCAAGATTTCATTCTTTTTGATGGCTGCATAATATTCCATTGTGTATATATATACCACTTCTTCTTTATCCATTCATCTGTTGATGGATATCTTGGCTCTTTCCACAGTTTGGCTATTGTGGAATTGCTGCTATAAACATTGCGGTGCATGTACCCCTTCGGATCCCTACATTTGTATCTTTGGGGTAAATACCCAGTAGTGCAATTGCTGGATCATATGGTAGCTCTAATTTCAACTTTTTGAGGAACCTCCATACTGTTTTCCAGAGTGGTTGCACCAGCTTGCATTCCCACCAACAGTGTAGGAGGGTTCCCCTTTCTCCGCATCCCCGCCAACATCTGTTATTTCCTGGCTTGTTAATTGTAGCCATTCTGACTGGTGTGAGGTGATATCTTGTTGAGGTTTTGATTTGGATTTCCCTGATGCTGAGCAATGTTGAGCACTTTTTCATGTGTCTGTTGGCCGTTTGGATGTCTTCTTTGGAAAAATGTCTGTTCATGTCTTCTGCCCATTTCTTGATTGGATCATTTGTTCTTTGGGTGTTGAGTTTGATAAGTTCTTTATAGATTTTGGATACTAGCCCTTTATCTGATATATTATTTGCAAATATCTTCTCCCATTCTGTCAGTTGTCTTTTGGTTTTGTTGACTGTTTCTTTTGCTGTGCAAAAGCTGATAGTCTCTTCAAAAAATGGTGTTGGGCAAATTGGACAGCCACGTGCAGAAGAATGAAACTCGACCATATCCTTACACCACACACAAAAATAGACTCAAAATGGTTGAAAGTCCTCAGTGTGAGACAGGAGTCCATCAAAATCCTAAAGGAGAACACAGGCAGCAACCTCTTCGACCTCAGCCACAGCAACTTCTTCCTAGAAACATCGCCAAAGGCAAGGGAAGCAGGGGCAAAAATGAACTATTGGGACTTCATCAGCTTACAATTTTTGTAAAAAAAGATATCTAGCGTTTTGATTAGCATTGAGTTCAATGTATAGATCCATACGTAGAGAATTGACATGTTAACAATATTTCATCTTCCAATCTGTAAACGTATCTCTTGATTTCCTTGTCTTCGATCATTTCTATCAGTCATGCTTTATAGTTTTAAATGTGCATGTCTTGAACCTCTTCCATCATATTTATCCCTTCATTGATTTTTGCATATTAACCTTGTATTCTGTGACCTTGCTAAATGCACTTATTTTAAAAGCTGTTTGTTTATTTATTTATTTAGGTAAATTCATGTCTTCCTTTTCCTTCTCACCTTCCAGCCTTCAACAAACCAGTCCCTGGGAGTGGCTCACCAGGCAACATTGCCGCTATTCCCTTTAGGAAACATTGTCAAGATATTTTCTTGACATGGTTACCATTCTCTGCATATGGCTGGTGTGCTGCAACCACTGTGATCAATAAAGGTAGGGCAGGCCACAGAGGGTAGGGCTGCAGCAGAGCCCCATTTCCGGGTCTCCCCGGGCTGGTGAAAGAACATCTAGAACACCTAGCTCCACGCCTAACTCTGATAAGGGAGGGACTCAGTAAGCAGTTGCTTTAATTATTATGATTATTAGAATTGTTTATATGATTATTTTTGTTGTTATTAGGTAAAAATTGAGTTTTTGGAAATTTAAACAAGAAACAGAACATCATGTGTTATTTTCTTCTTCTTAGCCAGCCCTGGAGCATTACTGCATCTTGGTGGGCCCCTCTTCTAACTAGAGCTGCCCCAACTTGGAAGCATTCAGAGAAGGGGGAAGGTCAGACACGGCAAACAAAAGAAGGGCTGCTTCTGGGTAGGCATCTTCCCAATCTCGCTTTCAAGTGAATTCTCTCTCCTGCAATGGCTGCCTATCTGCTATCTTTCATAGGTGCTGTTGCATTTCTGCGACCATCCCCATCTGTTGTTGGGTGCAAGAGGTGTTTTAAGAGCACAGCCCGTGAGATTTCACACCCATGATCCCGGAGAGACTTGGAATCACTGCATCCCACAGCTCACCCTCAGGCACACCACTTCTGTCATAGTGTGTAAGGCTTGGCCAGGTATTTATAGTCTTTCTTCCCCCAAAACAAAGCCCAGCTGATTATCCATGCTAATGATTTCAAGCAGTGAAGGCTGAAGTGGTCTCCATGGTGATGATTTATGCTTGGGTCTCCTAGGAGACAATTACACGTGTGACAGACTTCAGATTCGTTTTACTGCCCAAAATGTGCAGTGATTTTCCTTTTACACTGAAACATGCCCAGAATTCGTAAGTTACAATTTAATTTTTTTCCTGTGGCGTAAAAAGATGAATATTCCAAAGGGGAAAGAGAGGCCTTTAAGGTAAGAAAAAACATACTGTTTCTTGCATAGTATTATCAATAACCTGAAAGAAGAAGTGATGAGCCCGAGGTGAAGTATTTATGTTGAATTTTAGGGACAGTTTGGTCCAGTAAATTAGGTTCTCTATTTATATTTGGTATTCTATTTGATCTGAGGTAATTTATAACACACAGCTCTGATTGTGGCTGCGTTTTAGAACATGAGAGACTTCATACACAGCTCTTATTAACAGACTGAAGTTGCTAATCACCACCAAAGTTGCTGCTTTTCCAGTGTCATAGCCATGGAATTTCTTGACCAAAGCACAGAAAAATGTCCCTGTAGCCAAAAAATTCTATTTATCTGAAAGTCCAGACACCAGGCAAGCTAACAGACACAGGGCTCACAGGGTGACGCCCCAGGATTCCTGTGAGGGGTCAGCGCTGAAACATAAAGGTGACATAGTCCCAGGAAGTGTGGTGGCAAAGTACCATGTGTATCTGATCAGGACGCTTTTTCTGTTTTTCACAAAAATGAGAACTGGTTCATATCACACTCATCCACAAGAGGGCTACCTGTTATTTATTATTCCTTGCTGTAAAATCACCCTGCAGCACTTTAGAGAGACAAGAAGGCAAGTGGTGCTGGGGCTGACACGGAGGGTGGAGAGCAGCCCACAGTCAACGGCTTTTCTCCTGTTTGAGTCAATATAATCCAAGACATATTTTTCAATATCTACAGTGGACCAGATGCTTTGCAAGGACATGGAATGGCTAGTCTCATCTTTCCAGAAGGTCATCCTCTATTCAGAGAAACAAATAGAAGCCACAAATGTAATAAAATGGAGTGGCTGCTATACAGAGGCAAGTTCCAAACATTTGGGGAGCTCAGAGAAGGGAATGATAGATTTTGCTTGGAGGGAGGTTGGGGGTAGTGTGGAAAGTCTGGTGAAGGAAGAAGGATGAACGAAGGCCTCAGAGAAAGGGTCATATTTGAACGAGTTGTCAAAGAACAAGTTTAAATTCATCTATTGCATAAGTCCAGGAAGGTGGCTGTAGGAATTGAGTTCAATTTGAGCAAAGGCACGGTGGTGCCTAAGTACCTCACACGATAAATCAAGTATCTGGATGTCTGAAATCCATGCCATGCTCTGGGTTTCACTATTTTTCCTTATGTGGCTTTGGAACTCTAGTAGCCTCTCTCTTGGACTAGACTATGAGCTCCCAGAGGGCTTTTGTTTCAATCACCTTTGGTAGGCACATAAAATATATTCAAATTTGTTGACTAAAGAAATGAAATAATGAATAAATAAATGCCAATATAACTCATGAAAAAATAAGAAATTCTGATTTTAGGTTGGTCATTAGTTTCAATAGATCAGGACACAGGGTTCTAGGCTTTTTTCTAATCCAGGCTGTTATTTAGCAAATGAAAAAAATTGGGTTGTGAACCTTTCATCTCAGGTCTGGTTAGCCATTTTCCCAATGTTTTCCCTTGTTTGTTTGTTTGTTTAATAGGAAATAGAGTAACCAAATATGGGTTGCTTATCCCCTATAACTGCTCTCTTGGTTGAAATTCAATTAGGGGAGCTTATATTATTTTGGTAGTATATTTACATGATCCATGAACATATGTGCATGCCCACAGGAAGAACCCACTATGCCATCCTGCTTTGGCAGATGATGTGCTGATATCAATTAAAAGAGAACCCAAAGGGTATCAAGAATGCATTGCTATTTATATCACATCTTTCTTCCATTTTCTGTAGTGAATCAATTACCTGAGATGAGGTTTAGACCTTTAATTAGCAAATTATTCAAGATTCTGGCACATCAGCCCATACACAAATGGACAAAAAAATGATTTAACTGTTGGACCAAAGCAAAAGTTAAGTAAAAGCATTTTTCAATAAATATAAAACAGACCAATTTCATAGTATTCAACTTGATTAAAAATTAACATTATGAATATTGTATTTAAAAATATATCAGGAGGTGATGCAGACATAATATTTGTGAGCTGCAGTTGGGCATTTAGGATAGTTTTCTTTTCGTGCAATTACCAGGAAAGTCATTGCTAAGAGCTTTAACAAATCCTTAAAAATTTGTGTCAATAAAATGATCCTAGTTCAATAAGCCCAAAGTTAGAATGAAAACCTCCAGAAATAAAATTTCTCATTTGAATCTAACAGATTGCATATATATTTTTATGGTATTTTGGGGGAACATGAGAAAAATTATAGTTTTAAGAATAAACATTAGAATCAGATAAAGGGCTAGTATCCAAAATCTATAAAGAACTCATCAAACTCAACACCCAAAGAACAAAGAATCCAATTAAGAAATGGGCAGAAGACATGAACAGACATTTTTCCAAAGAAGACATCCAAATGGCCAACAGACACATGAAAAAGTGCTCAATATCGCTCGGCATCAGGGAAATCCAAATCAAAACCTCAATGAGGTATCACCTCACACCAGTCAGAATGGCTAAAATTAACAAGTCAGGAAACGACAGATGTTGGCGGGGATGCGGAGAAAGGGGAACCCTCCTACACTGTTGGTGGGAATGCAAACTGGTGCAGCCACTCTGGAAAACTGTATGGAGGTTCCTCAAAAAGTTGAAAATAGAGCTACCATATGATCCAGCAATTGCACTACTGGGTATTTACCCCAAAGATACAAAAGTAGGGATCCGAAGGGGTACGTGCACCCCGATGTTTATAGCAGCAATGTCCACAATAGCCAAACTGTGGAAAGAGCCAAGATGTCCATCGACAGATGAATGGATAAAGAAGAAGTGGTATATATATACAATGGAATATTATGCAGCCATCAAAAGGAATGAGATCTTGCCATTTGCAACGACGTGGATGGAACTGGAGGGTATTATGTTGAGTGAAATAAGTCAAACAGAGAAAGACATGTATCATATGATCTCACTGATATGAGGAATTCTTAATCGCAGGAAACAAACTGAGTGTTGTTGGAGTGGGGGGTGGGGTGGGAGGGATGGGGTGACTGGGTGATAGACACTGGGGAGTGTATGTGCTCTGGTAAGCGCTGTGAATTGTGCAAGACTGTTGAATCTCAGATCTGTACCTCTGAAACAAATAATGCAATATATGTTAAGAAAAAAAAAAAAGAAGAAGAAGAAGAAGAAGGTAGCAGGAGGGGAAGAATGAAGCGGGGGAAATCGGAGGGGTAGACGAACCATGAGAGACGATGGACTCTGAAAAACAAACAGGGTTCTAGAGGGGAGGGGGGTGGGAGGATGGGTTAGCCTGGTGGTGGGTATTTAGGAGGGCACATTCTGCATGGAGCACTGGGTGTTGTGCACAAACAATGAATCATGGAACACTTCATCTAAAACTAATGTTGTAATGTAAGGGGATTAACATAAGAATAAAAAAATTAAAAAAAAAAAAAAGAAAATGAAAATTTTATTAAATATTAAAAAAATAAACCATATATAACTGAAAAAAAAAAAAAAAAAGAATAAACATTAGAATTAGAACTATCAGGAAGGGAGGGAAAGAGGGAAGGAGGAAAAAAAGGAAAGAAGGGAGGAAAGAAAGAAAAAGGAGTGGGAGAAGAGAAAAAGAGAAAAGGGTAACAATTCTAAAACTACAGAAAGGATGACAATAACTCTGTGACCCTAGTGGTTACTGGGCTATAAATCCAACAGGATCCTACAGAAGAAATTCTTCTGCCACAAGCAAGGTCATAATAAAAACTGTGTGTATGTGTCTAAACTGGTGATGGCCCCTGAAGGTACATTGTAATAACAAGAACAACTACCAACTACAACAATACTGAGGGTAAACTCAGTATTTAAAACAGTAAGTAATTTGTCCAAGGTTAATGCCAAAAGAGATGTAGATTAATCCTAGACTGCCTGATTCTCTAATTCGTGTTATTATCCATTGTATAAAAAATAGTTCAAAATTTAGATTAGAGGATCTATGAAGGAAAAGGGACTTTGGTTCATGTTTTTCAAAGAATAAGTACAATGTGTTTCTGATCCCTGTGTGTTTGGAATACCTACATTTATTGATATGGGGTATTTTTCAAGCTGCAGATTCTTGGGTCTAACGTCAAGCCAGCGAATCAGAATCTCTGTTGATAGAGCTCAGGAAACTGCATTTTAACAAGTTCACCACTTGATGCTTGAGCACACCAAAGCTTGGGAACCACTGACCTAACCAAAAATAAAGAAATCACTGGGAATCCATTATATTGAAGGTGAGCAGTGGTATATACCAGGGCAGAATGCGCAGGGACAGTCAATGTGGCCTCTCCATTTCTTTTTCTTTTTTATTTAAAGATTTTATTTATTATTTATTTATTTAGGAAGTGTGATGGGGGAGGGGCAGACAGAAAGGGAGAGAGAGAATCTTTTTTTTTTTAAGATTTTATTTATTAATTTGACAGAGACAGACACAGCGAGAGAAGGAACACAAGCAGGGGAAGTGGGAGAGGTAGAAGCAGGCTTCCCGCCGAGCAGGGAGCCCGATGTGGGGCTCGATTCCAGGACCCTGGGATCGTGACCTGAGCCGAAGGCAGACGCTTAACAACTGAGCCACCCAGGCGCCCCAGAGAGAGAGAATCTTAAACAGACTCCACGCTAAGTGATCTCAGGACCTTGAGATCTTGACCTGAGCAAAAAGCAAGAGTCAGATGCTTAACGACTGAGCCACATGGGCACCCCCGCCTCTCCATCTCTTATCAAGGATGCAGTGCATTCTTGGATTTGATTCTATAGCTTCACCAGCTTTTAGATTTTCTCCTTTATAATGAGGCATATGCTGATACTCTGCCTGAAGATTTCCTGCATTTAGGGCTGTTTCCTAACTCTGGGCCTACAGTGAATCCCAGTAACCCTGTATCACCATCTTTATGTGAATATTTTATCTTGTCACTTAAGCAAAAGATTCCTCCACAAGCAGAAATAGTCACAACTAATTACTGAAATTAATGTTAATAATTTCATTCCAAGCATACTTGTTTAGGGCGTTGTATACAATTATTCAATTAAATCTGTGTGCTAAATACAGTCCCAGTTCTAAAACAGTTGCATGAGGGCACCATGAATGCATTTTAGATAGCAAGAGAAACACGCAAACCTTGCAATTAAATGTTATTAACATTTAAATAAAGTCCACAGACAACTTTGGGGACCTTGAATTTTGCTTAATGTTATTTATGTGTGTGTGTGTGTGTGTGTGTGTAGACAGCTTGTGGTTGGGTTTTGGAGAGGGACAACTTAAACAAATATGTGTACTTTATATTTTAAGTTTTCTAAGGCTTTATTTTGGTTTTCTCCTTCAAGTACAATGATCTGCACTCTCTGGGCACTTAATCAGTATTTCCATTGGGCAGCTGGACTTTTCTGACACAGAGACTGAGATATTAAGAAAAGTTGGAGAATATTGAAACAAAGCTAGATTTTTTTCTATGCATTAACTTTGATATACATTTTAGATACTTAATTCTAATATTCACAATTCATTTAAACTATGTCCCAAATAACAGTAACTAGATACCTTGGTGAAGTATCTTTTCACCATTGGGAAAAGATATTGGGAACTTCTTTTTTTTTTTTTTTTTTTTTAAAGATTTTTATTTATTTATTTGACAAAGAGAGACACAGTGAGAGAGGGAACACAAGCAGGGGGAGTGGGAGAGAGAGAAGCAGGCTTCCTGCCGAGCAGGGAGCCCGATGTGGTACTCGATCCCAGGACCCTGGAATCATGACCTGAGCCGAAGGCAGACGCTTAACGACTGAGCCACCCAGGTGCCCCGGGACCTTCTTCAATGATGGAAATGTTCTGGATCTCTGCTGCCAATATGGGAGCGTTAGTAAGATTTAGCACTCAAAATGTACCTAGTGCAACAGAGGGACTGAATTTTAATTTTACCAAATGCAAATTGAAATGGCCCTATGTGGCTAGTGACTGTTGCATTGGCAGGAGCAGCTCTCTAATGTGTAGACTCATCCAAGTAGACTAGTCCAGACATTTAAGATGCTTCCCCCTTACAACATGGCATGTTTTAAAAGTACATATGTAAGAAGGTTAGAAGTAAGTGATATAGAAGTAGTTTCCTAAACAAATTTTCACAAAAGAAAATTAAGCATCACATAAATTAAATGCAGCTCAATTTTACATACACACAATGCAGGGTGTGAAGTCATCTCCAAATATGGGAAATATACCAATGTCAAGCTGTTCTGTGATTGCCATGTGGAGGCATAGGATTTGAGTAAATATACCATTTTGGCTAATAGTTGGTTTCTTCTGAAGTGTCTAGATTTTCTTATATTCATTAATTCTGGTAAGAGATTAATCCTGAGGCAGGAAATAAGGACTTTAATTCAGGTAAGGGGAAAAAAAAAAAAAGCTCCAAATTTTTTATTCTCTTTGGAATGAATGTTATTTTTGGACTCTGTTCTCTTTTGCTAGATATAGAATTATAGCTTGATAATTCTTTTAGCACAAAAAAATATGTCATACCACTTTCTTCTGGCTCCCATAGTTTCTTATAAGGAATCTGTTGTCATTCAAATTGTTTTTTTCTATAAGTAAATTGCTATTTCTCACATTTTTCAAAAAAAAAAAAATTCTTTTCATTGTCCTTAGTTTGCAGGTGTTTGACTGTTATAGGTCTTGGAGTGGATTATTTAAGTTCATCTTGTTTCTGATTTATGCAGCCTCATGTTTCTCCAGGTTTGTGGTTTTTGCAAAATTTGGGATGTTTTCACCTCCAGCCACCATTGACAATTGAGGAGAAGAAAGCGTCTTTGTAATGAATGGGTGGTGTAGGAATTTCTGCTCCACAGTAGACCCCTGCTAACGTCACCCTGGCTAGAATGCATATAACTGCCTTTACTGCTATCCATATGGCCTCATGGGGATGAGAGAGGTGTAGTGTGGTCTTATTACTACTGGGCACTGATGAAAGTCCTTACTCTCCTTCAGGTCTCCTCTGACACAGCCCCAGCTGGAAAAGGTGCTTGATACCGCCATGATGGCCAGGAAGTCCAGACTCCTCATATGGTCTCCACTGACACAATGGTGGGAGGAGGGGTGGAAGAGGCTATTTACTACTCATCAGAGATGAACATCCCTGCTCCCTAATGGTCTTTTCTGACAATAACCCAGTGGGGATAGGATATTGGGCCCTTCATTTTACCTGGTGAGAGTGGAAGTTTAGGCCCCCCACTTGGCCTTTGCTGTCCTGCGTGGATGGAGGTCTACAGTGTTTAACTGCAGTAGAGAGGTTATTGTCTAAAAGTTATCCATCTTCCTAGGCTCCCCCTTTCCTCCCAGTTTTGTTAGAGAGGGCAGCTTTCCTTGGGAATTTTTTTGTCTGTTCCTATTGACATTTCTGGCTCACCAGCTTCAATTCTTAGTTGAGGATATATGAGGCAAAAAGTAAGCCTAGAGAACTCACTGCTGTGTTGTTCCTTGGGTCTCCTGGTCCCTAACTGCCTTTTGCTTTCCACCTTTCAAAGTCTTCTTGTGATTATTTCATATATAATCTCCAGGGTTTTAGTTATACTTAATGGGAGGAATAGGAAAATGAATCGATACTCTATCTTCTTGAAAGTGGATGTAATTTGTATGATTTTTTAAAATCTAAAAATGATCACATGGAGTTCTTGTTATGAGTTAGGCATGTTTCTGAACACATTACATGTATATGTATATATTTTATCCTCATGATAAGCTTTTAAGGAGGCTATTTTTTATTAGCCCAGTTTTCCCAAAAAGATACCAAGCCCCAGGGAGGCTGAATAACTGCAATGAAGAGTTGGTTAAGCAGGCTTAGATACTCACACTCTGCACATTCCAAAGAAAGGAGTGGTCTTGGTTGGCTCCTGGAGATGCCCTCTGGGGCCTGATGAGGGTTTTGTATGGCTGAGGCCCTGGACTGAGTTGTGTCAGTATGACCAGAGGATTTACACTTACAATGTGACTTCTGGTTATGTCTGTTGTTGTTTGCCTGAGGCTTTGGGCACACTGTGTCAGTTTCACTTATGAGGGTGTGAAAGACTGAGTGGCTCTCCAGTCTTGTGGTTGCTGCATGCTTATATGACTGACCTCCAATAAACCTGAACACCGCGGCTCAGGTAAGCTTCCCTGGTTGGTAACACTTAGCAGGTGCTGTCTCACATTATTGCCAGGATAATTAAGCACTTATGCAACCCCACATGGAGAAGACAACTATTTCCCCTTGGAAACTTGTGTCTTTTCTTCTGGACCTCATTCTATGTGCATTTCCTCTTTACTGATTTTAATCTGTGTCCTTCTACGGTAATAAACTATAACTTGAGTATTTTTCTGAGTCCTATGAGTCCATCCATCAAATTGTTGAACCTGAGAGTGGTCTTGGGGACCACCAGCACACCAATTCAAGGTCTAGTAGTGGAGAAAAAAAATTCATCTTTCTCCAGAGCTCATGCTTCCAACTACTCCTAGGGTGCTCACTTCTTCAATTACATGGGCTCAAGGTGTTAAATCATTACATCTACCATCGCTTCTTTCAGATGTCTGACATGTGTTGTGTGACAGGCCAAAATCACTGGCTTCATATAAACAAATCTTTTTTTCTTCACAATGATGTCTCAGACCCTTACTATTCTTGCTTCCATATATCTATTTTCCCTTGAAAAATGAAAAATTGAAGATTTTCCTTAATCTGGAAACAAACCTCAAAACAAACCTCAAAAAACATTATTTATGAATTTTAGGGAAGAAGACAGACCACAGATGATTTCACACTGAGAATGCTTTCAATCACCAGGGCAAACCCAAAGCTTGTGGCCTGTGATAGAGTATTGAGTTTCAGCATTAAACTAATTCTCCATGCCATAGATCTCAAAATTATATTAGAAATGGACCAGAAGACAGTTCATTATTGCAGTAATTTGGATAGTGAATGCATCATCAAATCTTACATTTAGGAAAGATCATCATGATATTAAAAAAAAATTGCCACTTGTATAATGTAAGGCTGATAAAGTTTATAAAGTTATCATAAGTCTTACCTTTTGGGTGCCTGGGTGGCTCAGTTGGTTAAGCCTCTGCCTTTGGCTCAGGTAATGACGCCAGGGTCCTGGGATCGAGTCCAGTATTGGGCTCCCTGCTCAGCGGGAAGTCTGCTTCTCCTTCTGCCCCTCCCCCTGATTGTACTCTCTCTCTCTCACACACACACACAAATAAATAAATAAAATCTTAAAAAAAAAAAAAAAAGAAAGAGTTTTACCTTTTGGTCCTTGAAAGGATTTTCTTGCCACCGATTCACCTTTGGAAACAGCTGTTACTTCCCCACCCCGACTCCACCCCACCAGCCCAAGAATCTGAGACATTTATGTGCATCCCTTGTATGTGTCCTGAGTAGCCTGAACTACAGTTCAGACCAAAGAGGGCATCACTTGGGCCTGAAAATGTTAGTCTGACTCTGCTTTTCCCAGTAGGCTTCTCTAGGGACCACATTCTTCTCAGACATCAATTCCAGAAGGATCATTGGGCTATTAAAATTAATTAATATAATTTTATAATTAACTTTCATAATATTAATCTCTTAATTATCCTGTAAGCAGCAATTATGGAGCTCATAGTTCTTCTGCCACCACCTCCATGACTTATGTGTGGAAATTAGCATTTTAACATGAAGTTCTGCTACTTCATTGAGAACTCGGGGTCCTTGAGATAATTGAAAATTGCATTTCATTAAAGGGCAAGTGAGAGAGTGGAACTTGTGTCCCTGAAAGCTTGGTCCTGGGTTGTTATTTTGGTAACTTGAAGGGCCTACGTGTTCAGTGGTGTCCAAACCAGCACTCTATTGCTCCTGAACTTTGATCCTGAATCTATATTTTTGTGCCTCTATGACCATTTGCAGTGTATAGAAATTGAAGTTGTTAAATACCCTTCTGCTTTCACTGATATTTGTGCACTGAGGATTTTATCTGACAGGAGGAGTGATGGTGTGCCTCCCTGCCCCCACTCATTTATTCATCCTGTGCTGAGGAGGAAAGAGAGGTTTATCTGACTCTGAATTGCAGAAGGATAAACCCAGAATGCTCAGTTTGGGTCTATCCTCTTCCCTTCCTCTCTCCCCCCTCACCCATGGGGATGACTGAGAATATGGTGTCTATTCTAGGGTACAGTTTGAAAAGTCCCCATGCCCACTGATTTAAGAATACTCCCAGTATTCTTCCATACTTAGTGTTATTCTGTAAAAAGATGGTATTTTGGTTCTCCATCTGATGTCTTTGCTTTAATTCTCAGGTGGTCTGGATACCCAAACCCAGTCTCTTCCACTGGTCAATCAGCATTGGAGACTGTCTGTGTGGAAGCAAAACACCAGAGCAATCCCTACAGTGTGGTAACCACTGCAGTCGGGCCACACACCTGGATTCCACAGCAAAACACCGAATTTTATTTTATAATATAATATTTATATTATAATTATAATACACATTATATTTAAATAATTATATAATTATAATATATAATATTAACTACTATTAATAATAATGAATTGTTCTTTGCTATCATAATCTAAAAATTATTAAAAAGTGTACTGACCTCTCTAATTTTTATAACATATAAAAATGTTTCCAACCAGAATCTAAAATCCCAAAGGATGGTAATTATGTCTTAGGCCTCTCTGTATCCTCCCCAGATCTTAAAATGATGCTTTAGCCATAGCAAACATTTGTTCAATGTTGGCAGTGATTTTCCACTTGGGATTACAAGTGTAGGTGTATGGAGATCTATTAATAAGTGAAATTATATTTAGAGATGTGTCATCTATCTCTCAATTCACAAAGTAAATTTGTATATTTACTTACAAATTTACAGCCATCTCCAGTTAAAGGGTGCATGGTTACCATTATCAAATCACAGTTACCAAGATGTCTGTTTGCAGACATCCCTCAGGTAGTTCACCATCTTCCCCACCAACAATTCAGAGTCATCATAGCAGAAATTTCAGTTGTAGCAAAGATTCAACAGTACAGTAGTGAGTCTGGTTTATATGTTGTACAAAAACACCACACCCTCCTTATTTCCACCCCTTTGCCACTTTCATCACCTCCCTGGAAACCACCTCTGTGGATAACTGGCATTGGAAGCCTCACACCCATTTGCTATTTTCTCTGTTATGCCTTATTATAACCCATTCTAATTATTACCTGTAACCATATAAATTTACCTATTTTTTGACCCACAAAAAGCTTATTTCATAGTGTAAACTATTAGTAATTCAGAGGCTTTCTGTAATTTAGTAATTCAGAAGCTTTCATCTGAATTACTAATTCAGATGATGCAGTGTATCTGCAGGGATACTTGTTCTCTTGGGACACTGGTTAATCTATTATCTCCCATGCTGCTTCACCTCTTTCCACCAAGCTCTGAGGAGTGATTACTTGTTCTGATTAGCTCTTCTTGTCTGGTATAAATCCTAAGTGTTTGGTGCTTATGTGTCTGGCTTATGGTTCACCCTGTGTTCTTCTTTGGAAATGAAAATAAAGGGTGATCCCTGTATGCAGATAGTGAGAAACAAATATACTTTAAACATTTACTCCATAGACGAAAAAAAAAAAAAGAACAAAGCTGTCTATAGAGAAATATACATCCAAAATCTATAGAGCTACATAAGCATAATAGAGAAAACAGAGTCAGTAAAATATATGTTGGGATTTTAATAAATGTATGCTTGATAACAAGGTCCTAAACTCAGGGTTTTCAGTGCTGAGACCTGTATCTCAGAAGCAATTTAAGTTCAAACCTTGCTTTGGGAAACTAAGTGTGACCAGAAGGGCAATTATATGTATATAGTCAGTCCTCATTACTCGCAAGTTCCATATTTGCAAACTTTCTTACTCACTAAAATTTGTCACCCCCAAATCTACAGCTTCAGTGCTTTCATGGTCATTTGCAGACATGCACAGAAAAGCAAAAATTTGAGTCTCACCATGTACACGTCCCCAACATCCCTTCAACGTGAGGTTGAAGTAGATGTCAATCTGCTTTCTTGCTTCAGCTCTCATATTGCAAACAAGTGTCCTTTTTGTGGTCTATTCAGTGTCATTTTTTGTACTTTTGTGCTTTTTGGTAATTTCACTGCTTAAAATGTCCCCAAGTGTAATCCTGAAGTGCAAGAAAGCTGTGATGTGCCTTACAGAGAAAATCTAGATAAGCTTCCTTCAGGCATGAGTTATAGTGTTGTTGGCCATGAGTTCAATGTTAATGAATCAACAGTACGTATTTAATAAAGTGTCTTTAAACAGACACACACTATCTGTTTAATACATGGTTGTCTATTGATTATTAACAAAAATGTGACCAGAGGCTCATAGGAACCTCATCCTGTATTTCCCCTAGACACAGCAGTTCAGTATTCAGTTAATTCAGCATTTGTGGCAAATTTATAGGCTGTAACTACTGTGAATAAGAATTGACTATATTATGTATTTTTCTTTGATTGGTTTTCAATCACTGATTAAATAAATATTTAAGAGCACTACATAAGGAAGTAAAGAATACACAGATGAACAAAATGTAGTATTGCCTTTGAAACAGAAACAACAAAAGTAGTAAGAATACAACATAACAAGGGTTATTAATTCCTCACAGCAAGAAAAAAACGAAAACCATGAATTGCTATCCATAACATGAATAGTCAGAAATTTGTATCAATACCAGTATTGTTGAGATACAGTACAACTATGTACAATTCAACATGGGGATATGTAAATTTAAGGTCCATTAATAGGGTAGATTACTGCCACATATGACCTGGGCAAGGTGCCTAGGGAGGGTTATAGGGAAGACTGAAAATTATCACAGTCATTTCCCATGGACAATAGTACTGTTCACTGTGGGAAGATCAAGAAACAGCTTTGGTGTGGTGCCTACTTGGTTTTTTTAACTGGTTTAAATAGCTTAAGAATTATGGGCTGCTCCTTTATCACTTCAAGTATGTACAAAGTAAAAAGAGAAAAGGAAACAAAGAGTGATTTTGCTTCCAAAAATTACAAAACAAATCATAAAAAAATTCTTAGTGTTATATTTTAAGGTAAAAAAATGGAAATATGCAAACAACAAGAAAAATGAGAATTTTCTTGCTTTCCAAACTTCATTCTGATCTAAACCAATTTTCTTTTATTACTTTTTTCAGGTACATCCATAGGCTTCCTTTCTATTTCTTTTTCTCTTTAACAATCTAGAGTCTAAAGTTATGAGTATTATTTTTTGTAGATACAATAAATTATCTTTGAAAGAAAGAATGAAAAACTTTTGAGTCCAAAATTTCATCAATTATTTGATGTACCATCAAGGTAATAAAACTTTTGGAGAAAAAAGATATCTTACATTAAATGTATTTTTAAAAGTCTGTGTAACAACAGTACACACTTTCCCTACAATTACCTCCCACTTTCCTCATTTCCATATCAAAATTTGATTCTAAATTGTGCTTGTATTTGTAGACTCAAGGTTTTTCTGAATTACTTTTGGCCATTAGCAGTTATAAAGGACATCATAAACACAATTTTCTTTCTTTATCTAGTGCTTGAGATTTTGACTTCTTTATAACTTTTAGGATTGACTGTATAATTTTCAAAGGGAAATCAAAGAATATCAGAGAAAATTCTGTACACATTTCTGTCAAGCTAAACCCATTTCCATTTTTTTTTCTTTAACTGAATAACATATTGCTAAAAGTTAAACAGTTTCTCTTATATGTCAAGAACCGTGAAGGGTCTGCAATTTCACCACACTTGCAAGCTTACATGTCAGCCTTTCATTGTTTCATGGATGCTGGCAGAAGACACAAGACTCCTGGGTCAAAGATGAAGGACAGTGTATTACAACAATAGCAGTATCCAGGATATTAGCATTTCTGTGAACCCTAGTCCTACTTGGTAGCACTGAGAGCCAGAGGACACCTGCCCATGCAGTGGGTGGCCTTACAGGAAAGGAGCTCTGATTTTAAAAACTCAGAATATTTATAATGTGCAGTAAGAATGACTGCTCTTTGGTCCAAGGAGAGAGAGAGAAAAAGAGAGAGACTATTTCTGTCTTCCAAGGCTGCTGACTATATGAGCATTCCTAAAAGGGTAGTCCAGAAATGAAGGTAATCAGGGCAGTCAGCACCTTGCTCACAATACATGAAGAAACATAAGAAACCTGTAAAGAATTGTCACCTAACAAAATGGACCCATCATTTCTACACCATCATGACTTGGCAAATTTTCCCATGACTACATCACTCTGTCAGCCACTCTGATTAATCTGATTGGCAGAGGCTGGAACCAAATCTGTTCAATTTGTCTCATACAGCATTTAATTAAGGTTATAGCCAACAGGACTCCAAGTACAGGATGAGAACAACCTGCAGTATGTGTCTCAGTCAAGTCCCCCATACCCCCCAGGATCCCAGAGTTAAGAGTTGAATAAGTCCCATAAGCTATCAGGGACACCTTAGAAAGATAGATGTCTTTCTCCATAAGTTTCTGTATTGACCTTTCTATTCAGCAGAAACATTAGTTCAGATAAGGCAGGATGTAGTAGAAATTGCACAGACTCCATCTTAGCCTACATGAAGGAAGTCTAGTGGGCAATTCTATCATCTGTAATAACCATGGCCCATGAGTTAAGCCTGAGCTGAATGCTTTCCAGGGCTTAGTGGGCATCACAACTAAAGTCATAGAGAATTGTCATCCAATATTATATAGAATCACAATATGAGCTTTTCAATGCTAGAATAATGATACACGAAGATACAACTTCAACTAACTGTGAAATTTCTACAGTCTATTCCAAGAGCCTTGGCAATGTACACTGCTGAGTTTCATGGCTGGCAATATTATGCATGTCCAACTTTTTGTTTCAGTAAGGAATGAAAATATCATCTCCTGGAAAGCATTTTAAGCAATAGCAAGAGTTATAGAAACTCCACAAGTCAACTCCTTATGGAATTACCAATGAAGATCAACATGAAAACAACCCTCACCCTAGTGGCTGTTTTCACTTGGATAGAGATGGACTTGTCCCAGGGTATCACAACTTATTCCTCCCTTTACAGCAGATGTTTTTCAACTTCAGAAATACTAAAACATGAAAATAAAAACATGCATCTTACAATTGGAGGAAATGAGGAATGTGTGATTATTAGAAGCCTATTGTTTAGAAACCAATGGGAACTAAAGACTTCAAAGGCAAAAGGGAATTTAAATAATCTCAACCAAATATAACTTGACACCATTTTCTTTTCTTTTCACAACCCTCATTATAAATACCTTTTTAGCCAAAATAACATCATGGCATTTGAAATAACCACATGTTGTTTTAGGTTTTGAAAAGATTCTAAAAGCATTTAAAATCAAGGGCAGTTGAAGATTTTCTGAATCTATGTGTGAGTCTTCAATATTATTCATGGCATTCTCAATTTCCTCTTATAGGATTTTGCCAGAGAACTAAATCTGTTAATAACTAGAGGATTCTGTTCTCCACCAACATAAAAGTACTAAATGAAGAAAAACAGTGTCTCTTATGCATTCATAACCCATGAATATATGCAAATGGTATTTTCTTTAAAGTGAAACAGATAAAATTCATGACTAAAAATATATTTATATCACCATTCAAATATTATCCATGCATTATACAGTGTGCTTTCTGTGTACCAATTACATATAAAAAACAAAAGGAGGGCTTCATATTATCAAAAACTACACAGATATATTTTTCCTTTTATGTGCAAACATATACATTGTAAAACCAGAGCACCAAACATTGTTCCTCCTTAAAAATAATTTTCATTTTTACAATAAGATTTAATTGCAGTTGGCATTTTTTAAGTCAATACTCATCAGAAGCAGCTATAATTAATTTTTCCATATTGGATGATACCAAAATCAAAGTGGTTCCAAGAAGCACATACTGTTTGGGGGAAAAGAGAAGAAAAATGATACAATTTTACATGTGAATACTAAAAATTAATTCTTTGATTCTTAATTTCTTTTCCTTTTTGAAATGTTTATAAAGTATTTTATGAATTGTCTTTTAATAGAAATTACAAAATCTCTAGTGTGTAGATGGAAAAAGGGTTCCCTGAAAGACATCTATGTCCTAATCCCCTAATCCCTGGGGCCTGTTGGAAGTAGGAGAAGGAGGAGGAAGAGGAAGAGGAGATGGAGAAGGAGGAAGAAGAGGAGGGGGAGGAGAAGGGGGAGGGAGGAAAGGAAAGAGAGAAAGAAAGAAAGAAGAAAGAAAGAAAGAAAGAAAGAAAGAAAGAAAGAAAGAAAGAAAGAAAGAAAGAAAGAAAGAAAGAAAGAAAGAAAAAGAAAGAAAGAAAAAAGAAAAAGGAAGAGAGAAGGGAGGGGAAAGGAAGGGAAAGGGAGGGAAGGGGAGGAGAGGGGAGAAGAGAAGAGAGGAGAGGCAAGGAGAGGAGAAGAAGAGAAGAGAAAGAAAGAAGAGAAGAGAAGAGAAGAGAAGAGAAGAGAAGAGAGAAGAGAAGAGAAGAGAAGAGGAGAGGAGAGAAGAGAAGAGAAGAGAAGAGAAGAGAAGAGAAGAGAAGAGAAGAGAAGAAGAGAAGAGAAGAGAAGAAGAGGAGAGGAGAGAAGAGAAGAGAAGAGAGAGAAGAGAAGAGAAGAGAAAGGTCTTTGCCGATGTGATCAATTAAGGATCATGTGATGGAGAGATTATTATCCTGGGTTTTTTGGGTTGCTCCTAAAGGCAATCACTTGTATCTTTATAAAAGAGAGGAGGAGGGAAACTTGACACACATGTAGAGGGAAAGGTGAAAAGAAGATGAAACAGATGTGAATATTCAGGTCTTGAAGATCCCAGTGATGCAGCCAAAAGCCAGGGAATGTCAGCAGCCACCGGAAGCCTGAAGAGATAGGAAATAGTTCTCCCCTAGAACCTCTGGAGGGATTTTGGCCCCTTAGTGCTGATTTTGGATTTCTAGCCTCCAGAAAAAAGAGAGAATACATTTCTGTTGTCTTAAACCACGAAGTCTGTGGTACTTTGTTACAAAACCACCAGAAACTATATATGGGAAAGGGTAAAACTTCTAAGCAAGTTCTCCTTAGAAATTAAGGCTACACTTAGTGGACACCTTGCTATCTCCTATAGTTCTTCTCCTAAATAACAGTATAAAACTGGCTCATTTATAAACCAGAGGTTTTGAGTTTGGGAAAAGGCAGTGGACCGAGGTCTTAGGGGCTGGTGACAGGTCTTGGTCGGGGGAGGAGAGCTTCCTGGGTGTTACAGAAACATCACAGCCACCCTGACTCAGGCACTGATTTTATCATTCATGCTACTCACTGAGCACCTGTCACAGGGCTGGTCCCTACTCAGGACACTAGACACAGGTAACTGCAGTGGGCAAGCAAAGTCACTGCTCTGGTGGAGTTTGTGTTCTGGTGGGTGGGGACAATTAATTATATAAATAATCATAAATATGTTAGATAGGGATAGGTGTTATAAAGGATGAAAGAGGGAAAGAGAATAGGGGGATTTGGGGTGGGGTGGGTGCAGGTTGATTGGGCATTCACACTGGGGCTAGGGTAAGGAGTATTGGATAAGGAAACCTCAATGCAGTGACAAAATACTTAACCTGTGTGTGTCTGAGAGAGAACATTCCAGAAAGAGGTGATGGTAAATGCAGAAGACCTGAGGCTGGCACATGCTTGGCACCTCGTGCATCTGGAACACACTGAGTGAGGAGGAGGGAGGGGAGCAGGAGGACCGAGAGGTCACCGGGACTAGGTCCTGCCGGCCTTGAAGTCCATGACAGACCCTGGGTCTGGTCTCTACAGGCAGAATTTGCAACAGAGGAGTAGCATATCTGATAACTGTTTTGAGAGAGTGAGAAGGGCACATGTGGCCACCACACACATCAGTGATTCCTGCTTAGCCCTGACATGTCATGGATACTCTATAGCCCTTGATATTCCTTCTCCCACTACAGAGTCCGTCTCACAGGATGGAGTCATCTTCCTCTCCCTAGGGTAAATTCTCTTTTCTACTGGTTTAGAAGAAAGTAGAAGCTTCGCTCTCCTCCACAGCTTATGTTACCAAATGTGCCCTGCCAAGTCAGAGGGTCTGACACAAATCTGGGGGCTTTAACACACAGGCAACATCAAAGTCAAAGTCTGACATTTGAAAATACAGTTGTCTTCTTCAGATCAGATTCCTGCAAGGCCAATAGATTATTTATTGGCTTATGTCATCTGGAAGGCAGGGGAAAGAGTGGACAAATCGTGTCTATCTTCTCAAGAATTTTCTAATTTCAAAGCTGACTAGAAGAAAGGTACTTTCAATTTCTTTGTGCCTACAGGTTTTTGTGGGGGTTGTACAGACTGCCAAAGGCCTTCTTTAATTTAACAAGGTCGAGGGGCGCCTGGGTGGCTCAGTCGGCTGAGGTCATGATCCCAGGGTCCTGGGATCGAGCCCTGCATCAGGCTCCCTGCTCCATGGGAAGCCTGCTTCTCCCTCTCCCACTCCCCCTGCTTGTGTTCCCTCTCTTGCTGTGTCTTTCTGTCAAATAAATAAATAAAATCTTAAAAAATAATAATTTAACAAGGTCGAAGTGATTTTATAATCCTCTGGTGCAGGATTTCTCAAACTTTAACATGGACAGAAAACACCTGCATCTTGTTAAAACACAGATTCTGACTCAAACCTGGTGGGCCAAGACTCTGCATTTCTAACACACCTCCCAGGTGATGCTGATGCTGCTCCTGGTCCACATTGGAACAGCAAGGTCCCAGTGGTGGGCCAGGGTCCATTTCTGCATCAGTGGAAATTCTTTCTGAAAGTATAAGGATGCAAAGCCCTAGCCAAAATTAGGGTGGCTATTATTTTGTAACCTGTGTACTTCATGCTTTCACAATGTCTTTTGTTGTTGTTTCTTTCCCTTAGGGGCAGTTTTACTCTTTCATTGTAGGGTCTTTGTTTTTATTTGTTTTGGTCAATTGTTTATATTTTTACAATGACTGCTCAAATTTGAAAAAAAATTGAAAACATTTCATTCAGCGATTAAATGAAATGAAAGAATAGGTGCTTTGACTAACATGGCCAATAACCTCTGATGTTTCTCAATGTTATATAAGTGAGAAATGTTTCAAGTGTTTATTCTCTAATACCAGGCATACTATATGTGGGGTCTACAAATATGTACATGTTTTAAAGCATCATAAAATATTTCAGTTTGTATTTCAACTTACAAAGTTATAAGTTAGATATTTTGCCTTAATTGAACTGGTTAAGTGGTTTTAGGTCACACAGCCTCATTATTAACATTACACGCCACTATCAGCAGATGCAGCCCTTGTCAGCCTGGATCCCAGACAAATAGAGCTCTCCCCCAACTCCTCTTCCTCCATCCCTACTTTTCACAACTTCCATTGGACATGAGGCATAACCAAGAAATAAATTCTTGTTGCTTAAACCCACTGAGATTTGGGTCTTATTTGTTACATAGCATTATCTAATCTAATCTAATAATTTAATGAGAGCTTTAAGCGAAGGCTCTCATTATGCAGTGATAAAGCATTTGTTGAAATTCTCTTCTCTGATAACTTCAGAGGAAGTTGTGCCTAGTGACCACAGTGAACCATGTACCTAATAGATTTATAGCTCTAGAAGTTAATACAAATAACATTAGTAGTGTTGAATGCTGTCAGCTTTACCTGGCAAGATATTACAAGATAAAGATGAGCTTAGGAAAGAGCAGTGTGCAAAGCAGAAGTAAAAAGAAATGTAAAGCATCCAAAAACTCAGAACCTGGCAAGGTAGACAATAATATTCTTGACCCCAAACAGTAAAAGATAAAATTAAGAAAGGCTTCCAGGTTCAAATGCTTAGTATAACCTTTCAACCATGTAAAATGCTTCAGGGAAAGGATCAGAAGTAGAGTGCAACACCCAGTAGATTTTTCAATTGGATTAAAATCAGGTAGAGGATAAATCATAACTGTTGTGGTCCACCCAATAGAAGCTAGATAGGTTCAAGGTCCTAGTCACTAAATTGAATAAAACTCTCCTTGAAGCCAAGAAACACACACACACACACACACACACACAAAACCAAGCAACAACAACAACAATAAAGAAAGCAGTTCTGGAGACCATCTCAAAAAAGAACATGAGTATGACTACTGGCACACACCACTCACTGGAATCAAACCGATAAGAAACTGGTCAAATTACTGATGAGGGAACCAGGAGGCTGAGATTATTCTAGGTGTAAAATGACCCTTGAGCACCTAACCACCTAGATAGGACATGTAGAAATTCTCACAAACCTTCCTTCCACTCCCTCCCCCTGACCAAGTTCATGCTCAGCACCTTTTTTACTGTGGGTGAAGAAGAAAATAGAAAAGGAAGACTCTACAAGCTGAAGGCAGAAAATGGAAAAACACGAACAATCTTTTTTGGAGAGTAGAACGGAGAATTCTTCCCAAGGAAAGGAATTAAGATATACTCTCCCTTTACAGCTCCAGGACTCTCACATCATCTGCCTAGTGGGGTTTCAGTGTTGCTCTGTACCAGTGACTATGTGTACCTATTGTTTTCCTCTCCAAAGAGGAGTGTTTGATGCAGAGGTCCTATCCTTGTTCCACCACTGTAGAGTGGTTCAGTGGGGAAAAAAAACAACCTGGCTTTTTGTTTGTTTGTTTGTTTTAGTTCTTTGGTCAAAAGGATTAAAAGGAGCTGTATTCATATCCAATGAAGATATTTATATGCATCCTTGAGAACTTGATGATGTACTAAATGGGATTTTGGGTACTTTTGTAGAGAGGGGATGAGTGTTGGCTAGTTGTATGTGGAAAAGAAAGGTTGGATTATAGTAGACATTAGTAGGTGTCATTCATTACTGAGTCTTCCCTCTCCCAAGGCACATTCCAATCCCCTGATGTTAGGAGTGATCTTATGGCTTGTTTTTATTAAGGCAATGTGAGGTGAAGAAATGTAGTCCTTCCAAGTGGATGTAGTTAAGAAGTGGCAACCAATTTCTAAGCTCTCTCCCCCAACCATGGCATACCCTGAAGTTTGAGTTCAGATAACAATGGAATCTGTGTTAGCCTGAGTACCCAGGTGACAGTGAAATGAGCAGAAACCTCCTGTGAAAACAAATAAAAATATCTATTTGTTGTAAGTGATTTGGATTTTGAGTTGTTTGCTACTGCAGCATGACCTCCCATCTTGACTAATACATCATTCATTCATTGTAGTATCATAATAACTTGTCAATGCACACACTAAATCTAGCTTAAAATATGAAATGTCAGAATCAGATATTTACTTCTGTAAGTCTTCACAGTCTGTGACATTCATTTGGTATTGATCCCATGCAATTTTAATTTAGTTGAATTGTTCATTATGCACTCCATCTTCTTGATCATTGTGTATGTGTTTTCGGAGGATTTTCTACAGTGTGCTTAAGAAAAACTTCAATACCCAAAGATGTAAGCGTCATTCTCATGAAGAGAAAGGAATCAGGGGAATTGAATTTCCAAGGAAATCACACTTTTTTACAAAGATCTTCAAAATAGAGATAGAAACAAACAAAACAAGTATTTAAAACTGAGATGGAAAATTCCTCCACTGTATTCATGATTTTCCACATATTGAGGTTATTGGACATATGGGTCATGCTATAAATACTGCTTCATATATAACTTCCCCACAAGACTCTGAGCTTTTTGAGGGGCAGGAGAATGTTTATTCTTCTGCGTGCTTCCATCATGTAGTACATTCTTTATACATCACAGGCTGCCAATACTACAATAGAAACTAACATGTATTATTTTACTTGCTCCTTATCATCACCCCATTATGTAGGAATTGTTATCCGCATCATAAATACAGAAACCTGGGCTCTAGGAAGCTGAGGCACGTATCCAGATTTACACCATAATAAAGTGATGGAGCCAAGATTCTTATTCAGGAATATCTCACTATAAATTCATATCATTTATTTATCTATGATTCAACATCGTTGTATAAATGATTAAGGTAGCTATAAAATATATTTCAATCTATATGAGAGCATGGAAAATGCAGGAGGCAATCCCTCTACTGTAAGGATTTTAAAAAGGAGGTACTTTGGTTGAAAATTAAAGAATATTCCCATTAATACCAATTCTTTCATAATTTGACTTCTTCATTAATGGGTCTCTCAGCACAGGCAGAGTACAAGACCACTACTCTTATGTGGCTCCCTGTTCATGACATCACCAGCTACCAACTTTGCCTCTGGGTCCTCACTGAGCATTCTTCCCTCAAGAGACATATCTTCTTAGGCAAGCAGAATGCCCTCCATCAAGGCATTTGGACATGCAAATGTTTAAATCACGGCATGTAGGTCACTTACAAAAAGAGGACGACTATTTCTGGTAACATTTTAAATTTATTGTGATGAGTCAAGGCTAATGCAAGGTGAACTCCTCCTTTTACCATCATCTGCACGGCTACATTAGCTCATCCATGTATTAAAAAATGGGCCTCTGGACAGTTAGTTGGCAATTTGGCAAATTGCTCATGTATAATGCAAGAGAAGAAAGTCTCATTTCAACTCATACCGATTCCATCTCTAATTTTCGTGAATGATTTTGATTCTATCATAAAATGAGTCACGTGTTTCTTCAACAAAATGGGAATGAAAAACATTACAGCAATATATTAATTTCCATTATCATCAGCTCAATCTGTTATAGTTGCAGTTTATGTAAAGGGTGCTTACCTTTCACTGGATAGATTTATAATGTTTTTTTCCTGAGAAATAAGCACATTAATCTAAGATGTTGACTTTATTTTTCTCTTTTCATACTACATGCTTTATCAGTCTTTATATCTATGAAATGGATAAATTCTAAGTTCCTTGGGACAAAGAGTCTTTCTTAAGCTTTTGTGAAAAACACGTGGCTTATTTTCCATTCAGAACTCACATTTAAACCACTGCTTTGGTGAACTTTTATATTAGGTAATAAATTACATTTTCTTTTCTTGTAAAGTCAGGTTTCCTTTTCAGTTTCTTTCCTTCATTCATTATTTATTGGCAAACTTTTATTGAACACTTGCTTTGGGGCAGGTATGGTACTGGCATTGGGGCTACTATAGTCATAAATGATTCAGATCTATTCCTGCCTTTATGGATGATTCAGGATCACATATTCTTAACAAAATAACAGGGAGAAAATATATAGGGAGAAAGCCCCTATTTACCTTTCTAGAATGAAGTGCAATTAAATTTCCTCCTCAAGGTGTTACTAAAACCAAAATGTTTGCTTTGGTGCCTAAGTGAACACAAGGTCTACGCTGTATGAGGTTGACAAAGGGGGCATCTGGTACAAGACATGCAGCACCAGGGGCCCCTGGGTGGTTCATTCAGTTGTGTCTGACTCTTGATATTGGCTCAGATCATGATCTCCAGGTCATGAGATTGAGCCCCGTGTGGGACTCCGCACTCAATTCTCTCCCTCTTCCTCTCCTTCTGCCCCTCACTTGCTTGCTCTCTCTCTCCTTCAGTCTCTCAAATAAATAAATAAATCTTTAAAAAAAAACATGTGTAGCACCAAGTCTTTGGAAGTGAGCCTATAAGGAAGGAGGAGCGCTGAGTGGCTACATCTTTGTCACCTTGTTCTCTGTGAAATTAGTAATTGAACCACATTCGCTGTTCCCATCCATCTCCACAGACCCATCTCTAGAGAGTGCTGTGGTGATCATTTATCCCCTTGAATCATTGTCACATGATTGGAAGAATGAGGAGAGGCTTCAGGGGGCTTCTAATTCACATGTGTATAGGATGAAGTCACACTTCTCTTTATTAAGGCCTCCCAGAAGACAACAGCAATCAGTTTCTTCCTTGTTTACTGAAAGTCTTTTAAGGATGATGATGATCATGATGATACAAATAGGGAGGAAAGATTTATATTCACTTTAAGTCCTTTCTCTCTGGGAAGAAATTCCCAGAAAGATTAGTTTTCCTCTTTTTATTAAACATGAAAAAATGATTACAATAATTTCTATGACTATATTCTTGGGTTCTTCTAAAATATTCAGAGAGAAATGCTCTGAATTCTTCCACAGGTAGAGGTCAGAAAGGGCTGGAGTGAACAATGGAGGTAATATTTTAGGAGGTGTGGATGAGATTGAGAAGGTGTGTTGTGTCTGTATGCACATACAAGCACACCTGCATGGAAGCAACTCCGTTATCAAGCTGCCTTATCAGGAAGCTGGAATGTGCCATCCAATTTGGGCATAATATCCACTTGGAAACAATCTCACATGCAAACTAGTGTTCTCAGGAGTCATCCTTATCCATTGGTACTGGCTCCTGAGTGCTTGTCAATGCCCTGATTCAAGTCTTCTCTGGTATTATTCTTGATTTTAGTTCACAGAGAACCTGGGCATTTTATTAGCTTTTTGAGCCTAATAAACATTATATATTCTGGGTACATTCCATAGTATTTAATACTTCAATGCTGATTCCATAAACTGCTTGAAGAAGCAGATAAGAATCTCATGCACAAATGCATATGTCTCTTCTAAGGGTACCTCTGGTCTTACCAATCTATCCTTCATTTCCAAAACATGCCATACATTCCTTCATTAGTAGTGTTTTGATTGCTCTTCCATCTACCTAGAATCCTCTTTTTCTTTCTTAGAGGTTATTATCCAAAAACCTACCAAGAACTGCCTACCCCCTCAGAATTCGTTTCATCCAACTTTTAGTGGGCCAATAGTAAACATAGAGTAAATATTAACTGTGATACTCTGATCCCATTTCTGTTTCATTTTAGGTTGTTTGTTCTTTTTTTTTTTTTTGAGGATTTTATTTATTTATTTGACAGAAAGAGAGACACAGCAAGAAAGGGAACACAGCAGGGGCAGAGGAAGAGGGAGAAGCAGGATTCCCACAGAGCAGGGAGCCCGACGGAGGGCTCGATTCTAGGACCCTGGGATCATGACCTGAGCCGAAGGCAGACACTTAATGACTGAGCCACCCAGGTGCCCCTAGGTTGTTTGTTCTTAATTGTGATGCAATTAGAATGATCAGGAAAAGTTTAAAATATACAATTGTCTGGGTCAAACCCAAGATCAAATAAATCAGATTCTCCGGAAGTGGGGACAAGGCAGCATATTGAAAACAAAAGGAAAAAATGCCAGATAACCTCCCTGCGTGATATGTATAACTTGTAACATGTGTAACACATTGCAACATGTTTCCAGGATCAAGATATTTCAGTCAAAATGTTAATAGGACAAATGCCAACACCCATGTAATCCATTTAGCTTTGAACAGAGACAATCTAACCAACCACTTCTTAAAAAAAACCCTTACAACATAATCAACAATGAGTCATTTGTCACAAAGCAGAAGAGGCATATACAATATAATTTGTTAACATCCCTGTAATAAACATAACATAAAGTAAAGCCTTCACAATACCAGATTAGAATTCTTTTCAAGTATAAAGGTCATCTGATCTACAAAATTGTACATCTGGACATTAGAGGTGTGCATCCGATTGTGGAAGGGCTAGAACTAGAAATCTAGGCAGAACTGAGGTTCATGAAAAATAGGTTATCTGAACACAGAAATGAGACTAAGGTTTGGTTGTGTTTGGGTCAGGCATTTAAATATCACTTAAGATCTGAAACTGGATGTTCAGCTTAGGGTGTGAAGGAAAAGTAGGGCATAGAGACCAATATCAGAAGACCCTGACTCAACCTGAGATCTGGGAAGGGCCACAGCAGGTGAGTAATAGAAGCGTAAGGCAAAGATTCCAGGAAGGAGGAAACTTATGTTCAGGTAAGGTATGGAGCAGCTATAGAAGATGCAACTCCTCCCAGTCATGCAAAAACTGGCTTTAAGAGTAGGGTTACCAGATCAATTACAGCATGCCTAGTTAAATTTGAATTTCAGATAATCAGCACATTTTTTAATATAAGTATGTCCCAAATATTGCATAGGATCTGCTGCCAGGATTTGGGGGCTTGTGCGACAAAAGGAACTATTCATCTAATTCACTCCTAATGACCAATTCCTTCTTGCAGAGAATACCCTTCCTCTTCTTGTATGTCCCTCCAGCTGGTTGTTACCATCACCCAGTTGACTCCCATTAAATCAACTGAAATATTATAGGAATGTTGCTAGTAACAGATGGGCTTGAACACTTAGTTGTGGGAGTCTAGATTCAGTTTCCCAGTGAGAGGAAGTCTGGATCTAAGCTTAAATCAGATCTGGCTGCATGTCTAAAATTTCCTTAGACAAATTTTTCTAATTCTGAAAAATATTCTAAAAATTCATTTGATTAATTTTTGTCCTGAATTTTCAATGTGTAAGTATGAAAAGATTACTTTGAATGATGTACTCATTATTCTAATAGTAGTTTAGCCTTTTAAACTTGAGGTCTCTTTAATCAATAGAAATTAACAGAAATGGCTTTTAACTTTCTATTGATTTAACTATAAAATTGCCATCTTCAAAGCTCTAAGGAATCTAACTTTAACCTCTTCAGTCATTGATAATTAAATCACTAGCTCAATGGAGAAATGGTGTTACAAGGAACACAGGAAGGAACAAGGTGAATAAGGGATCTAGTGCCACAAAACAAGAAAGCATTTAAAGACTAATGAGGTCACATAAAAGGGATCCATATGTTTTATTATAGTAGATGGGAATACATTTAAGCAATGACATGCATGGGTTCATGGAATTCAGAAAAGAGAGTGCCAGAAAAAAATCATTAAAACCCATGCTATTGCTTTGAAAATCGGTGTCTTTATTTTGCCTTTTTAGTAGAAACTACAGATGAGGTAAACAAATAAACCTGATGAAAGCTCTTTGTTATATGAGAAAGCAACTAATAATGATAGGAATGAGAGAAGTCATAGAGTTAGAAAAATCATCATTATGGCACCATATAATGTTCATGGGGAACTGGGTTTTCACAGTGTTAGCATAATCCCACATAGACTAGTTTCAAGGAGCAAGGGGGAAAAACCTAATTGTACAAGAAAGATCATATTGTCATCATCTTCATTCAGTTGATTTCCTATCCTAACCGCTGGTCAACCAGATGTCCTGCCTTCTGATGTCCTGCAATACAAAGTACACAATATCTCAGAGAATGAAGACTGGCTAATGATGTTTTGCCTGAATTTATCAAGTTTTCAGGTCTAGCTGTCAGTGTGTAGGAACTATAGGAGCTAGAGGGCTAAACTGAGAAAGACTATAGGGACATAATCAGATAAATCCAGCAGGCTGAATATTTTTCTCAGAATACCTAGCTTATGATTTTTTTTCTATAAGTTGGTGTCATGAATAAAGACAGGAAAAGGAGGTGTACTCTACCAAAGTAACAAAGATGTAAAAGTCACCACAACAAAATTCAATGCATAGCCATGGATTTGAAACCTGATTTGGACAAAGCAACTGTAGAGATTTTTCAGACAACTGAAGAAATTTGATATTGCATAGAATAAAATTTTTGACATAACAAGACATACACTGTTATTTTACAAATATAATTTATGGTATGACCTCATTTTGGTAAAACTATAATGGTAGATGAACATGTACAAAGAAAAAGATCTAGAGACATCCACTGGGGGTAGATAGTGACACTTCTGGGTGACAGAGTATATCATCACTGTCTTACTTTTGCTGATCTCTATTTTCTAACTTTATATAGGCAGTAGACAGCTTTTGAAATGACAAAAAATATTTTTAATTAAAATAAATATTCTTGATAAATACACATATCCACATATGTGGTTAATTATTGGATTTTGCTTTCTAGAACTTTGACTTAGGGTTTAAGCTGAATGCATTCTACTTGGAGTTTCTGAAGGCCTCAAATAACATGTTTCTCCTCCTTTTGATTTCACATGGTTTTCCAACCTAGCCTGGAAGAAATCCTTTCTAAATTCCTTGAGAAAACTATTTTCACTGAACTCTGATCCTACCAGAAGTAATATTTGTAAAGAGAAGCCTGCTGCTTCTTTTTACAAATTCAGTCTGATGTTACATCAAAGAAATTCAGATAAACATTGAAGAAATAAGTTTCAAGTTCAAGATAAATCCATAATTTAAACTTCTAAAAAAGTTTTTGAAGCTTTTACATAACTATAACAAAAGCTTCAGGAAATAGAATAAAAGACAAGCTTAACAGTAACAGCAATAACATTAGTAAAATTATTAAAACCTTAATGAGCTTCATTAACATGTTTAACAATAAAGGGAAACTGAGGCAAAAAACCCCACCTGAATTGATTCAGAAACATGTGAAAGACTTACAGTTCTAATATTTATGTAAAAATTTTCATGAGAGGTAATAGTTTTTTCTAGCATCTATGTAAACGAGTAATTTCGTTTTTCCAACAGTACCTGGCACAGAGCCTTGCAGGGAACGATATACTCAACACATATTAAATAAATATATGTGGGTGCCTGGGTGGGCTCAGTTGGTTGGGCGACTGCCTTCGGCTCGGGTCATGATCCTGGAGTCCCGGGATCGAGTCCCGCATGGGGCTCCCTGCTCAGCGAGGAGTCTGCTTCTCCCTCTGACCACCCCCTCATGTGCTCTCTCTCTCTCTCAAATAAATAAATAAAATCTTTAAAAATAAATAAATAAATAAATGCATTTCTTTCAACTGAACAAAGAGAATTTTCCTTGCTGCACATTAAAGCTGTTTTTACCCAAGTGTTTGAAAATGAAGAAGTGTAGTTGGGCTGTGCTTATGTCTGAAAACAACTTACAACTATTTTTACTTTTTTTTATTGATTTATTCACTATATTGAGTACTTCTTTCAGTAGCATGTAGATAGCATGTAAATGTAACCTTGCAAGTAAATCTTAATGTAAAGTATTCTTATCAGCTATATAAGTCCACAGTACCTTATACAAAACTACTATAGACAGATATGTTTGGGAATTTAAAAATTTGGGACCTAAAAAGTCATTTGGTGCATATTACCATGTATATTGCAGCTTAGCAGCACCTGAGCGAGCACTAGAGAATCAAACACATTAATATTTTGCAGTGAAATATAGAATCTCAGAAAACAAACTGAGGGTTGCTGGAGTGGGGGTTGGGAGGGATGGGGTGGCTGGGTGATAGACATTGGGGAGGGTATGTGCTATGGTGAGCGCTGTGATTTGTGCAAGACTGTTGAATCTCAGATCTGTACCTCTGAAACAAATAATACATTATATGTTAAAAAAAAGAAGATACTAGGAAGGGAAAAATGAAGGGGGGGAATCAGAGGGGGAGACGAACCATGAGAGACGATGGACTCTGAAAATCAAACTGAGGGTTCTAGAGGGGAGGGAGGTGGGAGGATGGGTGATGCGTATTAAAGAGGGCACGTTCTGCATGGAGCACTGGGTGTTATACGCAAACAATGAATCATGGAACACTACATCAAAAACTAATGATGTAATGTATGGTGATTAACATAACATAATAAAATTTAAAAAATGTTAAAAAAAAAGTATCCAAAAGTAGAATAAACAAGGTCTGCCAATAGCTTTCCATTAGTTCAGATCAGGTCATGCTGGCTGGTGAGTTTTGGTGCCAAATTTAACACAGATTTGGGTTTTCCGAACTTTGAGCATTGTTCAATTGCAGATAAGTACTAGTATTGTGGACTAGCACCATTAATCAATAATCTGTTATAAAGTAAATTCTATTCCCTTCCTTTTCAGGCTAAAATATATTTCAGTGCTTAGGTAAAAACTGTTTTAAGACGTTTTTTAAATGTGTCATTGCCTTACTAATAAACAGATTCTCTCATACTTAATTTTTGCGTATTATTTCTTGAGAAGGCTTAGAGAGATAGTGATTAGTGCAGATTCAGACCGAAGGATTCAAGAGAGCACAGGTAAACGCTGGGTGTTAGAACCTAGTAGGCAACCAGAGCTGCTCTCAGTCTCTAACAGAACACCTCACATACAGGCAGAGCGGGGCAGGTGTCTGGCCAGACCAATATGCCAATTGTCATATTTCACTGCCATTTGGGAATAAATGACTATCCCACAGGTAAGTGGGCCATTTTGCCATTATTAATTAAAATAAACTACTGCCTCAAACAATGGTTTCCAATGTTTTTGAAGAATAAAATAACACTTAAAGAGAGTGCAGATAGTGCTCGCTTCGACAGTACATATACTAAAATTGGAACGATACAGAGAAGATCAGCATGGCCCCTGTGCAAGGATGACACGCAAATTCGTGAAGCGTTCCATATTTAAAAAAAAAAAAAGGAGAGAGAGTGCAGATAGTTATATTTTAAGTAAGTATCATAGATATTATATTGGCTCTTGGGATCTGTAATCAGTGTAAAAAGTTTGCTACACGAAACAAATAGATTCACTCACTGAAATCCAAATTATATAAACATTTACCACTTTTAGAGGGAGTTAAATCTGATGTCATGTAATTCCTTGATATTGGAAATATCATTGTATTTCACTAATTTCAGCCTCGACTCCATACATGGGACAAAGGAAAGAGAAAGGTAAGACTCAACAGGGAACTGGAAATAGGACAAACAATGAATAGGTAAATTTATGGAGTTTATTGGGGGAGAGGTGACTATCTTCACTCAGGGAGCAGATGGAGTGGGAGGCATTTCTCCTCCTTTCTACTTCAAGGCCTGACCTGAGTAAACACAAGGCAGATAAGCTACCCAACACCTGAGCAAATCATGCTTTCTGCTCCTCCTGGGTCATCTCTGTCTCTGCTGAAGCAAGGATGTCTCCCTTGAGGAGGACCCCTACTCCAAACACCCCTACAAGCTCAGAGGTCCCTGGTCTGCCACACCAGTTTTTTCTCCTTCCCTCCTATCCAGCCTCCTACCCTCACTTGGGGGCATGGAGATGTTGGAGGAGAAAGGAGGAGCAAGCCCTGTGTGTTTTATATCTTAAAACCTTAGTGTGATGGACTGAACTATGTTCACCAGAATTCATACATTGAAATTCTAACCCCTAATTCCTCAAAATGTGACTGTATTTGGAGATAAGGCCTTTAAAGAGATTATGGAGTTACAATGAGGCCACTAAGGTGGACTGTGAACCAGTATGACTGGTGTCTTATAAAATGAAGAAATTTGGACAAAGACAGCAGGGATGTGCACACAAAGGAAAGACCCTGTGGCACAGCAAGAAGACATTTGCAAGATAAGGAGAAGCCAGACCTGTTTGCACCTTGATCTTGGACATCTAGGTTCTAAAACTGTTAGAAAATAAATTTCTATTTTTTAAGGCAACCATTCTGTGGTATTTTGTTATGGCAGCCTGAGCTGAATAATATACTTAGTATAATAAAATTTACGCAGGAACAGGATCAACTCCATTAAAAGAATTATTTGAATGGACAAGAAGCATAAGTCAGAGATTTCCTCAAGAATCTCGGAGAGTAGGGGCACCTGGGTGGCTCAGCCATTAAGCATCTGCCCTTGGCTCAGGTCATGATCTCAGGGTCCTGGGATCGAGCCCCACATTGGGCTCCCTGCTCAGCGGGGAGCCTGCTTCTCCCTCTCCTTCTGCCTGCCACTCCCCCTGCTTGTGCTCTCTCTCTGTGTGTCAAATAAATAAATAAAAACTTAAAAAAAAAAAAAAAGAATCTCAGAGAGTAAAAAGAATTTACCTTTACTTAAAACAAGGTTTAAAAATCCTTTCTGTGGGGAGCAGAATAATACCCATCCGAAGATGTCCATATTGGATCCAATGCCTGAAACCTGTAAATTTTAGCTTACATGACAAAAACGATTTAGCTGATCTGATTAAATTAAGGGCCTTGAGATGAAGATATTATCCTGATTATCCAGGATGGCCCAAAGTAATTACAAGGGTCCTAAAAAGCAGAGGACCTTGCCTGGCTGGTCAAAGACATGTATATGGTGACAGCAGAGTTAGAGACACCTTGTTTTTGAAGATGGAGGGGGAGTCAAGAGGCATGAAATATGGTCAGCCTTTGGAAGCTGGGAAGGGCAAGGGAACAACTTCTCTCCTAGAGTCTCCAGAAGAAATGCAGCCCTGCCAACATCATGACTTTAGCCCACTGAAAACCCATTTCAGACTTTTAACCTCCAGACCTATAAGATAATAAATTTGTGTTGTTTTAAGCCACTAGGTTTGTGGTGATTGATACAAAAGCAATAACTAAACCACACACCTTCCAATCTGTCCCCCATATTTTGTGATTATTTACAGGGGGGGGGTGTGGCTTTTGGTGGAGGGGGCTCATTTCTGCACAGGCAATCCTTCCCATTGTTGGATTATTCTTTCTGTTGGAAATCTCTTGTTCTCCATCCTTCCCAAATCGTCATGTCTTCTGGCATAATACAAAATTAATACAATTTCTTTTCTCAATGTGGTGCAGTGGACAGTTGTTGATCTTCAGTTAAAAGGGTTTTCTTTTTTGTGTGTTAGACTCTATATTTCAGTTTATTTTCAGCAGCTGTTGCCTGGGTAACTGGCTAAGTGACTACATTTCAGTTTTTTCTTCTGTAAAATGAGGTGATAACCATTTGAACCTCACAGGCTGTTTCAGATGACTAAATGAGTTAATATATATGAATACAGTTTGTAAACTTTTAAATGTTGAAAACTTCTGCTTATTTATCTATTGATGTATTATTTTTCCATGTGGCCTTTGAAATACATGAAAGCAGCCTCCTAATATCCTCTTTGTTCAAATATCTTCAACCTCTTCAACTATATCCAATCCACACTATTTTTTAGTCCATTTGCCAGTAAAACTCTTCTATTTAAGTATTAGCCAGTCTCTTCATGAAAAATTTTATACAAATTAAGGATCACAGAAAATGTAGAACTATATGTTCATTTTCATTTGAAACCCCTAGCCAAAGAGTTACCAAGGACAACGGCATCCAACTCTTCTTTTGAAGGCAGGGGTTATTCTAGTGACGTTGTAGCCCCTGAACAGAGGGCAGGCTCTGGCCCAGGCTAGTGCCTCTGTGTTTGTTGGCTTGTAGACCTAGAGAGGCAGAGGCTTTAGCCAGCTGGAGTTCTGAGCTTGATCACAGTGTTCCTCACTGTTTGGTCTTCTGTATCCGTTCCTAACCCTTCTCTCTCTTTTGCTAAAGGTTTAAATCATTACAGTAGCAAAGACAAAATGTATGAATATTCACTGCAGGAAGTTTCTTTTCATGGTACCTTGTAAAAAATATGTAAGTATGACATGCACTTTTCACATCCATGCATTGTCAAAACCACTCCTTCCCGTATTTCTTCAAGGGCACACCAGTGAAAAAGTTAAGGATGGTAATGGTATCTATATATTCAGATGGAGGTGTCTGACACTGGTTACTCATATGTCCAGAAGATTGATTAATGTTGTTAGGAGCCAAAAAAAAAGGCATTTGCTGCTTAGAGGGCTTTTCCAGGAAGTGGGGAGAGAACAAGACTGCTTAATAATTTTGAAGGTTGAGAAGATGCTATTTACTCCAAGAACACAGATACCTTTCTTAAGACCTCGGGCCTGTTTAGACAGTAGCAGCTCTAACAATGGCAGTTGACTTAAGACTGCAAAGATCACCAAAAATCTAGTGCTAATTAATTTGGAAAGGTTTCCAAGACTTCCAGCATTCCAGTCTTGACAAATGGCTTGTACCATTGTCCTCTGTAGCAGAATTAATGATTCTGAACATGAATAAAAGGGGAAAATTGAATAAAGAATAAATCAAGTAGAGAACATTTTCATTCACTGTATAAGCATCGAATATATTCCTTTGTTTGTAAAGTTATTTTAGTCAAATCCATTAGGTTAGAAGGAAAGAGTTGGCTTTTTTTTTCCAAAGCTGTTCCAAAAGTGAAAACATGATTTTAAATGCCTTTCTCAAAATAAGGTAAGACCACAGGTGGATATTAGATGGCACAGCATGAAGTCAGGGACTTCTGCATTTCAACAGCTTCACGTTGAGTCACACAGTGAGCCCTCCATATGGATGTGGACTGTGATTGTGTGCATGTTTCAACTCTCTCTTCATAGACTGAAGAAACAGTAATGAACATTCAAAGGGCACTGCATTAAATATAATAGGAGTTATAAAGGAGTGTTCAGTGTTGACTCCTTTCCTCAAAGAACGTAAACATTTACAAATTGAGAAGACAAGCAGAACAGTGTTAGAGAACAGCAATGCAAGAAAGACCCCAAGGTGGTAATCACAAGACAGCTGCTGCAGGTGAGGAGGTGTGAGTGGGCTGACAAAGGATACAGATAGCCCGTTTGGCTTAGCTCTTCACCATCACATAAAACAAATGGTTTCTGCATCTGTAGCAGTCTCTCCACCACAAGGCTCTGTGGGAACTTTGTGGAATCCACCCTGTTGGTTCAGGGTTAGAGTTAGTGCTCATGGCATTACTTGTTGTCTTCCACAATCTGGTTTGGATTACTCTGTTTATATCTACCTGTGAGCACATTCTCATGAGCTTGGTTCTTCAGTGTCTGTATATACTGGACTAATTCAGAGCCAGAATCTCTAGCAGCATCACACAGGAAATAGAGGGTTTGGGGTCTCAAGGTCTTCAGCAATAAAATGGTAACCATTATTGTGAAACCAGTACTTTATGTGTTGTCCTTAATGTTACCATTTCAGGACTTTACTCCTTGCCAAAGTTCCTCAAGATATGAGGAACACTCAAAATTTTAAGTTAAAATTCTGTTATTTACTAATAATTTACATGTAAGCAGGAGAAGTGAAACAAAAGAGAGTCAGAGTGAAGGGGAGAAATACCAGCAAGTGCATGGCTTACTGTGTGACTCAGTGTGAAGCCACTCAGGAGATCTCCTCTTTCTCAACTACCCAGTACCTTGGAGTGACCCACAGCCATTCATACACCTTTATATAGAACTCATATGCGGAAGGTGCCTGGGTCTTTGCCCAAGAACTTCCTTTTAGTCTGATGGAGAAGAATGTGGCTTTTCTAGAAAATTTCTTTTTCTTTATACTGGGCCCAGGGATCCTTTGTGACACAGGAGAGCTTTGGAGAGAGACATTTGTGGCAAGAGACGTTAGGGACCTCTGACAAGGGAAGGGTGAGTTAACTCTTCATTAGCTTTTGGGGGGAGGTTTGTGTTCACTTTGTGGGCACTTGTCTCTTTCAGGGGTGCTGGCCTTTTGACTAGGACTACCACTGCAGACAAGCTGTTGGCAAACTGAAATCCTTGATGTATCAAAACCACATGAGTCCAAACTAGAGCTCAGGACTTAGCCTCTCCAGAAGAAGGCATCCAGAAAGGGCCAGGAAATGTCTACAACACCAGGTCCTGTAGGTGGGGAAGCCAGCTCATATATTAATGCATTGGCTGCATGCAGTTTGAAGAGCATTCTGGAAGACAACAGTGTGGGACTTTTGGAGACAACCACAGAAACAGATAATGAGGAGAATATACCTGGTTCCAGGGAAGAGACCATTCCCTAGCTACACTTGGCTAACAGGTTTTTGTTGTTGCTTCTGCTATTTTTAATGATAAAAACAGAAATCAATATCAAAACCCCAGTGTAAAGTATTAAGGACTACAACACTTTTTTTAAATCTAGAAAATGATAAGTAATTCTCATTTCATAGGATGAAGCCATCATTCCCAATGATTCCCTTAATTGCCCCCATGGACTGGGTGGGCTCCACTGACTTTTACCATAGACCTTCTGTTACCCTGAAGGCTCCCTTGAAGCTTTGTCTGTGGTCAGACAAGGTGAAGGGCAATTTCTAACAAATGCTGCTTACAGAGGGATATTTTTAAACCAGGATAATTCTTAGCTTCAAAAGCAAAGCTTGTCAAAGGAAAGGAACATTTCCCCCCCAATATTCAGACTTGTTTCAATAAACATTTGTTATGTCCTTCCCATATGCCACATGTAGAGGGAAGAGCAAAGAATGTCAGTTAGAGACATTCAGTGCCCTGGGACCTAAGATTGTTTTCCTCCAGTGAATAACACCCACACGGAAGTGCATAAGTACAAAGAAGCAGAATTGTGTGAGATAGTTCTTATGCTATCAAAACACAATGTTTCAGAGAAGGTGTTTACATGAGAATTGCATTCCCCACAGTATTACATTGCATAGCTGGAAGTGTGGCATTTTCAGGAGAATTCCTTAAGCATCAGGTAATAACTATATAGTGACCACAGTTCCAGGGGGCGCATAAGCAGTATTGGACTTTGCAGTGGCTCCTGGAAATATCCAGCCTTTGCTGGACCATTTAAGCCTCTCATAACTGGGGCAAATATAACTGCCACATTCTGCAGCTGTGAATGTATTAATAAATTCTCAGGAGAGAGTTGGGAGTAACAAACATCTTTCTCTCCTTCGAAGTAAAATCCCTGATATCTGAAAGTTTCATAAACACTCCTGTAGCTGCTTGCCTCCTCCTGTGGCTACTTTAACATAACTATATGTGGGTCCCTTCATTGTTTAGTCTTCCCACATTCTGGACCCTGTATGTTGGAAACTTACCTAGTAAGAAAATGCAATTCTTCATACACATGAGGGAATAGAAAGGGATTTAAATGGTGTTGGTTTACTGGGTTTCAAATGACAATATAGCAGTCTAGTCTAAGATTGCTAATTGGTCAAGCAAATATAGACCATCCTGTCATCTGATTTCACAGAGATGTCTATTAACAAGTCTACATTCTGGGGTCTCCACACTTTCTCTTCAGAATCCCTCAACTCCTCTTATTTTTTATGGTAAATATTAATCCAAAATAGCAATAATTGTGGTGTCTGGCTCCGTTGGTAGAGTGTGCAATTCTTGATCTCTGAGTCATGAGTTTGAGCCCCATGTTGGTCACAGAGGTTATCTAAAAAAAAAATAGCAATAATCACTTCATTTTTTTTAAATTGACCTAAAACATTTTATTAGTTTCAGGTGTACAGTGTATTTGACATATGTGTATATTGCTAAAAGATTACCACAATAATTATAGTTAACGTCAATTATCGCAAATAGTTACAAAATTTGTTTTCTTCAGATGAGAACTTTAAAGATCTACTCTTTTACTAACTTTAAAATGTACAATGCAATATTGTTAATTGTGGCCACTTTGTACATCACATCCTCAGAAATTCTTTTTCTTTTTTTTTAATTTTATTTTAATTCCAGTGTTGTTAACATACAGTGTTCTATTAATTTCAGGTGTATGAACCACTCTCTGGAGGACAGTTTGCCCTTCATTAATAAGTGATCCCTGCTATTGGGGTGCCTGGCTGGCTCAGTGGTTAAGCGTCTGCCTTTGGCTCAGGTCATGGTCCCAGGGTCCTGGGATCAAGCCCCGCATTGGGCTCCCTGCTCGGCGGGAAGCCTGCTTCTCCCTCTCCCACTCCCCCTGCTCGTGTTCCCTCTCTCGCTGTGTCTCTCTCTGTCAAATAAATAAATGAAATCTTAAAAAAAAAAAAAAAAGATCCCTGCTGATAACAAGAAGTAGAAAGGGAACCGCCAATTCAGAGCACTCAAGTCACAGGTCCTCCTTCAACATACAGACCCAAGCATAGCTCCCCTCAGAGGAAGTGCTGATGTCGCAGCCCCCACGTGGAGCCCTGTTTCACGTGAAATAATTACTGGAAGGTTATTGTGTAAATGGAGTTTTCTAAACCTTCTCTACAGCTGGAAGGAGAAATTTCTAGGCCACTGACACAGATGTGGTTAAAAAGGCCACAGATAAAGAAGAACATAAGCAATAAGACCAGCAAGAAGAAGGAAACCATTTGCTTCAGGCAGTCATTCTTTCAGGAAAGTCAAACTGTGAAATCTCCCAAGCTGCACATAGATGAGAATTCTCTCCTTGCAAATCTCTAACTCTGGGCCTCCTTAGTTGCTGGCAACATAGTCTCAATTTCCATCTCTATTTAAAACGTTTTTAAAAATCCTTCAGGAAATGCAGTATTCCCTACAGAAACGGCTTTGCAAGTTTCTCATAAATGGAATCTTTCAAGCAAACCTGGGAATCCACAGAGAAACCTAAACTTTTAGTACTGAGTAGATTTCTGTCTGAAATATCCTGAGATGGCAATTCTCTGAAGGTTAAGTTAACTTGGTCTAGTCTTGGCTATGCCACACAATCTTAATGTATTTTTCTTCATAAAAAGTTTGATCTTTAGATACACAATGTGCATTTTTTAAGATTACTATTCTTATACAACAGGCAAATTCTACAATAAAATAAATATATTAGAATGTGTGTCTCAGAAAAAGCAAGTGTGAGGCATTTTTTTCTGTCATTATATATGATGGCCAACAGACATCTAAACCCTTCCCTTTCAATATACTCCATTTTCACAAAGAATCCTTTCAGCTAACAAGTACACTCTCTATTTAAATGCTCCCCAAGAAAAGCCTACAATTATAATTTTCAGCCTGGCAGTCTATTATTGTTTAAATATCAATATTTCTCCTCTTTCCTGTTGAGTAAGCAGCAATCACCTCAGAATCAGTGAGAAAGTATACACAAGCAAGGAGATACAATGCCAGGCAACAGCAGAAATAAGTGCTGCATATTGGAAGCAAACAAGATGTTTTCATTCCTTATAATTACAGCATGGTTTGAGGGCTCATACTATGTTTGTGATGAAATAAAGTGTGATTGAATTGTAGTCATACCAATAGTCTTTGCTGATATGGGTCTGAATAAGACAGAGCACCAGGGGAAAACTTATCTGAGACATGGTAACTCTGAGAAAGATCCTGGAAACCCGAAAACATGGTTTTTGGAGATAGAGTCAGCCTTTTGCAGAAACTCCAGCATCGAAAATAAACCCTCTGAAAAAAAAAAAAAAAAAAAAAAAAAAGAAAATAAACCCTCTGAAAAGATGAGGGATGCTGACCCATTTGTTTTTGCATGAAACTGACATAAATCTCTATAACTAAGAGCTGCTAAGACAGGGGGCTCTATTGGCTGGTTGCTTAGGCAAAGAGGAGTTGATAATGAAGGAGCTGTGTGGGATAAATCCTAGGCTGGCATTGACAGGAATCAGTGACTAAGGGGGTGTATTTTCAATGTGTCACTGGGAAGTGCCAAGAAAGAACTTGCAGAGAGAATGCAATGAAAGAGAGAGTGCCAAAGATCCAAAGCAGGTACCTCTTGAGTCTCCAGCTGAGTAAAGCACAAGTATGTGAGGAAGCTATCAGAAATTGAGGAAATAACTACTCAACAGGAATAGAGGGGCAGTTTCTAACAATCAAGATGAATAGCTCTAGCTTTGTCTGGGGTGTGGAGGTAATGAGAAACCAGTGACAGAAGTGGAGCAACTGTTAAAACCTCATTCCTCAGCCATCCAGCACGTGGTGACTTGAACAGTATGGGTTGTGCCCCTATAATTATATCTTCTCCATAGATAGACCACCCCAAATAAATTGTGGTCTAATAATTTTGTATAAGATGGCTGTTTGTAAGAAGCAACATTGGGGGACACCCGGGTGGGTCAGTTGGTTAAGCGGCTGCCTTTGGCTCAGGTCATGATTCTAGGGTCCTGGGATCAAGTCCCACATCGGGCTCCTTGCTCAGCAGGGAACCTGCTTCTCCCTCTGCCTGCCTCTCCCCCTGCTTATACTCTCTCTCTCTCTAGCAAATAAATAAATAAATAAATAAATAAATAAATAAATAAATAAATAAATAAATAAAATCTTTGGAAATAAAAAAAGCAACAATGGGTTGTGATGGCGATTATACTTGTGGGATTTCTCTTTTTTGTGTGTTGAGTGGCCTTATAACTTATGTGCCACGGACCAGACCATCTGCTGAGAAAGGAGCCCAAAGCAGGACTCGATCTAGGACCCTGGGATCATGACCTGAGCTGAAGACAGATGTTTAACCAACTGAGCCACCCAGGTGTCCCAATTTGTTTCAATTCTAAGAGAGAGAAAGTGAGAGAACAAGAGTAAGAGGGAGGTAGGGTAATTTAGAGAGAAAAATGACCCAGAAAGAACTTTGGATACCTAGAAATGAGATCTCGGTATAGGATGGAACTAACTGGTTGCCATTTCTGCACATTTGGTCTATTATAATCCAACAGCCAAATATCCATGTTAGATGTCTTATTATAATACATGTATTATTTTATACATTAAATGAATCATTTGCTTCTGTTTCTGATCAAGATGGAGTAAAGGGATTGGATTTAATTGCCTATAAAAAACAATGAAACAAGACAAAGTATATGGAACAATAGTTTTCAGATATTGACATTGTGCAGTAAAGGTATATTGTTCCCTAAAAACAAAAACAAGTGAGTTTACCATGATCACCCAGTTTACTGCCTGGAGAAAGTTTCTAGGCTTCAACACAAGATGGGAAGCTCAGGTCATCTGCAACAGTCTCTGAGTTGAAAAGTTGGAATTGGGAGTCTGAGAAGGCCACAGCAGCCATGATTCCCAGAAGAGAGGAAGAGAGATGAGAGAATGCAGAGAAAGAGAGAGTGCCAAGGATCCAAAGCAGGTACCGCTTGAGTTTCCAGCTAGTAAAGCACAAGTATGTGAAGAAGCTATCAGAAATTGAGGAAGTAACTACTCAACAGAAATAGAGGGGCAGTTGCTATTTCTGATATACAAAAGCTGAGACAGTTCATCACCTGCAGACCCATACCACAAAATAAATCAAAGGGAATCCTTTAGACAGAAGAAAAAGGATACCAGACAGAAATCTGATCTATACAAAGGCATGAAGAGCAGCCAAACTGGTAAATTTAAAGAAATTTTTGTCTTATTTTTAAACTCTTTAAAAGATAATCAACTGTTTAAAGTAAAAATAATAATGTATTATGGAAATATGTAATGTAATACATGATAGCAAAATCTGGGCAAGGGCATTGGAAGTATAAGATTCTTATACTCTATCTGAAGTGGTACAATATTACATGAAGTTGGACCATGATAAATTTAAGATATATGCATTATAAATCCTAAAGCAAGTACTGTTTAAAAGTTACAGCTAGAAAGCCAACAAAGAAGATGGGATGGAATCACCAAAAAAAAGAAAGTCCAAACAAACAAATAACTTAATTCACAAGCAAATAAACAAAAAACTAACTCAATCTGAAGGAAGGTAGAAAAGGCAGAAACAGGAACAAAGAAGAGATAGAACAAAGAGAACACACATAGCAACATGGTACAATTAAACCTGACCCCATCAATGATCACATTAAATGTAAATGATGTAAACATCCCAATCATCAGAGAGATTTTTAAATTGTTTGAAAAAACAAGACCCAGCTATATGTTATCTACAAGAAATTCACTTTAAATAGAAAACACAAAGAAGTTAAAAGTGAAAAGATGGAAAATAATAGATCAGGTTAATATCATGAACAGGTATCTTAATATTAGACAAAGTAGATTTCAGTGCAAAGAATACCATCAGAGACAAAAGGGTCATTTTATAATGATAAAGTGGTCCATTTTTGAAGAGAACACAAAAATCTTAAAGGTTTTTATATACTGAATGACAAAACTTCCAAGTACATTCAAGCAAAATCTGATAGAACTGCAGAAGAAATAGACAAATCCATAATTGCAATTGTGAATTTCAACACTCCTTTCCCAATAATTTGTAGAACAAGTAGACAAACAACAGCACACTGCATATTTTTTTCAAGTGCACAGACAACATTTACATTTAGAACACTTACCAAGATAGACCAAAAAATAAGTTCAGCAAAATTTAAAAGCATTCATATCATACAGAGTACATTTTCTGACTACAATGGAATTAAATTTGAAATCACTAACAGAAAGATAGCTGAAAAATCCTCAAACACTAAAAACCCAACACATTTCAAAATAAACTATGTGTCAAAGAAGAAACCAAAAGTGAAATTAGAATGTATTTTGAATTAAACAAAAATGAAAACACAGCATATCAAATCTTGTGTGTGTGATGCAGTTAAAGTATTTTTTGTGGGGGGGAAATTGATAGCATTAAACACCTATGTTAAAAAAAAAAGAGAGAGACTTCAATGAACTTAGTGTCCACCTTATGAAACTAGAAACAGAAAAGCAAATTTAATCCAAAAACATCAGAAGAAAGGAAATAAAGTTTCTTTCTACTTTTATGCTGTCAGAGTCAGAATGAGTAATTCAATGGGATGAGTATCCTGAAAGATGCTACTCAATTAAGAAATGAGACACTATTGAGGCAAGGTTTAGTGAGGGCTTACTTCAAATTTCAGTCTTTGAAGAGGTGATCCCTAATGTTCATATTACTGCTGTCTGGTTGACTGCCACTGATGAATGAGTCAACAATTTTCAGGGCCAGAGTGGGACTGAATGTCTTTATTCTGCCACTTATGAATATGGAACTCCTTCTCAACCTGTCAGGTTGCAGCTAGGTGCACACAATGTCCTGACATCAGACATTGCCTGAGATGTGTTCAGTGTCAGGAATCTCCACCCAAAATTAAAAACTCAGCAGTCACCTCTCATTCTCTCACTTATTCAGTTGGTTGGCCTGCTTTTTCCTTAGGTCACTGGAATGATATTTAGATGATCTAGTTCGGGGTTTCGTACGTAGCAGAGCAGCTCCCTCGCTGCGATCTATTGAAAGTCAGCCCTCGACACAAGCGTTTGTAAAAAAGGAAAAAAAAAAAAAAAAAAAAGAATATAGATGATATAGATGATCTAGTGGTTCTTCCCTTTTCTCTTTTTGTCGTTATTTAGACTCCTTAATTTTAGACAATGCTTAGCTCCCTGCTCCCCACCAGCATCATTTTTTTTTTTTTTTAATAATGGCTGATGCATACAGTCTCATGACTGCTTTTGCCATTACCTGAGCAGTTATGCTTCCTGAACAGGGAGTTGTGTTGTTGTCATTTCATTTTTTGTTTTTTAGTTTTTGAGTTCTAGATACTTTCTCCATCTGAGGCAAGTTTCTCAGCCCCATGGACTGGCCCTGATTTCTAATGCCATCTTGTGGTCAGGAGGAGTTTGAAACCATCAGGAACCCCTTTGACACCTCCCGTATAAGAAGTGACATATGTAAAATGCAGGTAGATAAATATATCTCAGTCCTAAAAAATGAATCCAGGTTTCAAACATTTTCAGAGTTAGAAAGGATAGTAAAGGTTATATAGACAGTTTTATTTTCCCTGATTTATCTCATCATACCCATGATTTTAATCCTACATGCAGAAAATAATGATCGCAAACACTCACATAGCCATGCTAGAAACAATTCTAAATGGTTTGCATTTAATACATTTAATCCATACAGCTTTATAAACATGGGAGCTATTGTGATTTCCATGTTACAGATAAGCAAACTGAGGTATAGAGAGAGGAAATAACTTCCCCAACAGCTAGTGGGTTGAGTCTGGTTCCCAAAACCCACCACCCTCTTTCTCCAGACACTGCTGACATCTCTGTTAGGGAAGGATTAAGATTTCCTATGGTCAGATCTCTACCACATTAAATCAGAGGGAGTGAGTAATATTTCAAACCTACCTCCAAACATGGCACCCTCCCACCTCCAAAAGTTCCCAAGTGGAAATGTGAACAAAGGCAACAGGAAATAGGAAATCCAATCTCTACTACATATCTACTACTAAGTGTATCTTCCAAACTCCAATACATAGAACTGTCAAACTGGATTGAAGTGTGAGACACAAACCCTAGGTCCAACCAGAACTCTTTCAGTCCAAAGCCCAGACTCAAAATCTTGCCACCTATTGCTGCCCTGTGTTGAAAGGGTGAGATGCCCACATGTGTTTATGAGAAACATTAAAGAAAAATAAAGCTAAATAACTGCACCCCTCCTGCCTTATTATAATCTTATTCTAGGCACAGAGATCAAAAGGAATGAAATCTTGCCAATTGCAACAATGTGGATGGAACTGGAGGGTATTATGCTGAGTGAAATAAGTCAATCAGAGAAAGACATGTATCATATAATCTCACTGATATGAGGAATTCTTAATCTCAGGAAACAAACTGAGGGTTGCTGGAGTGGTGGGGGGTGGGAGGGATGGGGTGGCTGTGTGATAGACATTGGGGAGGGTATGTGCTATGGTGAGCACTGTGAATTGTGTAGGACTGTTGAATCACAGACCTGTACCTCTGAAACAAATAATACATTATATGTTAAAAAAAAAAAAAGGTAGTAGGAAGGGAAAAATGAAGAGGGGGAAATCGGAGGGAGAGATGAACCATGAGAGACTATGGACTCTGAGAAACAAACTGAGGGTTCTAGAGGGGAGAGGGGTGGGGGGATGGGTTAGCCTGGTGATGGGTATTAAAGAGGGCACGTACTGAATGGAGCACTGGGTGTTATACTCAAACAATGAATCATGGAACACTACATCAAAAACTAATGATGTAATGTATGGTGATTAACATAAAATAATAATAATAATAATAATAATAATAATAATAATAATAATAATAAAGTAGGGAAGCACCAGAGAGAGAATGGGAGATGAGTAGATGGCAGGACAATTGCTCGGTGGGTATATAGTCTGAAAGAAGAGACAACCACACTCAACCATGTGAACTTTTTAATAATCAGAAATGTCACTGATTCCTCCTATGACCTGCTCTGATGACAGACTCCTTTTCCTGGTGGTAAAAGAGGTGGGTTCATATAGAAGTTGTGAGGAGAGGAAAATATTTTTTTTCCCCAAAAGAGGCTCACAGACAACAATGTATACATTTGCAGCTTGTCCTCTCTTCTGAATTCTATCTCCATATAGCCTCAGCAGGGGGCATTAGAAATACTTTCTTCACCCCACCTTCCACACAAAATAATTTAATTGGATCTGAACTCATTTCCTCTGCTGCATGGCAAAGGGAAACCCACTGATGTCTGGTGTTTCTTGCAACTCAGGAAAGTGTAAAATGCTAATTGCCACAGAAAGCAGAGGTTTTTCTTGCATTACAGAGCAAAGTCTAGGTCATGCTCACAGAAGGAATACGTTCTCATGAGACTATTCTGTTTCTGAGACACAGCACGTCTTGGTGATGTGTGCCAGCTTCTTAGTTTACACTTAGTTTTCAATAGCTGAAGTTCTAACTCTGGGAGACCAAAATGTGGCATCAAGGAGAAAGCTTTGGTGTAGCCTCCAGCTGAAACCTGAGGAATGTGAATTTCACATACCATGGCTCTCATCTGAATTGTATTGTCTTAGGTGAAAGGCACTTAGGGAAACAATAACCACCTTTACAACCATGCCATCCCTCTGACAGCAGTGTGCAACTGGAGACCTGAAAAGCTTAACTTCCATCCTCCCCACACCCCATGATTCCTAACCTAGAGACCACTCCCCTGTACCTGAATGTCCCATAAGCATTTCAAATTTAATATCTACAAAGCTGAACTCACGCTCTTGAATCTAACTTCAAAATATATTCCTAAAACCACCACCTCCAGTATTACCATTGTGCTACAAAGTTACCTTGTCTAGGTTGTTGAACTAGTTCTCCTACTTTCTCTCTTCAGCCTATTCTCAGAACAGCTTGGAGATATCTTATTGACATGTAAATCAAGTATGTTTACTCCTTGCTCAAAACCTTCCATTAGTTGCGGCGCCTGGGTGGCTCAGTTGGTTAAGCAACTGCCTTTGGCTCAGGTCATGATTCTAGAGCCCGGGATGGAGTCCCACATTGGACTCCCTGGCTCAGCGGGGGGTCTGCTTCTCCCTCTGACCCTTCCCCTCTCATACTCTCTGTCTCCCATTCTCTCTCTCAGATAAATAAATAAAATCTTAAAAAAAAAAAAAAAACACCTTTCATTAGTCAGGTTAAGTATGTTGTATTAACAAACAAACTCTGAAATCTCAGTGGTATCAGGTATAGTGATTATTACTTGAGTTAGTCTAGAGGGCCTGTGCATTTCAATATAAATTTTTAGGTAAGCTTGTCCATATCCACAAAAAAAAAAAAAAAAAAAAAAAAAAAAAAATTCGAGGCCTTTGATAGAAATTACATTAAACCTATAAATCAATAGGGAGAGAATTGATATCTTTGCTTTGTTGAGTCCTCTGATTTATAAACATGGTATGTCTCTCCATTTACTTAAGTGCTTTGATTTCTTTCATCAGAATTTTGTAGTTTCAGCATACAAGTCCTCTTCATGATTTATTTGATTTACACCTATGTATTTCATTTTTTGAGAGACTGAAAATGGAATTGTATTTTTAATGTCAGTGTCCATGTGTTCATTGCTAGTATATAGAAATGCAAATTGGTTTTTATAGGTTAAACCATACCCTGAGAACTTAATGGAATTCTGTCTTAGTTCTAGGAGTTTGCTTTGCCTTTTCTGGTTAGATTCCTGGAATTTTCTACTTAGATAATATCACGTCATTTCTGCAAATAGGGACAGTTATATTTCTTTCTTTCTGGTATGTAGGACTTTTATTTCCTTTCTTACCTTATTGCACTGGCTAGAACTTCCAGCAGTATATTAAGAGTGGTGAGAGGAAACACATCCTTGCTGAGTTCTTGATCTTAGGGGAAAACATTCAGTCTTTCAGCAATGAGTATGATGTGAACTATATATATATATATATATACATATATATATATATATTTTTTAATTCACTTTTTACCAAGTTGAGGTAATAGTCCCCCATTCTCAACTTGTTAAAAATTTTTATAATGAATTGGTGTTAGATTTTGTCAAATACTATTGTGTCAATTGATGTGATTACATGATTTCTCTTTTTTTTTTTTAAGATTTTATTTATTTATTTATTTGACAGAGACAGAGACAGCGAGAGCAGGGAGAGGGAGAAGCAGGCTTCCTGCTGAGCCAGGAGCCCGATGTGGGACTCGATCCCAGGACCCTGGGATCATGACCTGAGCCGAAGGCAGTCACTTAACCAACTGAGCCACCCAGGTGCCCATGATTTCTCTTTTTTAATATGTTGATATGATGGATGGCATTGATTGATTTTTGAATGTCAAGCTTGTCTTTTAGAACTGGAATAATTCCCACTGGGTATACACAGTTGGATTTTACTGCTAATATTTTGTTGAGAATTTTTTCATCAAAGTTAATAAATATTGATCTCTAGTTTTCTCTGTTTCTGTCTTTCTGTCTCTCTCACGTCTTTCTGGTTTTGATCATGGTAATAATGTCTTGAAATAATGAGTTGTAAATTTTCTCTTCTATCATCTGTAAAAGTGTTTAATCTAATTTTGAAATGAAATCAAGTGGGCCTCTCCTGATTTCTTTTTCAGGAGATTTTAAATTACAAATTCAATTTCTTTAAAGGTAGCAAGACTATTCAAATTCTATTACATCTTAATTGAGTTTTGGTAGCTTGTAGATTTTGAGGAGCTGGTCCATTTCTTCTTATTTGTCAGATTTATGAGTGTAAATTTGTTTGTAGTATTCCCTTATTGTCTTTTTAATGGCTATAAAATCTGTGGTTGTATACCCTATTACTTCCTAAAATTGGTGATGTGTATCTTTTCTCTTTTTATGTTTTGTCAGTCGCTAGAGGCTTACTGATTTTATTGATTTTTGGAAGAAGCAGCTTTTTTTCTTTCTTTCTTTCTTTCTTTTTTTTTTTTTTGGTAATCCTATTTTGCATATCCTTGGATTCTACATTTACCTTTGCTCTTTCCTTCTTTTGCTTCTTTGAGTTTATTTCTTCCTCTAAAAAAAAAAAAATTCTTGATAGAGGGATTTGGATTGTTGATTGGAGACATTTTCCTGTTTCTAATGTAAACTCCTAGGCTTAGATGTCTTCTCAGCACTATTTTAGCTGCATTCCACATATTTCAATATGTTGTATTTTCATTTTCATTCATTTGTATGTCCTCTGAGACTTCCTCTTTGATCCATGCATTATTTACAGGTATGTTGTTTAATTTCCATGTGTATAAAGATTTTCCTATTATCTTTCTGTTGTTGATGTCTACTTTGATGCCAGCCAGTATGGTCAGAAACACAGTCTTTATTACTTAATTATCTTACTTTTGTTGTGGTTGTATTATGTTTCAGGATGTGGTCTATCTTGTTTAATGTTGATGGACACTTGAATAAAACATGTATTTTACTGTGGTTGGGTGAAGTGTTCCTTAGATTTCAGTTAGGTCCTGTTGAATGATTGTGTTGTTTAGGTCTTCCCTATTCTTTGTAACTGGTGGTCTAATAGTTCTATCAGTTGGTGAGAAGGGAGAGTTGAAGTCCACACTATAATTGTAGATTTCTCTGTTTCTCTTTTCAGTGCTATTAGTTTTTTGCTTCCCATAATTTGTGTTTTTGTTTTTGTTATATTCTGTTGTCACATGTATTTTGTTGTTTGGTGCATATACATCTAGGATTACTATGCCTTCCTAATGGAATGATCATTTTATAATTGTGAGTAATATCCCACTTTCTTTGATAGTGTCTTTACTCTGAAGTCTATTTTATCTCGTATTAATAGAGTCACTCCTGAGTTTTTAAAACTAATGTTTGCATGGTATATCTTTTTCCATCCTTTTATTTTCAACCTGTGTGTGTCATTGGATTAGTAGTTGAGTTATGTTTCATTACACATATTTCATTATACATTGTGGCAATTTCTGTCTTTTGATTGTTGAATTAAGCTACATTTAAAATAATTATTGCCATGTTAGGACTTAAGTCTGCCACTGTGCAATTTATTTTTTATATGTTTATTCTGTTTCTCATTCCCGTTTCTTTTTTCTTATATTCGTGTGGATTACTGAATATATTTTTTCAGGATTTTACCTGATTTAATTACAAGGTTTTTCAGTGTATCTCTTTGCATAGTTTCCATAGTGGTGCTTTGGGTATTGCCATATATATACGTGACTTATTACAGTTTACTGGTATCATCATTTTACCTCTTCAAATGAGGAAAACTCACATCCATTTAGTACCCTTTATTTTTTTCACTTTTAAATATTGTTTTGAGTATCACATTGTGCTATAACTTTTGTTTCAGTCATTAAATTTAATGTCATTAAATTTAAATTCATTAAATTTCATGAAGAACAGGATAGTCTACCATATTTATCCATCTTTCTGCTCTTTCTTCTGGTCCTTCTTCCTTTCCAGTACTCCAAGATCCCTTCTTTTATAATTTCCTTTCTATTGAAGAGTTTCTTTAGTTTATCTTCGAGGGCAGGTGTTTTAGTAACAAATTATTTTAGTTTACCTCTAAGAATGTCTTTATTTCCTTTTCTTTCTTAAAGATGGTTTTGCTTGACATAGAATTCACTTTTAGAGGTTGTTTTCTGACCTATAACCACTAAGGAAATTGAAGCAGTCATCAAAAATCTCCCAAAAAACAAAAGCCCAGGGCCAGATGGCTTCCCAGGGGAATTCTACCAAACATTTCAAGAAGAATTAATACCTATTCTTCTGAAACTGTTCCAAAAAATAGAAATGGAAGGAAAACTTCCAAACTCGTTTTATGAGGCCACCGTTACCTTGATCCCAAAACCAGACAAAGGCCCCATCAAAAAGGAAAATTACAGACCAATATCCTTGATGAACATGGATGCAAAAATTCTCGCCAAAATACTAGCCAATAGGATCCAACAGTCCATTAAAAGGATTATTCACCACGACCAAGTGGGATTTATCCCTGGGTTGCAAGGTTGGTTCAACATCTGCAAATCAATCAATGTGATACATTAACAAAAGAAAGAACAAGAACCATATGATCCTCTCAATAGATGCAGAAAAAGCATTTGACAAAGTATAACATCCTTTCTTGATCAAAACTCTTCAGAGTATAGGGTTAGAGGGTACATACCTCAATATCATAAAAGCCATCTATGAAACACACACAGTGAATATCATTCTCAATGGGGAAAAACTGAAAGCTTTCTCCCTAAGGTCAGGAACATGGCAGGGATGTCCACTATCACCACTGCTATTCAGCATAGTATTAGAAGTCCTAGGCACAGCAATCAGACAACAAAAAGAAATCAAAGGCACCCAAATTGGCAAAGAAGAAGTCAAACTCTCACTCTTTGCAGATGATATGATACTTTATGTGGAAAACCCAAAAGACTCCACCCCAAAACTGCTAGAACTCATACAGGAATACAGTCAAGTGGCAGGTATATAAAATCAATGCACAGAAATCAGTGGCATTCCTATACACCAACAACAAGACAGAAGAAAGAGAAATTAGGGAGTCGATCCCATTTACAATTGCACCCAAACCATAAGATACCTAGGAATAAATCTAACCAAAGAGGCAAAGGATCTGTACTCAGAAAACTATAATATACTCATGAAAGAAATTGAGGAAGACACAAAGAAATGGAAAAACATTCCATGCTCATGGATTGGAAGAACAAATATTGTGAAGATGTCAATGCTACCTAGAGTAATCTACACATTCAATGCAATTCCCATCAAAATACCATCCACTTTTTTCAAAGAAATGGAACAAATAATCCTAAAATTTGTATGGAACCAGAAAAGACCCCAAATAGCCAGAGGAAAGTTGAAAAAGAAAAGCAAAGCTGGTGGCATCACAATTCTGGATTTCAAGCTCTATTACAAAGCTGTCATCATCAAGACAGTATGGTACTGGCACAAAAACAGACACATAGATCAATAAAACAGAATAGAGAGCCCAGAAATGGACCCTCAACTCTATGGTCAACTAATCTTTGACAAAGCAGGAAAGAATGTCCAATGGAAAAAAGTCTCTTCAACAACTGGAAAAATTGGACAGCCACATGCAGAAGAATGACACTGGACCATTTCCTTACACCACACACAAAAATAGACTCCAAATGGTTGAAAGACCTATATGTGAGACAGGAGTCCATCAAAATCCTAAAGGAGAACACAGGCAGCAACCTCTTCAACCTCAGCCACAGCAACTTCTTCCTAGAAACATCACCAAAGGCAAGGGAAGCAAGGGCAAAAATGAACTATTGGGACTTCATCAAGATAAAAAGCTTTTGCACAGCAAACGAAACAGTCAACAAAACCAAAAGACAACTGACAGAATGGGAGAAGATATTTGCAAATTACATATCAGTTAAAGGGCTAGTATCCAAAATCTATAAAGAACTTCTTAAACTCAACACCCAAAGAACAAATGATGCAATCAAGAAATGGGCAGAAGGCATGAACAGACATTTTTCCAAAGAAGACAGCCAAATGGCCAAAAGACACATGAAAAAGTGCTCAGCATCGCTCAGCATCAGGGAAATCCAAATCAAAACCTCAATGAGATACCACCTCACACCAGTCAGAATGCCTAAAATTAACAAGCCAGGAAACGACAGATGTTGGCGGGGATGTGGAGAAAGGGGAACCCTCCTACACTGTTGGTGGGAATGCAAGCTGGTGCTGCCAGTCTGGAAAACAGTATGGAGGTTCCTCAAAAAGTTAAAAATAGAGCTACCATATGATCCAGCAATTGCAGTACTGGGTATTTACCCCAAAGATACAAATGTAGGGATCTGAAAGGGTACATGCACCCCGATGTTTATAGCAGCAATGTCCACAATAGTCAAACTGTGGAAAGAGCCAAGATGTCCATCAACAGGTGAATGGATAAAGAAGGTGTGGTGTATATATACAATGGAATATTATGCAGTCATCAAAAGGAATGAAATCTTGCCTTTTGCAATGATGTGAATGGAGCTGGAGGGTATTATGCTGAGCGAAATAAGTCAATCAGAGAAAGACATGTATCATATGACCTCACTGATATGAGGAATTCTTAATCTCAGGAAACAAACTGAGGGTTGCTGGAGTGGTGGGGGGTGGGAGGGATGGGGTGGCTGGGTGATAGACATTGGGGAGGTTATGTGCTATGGTGAGCACTGTGAATTGTGTAGGACTGTTGAATGACAGACCTGTACCTCTGAAACGAATAATACATTATATGTTAAAAAAAAAAAAAAAAAACACAACAAGAAGAAGATAGCAGGAAGGAAAGAATGAAGGGGGGGAAATTGGAGGGGGAGATGAACTACTAGAGACTATGGACTCTGAAAAACAAACTGAGGGTTCTAGAGGGGAGGGGGGTAGGAGAATGGGTTAACGTGGTGATGGGTATTAAAGAGGGCATGTTCTGCATGGAGCACTGGGTGTTATACGCAAACAATGAATCATGGAACACTACATCAAAAACTAATGATGTAATATATGGTGATTAACATAACATAATAAAAATAAAAAAATAGAAAAATTAAAAAATAAAGGTTGCTTTCTTTCAGCACTTGAAAAGTGTTGAGCCACATCTTCCTGGCTTCGATGGTTTCACATGAGAAATCCACTGTCATTTGAATGTCTGTTTTCCTATAAGTGATGCATCATGCATCTCTTTAGCTGCTTTCAATATTTTTTCTTTGTCTTTAGTTTTCATTATTTTAATTAGTATGAGTTGGCATGAATTTCTTTGGGTTTATTCTGTTTTTTACTTCTTAAATCTGTAGATTAGGATATAAGGATGGATGGATGGATGGATGGATGGATGGATGGATGTCTTAAAATCCTTGTGAGAAAATTCCAACATCTGGTTCATCTTGGTGCTGGTGGCAACTGATTGTCTTTTCTTACTCAAATTATGATTTTCTTGGTTCTTGGCACAGTAAGTGATATTTTGCTACACCCAGGACTTTTGTTCAGGATATACTGAGTCCTAACAAACCTTTTATTTTAGTGGGAAGTCACCCTTTTTAGGTTTAGTACTCAGATCTTGGCCTATTTTTGTGAGCTGTGGTTTCATTGATGGCTTATATTGAGTGCCTTTGCAGTACTGTTTTTGTCTGCTTGGTTTATATGGTACCTTTGGTGGCCCCACTAATCCTTGTTGGTCCTGCTTACAGGGTGTGCACAGTTTCCTCCAAGCTGGGTCACGGACTGTCTCTCATGTGGTAGGAGCATCTAGGATCTATGGAGTCAAGGAGGCTTTCCAGGTTGGGCTGCTTATTGTGGCTCTCTTTTGTAGGTTCTTCCTGGAATCACCCAGTAGCAAAATGGGTCTTGGGCCTGCAAAGACAAAGGACTTCCCAGACCAGGCTGTTAGTGTGCAGTGAGCCTGCCTGGGCTGCTTCTTTTTGCTAGGCTGTGTGTTGAGGAATGTCAGGTCTGGGTGGCCCAGTTCTGTTGGGTGGGGGATGTAAGATTCTGCCACTGTGCTGTTCCTACAGTCCTGGAGTCCCAAACAAGATCACCTTTTTCTAACTACCTTCCAGAGTTCTTCTTTGGTGGACTCTTGTTTTATTTCCAAGTTTTATAGTTGTGCTTAGAGCAGCAGTGAGAAAAGAGTTACATCATCTTGTCCAGATGTATTTACTGTTTACACTCTACCTCTAACCCCAACAAACATATAAGCTCCACGAGGGAAGGAATTTGTGCCCCCTTTGTTTGCTATTTTATCCCAAAGTGAAATAAATTGTACCTAGCACTACTGAATGGATTACTAGGCAGAATTTTCTCTGGCTAATAGCACAGCAGAGAAATCACTTGCTTACAGCTGAAGCAAAACTACTTCCAGGCACAAGACAGTAAAAAGAACTCTCAGATTTTCCATGATGCATTAAAACAAATGCTATTAGAAACAGAAAACAAAATGTCTTGCCACATGCAACTTATACAAATTGGCCAGCAGACATTTCTTTGGGGAGGACCACAGATATATCAAAGTTAATTAACCTTTTCTTCCAAATCTTTTCTTTGTTGTCCAATATCTATTTGAGACTTAGATAAAAATACTCACCCAACTAACTATAAATTATCCTAGACATATTTTTCCTTATCACCAACATGCAACCCGTCACCAAGTCTTGTTGAATTTTATCATAAACATATGGCTGTAATATTTTTCTTTTATATCTATTTTCTGTTCTCACTTCTCCATTCTACTTTGCTCAGGTTTTCCAAAATAGGAAAGACTCAGAGATTATGACTTATGACTTATGTAATTTCTTTCCTGGTAAACTTCAATGCCCCCTTCTAATCTCTGAGCCTCCTGTCTTGCTCCTCCTCCACCCATCCCCCCCCAAATACTGTCTCCTCGATGATCTTCCTGAAGTCTGTATAAGGCTTTTACTCTGTGCACAGCAACCTTAAATATAAAAATATCAACTGTTAAGTCTAGGATGCTACTTCATACTTCAGAGGTGGCTAGTCTAAACAGAGATGCACAAAGTGCAAACTACACACCAGATTTCAATGACTTCATACAAAAGAAGGAAATAAAATATCTCACTAGTAATTTTATACTGAATGTAAATTGAAATGATAGTATTTTGAATATCTGTATTACAAATATTACTAAAGTTAATTTTACCTGTTTATTTTTATCTTTTAATGTATATTAAAAATTCTTAATTACACCATGGTCTGCATTCTGTTTCTATTCATTATATTTCCATTGGATATTCATTATATGCTTCCTGCTCTAGAGTCTAAGGCCCTTTCTTTTTCTCTAATCCAGTCTTTGCCATTTTCTTACAGGATTCCGAATTTGAGTTTTGCAGACCTTAACTTCCCTGAGTCTCTTCCCTCATTTAAAAATTGAGCATAGGTGGTGGGGGGGAGAAGATGGCGAAGGAGTAGGGGACCCTATTCCAACTGGTTCTCAGAATTGAGCTGGATATCTACCAAACCACTCTGAACACCCACAAAATCAGCCTGAGATGTAAGAAGATAGATCTGGATCTCTACAAACAGAGTATCACAGGCAGTTGGTTTCAAGGTATGAAGCCGGGCACCATGATTCTGCGGGCAGATATCCAAGGATAAATGGAAGGGGGAAGGAACCTGGCCGTGGGAATCCTACACCACTGGTGTGCGATAGCCTCCTGTGCTGGGGACCAGGCATAGTCTCGCAGACAGGTAGCGGCAGGAAAGGACTTTAGGGCAGCCCGCCAGACGGAAACCCAGAGCATCGGGGCCGCGCGTGGGAACTGGGAGTGGCTGGTGGTTTTAGAAGCACAAAGGGCAGAGACAGCCCCAACCTGGAGGCGAGGACTGGGAGTGCTGCTGAGGGGCGCACAACCCAGGATGCTGCAGTTTATAGCAGCACAGACAGAAATGGAGATAGTGTGGCCTGGAGAGCTCACTGAAGAACAGACTGCGATCTCTCTGTTCTGAGGCAGAGGGTTGCAAATGGTCTCTTCTGCTCTGACTCTCAGAGGAAATGCAGAAAGCCTCCAGGGAAAGCCACCAGAGAACAAAAGCCCCCCAAAAACCGGTTTTCACTGAGCCCATCCCCTGCCACAGGGAGCAAGGCAACTCTGCCCAAACAGGGTTGCCAGAGTAACAGTGCAGCAGGCCCTTACCCCAGAAGACAGGCTGGGAAAATGAGATCAGCAACCCTAAAGTTCCTAGAAAACAGGTGCATCTTGCTTGGGTTGTGGTCAATAATTTGGACTCTGTACGTTCCCTCAACCACCATCAACAGAATGACTAGGAGGAAGAACCCCCAAAATAGGAAAGACTCAGAGATTATGACTTATGCAACAGATTTACAAATGGATTCAGATATAACCAAGATGTCAGAGATAGAATTCAGGGTAGCAATTGTGAAGACAATACCTAGAATGGAGAAATCAAATAATGGCAACATAGAGTCTCTAAGGGCAGAAATGAAAGTTGAATTGGCAGAATTTAAAAATGCTATCAATGAGATCCAATCTAATCTAGATAATCTTTATTTTTTTTAATTTTATTATGTTATGTTAGTCACCATACAATACATCATTAGTTTTTGATGTAGTGATCCACGATCCATTGTTTTCGTATAACACCCAGTGCTCCATGCAGTACATGCCCTCCTTAATACCCATCACCGGGCTAACCAACCCCCCCTCCCACCTCCCCTCTAAAACCCTGTTTGTTTCTCAGGTCCATAGGTTCTCATAATTCATCTCTCCCTCCAATTCCACCCCCCCCCATTTTTCCCTTCCTTCTCCTAATGTCCTTCATGTTATTCCTTATGTTCAACAAATAAGTGAAACCATATGATAATTGACTTTTTCTGCTTGACTTCTTTCACTTAATATAATCTCCTCCAGTCCCATCCATGTGGATGTAAAAGTTGGGTATCATCCTTTCTGATGGCTGAGTAATATTCCATTGTATATATGGACCACCTCTTCTTTATCCATTCATCTGTTGAAGGGCATCTTGGCTCTTTCCACAGTTTGGCTTGTGCAGACATGGCTGCTATAAACACTGGGGTGCATATGGCCCTTCTTTTCACTACATCTGTGTCTTTGGGGTAAATACCCAGGAGTGCAATTGCTGGGTCATAGGGTAGCTCTATTTTTAAATTTTTGAGGCACCTCCACACTGTTTTCCAAAGTGGCTGTACCAACTTGCATCCCCACCAACAATGTAAGAGGGTTCCCCTTTCTCACAACCTCTCCAAAATTTGTTGTTTCTTTCCCTGCCCATTTTTGCCATTCTAACTGGTTTAAGGTGGTATCTCACTGTGGTTTTGATTTGGATTTCTCTGATGGCTAATGATGATAAACATGTTTTCATATGTCTGTTAGCCACTTGTATGTCTTCCTCCGAGAAGTGTCTGTTCATATCTTCTGCCCACTTTTTGGCTTGATTATTTGTGTTTTGGGTGTTGAGTTTGAGAAATTCTTTATAGATCTTGGATACCAGCCCTTTATCTGTAATGTCATTTGCAAATATCTTCTCCCATTCTGTGGGTAGCCTCTCTGTTTTGTTGACTGTTTCCTTTGCTGTGCAGAAGCTTTTTATCTTGATGAAGTCCCAAAAGTTCATTTTTGCTTTTGTTTCACTAGCTTTTGGAGATGTATCTTGAAAGAAGTTGCTATGGGTGATGTCAAAGAGGTTAATGCCTATGTTCTCCTCTAGGATTTGGATGGATTCCTGTCTCACATTGAGGTCTTTAATCCACTTTGAGTTTATCTTTGTGAATGGTGTTAGAGAATGGTCGAGTTTCATTCTTCTGCATGTGGCTGTCCAATTTTCCCAGCACCATTTATTGAAGAGACTTCTTTCCATTGCATGTTTTTTCCTGCTTTGTCAAAGATTATTTGACCATAGAGTTGAGGGTCCATATCTGGGTTCTCTATTCTGTTCCACTGGTCTGTATGTCTGTTTTTGTGCCAGTACCATGCTGTCTTGGTGATCACAGCTTTGTAATACAGCTTGAAATCAGGCAACGTGATGCCCCCAGCTTTGGTTTTCTTTTTCAACATTTCCTTGGCGATTCAGGGTCTTTTCTGATTCCATACAAATTTTAGGATTGTTTGTTCCATCACTTTGAAAAATGTCATTGGGATTTTGATCGGGATGGCGTTGAAGGTATAGATTGCTCTGGCTAGCATAGACATTTTAATAATGTTTATTCTTCCGATCCATGAGCATGGAATATTTTTCCATCTTTTTGTGTCTTTTTCAATTTCTTTCATGACTGTTTTGTAGTTCCTAGAGTATAGATCCTTTACCTCTTTGGTTAGGTTTATTCCGAGGTATCTTCTGGTTTTTGGTGCTATTGTAAATGGAATCGTTTCTCTAATTCCTCTTTCTACAATTGCGTTGTTAGTGTATAAGAAAGCAACTGATTTCTGTGCATTGATCTTGTATCCTGCCACATTACTGAATTGCTGGATGAGTTCTAGTAATTTGGGGGTGGAGTTTTTTGGGTTTTCCACATAAAGTATCATGTTGTCTGCAAAAAGAGAGAGTTTGACTTCTTCTTTGCCAATTTGAATACCTTTTATTTCTTTTTGTTGTCTGATTGCTGTTGCTAGGACTTCCAGTACTATGTTGAAAAACAGTGGTGAGAGTGGGCACCCTTGACATGTTCCTGGTCTTAAGGGAAAGGCTCTCAGCTTTTCCCATTGAGGATGATATTCACTGTGGGTTTTTCACAGATGGATTTTATGAACTTGAGGAATGTTCCCTCTATCCCTATACTCTGGAGAGTTTTAATCAGGAAAGGATGCTGTATTTTGTCAAATGCTTTTTCTGCATCAATTGAAAGGACCATATGGTTCTTCTCCCTCCTCTTATTAATGTATTCTATCACATTGATTGATTCACGAATGGTGAACCACCCTTGCATCACAGGGATAAATCCCACTTGGTCGTGGTAGATGATCCTTTTAATGTATTGTTGGATCCTATTAGCTAGGATTTTGTTGAGGATTTTGGAATCCATATTCATCAGGGATATTGATCTGAAATTCTCCATTTTGATGGGGTCTTTGCCTGGTTTGGGGATTAAGGTAATGCTGGCCTCATAGAATGAGTTTGGAAGTTTTCCTTCTGTTTCTATTTTTTGAAACAGCTTCAGTAGAATAGGTATTATTTCTTCTTTGAATGTTTGGTAGAATTCCCCAGGGAATCCATCAGGCCCTGGACTCTTGTTTTTTGGGAGGTTTTTGATTACTGCTTCAATCTCCTTACTGGTTATTGGCCTATTCAGGTTGTCAATTTCTTCCTGTTTCAGTCTTGGCAGCTTATAGGTTTCCAGGAAGGCCTCCATTTCATCCAGATTGCTCAGTTTATTGGCATATAGTTGTTGATAATGATTTCTAATAATTGTTTCTATTTCCTTGGTGTTAGTCGTGATCTCTCCCCTTTCATATATTAATTTGGGCCCTTTCTCTTTTCTTTTGGATAAGTCTGGCCAGTGGTTTATCAATCTTATTAATTTTTTCAAAGAACCAACTTCTAGTTTCAGTGATCTGATCTACTGTGTTTCTGGTTTCTAATTCATTGATCTCTGCTCTAATTTTAATTATTTATCTTCTAATGCGTGGCTTAGGCGTTGTTTGTTTTTTTTCTCTAGTTCTTTAAGGTGTAGAGTTAGTTGGTGAATTCGGGATTTTTCTATTTTTTTGACTGAGGCTTGGATGGCTATGTATTTCCCCCTTAGGACCACCTTTGCAGTATCCCATAGGTTTTGGACCAATGTGTTTTCGTTCTCACTGATTTCCATGAATTGTTTAAGTTCTTCTTTGATTTCCTGGTTGACCCAAACATTCTTGAGCAGAGTGGTCTTTAGCTTCCAAGTGTTTGAATTTCTGCCAAATTTTTTCTTGTGATTGAGTTCCAGTTTTAGAGCATTGTGGTCTAAGAATATGCAGGGAATAATCTCAATCTTTTGGTATTGGTTGAGACCTGATTTGTGACCCAGTATGTGGTCTATTCTGGAGAAAGTTCCATGTGTGCTGGAGAAGAATGAGTATTCTGTTGTTTTAGGGTGGAATGTTCTGTAAATATCTATGAGGTCCATCTGGTCCAATGTATCATTCAAAGCTCTTATTTCCTTGTTGATTTTCTGCTTAGATGATCAGTCCATTGCTGAGAGTGGAGTATTGAGGTTTCCTACAATATGACTCTTTAATTTGGTTAACAGTTTGCTTATATAGATGGCTGCTCCCATGTTGGGAGCATAGATATTTACAATTGTTATATCTTCTTGTTGGATAGACCCTTTAAGAATGATATAGTGTCCTTCTGTGTCTCTTATTACAGACTTTAGTTTAAAATCTAATTTGTCTGATATAAGAATTGCTACCGCAGCTTTCTTTTGAGGTCCGCTGGCATGGAAGATGGATCTCCATCCCTTTACTTCCAGTCTGGATGTATCTTTAGGTTCAAAATGCATCTCTTGTAGGCAGCATATAGATGGGTCCTGTCTTTTTATCCAATCTGCAACCCTGTGCCATTTTATGGGAGCATTTAAGCCATTCATTTTGAGAGTGATTATTGAAAGATATGAATTAATTGTCATCATGTTGCCTTTGAAGACGTTGTTTTTATAGATTGTCCCTGTAAATTTCTGTTGTATATCACTCTTGGGGTCTTTCTCCTTTTATAGAACCCCCCCTTAATATTTCTTGCAGGCCGGTTTAGTGTTCACATATTCTTTCAGCTTCTGCCAGTCGTGGAAGCTCTGCATCTCTCCATCCATTCTAAATAAAACCTTGCTGGATAAAGTATTCTTGGCTGCATGTTCTTCTCATTTAGTACCCTGAATATGTCTTGCCAGGCCTTTCTGGCTTGCCAGGTCTCTGTGGATAGATCTGACGTTATTCTGATGTTCCTCCCTCTGTACGTAAGGAATCTCTTCCCCCTAACTGCCCTTAAGATGGTTTCCTTGGTTCTAAGATTTGCAAGTTTTAGTATTACATGCTGGGGTGTTGGCCTGTTTTCCTTGATCTTGGGAGGCGTCCTCTATGCCTCTAGGACACGAATGTTTGTTTCATTCCCCAGATTAGGGAAGTTCTCAGCTACGATTTGCTCAAATACATCTTCTAGTCCTCTCTCTCTCTGCACTCCCTTCGGGATTCCAATTATTCTGACATTGGAACACTTCATGGTGTCACTTATTTCTCTGATTCTATTTTCATGGATTCTGAGTTGTTTTTCCCTGGCCTCTTCTTTTCCCTTTTTATCTATTATATTGTCTGCCAGGTCGCTTATTCGCTCTTCTGTCTCAGTTACCTTGGCTGTTAGATTATCTAGATTGGATTGGATCTCACTGATAGCATTTTTAAGTTCTGCCAATTCAGCTTTTATTTTTGCCCTTAGAGACTCTATGTTCCCATTAATTGATTTCTCCATTCTAGCCATTGTCTTCACAATTGCTAGCCTGAATTCCATCTCTGACATCTTGGTTATATCTGCATCCATTTGTAAATCTGCAGCATAAGTCATAATCTCTGAGTCTTTTCTGTTTTGGGGGCTCCTCCTCCTAGTCATTCTGTTGATGGGTGTTTGAGGGAATGTATAGAGTCCAAATTATTGACCAGAACCCAAGTAAGATGCACCTGTTTTCTTGGGACCTTAGGGTTGCTGGCCTCTTGTTTTCCCAGTCTGTCTTCTGCGGGTGGGGCCTGTCGTGCTGTTACTCAGGCAACTCTGTTTGGGCGGAGTTGCCCTGTGCCCCTGTGGCGGGGGATGGATTCAGTGGGAATCAGTCTTTGGGGCTTTTGTTCTCTGGTGCCTTTCCCTGGTGTCTTTCCACGTCTCTTCCGCGAGTCAGAGCAGAAGAGATCATTTCCAACCCTCTGCCTCAGAGCAGAGAGACCGCAGTCTGTTCTTCAGTGAGCCCTCCAGGCCACACTGTCTCCGTTTCTGTCCGTGCTGCTATAAACTGCAGCATCCTGGGTTGTGCGCCCCTCCGCAGCGCTCCCAGTCCTGCCTCCAGGTCAGGGCATGAATCTGCCCTTTGTGCTTCTAAAACCACCAGCCGCTCACAGTCTGTGTGCGCACGACTCTGCCGCTTCAGTTTCCTTCCGGGAGCTGCAGTTCGCGTGCACGCGACCCGGGCACTCCGGGTTTCCGTCCCGGGGGGTGCAATTCACGTGTGTGCGACTCCACCAGTCTGAGTTTCCGTCTGGGGGGGCTGCAGTTCACGTGCGCGTGACCCTGCCACTCTGGGTTTTAGTCCCAGGGGCTGCCCTAAAGTCCTTTCCATGATGCTACCGGTCTGCAAGTCTGTGCCCATGCGCAGCACACAAGGCTGTCACTCACCGGCAGTGTAGGATCTCCGTGTACAGGCACCCTCCCACTGCCATTTATCCTCTGATATCTGCCCGCAGAATCATGGCTCTCCGCTTCGTAACTCAAAACCAACCGCCTGTGATATTCTGTTTGTAGAGATCCAGATCTTCTTACATCTCAGGCTGGTTCCATGGGTGCTCAGAGTGGTCTGGTAGATATCCAGCTCAATTCCAGGGACCAGCTGAAATAGGGTCCCCTACTCCTCCGCCATCTTTCCCCCCTCCCAAATCTCTTAATCTAGATAATCTAACAGAGAGGGTAAGCAAGGCAGAAGAACGAATTAGTAACCTGGAAGACCATGTAATAGATAAAATGGGAAAAGAGGAGGCCAGGGAAAAACAACTCAGAATCCATGAAAATAGAATCAGAGAAATAAGTTACACCATGAAAATTTCCAATGTCAGAATTATTGGAATCCCTGAGGGAGTGGAGAGAGAGGACTAGAAAATATATTTGAGCAAATCATAGCTGAGAACTTCCCTAATCTGGGGAATGAAACAAACATTCATGTCCTAGAGGCAGAGAAGACTCCACCCAAGATCAAGGAAAACAGGCTAACGCCCAGGCATGTACTAGTAAAACTCGCAAATCTTAGAACCAAGGAAACCCTCTTTTTTTTTTTTTTTAAAGATTTTATTTATTTATTTGACAGAGAGAGACACAGCGAGGTGCCCCCGAGGAAACCCTCTTAAGGGCAGTTAGGGGGAAGAGATTCTTTATGTACAGAGGGAGGAACATCAGAATAACGTCAGACCTATCCACAGAGATCTGGCAAGCCAGAAAGGCCTGGTAAGACATTTTCAGGGTACTAAATGAGAAAAACATGCAGCCAAGCATACTTTATCTGGCAAGGCTGTCATTTAGAATGGATGGAGAGATACAGAGCTTCCACGACTGGCAGAAGCTGAAAGAATATGTGACCACTAAGCCAGCCCTTCAAGAAATATTAAGGGGGGTTCTATAAAAGGAGAAAGACCCCAAGAGTGATATACAACAGAAATTTACAGGGACAATTAATAAAAACAATGTCTTCACAGGCAACATGATGACAATAAATTCATATCTTTCAACAATCACTCTCAACATAAACAGCTTAAATGCTCCCATAAAATGGCACAGGTTTGCAGATTGGATAAAAAGACAGGACCCGGGCGCCTGGGTGGCTCAGATGGTTAAGCATCTGCCTTCGGCTCAGGTCATGATCTCAGGGTCCTGGGATCGAGTCCCGTATCGGGCTCCCTGCTCCTTGGGAGCCTGCTTCTCGCTCTGCCTCTCTCTCTCTCATGAATAAATGAATAAAATCTTAAAAAAAAAAAAAAAAAAAGACAGGACCCATCCATATGCTGTCTACAAGAGATGCATTTTGAACCTAAGATACATCCAGACAGAAAGTGAAGGGATGGAGATCCATCTTCCATGCAGGCGGACCTCAAAAGAAAGCTTCAGTAGCAATTCTTATATCAGACAAATTCGATTTTAAACTAAAGACTATAGTTAGAGACATAGAAGGACACTATATCATACTTAAAGGGTCTATCCAACAAGAAGATCAAACAATTGTAAATATCTATACCCCCCACATGGGAGCAGCCATCTATATAAGCCAACTGTTAACCAAAATAAAGAGTCAAATTGATAACAATATGTTAATTGTAGGAGGCCTCAATACTCCATTCTCAGCAACAGACAGATCATCTAAGCAGAAAATCAACAAAGAAACAAGAGCTTTGAATGACACACTGGACCAGATAGACCTCATAGATGTATACAGAATATTCCACCCTAAAACAACAGAATACTCATTCTTCTCCAGCACACATGGAACTTTCTCCAGAATAGACTACATACTGGGTCACAAATCAGGTCTCAACCGATACCAAAAGACTGAGATTATTCCCTGCATATTCTCAGACCACAATGCTTTAAAACTGGAATTCAATCACAAGAAAAAATTTGGCAGAAATTCAAACACTTGAAAGCTAAAGACCACTCTGCTCAAGAATGTTTGGGTCAACCAGAAAATCAAAGAAGAACTTAAACAATTCATGGAAATCAATGAGAATGAGAACACATCGGTCCAAAACCTGTAGGATACTGCAAAGGCAGTCCTAAGGGGGAAAACATAGACATCCAAGCCTCACTGAAAAAAATAGAAAAATCCCGAATTCACCAACTAACTCTACACCTTAGAGAGCTAGAGAAAAAGCAATAAACGACGCCTAAGCCACGTATTAGAAGAGAAATAATTAAGATCAAAGCAGAGATCAATGAATTAGAAACCAGAAACACAGTAGGTCAGATCAATGAAATTAGAAGCTGGTTCTTTGAAAGAATTAATAAGATCGATAAATTACTGGCCAGACTTATCCAAAAGAAAAGAGAAAGGACCCAAATTAATAAAATTATGAATGAAAGGGGAGAGATCACAACTAACACCAAGGAGATAGAAACAATTATTAGAAATTATTATCAACAACTATATGCCAATAAACCGAGCAATCTGGATGAAATGGAGGGCTTCCTGGAAATGCAAAAACTCCCAAGACTGAAACAGGAAGAAATTGAAAACTTGAATAGGTCAATAACCAGTAACGAGGTTGAAGCAGTGATCAAAAACCTCCCAAAAGACAAGAGTCCAGGGCCAGATGAACTCCCTGGGGAATTCTACCAAACATTCAAAGAAGAAATAATACCTATTCTACTGAAGCTGTTTCAAAAATAGAAACAGAAGGAAAGCTTCTAGACTCATTGTATGAAGCCAACATTACCTTAACCCCCAAACTAGGCAAAGACCCCATCAAAAAGGAGAAATTCAGACCAATATCCCTGATGAATATGGATTCCAAAATCCTCAACAAAATCCTAGCTAATAGGATCCAACAATACTTTAAAAGGATCCTCCACCACAACCAAGTAGGGTTTATCCCCAAGATGCAAGAGTGGTTCAACATTTGCCAATCAATCAATGTGATAAAACACATTAATAAGAGGAGGGAGAAGAACCATATGGTCCTCTCAATTGATGCAGAAAAAGCATTTGACAAAATACAGCATCTTTTCCTGATTAAAACTCTCCAGAGTACAGGGATAGAGGGAACATACCTCAAGTTCATAAAGTCCATCTATTAAAAATTCTTCAGAGTATAGGGATAGAGGGAACATTTCTCAAGTTCATAAAATCCATCTATGAAAAACCCACAGTGAATATCATCCTCAATAGAAAAAAGCTGAGAGCCTTTCCCTTAAGATCGGGAACACGTCAAGGATGCCCACTCTCACCACTATTGTTCAACATAATACTAGAAGTCCTAGCAACAGCAATCAGACAACAAAAAGAAATAAAACGTATTCAAATTGGCAAAGAAGAAGTCAAACTCTCTCTTTTTGCAGACAACATGATACTTTATGTGGAAAACCCAAAAGACTCCACCTCCAAATTACTAGAACTCATCCAGCAATTCAGTAATGTGGCAGGATACAAGATCAATGCACAGAAATCAGTTGCTTTCTTATACACTAACAATGCAACTGTAGAAAGAGAAATTAGAGAAACGATTCCATTTACAATAGCACCAAAAAACATAAGATACCTCAGAATAAACCTAACCAAAGAGGGGATCTATACTCTAGGAACTACAGAACACTCATGAAAGAAATTGAAGAAGACAAAAAGATGGAAAAACATTCCATGCTCATGGATCAGAAGAATAAACATTGTTAAAATGTTTATGCTACCCAGAGCAATCTATACCTTCAGTGCCATCCCATTCAAAATTCCAGTGACATTTTTCAATAATGTCCAGTGACATTTTGAAATAAACAATCCTAAAATTTGTATGGAATCAGAAAAGACCCCGAATTGGGGGCGGAGCAAGATGGCGGAGGAGTAGGAGACCTGGATTTCGTCTCCTCTCAGGAATTCAGCTGGATAGGGATCAAACCATTCTGAACACCTACAAACTCAACAGGAGATCGAAGAAAAGAAGAGCAACAACTGTCTCAGCAGAAAAGCGACCACTTTCTGGAAGGTAGGACGTGCGGAGAAGTGAATCCGAGGCGATATTCGGGAGGATAGACGGCGGGGGAGGGGCCTCCGTCGGCCGCTTCTGGCAAGTGATAGAGCCGCGGAGCACAAAATCGGAACTTTTAGAAGTCTGCTCCGCCGAGGGACGTCACTCTGGTGGCTCAGCGGGGGGTGGAACCCTCCGGGACAGTGTGGTCTCAGGACCCTCGGGGTCACAGAAAGACCGGGGGTGCCTGAGGGCAGCAGAGCTCCCAGGTAACGCAGCAGGGAAGCCGGCTGCAGAGGCGGAGCCCAGGCGCGGGCTCTCAGCTGAGGTTGCCATTAACCGCGATCCGCGGCCCAGTCGGGCCCCTGCTCCTCCAGCAGGGACCCAACAAGCGGCCGATCCGGGGAGACTCACCTTCCTCCCCCGGGAGGAGCCGCGCGGGAGTGCACCGCAGGGATCTGCTGGGTTTGGAGACTCCAGACCGGGTCCGGTGCCAGAGATAGAAACGCGTGGTCACAGGCCGGTTGAGCACGGAGTGCAGCTGCAGACCGGGGAGACGGGAGTGACTGACGGCTTTTCTCTGGGGGCTCAAGGAGGAGCGGGCCCGAGTTCTCGGCTCCTCTGGGGCGGAGATTGGGAGGCCGCCATTTTCACTCTCCGCCTCCAAAGCTGGACGGAAAGCTCGCAGGGAACAAAAGCCCCGGAGAGCAAACCCGAGCAGATGACTTAGCCGGGAGGGGGCAAGGGCGGGGCTATTCCGCCTCCGGCAGAGACATTTGGAAACCACGGCAACAGGCCCCTCCCCAGAAGATCAGCGAGAACAGGCAGCCAAGACCAAGTTTACCGATCAATGAGAACGGCAGAACTCCAGCGCTAGGGGAATGCTGCACATAGAATTCACGGCTTTTTTACCATGATTCCTTAGTCTTTTAAAGTTAATTTTTTTTTTAACTGTCTTTTTGTCTTTTTATTTCTTTTTGAATTTTTCTTTTTCCCTTTTTCAAACAACATCTTATCAATCCCTTTTTTAAAAAAAAACATTTTTATTTTTCATTTTTAGAGTCATATTCTATCCCTTCATAGTAGTTACCCATATTTTTGGCTTATATATATAAGTTGTTCTCTCTTTAAAATTTTGAGATAGTTTCTTCTAACAGATTAAAATATACCCTAAATCTCTAGTATATGGTGTTCTCTATTCCCCTGCCTGATCACATCCTCTCCCTTTTTTTTTTTTTCTTTTTCTTTTTTCTTTTTTTAAATCCTCTTTCTTTTTTCAAACAACTTCTTATCAATTCCTTTTATAAAATTTTTTATAATTTCCATTTTTACAGTCATTTTCCATCCCTTCATCATATCAACCCTTATTTTTGTACATATATAAGTTTTTCTTTCTTTAAAATTTTGGGAGACACTTTCTTCTAAAAGACCAAAACACACCCCAAATCTAGTGTGTGGCACTGATCTATATACCATATAGATCATATTTGATCACATTCTGGTTTTTCTTTTGTTGTTGTTCTTTTGTTTTGTTTGTTGTTGTTTTTATCTTTATCTTTTTCTTTTTTTTTCTTTTTTTTTTTTTTTCTCTCTTTCCCCTTCTTATCCCACTGCTTCAGGTCTTTTCTGATTTGTTTAGAGTATATTTTCTGGGGACGTGGTTACTCTGCTAGCATTTTGTTCTCTCATTAATCTATTCTCCTCTGCACAAAATGACGAGACGGAAAAAATCACCTCAACAAAAAGAACAAGAGGCAGTACCGACTGCCAGGGACCTACTCAATACGGACATTAGTACGATGTCAGATCTAGAGTTCAGAATCATCACTTTAAAGATACTAGCTGGGCTTGAAAAAAATATGGAAGTTATTAGAGAAACTCTTTCTGGAGAAGTAAAAGAGCTAAAATCCAACCAAGTAGAAATCAAAAAGGCTATTAATGAGGTGCAATCAAAAATGGGGGCACTAACTGCTAGAATAAATGAGGCAGAAGAGAGAATCAGTAATATAGAAGATGAAATGCTGGAAAATAAAGAAGCTGAGAAAAAGAGAGATAAACAACTACTGGATCATGAGGGCAGAATTCGAGAGATAAGTGATACCATAAGACGAAACAACATTAGAATAATTGGGATCCCAGAAGAAGAAGAAAGAGAGAGGGGGGCAGAAGGTATAATGGAGCAAATTATAGCAGAGAACTTCCCTAATTTGGGGAAAGAAACAGGCATGAAAATCCAGGAAGCACAGAGAACCCCTCTCAAAATCAATAAAAATAGGTCAACTCCCCGACATCTAATAGTAAAACTTACAAGTCTCACAGACAAAGAGAAAATCCTGAAAGCAGCTCGGGAGAAGAGATATGTAACCTACAATGGTAGAAACATTAGATTGGCAACAGACCTATCCACAGAGACCTGGCAGGCCAGAAAGGACTGGCAGGATATATTCAGAGCACTAAATGAGAAAAATATGCAGCCAAGAATACTCTATCCAGCTAGGCTGTCATTGAAAATTGAAGGAGAGATAAAAAGTTTCCAGGACAAAAAAAAACTAAAGGAATTTGCAAACACAAAACCAGCCCTACAGGAAATCTTGAAAGGGGTCCTCTAAGCAAAGAGAGACCCTAAAAGCAACATAGACCAGAAAGGAACACAGACAATATATGGTAACAGTCACCTTACAGGCAATATAATGGCACTAAATTCCTATCTTTCAATAGTTACCTTGAATGTAAATGGGCTAAATGCCCCAATCAAAAGACACAGGCTAACAGACTGGATTAAAAAAAACAAGATCCATCGATATGCTGTCTGCAAGAGACTCATTTTAGACCCAAAGACACCCCCAGATTGAAAGTGAGGGGGTGGAAAACCATTTACCATGCTAATGGACACCAAAAGAAAGCTGGGGTGGCAATCCTTATATCAGACAAATTAGATTTTAAACCAAAGACTGTAATAAGAGATGAGGAAGGACACTATATCATACTTAAAGGATCTATCCAACAAGAAGATCTAACAATTGTAAATATCTATGCCCCTAACATGGGAGCAGCCAATTATATAAGGCAATTAATAACAAAAGCAAAGAAACACATCAACAACAATACAATAATAGTGGGGGACTTTAACATCCCCCTCACTGAAATGGACAGATCATCTAAGCAAAAGATCAACAAGGAAATAAAGACTTTAAATGACACACTGGACCAAATGGACTTCACAGACATATTCAGAACATTCCACCCCAAAGCAACGGAATACACATTCTTCTCTACTGCCCATGGAACATTCTCCAGAATCGACCACATCCTAGGTCATAAATCAGGTCTCAACCGGTACCAAAAGATTGGGATCATTCCCTGCCTATTTTCAGACCACAATGCTTTGAAACTAGAACTCAATCCCAAGAGGAAAGTCGGAAAGAACTCAAATACATGGAGGCTAAAGAGCATCCTACTGAAGAATGAATGGGTCAACCAGGAAATTAAAGAAGAATTAAAAAAATACATGGAAACTAATGAAAATGAAAACACAACTGTTCAAAATCTTTGGGATGCAGCAAAGGCAGTCCTAAGAGGAAAGTATATAGCAATACAAGCCTTTCTCAAGAAACAAGAAAGGTCTCAAGTACACAACCTAACCCTACACCTAAAGGAGCTGGAGAAAGAACAGCAAATAAAGCCTAAACCCAGCAGGAGAAGAGAAATCATAAAGATCAGAGCAGAAATCAATGAAATAGAAACTAAAAGAACAGTAGAACAGATCAACGAAACTAGGAGCTGGTTCTTTGAAAGAATTAACAAGATTGATAAACCCCTGGCCAGACTTATCAAAAAGAGAAGAGAAATGACCCAAATCAACAAAATCATGAATGAAAGAGGAGAGATCACAACCAACACCAAAGAAATACAAACAATTATAAGAACATATTATGAGCAACTCTATGCCAGCAAATTAGATAACCTGGAAGAGATGGATGCATTCCTAGAGATGTATCAACTACCAAAACTGAACCAGGATGAAATAGAAAACCTGAACAGACCTATAACCACTAAGGAAATTGAAGCAGTCATCAAAAATCTCCCAAAAAACAAAAGCCCAGGGCCAGATGGCTTCCCAGGGGAATTCTACCAAACATTTCAAGAAGAATTAATACCTATTCTTCTGAAACTGTTCCAAAAAATTGAAACGGAAGGAAAACTTCCAAACTCATTTTATGAGGCCAGCATTACCTTGATCCCCAAACCAGACAAAGACCCCATCAAAAAGGAGAATTACAGACCAATATCCCTGATGAACATGGATGCAAAAATTCTCACCAAAATACTAGCCAATAGGATCCAACAGTACATTAAAAGGATTATTCACCATGACCAAGTGGGATTTATCCCTGGGCTGCAAGGTTGGTTCAACATCCGCAAATCAATCAATGTGATACAGTACATTAACAAAGGAAAGAACAAGAATCATATGATCCTCTCGATAGATGCCGAAAAAGCTTTTGACAAAGTACAGCATCCTTTCTTGATCAAAACTCTTCAGAGTATAGGGATAGAGGGTACATACCTCAATATCATAAAAGCCATCTATGAAAAACCTACAGCAAATATTATTCTCAATGGGGAAAAACTGAGAGCTTTCCCCCTAAGGTCAGGAACGCGGCAGGGATGTCCACTATCACCACTGCTATTCAACATAGTATTGGAAGTCCTAGCCACAGCAATCAGACAACAAAAAGAAATCAAAGGCATCCAAATTGGCAAAGAAGAAGTCAAACTCTCACTCTTTGCAGATGATATGATACTTTATGTGGAAAACCCAAAAGACTCCACCCCAAAACTGCTAGAACTCATACAGGAATTCAGTAAAGTGGCAGGATATAAAATCAATGCACAGAAGTCAGTGGCATTCCTATACACCAACAACAAGACAGAAGAAAGAGAAATTAAGGAGTCGATCCCATTTACAATTGCACCCAAAACCATAAGATACCTAGGAATAAATCTAACCAAAGAGACAAAGGATCTGTACTCAGAAAACTATAAAATACTCATGAAAGAAATTGAGGAAGACACAAAGAAATGGAAAAACGTTCCATGCTCATGGATTGGAAGAACAAATATTGTGAAGATGTCAATGCTACCTAGAGCAATCTACACATTCAATGCAATCCCCATCAAAATACCACCCACTTTTTTCAAAGAAATGGAACAAATAATCCTAAAATTTGTATGGAACCAGAAAAGACCCCGCATAGCCAGAGGAATATTGAAAAAGAAAAGCAAAGCCGGTGGCATCACAATTCCGGACTTCAAGCTCTATTACAAAGCTGTCATCATCAAGACAGCATGGTACTGGCACAAAAACAGACACATCGATCAATGGAACAGAATAGAGAGCCCAGAAATGGACCCTCAACTCTATGGTCAACTAATCTTCGACAAAGCAGGAAAGAATGTCCAATGGAACAAAGACAGTCTCTTCAACAAATGGTGTTGGGAAAATTGGATAGACACATGCAGAAGAATGAAACTGGACCACTTCCTTACACCACACACAAAAATAGACTCCAAATGGTTGAAAGACCTCAATGTGAGACAGGAGTCCATCAAAATCCTAAAGGAGAACACAGGCAACAACCTCTTTGACCTCAGCCGAAGCAACTTCTTCCTAGAAACATCGCCAAAGGCAAGGGAAGCAAGGGCAAAAATGAACTATTGGGACTTCATCAAGATAAGAAGCTTTTGCAAAGCAAAGGAAACAGTTAAGAAAACCAAAAGACAACCGACAGAATGGGAGAAGATATTTGCAAATGACATATCAGATAAAGGGCTAGTATCCAAAATCTATAAAGAACTCATCAAACTCAACACCCAAAGAACAAAGAATCCAATTAAGAAATGGGCAGAAGACATGAACAGACATTTTTCCAAAGAAGACATCCAAATGGCCAACAGACACATGAAAAAGTGCTCAATATCGCTCGGCATCAGGGAAATCCAAATCAAAACCTCAATGAGATATCACCTCACACCAGTCAGAATGGCTAAAATTAACAAGTCAGGAAACGACAGATGTTGGCGGGGATGCGGAGAAAGGGGAACCCTCCTCCACTGTTGGTGGGAATGCAAGCTGGTGCAGCCACTCTGGAAAACTGTATGGAGGTTCCTCAAAAAGTTGAAAATAGAGCTACCATATGATCCAGCAATTGCACTACTGGGTATTTACCCCAAAGATACAAAAGTAGGGATCCGAAGGGCTACGTGCACCCCGATGTTTATAGCAGCAATGTCCACAATAGCCAAACTGTGGAAAGAGCCAAGATGTCCATCGACAGATGAATGGATAAAGAAGATGTGGTATATATATTCAATGGAATATTATGCAGCCATCAAAAGGAATGAGATCTTGCCATTTGCAACGACGTGGATGGAACTGGAGGGTATTATGTTGAGTGAAATAAGTCAAACAGAGAAAGACATGTATCATATGATCTCACTGATATGAGGAATTCTTAATCGCAGGAAGCAAACTGAGTGTTGTTGGAGTGGGGGGTGGGGTGGGAGGGATGGGGGGACTGGGTGATAGACACTGGGGAGTGTATGTGCTCTGGTAAGCGCTGTGAATTGTGCAGGACTGTTGAATCTCAGATCTGTGCCTCTGAAACAAATAATGCAATATATGTTAAGAAAAAAAAAAAAAGAAGAAGAAGAAGAAGGTAGCGGGAGGGGAGGAATGAAGCGGGGGAAGTCGGAGGGGTAGACGAACCATGAGAGACGATGGACTCTGAAAAACAAACAGGGTTCTAGAGGGGAGGGGGGTGGGAGGATGGGTTAGCCTGGTGGTGGGTATTTAGGAGGGCACATTCTGCATGGAGCACTGGGTGTTATGCACAAACAATGAATCATGGAACACTTCATCTAAAACTAATGTTGTAATGTAAGGGGATTAACATAAGAATAAAAAAATTAAAAAAAAAAAAAAAAAAAAAAAAAAAAGAAAAGACCCCGAATTGCCAAGGAAATGTTGAAAAAGAATAACAAAGTTGGTGGCATCACCTTGCCTGATTTCAAGCTATATTACAAAGCAGTGATCACCAAGACAGCATGGTACTGGCACAAAAACAGACATATAGACCAATGGAACAGAATAGAGAGCCCAGATATGGGCTCAACCCTATGGTCAAATAATCTTCAAGAAAGCAGGAAAAAACATGCAATGGAAAAAAGACAGTCTCTTCAATAAATGGTGCTGGGGAAATTGGACAGCCACATGCAGAAGAATGAAACTCGACCATTCTCTAACACCATTCACAAAAGATAAACTAAAATGGATGAAAGACCTCAATGTGAGACAGGAATCCATCAAAATCCTAGAGAAGAACATAGGCAGTAACTTCTTTGACATCGCCCACAGCAACTTCTTTCAAGATACATCTCCAAAGGCTAGTGAAACAAAAGCAAAAATGAACTTTTAGGACTTCATCAAGATAAAAAGCTTCTGCACAGCAAAGGAAACAGTCAACAAAACAAAGAGGCAACCCACAGAATGAGAGAAGATATCTTTAAATGACACTACAGATAAAGAGCTGGTATCCAAGATCTATAAAGAACTTCTCAAACTCAACACCCAAAAAACAAATAATCAAGTCAAAAAATGGGCAAAAGACATGAACAGACACTTCTCTGAAGAAGACATACAAATGGCTAACAGACACATGAAAATATGTTCATCATCATTAGCCACCAGGGAAATTCAAATGAAAACCACACTGAGATACCACCTTACACCATTAGAATGGCAAAAATGGACAGGGAAAGAAACAACAAATGCTGGAGAGGTTGGGGAGAAGGGAGAACCCTCTTACACTGTTGGCGGGAATGCAAGTTGGTACAGCCACTTTGGAAAACAGTGTGGAGGTGCCTCAAAAATTTAAAAATAGAGCTACCCTATAACCCAGAAATTGCATTCCTGGGTATTTACCCCAAAGACACAGATGTAGTGAAAGAAGGGCCATATGCACCCCAATGTTCATAGCAGCCATGTCTGCAATAGCCAAACTGTGGAAAGAGTCGAGATGCCCTTCAACAGATGAATGGATAAAGAAGATGTGGTCCATATATACAATGGAATATTACTCAGCCATCAGAAAGGATGAATACCCAACTTTTATATCAACATGGATGGGACTGGAGGAGATTATGCTAAGTGAAATAAGTCAAGCAGAGAAAGTCAATTATCATATGGTTTCACTTATTTGTGGAACATAAGGAATAGCATGGAGGACATTAGGAGAAGGAAGGGAAAAATGAAGGTGGCAAAATCGGAGGGAGAGGCTATGTATGGGCTTTGAGAAACGAATTGAGGGTTTTAGAGGGGAGGGGGCTGGGGGATGTGCTAGCTCAGTGATGGGTATTAAGGAGGGTATGTACTGCATGAAGCACTGGGTGTTATATGAAAACCATGAATCATGGATCACTACATCAAAAACTAGTGATGTATGGTGACTAACATAACATAATAAAATAAAATTTTAAAAAAGTTGAGCATAATAATAAAACCTACTTCATATGGTATTTGCATAGGAAGGGTGTTTTAATTCCTTCTTCACTGGCATTAAATGAGGTAACAGATGTAAAAACTTTGAGGAGTTTCCAGCTTCAGCACTCAACAAATATTGGTAATAAATGTCATTAAGAATAAACCTACTGAGGGTGACTGGGTTGCTGCCTTTGGCTCAGGTCATGATCCCGGGGTCCTGGGATTGAGCCCTGCATCAGACTTCCTCCTTAGTGGGGAGCCTGCTTGTCCCTCTCCCTCTGCTCCCTCCCACCCCCACTCAAGCTCTGTCTCGCTCTCTCTCTCTCTCAACTAAATAAATAAAATCTTAAAAAAAAAAAAAAAAAAAAAGAATAGACCTACTGAATTCCAGTTCTGGAATGGCAGGGTAAGGAGCTCTGCAGAACTGCTTTTCAGTAAAACAGGTATAACTAGTGAAAATGATCTATTTAAAAAAGTTTAAGTTTCTGGAGGATTCCAGTTTCAGGGGTCCACCAGGTAATGAGCTTGGAAGGCATATTCCTATCCTTATTAGAAAAGAAAAAGCTGAACAACTTGAAAAATCAATGACTTTTCTTGGTACCACTAGAGAACTACAATCACAGGGCAAACCACCATACTGAAATGTGGAGAGACAGAAGAAAACAAAGAGCCACAGTTGAGATCTGCTTACCTGGAACAGAAGCCACTGGAGCCATAAACTGGTAGGAACATTGGAAGGATAATTTTGATTTATTTTATTTTATTAATTCCTGTGTAGTTAACATACAGTGTTATATTAGTTTCAGGTGTACAGTTTAGTGATTCAACACTTACATACAACACCCAGTGCGCATAGCAAGTGTGCTCCTTTTTTTTTTTTAAAGATTTTATTTATTTATTTGACAGAGAGAGAGAGAGAGACACACCAAGAGGGAGGGAACACAAGCAGGAGGAGTGGGAGAGGGAGAAGCAGGCTTCTTGCAGAGCAGGAAGCCCAACATGGGACTTGATCCCAGGACCCTGGGATCATGAGCTGAGCCGAAGGCAGACACTTAACAACTGAGCCACCCAGGCGCCCACAAGTGTGCTCTTTAATCCCCATCACCTATTTCACCCATCCCCCTGCCCACCTCCCCTCTGCTTACTATCAGTTTGTTCTCTTGGTTTTCCCTTTTTTTTTTTTTGTCCCCCTCCCTCCTATGGTTGTTTGTTTTGCTTCTTAAATTCCACATGTGAGTGAAATCATATGGTATTTGTCTTTCTCTGACTGACTTATTTCATTTAGCATAATACTCTCTAGTTCCATCCATGGCATTGCAAATAGCACGATTTCATTCTTTTTTTATGACTGAGTAATATTCCATTGTGTGTGTGTGTGTGTGTGTATGTATCACATCTTCTTTATCCATTCATCAGTTCATGGATGTTCAGGCTATTTCCATAATTTGGCTATTGTTGATAATGCTGCTATAAACTTTGGGGTGCATGTATTTCTTCAAATTAGTGTTTCTGTATTTTTTGGGTAAATACCAGTAATATGATTATAGGATCATAGGGTAGTTTTATTTTTAACTTTTTGAAGAACTATGCCATACTATCTTCCACAGTAGCTGCACCATTTTGCATTCCCACCAACAGTGCATGAGGGTTCCTTTATTCAAAAGGTAATTTTGATGAATTACTGGAGGCTGAATGCATTGGTCTCCAAAGAAACAGAACCAATAGAATATATATATGTACATATACATATGCATACATATATATGGAGAGGGAGAGAGAGAGATTTTAAAGAATCAATTCACACAATTGTGGAGGCTGATAGAGGAAAGCCATCAATTGGAAGTCATGGGAAGAGTTGATGTTGCAGCTCAAGTTCAAAGACAGTCTGGAAGCAGAATTCCTTCTTACTCAGGGGAGGTCAATCTTTTTCTCCTAAGGCCTTCAACTGATTGAATGAGGCCCACCCACATCATGGAAGGTAATTTGCATTACTGGAAGTCTGCCAATTTAAGTGTTACTATCATCTAAAAATACCTTTACAGCAACATCTAGATGTGTGTTTAACAAAACAACTGGGTACCATATCCTAGCCAAGTTGATACATAAAATGAAACAGCATACTGAGTCTGAAATATCCTGTGAGAGGGAAAGTTTGGAGGTCCCAGGGTTAGGGAAGCTGCCACCTACCAATTTGTGTGTTCTACCTCCAGGAATTCCACCAAGTTCTCATTATGAAGAATCAAGGAAGATCCCTTCAGTGCTCTAGCGTAGGGAGAGGAAAAGTAATCTTTGGGATGTATACCCAGGGTGGAGTATTCTTTATATCAAAAAGCCTACTCTCTAGGGGAAAATATTTTACTAGAGCCTTATCTATCGTAGGAGAGGGCTCCTCCTGCCTTCCTGTCTCATGTAAGTGGGTGGAAGGAGCTAAGGGTGATTGGTGGGTCAGAGCAGCTGCTGGGCACGTGTGTCTCTGCTCCTTAACCATAAACAGCAAGATTTAGGATTCTAAGGATCAAAGATAATACAAACAATTCTGAGCTTCCCATGAACTTCAGTCATCCCACTATGTAAATTTAGAACAAGCCTGACATTCACACACTGCAGGAGAACACTGGCTGTTCCTTTGTGAGAACTTCAATGCTCCTTGGACTTCTGAGCAGCATCTGAACAACTAGAGGGGCCCCTAGTCACCTAGGCCTTTCATCTCACCAGCCCCCCTCCCTTGCCAGTGAATCCTTTTATTATGTTAAAACAGGACATCATTACTGGAATCAGAAAGGAAAATACCAGCTGTTTTTGTCCTCCAGGAAGCACTAATTAGCCAGCAGCCACCCAGATCTCAGGCGACAATGAAGCGTGCACAGGCTAATTACAAGCTGGCTGCCTCCTCACACTGGGTGGCTCAGGCTGCAACACCTGCCCTTCGGAGCTGAAATATTTTTAGGATTTGGAATTTCCCCCTGGCCCTTATCTTGCTTTTGATGTCTTCATTACACATCTCCTTCTGCAATAGCTTTCCCACTGGCCTCTGAATTCTAGCCAACCCATCTTACACAAAACAGCCAAACTTGCCCTCCTAAAACACAGCTCCAATCATATAATTTTCCTACCCCAAATTTGTCAGCATGAGCCCCGTGCTGCATGTAAATTACAGTCTGGCCCTCAGTGCTTTATATAAAGGATTCCAAGCCCAATTTGCCAGCCTCCTGCAAGCCCCTGCCTTCCACAACCCTTCTCACCTAGTGACAGGGTTCCCCACCTAGGTTTCCCCTAACCCTACTTTTCACCTCTAGCATGCTCACACAATTGCCATGGGAGCTTTAAAGACAAAAACAAAAACCGCACCCAGACCAATAAAGTATCTTGAGGTGTGGGGAAAGGGTATGGGTAGCATGCTAAAAGCTGTCCAGGGGATTCCAGTGCTCAGCTAGGATGGAGGACTACTGCATGAAGCCAATGCTGACACAAGCAGGAAGTTCAGGAAGGGTTGGGATCTGATGTATGAGTAGTAGGTCTTCAGCCACAGCCTGAAACACACACCTGTCTATCCATCATTGCCATGACTGGGGCTTTGTCTTCTCACCTGTTAAGACTTACATCCTCCCTTTAACTCTGACCACATAGGTGGGACCTGATGTCCTGCTTCCCTCATTCCTGGATTTGTGTAGTCCTGCCCACCATTGTGCAGTATGCTTTGCCCACACTGAGCCCTAGTTTGTTATACCCCCTTGGACACTGTCTGCACTGCATTCCAACCTGCAGCCTCAATCTCCCCCCAGCCTGACCCAACTCCCACCTTCTCTCTGCTCAGGCCTCTTAGCTGAGTCTACTACATGAAAATACTTGTAACAGTATGCTAAAATGCATGTTTCCTATAAGCATTGAGATACAGTTGAAGTGTGATGGCAAAGTGATGTGTCAGACCATCTCATGCAGAATCTACAGTAGAAAAATCTTACAGGTTTAAAACCCTCTCCAGGTTGAGAATAAAACCTGGAGAAGAGAGAGAGAGCAGAAACAGAGGGGACTGGAGGGGTAATCTTCCTGGGGTAAGCACAGCTGCCATTCAGTGGATCCCCATTCCTCCCACACACCCAAAGCTATGTGTAGCTCTCTGCTTTCTCTCACAGAATTAGGGAGAAGCCTTCTAAGATACCTCTGGAAGTCTGGAGCCAGGAGACATCTCCACCTGGGTCCGATGGTCCCTGGGAGTCCTAGAGGCTGGGATGGCAGCTGACGGCTCTGGTGAGGCAGGAATGTGAGTGGCCTGGCCCAGCCCCTCTCTCAATCGGTCAGTGTTGGGATGCTGATGCTTCCCATGGATCAGAGGGGAGAGGAGGACCCACTCTGGAGATGGCTGGGAGGGGTGACCACAGAGATCAAGAAACACCCCCCACCCCCAGATAATATGCCTGTCATAGGAATTATAGCTAAACAGTTCCTTAGGCATGGGAATCTCTCAAGAAAACCCCTAGAAGAGCCAGTCTCCATCACTTGTAGGTCTTGAGGCACATAGGACTGCCCTTTGTGGCCAGCTGGCCCAGGGAGGGGCGGGGGCAGATCCTCCCTGAGCAGGTCCCCTTCCTGGTTCTGGCTGCAATGCAGCTGGCCCAGGCTGGTATTCTCCCCACGGTCCTTTTCTAGGTTGAGAAAAACAGATTTTTCAAAACCACAATCAGTCTGAAATTAAACAGAAGAGAACAATCATCAAAAATGAAAGGTGAAAGGAAAAGAGGAGAAGAAAGAGAAGGGACAAGAAAGGAAAAGAACAGAAAAGAGAAGAAAAGAGAAGGGAAAGGAAGGAGAGAGGAAGGAGAGGGGAGAGGAGAGGAGAGAGGAGAGGAGAGGTACAATTCCTCCATCTCCTTATATTGTCTCCCAAATTCCATTTCCACCAGCAGGGCCTAGAGACAGCTGAAGAGAGGAAAGAGGCCCCACCAGCTGCAGGCTTCATCTGTGGATTGAAGTCCTGATGAGTACCTTCTAGGCAGGGCTGCCACTACCTGGGATTGTGAAGTCAGGTCAGAAACCAGCCCAGCTTCTCGTGTTGATTCAGAAAGAGGTTCCCTCCACTGCATAAATCTCAAAGGGACAGTGATGCTTTCTCCCTGTTTGTCTCTCAAGTCCCAAGGATGCGAGGCTGCCACCTCAATTCTGGCCCCTTCATAAGGCTCTCTCCATGTCGCCAAAGCCTTGCTTAATTGTTTTTCCTTCCTCATAGGGTTTTACATTTTTACCTTTTATGTTTGGCACTTGTGTCCTACCTGGTATATATGTCTGTGTGCACATCTTATTTCCCCCACCACCCTCTGGTCTAGACGGAGACTAGAGCACTGACCTGCTGGAACAGCAGCATGCTTGCATTTGCTTGGCACCTATCCTGCACCAGGCACTGTGCTAAACCCTACACCCACCTTGTTGCTGGATCCATACAACCTCTGAGGTCTGCTCTTACTGTAGCCATTTTATGGATGAGAAGGCTGAGGCTTACAGAGGTCAATAACCCCAGGAGGTAGTATGGCTAGGATTCCAATGGATATTCTGTTCATTGGAGCACCTGGCACATTTTGAGGCTCTTTAAAGTTTTGTTGAGTGAATAAATGTTGTCTGGCTCCTCATCTACACCAATTAAGTGAACATGCTAAAGTCTCTTCTAGCACCAGTTAGTTGCATCCTTTTAAAAAATAAGCAACCATTTAAATTGATTTTGCGCTTCATCTATTGCTTTATCAGAAATAAACTAAATTAAGGTTATCATGCCACCTCTTCCAAAAACTTAGTTTTAATTTCTTTGAAGTGTTAGTTTCAGGTTAACATTATAGTTTTGCCTTAAAGAATTTTCTTCTCTCTTTTTTTTTAAATTTTATTTATTTATTTGACAGAGAGAGAGATAGTGAGAGCAGGAACACAAGCAGGGGGAGTGGGAGAGGGAGAAGCAGGCTTCCTGCAGAACAGGGAGCCCAATGCAGGGCTTGATCCCAGGACCCTGGGATCATGACCTGACCCAAAGGCAGATGCTTAACAACTGAGCTAGCCAGGCACTCCATTCTTAAAGAATTTTCTATTCATTTCTGACAAGGTGAATTAAAACTGTCTTTCAAATTTTGATGTGCAAAAAAATCTCTTGGGGGATCTTGTTAAAAATGCAGGTACTGACTCAGTGAGTTAGGGGTGGAGCCTGAAATTTGGCATTTCTTGGAAGCCCCCGGGGGATACCAATGCTGTTGGTCTGAGGACTACCCTTTGAGAAGCAAGAGACTAAACTCTACCTAGGGTTTGACTCAATTTATTTATAGAAATAAAGCGTAAGTTACACTCTCCTTACTCTCAAGTTAGGAGGACTATCTTTCCTTAGACAAAGAGCACTATTATGGGTTGAATTTTCTAATTTTAATTACCATATAATTAACATACAGTGTTATATTAGTTTCAGGCGTACAATTCAGTGATTCAACACTTCCATACATCATGCAGTGTTCATCACAAGTTCACCCCTTAATGCCCATCACCTATTTCACCTGTCCCTCCCCCTCCCCTCTGGTAACCATCAGTTTGTTCTCCATAGTTAAGAGTCTGTTTCTTGGTTTGTCTGTCTCTTTTTTTTTTCTTGGCTTGTTTGTTTTGTTTCTCAAATTCTACATGTGAGTGAAATCATATGGTATCTGTCTGTCTCTGTTTTATTTCACTTAGAATTACACTCTCTAGCTCCATCCATGATCTTGCAAATGGCAAGATTTAATTTATTTTATGGCTGAATAATATTCCATTATATATATATATATATACCATATCTTCTTTATACATTCATCAATCAATGGACACTTGGGCTGCTTCCATAATTTGGCTGTTGTAAATAATGCTGCAATAAACATAGGGATGCATGTATCCCTTTGAATTAGTGCTTTTACGTTTTTTGAATGACTACTATAGGTTGAATTCTGTCCCCCAATAACGCATATGTTGAAGTTTTAACCCCCAGGACCTCAGAATGTGACCCTTTTTTGAAATATGGTCACTGTAGATGTAATTAGTTAAGATGCAACTGGAATACAATGGACCCTAACCCAATATGATTGGTATTCTTATATAAAGGGGGAAATCAAACAGAGACGGACGTGCAAACAAGAGAATACCATGTGAAAATGAAGGCAGAGATTGGGATGTTGGTGCTACAAGCAAGGAATACCAAAGCTGGCCAGCAAACCCCAGAAGCTAAGGGAGAGACCTGGAACAGATTCCCACTCACAGCCCCCAGAAGGAACCAACACTTCATTTCAGACTTAGGCCTCCAGACTATAAATTTCTGGGTGGTGTGAGTCACCCAGTTTTTGCTACTTTGTTACGGCAGCCCTAAGAAACTCACATAAGCATGATGCATTTTCACATTAAAGCAACATTACAAAATTCCCCCATGAAAAGGAGACCTTGGAGCTCCCGGCCTCATTTTGTTAATTAGAGGCTTAGTTGTGAAGGAGCAGGTGCATGTGTATCTTTTAAATGGCAGGTGGTATTGGGAGCATCACTCACTATTCCTAAATTAATACTTGCCTCGTCACCTTTTCTTTTAAATAATTTTACTTGGGTCTGCTCCCTTACTGCCCCATCACCATCACCATCATTTCTGTTCATGGGCAACAGCACACACTGATCACTGGCTTGCAATGCCTGCTTGCTCTTCTGTCAGGGGATACACCTGCACCTTTCCTTACCTGCACCCCAAAGCCTCCCAGTTTTTCCCACAATAGCCTTCTCCCCCATGCAGTCTTCTTTGGCTGTGTGTGTGTGTGTGTGTGCGTGTGTTTGCATTCTTGGTTTACACCCTCTTGTGTTCATCATGGTATCCTGGGGACTGTCTTACATCTCTTCAATGGATACAATTCTGAGGATGACCCCAAGATCCTGTCTCCTGGTTATTCAATCAGATGCTAATGTAGGGGCTGCTGTGAAAAGGTTTTCTAGATGCAACTGATATTCCAACTCAGTTGACCTTAAACTATGATACAAATGTGGGCTTTAACCAATCAGGAAAACCCTTTAAAAGTAGTGTTTTCTCAAGCTGGCAGCAGAAGAGGAAGTCAGCCTGTAAGCATGAGAAGGATTTGACATACTCTTGCTGGCTTGATTATTTAGGGTGGGTTGGGGAGAGGTGGTGTACTTATCAAAGAATGCAAATGGCCCCTAGAAATCGAGAGCAACCCCTGGCTGGCAGCCCACAAGGAAACAGGGACCTCAGTACTACAGCCGCAAGAAACTAAATCCTGCCATGCACTTGGATGAGCTTCGAAGCAGATTGTTTCCAGTCTCCAGATAAGAGCCCCATCCAAACAACACTTCGATTTAGATTTGCAAGACCCAGAGCAGAGAACCCAGATGAGGCCACTTGAACTTCTGCCCTACAGAACACTGAGATAATGAATGGGTTTTGTTTACTGTTGCTTCATTTGTGTTAATTTGTTACACAGCAATCAATAACTATTACACTCCCCAACCTGACACAGCCTCAGAGGGCATTGACTGTTTCCTCCCACCTTCTCCACAACAGAGCAGGCAGACCACTGAACACCAGGCTGGACCTTTTCACTGACTGAAGGAGCTTCTCAGTAATCTCGTGTTCTGCTGTGTGCTGATGGTTGCTATGGTTTTTCTGTGTTTGCTGTTGAAAACCTACCACACAGACAGATATGATGTTTTCTGTAACAAGGTCTCCTATCAGTTGAAAATAAGTGAGACCCTGTGAATACCTATAATTTGAAAATAGTTCAACTGTAGTCAAATTAACTGACTTGAACAATTAACATCAACTCTTAGATGTGAAAATAATCTGAGTGGAAGAAAAATAATAACAAGAAAATCATCTTGCTGCTGCTAAAATCAAAGCTCATCTGCTGATTTTTATACAGCTATATGTTCCCTCCCAGAAAATAAGTGTTACTGCTTTGAGATGGACACCAGTGGAAAAATCAACTAGCTCAGTCCACCCCCACCTGATTAGGAGCTGAGGCTCTACTTCCCTGGCCTGATTCACAAGCAAAGTCTCCAAGCCTCCCACCCTTTGTTGAGGGGCACAGATGTCCAGAGCTGCAGATTGGCAGACTATAGGTGAGGGGTCCCAGGGGATGCACTGTTACATCCAGACTTGAAGAGTTTTCCTCTTCTGAGTCCTGTCTTCCCTGCTTCTGCTTTTGTTGGCTGCAAGTTTTGGGCTCCCTGCCCTTCTACCACCCCTCTCCTTTTAATCTCTTTGTTCTTATTCTGCTTTCCCTGTGTTTTCAGACTTCCCTGTCTCTACAGGCATGCTTTGGAGAATATGGGATGGTCACTAGGCTCGATATTTCTTTGACTGCTTGTTTCTGCTCAGTGGGCTAGGAGAGGAAATGGCAAGTGAGATGGGGGGACCTGGGGGAGGAAATCACAGCCACCAGCTGGTGAGACATGACCCACCAAAGAATGTGTGTAACGTAGGCCTACCCTTGCCCACAATGCCACCTTGAGCAATTTGGCACTTTTCCTCTTTTTAATATTGAGTTATTCACACTTAAAATTAGGGTAATACTAGCACTCACTTCACAGGCTTATTGTAAGAGATTGACAAAGCAATACAAGTACATCGATCATCATATTTTATGATGGGTATATGGTAAGTAGTAAGCAAACATTAGCCATTTTAACCATTAAACATGTCACAAAAATAATGTGACTTCAAAAAAATAATGTGACTTCATTGTATAAACGTTTAAAATATTTTTTTCCCAAATCACTGTCCTTTCTTCGTCTTATTTTATTTGGACTATTTTGAGAGCAATGAAGTGCAGGGACCCCTGGGCGTAAGTCAAAGATAGTAGAATGAAGTCTCGGTGCTGCCTTTTGCTATTTGTGTGATGGGGGGCTCCCTCATTCTCCTGCTCTGATTCTCTCTGTCCCCAGATCAATTATAGTGGACTTGTTGATCCCACAATGCCCATGAAAGCAAACTTTACCCTGCAAAGGGCTGCCCCAAGCAAGGTTCTCAGGTATGTCTCCCTTTCCTAGACAGAGGAGGTGAGGGAGCTGTCTGAGGTCACAATCTGTCAATGAATTTGGTTAAACACTGCATGGCTCCTGAGCTAGAGCACTTTGGTATTTTTTTGTTTTATTTTGTTTTGTTTTTTACTTACCTTGCCATGCATCACATGACGGGAGGTGGCAGGTTTCTAAAAACTGCAAACATTCTAAAAACAGAAGAAGAAGGGTTTTTTTCAGTGTGGCCTTTCATATGGTTAGTTTATTACCTCCTTGGCTTTTATTTAAATCAGGGATTTTAAAAGCAAGACAGGATGTCTGACTTCCTGTGGAATCCTAAGAGAATGGCATTCAGTACCACTTTTCCTCTCCAGGAAGTTCAAACTTCAGCCCTTGGTGTTCCACAGAAGTTGCTCTAACAAATCAATGGCATTCTGAGCTGCAAAAGCCAAAATTTACTTTACAGTCTTTCTGTGGATTCTCGGTGACATTTGGTCTTTCAGTGCTGTAAGACCTTCTTTTCTCTCTCCTGCCAGAGCATTCCCTGGTTTTTCTCCCCTATGCTGCTCCAGGAGGCCAGGGATGTGCTGGGGCAGGCTCAGATTCAATTGTTCCATTTCCAGGCATTTTGCTAGCCGGTTGATGTCGCATCTGTGTTTGAAATTGGCAAGTGCTACAACTTGGGGCCTTTTGTTTCCCTTTCCCATAGAGCTAGTGTTAAACCACGGCCAGAACAGCACTCTGTTAATAGCTCATCTTCCTCTGCCCACTTCTTAAATACTGGGGTTCATTAGGTTTCTGGCATCAGGTCTCTTCTGTCTGTACCCTCTCCCATGATTGACTTAATCTGTCCTTCCCTTCCACACTCTTCTGGATGTGATGACTCCCATGCCTACCCTTCTTTTCTCTTATGTCCACACTTATATAACCAACTGACTGTTGTCCAATTTTGAGTGCTGAACATCCAAACCTGACTCACATATCCACATATGCAAGCTTGCTCAGACCCCTCCTTCTTTGCCATGGGGGGTGATGCCATATCTGCTGCAAGCCAGGAGCTCACTTCCCTCCACCTGCCCCTCACTCCTAACATCTAGCCCTCTACCATTCCTAATTCCTGAAGAGCTCTTGAATCTCTCTTGAAACCCCCAATGACCAAGTTCAAATTAGCATCATTTCCCCTCCCCACCAGCCTCCTGCTGAGTCTTTCCATATCCACTCTTAAGCCCCTCTCATTGTTTCTCTATGTGGTAGAAAGATTACATGTTTAACACTGCAAGTCACTGTCCTCCTGTTTAAACTCTTCCCGTGGCTTCCCACGGTTGTCCGAATGAGAAGTCCTTGGCAGCTTTCCATGGCTCCCTGTCCAGCTGGTCAGCAGCAACTCTTTCCCTCTCTCCCCAGCAAAGTCCATCTTGCCAGGCCTTGTGCAGACTGCTTCCTCTGGCTGGAGACCTGTCCTCCACATCTGCTTCTGTACTCTTTCACCAGATGGACACCTACTCATTCTTCATTCTCAGCCTAAACTCTACTTCCTTGGGACACCTTCCCTTCCTCCCCAGGCCACAGGAAATCCTGGCTATATTGCCCAGCAGGGCCCACATCTTCCCTCTTATAAGACTTGTCACAGCTCTCATTGCTTATGGCATGTCTGATTTCTGGAAGGTGGAGACTGCCCTGTACCCACACCATGCCAGCCCTTGGAACTGGCCCCATGTCTTGCCTCCTTATTAAAGTCATGGCTTCCTTAATCCATTCCTCTTTTTGTTGTCAGGAGCTCTCCCCTTGGGTCAGGCCTTCCTGGATTTTGCATCAGGTCTATAGCTGCCTTTATGCCCTCCATCATTCTGCCATCCAGACCATTTCCCACACAGTTTCCATACTTCCAAAGTGCAAAACCGATTATATTATTCCTCCTCTAAAATTTCGTGTGATGAGAAACACAATTCCTGGTCATAGCAGCAGATAGCCAGCTGACCAGGTCTGGCTGTTGCCCCCTTAGCATGTTCCTTTGCATGGTGTTCAGGCCACAGTGCTGAACACCTCACAATCCGATGTCTCCCCTTAATCCTCACTTTGGCAATTCCTTTCTCATGTCTTCAGGCATCACCTCCTCCAGGGTGATGTCACCAGTCCTCAAAGTCTGCTCAGAGACCCCTCCCTGGTCAGAGACAAGCCCTGGGGGCACACTTCCTGACCTGAGGCAAGAACTTCCCTTTAAGGGTCTTCTGCCCTGCTGGGCAAAGTGACAGGGACAGAATAAATGCTCAGTGTAAGGTGTTGACTGGATGCCATAAAAGAAGATGAGAATCGTGTGCATGGGACCAGCCATGGCTCCTTAAAACAAAGCAAGAAGCTCGTATCTTATTCTTTCAAAATATATCCTGTGTTTCAACACTGTGGTGTGACTTTCACAAAACTAAGCTTCCTGACAGCCACAGAGGGGCACAAAAAATATATGTATTTTTTTAATTTTAATTTTTTAACTTTTTATTTTAATCACCCAGTGCTCATGATGAAAAGTGCCCTCTTTAATCCCCATCTCCTATTTCACCCATCCCCCTACCCACCTCCCCTCTGGTAACCATCAGTTTGTTCTCTATAGCTAAAAGTCTGTTTCTTGGTTTGCCTCTCTCTCTCTCTTTTCCCTTTGCTCACTTATTTTGATTTCTAGTCTCATAACATTGTGGTCAGAAAAGATGCATAGCATTATTTCAATCTTCTAGAATTTGTTGAGCTATTCTGAAGAATGTCCTGTGTGCACTTTTTTTAATTTTATTTTTTTTTTAAGATTTTATTTATTTATTTGACAGAGAGAGAGACAGCGAGAGAGGGAACACAAGCAAGGGGAGTGTGAGAGGGGAAGCAGGCTTCCCGCTGAGCAGGGAGCGTGATGCAGGGCTTGATCCCAGGACCCTGGAATCATGACATGAGCTGAAGGCAAACGCTTTAACGACTGAGCCACCCAGGCACCCCTGTCCTGTGTGCACTTGAAAAGAATGTGTATTCTGCTGTTTTAGAATGGAACATTCTGAATATATCTGATAAATCCACCTGGTCCAGTATGCCATTCAAAGCCATTGTTTCCTTGTTGATTTTCTGTTTAGATGATTTGTTCATTGATGTAAGCATTATTTTTGTACTTTTGTATTATTTTGTATTATTATCAATTATTTCTTTTATGTTTACTATTAACAGTTTTATCTATGTTGATCCTCCCATGTTGCATGCATAAATATCTTCTTGTTGGATTGTCCCCCTTATTATTATATAGAGTCCTTCTTTCTCTCTTACTACAGTCTTTGTTTTAAAGTCTATTTTGTCTGATATAAGTATTGCTACTCTGGCTTTCTTTTGACATGTTTTTGCATGATAGATGTTTCTCTATCCCCTCATTTTCAATCTGCAGGTGTCATTGAGTCTAAAATGAGTCTCTTATAGGCAGTATATAGATGGGTCTTGTTTTTTTATCCATTCTGTCACCTTATGTCTTTTGATTAGAGCATTTAGTCCATTGAGATTCAAAGTAATTATTGCTAGATATATATTTATTGCCCTTTTATTACTTGTTTTGTAGTTATTTCTGAAGATTTTCTCTGATCCTTTGTCTTTTTCTCTTTCTTGCTTTGCTGGTTTTCTTTAGTGATACATTTGGATTTCTTTCTCCTTATTCTTTGCATATTTATTAGTGGTTTTTGATTTGTGGTTACTATTAGGTTTTTATATAACCTCTTCTGCATATAGTAATCTCTATTAAGTTGACAATCATTTAAGTTGAACCCCTTCTTTACTCCTCTCCTCCCCACATTTTAGTTATATGGTGTCATATTTTACATCCTTTTATTTTGTGAGTTCCTTGACTGATATTTTATAGAAATATTCATTTTTACTGCTTTTGTGTTTCCTACCTTCATAGTCTCATTGTCATTCTTTTCTTTCCACTCAAAGAATTCCCTTTAATATTTCTTGCAGGACTGGTTTAGTGGTCTAAACTCCTTTAGTTTTTGCTTGTCTGGGAAACTCTCTCTCCTTGTATTCTAAATGATAGCCTTGCCAGATAGAGTATTCTTGGCTGTAGGTTTTTCCCATTGAAAAAGCCACTGATAGCCTTATGGAGTTTCCTTTGTATGTAAATGCCTTCTTTTGTCTTGCTGCTTTTGATATTTTTTCTTTATCACTCTATCTTGACATTTTAATTATGGTATGTCTTGGTATTGATCTGCTTTTGTTGATTTTGTTGGGGTTTCTCTGTGCCTCCTGGATCTGGATATCTGTTTCCTTCCCCAGATAGGGAAGTTTACAGCTATTATTTTTTCTAATAGAGTGTCTTCCCCCTTTCCTCTCTCTTCTTCTTCAGGGACTCCTATAATATGAATGTTATTACATTTGATGCAGCCACCAAATTCCCTAAGTCTATTCTTGTTTTGCATAATTCTTTTTCTCTCTTTTACTCAGCTTGATTACTTTCCATCACTCTGTCTTCTAGGTCACTAATTCATTTCTCTGCTTCTTCCATCCTGCTGTTCATTCTATCAAGGGTGTTTCTCATTTCCATTTATTGTGCCCTTTATCTCTACTATGTTATTCTTTATCTCTGTGTTAAGGGTTTCACTCATGTCTTCCACTCTTTCCTCAAGTCCAGTGAGTATCCTTATGATCATTGCTTTAAACATCCATCAAGCATATTACTTACATGTTTCACTTAGATCTCCAGCCGTGCTCTTGCCCTGTCCTTCCATTTGGGACAAATTCTTCTGTCCTCTCAGTTCGTCTAAGTCTTTGCGCATGTTTCTCCATGTTAAGAAAGTCAGCTACCTCTCCTGTTCTTGAGAGTGATGGCTTTATGAAGAAGAGGTCCTGTGGTGCCCTGCTGTGTGGTGGTATCCCCTGTTCCCCAGGGCCTGGTGTTTCTGGGAGTGTCTCTAACGTGCCCTGCGTGCAGTGTGCTGTTGTGTCCTGGGCACCTTATCCTTCAGGCCAGTCATCTGCAGAGGCTTTCTTTGCCTGTTGTGGGCAGTGCTTGGTGCCTGGCCTGAATGTGGCTTGTTTTAACTAGGTGTGCTCTGGTCTGCTTGTGAATTTGGACCTGTCACTGCTGCCACTGGAACTGAGGCCTCACAAAATTCCTGGCTCAGGAGATGCAGTGTTGGCAGGGATTTGGGCTGGTCTTGCAGGGAGGGTCCTGCTGCAATGGGACTGAGGCAAATGTGACTGGAAAGGGCAGTTCTACCAGAGAGTGGGGAGGGTGGGGCTTGGTGGAAGCAGGTTAGGTAGCATGTGTCAAGTTGTGCTCATTCCTCTAGGTGGCTCTGTGCTTAGGCTAAGGGGCAGGGGAGGCAAATAGTGCTGGCTGTTCCTTTGTTCCCAGAGGAGTTCTCTCCATGAACACTGCCTCTCTGGGACATGCTCCAAGATGAACAACTAATGTCCCCACTGTGAACCCCAGGCACTCTTCAGATCACTATTTCAATGCTGTATGTCCCTGGGCTGTTTGCCCTGCCTTTTCTCCAAGAGCAGCCCCACTGTCTTCTGAGTTCTTCCAGAGCCAAGCACACTGATCTTTAAAACTCTAGGCATTAAGCCCCACTGGATGCAAAAACTCATGAAATTCAGGCCCTGTGCTTTCCAAACCAATTGCTATGGGGATTTGTTTAACCCATGCACTCTCCTGTGTGTTAGTCTGTCTCTTACCCTTCTCTGTGTCTGCAGCTTCCTCCTTACCACAGCTGCCACAATTCATTTCTCTCCCAAGCCATGTCTCCACATTTCCTACTTTTTCAATGTGGCCTCTTCTCTACCTTTAGTTGTAGAGATTGTTCTGTCAGTCTTCAGATCAATTTCTGGGGTATTTAGGATGATGAGATAATTATCGAGTTATATTCATGGGATAAGGTGGGCCTATGGTCCTCTTACTTTGCTGCCATCTCCTCCCCTCTCCCTGAAAGGCATATTTTAAATAAGGCTATGTGTATAAGCACAATGTTTCCCCTCAGCTTGTGTCTATGCTTTACTTTCTCATAAAATATGAATCCTAGGGGAAAAAAAATAAAAATCTTCCTGGTTGTTTTCTTTGAGGCCAAAGTGCTGATTCACTTGATATGTCAAAGCAGACAATTGCTCCATCTTAATTTACCTCCAGACAAAATCTCAGGACACAGAAACCCAAATTTTCAAGTGTGTCAGTTCATTACAGGCTCCCCCATTTGGCCCATCTCCTCTCATGCATCTATTTTCATACTTTCTCTTATTTTAAAAATAATTTGAAGAATGTCCATCCTAGAGCCAGAGTCTTATCCTGGTACTATAAGGCATTTTTTAAAAAGATTTTATTTATTTATTTGAGAGTGCAGAGAGAGAGAGCATGAGTGGGGAGAGGGGGCAGAAGAAGAGGGAGAAGCAGGCTCCCCACTTAGCAGGGAGCCCAATGTGGGGCTAGATCCCAGTACCCTAGGATCATTACCTGAGCCAAAGGCAGATGCTTAACTGACTGAGCCACCCAGGTGCCCCTATAAGGCATTTTTAAAGCTAAATGAAGCCCATATGTCATTCAGATATCCTGAATTTTTAACCTTTTGTTCTTTTTCTGTTCCAGGAGCCCATTCAGGATCCCACATTACATTTGGTTATCATGTCCCCTAGGTTTCTATTAGCTGTGACAGATTCTCAAACCTTCCTTGTTTTTGATGACCATTTTTAAGAGTGCTAGTCAGGTATTTTGTAGAAGATCCCTCAGTTTGGATTTGTCTGTTACTTTTCTCATAGTTATGCTGAGTTTATGGGCTCTTGGGAGGAAAACCACATAGGTAAGGTGTCATTCTCATCACATAATGTCAAGGGCACATGCTACCTATGTGACTCATCATTATTGATATTGACCTTGATCATCTGGCTGAGGGAGTATCAGTCAGATTACCCCACTGTAAAGTTACTCTTTTTTCCTCCCTTTCCATACTATACTTTTTGAAAGGAAATCAGTATTATTTTGCATGGAGATTTGTCTATTCTCTCATACTTAGTTATGTATTCAAGTATTTATTTATATCAGTATGGACTCATAGATATTTATTTTATTCTCTGGATTACAATCCAGTATGATGTCACTTATTTTGTTGCCCAAATTATGCCAGCTTTGACCATTGAGAGTTCTTTCAGTTGGCTCCTGTGTTCCTTCAACAAGCCCATCATTTGGTTTTGTGAGCACTACAAGATATTCAGGCTTATCTTATATATTCCCTGCTCTAACTCTAGAATCAGCCACTCCAAAGAACTCTAATTCTTTTAGTTGGAGAATAAGAGAAACCAATATCTAAGTGCTGGATCTGCTCGTTCTTCCTGGGGTACAGAATTTTGTGGAAATGTTGTTCCATTCAAAATATTAGGAATACTCTCCCAAATAGTATTTGTTCTCAATAAACTCAAAATATAAAAGATGTATCTCAAGTCTTTTAGACCTTATTTAAGTTTTCCAACATTACTACTTCTTTAATAAGATAATTTTTCCTTTTCTTTGGCAAACTAATACTATTATTCATTTCTCCTAACCACATATATAAAATTCCAAAGGCATAGTTGAAATCTGATATTTGCTTTTACAAGGTTTAGTCTTATGTCTTCTTCTTATCCATTACTCAATCTAAAAGAGATTCAGTATCTCCCTTATAACATGTGCTCTCATCACAGTGATTATTCCAGTTTCCTTTATTTGAGTTGATTCCGTCTTGCTAGGACTTTCTTGCTGTCCAGCAACTAGAATGTCAGGCAATTGCACACTCAGGGTGTAAGATGCATCATGATTTTGCAAATACATAAGGTATTTCTTTCTGAATCATTTCTAGTCCTTCCTGGTGAATCAGAACATTTGGCTGACCTTTCTGGTAGCTGCAGCCGCACATTTAAGTAATGTCTTCAGTAAATGGTCTATAGTGAATCTGAGGTCCATTTCCTGGATCCTAGCTGAAAGTTCAGAGCTTAGAATCTTATGAGAAAATAGCTTAAGCTCCTTTTTTCTTTTTCTAGATGTGTTATTTTGCTCTTGCTCACATTATTTTTCATCTGCCACTTTCCTGCAGCCTTGCTAGACTAAATTACTTCCAAGATTGTATTTAATCACTGGCTATACCTGAAGTGATCCTATGTATGCAGTATCAGAAATAGACCTGCTAAATATGAGACTTTGCTCTGTCTAAATTAGAGAATCACTTTATATTTGTACATTTAGCTATGGGAGAAGGTTGAAATGCCATGAGAATATAGGCCTACCCTGATTCTCATGCTCATAATGATTGTGCAAAATACTGAAAGTACCAGCAGTTTCTCAAAATGGATTTCTGGCTGTGTCTGTATTGGAGGTATATTATAATATTTTATTCAGCATGCATGAAGTCAATGGATAGGAGAAAGTTACAGAAGGGAAGGACACTAACTACACTGATTTTTTTTGAGTTTGTAATCAACAACACTGGGAAAAATTCTCCCAGGCATATGTTTTCCTTCCCTTGTAATTTTAAGTCAATAGATTAATTTAGCAAATACTAATTGGGCATTTACTCTGTGCCACATGCATATAGGAGTTTAGGTAGGATACTGAGCCAAGGGAGCAGAACTCCTTCCCCTGATGCTCATCCCTGATGTTTGTCCCTGTGCATCCTCAGAGCTGAGGGCCAATCGAGAATCTTCACCTGGTTGGGAGCATCTGCTCTGAGCAAGCCAAAAGGAGCTGAATTTATCCAGCCTGACTACCTCATAAGTGAGTGAATCTCAAATTTCTTATCTATAACCTTGAACACCACTGCCGTTTGTGTCTGAAGTATTTATTTTTAATGTATTTAGTGTTTTTTTGGTTTTTTTTTTACTCAGTCACCACTTGCCTCACTTTTACATTGAAATATACCTCGTGTGCAATCATTAACTGCACATTCAAACGTGCCTTCTCTGTTGGGCATGAGCCTACTGAGTTGATATTTTAAATTCTTAAATTTCATGCCAGACACGACAGCCTCAAAGGGAAGCAAGTGATTACCATGGCATTCAAAGATAGAACTCTGAATGCCACAAGTAGAATGTCACTGCTTGCAGTCATAGCTGAAAGCAATTTGGGTAAGGCACATCTTTATTCAAAATTTAGGAATGTAAAATATAGCCATATTTTTTAATTGTTAAATTAAACCTGATATATTTCAGGCATTAAAAAAAATACCCTAATCCTCAGTCCCTCTAGAGCAGGTTCTAACAAGATGGAGATGAGTCTTGGGTCTGTGTTGTGTGTTAACTTTGGACCTACTGGGATTGGATAGGCCATTTTGCAAAGTGAGTTCAGAGTGCCAGCAAAAGTCATGTTTAATCAGAGAGTTTCATCATGTGTCAATTTGGGATTCAGAAACACACTAGTACCTACTTGGTCATAACAGGCAGGGTATCTAGACAAGCTCTGACTCCCAGCCCAAGGCAGGATTATAGGGTACACAATTAGAACAGCAGTAGGACCCAGTCCTGCCCTTTTGGCACCCAGAGGTAGCATGACCATGTCCCATTTGGGACACGCTTTTGTCTTAAGTCCAAATTTCACTATGTGTCCTGTATTCTCCCTGGCATCCCTAGTGAGACACCACCTCCCAGCTAGCAGCAGAAGGAAGATTAAGGAGCAAAAGTGGCAGGAGAATGTGTTCTATCACCCTGGAACAAGGACCACGAGAGACTACAACAAGAGGCAAAAAGTGTCCAAACCTCCTTGCGCTACAGGAAATGGAGGGAGCAGAGAATGTCTATGTTCTTTATCTCCTCTGGAAGATGTAACTTCAGATATGGAGGCTAACCTCCTGGAACACCTGGACATCATTCTCTTGATTCCAATTCTTTGAGCGATAGAGATGGGGAGAGCAAAGAGCTTCGGGCTCCCCCTAGAGGCCAAAAGGGGAACAGTCCTTGTACTGGGCAGAGCATGGTCATAGAAAGAAATGGTCATAGAACAATCCTCAACTTACAAAGCAATTTTAAAAGCCTTCAAATGCCAGAGATCAGGAAACTTAGCAACTGAAGGGCAGGTCTGGCATTGGTTGTTTACTGTTGCATCCATGCTGACTGGCCATTACGTAGTCAGTATTTGTGCCATGTGCCTGGTTAAATCGTTGTAACGTCACCGCTGGTTAGGGGAGCCAGCCTTATAAAGGTGAGTGGGTCAGGCATGCAGCAGTCCTGGAATGAAAGGCAGTAAGCCATGGCATTTGGTCCTCAGCTTCCCCTACAGGTTCTCTACATGAGGTAGTACTTATATCTACTGGGGACTTGTTACCCTGTGTTGTGTGATTACATTTGTATTTTGCGAGGTTCCCAAGGTCAAGAATGTTCTTGTCAAAAAAAAAAAAAAAAAAAAAAAAGAATGTTCTTGTCATCTCTTGGGTCCAGAATGCAGTAAATACTCAAAAACAGAGTCAGTAAATGGATGGAAGACTGTATGTATTTAATATCTTAAAAAATGACTAACAAATGTATTTTAATTTGCAGCAAAGTGGGTGCCCCATGTCTTCCCATCCATTGAACCAACAGCATCTTTGCTTCCCAGAGAGAGCAGATGATACCTACAACAACAGAAATGACATTGTTCAATGTTTAGTTTCAACCGCACTTCTCAGAGTCCATAATGTTGAAATCCCGGCTTTCACAGATCCAGAGACACATTTGGAGATCTGAGACAAGCTTCACAATGAGCCATAGTGTATGACAGACCCAGGATTTGAGAATTCCTGCCTGACATGAAGGTTTGTGTGAGAAGCAGCATGAAGAGAGAGAGAAATGCAGACACAATTGTCTTTGGTGGTGGTGGCAACATCCAGACAGTTTGGGGAAACCTGAGAATCTAGGGGTGGTATTAGTTCAGCATAACATGCATTCAGAAAGGGGAGCTCTGATGGGAGAGGAGAGGGAGGATGGGGCAGGGCACAAAAGGATGGCTATTAGAAGTGAAGATTTTACACCAGATGTTGGTGACGATGTGGAGAAAGGGGAACCCTCTTACATTGTTGGTGGAAATGCAAAGTGGTGCAGCCACTCTGGAAAACAGTATGGAGGTTCCTCAAAAAGTTAAAAATAGAACTACCCTACAATCCAGCAATTGAACTACTAGGTACTTACCCCCAAAATACAAAAATACTAATTTGAAGGGATACATGTACCCTGATGTTTATAGCAGCATTATCAACAATAACCAAATTATGGAAAGAGCTCGAATGTCTATTGACTGATGAATGGATAAAGATGTGGTGTGTGTGTGTGTGTGTGTGTGTGTGATGGAATATTATTCAGCCATAAAAAAGAATGAAATCTTGCCATTTGCAATGACATAGCTGGCACAAGAGAGTATTATGAAATAAGTCCGTCAGAAAAAGACAAATACCGTATGATTTCACTCACATGTGAAATTTAAGAAATAAAACAAATAAACATGGTGGGGGAGAGGAAAACCAAAAAACAGACCCTTAACTATAGAGAACAAACTTATGGTTACCAGAGGGGAGGTGGATGGGGGGATAGGTGAAGTAGGTGATGGGGATTAAGGAGGGCACTTGTGATGAGCACCAGGTGATGTATGGAAGTGTTGAATCACTATATATACACCTGAAACTAATATTACACTGTATGTTAAGTAACTGGAATTTAAATAAAAACTTTAAAAAAAAATAAGTGGAGGTTTTACACAGGAATAAACAATGTACATCCACCTGTAGGTATGTCTGTGTCTTTTGAGTACCTTAAATACAGAAAAAGAGAATCTCAAAGGTTCACATTTGCACCCAAAGGTCAGAGCAGGGAGGGAACACCTAATAACGAGCACAACACTGCAGATAGGACTGCACATATGAGTACCCTGATACTAAGCCTTAAAGGTGAGTGCATTGGTTTCCTAGGGCTACTGTATAAGTTATCACAACCTAGGTGGCTTAGAACAACAGAAATCAATTCTTTCTCAGTTCAGGCAGGCAAAGTCTGAAATCAAGATATTGGGGGTTTGGTTCCTTCTGGAGGCTCTGAGGAAAAACCATCCCAACCCCCTCTCCTATCTCAGGTGGCTGCTGGCAATCTTTGGCATTCCCTGACTTATAGATGCATCACTCCGATCTCTGTCTTCATCTTCATCTTCACACGGCTTTATTCTCTGTGTGACTTTTACATCTTTCTCTCCTTTCTCTTGTAAAGATACCAAATCATTGCGTTTGGGGTCCACTCTAAATCCAGGATAATTTCATTTCAAGATCCTTAACTAATCACATCTGCAAAGACCCTACTCCAAATAAGGTTACATTCTGATGATGAATTTGAGGAGGGAAGGTGACACTTCTTAATTCTTGACAGTGGAATTAAAGTTCAGCCTCAAATGTTGGGAAAGGATAAAGTCTTGTTGATAGAGGAGACACCAGTATATAAGATGAAAGGAAAAATGAAGACAATTCTATAATTGGTCAGTAAATACTCTTGCATTCATGTTTTACATTGTTTACTTTCTAGTAACTACTATACCCTTAATTGTAAGTGCATTATAGGCATTACAACATTTGTAGTCTTTAGGCATAATGACATCATTGCAGAGGGGTCAGGGAACTTGTAAGGATAAAATGTATATGAATTCAAGATAAAAGGATAAACACAAGGGTAGAATTCATGTGAAAAATGCACTTTATTGGGTTCAAATGGGAATTCACTTTTCATTAGGTGTCTCTTATTAAAAACAGTGGGTGTAGAATTCATTGAAAATTGATATATGTCAGGACAAAAGTTTCCAGACTCTGTGCCAATCTTGTGGTACCATTCTCAGCTCTTCTCTCACTTTCTTCTTTCAGAATGAACAGCCCTTTGTTTTCAGAGTCATGGCCTGTGGTGGAACCACTCATAGATCCCATCAGGGATTCACTGATGGGGATGGAAAATATTTTCCCTGAGGCTGATCTCATGAAACTGTAAAGCAGTGTCCTGTTATGGAAGGCTGCTGGAGCATGTTCACCTGAGGAGTCGCCACTGGAGGACTCACACCTGGATGGAGTGCTGTGTCTGGCAGATGGAACAGGCAGACATTCACACTGGCCCTGGCCCCTCTGGGCTCTGGTTTACTTTTGGGAGCAGAAGTAGATTTAAGCCAACCTGTCTATCTTTGGTATGGTTATAACTCAGATTCAGGATCCTCATGTGTTAGTCTAAATCATACTTTTAAATTTTAAATCACCTCTTAAAATTGGTGATAGTGATATAGACCCACAGTTAATAATCACTAGCAACTTTCCTCCAGCTCTTATATTTCCTTAGGTCTCTAAAATAGAGGCAGATAGAGATGAAAAAGAAGTTAAAACCTTAGAAATGAGGCCTGAACTAAGGTAAGTCAGATGTGGAGATGCAAAGTGAGGTCTAGATAATAGAAATATTTTAGAAAGTTAAATATGCAGACCTTAGTTCTATACAAATTGAGTCCCAAGAATAAACCCCAGTATCTCATAATTCCCTAAGCTTGACATATAAACTAAATTGTAATATATGAGAATTGTAATATGAATCATCAACTTTGTCAAAGAAAAACACCTCCAATGCTTTAAGACAGAAATATGTTTTCTAAGAATAATGTATAAAACATGGTATCAAAATGGCACCAGTCCTTAAATTATGGATAGTTTTTAAAATGAACATTTCAACATTACTATTTTTTATTATGAGTTTATATAGCAACTTTACTCTGAGAAACTCAAATATGAATGGAATGAATGAAAAAATATATGACTCAAATTTTCCTTTCAAATTAAGAGTTCATAAGGGAAACAACATATTTTGGACTTAAAAAGGCATCTGAACATATTACTAGACACTTATTTTTTCTGATAATGAATCTGAGGTCCAATAAAGAGTTGTTGGAGGATGTACAAGTTGTATTAACATCTAGGCATATTATCTCTAATTGGCTACCAGACACAATGAAGCTCCCTTTGATTCAACCATGAACTGAACCAAGATTCATGTCTTTAACTCTAATTCAATTAATACCAAACATGACTCTTAAGGGTCAAACTCAAACAATAGATTGCATTAAGTTTCAAGTCACCATAAATTTATAAATAAAAATAAATTAAAAGTTACCCAGAATGCCTCCAAATTAAGGCTTTATGTCCTATAAAAAGAATTAATGAATTACCATATTAATAAAGGTTAAATAAATATATCTTTTTACTTATGAATATCCCATTTTTACCATTGTACAGTGGCTCTCACTTTCAGCTGCATGCTGTAATAACTTGGAGAACTGGAATTTGGGCCCTACCATGGATATTTTGCTATCATTAGTCTGGTGGTGGGTGCTGGGCACCAATAATGTTTGTAAAGTTCCCCAGTTGGTTCACATGAACAGCCAGAGTGGGGAAACACTGGTCTAACAATTCTCCATTTCCTACAAGGTCTTTTTAGGTTCAGTGCAAAATTAGGTTCATAGGTGGGCATAACTGGAGGACATGAACTATTTATGTTCAGATATATTACCAACATAAGCATTTGCTTTACTTTGCCTGCATTTAAACCAGTAACATACACACGCACACACACACACACACACACACACATGCATATCACACATAGACACCCCACCACTACCAAAAACAGCAGGTTCCCACCAGTGTTACTCTCCCAAGGGTGACAAACCCTTTCTCTAGACCTTGACTCTGTTTCTTCAACCCCCAAACAAATCTTAATATTGTATTTTCTACACTTAGAAAATCTTAGATTTTACCCTTAGAAATCTTAATATTGTATTTTCTACTTTTTCCCATATTTCCATTTTAGAAAAAGTCACTCCTATCTGTCTAGTAACTTAATCCTGAAACTTCACATCAGGGAAAAGATGGCAGAGGAGTAGGGGACCATATTCCAACCAGTCCCTGAAATTGAGCTGGATATCTACCAGAACACTGTGACTACCCATGAAATCAGCCAGAGATGTAAGAAGATAGATTTGGATCTCTACAGACAGAATATTGCAGGCGGTTGGTTTTGAGGTATGAAGTGGGGAGCCGTGATTCCACGGGCAGATATTGGAAGATAAATGGAAGGGGGAGGGAGCTGCCATAAGTGCTGGTGCCAGGAAAGTGAAATAACACAGGAGCACAAAAGCCTCCTGCGCTGGGGAGACCAGCAGCAGTGGGGAAGGGACTTTAGGGCAGCCCCCTGGACTGAAACCTAGAGCAGTGGGGCCACACGTATGAACTGGGGGCAGTGGTGGTTTTAGAAGCACAAAGGACAGAGACATACCCCGACCTGGGAGCAAGGGCTGGGAGTGCTGCTGAGGGGCATACAACACAGGACGCTGCAGTTTATAGCACCACAGACAGAAACAGAGATAGTGTGGCCTGGAGAGCTCACTGAAGAACTGATTGTGATCTCTGCTCTGAGGAAGAGGGTTAGAAACGATCTCTTCTGCTCTGACTCTCAGAAGAGACATGGAAAACCACCAGGGAAAGCCACCAGAGAACAAAAGCACCAAAGGTTTTCACTGAGGCCATCCCCCCCCATCAAAGGGGGCAGGGCAACCCTGCCCAAACAGGGTTACCTGAGTAACAGTGCGACAGGTGCCTCCCTGAGAAGACAGGCTGGGAGAACAGGAGGCCAACAACCCTAAGGTCCCTAGAAAACAGGTGCATCTTACTTGGGTTGTGGTCAATAATTTGGACTCTATATATTCCCTCAACCACCCATCAACAGAATGACTAGGAGGAAGAACCCCCAAAATAGGAAAGACTTAGAGACTGTGACTCCTGCCACAGATTCACAAGTGGATACAGATAAAACCAAGATGTTGGAAATGGAATTCAGTGTAACAATTGTGAAGACAATAGCTAGAATGGAGTAGTCAATTAATGGCAAATTAGAGTCTCTAAGGGTAGAAATGAAAGCTGAACTGGCAGAATTTAAAAATGCTATCAGTGAGCTCCAATCTAATCTAGATAATCTAACAGCTAAGGTAAGCGAGGCAGAAGAAAGAATTCGTGATCTAGAAGACCAATTAATAGACAAGAAGGAAAAAGAGGAGGCCAGGGCAATACAATTCAAAATCCATGAAAATAGAATCAGAGAAATAAGTGACACCATGAAATATTTCAATGTCAGAATTATTGGGATCCCTGAAGGGGTGGAGAGAGAGAGAGGACTAGAAGATATATTTGAGCAAATCATAGCTGAGAACTTCCTTAATCAGGGGAATGAAACAAACATTCGTGTCCTAGAGGCAGAGAAGACCCCACCCAAGATCAAGGAAAACAGGCTAACGCCCAGGCATGTACTAGTAAAACTCGCAAATCTTAGAACCAAGGAAACCCTCTTAAGGACAGTTAGGGGGAAGAGATTCCTTATGTACAGAGGGAGGAACATCAGAATAACGTCAGATCTATCCACAGAGACCTGGCAAGCCAGAAAGGCCTGGCAAGACATATTCAGGGTATTAAATGAGAAGAACACGCAGCCAGGAATACTTTATCCGGCAAGGCTGTCATTTAGAATAGATGGAGAGATACAGAGCTTCCACGACTGGCAGAAACTAAAAGAATATGTGACCACTAAGCTGGTCCTGCAAGAAATATTAAGGGGGGTTCTATAAAAGGAGAAAGACCCCCAGAGTGATATACAACAGAAATTTACAGAGACAATCTATAAAAACAAGGTCTTCACAGGCAACATGATGACAATAAATGCATATCTTTCAACAATCACTCTCAATGTGAATAGCCTCAATGCTCCCATAAAATGGCACAAGGTTGTGGTTTGGATTAAAGACAGGACCCACCCATATGCTGTCTACAAGAGACTCATTTTGAACCTAAAGATACATCCAGACTGGAAGTGAAGGGATGGAGATCCATCTTCCATGCAGGCGGACCTCAAAAGAAAGCTGAGGTAGCAATTCTTATATCAGACAAATTAGATGTTAAGCTAAAGACTGTAGTTAGAGACACAGAAGGACACTATTTCATTCTTAAAGGGTCTATCCAACAAGAAGATCTAACAATTGGAAATATCTACACCCCCAACATGGGTGCAGCCATCTACCTAAGCCAACTGTTAACCAAAGTAAAGAGTCATATTGATAACAATATGTTAATTGTAGGAGACTTCAATACTCCACTCTCAGCAATGGACAGATCATCTAAGCAGAAAATCAACAAGGAAACAAGAGCTTTGAATGATACATTGGACCAGATGGACCTCATAGTTATTTACAGAACATTCCACCCTAAAAAAAACAGAATACTCATTCTTCTCGAGCGCACATGGAACTTTCTCCAGAATAACATACTGGGTCACAAATCAGGTCTCAACCGATACCAAAAGATTGAGATTATTCCCTGCATATTCTCAGACCACAATGCTTTAAAACTGGAACTGAATCACAAGAAAACATTTAGCAGAAATTCAAACACTTGGAAGCTAAAGACCACTCTGCTCAAGAACATTTGGGTCAACCAGGAAATCAAAGAAGAACTTAAACAATTCATGGAAATCAATGAGAATGAAAACACAGCCAGGTCCAAAACCTATGGGATACTGCAAAGGCAGTCCTAAGGGGGAAATACATAGCCATCCAAGTCTCACTCAAAAAAATAGAAATATCCCGAATTCACCAACTAACTCTACACCTTAAAGAACTAGAGAAAACACAACAAACAATGCCTAAGCCATGTATTAGAAGAGAAATAATTAAAATTAGAGCAGAAATCAATGAATTAGAAACCAGAAACATAATAGATCAGATCAGTGAAATTAGAAGTTGGTTCTTTGAAAGAATTAATAAGATCGATAAACCACTGGCCAGACTTATCCAAAAGAAAAGAGAAAAGACCCAAATTAATAAAATTATGAATGAAAGAGGAGAGATCACGACTAACACCAAGGAAATAGAAACAATTATTAGAAATCATTATCAACAACTATATGCCAATAAACTGAGCAATCTGGATGAAATGGAGGCCTTCCTGGAAACCTATAAGCTGCCAAGACTGAAACAGGAAGAAATTGACAACCTGAATAGGCCAATAACCAGTAACGAGATTGAAGCACTGATCAAAAACCTCCCAAAAAACAGGAGTCCAGGGCCTGATGAATTCCCTGGGGAATTCTACCAAACATGCAAAGAAGAATAATACCTATCCTCCTGAAGCTGTTTCAAAAAATAGAAACAGAAGGAGAGCTTCCAGATTCATTCTATGAAGCCAGCATTATTAATTCCCAAACCAGGCAAAGACCCTATCAAAAAGGAGAATTTCAGACTGATATCCCTGATAAATATGGATTCCAAAATTCTCAACAAAATTCTAGCTAATAGGATCCAACAATACATTAAAAGGATCATCCACCACGACCAAGTGGGATTTATCCCTGGGATATAAGGGTGGTTCAACATTCACAAGTCAAGCAATGTGATAGAACACATTAATAAGAGGAGGGAGAAGAACCATATGGTCCTCTCAATTGATGCAGAAAAAGTATTTGACAAAACACAGCATCCTTTCCTGATTAAAACTCTTCAGAGTATAGGGATAGAGGGAACATTCCTCAAGTTCATAAAATCCATCTATGAAAAACCCACAGTGAATATCATCCTCAATGGGGAAAAGCTGAGAGCCTTTCCCTTAAGATCAGGAACACGTCAAGGATGCCCACTCTCACCACTCAACATAATACTAGAAGTCCTAGCAACAGCAGTCAGACAACAAAAAGAAATAAAAGATATTCAAATTGTCAAATAAGAAGTCAAACTCTCTCTCTTCGCAGATGACATGATACTTTATGAAGAAAATCCAAAAATTCCTATGACCCAGCAACTCATACAGCTCAAATTGCTGGAACTCATACAGCAATTCAGTAATGTGGCAGAATACAAGATCAATGCACAGAAATCAGTTGCTTTCTTATATACTAACAATGCAATTGTAGAAAGAGAAATTAGAGAATCAATTCCATTTACAATAGCACCAAAAACCATAAGATACCTCGGAGTAAACCTAACCAAAGAGGTAAAAGATCTATACTCTGGGAACTACAGAACACTCATGAAAGAAATTGAAGAAGACACAAAAAGATGGAAAAACATTCCATGCTCACGGATTGGAAGAATAAACATTATTAAAATGTCTATGCTACCCAGAGCAATCTATACCTTCAATGCCATCCTGATCAAAATTCCAATGTCATTTTTCAAAGTGATGGAACAAAGAACCCTAAAATTTGTATGGAATCAGAAAAGACCCCGAATTGCCAAGGAAATGTTGAAAAAGAAAACCAAAGCTGGGGGCATCACGTTGCCTGATTTCAAGCTGTATTACAAAGCAGTGATCAACAAGACAGCATGGTACTGGCACAAAAACAGACATATAGCCCAATGGAACAGAATAGAGAGCTCAGATATGGACCCTCAACTCTATGGTCAAATAATCTTTGACAAAGCAGGAAAAAAATATGCAATGGAAAAAGGACAGTCTCTTCAATAAATGGTGCTGGGAAAATTGGACAGTTATATACAGAAGAATGAAACTCGACCATTCTCTAACACCATACACAAAGATAAACTCAAAATGGATGAAAGACCTCAGTGTGAGACAGGAATCTATCAAAAACCTAGAGGACAACATAGGCAGTAACCTCTTTGACATCGGCCACAGCAGCTTCTTTCAAGATACATCTCCAAAAGGTAGTGAAACAAAAGCAAAAATGACCTGTTGGGACTTCATCAAGATAAAAACCTTCTGCACAGCAAAGGAAACAGTCAACAAAACAAAGAGGCAACCCACAGAATGGGAGAAGATATTTGCAAATGATACTACAGATAAAGGGCTGGTATCCAAGATCTATAAAGAACTTCTCAAACTCAACACCCAAAAAACAAATAATCAAGTCAAAAAATGGGCAGAAGACATGAACAGACACTTCTCTGAAGAAGACATACAAATGGCTAACAGACACATGAAAATATGTTCATCATCATTAGCCACCAGGGAAATTCAAATGAAAACCACATTGGGATACCACCTTACACCAGTTAGAATGGCAAAAATTGACAAGGCAAGAAACAACAAATGTTGGAGAGGTTGGGGAGAAGGGGGAACCCTTTTACACTGTTGGCAGGAATGCAAGTTGGTACAGCCACTTTGGAAAACAGTGTGGAGGTGCCTCAAAAATTAAAAATAGAGCTACCCTATGACCCAGCAATTGCACTCCTGGGTATTTACCCCAAAGACACAGATGTAGTGAAAGAAGGGCCATATGCACCCCAGTGTTCATAGCAGCAATGTCTACAATAGCCAAACTGTGGAAATAGCCGAAATGCCCTTCAACAGATGAATGGATAAAGAAGATGTTGTCCATATATACAATGGAATATTACTCAGCCATCAGAAAGGATGAATACCCAACTTTTACATCCACATGGATGGGACTGGAGGAGATTATGCTAAGTGAAATAAGTCAAGCGGAGAAAGTCAGTTATCATATGGTTTCACTTATTTGTGGAACATAAGGAATAGCATGGAGGACATTAGGAGAAGGAAGGGAAAAATGAAGATGGGGGAAATCGGAGGGAGAGATGAACCATGAGAGACTATGGACTTAAAGAAACAAACTGAGGGTGTTAGAGGGGAGGGTGCTGGGGGGATGGGCTAGCCTGGTGATGGGTATTAAGGAGGGCACGTACTGCATGGAGCACTGGGTGTTATATGAACACAATGAATCATGGATCACTACATCAAAAACTAATGATGTAATGTGTGGTGACTAGCATAACATAAATAAAAAAAATAAAATAAAATAAATAAAAAATAATTAAAAAAACATATAGAAGAAGGTGAGAATGGGAAGACCATGCTTGGCACCTTGAAAAATAAAAAAATCCTGAAACTTCAGAAACCAGTGCAGGGAAGAGTACCAGGATTTGGGATTTGGTGTGGGCAGGACCAGTCTCCCTGCTGCCCTAAAGGTGTGAACTTTGAGGCCAGGCCATCACTGAGTCAGGAGCTTCCAAAGCATTGCGTGTTACTGCCACATGAGGAACACCATGTAGATCACCTCCTGTCTCATCTTCCAACTCAGCTTTGTCATGCAGCCAATGAGCTCTCTCCAGAAGATAAATTTGATCATGTCCTTTCTACTAAAAACTCATCAATTTTTTTGTCATTGAAAAAAAATGTACTATCTTAACCCGTCATGACTTACAGCCCTCCTTGTTTGTATATACCTAAATGCGCCATCCCTTTCATAGACCACATTCTGTACCAACTGCCAGCAATATTCCTCATTATTTGTCTACTGGGGAATTCCTACAGATTCTTCAAACCCCCTTGAAGTCTTCCATTGTGCCTTTATGAATTTAGACTTTCTCTCATTATATGAATCCCAGCTCATTGGAGAGGAAGTCATTATATTGTGGTTGTCATTTTTTCTATTATTTTCATTTTTTTAGGGTAAAGAGTATGTTAGAAATACCTTATTTCCACCATAAAATCTTGAAGTCTCTCTCAATAAACACTTGTGGTTTGCGGATTTATGGCACTTGAGATTTAAAGAGACTTTCTTTCATCTGCAGTATTACCATCTTCCCATGTCAAATATCCTCTCATACTAATGAATTTTGCCCCATTACATTTATGTCTCCCTTCAATTTATTTATTATATATCCATCTTCCATCTGTTTCTTATTTATACTCTATTTACGTATCTATAACTTATCGACCATCTCTCATCTATCCATCTCAATTTTTTTTTTTTCTGGACCATTTGAAAATAAGTGCAGAGCTCACAACCACATAAAAAAGTAGATTAAGAAAGGTCTTGCCTCCATCACTGCCCTCCATTCTTACCTTATATGAGTAATTATTTTCACTTGTTCTTTATGTAGCAATAGCTCTTTTTTGAAATAATAAGTAAACATGTTTTTTAATATCCCCACTCACCCATCTCAGTTTTCTCTGTGGGTTTTGTTATTGTTGTTGTTTTCTTTCTTGCAATTGACCTTGGAGAAGAGTATCACCGCATCCCTGAACATTCTTAAAATATTCTATTTTTTACCTTGGTAATTTTGAAAAGAAATAGATTATCATAGATGATGCAAATATATACTTGAGAAGAAAAGATGTAAAAAAAAAAAAAAAGAAGCAGCACACATGCCTTCAGTTTACTTAGTTGTGAAAAAGAATGAAAATCGGCTTGATAGAAACATACAAGTGTGTTGAATACATTTTCTACATCACAACAATTTCCATAAAGGTGCAGACCCAAAAATAGAGCAATGTCTTGGAAGAGGTGGGATATCAGGTTTCTACTGCATTAATTTTGAATTATATCTAATCTCTTGTAAAAAGAAAGAAAATGAAATTTTGAAAGCTAGAGAGAATTTGAAGAAATATTTCTCCCTGAGCACTGTGACTCCATGTAGGCTATGTAATAAAAATGTTGACCATTGTTATATATCTTCAAGGGCAGGAGCAGGAGTTCCTCCACAGGGGTAAGTGGAAAGGATTGAGTATTTCTCTAGAGTTCCAGGAATGTTTGTTTGAAACATTAATTAGAGCAGTGATAGGCAATTCACAAGGGAGCAATAAAAGTAATCACTGAATGGTGTTACCAAGCAACCAAGAAAGATGGGAGGTCCTTCAGCCAGTGTCTGGGAGCTGTAGACCCACACATAACTCAGTGAAGATGCTTGGAGCGTGAAACATGAGGTGTGGAGCACAATTCTATTATTAAAGTTAATCAGAGATTGGCCTCCAAAGAGTCTATGTGAAATCCCTGAAAGAGAGAGAGAGGAAATAGCCTGTTTACATCTATTGAAAACATCTAATGTATCGTAGGCCCTGGGGGGTGAAACAAAATCAAAATAAAACAAAAACAAATAGGAAAACCTCTGCTTCAAGCATCCTTAATCTAATGTAAACAAAAATACTGTACAATGGGTAAGTTCTGCAGAAAATAGTATGCAAAAGGTCCTTTTCTGAACACAAAAAGCACATTATATACACTACCTATACCTTGTTTGTGTACTTAATATATTTTGAAAGTCACTTCAAATCTGTGTCAGTGTTCCTTTTTATTTTATTTCATAGTTTATTTAGCCAGTTTGTTACATAGGTTAGTCAACCCTATTATTGGATTTTTGGGTTTTTCTTTTAAGATTTTATTTATTTATTCATGAGAGACAGGGACAGAGAGAGAGAGGGAGGGAGGCAGAGGCAAAGGCAGAGGCAGAGGGAGAAGCAGGAGCCCAATGTGGGGCTCAATCCCAGAATCCTGGGATCATGACCTGAGCTGAAGGCAGACACTTAACCGACTGAGCCACCCAGATGCCCTTCAGTTATTTTTTATGCTATAATGTTATAATGAATAACCATGGAAATATGTTGTTTTGTATTTGTTGATGTGAATCTTCAAGTGAGAGTCCCAAAAGTGAGATAGCTGGATAGAAAGGTAAATGCATCTGCAATTTTGTAAGGTTTTGCCAAATTCCCTTCCATTTAGTGCATGATTCTCCATAGCCTTGCCAATAATAGATTGGGTTGTTAACTTTCAGATTTGTGCCAACCCGATGGGTGAGTAATGGGTATCTCATCCAGTTTCAATGTGCATTACTTTTACTATGCGTGAGTATCTTTTCATGTCCATGTGTTTTGCCCATGGCTTGTGCTAATTTTTTGGTCTTTTCTCAGTTTTTAATTTTTTTATATATTAAGAAAATAAGTCTCTTTGTCTATGATATGAATTGCAAGTATTTTCTCCAAGATTATTTGTCTTTTGATTATTTCCTTATGATTTTTTTTGTCATGCTTTTCTTAATGTAGATAAATTACCAGTCTTCTCAAATCTGAGTTATATTTAAAAGGCTTTTCCATTTCTAAATTATACAGGCATGCATCCATGCCTTCTTCTAGTATTTGAATACTTTCACTTTTAGATTTGGATTTCTAATCCATTTGAATTTTATTTTGGTGCATAACCTTAGATAAAAAGATGCAGTTATTATTTTCCAAATGGCTATCCAATTTTAACAGCACCTCCGATATCTTCCATTGCTTCCATATTTTATTAATCTGTAAGTGTCTAAGAAACAAACTCCTCTTTTTCTAAAGTATTTTCCTCTCCCCAAGAATCTGTCCCTTCCTGTGATGGCTCCCTCTGGAACCACTTTTCAGGTCCTTCTGCACTTCCCTCACTGCATCACCTTGTAGAGACTGTTAGTAGAAATCTGGATACAGCTGGTGAAGTTTCAGAAGGGGACAGGGGAGCCTGGGTGGCTCAGTTGGCTAAGCATCTGCCTTTGGCTCAGGTCATGATCTCAGGTCCTGGGATCCAGCCCCATTGGGAGCCTGCTTCTCGATCTCCCTCTGTCTGCCACTCCACCTGCTTGTGCTCCCTCTCTCTCTGTCAAATAAATAAATAAAATCTTAAAAAAGAAGAAGGTAGTGAACAATGCATTATTGGAAACTGGAGGAAGGGAAATCCTTATTATGTAGTGGCAGAAATATTAGCAAAATTTCCATGATGTGGAAAGCAGAATGTATAACTGATGAACTTGGTTGTAGAGCTTGGTTGTGTTGAATTGCCTCCTGGAGTGAAATACAATGACCCTTGTGAGCTTGGATTTGTCCTCAACTGTGGGAGAACAGAATGTAGACTGTAGAACACACCTAAAAAAATCTGCTTTCAAATAAGTCTCTCGTGTTTGTTTGCCTTCTCCAAATCAATTATCTTGAATCACTTGCACCTGCCAATGCTGAATTTGGCAGGCAGAACCAATATCATCAAATTTTGTCAGCACTGCAGTTCATATGGGGTAGGAGGACAAGGTGGGGTGGGGAGGAGTGGACTGTAGTCAGCAATCGCATTATTAATACTTTCCCAGAGCACTATATTTTTGACAGCTTTGTGAACAGTGATTCGTTTTTTTTGTTTGTTTGTTTGTTTGGTTGGTTGGTTGGTTTTTTAACTAAATGCAGTCAGCTTCTTATTTCTGGCTTACCTCTACATTGTGAAGTTTAACTCCAGAAAATTCACACAGGATTTTCATTTGTATTTTCTAATAGGTATTTGCCATTCCTGAGCAAATTGCATCAGAGATGGAGATGGCTGAGACCCTCTCCGGTAACTAAATTCCTCAGAGGCCCTAAAATATTTTCTCAGCAGTTTTCAAAAATCTAGCCAAGAAAACTTAATCTACATGAGAATTTTTTTTAAAAGATGAATTCTCAGTAATCGTAAGAAGGGAGAGAGGAAGGGAGGAAAAGAGGAAGGAAAGGAAAGAAGAGAAGGAAGAAAAATTTCCCAGTGCTTATGTTCCCTGATGTAAGAAAGAATGTTAGAGTTTGAAGTGATGGCCGAGAAAGAATTCTTGAGATTTCTTTGGTCCAAAAAGATGATTTTATTAAAGCACAGGGACAGGACCTATGGGCAGAAAGAGCTGCATTGGGGTCATGAGGAGTGGCCCATTATATACTTTCAAGTTGGGAGGGGGTTAGGGATAACATAAGTGTCTAAGGAATCTTGGAAGCAAGGTGTTCAGGACCTTGAGGGGGCTAGCTCTTGTTGGGAAAAGGTCATTTATTACTGTCTAATAAAACCTTAGTCATGAGCCCCTTCAGATGTATATTGATGGACCATATGCTTGGGAGGTGATTGCCAACATGTTTCTTGGGGGGGGTTAGAGATAAAGGAAATTTCTAAAGGAATTTTTATATGTTAAAGTAGACTACAGGATCCTGGGTGCAGGGAGCTGGGGGGAGGCTAGGATTGCCTTTTGCCCTTAGCAAAGTATTAACATCAAGGCAGTTGAGTCCCTAGAGGAATAGCTCTCTGCCTGTTTCAAGGACTTGTCAATGGGCTGTAGGTAGACGGAAATATAATAATTTTTCTTCTGCCTTTGTTTCCCACATCATTCTCCATGGGAATAATTCCCAGTGGAAAGATGTGTGCAAGAAATTTCATATTTCCTGAGAGATGGTAGTTTCTCCAGAGGCAGAGTAATAATCTGGACACTGGTGGGCAATAACAAGAAATGCACTTGAAGCTGAGCAATCAGACTTGACTAATTCAAATCTCAGCTCTGTCCTTTTCTAGCTGAAGAATTTTCCTAAGCTTTCTAAATGTTAAGTTTCTCATCTGTAAATCTGGAACAATACCTACTTTAAACATATTAACATTAATTGAATCCTCACACAAGCCAGATTCTGCTCTGAACACTTCGTTTGCATTTCATGCGTTCCCCTGACAACTAGGTAGCATCACTACCTCCTTTCACACCAAGTTGCTTTGGCTCTTGGTCTTTCCTGCTGCCCATTTCAGGTCACTGGTTCTTCCTGTTGATGGGACCAACATATGTCTCAGCTCCAGACTTCAAATTTCCTTTGCTTTGTTCGTGTAAATATACAAAGATACAAAGAGTTCCCCAAGTGATTTAATTTCATATTTTGTTTTTCTTTTCTTTTTTTTAAAGATTTTGTTTCATTTATTTGACAGAGAGAGAGGGAACACAAGCAGGGGGAGTGGGAGAGGGAGAAGAAACCCTCCCGCAGAACAGGGAACCTGATGCGGGGCTGGATCCCAGGACCCTGGGATCACGACCTGAGCCGAAGGCAGACGCTTAATGACTGAGCCACCCAGGCGCCCCAATACTTTTTTTCTTTATGAATCTAACATTTTTGAAATATTTTGGTGTTTGGTGTTGAAAAGAATTACCTGTTTAACAAATAGTACTGAGACAAATGGATATCTACATGCAAAAGATTAAAGTTGGACCCCTACCTCTCACCGGGCACAAAAGTTAATATCCAAAACTATATAAAACTCTTAGAAGAAAATACAGAAGCACATCTTCATGATCTTGGGCTAGGCCATGATTTCTTACACAGAACATCAGAAGCAAAAGTAATAAAGAGAAGGTTGATAATTGGACTTCATCAAAATTTAGCACTTTTGTTCTAAATTCATGAAGGGAAAAGACAACTGTCAGAATGGAAGAAAATATTTGCAAGTCATACATTTGTCCCCCCTTTCCTACCTCTTTTTTTCCCATTTTATTGAGATATAATTGTCATACATCACTGTAGAAGTTTAAGGTACATAGCATAATGATATGACTTATATATTATGACATGATGACCACAGTAAATTTGGTTAGCATCCATCATCTTATTATACAAAAAAAGAAAAAGAGAAAATGTTTTTTCCCTTGAGATGAAAACTTCTAGGATCTACCCTCTTAGCAGCTGTCCTGTATGTCATACAGCAGTGTTAGTTATATTCATCATGTTGTATGTGACATCGCCAGTACTTATTTATCTTAGAACAGGAACTTTGTGCCTTTTAACCACTTTTATCCAATTCTTTACTACTTCTTTTTGTCATAAACAGACATTCTCTAGAGTACCATTTAAGACCTCTAATTATGTTTGTATTAAATTTTTTGTGTTACATTCTTAGTGATTATTGTAGGGCTTACCATACACATACATAATTTATCAGAATCTAAGTTAAATTTATACTAATTAATTATAATAATAAAAACTTTATTTCTGAAAGCTCCATTTACTCCTTTTGTGCTATTATTTTATTATTATTATTACATAAATTACACACATGTACATTACAAACTCAATAATAAATTATTATAATTATTGCTTTATAGAATCTTATGTCCTTTAAAGAAACTAAAAGAACAGAATATATTTATAGAATTTATTTTATTTTTTAAAAGATTTTATTTATTTGTTTATTTATTTATTTTTAGAGAGAGAGAGTGTGGGGAGGTTGGGGTGCAGAGGGAGAAGGAAAGAGAGAATCCCAGGCAGACTCCATGCTAAGCATGGAGCTTGAGGTGGGACTCGATCCCACAGCCCTGAGATCATGACCTGAGTTGAAACCAATAGTCGGGCACTTAACCGACTGAGCCACCTACGTGTCCCAATGGAGTTTAAATTTGTATATACAGTATACTATATGAAGTAAGAAGTTATACATTTTTATATAAGTATTTAGCTTCTTACTATTTTTAGTTTGCTTCATTTTTTTCTTGTGGATTCAAGTTACCTTCTGCTATCATTAGATACTACAATATAGCTTCATTCCCACCCTCTTATATCATCGTCAAATATATTACATTTTTATATAAGTAAAACAACACAGTTAATGAATGAGGTTTTATGTAATTGATTTTTAAATCAATTAGGGAAGAAAGAAAAAACACATAATTATAGTGTATTTTATTACTACCCACATTAATTATCTTTACCAACAGTCTTTGCTTTTTCATGTGCATTCAGATTATTTTCTGGTGTCACTTTCTTTTAGTCTGAAGAACTTCCTTTAGCATATCTTTTAAGGCAGACCTGCTAGCAATGATTTCTCTCAGTTTTTGTTAATGTCTTTATGTCACCTTCATTTTTGAAATATAGATCTTTTTTCCTTCCAACACTTCGAATATTTCCTCCCATTGCCCTCTATCATCCATGGCTTCTGATGAGGAGTCTGTGTTAATCCTCTTGTGGTTCTTTTGTTTATGATGAATCTTGTACATGAAACTTGTACCTAAAGTCATATACATGAGTAGCTGCTTTAGATTTTCTCTTCATCTTTACTTTCAACATTTTGATTCTTATGTGTCTGGGTCAGGATCTCTTTGTTTTTAAAAATAAAATTTTGAACTTGGAATTCATTCAGCTTCTTGGATGTGTTGACTAGTGTTTTTTATCAAATCCAAAGGGTTTTCAGCCATTATTTCTTTAAATATTTTTTTCTGCTCCTTTCTCTCTCATCTCCTGGTATTCGCCTTACTTTTATGTTGATGTACATCTACTGTCCCACTTTTGTCTAAGGCTCTGTTCATTTTTCCTTTTTTATGTGTTCTTCAATCTACACAATTTCTATTGATCTAGCTTCAAGTTTGCTGATTCTTCTGCCAACTCAAATCACCAACTGAGCCTCTCTAGTGATTGTTTTCATTTCATTTATTGTATTATTTTTACTCCAACATTTTCACTTGTTTTTCTAAAAATAATTTCTCTCTATTGATATTCTCTGTTTGATGAGTTGTTGTTTCATGTCTGTCTTTAGTCCTTTAAACATGCTTTCCTTTAGTTCTGTCAACATACTTGTAATAACTACTTTTAAATCTTTGTCTACTAGGTTCAAAATAAGGCCCAGTACTTTCTAATAATCAGTAGCTTACAATCACCCCAGGAGCCTTTAAGGAGACAGTGAGGGCCCAGTGGCCATGACTGAGAAATGTGGGGCAGATGGTGGGCAGAGAGCTCTGAATCAAAGATTCCATTTTTCCCTCAGGATGGTTAAATTCCACACCACAGAAAGGTCTGTGGTGGACTCAGAACTCAGGCCTGCAAAGAGAAACTGAAGGGTAAGTGAATAGCTCTGGGGAAATAAAAAGTCAGGAAAATTCCAGAACCTTTGAAACCCACGGCAAGTCTCTCTAAGAGGATTTGTTTAAAGAAGGAAATAAACATGAGGCTAAAAGGAGAATCAACAGAACAAGCAGTCCCCATCTCAAGCTGCACCAAAAGGGCTGCCTCTCTTCCCCCACCCAGCTGGGGGTGCCCTTGGCTCAGGAGATGATCTCTGTCTTTCGCCTGGTGATCCCTCACTCTGTGCCACTCCTTTCCTGACTCCTGCAGCAAGCAGCCAGCACACTGGAGAGAGTGTGAACATCAGATGGCAGAGCAAGGCAGAGAGCTTAAATAATGCTGCCGATCTGCCCTTGGTGCTCTGTTAGCAAACCAGTTTTGCAAGTTGGGAACTTGTTTCAGTATGGGATCATTTAACTACATCCTTCTCTTGGTTGCTTTGTGGACAGAAATAGTCATGACCAGGTCCCAGAAAAGAATGACTGGAGACCAGCAGTATTTGGGGAGAAGGTGATCAGACCTGGGAAATGCCTGGTTATGAATGCTTGTGTTGATATGGCAAGTTGTCAAAAATAAAATCCAATTCAAAAAACAGTTTTATCTGTTTCTTTTTTGTATATGATTTTAAAATTACCTGTAGGCAGGGATTGTATTTTCTTCTGACCTTTTTACTTCCTTTGTGGATTCCATACCCTCTCAGTCCCTTGAGAAATCCATCAGTAGATAGATTTGTATTATTTGTCATGCACCCTAACATTTTTCTTTATGTCTATATAGTTCCTTCACCTTCACTTATTCTGCAACACTGAACAACACTCAGCACCCTTTGTTAACCAGATGCTTTCTTCCAAACACCATCCTGGGGAACTGGGGAGCCAAAGCAGAATAAAGTCTATCTTTAACTCTAAGTGGGGATGAGCCTAAGGAAGACATCCCACGTATGCAGGACTACAGACATTAGGTGAAATACATGTTTGTTGGTTTTGTATCTAAAATATAAGAAACAGAGACTCCACTGTCAGCATCTTTATAAATGACAAGGAACACAGCAACCAGGACTTCAGGAGAAAAAATTGCTGGTCAACACTAGTTCAAGGGTGCTGACAGCCCTGCTTCTCATCGGTGGCACAGTTCATGTCTAACTGATGTGGGGGAAGGAGCATGGACTCTATGAAGCCCTTGGGTGTATTTGTTACTAGACCAGTTTTCCTCTCCTCCCCCTTTAATTAGGAGTTCACTTCTGATAAGCTGGATCAATTGTTTTAGTTTGTTACTTTTGAAAGGGAAAAATAGCCTTTTTCAGTAGCAGCAGTCATGCATGCTATAGGTGAGTGCCCCACAGTATTTTGTAGCAGCTCTACAGAACTGATTTTAAAAAAGGAGGGGGGCGCCTGGGTGGCTCAGATGGTTAAGCGTCTGCCTTTGGCTCAGGTCATGATCCCAGCGTCCTGGGACGGAGTCCCGCATCGGGCTCCCTTCTCCTTGGTAGCCTGCTTCTCCCTCTGCCTCTCTCTCTCTCTGTCTCTCATGAATAAATAAATAAAATCTTTAAAAAAAATAATTAAAAAAAATAAATAAATAAATAAAAAGGGAGGGGAGGAGAGGAGATAAATGGCTGAAGAGACCTGGGTTCTCCAGAGCAGATTAGGCCTATTTCAGATGCCAAGGAGTAATGGGATTGTAGTTGGTTTTGTGTTATATCTTCTACGCTCACATGTCAATCGCTTCTGTTATCTCCATCACATTGGACAAGGACCCAATTTGGGAGGCTCAATATTGATTATCCAGCAAGATACAAATGTGGGAAGAACAAATCAGGAGAAGCTTGTTTGTGGAATTCATTTTCCTGTGTTCTAAGACATGGAAACATCAAAAGGGAGGAAAACAATCATTTTAAAAGAATTTTCCCTAGATAAATTAGTTAACAGATCAGCTAAAATACAAAGTGGGAAATATCTCTATGTTAGATGCTTGGGAGTTCGAAATGATCTGAATATTAAGAATATTACAATATATAGATTGTAAAGATGCTATTTGTATAATTATAGCCACTATCAAGTGCTATGTTGTCTCATTATCCTGTTATGGATAAGGGTTAAAGACTTAAATCATATCAAAAAATAAATAAAAATTAAAAATGAAGAGAATTTCCATTGACAAGTCCTCTCTGCTTCTCTAGTATCTTCATAAGCTTGAAACAGAGTACTTGGGTCCCAGTCCCAACGTGGCTCATGGACTGCTCACTATCATCTCTACAAAGCAGAAGTTAACCCTGCTCCTCTTGAAGATTTGCTGTGAAAAAGCAAAGGAGTTCAGGAAGGGAGAGATTCCTGGCATGTAGGCCCACATTCCATGCAGATTATCTCCTCTCTTTTTTAATAATTTCCAACACTTTCTAATTCCATGAGCTTGCAGTTAGACCCAGTGTCTAACAGACCAAAATCTTATTTAAAATTGCTACTAATTATAAAATTGACCTCCCATAGCATTTCCTTTTGTTATTTTACCATCCTTGAGTGGGTGACCAGGCCCTGGGGTGGGAACTTGTGTGTGTCTCCATAATTTCTCAAATCCATCCGCTCCCTCCTGCTGCTTCAGGTCTTGGGCACCAACCAGCTTAGAGCAGTTCTAACTCTACACAGCTTCCAGGTACTCCTCTCAGCCTTTCTTTCTCTATGGTCTCCAATTTAGAGAAATAAAACAGGATCCTGTTTTGTGTGAAATGATGTGAGGGATCTGACAATAGCAATTTATTTGTTTTAAAGGTGAAGAATAATTTAACAATGATGAAAATTATCCCTAAACTTGTGCATTAATCCTTTCCACACTTGGCAACTGAAACACAAGGTGAGGGGTATTTGGCAAAGCTGACTGGAAGTACACAGGCAGTATTAATGTAATCTTAGAGCAAACAAACTCAATAAAAATTTTAAAGACTAAAAGAGATTGGTGGTTGCCAGGGCTGGGGGCTGAGGGTGTGTTTGACAACAAAGGTGTAGCATGAGGGAGTTTTCTGGAGGTGATGGACCAGTTCTGTGCTCTGATTATGGTACTGGTTACAGGAATTGACACACGGGCTAGAACTCAGAACTGTACATCCACAAAAACATCCATTTTACTCTATGAATTTAAACGTAATCATAATTTTAAAACACCCTCAAAGATTAAACGTTGAAGGATTCATCTGCACCATTGCTAGCCCATGGTGTCAGGGGCCATATATTTGGCATCTTTGATCAGGATGGCAGATCACAGGCCTGAGAGTCAGGAAACCCAGACGGCTTTGCTTCTACCCAGTGCTGGGGCCACAGCTGACCGATTGAGCCCTTCAGGACCTCAGCTTCTTATCTCTCAAAACAGTTGTCCTGGGCAGCACAAGGTCTTTGGGCTTTGTCTGTCTTTATTTAATGTAGACTGTCTTTTCCAGTCCTGCCCAGGGTAAGGTCTCGATCAAAGCCTGCAGCCAAGACAGCCAAGAGCACTTGGTGATTAATATATAAACAGGCCCTTGGTTAGACTGTGTTTCAGGACTTTTCTGTGAATAAGTAATCTGAACATAGACTCAGTAATCATAAGGGTTTTCTATTGGTAGGTTGAAAGCATGGAATGAGGGATTTCTTTTTTTTTTTCTTTTAAATAGAAAAGGCTGTGAAGGCTGTTTTCATTAACTGCTCCAATATTCATGCTTACTAGCTTCCAGTATATCAATTTGTACCTAAATGGCTTTTAAACATATCCTTATAAGTGAGGCATTTGCCAGATGTAACTTATACTCTTTGCTTCTTGGAATTCTGAAAACTTTTGTGTGCTGAAATTAAAATGTGCCTCTCAGCTGCATATGGATGAAAAAAAGAGAAAAATTAATTTCAGAATTTGACTTATATCTGTTTTCCAAAAGCAAAAAATTGAACATTGATTCTGTTCCTGTTACCAGTTGGTAACCGATATATTTAACAATGAGGAAGGAAGCAGCAGAAGCTTTTTTTTTTTTTTTTTTTAGATTTTAGTGGAAAATTTCAAACACATATGAAACCAGACTGCACAGAACAATGAACCACCCCACCAGGAACCCATGACACAGCTCCAACAAGCATTTCCATTCTGCTCTTCTTTTGTTTAGTTTTGCTATTTCATCTTTGATTCTATGTTCTACCACTTTTTCTGGGCAAGGGAAGTATATTTTAAGAGAAACCCCATTTAATTCCCCTTGTAAATATTTTAGTAGGTGTTTTTATGGAACGACATTTTTTCTTTGTTTAACATAAGCACAGCATCATGATCACAACTGACAATATAAACATTAATTCCTCCTTCATCATCTAATACACAACCCCTGATTGTCTCAAAAAAAGGACTTTTAACAGTTGATTTGTTTGAATCAGGATGCAGGCATATTATCTACACATTGCCTGGGTCTCTTTTCCTCTAGGACATCCCCTCATCACTTTCTGTACCATGTGTTTGCTAAAGAAATTGCATCAGTGGCCCTGAGATTTTTTTCTGGCACTTTGAATTTAACTTATTGCTTCTTCCTCGTTTTGTTAAACGAGGTCTTCTACCCCTACATATTCTGAAACTGATGGTTAGATATACAGAGAGCCCCCTTAGACTAAAGTTCAGCTTTTTGGTAAAAAACAACAATAATAACAACAAAACTTTATAAGTGATGTGAGTGCTTCCTAATGTACCATATCAGAGGCAGGTTGCACCAGCTCATCCCTTGTTCACTAATATTAAGAATAAGCAATAGGGTCAATTGGTGTTAGCTTATTTCATCCATCATCAAGTTCTCTCAACATTTTACCTATCAGCTGTTGATGTTGCCCTGTTCCATTATTTCACTAGAAATTGCAAAATGTGATTTAGGAAATGCTATCTTTCCTTCTACTTTTATTAGCTGTCATTCTTTTATAAAGAATAACATTTTCTCATCAAATATAGTCTGCTCAAGAAAGACTTTATTTTCTCCCAGTATTTATAAATTTTCAGAAATAATGAACTTGTGCCCTGGCCACCTCCATGGCAAGCAAATACTTTACTTAAGAGTATCATGGATTTTTATGTATTGGGTATATATTTGATATATTTATGTATTTGACTTATTATAGTCATTTATATTTTTATTCTTTGAGGGAGGTATCTTTTTTTCTTTTGCTTTGTTTTGATTTGCTTTACTTAGAAAAATCTATTATGAAAAATTCCAAACAGAAAGTGGAGGGAATGCTGTAAAGAACTCCATTTATCCATTGCTTGGCTTTAACAGATATCACCCGTGACCAATTTTGATTCACCTATACTCCTCCCTTCTCCACTGCATATTATTTTGATGCAAATTCCAAACATCACAAAATTTTATCTGTAAATATTCATGCCTAAAAACGATGAATGGTAATTCTTTATTATCTTCAAATATCAGTCAGTGTCCACATACCTGATTGTCTCATTTTTTTATACTTTTTTTTAACAATTGAAAAAAATCTTGTCATTTTTGATGTGTGTTTTAAGTCTCTTTAAATCAATGGGATCCCCTTCCTCTGTTCTTCTTTGCAATTTTTTATTGAAGATGAATTCATTTGTCTTGCAGGTTTCCTATTCTCTGGATCTGTTAGCTCTTTAAAAGTGTTTCTTTCTTCTCCATGTTTCATGGAAATAGGTCATCAGATCCACAGACTTGATGAGATTCACATTTGACTTTTCTTTTTCGTCAAAACGACTTCATGAATGGTGGTGTCCTACTAGCTTTAAAGATAATTAGGTGGTTCCATAGCATCTTCCAGATTAGGTATGGTTGTTATGTTGGTGTTCAGAATTGCTAATGTATTAGTATGCACTGATGGGTTTATACAGCGTGGATGCCTTTCAGTCCATTTCCAGTATTATCTTTATTGATGCTCAAATTGTTCCATATTTGGCCATTGAAAGACTGTACATGAAATAGATTTCCATGTTCCAGATTCATATTAGCCATTCCTGTCTGCTGGAATCTGCCATTTCTCCCAGGAGCACCTGTATCCTTACTGGGAAATGTTACTCAAAGGTCAGAATTTGGATGCCAGAGAGAAATGTCACTATTGAGTTGGTCTTTGTTTTTAGACTTTTCAGTGGACAGAGGTAGGAAATACATATACATTTTTATTAGTTCATGAAATATTTTGTCTTACAATTAGATTTGTCTTACAATTAATTTATTTTGCACAGCTTCATCTTCTTTCTTTCCTGCTAAATAGCCATGTTCTCAAATATTCCAAATAAATTACCCATTTGCTTCATCTCACAACATACAGCCACCACCTCAGAGCAACTACACAAACACAATCAGCAACAACATTATTACTGAAAACATTTTACATTGCTTTACAGTTTCTTCTTTTTTTTTTGTCCTTGAGAATATTCCCCACATGAACATATAGTCAAATAACTGTATTTTGAAGTCTCTGGTAGTTATGTCATCAATGAGACACCAGTTCCTTTATTTCCTTTTGCTTTCAGTGTATAGGCACTGCTTTGTAAATTTGATTTTGATTTCTGTTTAAATATTTTTGTGATTACAAAGTTATATCTATAAAATAAAATATAGCATAAGAAGTCTGATTTGTATCCCTACACCCTTCCCCCTATAGCCTTCCTTCTCTTACATGTAACCACTTAAAATACTTTTTGTTTTTCCTTTCCATTGTTTTCTACATGTATTCTTGTTTCCCTTTCTTAGATAAATGGTAGCACATTATGCCATCATCCTTTTTTTTTTCTCCATCTTGCTTTTTTTTTTTTTTAACTTAATTCTACATCAGGGGTTTGCAAGCTACATGTGGCCTGCAGGCCAAGTCTGGCTCATTGCCTATTTTTATAAATAAAGTTTTATTGGAACACAACTATGCCCATTAGTTTACTTATTGTTGAAAGCTACAATAACAGAGTTGAGTCGATGCAACAGAGACTTAAAGGCATACAAAGGCAAAATTTTAACTATCTGGCCATTGACAGAAAAAGTTTGTCAAAACAAAGGCAAGTGGCATACAAAGGCAAATGAAGGCAAAAATTGAAATATCTGGCCATTTACAGAAAAAGTTTGTCAATATCTGTTTGTATACTGGATAACCAATCAACAGCAGTATGTTCCTCATTTCTGGTTACATCTGTTTATTAGTTTCCTGTGGCTGTTGTATCACATTAGAATACCCTTGATGGCTTAACACTAGAGACATTTATTCTCTTGCAATTCTAGAGGCCAAAATTCAGCAATCAGTATTGTCAGACCAAAATCAAAATCTCATCAGGGCTGCACTCACTCCAGAGGCCCTGGGGGAAGAATCTGTTCCTTTCCTCTTCCCGGTGTTGGTGGCTGTCAGCTTCCTCGGCTTGTGGTCTCATCATTCCACTCTTCAAATCCTTCTCTGTTCCACCTTCACATTGCCTTCTCGGCTGTGCATGTGAAATGCCTGCAGACCACATTCTTATAAGTTTACATAAGGATAGGGTCCTCACTACAAGATCCTTAACTTAATCACATCTGCAAAGACTTTTTTTTTTTTTTTACTGTGTAAGAGAACATTCACAGGTTCTAGGGATTAAGATGTGCATGTTGATTTCTTTCATTCTTTCTCCCTTTCTTTCTTTCCTTTTTTTTTTAAGAGGTGATGATTTTCAGGCTTCCATAAACAGTGGTATATATTCATATACTCCACTATATGAGTATGTCATAGTTTATTCAACCAGTTTCCTTTTGGTGAACATTTTATTATTTCCAGTCTTCAACTTTGTAAATAATGTTGTGGTGAATAGTCTTACACAAAAATCTTTTCATATATTTTTGCCAGTGTATCTTTGAGATAGACTTCTGGAGGTGGGATTGCTAAATTACCTGAAAATGTCCATGGAAATTTTCTGTATTTTGGGAAAATCTATCTGCATTCACTAGAGAATCTTGGTGCTCAGATTGTCTCATCTTTGACTGGCATTGGTTCTGCTTCTGTTATCATAGAAGTCTATAGTAGTATTTATGTGCTAAACTTCTCTATCTGAATGTTCTGTGAATATACTATTGATACCATCTAGTAATAGATCATCATATTACTTGGAGGAGATAACCTTGTCCTAATTACACTAATAATTACCAACGCAGTAGAATATCAAATGAACTTGAGTGAGGAGAGGGGCATGCCTATCTAAGAAAGATCTAGCATACAAGTCTATATTCTACTGACCACTTTTCACAGTCATCTAAAATTGCACCAGCTGTTCCCAGCTCCAGCATTAAGTCAGTAGAGAAAAAGACTGGCTGTTACCTGTTATCTGGTATTCAGTTAAAAACATATCTAGATTGCTGTTTCCTAACTCTGAAACTGGCTTCTGAAACCCAAATCTTCCTGACTTCTAATGTGGAATTTTTAAAGTAAATATAGGTCAATGTAGTTCTGCTTTGTTTTGGCATAAATATACTTTGTTTTCTAATTCAGGCTTCTTGCATGTTCATACCTATTTCAGCAAAAAGGCCACTGTAACTGTTTCAACCTTGTCATATGGAGAATCCTGTAAACCGTTCATTAGGTTCTAATTAACTCATTCTGTGGGAATGGAAAAGCTCAGAGAGGTCAGGATTCTGGAAATTTCTGCATTCTTTTAATATCTCATTGAGAGGAAACTCCCTAAAGTTTCAACAGTGTGAAGAAGGTTTTATGGGGGAATACAGACCACAGATTTCCTCTGTTTTAGTAGGATCACAGTTCCTAGTCCCAATATTCTTCAGGGAAAATGTCACTGTTGAGATTTTCCAGTGCAAAATAAAGCATCTCTCAACAGGCTGTCACTTGCCTCTCCCAGCCTTCAGTGACTGGGCAGCAACTGGCTTAAAAATGGCTGTGCACTTGCTTGCCTCCTGCCCAGATTCTGGATTATGCAGTTTTTGAAATGTCATTAGTACCTTTCAAATGAGTTATTTTTTGCAAATAATTTCTCCCAGGCCTCCCATTTTTAAGATGACATATTTTCCATTGTTTAGAATTAGTTTATTTGAACCCAATGATGGCAGAGCATACTAGCTGCCCAGTGTCATAACTGCAGAGGTAAGTCTACAGCAGGTCATTTTCTAACAACCCTAACTCTTTATAACAAAATTATTTTTACTAATATTCATGAAATAAACTACCTAATAATAATGGCCAGAAAGGAAATGCAGACAGTGAAAATGTTCTAATGTTGAATCTTATGTATATAATCTTGTCAGTAAACAAATACAATTTTTAAAAATGTGGGCATCTGGCTGGGTCAGTTGTTAGAGCATGCGACTCTTGATCTCAGAGTCTTGAGTTCAAGCTCTACATTGGGCATAAAACTTACTTAAAAAAATAAAAAATGCATCTTAATTACATTAATATATTTTTGAACAGGAGAAAAATATCAGGATGCAACAGTAATAAATAAAACATTAGACTTTAATAATAGATAAGAATAACAATGAAAGGTACTAATAATTTTTTTATTTTAAGTTATTTAAATTCTAGTATTTATTTCTTTGTTGTGCGAAAGCTTTTTATTTTGATGTAGTCCCAAAATTAATTTTTGCTTCTGTTTCCCTTGCCTCAGGGGACCTATCTAGAAAAGAGTTGTTATGACCCATATCAGAGAAATTACTGCCTGTGCTTTCTTCGAGGGCTTTTATGGTTTCAGGTCTCACATTTAGGTCTTTAATCCATTTTGAGTTTATTTTTGTGTATGGGGAAAGAGAATGGTCCACTTTCATTCTTATGCATTTTGCTGTTCAGTTTTACCAACAACATTTGTTGAAGAGACAGTCTTTTTCCCACTGGATATTCTTTTCTGCTTTCTTGAAGATTAATTGACATAAATTATGGATCCATTTCTGGATTTTCTATTATGTTCTATTGATCTATGTGCCAGTACCATATTGTTTGATTACTACAGCTTTGTAATATAACCTGAAGTCCAGGATTGTGATGCCTCCAGCTTTGTTTTTCTTTTTCAAGATTGCTTTGTCTAGGGGCACCTGGGTGGCTCAGTTGGTTAAGCGACTGCCTTCGGCTCGGGTCATGATCCCGGAGTCCTGGGATCGAGTCCCACATCGGGCTCCCAGCTCAGCGGGGAGCCTGCTTCTCCCTCTGACCCTCTCCCCTCTCATGCTGTTTCTCTCTCTCTCTTTCTCTCAAATAAAGAAATAAATAAAATCTTTTTAAAAAAAAAGATTGCTTTGTCTATTGAGGGTCTTTTGAGGTTCCATATGAATTTTAGGATTGTTTGATCCAGCTCTGTGAAAAAAATACCGTTGTTATTTTAATAGGGATTGCATTAAATGTGTAGATTACTTTGGGTAATATAGATATTTTAACAGTATTTGTTCTTCTAATCCATGAGCATGGAATGTCTTTCCTTTTCTTTGTGTCATCTTTAATTTCTTTCATGACTGTTTCATAGTTTTCAGAGTACAGGTCTTTTATCTCTTTGGTTAGGTTTATTCTTAGGTATCATCTTATTTTGGGTGCAATTGTGAATGGGATTGCTTTCTTAATTTCCCTTTCTGCTTCTTCATTACTGGTGTATAGAAATGCAAGAGATTTCTGTACACTGATTTTGTGTCCTGCAACTTTACTGAATTCATTTATCAGGTGTATCAGTTTTTTTGATGGAGTCTTTTGGGCTTTCTGCATAATACATTTCAGTTTTAAATTTATTATACAAAATCAATAAAATGTTTCACACATGATATAAAATTTGCACTTAAATGAAATTTGTTTCAAACACAAAAACTTAAAGTTTTAACTTTCTATCATGAAGAATGATAGAATTGAAATAGCTCAAATTCTGTTTTTCCATTTTATATTCACTGTGCTCTTATTGCTTTTTCCCCCATTTTATTTATTTATTTATTGGGGGGAGGGGCAGAGGGAGAGGAAGAGAAAGAATGCCAAGTAGGCTCCATGCTCAGCACGTGAGCCTGACGCAGAGCTTGATCTCACACAACCCTGAGATCATGACCTGAGCTGAAATCAATAGTCAGGCACTAAACTGACTGAACCACCCAGGATTCCCTCATAATGCTTATTTTTCAATCTATTTTTGAAAGCAGGAGTGTGTAGTCCATAGTGGTTGGAGACAAAGCAAGCTCAAATTATTCTGAATCATTCAAACTTAATTTCAAAAGGGATACATGCTAAGGCCATGTGTTTGGGCCAACAGCATCATTGGGAGTTTTCCAAATTTACTTCCACAGAAAATATAATGCTCATTGAAGGATAAATTATTCAAATGTGCTAACTTGAATATTTTATAGATAGTATTACAATTTAGCAGTAACTGTAGCAAGTGTTTAGACCACTAGTTCTTCACAGGGTGCAATTTTGGCCCTCAATGAAGTTTTGGTAACATCTAGACATATATCTGTTGCCACAATGGAGTGAGGGTTGGTCTCCTGAGAGCCTGTGAGTGGATCCTAGACATCCTACAATGCAGGGGACAGCTGTCCTCCCCTGAAAAGAAAGAATCATCCAGTTCAAAATATCAATAGTTCCAAGGTTGAGAAACCCTGGTTTAGACAATACATCATCAAAAGATGTTTTCAGAGAGGAGTATGTTATTACTGGCATTGTTTAGATTTACTGGCACATGGTTAATAAAAACAAACTTTTAGTCAATTTTATTATTGTTTTCAAGTTATTGCCTGAAGTAGGGATGCTCTTTCCCACTGGCCTGCATCTGGCATATCACTGTAGTAGCCTATCCTAATATCCTCAGTAATAAAACTCATTTCTGTAAAGGCACCAGGTAAAAACTACCTGGCCTGGCCCTCCTTGCTTTGTGCCATAGCCAGTAGGTAGCTCTGTGACTGAATTTAGTGATTTAGTTGTATGAGGAAAGGTTGTATGGCAGCTTCCAAGAAAGCTCCGTAACAGCATCTAGTGAGTACACTTTGCCCACATTATTCTGTATATCCCATTTCACAATCTACTGTGTGGAATACATACGTAATGGCTGGAGCATGATTCACTATTTTGGAGAACTGAAGATGATAGCTTTGCCCAGAGGATAATGAAACAGTGAGTTAAAAGGAATCTGGGACTCTAATATTATATATGTCCAGGATTGCTGACCCCAATTACATTCACATGAAGGAGAAATAGCTTTTTTTCCTTTAATCCAAAATTAATTAGGAGGACCTCTTTTTTTTTTACCTGAATCCAATCTAATCAGATACCAAATATAACTATCTCCAACTACAGAATTTGTTCCATTGCCTTGTTGGAATCGATGTTTGGATCTATCAATCAATCCTCAACTGCCTCTCTAGTTATGGTTCAATATCATCCCTAGAGAAAATTTGCAGCCAGATTCAGTACCTACCAGTCAATACTAATTTCAGCAAACTCCCATAGTCAGGCATTCCATGCAAATAAAGCAGTTTATCAGAATTATTTAAGTATCTGCCATAGGAATAGCATAAAATATGGTAACAGATAAATTCTGACTGCTGAGCACTTATGAATCCAGCTGAACTTTTATTCCAGATTTGAAATAAATTGTAAAACCTACCTTTTCAACTTCCCAAATACCTGGGTTCTTTTATTATTATTATTTATTTAAAACACTCTCAACTATCGATATATCTACGATCAATTGATTTTCAACAAGGGTGCCAAAAGGGAAAGAACAGTTTTTCAACAAATGGTGCTGGAAAAACTGGCTAATAAGCAAAGGGAAGTTTGACCCTTACCTCACACCATATTTAAAACTGATTGAAAATGCGTTAATGACCAAAATATAAGGGATAAGCTATAAAGCTCTTAAAAGAAAATGGGGATAAATCTTTATGACCTTGTACCCGGTAATTAATTCTTAAATGTACATCAAAAGCACAAAGAACAAAAAAATAAATAAATAAACAGGACTTCATCAAAACAGAAAATTTTATGCATCAGAGAACATGATAAAGAAAGTAAAGAGACAACCCACAGAAAGGGAGATGGTATTGCAAACCACACATCTGATGAGGTACTTACATTTAGAATATATAAAGAATTCTTCTGCCTCAGCAATACAAAGAAAAATAACCCAATTAAAAAGTGAGCAAAAGATCTGAAGGACATTTCTCCAAGAATGGTATATAAATGGCCAATACACATATAAAAAGATGTTTAACATGATTAGTTATCAAGGAAATGCAATGCGATATTACAGTGAGATACCACTCCACACCCACTGGGATGTCTAGGATTTAAAAGTCATATAATAACAAGTGTTGGTGAAGATGTGGAAAAATTTGAACCCTTCTATACTGAGAGTAGGAATGTAAAATGGTAGAGTCACTTTGAAAAATAGTCTAGAAGGGTATGATATTACTCAGCAATTCCATTTCTACATAACCAAGAGAAATGAAAAGATGTTCACATAGAAACTTGTACATGAATGTTTATAACCTCATTATGTATAAAGCCAGAAAGTGAAAACAATCCAAATGTCTATTAACTGATGAATAAATAAACAAAAATGGCATATTAATACAGTGGAGTAATATTCAGGCACAGAAAGGAATGAAGTACTGATACATAGTACAAGTATAGACCTTGAAAATGTTATGCTCAGTGAAAGAAATAGTCACAAAAGACCACATATTACATGATTGCATTCTTATCAATAGGGAAATCTATAGAAACAGAATGTAGATTAGTGGTTGCTTAGGGCTGAGAGTGGGATTCAGGGGTAGAGACAGTTGACAGATAATAGGTAAAAAATATGGGGTTTCTTTCTGAAGTGATGAAAATGTTCTAAAGTTGACTGTGGTGATGGTTGCACTGAAAACATTGAATTGTACACTTTAAATAGGTGAATTGTATGGTATAAGAATTATGTCATAATAAAGCTGTTTAAAATATGTGGATGGCAAATAAGTCCATAAAAATATGCTTACCATCATTAGTCATTAGGGAAATGGAAATTAAAACCACAGTGAGATACCACTGCCCACCAATAAAACATCTAAAACTTGAAAGCCTGACGGCCCAGTGTTGATGAAGATATGAAGGAACTGGAATTCTTATGCACTAACTCACTAAATGAGCAAGAAATATATTATTGTTCTTGGGCTCTTAGATTACTTTTAAACATTTTTTAAGATTTTATTTATTTATTTATTTGTTTATGTATTTATGTATTTATTTGAGATTGAGAGGAAGAGGGAGAGAGAGAGAGAGCATGAGCAGGGGGAGAAGCAAAGGGAGAGGGACAAGTAGACACTGCGCTGAGTGCAGAGCCCTGTGCAGGGCTCTATCTCATGACCCTGAGATCACGACCTGAGCCAAAATCAAAAGTTGGATGTTCAACCAGCTGAGCCACCCAGGCGCCCCCTTTTAAACATTTTTTACTTCCTGAATTTAATTTTCTTTAGAAAATAGTTTGAAAGTGTCTTGACATGTTAAACATACACTTGCCATGTATCCCAGGCATTCCACTCCAGGTATTTCCCCAAGGGAAAGTGAAGAATATGGCTATATAAAAACTTGGACACAGATATTTATAGAAACATTATTTTCAAGCCCCCAAGATGGAAACAACCCAAATATCCACTAAAGGGTGAATGGATAAACAAACTGTGATATACAATAAAACACTATGCATCAATAACAGGTACGCATCACAACACGGATGAATCTTATAGTGGCTACTGTACTGAGTAAAAGAAACCAGACAAGAAAGACCACAAAGATTTTGATTCCATTTACACAAAATTTTAGAAAGTACAAACTAACCTCTAGTGACAGAAAGCAATTTTCTGGGGACTAGAGGCTTGGGAAGGTCAGATGAAGTGTGGTAGGTAGAAAGATTTACAAACGGGCACAAAGATATTTTTGGGCCCAATAAATATATTCACCCTTTTGATTGAGCTGATCGTTTTACAGGTATATGCATGTTAAAACTTAAGAAATTTTAAGCTTTAAATAAGTAAAATTTACTGTATGCTATTTATGCCTCAGTAAAATTGTTAATTTAAAAAAACAAAAATTACTATAAGCTGCTTTTCCTTTTGTATATTCTCCCTCTTCTGGAACGAAATCATGAGATTCTGCTGCAAAGCGAGCTCCCAAGGTCTTTTTTCTCAGCTTGTTGAAGATATTGGCCCTAACTCAAAGCATAAGGTGCCTTTTAAAAAGGCTTATCTGAATCAAGTGATTTCTACTGTTCAACTTAGATATTGTTTGAACACATACACAAAGAAGAAAATGATTAAACAGTTGGATGCTGAATTTCTGTTTGTCACTACTTTTCATTAAAATAAGTTAACTCATATTGCAATAGGGGTTGTTGGATAATAAAGAGCATGCCCCTGTGAGCTGCAGCATAGCATACTGGAAAAATCACAGGGAGAGAAATGAGAAGACTAGATTTCTGGTTAGCACTGCCAGCTTTGAAAACTTGAATAAGACATTTAACCCTATTTGCCTCAGCTTCTTCTTTTGTAAAAAGGGGATAAACTATTCTTGTTCTGCTTATCATTTTTGATCAGTTGGAATATCATTTCAATAGAATGAATGGTTGTTTTTCCTATATTATTTAATAGATAAGATCTTTAGGGGTTATGCATTAATTACCATGAAATAGGTACAAATACTAACTTTTTAAATATAAATTGGAGCATTTATTCCAACACTAGAATGGTTTCAATTATTCAATTAATATTTAAGGAATTCAGTGTGTGCCATATCTACATTAATTTTCTTTCTAACTAATCATATAAGCTTTGTTTCTCCTCCTCTTGAACCTTTCTTTAGCTGTGCAATGTTCGTTTATGCAGTTCTAACAATCATCAGCCAAAGATCTTAAAATAGAACCCAGCTTCAGCACTTTTATCGTTTCCCCTGAAGTGTCATGCAAAGAATTCACTGAATAATTGTTTCAGCACTTGGCACCATGTCACCAGTGGTTATGAATATGCAACTAAATCTTTGCAAAGCTGCAATTAAGAAAAAAAAAAAACCTCAAAATCTTACACAGTACATTTAGTACCATTTTATTTTACAAATGGAATAATAAAATTTAAGAGAAAAATAATGCAATTATTGCAGTGTTATATATATAACATGTTATGATTTGTATAGAAGCTTGTATCTCAAAATGTACATAATTACATTTCAGTGCAATATACATATCAATAACACATTTTTTTTACATGACAATTATCTACTTCTTAAAAGTTATTAAAGTCTGGAAGGCATTCTTTTATAATTAAGAAAATTAAGCAAATTCTCTCTGGTCTTTAGATAATCACGATTAAAGGGAAGAAAATGTATCAAAAAGGAAGATAAGAGTTTTGACAAGGAAGAACACAAATATTGCATTTAACATCAGAGCCCCACTAGCAACAAGTCTGTTTAATGCTAGGTGTTTAGGGAGGTCCTTTCTGTATATGATGTCAAGTCCGGCAAAGCTGTGCAGATGTGCTCACCTCAACATGTTGCTGTCCTGAATGACACTTTCCAGAGATACACCGATAAGGAAAGACAATGGTCCAAACCTTGTTTCTGTTTTTGCCACAATCATCATGTCAGTCTATGGGCCTGGTGGTATAAGGATGGATTTCAAAGGAGTTTGGTGTACATCTTAATCCCATGTAATGGACCAGTTTCATACTAAGCTAGATGATTCCCAGAAGTGACTAGATAATATTTTCAGAAGAATTTGGTCATCAAGATTTTCTGTTCTTCAGCTTTCTTTTCCTTCACTCTTCAGACCACACCCATCCCTCACCTTTTCTTCTTGGGAAATCTAATCCAGCATTCTGAGCATCAGGGTCCATGTGTGAGGAATTGTGGTCAGTAGAATAATGCTCCCCACCTAAGGTGTTCATGTCCTAACCTCCTAAACCTGTGACTATGTAGCTTTTCATGGCAAAAGGGCCTTGCTTGTGTGATTAAATTAAGGATCTTAAGATGGAGAAATAACCATGGGGGACCCAATTTAATCACATGAGTTCTTCTCCTTCTCCCCCCCCCTCCTCCTTCTTCTTTTTTCTATCTATCTATTTATTTATTTATTTATTTATTTATTTTTTACTTGGTTAACATACAGTGCAGTATTGGTTTCTGAAGTAGAATTCAGTGATTCATCGCTTACATATAGCACCCAGTACTCATCACAACAGGTGGCCTCCTTAATACCCATCACCCATGTAACCCATTCCCCCACCCACCTCCCTCCATCAACCTTCAGTTTGTTCTCTATCATTAAAAGTCTCTTAGAGCTTTTTTTTCCCTCTCTCCTTTCTCTCCCTCTTCCCATGTGTTCATCTGTTTTCTTTCTTAAATTACACATATGAATGAGATCATTCTCTAGCTGACTTACTTCACTTAGCATAATACACTTTGGCTCCATCCACCTCATTGTTAATGGCAAGATTTCATTCTTTCTGATGGCTGAGTAATATTCCACTATATATATATGTATCTTCTTCATCCATTCATCAGTCAATGGACATTTGGGTTCTCTCCTTAGTTTGGCTATTATTGATAATGCTACTATAAACATCAGAGTGCATGTACCCCTTTCAAATCTGTATTTTTGTATCCTTTGGATAAATACCAAGTAGTGCAATTGCTGGGTCATAGGGTAGCTCTATTTTTAACTTTTTGAGGAAACACCATACTGTTTTCTGGAGTGGCTGCACCAGTTTTCATTCCCACCAGCAGAAATCACATGAGTTCTTAAAAGTAAAGAACTTTTTTTTTTTTTTTAAGATTTTATTTATTTATTTTGACAGAGAGAGACACAGCGAGAGAGGGAACACAAGCAGGGGGAGTGGGAGAGGGAGAAGCAGGCTTCCCGCGGAGCAGGGAGCCCGATGCGGGGCTCGATCCCAGGACCCCGGGATCATGACCTGAGCCGAAGGCAGACGCTTAACGACTGAGCCACCCAGGCACCCCAAAAGTAAAGAACTTTTCCTGGCTAGTCAGAGATGAGACAGTGGAAGAAGAGTTAGAAAGATGTTATGTTGCTGGTTTTGTAGAGGAAATAAGGGCCATGAGCCAAAAAATGAATGGCCTTGGGAAGTTGGAAAAGAAGGGAATCCATTTCCTCATCTTAACTTTAACTGAGACTTTGATTTTGGCCCATGTAGACCATTTTTAACCTCTGACCTACAGCACTATAAGACGATAAATTTATGTAATTACCACATTTGTGGTAATTTCTAATAGCAAAAATAGAAAACATATATAGCAGTTTTCACAGATCCATAGTATGCAAGAACCAGTAGAGAAGTAACCTAAGCAATCACCAGATGAATGGATAAAGAAGATATGGTACGCACAACACACACAGGAATATTACTCAGCCATAAAAGGAATGAGATCTTGCCATTTGTGACAACATGGATGGACCTAAAGTGTATTACACTAAGTGAAATAAGCTAGACAGAGGAAGATAAATACCAGATCATTTCATTTATATGTGGAATATAAACACAAAACAAACGAACAAACAAAACAAAACTGAAACAGATGCATAGATACAGAAAACAAACTGTTGGATACTGTGGGCAGTTGATGGTGGACAGGTGAAATAGATGAAGAGGACTAAAAAGTGCAAACTTCCAGTTACAGAAACATAGGTCATGGGGATGTCATGTACAGCATGGGGATTATAGTTAATAATAGTGTAACCACTTCATATGGATACAGATGGTTACTAGACTTATTATGGGGATTTCTTCATAATGTTTAAAAATGTCAAATCACTATGATGCATCCCCAAACTAATAGAACGGTGTATGTCAATTACACTTCAATTAAAACAATAGAAGACTGGGGAACGACAAGAAAAATACAGAGTGCCTCCTCATACTCTAAACTGACTTTCTGTACGTGTTTGTGCATAAATATTATAACAGTAATAAATTGAATGGTTTAATTGTAACTTTTTAAAAATACCGTCACTTGGCAAAGTAGAAAGTTGGTGGTCCAATGCTAACTTTATATTTCTGTGGAAGCTACATTACTGTATACATTTTTTAGAGGAGGGGGAGGGGGAAAAGGAGAGCAGTCCTCATCACAACAGGTGGCCTCCTTAATACCCATCACCCATCTAACCCATTCCCCCACCCACCTCCCTCCATGCTGGGCATGGAGCGTGATGCAGGGCTTGATCTCATGACCCTGAGATCATGCCCTGAGCCAAAATCAAGAGGCAGACACTTAACCAACTGAGCCACCCAGGCACCCCTAGTGGATACATTTTAAACGTTTGTAACCCTTGGTATCCTGTTTTAGTCTATAAAACTCAATATTAATTTTTCAATTTTTAATAAGTAATCCTGTCACTTTGCAAATACATATCAATGCTTTGCTTAGCTCTTCCTGTGCTACTAGAAGGTAGGGATTCAAGGTTGAGACTCCATGGCAGTGTCCTCAAAGGGTTTGTTCTGACAGGGACACAATAGGTTAACCTGTAATTATGCATTTCTTGGAAAAGAAAAATGTAGTCATTCTGCTGATGAGATGTAGAAAATGCTGACTGTGGCCTGGGCAGTCAGCTGAGAGGACCAATGGTGACCTGGCTTATTAGGAGGCCCAAGTCTGCTTGACATGGCCAGTTTTGAGTACCCTCCCGTCTCCTTCAGTTCATGCACTGAACAATGAAGAGGCAGTCCCATTAAGTACAGCAAATGGATGGTGGGAGGAAAATTAAGTAATTAGGAACACAGAAAATAGAACACCTGGTGAATAACATTACAGCAGTGTTCAAGATCTTTCCTTCGGTGAAGATGAAAAAGAACACATACTTGTCTTGATTTTCTTCTTGTCCTAAGTTCTTTTAAGTTGTCTAAATTCTAAGCATTTTGACAGCCATTTTTTAGGGTATGTCTGAAAAGACATTTGACTGGGGCACATGGGTGGCTCAATCAGTTGAGTGTCAGACTCTTGCTTTTGGCTCAGGCCATGATCTCAGGGTCATGGGATCAAGCCCCGTGTTGGGCTCTGTGCTCAGCACAGAATCTGCTTGGAATTCTCTCTCCCTCTTCCTCTGCCCATCCCCCTGCTCGTGCATGCACACTCTCCCTCCCTCTCTCAAATAAATAAATAAAATCTTTAAAAAACTCATGCAATTATAATGTGTAAACCCTCATAAATCAAAAAAAAAACTAGCACATATTTTTTAAGAACAGTATCATATCAATTTTTTACTTATGACAACATGGCAAACCCCTGATAACTTAGATTTTTTTTTTAACCTGGCCATGATCTTAATTATAAGATTTAGGCAACACCTTGCCTCTCTTTCTCTGGGTATAAAAAGAGGAACTGCTAACCAAAGTGAATAAATATAAACCTGCTTTGCAATTCAGTATCAGTAAAAACCATAGTATTTTCTAGTATGATTTTAGTTTGTAGTGCTCCCCACTACCTACTTGCAGGAGGATTTAAGAAACAACAAAAAAACAAACTTAGTCTTTAATCTGCACACAAACTTGCTGTATCTCAGGAAAAACCAGCAAATTTAAAGTCTCCAGTATTGCCAGAATTTGTCAGAGGGCTGACTGAGACATTATCTGATCAGGCCTTGTGGTCCCTCCCCCATTGGCCATCTGGAGTGCGAGTGGAGATCAGTAAATCAGGAGAAAAGTCTCAACGGCCAAGTAAAACACAGTCACTGATTTCCAAAGGTGGTAACAACAACTGTGAAAGAAGATCTCAAAATTAAATTACAATTAATGCCTGCATTACTGCAGGGATACAGCCGCTGCTCCTTTCAGAAAGAATGCTATTTCTGGAACATGGTCACTTGCATTTCCTAACTCAGAAGAAAATCTGAGGTTGTGTCATGTCCGAAGAGTTCAGTTTTTATGATGCTTTTTGGATTTGTCAGAGTTGTAGAAGAAAACTTGTTCCCTCTACTCACAACACTTCTGACACCTAACGTGTGGGGGGGGGTGGGGAGGGTCTTTCCATACCCACCAATTCTCCAACTCTCTGGATACCATCTGGGGGTGTCTCTAACTACCTGGAGTTGGTGCAGACCCCACAAGTTAAGAGCTCAGTTTCACCAGACTGTTCCCACTTTAGACTGCAGTCACAAATCTCAGGATGTCTCCTGTGTTTCTGACCAACTGGCTATAAGTTGGAGGTTTCCACAACCCCTCCCCAGGTTTGATAATTTGTTACAATTGCTTACAAAACTCCAGGGAACATGTACTCATGTTTACTGGTTTATTATAAAGAATGGATGAACAGACAGATGAAGAGGTACACAAAGTGAGGTCCTGATCGATCCCTCATACAGGATCTTCTGTTCCCATGGAGTTGGGGTGGGCCATCCTCCCAGCACACAGATGTATTCACCAACCTGAAAGCTCCCCAAACTCTGTAGTAGAGGGATTTTGGGGGGGCCTTCAACACACAGACAAAGTCAATTATTACCTCAGTCTCCAGCCCCTCTCCCCTCTCCAGAGGATGGTGGGGTGGGACTCAATTTTCAAAGCTCCTAATCATGGCTTAGGCTTTCTGGTGACCAGCCCTATCTTGAAGTTGTCCAGGAGCTCACCTAGAGTCACCTCATTAAAACAAGTATGCTTCTATCTTCCAGGAAATTCTAAGGGATTTTTACATCTTTGTAAGATGCTGCTATCACCTACCCTCCCCACCCATCACACGGGAAATTACAATGATTTTAGGAGCTCTGTATCAGGAACTGGGGATAGAGACCAAATATATATTTCTTATTATGTCACAAGATGTGTATAGTCATTCTCTTTCAAATTATTTTGCTTTTATGAAGGTATACTGTGATACTAAAAATAAGGATCCTACTTTTCATATCCTTGCAGAGTAAGACATATTCTTTTCTTTCTAAGCTGCTTGAGGCATACCCTGGCAGACTATCAGGAGACAAAAGGAGATACAAGATCAAGCTAGAGAAGACTGCTTTCCAGTTGCAAACTCTGGACCTCATATTTTACTCTTGATTCTCACTCTATGACTCTGTATAATGACTTTTGATGCCTGTTTCCTCTATCTTAACATTAAGTTTCCACAGATAGATTTATACACAGAAAATCCAAAATAGACAAACTGATGGGTTCCCTGGCCATATTGCTCTAACAGAAATTCCACTGGAGATGAATCTATGAAATCTCTCTTTCAGGGGGTGATCCCATGCAAGAAATCACCTCTCTGACTCCAACCAGCCTGTGATGGGCCAAGCCTTACTGTGCCTAGGACTTCAGTCTTTCCTTTTTTAATTGGATGAGGTTGAGCTCTCATATTCCTTCAGCATAGAAATATAAACTCATCTTGAACAAAAGCTTTGATGTCCCCGGGGAAAAACTGCTGCTCATTTCCTAGATATTATTATTTTAAAAAGTTGACTCTGTAAATTAAATGCTGATCTTATAGGAGGTTTTAATAAATGACAACTGTCCCTGTTTTAAAAGCCAAATAGTCACTTAAGAATACGATAAAGCAAATATTTTTGTATTGTCCTGAGAAATAGCTGTGTCAGGAAAATAAAAGCTTCCTTTACAAAAAATCAGCATAAATTATTTTTCATTTTTGAAAATGTACCCAACACTGTATTTGCTTAGTTACATCCTGAACATTGCCAAAAATCACCAGTGTATCTATATCTCAGGTTTCACTTCACCAGTTGAGAAAGGAAAATTTTCCACCTCCCTATAATCACACACATTTTTCTTTACTTTTATGTATGGTTTTACTGAATACATCTCAATTAAAAAAACAACACACACAAGTTAGAGCAATTACTGGATGAAATGACCATATGTGTGATTTAAAATGTAAAGGCTGCTGTCTCTGTCCTTAAATTACATATAGTTTAGGGGAGCTGAGGTCATTTACCTAAGTGAATCTCATCCATGATAGGCTAGTGATGTGTTGAGGTAATAAGCAACTCCCAAATCTAGTTGCCTAACTTGTTTCTTGCAAATGCTCGCCATCCATCACAGTTGGCAGGGAACTCATGTGTTTGGTTACTCAGGCCCTCTCTTTCTTAGAGCAACCACCATTGCAAATGTTGCTCAGTGCTGTGCACAGAGTCCTAGAGCATCTCACGTGGGAAATTAAATCTCCCAATCTTTAAGGGACGAAGGAAAAACAATTATAATCATGGGTTCAAACAGCAGAAAGCTGGAAATGTTTGAACACACATGTTCATGACACTTATGTAACAGGAAGAGTGAAATGAGCAGCGTGTATACTGACCGGTGTGATGCTGTGGGGTCAGGACAGGAGAAGTCCATGTGGGAAGATGATGGCAGTGGCGTGGAGGAGGTGCATCTCAAGTGAGTCCTTAGGTGAGAAGACTGTTGAGGGCACTGGGAGTACTCCCAGTAAGAGAGTAACCAGAAAGGAAGATACAAATTATGGGATTAGAGATATATGTTTGGGAGTAATTAACATTTGAGGGATATCTGAACCTTCATACAAATGAGATTTGTTCAAGTATCTTAGGATGAAAGGGTAGAGATTGAGAAATCAGAACTGGAAAGATTTGGCAAGAAAAAAAATCTAAATAAGATCAGTAGTAGGTACCCAGCATATGGACAATGGGACAATGGATCATGAGGCTGCCTCCCTCTACTCCATTAGGCAAAAGCAAGAGTGTCAGGGGGCTCTGTGGACTGTTCACAGCATCCCTCCGGTTGTGAGAATACATTCTTTCTTATTAAATGTGTTCTTAATGTGGGCTATTCTACACATTTGGTTGATTCCATGATATTTCACATTTAGCTGTATCTCAAAGCGGGCTGCCTATAATGTGGGCTACATAAAAATAGCCTACCAGGAAATAAATGATATTATGAGATGAAAATCAGAATTGTGGCCGGCCTCATAAAGACGGCAAATATTACAAAGGGAAATACCCTGACCTTAAAAACAGGAAATGTTGAAAAGCACTGATGCACTCATCTACACTGAGGTAATTGATTAAAATATCCTTCCCCAACTTCATGCTGCTTAGAGAAACATTCAGGGCACAGTAGAACCATGATGTGAAACAAGGCTCAATGTAATACAGTTTCCTCTGGACCTTTGTGTCTATGCTTGTCAAAACTGATTGATACAATGTAGGAGGTTAACTGGCTTTACTGATATTAATCCCATTTTAAAAAGAGCAAAAGGGAAAAAAAATTACCTCTCTGGATTCCCTAAAAAGATTATTTTAATGATGCCATGTAATTTTATAAGGTTTATTCTTAATATTTGGTGAGAAAAAAAAATGTATTTCATTTACCCAGAGGAAATAACAAATTTACAACAAATTCAGCACACTTTCTTTTTTGTTTACCAGAAGGGGTAACAGACACAAGCCTTGAAACATGGGCACTAGCAAGAAGTTTCATTGCCAAGAGTCCCAAGGTAGTAGGAATGCTTTCACTCATTTTATGTACTATGTTCTGGGCACTGTGTTGATCACAAAGTTTAAGATGTGTTAAAGATGAAGAAGAAATGTGGTTGCTGCCCACATAAAGCTTAAGCAGAATGCAAATAGTAATTACAAACTGGGAGAAATGTACAAATGGGACTAATGGCTAATGCACTAAATACAAAGAGGTGAGAGCCTCCTTTTAGATGGGGAGGACAGAGAAGGGTTTTAAGCCAAGACTTAGATGACTCAAGGGATGCCTGGGTGGCTCAGTTGGTTAAGCGTCTGCCTTTGGTTCAGGTCATGATCCCAGGGTCCTGGGATCTAGTTCCCCTGAGCAGGGAGCCTGATTCTCCCTCTACCTGCCACTACCCCTGCTTGTGCTTGCTTGCTCTCTCTGACCAATAACTAAATAAAGTTTTCTAAAAATTAAAAAAAAAAAAGAAAAAAAGAAAAATGACTCAATATCAGCCAGTTAAGAGAGGGTGGGAGGACAAAATCCTCCAGACCAAGAGAATGGGGTAAATAAAGGCCTTTTCTGGAAAATAACACAAATCAGAAAGAATATAACCTAAGGAATAGGTCACATGGTTTTGGAGGATAGAGAAAGTGAACCAGGCAGGCTGAGGAGACACAGAGTCAGTAGCTGCATGGAGAGAGGAGGCAGGTGGGAGGGAGGAAGGGGACAGGTTGAAATGATCCAAACTTGAGCCTACAGAACTGAGGCCAGAACTCCAAGGACAGCATGGCTGGTGGTGCTGGAACTGGACACCCTGAAGCTAGTTCTGGAAGCACCAGAACAGCTAGAGGTGGGCTCTACTCCTACAAATGGGGTGAAGGGCCTTCACCCAGACAACACTAAAGGAACAGAAAGTAGGGGAGTAACAGAGCCCCACCCTAGCCTTGCCATCTGGCACCCCCACAGTGAGCCTCCAGGAACAGCCAGAGGCAGAGGTGTGACTTGGGGCTCAAGAGAGCAGTGTGGAGAGTCACTGACCAGCACAGAGACAAGGAAGCAGGGACCCTGTGGCTACAGTGCAGATAAGACATGAGATTAGAGGAGAGAGGGACCACACAGGACCTCACAGACCCAGCAGGAGTTTGACTTTAATAAAGCACAAGAGAAAATTGTTGAGGGGCTTTCAGCTGAGTAACATCAGTACTAATAGTGGTTAATGCATCAGCAGCACTGTTTACTGTGACCTTACAATGTTCAGGCCCTATTCTAAGAGTTCTGCATTTAATTCCCATAACAATCTTATGGGGCAGAAATTCTTAGCCCTGTTTTACATCGAAGAAAACAGAGCCATAGAGAAGTTGAGTAACTTGCTCAAGGTCACACAGGAAGAAGCAGAAAAGATATTGAAGAGATTTGTACACATGTATCTTGTGGCCAGATTATGATTTACTAAGTAAATAAATCACTCTGGCTGCTGTGTGGAAAATGCATTGAGGAGGACAGGCAGGCTAAAAATTAGTGCTGACAATAAAAATCATAAGTACCACTAGGCTTTGTCATAAAGAGTAGTCACACTGTGGAAGTAATGAGCAAGTTGAAATAAAGATTCAGCTTCCCAGAAATACACTATCTGCTCTTTTTTTTTATTCTTATGTTAATCCCCATACATTACATCATTAGTTTTAGATGAAGTGTTCCATGATTCATTGTTTGTGCACAACACCCAGTGCTCCGTGAAGAATGTGCCCTCCTCAATACCCACCACCAGGCTAACCCATCCTCCCACCCCCCTCCCCTCTAGAACCCTGTTTGTTTTTCAGAGTCCATCATCTCTCATGGTTCGTCTACCCCTCCGATTTCCCCCGCTTCATTCTTACCCTCCCGCTACCTTCTTCTTCTTCTTCTTTTTTTTTTTCTTAACCTATATTGCATTATTTGTTTCAGAGGTACAGATCTGAGATTCAACAGTCTTGCAAAATTCACAGCGCTTACCAGAGCACATACCCTCCCCAGTGTCTATCACCCAGTCACCCCATCCCTCCCAACCCACCCCCACTCCAGCAACACTCAGTTTGTTTCCTGCGATTAAGAATTCCTCATATCAGTGAGATCATATGATACATGTCTTCCTCTTTTTGACTTATTTCACTCAACATAATACCCTCCAGTTCCATCCACGTCGTTGCAAATGGCAAGATCTCATTCCTTTTGATGGCTGCATAATATTCCATTGTTCATATATACCACATCTTCTTTATCCATTCATCTGTCGATGGACATCTTGGCTCTTTCCACGGTTTGGCTATTGTGGACATTGCTGCTATAAACATCGGGGTGCACGTACCCCTTCGAATCCCTACTTTTGTATCTTTGGGGTAAATACCCAGCAGTGCAATTGCTGGATCATATGGTAGCTCTATTTTCAACTTTTTGAGGAACGTCCATACAGTTTTCCAGAGTGGCTGCACCAGCTTGCATTCCCACCAAGAGTGTAGGAGGGTTCCCCTTTCTCCGCATCCCCGCCAACATCTGTCGTTTCCTGACTTGTTAATTTTAGCCATTCTGACTGGTGTGAGGTGGTATCTCATTGAGGTTTTGATTTGGATTTCCCTGATGCCGAGCGATATTGAGCACTTTTTCATGTGTCTGTTGGCCATTTGGATGTCTTCTTTGGAAAAATGTCTGTTCATGTCTTCTGCCCATTTCTTGATTGGATTCTTTGTTCTTTGGGTGTTGAGTTTGATGAGTTCTTTATAGATTTTGGATACTAGCCCTTTATCTGATATGTCATTTGCAAATATCTTCTCCCATTCTGTCGGTTGTCTTTTGGTTTTGTTGACTGTTTCCTTTGCTTTGCAAAAGCTTTTTATCTTGATGAAGTCCCAATAGTTCATTTTTGCCCTTGCTTCCCTTGCCTTTGGTGATGTTTCTAGGAAGAAGTTGCTGCGGCTGAGGTCAAAGAGGTTGCTGCCTGTGTTCTCCTTTAGGATTTTGATGGACTCCTGTCTCACATTGAGGTCTTTCAACCATTTGGAGTCTATTTTTGTGTGTGGTGTAAGGAAATGGTCCAGTTTCATTCTTCTGCATGTGGCTATCCAATTTTCCCAACACAATTTGTTGAAGAGACTGTCTTTGTTCCATTGGACATTCTTTCCTGCTTTGTCGAAGATAAGTTGACCATAGAGTTCAGGGTCCATTTCTGGGCTCTCTATTCTGTTCCATTGATCTATACGTCTGTTTTTGTGCCAGTACCATGCTGTCTTGATGATGACAGCTTTGTAATAGAGCTGGAAGTCCGGAATTGTGATGCTGCTGGCTTTGCTTTTCTTTTTCAATATTCCTCTGGCTATGCGGGGTCTTTTCTGGTTCCATACAAATTTTAGGATGATTTGTTCCATTTCTTTGAAAAAAGTGGATGGTATTTTGAGGGGAATTGCATTGAATGTGTAGATTGCTCTAGGTAGCACTGACATCTTCACAATATTTGTTCTTCCAATCCATGAGCATGGAACGTTTTTCCATTTCCTTGTGTCTTCCTCAATTTCTTTCGAGTATTTTATAGTTTTCTGAGTACAGATCCTTTGTCTCTTTGGTTAGATTTATTCCTAGGTATCTTATGGTTTTGGGTGCAACTGTAAATGGGATCGACTCCTTCATTTCTCTTTCTTCTGTCTTGTTGTTGGTGTATAGGAATGCCACTGACTTCTGTGCATTGATTTTATATTGTGCCACTTTACTGAATTCCTGTATGAGTTCTAGCAGTTTTGGGGTGGAGTCTTTGGGGTTTTCCACAAAAAGTATCATATCATCTGCAAAGAGTGAGAGTTTGACTTCTTCTTTGCCAATTTGGATGCCTTTGATTTCTTTTTGTTGTCTGATTGCTGTGGCTAGGACTTCCAATACTATGTTGAATAGCAGTGGTGATAGTGGACATCCCTGCCACGTTCCTGACCTTAGGGGGAAAGCTCTCAGTTTTTCCCCATTGAGAATAATATTTGCTGTAGGTTTTTCATAGATGGCTTTTATGATATTGAGGGATGTACCCTCTATCCCTATACTCTGAAGAGTTTTGATCAAGAAAGGATGCTGTAGTTTGTCAAAAGCTTTTTCTGCATCTATTGAGAGGATCATATGATTCTTGTTCTTTCTTTTGTTAATGTATTGTATCACGTTGATTGATTTGCAGATGTTGAACCAACCTTGCAGCCCAGGGATAAATCCCACTTGGTCGTGGTGAATAATCCTTTTCATGTACTGTTGGATCCTATTGGCTAGTATTTTGGTGAGAATTTTTGCATCCATGTTCATCAAGGATATTGGTCTGTAGTTCTCCTTTTTGATGGGGTCTTTGTCTGGTTTTGGGATCAAGGTAATGCTGGCCTCATAAAATGAGTGTGGAAGTTTTCTTCCATTTCTATTTTTTGGAACAGTTTCAGAAGAATAAGTATTACTTCTTCTTGAAATGTTTGGTAGAATTCCCCTGGGAAGCCATCTGGCCCTGGGCTTTTGTTTTTTGGGAGATTTTTGATGACTGCTTCAATTTCCTTAGTGGTTATAGGTCTGTTCAGGTTTTCTATTTCTTCCTGGTTCAGTTTTGGTAGTTGATACATCTCTAGGAATGCATCCATCTCTTCCAGGTTATCTAATTTGCTGGCATAGAGTTGCTCATAATATGTTCTTATAATTGTTTGTATTTCTTTGGTGTTGGTTGTGATCTCTCCTCTTTCATTCATGATTTTGTTGATTTGGGTCATTTCTCTTCTCTTTTTGATAAGTCTGGCCAGGGGTTTATCAATCTTGTTAATTCTTTCAAAGAACCAGCTCCTAGTTTCGTTGATCTGTTCTACTGTTCTTTTAGTTTCTATTTCATTGATTTCTGCTCTGATCTTTATGATTTCTCTTTTCCTGTTGGGTTTAGGCTTTATTTGCTGTTCTTTCTCCAGCTCCTTTAAGTGTAGGGTTAGGTTGTGTACTTGAGACCTTTCTTGTTTCTTGAGAAAGGCTTGTATTGCTATATACTTTCCTCTTAGGACTGCCTTTGCTGCATCCCAAAGATTTTGAACAGTTGTGTTTTCATTTTCATTGGTTTCCATGTATTTTTTTAATTCTTCTTTAATTTCCTGGTTGACCCATTCATTCTTCAGTAGGATGCTCTTTAGCCTCCACATATTTGAGTTCTTTCCGACTTTCCTCTTGTGATTGAGTTCTAGTTTCAAAGCATTATGGTCTGAAAATAGGCAGGGAATGATCCCAATCTTTTGGTACCAGTTGAGACCTGATTTATGACCTAGGATGTGATCGATTCTGGAGAATGTTCCATGGGCACTAAGAGAAGAATGTGTATTCTGTTGCTTTGGGATGGAATGTTCTGAATAGGTCTGTGAAGTCCATTTGGTCCAGTGTGTCATTTAAAGTCTTTATTTCCTTGTTGATCTTTTGCTTAGACGATCTGTCCATTTCAGTGAGGGGGATGTTAAAGTCCCCCACTATTATTGTATTGTTGTCGATGTGTTTCTTTGCTTTTGTTATTAATTGGCTGCTCCCATGTTAGGGGCATAGATATTTACAATTGTTAGATCTTCTTGTTGGATAGATCCTTTAAGTAGGATATAGTGTCCTTCCTCATCTCTTATTACAGTCTTTGGTTTAAAATCTAATTTGTCTGATATAAGGATTGCCACCCCAGCTTTCTTTTGGTGTCCATTAGCATGGTAAATGGTTTTCCACCCCCTCACTTTCAATCTGAGGGTGTCTTTGGTTCTAAAATGAGTCTCTTGCAGACAGCATATCGATGGGTCTTGTTTTTTAATCCAGTCTGTTAGCCTGTGTCTTTTGATTGGGGCATTTAGCCCATTTACATTCAGGGTAACTCTTGATAGATAGGAATTTAGTGCCATTGTATTGCCTGTAAGGTGACTGTTACCGTATATTGTCTGCGTTCCTTTCTGGTCTATGTTGCTTTTAGGCTCTCTCTTTGCTTAGAGGACCCCTTTCAAGATTTCCTGTAGGGCTGGTTTTGTGTTTGCAAATTCCTTTAGTTTTTGTTTGTCCTGGAAGCTTTTTATCTCTCCTTCAATTTTCAATGACAGCCTAGCTGGATAGAGTATTCTTGGCTGCATATTTTTCTCATTTAGTGTTCTGAAGATATCCTGCCAGTCCTTTCTGGCTTGCCAGGTCTCTGTGGATAGTTCTGTTGCCAACTGAATGTTTCTACCCTTGTAGGTTACATATCTCTTCTCCCGAGCTGCTTTCAGGATTTTCTCTTTGTCTATGAGACTCGTAAGTTTTACTATTAGATGTCGGGGAGTTGACCTATTTTTATTGATTTTGAGAGGGGTTCTCTGGGCTTCCTGGATTTTCATGCCTGTTTCTTTCCCCAAATTAGGGAAGTTCTCTGCTATAATTTGCTCCGTTATACCTTCTGGCCCTCTCTCTCTTTCTTCTTCTTCTGGGATCCCAATTATTCTAATGTTGTTTCATCTTATGGTATCGCTTATCTCTCGAATTCTGCCCTCGTGATCCAGTAGTTGTTTATCTCTCTTTTTCTCAGCTTCTTTATTTTCCATCATTTCATCTTCTATATTACTGATTCTCTCTTCTGCCTCATTTATTCTAGCACTTAGGGCCCCCATTTTTGATTGCACCTCATTAATAGCCTTTTTGATTTCTACTTGGTTGGATTTTAGCTCTTTTACTTCTCCAGAAAGGGTTTCTCTAATAACTTCCATATTTTTTTCAAGCCCAGCTAGTATCTTTAAAGTGATGATTCTGAACTCTAGATCTGACATCGTACTAATGTCCATATTGAGGAGGTCCCTGGCAGTCGGTACTACCTCTTGTTCTTTTTGTTGAGGTGATTTTTTCTGTCTTGTCATTTTGTGCAGAGGAGAATAGATTAATGAGAGAACAAAATGCTAGCAGAGTAACCACGTCCCCAGAAAATATACTCTAAACAAATCAGAAAAGACCTGAAGCAGTGGGATAAGAAAGGGAAAGAGAGAAAAAAGAAAAAGAAAAAAAAAGAAAAAGATAAAGATAAAGACAAAAACAAACAAAACAAAACAACAACAACCAAAGAAAAACCAGAATATGATCAAATATGATCTATATGGTATATAGATCAGTGCCACACACTAGATTTGTGGTGTATTTGGTCTTTTAGAAGAAAGTGCCTCCCAAAATTTTAAAGAAAGAAAAACTTATATATGTACAAAAATAAGGGTTGATATGATGAAGGGATGGAATATGACTGTAAAAATGGAAATTATAAAAAATTTTATAAAAGGAATTGATAAGAAGTTGTTTGAAAAAAGAAAGAAGACGATTTAAAAAAAGAAAAAAGAAAAAGAAAAAAAAGGGAGAGGATGTGATCAGGCAGGGGAATAGAAAACACCATATACTAGAGATTTAGGGTATATTTTAATCTGTTAGGAGAAACTATCTCAAAATTTTAAAGAGAGGACAACTTATATATACAAGCCCAAAATATGGGTAACTACTATGAAGGGATAGAATATGACTCTAAAAATGAAAAATAAAAATGTTTTTTTTTTTTTTTAAAGGGATTGATAAGATGTTGGTTGAAAAAGGGAAAAAGAAAAATTCAAAACGAAATAAAAAGACAAAAAGACAGTTAAAAAAAATTAACTTTAAAAGACTAAAGAATCATGGTAAAAAAGCCGTAAATTCTATGTGCAGTATTCCCCTAGCGCTGGAGTTCTGCCGTTCTCATTGATCGGTAAACTTGGTCTTGGCTGGCTGTTCTCACTGATCTTCTGGGGAGGGGCCTGTTGCCGTGGTTTCCAAATGTCTCTGCCGGAGGCGGAATTGCCCTGCCCTTGCCCCCTCCCGGCTAAGTAATCTGCTCGGGTTTGCTCTCTGGGGCTTTTGTTCCCTGGGAGCTTTCTGTACAGCTTTGGAGGCGGAGAGTGAAAATGACGGCCTCCCAATCTCCGTCTCGGAGGAGCTGAGAACTCGGGGCCCCACTCCTCAGTGAGCCCCCAGAGAAAAGCCGTCAGTCACTCCCGTCTCCCCGGTCTCCGGCCGCACTCCGTGCTCACCCGGCCTGTGACCACGCGTTTCTATCTCTGGCACCCGACCCCGGGTGGAGTCTCCAAACCCAGCAGATCCCTGGGGTGCACTCCCGCGCGGCTCCTCCCGGGGGAGGAAGGTGAGTCTCCCTGGATCTGCCGCTTGTTGGGTCCCTGCTGGAGGAGCAGTGGCCCGACTGTGCCGCGGATCACAGTTTATGGCAACCCCGAGCTGAGAGCCCGCGCCTGGGCTCTGCCTCTGCAGCCGGCTTCCCTGCTCCGATACCTGGGAGCTCTGCCACACTCAGGCACCCCCGGTCTTTCTGTGACCCCGAGGGTCCTGAGACCACACTGTCCTGGAGGGTTCCACCCCCCGCTTAGCCACCAGAGTGACGTCCCTCAGCGGAGCAGGCTTTTAAAAGTTCCGATTTTGTGCTCTGCGGTTCTATCACTTGCCAGAAGCGGCCGGCGGAGGCCCCTCCCCCGCCGTCTATCCTCCCAAATATCACCTCGGATTCACTTCTGTGCACGTCCTACCTTCCAGAAAGTGGTCGCTTTTCTGATGAGAGAGTTGTTGCTCTTCTTTTCTTCAATCTCCTGTTGAGTTTGTAGGTGTTCAGAATGGTTTGATCCCTATCCAGCTGAATTCCTAAGAGGAGACGAAATCCAGGTCTCCTACTCCTCCGCCATCTTGCTCTGCGCCCCCTAGACTATCTGCTTTTATATTCCAGGTTTTCAAAGCTTGCCAGCAATTCAGGGTCCTGATTAACTTGGGAAGGAGGGATAGTGACCATGCAGGGAAATACGGAATCATGCTTTGCAGGACATCCAGTGTCAGAGGATAGTCCCTCCACTGGAAGATGTTTTCTTTCATACCAAGGGATAGCTATCATCACTTTTTATACCTAAAGAATGTAAACCCAAGTTACAGGTGTCATGTAGAGAAACAGGCCACTAAAGCAGTAGATTTTCTGGTATATACTTGTCCTTCTTTTCACACAAGAAGCAATCATAATGTCAGGTGGTCCATGCATCCTATAGAGACTTGCTCTCGGGCTACAGAAGCCTAGAGAGGTACCTGATGAGCTCAGCCCAATTTGGAGCAAGGGACTTGGGTCAAAGAAAACACAATTCAAGATTTGGGCCTCAAAGGGAGATTAGAAGTAACATCAGAACTGATTTCATTGGTCTAGGAATCGACTATAAGGGTATGTGTCTCCAGCTGTGTGTGTGTGTGTGTGTGCATGACTAAAGACTGGTCTTAACCATTCAGAGTGAGCCAAGGAGACTGGGGCTTGGAATGGAAGTGAATTTATAAAACTTTACAAAATAGATTATTATTGAATTATTTACTATTTCTGGACTGACCTGCAAAGGAAATGAAATAAAAATGATATTTGCAAACTTGCAAGAAAAATATTTTAATATAATTCTGTAATAAGACCTAGTGTGGTTGGGAAGTTTTGATTAAATATGATAAGCATATAAGCTGGACTTACAAGTCCTTCGCAGTTTGCTTCCTCCTAATTAAAAACATAATTCTTGAACAGTCACAGTAACATGCTTTTCTGTTAAGTCAACATATACCATAGGACTTGGGGGGGGAGGGAAGACAACTTAAATGTTTGCATTTATTAAACCACTAGAGGATGGTGCATTTAGTTTGCTAAGTAGTGATAAAATATATTTGGAAAATGTAACTGAATGCTACTTTAATCACTGACCAGTGATATTTCTGGTTATGGGAAGTAGGCTATATTTTTCAGTAATTATTAAGTGGATTTTAAAAATTTGTTTGGATAAAATTAATGGGGGAAATGAGGATGACTTTTACCAAATAAATGTTTTGAATCCTAGGATCAGATCATATAAAGAAACGTTAGACTGAATGTGTTATTTTTGGTACTACTTGAATTGCAGACCTGGTGTTTAAGAAGGCATAGAGTTTTCTGATTTCAATTCAGAGATGCAGAGAGCTGGAAAGAGTATTTATCCCACCCATGTATCAAGAAAAACCTGTAAAACGTCAAATTAATGACTTTTAAAAAAACCTATTAGGAAGATGAAATTATAGAGTAAACAGCACAAAATCTAAAGAGGAACAGGAACCAGCAGGGAGAAATAGGTCTTGGGTATTTGCTTACCTGGACAGACACCACTAAATACCAGTGAACATCTGGTAAGAAGAGTAAGCATTTTTAACAAATTGTTGAAGATTGAATGTGGGCTAATGAGAATGTGTGAAGCCCCTATGGGCTGCAGACTTGAGGAGGTTATAACATCTTGGAGGCTTTCCCTCCAGGAGTCCACCAAGTGTCCACAGGGGAAATGGGAGGAGTCAAGAAAACCCAGAGATGAAGCTGGCTGGGGTTGGGGAAATTGTAGCCACTTAAGGGCTCCTGTGGAATCTCACTACAGGTGAGAGTGGAACAGAGTCCACTGATATCCATCTCCCCTAAGGAACAAAGACTTCCCTGCAGGGGGAAGGCACCAAAACCATAGCCTAAGGGCACTGCTGGCCACCCACTGAAACTGCAGGAGGGAACAGAGGTAAAAGAGAAGCTCAAACACTGGGGAAAGGGCAGCAATATGTGTGAAGACAACGTTTCATCTGGAGATGGGGCAGGAGTACTTGGGAAGTCCATACTTCCAAGGTCAGGTTCACAGTGCCTCCTCAGGGCTGAGGATCAACCAGAAAGAACATCAGAGGGAACCCCCCTCTTCCACCCCTTACCACCAGGCTAACAAGCAGTGGAAGAAAAGTCAGTAGTTAAAACATCTGACAGATCTGTAAGAGACAGATATATCTGTGGGGAAGCATAAAGGGAAGACCCAAAGCTAAGCAGGGAGACATAGGCACTAGAGGAATTTGAAGCTACAATGATGCGCTAATCGTAACCATAGCAACAACAAACTACAAACCCAGCCCAGTTCCTAAGGAGACTAACATACCATGCCATGCTAAAGACCTAGCAGAAGGAAAATCATGCTCATTTCTAAGCATAAAACATATATACCCCAGTATCTACTTCCTATATAAAACATCAGCCTTCAACAAAGAATTACAAAACATGCACACTGTTGATGGGAATCCAAAATGGTGCAGCTGTCATAGAAAACAGGTTCCTCAAAATATTAAAAACAGAACTACCATATGATCTAGCAATCCCATTTCCAAAAGAATTAAAATCAGAATCTCAATAATAAAATAGCATGATACTGGCACAAAAATAGATGCATAGATCAATGAAACAGAATACAGCCCAGAAATTAACCCATGCTTATATGGTCAATTAATCTATGATAAAGGAGACAAGAATGTACAATGGGAAAAAGTTTCTTCAACAAAAGATGCTGGGAAAACTGGACAGCTACATGTAAAAAAAAAAAAAATGAAACTGGACACTTTCTTATACATTACACAAAAATAAACTCAAAACGGATTAAAGACCTAACTATAAGACCTGAAACCATGATAATCCTAGAAGAGAACACAGGTAGTAATTTCTCTGATATTGGCCATAGATATAGTTTTTTGGCTATGTCTCCTAAGGCAAGGGAAACAGAAACAAAAACTACTGAAGCTAAATCAAAATAAAAAGCTTTGCACAGCTAAGAAACCACCAACAAAACAAAAAGGCAACCAACTGAATGGGAGAAGATATTTGCAAATGATATATCTGATGGTTAATATTAAAAATATATAAAGAACTTATATAACTCAACACTGAAAAAACAAAAACTCCAATTAAAAAATGGGCAGAGGGGGCGCCTGGGTGGCTCAGTTGGTTAAGCGTCTGCCTTCGGCTCAGGTCATGATCCCAGGGTCCTGGGATCGAGCCCCACATCGGGCTCTCTGCTCGGCGGGAAGCTTGCCTTTCCCTCTCCCACTCCCTCTGCTTGTGTTCCCTCTCTTGCTGTGTCTCTCTCTGTCAAATAAATCAATAAAATCTTAAAAAAAAAAAATGGGCAGAGGATCTGAATAGATATTTTTCTGAAGAAGGCATATAGATGGCCAACAGGCACATGAAAAGGTGCTCAACATCACTAATCATCAGGGAAATACAAATCAAAACCACCTCACACCTATCAGAAGGACTAAAATCAAAAAGATAAGAAATAACAATTGTTAGTGAGGATGTGGAGGAGAAGGAACCCTGGTACACTGTTGGTGGGAAGATACCAATTTACATTCAGCACCGCAACTGTGGAAAACAGTATGGAGGGTCCTCAAAAACTTAAAAATATAAATACCATATGATCCAATGATTCCACTACTGGGTATTTACCCAAAGCAAACAAAAACATGAATTCAGAAAGATATATGGACCCCTATGTTTACTGCACCCTTATTTACAACAGCCAAGATATGGAAGCAACCTGTCCATCAATAGATGAATGGATAAGGAAAATGTGGTATATGTCCACAATGGTCTTTTACACAGCCATAAAAAAGAATGGGATCCTGCCATTTGCAACAACATGGGTGGACCTAGAGTATATTATGCTAAGTGAAATAAGTTAGACTGAGAAAGATAATATCATATGATTTCACACATATGTGGAATCTAAAAAAATGGATATGTGAATATTCCTTTAATAAATAAATGAACAAACAAAATGAATAAACAAAAAACATAATCAGACTTATAAATACAGAGAAGAAACTAATGGTTGCTGGGGGTGGGGAGAGGATAGGCAAAATGGGTGAAGGGGAGTGGGAGATACAGAGTTCCAGCTAAGGAATGAATAAATATGGGAACAAAAGGCACAGCATAGGGAATATACTCAATGATATTGCTGTAGCACTGTATCATGACAGATGGTAACTACATTTGTGGTGAGCACAGTATAATGTATAAACTTGTTGAATCACTATGTTGTACACCTAAAACTAATTTAACATTTTATGTCAACAGTATTCAAATAAAATAAAAAAAAAATTAAAAAAAGAAAAAAGAAATCAGGATCTTAAAGAGGTATTAGCACTCATGTGTTAATCTCAGCACTATTCGCAATAGCCAAGATATGGAAACAACCCAAGTGTCATGACTGAATGAAGAAAATGTGGTATATACATAAATGGAATATTATTCAGCCTTTAAAAAAGGTAATTCTTTCATATTTAACAATACAGATGAACCTTGAGGGAGAACATTATGCTAAGTGAAAAGAGTCAATCACAGAAAACCAAATACTACATGATTACACTTATATGTGGGTCTAAAAGTGTCAAATTCATAGAATCAAAATGTGGAAGAGTTGTTGCCAGGGGCTGAGGGGGAAATGTGTAGTTACAAATCAACAGGGGTAAAGTTTCAGTCAAGCAAGGTGAATAAGCTCTAGAGATCTGCTGTATAACATTGTATCTATAGTCAACATTAATATATTGTGCACTTAAAAATTTGTTAAGTTGATGCTTAGTGTTCTCTTTTAAATGAAAAAAATATATATAACTGAGGGAAAGGGCAATTTAAACCAAAATCTAAGATGGAAAAAGAGAAAAAAATTATCACAGGTTTTATTGTCATTATCTCTTATAATTCTTAAATTCTGGGTGTATTTATATGCAAAAACGGAAGTCTTTTGTATGGTATCTTGAATGTAATAAGCATATTTTAGTAAAACAAATGTCCTTTATTCGTCACTTTGCATAAACATAGTCATTCTATTTAATGCAAATATGTATATTCACATTCAGAATTTTTAATTCTGATACAATATTCCTGAAACTTTATTAAAGGGTATGTGTCATTACCATAGCAAAAAGGAGCTTTTCTATACACAGTGCTGTATCCCAAACTAAATTTTTATTTAAATTTTTAAAAATTAGTTTAAACTAGTTCTAATTTAGAACCTTTTCCCTGATTTTGCCCTACATTTATTTTATACTCACACTGAAGTAGCATATTCAGAGAAAATTTTTAAGTGATAGCTCTAATAAAAGAATGGGTCTTCACTTTAAACAATGACACTTAAACTGTGACATTTAAACTATATCATTTAAACTGTTATAATTTGTATGCTACAGACACACAATTTTTAATTTCAGTTATTTAATTGCTCCTTCTTTCATATGAATAGTAACAAGGTTGAGGCAGGAATTTCTTAAGGTGAACCTGTTACTAGTTTATTATTTCCCAGCGTATGTCCCTACATTTAGTTCCACAAGATTTAAAGGCCTGATTGGCACTGGGCACTACATGATATAGGCGGAGGATTCTAAGTACAGATCTTCTCAGAGCTTTTCAGTGTGCAGTTTAACTCTTTAAGGGAACAAAAACTCTCAGTGTTTCTCAAATATATTTCTTTACAGAATCCACTACAAGGATCTTGTGTATGACTAACATTCTACAGAACAAATTAAACACCATACTAGGGCACGGGTAACCTAGGGCAGATGACCAGGAGCCTTACATAAGGCAAGGACAGGCAACGACACACCTCAATGCAGATGATGGAGCCTGGGGCTTCAGGAGTGCAGACCAAGTGATTGCAAGCCTCTGTACCTGATGAAGGGGATTAACCAAAAGCCAGCGGCTACACAAGCAGGGAAGTTGCAGTGAACACTATGAGCTGAAACAAACAAATTGTTACTCAAATCTGGAGAGATCATGAATATAACTGGAGCCAAAATAGGAGGATTTTGTCTTCTTTCTAAAACCCAGTAACACTAACTCCCAAGCAGATAGGTGAAACTCAGCCCCCTCCTGGCTCTGACACCCAACTTCAGCTCCTTGCTCCCTATGCCCTTAAAGCTCATAGGAGAGGCAGCTGCAGAAGCCCAACAGCAGGGGGTCCTCACAAACAGACTATGGAAGCACCAGTCCACATGCCATTAGCACAGTGCATAGCACATGTTAGGACTCCTGGTCCAGGTGTTAAAGCGGTGTGTCTAACACACAGCAAATTGGCCAGGGATCTTGTTCTAGTGCAGATTCTGATGAAGTACATCTGGAGTGAGGTCTGGGATTCTGCATTTCGATTAACCTCTGGGTCCCAGATGCCACTGTCGCTGGTCTGTGGACCAGACTTTGAGGAGCAAGGTTTTAGAGTATCATAAAGGACCATTTTGCCCCAAACTTTTTATAGTTCACTTCTATCTAGGAAGGGCCCATGCCCATCTTTGTATACTAGACTTCTTGGTCATGGCTATTGTTTCAAACATCAATTTGACTTCTACATTGCTAAATCCAATGGCCAATTTTCAGTCTTCATCATACTTGACCTATCAGCAGTGTTTTACCTCAACAGTAGCAACCTCCTCCTAGAAATCTAATTCTTTTAACTTGGTTTCCAGGATACCACACGTACCTCATTTTTCTCTTTCTATGGTTTGTACCCATGTCTCCAATCTCTCAAGATTGAAATACTTCCAGGCTTGGTCCTTGGACCTCTTCTGTGTCTCTCTTTTTTTTTTTTTAAAGATTTTATTTATTTATTTGAGACAGAGAGAATGAGAGACAGAGAGCATGAGAGGGAAGAGGGTCAGAGGGAGAAGCAGACTCCCTGCCGAGCAGGGAGCCCGATGCGGGACTCGATCCAGGGACTCCAGGATCATGACCTGAGCCGAAGGCAGTCGCTTAACCAACTGAGCCACCCAGGCACCCTCTGTGTCTCTTTTGATGATCCCATCTGGTTTCATGGCTTTAGACAGTATTTATACCCTGTTGACCATATTTCACCCTCAAAAGTATGACTTCAGCTGGGATCTCCCACACACCTCCTTTGTCAACTTCAGTCTTACAGCTCCAACAGCCTATGTAATTTTTACAGATGGATGTAAAATCTACCTCAACATGCTCTTCCTTCATAAACTTGCTCCAACAAAACTTTTTCATCTCAGTAAATGAAAGTTGCTGAAGTCAAAAACCTTAGAAGCATTCTTAGTTTTTTATTTTCTTTTGCACTTCACCTCAAATTCATAGAAAGATCCCTGTGATCTCTACTTTACAAATATATCCTGCATCTGATCATTCACCAGCTCCATCTCTCACCCTGATTATTGTTGTGATCTCCTAACTGGTCTTCGTGTTTTCTCTCATGCCTCCCCACAGTTGATTCTCAATATAGCAGCCAATGTAATCCTATAAATAAATAAGACAAATTATGACACTTCATTGCCCAAAATTTTCCAATGGCTTCCCATATTACTCAGGGCCAATATTCCTACAATGCCTTACAAGGATCTATAGACTGTATCTTTCCCTTTATCTGCCTAAACTCCTATCTTCTGCCTCCCCTACCCATTCTTACTCTGTTCCAGTACACGGTCTTTCTAGCCCCTTCTTGAGTACTGGACACATGCCCATCACAGGGCCTTTGCACCTGCCACCCCTGTTGCCCCTGCTGCCTAGAAGTGTCTTCCCCCAATATCTGCATGACTGGCTTCCTTACTGCTTTCTTGTCTTTCCTCAGATATTACCTTTTCAAAGAGACTTTCCCCAACCTTCCTACTTAAAATTAATCCCCAGCATACACTTCCTGTTTCCCTTTTCTTTTGTATGTTTCGTTGTACATCATTTCATTATCTTACATACTTAACATCTGACTTATGTATTGTGTTTATTGTCAGGGTCCTGCCAACCCTACCACTAGAATATGGCCTTCCTGAAAGAGGAGCTTTGGAATGCTTTGTTCACTGCTGTATTCTCAGCACCTAGAGTTGTTCTGGGCACCTAGTCCTCAGCAGAAATTCATTAAATATTTGTTAAATGAATGAACACATGAATGACAATGAATAAATTGACATCAGTAATATAGTGTTATCTAGTGATTTCTGTATAAGGTTTGTGAAGGTCTCCAGTGAGGTTGTCAAAATGGCATGACCCTGGGGTACAATTATTGTCATCTCATCATCTCCTCCTTTTCCTCTTCTTCCTTCTTCACTTAATCCCCTGAATTCACTAACTCTATCAGCAGAAAGACCAGTGTCCCTCAAAACTCTCCCTTTCTTCCTATCCCTGTTTACTGAAAGCTAAGGATCTCCTTAAAAACAAAAAGCTTAGCCTCATCCACAAATCTGAAGAGAGAGAACTGGCACCACACAAGGTCCATCACAGCTTGCTCTTGTCTCCTGTTGTCTACGTCATTATTAAACAATATTTTAGGACTCTGACAGGTGGCAATTGTTTACTGCTTCTAAATTACCCTTTCCTGTCTCATTCCTCACTGGAGCCACAGGAGTGTTCCTCATTAGGTACCACAATTATGACCCCGCACTAAAAACTCTAACAATGCTCCTGGAAGCTCAATCACTGTGTTCCAGCTGGATCCCAGCCTGAGCCCTTTTTACCCCAAGCAGAGGTCAGGTCAGCCCTCAGATCTGAAGAAACCATGGGTTCTTATGCTGGCTGATGCAGCAACCTGTTTCCCATAAGGTCACTGAATTTCAATGTATTTATTTCTCTTTCTGCCATTGAGCTTTGGAATGGAAAACCTTAGTCTATATTGATAGTCCCCAAATCTCCAAATTTTTGGAGAAATGGTGTGGAGTTTCACAAGATCCTTTTTACCCGGAAGACTTTTTTGCCTCCTTATGGAATCCACATCCTCCGCCATTGACCAATTCTACATAAGAATGGGGACTCAACTTTATCTAAGTCACAAAAGCAAAAATGTTTATAAGAGTCATCCCCACAGTGGGTTAATTCTCATGTTCATTCACAAAACTTTCTTCATAGCATCTGCCTCATGGTAACATTGTTACCTTACAGCAAAGCACTTGTCAACATTGAAATAGCATGTTATTGTCATTATTTTTGAACATTTAAGATAACCAGAAACATTATTAAAAAAGATTTTGAATTTTATTCTAAATGTACTGAGAGCCATACAACAGTTTTAAACATGGTAAGGGCATAATTTGATTTACATTTTAAGAAAATAACATAGGATTTGCAGAGAATGTATTATAGAAGAGCCAGGGTAAACATAGAAAGTAGTGCAGATAAGAAATGATAAGAGCTTTGGCTAGCTTGGTAGTAGTGTCCATAGAGTGGACACAGTGGACACAGAAGCAAAAAAAAGTCAAAATGTGTTTTGGAGAATAACAAGAATGTTGTTGGTTGGATGTGAAGGTGGAGAGGAACAAAGGATGAAGGATGGTCCCAGGCTTCTTACATGAGCAATTGTCTGGGGAGTACAATTTATTTATATAATATATATTATACATATATATAATTTATATATATTTATATATTACATTTTATATATTTATATATGAAATATATTTTATATATTACATATATTTTAAAGATTTGTAGGCATGTCATATTTGGTTGGAAAACATAATCATAAATGCAGTTTGAACCTACTTATGCTGAGAATTCTGTGAGACATTCAAGAGGAGATATCAAACTAAATTCTTGGGTATGCAGGTCTGGAACTCAGGAGCAAGCTTTAAGCTAAAGAAATGTTTGTGAATTATTGACATAAAGAAGATGACTTAGTCTAGGGAAAAATTATTAAGCAAGAGAAGGAAAGGATTCAGCATGTGGTTCCAAGAAACTTGAATACATGAATGAAAGAATACACAGCAGGTGTGACCAGGAAACCAATCCTGTCTTCATCAGGGTGAGTTTTGTGATGAATTTCAGGGTTGCGAGAAAGTTAAAGAAGGTCTTGGGTCTAAGGAAAGTGTCAAGAAGAACATTTACATCCCTTACTTCTCAAAGTATAGTCCATGGACCAGCACTGACATCACCTCAGAGCTTGTTTGAAATGTGTATTCTCAGTCCCTGGACCTTCTGAATCAAAACCTGAATTTTAACAGGAATCCTTTGTAATTTATGAGAATGCTAATGCACCTGAAGCAGCACTACAAATCCTTGTTTCTCCACCTGGGCTATACATTATATTCGCCAGAGAATATTTTAAAACTGCAAATATCCACACCATACTTTGGAGAAATTCATCACAATCTCTGTGGGGGCATGTGGGAGGAGGTGAGACTCAAAGATCAGTAGTGTTTTAAGTTTTCAATGAATCCAGTATGCAAATAAATTTGAGAACCACTGGTCTAAATGTAAGCAAAATTAATCTTGGAAAAAATGAGAGTACCTACTGAGGGAATAAATTTACCCTACAACGTTCAGGTGCAAGAAACAATGCACTGCTCTGTTCTTTTCTAATTCAAAGAACGCTGACACATCTCCAACCCAGGCAAGTTGGCAGGCAATCCCATCCCAGTCCTACAAGGGAACTTTTCTGTGTGTATGTCTGTACGTGTATCTATATCATCTGTACCATACCAAGATATCAGATACTGTATGACTCCAATTTTATTAGGTTCCAGAACAGGCTAAAGTATTCTATGATGACAAAAATCAGAAAATAGTTCTGTCTGGTAGGTGCGAATCAGGAATTAACTGAAAAGGGTCACAAGGATACTTTTTGAGATAATGGAAATATTTTATATCTTCACAGAATTGAATATTTGGTCTGTGTATTTTACTGTATGTAAGCTATACCTCATGAAAAAATACAACTATTGGGGAAAAAAATGTTTGGGTACAACCAGATAGCCAAATGGAGGATGCCGTACACCAGGATAGATTTCAAGTGAATTTAAGCACTTAAAGAAAATAAAACTATAAAATGGCTAATAGAAAACATAGCAAAATCCATGACAACTTTAGAGCAGGGAAGGTCTTTCTAACAATGAATCACATCTACAAGCCCAAAAGAAAAAGACAAAAACAATCATATATTCTTGGGGAGCTTCTTGCTCTGTCTAGAGTTTCAAGTCATGCTTTCTCATCCCAGCATGTTTAGCTTGCCTCGAAGTCTGGCTGATTGTGAATTAGAAACACGTCACTATACTTAACGGTGAGCTAAGATGGTGAAATGATGGATTTAAACAAATGTGGGTTGGGAATGGGCCTTAAAAAAATGACAGCTGAAAACATGCTGCTGATCATTCTCAAGGACTGAAAACTTGATACCTCATGTGAGGCATGGTGAGATTCAAGACTGTTGAGATAAGCACCGTAGAACTTGTAGACAGAACATCACCAGGGGACCCTGGCTGAGATGGAAGAGTAAAAAGAGAGCAGACAGAATGCCCCCTCAAGGCACTGCATTCTCACCAAAGGAGTGGGGAAGCCTGAAAACTCTTGATTGTTTTCAACCTTCATAGCAATCTAGGGCATTTTAATTTGAAGGAAATAATTTTTTTCCCAATGTATCCAATTTATCAAATTATCAAACTGGAAAAAAAAAAGACAATCTCTGTGGTGATGAGGTAAAGATAAATAAATGTTTTATATATGTGCATGCTTGGTATAAGAGTATAAACTGATGCCACCATTCTGAATGACAAATATTGTTGGTAATTGCCATTAAATCTAAAACATTCGCTCATGCTTTGACCTAACAATTTTATTCCTAGAAACTTAGTGTAAGCTTTTTTATAAGGACAAGTGCCAGATTTAGTAAGAAGGATATATTTCAGCATTGATTATAATGTCAAAAAAATTGAAAACAACTTGATAAGGTAAATAAAACATGCTATCTCCATATAACAAAATGCTAAAAGAGATATTAATGTACCATATGTGATTATTTATTGACATCAATTTATTTATGATAAAGCAAAACAAAGAATCTATATCAGTATATACAGCATGATCTCATGTATGTGTTTATGCATACATTTATACATACATATATGCACATCCAGAAGGCAATATTGCAATGCATTTTGGATGGCTGTCTTGGGTGTTGAGACACCCAGATTTATGGGTAATTCTTATTTGTTTATTTCTACAGTATTTTACAAGAACCATGTATATATATATATATATATATTTTTTTTTTTTTTTTTTTTTTTTTTTTTTTTCAAAATAAAGGTTAACACCATAAAAAATTAAAACTCTGGACCAGGGTATTTCTATTAACTATCAGGAAGAAATATGACATTTGTTATAACTGAACCATAAGTTTGGCTCTGAGCTCCCTAGCAGCCAAATCATAAAGGGAAACACTCAACTTTTAAATTTTCATTCCCATGAATATTAAACTACATCATCTCCAAGGGAAGGAAAGCTGTAAATAGAATTTTTCACCTGAGGCACTTTTTGTATCAGTTTTATATCTTTACTCTTTGGTTCCACTAGCTTTCTCTATCTTTTAAGTAAGAGCAATATGATTGTGAACTTTCATTGTTTCAATTTTTTAAAAAACATGGGAACAATATCTATTCTAACTTTTAAAAATCACATGTGATATAACAAATTGTCAACATTCAGAGATTTTCATGTATATTTGTCACAAGATTTACTATTTCTAACTTTAGCAGGATTTTTATCTTCAACAACCAGAAAAGCACATGTTATTCTTAATATATTATGTTTTTACTTTTCCATTCCTTTGCTTCTTACCTCTCTTACTGTTTTCTCTTTTCCTCTTTCTTTTTATTATTATGTTATGTTAATCACCATACATCATTAGTTTTTTTTTTTTTTTGGAATAGCACGTGTACATTTATACATGCATTTTTTTATTATGATGTTATGTTAATCACCATATTACATCATTAGTTTTTGATGTAGTGTTCCATGATTCATCGTTTGCGTATAATGCAAACATTATTAGTTTTTGATGTAGTGTTCCATGATTCATTGTTTGCTTATAACACCCAGTGCTCCATGCAGACCTTACCTTCTCTAATACTCTTTTTCTCTTTTAGTGACACTAGCAGTATGAACTAACAACAGCCTCTTTAAAAGTTAAAAAAAAAAAAGAAAATAGAAGGAAGAGAAAAATGAAGGGGGGAAATCGGAGGGGGAGACGAACCATGAGAGACTATGGACTCTGAGAAACAAACTGAGGGTTCTAGAGGGGCGGGGGGTGGGAGGATGGGTTAGCCTGGTGATGGGTATTAAAGAGAGCACGTAATGAATGGAGCACTGGGTGTTATACGCAAACAATGAAACATGTAACACTACATCAAAAACTAATGATGTAATGTATGGTGATTAACATAACATAATAAAATAAAATTTTAAAAAAGAGTAAATGAAAAAAATTAATGATGTACTGTATGGTGACTAACATAACATAATAAAATATAATTAAAAAAAAGTTATTTGAAGAGTCAGGTAAATAAATCCTTTTCCTACTTTTAGTAAGCAGATTCTATCTGGGCGGCAATCTTTTTAACGTCTGCTTTTGTTATTTCTGGTTCAACTTGCAACTCCATAAAATGTTAAAAATATTCTGATTTAGGTTTCTTCTAGGGTGGTAGAGAGTTTTAACTGATTTCATAATCAGAGCAAATAGAAATTGACTCCAGATTTCTCCTCTTTCCATCCCATTTAAAATATCTCAGCATCTGAGTTTTGAAAGACCAGTATCAGTTTGCATCCCATTTTCAACCATCCCCACATGTTTTTTTTCCTTAAAATGCAGTCATATCAAGAGTGCCTCATTAAAGGCAGGCAGCACCTGCTCTGCCTGGCACAACATTCAAAATGTGACAAACCAACCTCACCTGAATTTCCTCGTGTCAAGTCTGTGAATCTTCCATGTCTATTCAGGATTCTAAATCATGTCCGTATCTTTAAAACAACAGTGATTTTTAAAGGAGCCCTTGCAATGAGGTAATTCTAGCAGCAAAATGGGACTTACGGTCCCATCTCTAGGTCAGTTCTTCCTGGCTTAATTTTTCTTCCTGGTCACCTGATAAGATGCTATGTGAATAAAATGAAATGAATCATCCTAATATTCATGATTGTAAACATGCTCTGTAGATAGGTGTGCCTATCTATAAGATGTTTAATGAAGGCTTTAAAAATCATACACTTAAATATACACATTTTTACATGGGCAAACTCTTTATGGTTTTACTGTGAAGAATAATAGTTTCTAGGCAAAGAAAACATAAAATCAAGGTGGAAAGCAAAATTACTCCCCCAGACACTGAGCTTCTTGCTGTTAATCAAGACACAAGGAGCTAGTAGCCCCCCTCTAGCTTTCACTTTCCTGCTCAAGCTCCATGCCAGAAGGTGTAGGCTAAGAACTTTTGGTCCACATTTCTAAGAAAAAGACTGGAAAGGAGGGAGAGTCCATGAAAAAGGTATACTGATACAAATGTGGCTCTGGAAGAAGGAGTCAAGTAAGACCGAGAGAGGCCAAGTAATGGAAGCACAGACTGATGGGGCCAAGCTATGATAGAGGAGAAAGAGAGAGACTCTAATGGGTGTCAGTCAGATCCTAAACTGGAAGATGTTAAAGATGGATACTAGGCTGGAACAAGAGGGAGAGCACAGATAGAGGCCATGGCCACAGAAAACAGGAAAACCACAAGGGTGTTGACTGGACGTGAGACTGAAACTGAGGCACAGTTTTAGAAAGTCGGACTCTAGATCCTTTGACCCTTTTACTCCATCTGTTGCACTTTTATGGGGCAAGCACAATAGCTTACGGGGGTACGAGTCTGCTAGGGTTGCCGTGGAAAATACCACTGACTGGGTGACTTAAACTAAAGACATTTATTTTCTCACAGTTATGGAGGCTAAAAGTCTGAGATCTAGGTGCCAGCAGGGTTGGTTTCTCTCTCCTGAAATCTCTCTCCTTGGCTTATATATGGCTATCTGCTCATTGCATCTTCACATGGTCTTCCCTCTGTGCCTATGTCCTAATCTCCTCTTCTTCTAGGGACACCAGTCAGATTGGATAAGACCCACCCTAATGATCTCATTCTACCTCAATTATCTCTTTAAAGACCCTGTCTTCAAATATAGTCACATTCTGAGGTGCTGGGGTTGTAGGACTTCAATGTATGAATTTGGGGGGATACAATTCAGCTCATAGCACAAAGGAAGCCCTTGACAAATACAAATAAGACATAAAATATAAGGAAAGTCCATACATTCCAAGATGTTCTTGATGGCCTGCATCCTGTAGGCAGCAATGGAGAAAAGTTCACAAATTGTTCCTCTGAGAGAATGGAGGCAGCATGCAATTCTAATGACTAAGTACCCAGTTATTTGGGCCATGTTTATTTGCATGACAGAAAAAGCATGCACCAATATGAAAAGAGGGTCTTTAGCTAGACTGTACATCTACCCTGATTTTGCATAAGTTTCTAGACATTGCCTTACTTTAATACCAAATGACTTTTCTAGAGACAAGTATAAGTTCTCCTCTTCTAAAGTACTCAGAGCTGAAGTTAACTGGTCAACCCTTGGGACAGTTTAGCACATACTGTCTGCAGTGCAACATAGCACCCTGACTTAATTCTGTTAGTCTCAGCTACTCCTCCTAACCTACAGACAGCTTTGTTTTCTCACTACACATTGGACCTCAGGTGGGTCTATATTCAATGGCAATCTGGTTCACTGAGAAAGCTAATATCTTGTTCATCTAATGACTCTTTTGCCAAGTATTTGAAATTGCAGAGACCATTTATAAGTATGGTAGAATCTGGCCAACGTTTCTTGATAGAAACATTAATGTTTATGATATTAATGTACCATGGGGAGGGTCTATTTAAAGTCCTGCAGGCAGGGTCACTATTCAGTTCATCTGTGAAAGTGTGTCCATAGCAACTGTTAAAATATTCAAAAACATCCCTATTTGCTGGTTAGTTCTTTGTTCCCCCACTGCCTCAGTTCCCATCCCCCTCCCCTGGGTCCTCTCCACCAGCCCTAGATGGTGGTTAGTGCCTGATATAGCAGGAAGGCCCCAGGACCAGCTCAGACCTATGCCATCAACAAAGCCCACTCTGATGGTTAAGGCCAGATCCCTGCTGGCTAGCTGTTTTGAAAATCACTCTTCCCTATAGGTACTTGGTACAGTGGATATTTATTCCTCGGTAAAGGAAATGGAAGAACACTGTCAAAAAGGCACACATTAAATTCAACAAATGATTACAGATCACCTACTAGAGGCAGTGTGCTATGAGGTAATTTGGGAAGCCCTAAAATGAATAAAGCCTAGTCTTTGAACTCAAAGAGATTACAGTCTATATAACCTGTGGTTGTTAAAGCTAACAGAGTTGAGGTTTCATAAACATATTTGCTTTCTTAGATTATTCTGATTATGATCTTCTTAGATTGATCTATTTAGGTTTATGAACCTATTTATTTCACCTGTCTATTCTCTTCATGATCCTCTTCCCCCCCCCAGTCTTTCTGCCCAAAAATGCAGTGAAAAGTAAATGGACTGATGGTGGCTTTTTCTAATCTTATCAGAGCACACCCAGAAGGGGACACGGAGCTCTGTCATGCTTGCCCTGCCAGGCTTTCAGCAAGCACAACATGCTGTTGTGTAACATTTAGTTTCAGTCTATCAATTCCCTGTAAACACTGGCGAGTCAAGGTCTGCATGAGCTCGGCAAGTAGTATCCATGACAACAGTACCTACAGCAGGGTACTTAGCATATGGGAAACAAGAGATATCACCCCACTCCTTTTTTTTTTGGAGATCATATGATGAATAATTGAATATTAAGCAAATGAAAACACTCATTTTATGGTAACCAATACTACTCCCATGTTACTTTTTAACCTGTAGTTAATTCATGCTGTTATTCAAAAATAAGATTAAAAAAAAAAAAAAAAGGAAGGAAGAAGGACACCCTGCTTGGCTTTGATTTAAAACATTTCCAGTGACTTTTTTCTGAGAGAAAAATGCAATAAAGATGGTCTTGTGAATTTATGGCAACTTCAGCTCATAGAACAAGTCAGTGGAAAATCTTAAACGTTTTCAATAAATACCAAGCAATAATAGTCTCATGATGACACATAATTGAACTGATTTACACAGCCCTGCTACTCACATGAACAGCCAGCCATGGCAAAACACTTTGCATACAAACATAAGAAAGAAAGCAGGAAGGATAAGAGACAAAAGTGACTCCCATATTACACCAATTAAATTAATCATCAAATTTTAGTGTTACAGAAATAGTTGTAGTCTATCATATCATCTCTTTGTGCCTAAAAGGGATAAGGATATTACTCTGGAATAGCTGGAAGTCTCCTTACTTAGTTCATGAAATACAATGTTCTCATGTGTTTACTTAGTTCTTACCCTCCTGAGTAATATGTCTTTTTTTAGACGTGCTGCCCCAATCTCCTGAGATGGCATCACAACTTTTTTTAAGGGCAAAAATTTTTATTTCCCCTATATCCTTTTACATCTCCAGCCCATCTTGCTGTCAGAGTTGGATAAAGTTCAGAAGATGATTAAAGTTTACCCAAAAAAGGCAATGCCTACAGAGATTCAAAGGGGATTTTATTAACATTGACAGTAGATCGGTCAGGATCTTTTCTTAGCTGCATCACAGACATTTTGTTGTTGCTTCTAATTGATGTTCACTATGAAAATTAATACCACATTTTGGCAAGTGATTTTTGCAGCCAAAGGAAGAACTTCTATGCTGTATGTGTTAAGTGTATATCCTGTCATCAAATAATAAATGTCTGGCATGTAGCTGGATGTGCAAATATAACTAGAGACATTAATAAGAAAAATACATGAGAACATTGTGTTTCATGAATAAGTATAGTTCTAAAATTTTAAATGAGGGGCACCTGGGTGGCTCAGTCATTAAGCGTCTGCCTTCAGCTCAGGTCATGATCCCAGGGTCCTGGGATCGAGTCCCGAATAGGGCTCCTTGCTCGCCGGGGAGCCTGCTTCTCCCTCTACTGCTCTGCCTGGCACTCCCCCTGCTTGTGCTCGCTCTCTCTCTGACAAATAAATAAATAAAATCTTTAAAAAAAATTTTTAATGAGTCTCCAATGTATTTACATATTTATATCTTGTCATATATTTGGAATTCTTTATCACTAAATGGAATCTAGTGTTATAGTCTGCATTTCTTGCTAATATACAAAGATTTTTTTCATAACTCATGTTTTTGTGAAAGACTACTTATCATTATTCCCTAGAGTCAGGGTAAAACTATTAAAATGTTGTAATCTTTATTTTTCTCCTCTTCAATATGCTACAGTATATAGTACAGAAAGAGTGGTGTTGATCATAATATGTTAAAACCATTTAAAAGACAATATGGATCACATGGAGGCTTTGTACAGCATTTCAGAAGGGTGACATAACAGGAAATAGACTGTAAAATGTATAGTTGTGTTAAAACTGGTTGCATCAAAACAATAAAATAAGCTGGCTTAAGAAAGTTTTTGCCCTATTTGGGCATATCTTCTTGATAGCATGAATTTTCTGATTGACTACCTCAGAAATGGTTAAGATAGGTGAGAACAATTATTCCAAAACTCAATGGAATTGGCAACCATGTTTAAATTCAATCCTACATATATCTAGTGAAACACGTTTTTCACTAATCTAAGCTCATTTTGTTCTTCAGCCAGAAGCTAGGAAACTAGTTTTCTGAAACTATAAAAATGAAAGGTTAAGCCTGAGGAAGAGAGTTTCTGGCAAATGTGTCTGATGTTGATTGAAATGTTATGGGTTGGAGAATGTGGCTGTGGGTCTGAACACAAGACTGAGGCAGCACAGTTTTTATAGAGCAGATGATTATGATGACAGGTAGGGCAGAAGATGATGATTAATGTGCTAAGGAAATGAAAAAGCCTGGCTAAACAACTATAAATGTGTAATGGTATTACTAACTCTGCACATTTCCATTCATTATCTTTCTTGTTCTTTTTATTATATTTGACATTATTGATTGCTCTTCTCTTGAAAAGTAAATATATATATACATATATATATGTATGTATGTATGTATATATATATTCCTTTCACTTCCAGGACACTATAGCCTCGTTCTCTCACATTCTGGCCATACCTGCCCAGCCTCCATTATATGTTTCTCTTATTCTGCTTTTCCTATATTTTGGTGTCGCCACCAGGTTCTATTTTAAGCCCTTTTTGCTTCTGACTCTATACACATTTTTGCTTACTCTAGAGATGTACATTAACCATGACTATAGTGACCCAGAAAGCTTTATTTTCAAACCAGATTGTTCTTGTGAGCTTTACACCATCTATTGGATTGCACCTTGCACATGTCCCAAGATACTCCAATCTCAAACTGAAAATCTCTTTTTACTGCTGATCTACCTGAGTTCTATATCTAAATTTATATTACTTCCAATTAATGTGCCCAAGTCAAAAATTTGGACATTATTCCTCTTTCTCTTAGTCACAAAGACTTGACAATGTTACCACCTAAATACTCTCAATTACATCTACTTTTTTTCTATCTCCACCAACTGTACCCAAGATTAGACCTTCGTTTCTCCCAACTGCACCATAACAACAGTTTGTTCCTTTCCAATTTATATTCCACATATATCTAGAGACAATAAAGTATGAATATTTCACATGATTTTCTTCCATAAACCCCTGTTCACTTTTCATTACTTTTAGGATAAAGTCTTAACTCCATGACATTGTTTTAAAAACCCTGCTTTACCTCTCTAACTTTTGTAATTCAGCCATGTACCTTACCCTTCACATATGCTGAATTCTTTCCTAAAATAGAGCACTTTAATACATAGCTTTTGTCGAGGTTGTTACTTGGATACTACCTGAAGTACTTCACTGCTATCATATACCCCTTAACTTTCCTTCAATAAACTAACTAATATATTAACATCAATCATTCTCACTTTTCTGGGAAGCCTATACTGACCAGCCTCCCCCCAAACTTGAATTAGATGACCTTCCTTAGAACTGTCATACACTCTTTATTTTTCCATTTATAGAATTCATCAATGAATTAGAATTGTGTATTGAACTTAACCATGAAAATGGGATCCTGCCAGTATTACTCATTGCTATAGTTCTAGCTGTTAGTGAAATACTTGAGTTTTAGCAGGCACACAATAAACGTATGTACTTTTAGAGTGAAAAAATACATTTCAGTTAAGCCATGTGCCTTCGGCTCAGGTCATGATCCCAGGGTCCTGGGATTGAGTCCAGCTTCTGGCTCCCTGGTCAGCGGGGAGTCCGCTTCTCCCTCTTCCTCTCCCCTGACTTGTTCTCTCTCTCTCAAATAAGTTAATAAAATCTTTAAAAAAATACACTTCTTCATAGTTCCAGATGTAAATGCTTGAGTTTAAACTAGTAACATACACTGTTTTCCTTTAGCAGGTTCTAGGTTTGTTTTTTATTCCATTTTAAACAATTTGTCTTGTGTTACTTAAAATAGGGGTAATTGATTTTATACGGCACTAGTCAGGAGTTCAAAGAACATTTAGTGACACAGTTAGATAAGATGACCTGGTTAAAGAAGGGGAAATGACTGGATAATGAAACTTTGCATCTGTGACAGACTCATCTCAGGGTCTAGGATTAGGATGGACTGATTTATTGGTTAAATAAACTCATCGGTGCCTGATCTCTATTGTTTTATAAAATTTACTTGAAAAGGACAATTATATTAAAAGAAGTAATGATGTCAAGAACTCACTTTTACACAGATAGCACATGCCAATCCATATTCTGACCAAGCTATGCTCAGTGAACCATCAAAACAAATTGTAGTTCCTGCTTCAAAGGTTGGCATTTTTCTAACAGCTATTTATTCCTTCCAATTTACTAGGATAGCACTGGCATTGAATTCCCAAACTAGATAGCTACTGTGTGGTAAACACAGGCAGAAAACCACTAGCCAAAGAAAAAGGCTGGGGAAGGAGAACACTACTAGAAATACTAACCGGCCTAAAAATGGCCACTGGACCACAGCAAAAATAGGGAGCATCCATTAATGGAACATAAATTGACTGTTTTAAGCACAGTGTGTTCAGACTGCTTGCAGGTACTTCTAATTATCTTTAAAAGATGGCAAAGTTTAGTTCTGTTCTGCACAGTTTGGCAGCTGAAATAATAGAGCATTGGAAATTTCCCTTATTGGTACTTTCTTTTATTGCATTATAAATTGTTTTTCCTATAGTAACTCACTAGGGAAAGAATAATAACCATGCCAAAATGTTAGAGTAAATAATTAAAAACAACTACAATTTTAATATGTTTTGTTCTGTACATTATTTAATGATAACTTGCAGTGAAACCGCTGAGGAAGTGTTGAGTTTATATACCCAGCAAGTGCAGGAATTCCCTTTGATGATAGACATGCAATAAAAATAAAATCAGTGGTCATAATGTAATCTTAAATGACTTACATTGAGCCCTGAAGACATTACATCTATTTGTCCTTTTGAAGCATGCTTTAGTTTATTATTTCTGTAGTCTGTCATGACTAATAAGTATTGTCATAAATTGTGTTTTCTGAGTCTAATAAATTCTTAATATTATGCTGTTTCAATTGTTTTTATTTTCTAAAAGACTTTATTAAAAATATACTCTGGAGGGCGCCTGGGTGGCTCAGTTGGTTAAGCGACTGCCTTCAGCTCAGGTCATGATCCCACAGTCCTGGGATTGAGCCCCGCATCGGGCTCCCTGCTCCGCGGGAAGCCTGCTTCTCCCTCTTCCACTCCCCCTGCTTGTGTTCCCTCTCTCGCTGTGTCTCTCTCTGTCAAATAAATAAATAAAATCTTTAAAAAAAAAATATATATATATATATATATATATACACTCTGGAATTTTAGAAATATTGAAATCAACACAGGTTTTCTAGATGCATCCATGATGCGTAATTAATTTACCCATGTCTTACTTGGCTTTCCCTTGAACATGGGCCAGCCTGAGGGCAAACGGAAGTGTACCCCAACAGCACACTGCACTGAGGAAGCTTGTCAGGTTTCTGAAGTTAGCAATCAGTCCTTTCATTTGTTATTTGTCCTGGTATTAGCTGTAAAATTTAATAATTCATTGATTCCAAAAACATTTACCATGTTCTTGTTATGTATAAAGTATATTAGTAACATTCAGATAGAAAATGCATAGTTGATCCTTGCCTCCAAAGAGTTCACAGTCTGGTAGAATTGGAATATAATGTGTTAAATGCAATGGTGGAGTCATGCACATTAATTTTTACTAGCAAAAAGAAAGATTTCTAACTGGCTTTGGGAAGAGAGAGGGAGCAAAGGAAACTTTCAGAAGGTGGTGATTCAGGAGTTGACTATTAAGTGAAAATTATGAGTCAGCTAGATTTGAGGGGAGCCATAAAGGAGGCAAGAAGTGAGGAGGTGTTTGTCCTTCCTATTTCTTTTCCTTTTTTCCTCCTTCTCTTCCAATAAATATCAGTTGAAACGTTGTATGTACCATGTATACCACAGGTGAATGAGAAAAAGTCTAAAGAGAAGGTACAAAGAAGCAAAGAGATAGAGGCAAGAAAGATAATGGTGTGCATGTAGAAATATACAAAATTCAGGGGCAAGAGTGGAAATCTAGCCAGAGTTCAGGTTACATAGGATCTTTTTATTTTTTTTATGCCCAGAGATGGAGTTTAGACATTATCCTATAGGTAAAAGTTATCTTGTAAAAGTAATTAATATTAACTATCTTGTAAAAATAACTAATGGACTTTGAGGGCATTATACTAAGTGAAATAAGTCAGACAGAGAAAGACAAATACCATCTGATCTCACTTATATGTAGAACCTTAAAATGCGCACACACACAACTGCTCACAGATATAGAAAAGAGGTTGGTGGTGGGAGAGAGGTGGGGGCTGGGGCATAGGCGAAATGGGTGAAAGAAGTAAAAAAAACACAGATTTCCAGTTATAAAGTAAATAAGTTCTGGGGACCTAATATATGGCATGTACATATAGTTAACAATACTGTATTGTATACTGGAAAGTTGCTAAGAGAGTAAATCTTAAAAGTACTCATCACAAGAAAAAAAAGTTTTAACTATATGAGGTGATGAATGTTAATTAGACTTCTTGTGGTGATCATTTTGTAATATATACTTATATTGAATCATTATGTTGTACAACTGAAACTAATAAAATGTATGTGCCAATTATATTTCAATAAAAAAGAAAAATAAATAAATAAAAGTAATTAGTAGATATGACCAAATTTGTGACTGACATTATAACTGGTAATTGTGTTGAAGATAGATTTGAAGTGGAAAGAATGGAGGTGAGGTGGGGTTACACAGTTATTTCAGCCATCTAAGGCAGTAATCACCAGGACTTGAAAAAGGAATGTGTTCATAAGAATGGAGATGAAGAGACAGATTTGAAAATAAGTTAGGAGAGTAAATAATTTGAATTCAAAGGCTTAATGGATAGATGTGGAAATTGAAGAAGAGAGGAGAATAAGAGATGACACCTTGTATTTAGACTGGGTAATGTGGTGGTGCCAGCAAGGAAGAATAGGTATGAGTAGGATTCAGTTTTGAACATGTTGTATTTAAGACTACTACTGTACCCAGGTAGGGGTGTTCATGAGGCAGTGGTTTATGGGAGTCTGAAAGTAAGTGTAGAGTCTTGGGTGCATATTCAAATTTTAGAGTCATCGGCTTTTGGTTGATAATTGAAATAATAAAAACATATGAGATTATTGATAAAGAATTGAAGAGAGAGAAGAAAAGTGTCCCACAAATGGTGGTGGGAGATGTTATTTTAGGGACTGATGAAAGATGAGGAAGGAACCCCTGGATAAGTAGAAAAAAGGAAATCAGAGGTGGGTGAGGAAAATTAGGAGTGCACTAAGAGAATGGAGAGCCTAAAAACAGGGTTGGTTGACTACTGGATGGAACCTAAAGGCCAATAACATGGCACCTGAAATATGAGTGCTAGACTCGGCTTGTTGGCAGTGGTTCCTGACTTCTCACAAAAGTGACATCAGTTGGGTAGAAAGGGTAGAAGCAAATTTGGGACGATATGAAAGATAAATGGGACATGAAGTAACTGAGACTAGGGTTTATGCTGTTGTTTTAGAAGTTTGGATGTGATAAGAGGAGACAGACTTCCAGATGAGGCTGTGGGATTGTAGAAAGTCTCTTTAGGATGTGAAGGAGTGGAGACCAAAAATGATCAAAAATACCTGGGGAAGGTACCATTGGAAAGGGAGAGTTTCCAGGACCAGATCTAGTTTATGGCATTTCCTTTCGATGGTAGGCCTTAATGTGGTTAGTTTTAGATCTAGAAGGAGGAATGGTGAAGCAAGCTCCCAGAGGAGGAGAGGCAGGAGAGATCACAGGTGGAGGGGTTGACTTTGAACAAGAGTACACTTCTCTAGGAATCTTGGAGACAGGCTAAGGAGGATGAATGTGAGTGTAGAGAAGTTGCCAGCTGGTGGGGCAAGGAGGGCTAGGGAGTGAGCAGGGATAAGGCTGGTTGAGGAAGATATTGATTTATCTTCTTAATTTGGAGGGGGTAGTTAGGAGTGGTCCTCTGCTAGGAGTTGTTGGGAGGCAGGTCGCAATCAAGTATAGGATTTCTGGGAGCAGCAAGTGTTCTGTATATTTGATAAAAAGAATGAGCATGGGAGCTGAGCAAGGACCAAGGAACAGAGACAGCAACCCTGAGGCTGACTTCAGACCATGAATCCATTCTCCAGTCCCACTCTGGCTATAGAAATGAGTGAAAGCAGGTAGCAATATAGATCTTGGACTGGACTTTTGGTGGGGTGAGGTTCCTAGCAGAAGGCTGGGAACAACAGGGGATTGAGAGTACCCATGAAACTGTAGTTCAGATGATCAAGCATGAGATTTATGCATCTACCCTGGGTCTGGCTCAGGGCTAGCTGAGCAAGTGAATGGCCCTGCCCTAGAGTCTCAGAACTGGCTCAGTGTCCCTTCTCTGGCCATGGTGACAGAAGTTGCAAGAGCAAATCTCAAGGGTAGTACTGGTAGTGGAACAAGTAGAATGTTACTATGATGAAGCAAAGCAGCTCCCATAAACATTTCGGGTTCATGTTAGGTATATTAAAGTGCAATAGGTCAACAAAGATGCCCTTAATATTATACTCTCCTAGAAAAATACCAAAAACCATGTATGTATATGTGTATGTGTGTGTGCATGTATATGTATACATACATCTTTAAGTTTTACTAACCACATTTCTGTGATTATTTTCAAATATATATTGAAGAGCTTCTTGCATATAGCCTTTTGAGATTGGCATCCTGGGATTTAATCATACATCCTTTGGCAAATATTTTGCACTCTTGTATTCTCTATCCATATTGACTTAACTAATAATATACTGTAACCAAAGAAAATCCATATTTAATAGATTTACTGAGATATAATTTACATGCCAAAAAATCACTGATTTAACCTATTCAATGTTTTTTAGTATATTTATAGAGTTGTACAACCATAGTTAAGCAGCCATTACTACAACCAAATTTTAGAATATTTTCAGCAGAACGAAGAAACCTCACATCCATTAACAGTCATTCTCTAGAGTCTCCCAGCTCTAGGTAGCTACTAATCCACTTTCCATCTCTGTAGATTTGCTTATTCTTTTTTAAAGGCATTTCTTCTTGAGCTTTCTGAATGCTGCAATCTTGACTTGTTTCTTTTTCAAGAGGCCTGGTGCACAGCTGTCATAGAGTTGCCCTTTGCCATCATCCTTGGGATTCCCTGTTCCTTGGATTTCATTGTATTTCTCATCTTGGATTTCACTTTTCCATTGGGGAGAGTCATATCCCTCAATAACCTTCTGAGAGAGGATTCATAGATAATTTTTTGAAATTCCAAATACTTGAAATTGTTAAGTTTATTTTCATTCATAATTTATATTTCGTTGAACATAGAATTTTTTATTAGAATTAGTCTTCTTTCAGAATTTTCAAGGTAATGTTCAATCATTTGTAGGGCCAAAGTGGAGAAGACTGGAGACATTTTGATTTTTAATCTTATTTCTGCCTTGCCTTCCTCTAGAAGCTTTTAGAATCTTCTCCTTATCCCCAGTTATATTAGATAACTTAAGTCTCTTCTTTTCCTGCTCATACAGAACACTTCACTTCTGACACCTCTTGTCACCAAATGTGTGGGGGTTTCTCCCCCTGCCAAGCAATTCTGTGATACCAGCTGGGTGTCCTACAATCTAAATCAATCCTGACACTGTCTACCTGGAGGTAGCATCAGACCCCACAGATTAAGGGCTCAGTCCCATAACACTGCCCCCAACTTCCAATGTCAATCACAAGTCCAGTTGTCACTGGTGCTTCTGACTGACTGACATTTATTTTATTTTATTTCTTAAGATTTTTTTATTTATTTGACAGAGACAGAAATAATGAGAGCAGGAACATAAGCAGTGGGAGTGGAGAGGGAGAAGCAGGCTTCCGGCTGAGCAGGGAGCCCAATGTGGGACTTGATCCCAGGACCCTGGGATCATGACCTGAGCCAAAGGCAGATGCTTAATGACTGAGCCACCCAGGTGCCCCTGACTGACATTTAAATCTGAGTTTCTTATGGCCCCCTACTCTGGTTCAACTAATTTGCTAGATTGGCTTTCAGGACTCAGGAAAACACTTACTTATGTTTACCAGTTTATTAAAGGATATGATAAAGAACACAGAAGAACAGCCAGATGAACAGATACATAGGGTGAGGTCTGGGAGGGTTCCAACTGCAGGAGCTTCTGTCCCTCTGGAGTTGTGGTGCATCATCCTACCCATACATGGATGTGTTCCTTGACCTAGAAGCACACAGAACCCCATAGTTTTAGTATTTTTATGGAGGCTTCATCATGTAGGTACATAACCAATTATTAACCCCATTTCCAGCCTCTCTCCCCTCTCTAGAGAAGTGGGGTGTGGGGGAACTTAAATTCCAAGTTTCTAATCATGGCTTGGCCTTTCTAGTGACAAGCCCCCATCCAGGAGCCATCCAGGACTCCACCCAGAGTCTCCTCACTAAAACAAAAGACAGTCCTAGTGCTCTTATAACTTAAGAAATTATAAGGGTTTTTGGAGCTCTTTGCCTAGAACCTGGGGCAGAGACCAATATATATTTTTTCTTTTTTTAAAAAAAGATTTTATATATTTGAGAGAGAGAGCATGAGCAAGGGAGAGGGGGAGGGAGAAGCAGACTCCCCACTGAGCAGGGATCCCAACACCTGACTGAGTACCAGGACCCTGGGATCATGACCTGAGCCAAAGGCAGATGCTTAACCAACTGAGCCACCCAGGCACCCCAATATATTTTCTATTATGTACCTCATACTAGTATTCTTAGAATGTATCTTGAGGCAGGTCTATTTTTGCCCATTTTGCAGAAAGTCATAGAATCCTTCAATCTGAAAATTTATATCCTTCATTTCCTAAAAGAGTTTTTAAATATATCTTAGATGATATATCCTCATTGTATTCCTTTTTTCTATTTCTAGAGTTGCTTTAGTTTGGCTGTTAGACTTTCTAGATTGTTTAATATTCTTACATATTTTTTTTTTTTTACTTTCCATTAGGAGTCTTTGACTTTAATTTCTGAGAGACTTTCTCCACTTTATCTTTCAGTCCATCCATTTAATTTTTGATATTTGCAACACATTTTAAATTTCTACGAGAATTATTTTCCCTCTGAAAGTCCTGCTCCTCTTTTATTTATAGCACTCTTCTTGTTTTCACAAACGTAATATTTTTTCTTACTCCTCTGAGGGTATTGTTGCTAGCTCATTTTTAGAAGTTTTAATCTCTGTGCTGTGCATAGCATCTATTTTCTCCAAGTTGCATTTTCTCTTTGTTTTGATCTCTTTCGTATGAGAGACTTTCCACAGATACATGATGATCCTTGACTGCCTACCTGTATTTAAGACTGGGGCACTAAAAACTGGTTGGGAGTTCTCTATACATCCTTGGAGCTTTTGACTATAAATTTCATTTTGTGGTAATGTTGCTAAGGCATTATAGAAAGAAGTCCCAAATTGCCAGTATCTTTAGGTTTTGTCCCCCTACCTCCTTTTGGGGATTGTTATCTTCCCCAAAGAAGAATCTTCTAATGTCCTCCAAAGCCTATTGCTTATGCGTTATGTGTTGAGAAGGTAAGAGGTCTGGGGGTTTTACAGAATCCTTATGCTGGCTTATAATTAACATTTCCTAAGTCTTGTAAGTCAATTATCACTTTTTTGGCTTTCAAAATTTTCCTGATGATTCTCTTCTTTTATTCCTTTGGATTTATTAGTTTGTTACTTAAAAATATTATTTTCTTGTTTTTAGTAGAGCTTCAGGAAGGAAGAAGATTCTATAAATTAATTCTCCACTTTTTTTCACTTAATCATCCACAGTTAGGTTCTATAGCTTACACTAATGTACTCCAACTTATATACAGACACACACATAATTTTGAATTCAACTTAATAAATGCTATAATAAAGGAAAGTATCAAATGTGTTGAGCACATAGAGGGTAAAACTGAACTCATTTTGAAAAGTTCAGGAAGTTTTCTTTTTTCTTTTTTTCTTTTTTTTTATATATTTGGGCTTGGACTTAAAATATAAAATCAGGTTTGCTAGTCACTGCAGAAAATGAAAGAAATCTTGACACCAGGACTTCAAACTGGACAGGTGCATTTCTGGGTTGTTCATAAGGCTTCAGATTTATATCCTTAAAACAATTCTCTCAATTGGGATAATATTCCATATTGTAAATAAGAAAAGTGGGGTCCAGAGAGATTTATTTTTAAAAGATTAAAATTATCTAGTAAGAATGATAGAGCTTGAATGGAAATTTGGGTTTCTATTTCTCCAAAGCTATGCTTTGGGTGTAGAAATATACCAAGAGTGAAATAGGAATCTTCATCAAAAGCAAAAATGGCATTGCTATTTACTGAGAAATAGTCACCCCTCAGAGTTTTTAGGAGAGAATATCCAATTTGTGTAATACCTAAGTACATTTTCTCCCTTATCTCACTGATAAATACCCCACTTTGGTGTTTTTTTTGTTTGTTTGTTTTACTACTTTCTTACTTTCATACTCATTTTGTGTATAGAATAGAGGGCAACTTTTTTTTCTGGGCCTTGTGGAAGGAAGCTAAACCAAATCACTTAATTTACAATTGAGGACTCGTGGATTAATTCCTCCACCCCGTTTCTGCCCAGTGTTTAAGTGGCCTCCAGACGTGTCACCCATATGTGTTAGCAGAGGCAGAACTATGAAGCATGTTTCAGGTGTTCAGCATTTATGGATGCTCAAATATCATTTTTTCTACCTGCTCCATCGTCCACCTTCCCTTCCCTTTTGAGGCTTGTCATCCTTGCTTCCTGACTAAGCCTTAGTAAACTTTCCTTCTGTGAATTCCTTTCCCTCAGGTAGTCACTAGTTTGGACACAAGTGGCATGAAGTGTATCTCCTGATTTTCTTTAAAGTATTGCAACAATACCATTTGATCAAACTTTTGCTCATCTATTCCCTTATTTGACCTTTTATGAGATACTGAATACAAACTTTGTGTAGGGAATTGATAATGGTAGAAAACAGAAATGACAAGACCTAAAATTCATTGAGTGCTTACTTTGCAGTAGATCCACTCTAAATACATATACTGTCTTGGTTCTTATATTTCATACTTCTATAAATTTCCATTTATTGTTATCATTATTCCATCTTACAGATGCTAATTTAAGTAATTTTCTCCAAATCCAGTACACAGTACTAGGTAGAGACTGTATTTGGACAAGGGTGGTCTAGCCAGAAAAAAGTTTCTGCCCAGCTCCCTGCACTGCAGGATCAAGATAAGCCTTGTTCCTGAGTGACTCATTTGGCGCTTACTGCCTAGAAGTTTTAGTTAACATTTTAAACTTATTTGTGTGTTCATGGACATTTTATAAACATTCAGAGTAGAGGCTCTTCAGGCAAGCAGAATAACAAAATAGACACTTAGAATTTATAGAGGAGTTTGGGCCAAATGCCCTGAGGGTCAGAAAACTTTTATGCACCTCAATTCACAACCAACTCATAGGCCAATCCTAAGGATGAAAAAACAATACAGTCAGGTTTCCCAGCACCATATGGTAGAAGAGAGGATGCTGGACTAGACTTGGAAGACCTTGTCTTAACTCTGGCTCTTTCTCTTATTCCAGTATGTGTTTGGGGAATTGAAAAGCAGTCACTCTTTCTGCACCTTGGATTTTACATCTGGAAAACAGTGAACCTAATATTTGACAACCTACTTTGTATTGTTTGAGTATAAAATTAGACAATATATGGAAGAGTTATGCAAACTTCAAAGCACTAGAAAAAATCAATCATTCATGGTGTCCAATTGAAAAAAGTAAGCAGTTGAGCTGTAAATATAATCATACATTAAGTCTTGTTTCCTCTTCTCCACATTGGAAAGATTTTCATTTGTCTTCTAGGAGACATACTTGCCCAGTTTTCTTCCAACTTTACTAGCTACCCTTTCTCAGACTTTTCTGTTAATTCCTCTTCTTCATCCTGACATTTTAAAACAAGAGATTTCCATGCTCAGTCCTTGGTCCTCTTCTCTCTCTTACTCTTGACATGATCTTGTCCAGTGTTCTGGTGTTAAATGCCATGGATACACTAATGACTCTCTGAATTATACCTTCAGCTCAGCTCTCTCTCCTGAAATACAGATCCAGTAGCCAGGGTGATGATTAAAAAAAAAAAGTTAGATCATGTGACTGACCCCTATTCAAAACCCTCCAATACCTCTTGATTCCATTCAGAAGAAACCCTAAAGTCCTTATAGTGGCTGACAAAGCCTTCCTTGTTTTAGCCCCTCATAGCTGTCCAAACCTTTCTGGGTGTCTTTACCTGACTCCCTGGCCATATGGGCCTCTTTGATGTTCCTTAAATACACTGGGCACTCTTGTTCCCAGAGCCTTTGCACTGCTCTTCCTCCAACTTGGGCACCCTTCCTGCAGAAGTTCATATGGCCAAACGCTTCAGCTTCCTCAAGTCCTTCCTCAATGTCTCCTTCCAATGAGGCCCATCCTATACCAGCCTTTTTTTGGGGGGGGACCACCCCATTTAAAGATGCCTGTCCCCATGTCCTGATAACCATGGGCACATTACATTGCTACATTTTTCCTTAGCTCTTGTCACCTAATATACTCTACAATTTGCTTGTTATGGTGTTTGATGTTATTGTTTGCTTATCCCACACTAAAATACAACCTTCATGAGGTCAGAAATGGTTTTTGTCTGTTTTATTCAATGATGTTTCACAAGCTCCCAGAGTACTGTCTGGCATATGATGGACACTTAATTAACGTCCACTGAATGACTGAATGAATCCCAAGACATGATACAAACAGTTTTAAAACATATCAGAAAGAATAGCCTTTAGAAATCTTGGAATAAAGGGATGGTAGGATTGGGTCTACAAAGCTACTGTCACACACATGGACAGGTCAAACTGCTGGTTCCCAAAACTTTACTCCATGTAGCTCCTGTACTACACACCCAGGAGCCAACCTCTCACTTACCCTTATTAGGAAAGCAGAGGAATTTTTGGAGAGGAAACTTAAAATATCAGAATTTTCTCTCTATTATCTTTTAAAGATTTATTCTTAGTCCTTCTTGGGTAAGAAGGCAAACATTTTCATGTTCTCTAGGATATTTCTACTCCTCCTTATAAATACTTGACACTCCTTTAACCAGTGATGACAAAATCCATTATTCCATAGTTGAGAAAGAAAGAGACCCCGAATCTAAATGCTTTTTCAGAACATTTATCTAATCTAATTGAACCTAATCTAATCTAAATTCTAATGAAGTAATCAAGCAATAAATATAAATAGCTGTTATCAGATGCTTTCCTATTTCCATAATAGGAAGAGTATAAGTCACTTAGAAGGCTCAAGATTCTAAATATTGGGATCACTCCAATGAAGGAAAGGGACACACTATAGGAGGCTGAAAGTGACAATGATAAATGTTTAAATTTAAACAAAATCACAGTCATCCTTGGTTATCTTTGACAGAGATTTTACAGGCTTTGCCTGGGAACAGAGAAGAGGTGGCACTCAGTCATAGATGTGCTCTGTGTCAGTCCTTCAAGGGTGCAGGTCATCGAGCACAGTAGGATGAGGATCCTGCTGGAGACTGAATGCATGTGTCCACCCAAAATTTGTTTGTTAAATCTTAATCTTTAGTGATGGTATTTGGAAGTGAGGTCTTTGAGAACTGCTTAAGTCATGAAAGTGGAGCGTTCATGAATGGGATTTGTACCCTTATAAAAGAGATTCCAGAAAGCTAGCTGGCTCCTTCCAACATGAGAGGTCACAATGAGAAGATGCTGTTTATGAACCAGGGAACAGGCTCTCAGCAGACACTGAATCTGTTAGTGCCTTGATCTTAGAACTCCCTGACTCCAGAACTGAGAGATGAATGTTTGCTATTTATAAGCTACTCAGTTTATGATGTCTATTATAAGAGCCTGAATGGATTAAGACAGACCCATGGGTGTTGCTGCACCACCTTTAGGCATACTATCTCTGTTTCCCACTACTATCTATTATGTCCTTTTTAAAAAAAACATGGTCATTTTTTATATTAAGAGGAATAATTAACCAAGTATTATCGTTCTTAAAGCAAAAATTAATTAATTCTTTGATTAAATGATAAGAGTTCGGTAAACTACTTCAGTTTAGCCTGTGGCACAAGAAGGAACAGCTTGTATAAATAGAGTTCTCTTTGCTGAGTGGGATGAACTTCTTACTTAATTTCCCACCCTTTTAACTGGCTATTTTTCTAGAAATAATTCCCATTTTATGCCTATTTTCAAGGTTTATGATGATATCTACTTACAAAAATACCACTCATAATTCTTCACATCATCTGTGCCCAAGTACACATATGGGTACATGAAACAAACTGAATCTAAGGGTCTGAGAAGAGAGTGTGCTTACAGAAAAATTGTTTTACATAATCTCTTCCTTGGTTTAACAATGTATTTATTCAGGTATCAACCAAAATAGCAAAGATCATGACATATTCTAATTGTAATTTGATGGGTTGATTAACATATTGATCATTTATTTTAAGACTAGACCCTAGAATTCTTCTCCACTCAGTTCAGAGGTTAAATTAGACAGAAACTCAATGGTAACAAGTCACACAGAGAAGGGATATCAGGAAATACATAATATTTTCCCCCAAGTTTCATGACCTTGAATATAAATGTCTTTCATATTTATACTGCTGGGATTTATATTGTTAGTCACATGTCTTACAGTAATTTCAAGTTCTTGAAAAAAAACTTTGCCTATTAAATCTTCACATGTTAGAGAATTGCATATTTTTTTGTTGATTGTCAATTTGCTGGACTATTAAATTCATTTTAGTCTGTATTTTGTGGAATGATCTAGAGAAACTGTGAAATTATCTCATGTTGTTAACAGAAGGGGCAGCTTAAATCTATAAACAACTTGTTAGCACAGGTTTTAAACCTTTAAATATTCATTTGGTATGAATCATGTTTTAAAGCCTATCTTCCATATTATTCCTAAATGTACAAAAACAGAATCAATTGGTTACTGGAGCCAGCTTCATAAACTCAGCCCTCAGTGTTTTCCTCTCTTGGTTTATCAATTTCTTCAGGCTGGGTAACAAGAATATCCCCATCCCCTATTCTTGCCCAAAAGCAAATGGAGTACTGCAGATGCATTCCAAGGTATTTGGAAACCTCATTCTAACATAAGGATCATTTCTCTTATTGGAGAGAACACTGAGGAACCACAGATGGTTCAGGAACAGGCAACTGGGCCAAGTTTTAACATTTTAGTGTTGCCACATTGGGTTTTGTTTCCTACTAATAATGCAGCCAAGTATCTTGAAACTCTTGCACCCCAGCAGGAGGCTGCTTCTCAGTGGTCCTTACTCAGGAGATCAGGATCCCATTTTTTCCTTCATTTGATGGATATTAAGTCAATGCACTGTCTAATAATATATGGCCCAAACATGTCATACCTCATTTTTAAGTTAGATAACTTATAGCTCCTGGAAACATAAATAATTGAAAAGCACTTTATATTTTATCAGTTTCTCACAACACCTTTATGAAGTGGGGCAGTGTTACTGAGATATCATTGCAAATGCAATGATGGGTGATGTGTTTCCTTTTCACACAATGAATAGCAGAATGAGGTCATGAATGGGAAATTCTGGAATCCATTAGAATTTTTCTTTTAAAAATGATCATTATCGGGGCGCCTGGGTGGCTCAGTCGTTAAGTGTCTGCCTTCGGTTCAGGTCATGATCCCAGGGTCCTGGGATCGAGCCCCGCATCGGGCTCCCTGCTCCATGGGAAGCCTGCTTCTCCCTCTCCCACTCCCCCTGCTTGTGTTCCCTCTCGCTGTGTCTCTCTCTGTCAAATAAATTAAAAAATCTTAAAAAAAAAATAAAAATGATCATTATCATTTACCAGGATATAATAAATCACCTTAAATTGAATGTGGCCTATATTTATGTCTGTGTGGTAGGTGCAGAAAAGGCTTGGGCTCCCAGTGACCCAGGTGAGGTAAGAGCCAGGAGGATGGGAAAGGAAGGTCAAATCTTCTGTGTGCACCCACATTATAGGAGGAGGAAGGAAAACCTGGAATCTAATGGGATTCAAGCTCCTACTGTCTCAAGATATATATATTTTTTAAATCATGAATTGCAAAGGGAGATCTGTAGAATATCTCAGATCCTACTCAGAAGATGAGCCACGGCAGTGGAGGCCATGACTCACTGGCTAAGGTGATGTTTATCTGCTCCTTGCTGTTCCACTTTCTGATGCTCCTCTGGAGCCTGTTCTTCCAAATTGAAAGCAGGCCCTAAAAATGAGAAATCAGGTGACGGGAAAAGTCATTTCCTTAAGGACCAGATTACTATAAAAGCCTGGGTTTATGTCTCTGTCAGTTCCCCTCCTACCTAGCCCTAGCCCACTGCCATTGGTGTGTGACTGTTCATTGGAGTGGACAAAAGTGCATCTTCCTTTTCAGTTGAGCTCTTTTGCATGACAGCTATGTTGTGTGCTGAGGCTCTGTCTGGCTTGGTTTGGCTAATGGTGGAGCAGCTGAATCTCACTGGAAGGACACAGCATGAAGCAGAAGTGCACATTCAAACAAGAATTCCCCGAGTGCACACTCCAGTGGTCCAGCATGGCAGGTTCCCAGGGGAGAGGAGAGAAGCCCAAGGATGAGCTCTGCCTGCCCCTTTAATTCCCAACCCCTGAGTCAGAGTAAGTAGCCAGGGCAGAGGGATGGTGAATAAGTACAAAGACGTGATCTGAATTACCTCTGAACTTGTGCAGACATGCCTATACAATCCTTATATCAACACCAGTTTCCTAGTCATTTAAGTGAGTTCATTTATTGTTTCATTCTAGAAGTACATCTGGGGACTTTCCAAACATAGAGACTCCAAGCATTCTGAAAGCTAAGTCAGGATAAGTCCCAGTGGGTGGGGTGGCTCCTCAGTCATGAGTTTATGTGATGATGAACTTGGTCTTTGTGACAAATTTACTGAGAAAAGCCCACCACAACTGCTCTGGTTCTATATTTGTGCTTCAGGTAGAGAGGCATTAAAATAAGTCAAGATATGTGATAGCCTTTCTGCTCTAAAATATCTTTAGATGGTATGTCCTCAGTTATAAATCTATTTCTTGAAAAAGAAACTCCTAGGTTGGAAATTTTTCCATACATTTACATTAAGGCTTTCTTTGAAATACTAGTAATTATCTCCAATCCTAACCCTGTCTATTTTAATGACAAAGACCTGGAAAGAGGAGGGATATGGAGAGAAAAGTAAGTGCAAGCTAAATTCCCAATCTTCTAGAAAAAAAACATAATGAAATGAGTTGCTCTTCGATATATTAATGGATTATTATAATATTTTTTTCTAAAGAAGTTGGCGAGGGCACCTGGGTGACTCAGTTGGTTAAGCGACTGCTTTCAGCTCAGGTCATGATCCCAGGGTCCTGGGATCGAGTCCTGCATCAGGCTCCCTGCTCTGCGGGGAGCCTGCTTCTCCCTCTCCCACTCCCCCTGCTTGTGTTCCCTCTCTCGCTGTGTCTCTCTCTGTCAAATAAATAAATAAAATCTTTAAAAAAAAAAAAAAAAAAGAAGTTGGCGATACCTGAATCCTGTTCCAGATCAACCACTTGCACCTTCCTTATCTCCAGGAAAAGTGAACATACAGAATATATTCAGCAAATAACATGTGGATCTTTGACCCCAATCCCAGTGGATTCCTATAAGCTAAGCTGGCTCTTGAGGACACCATTGTACCTTAATGCTGGTAGGCTCAAGAAGTTATTATTGCCCTAATACCACACCTGAGCCTTCTGATGAGTCATTTAGTCCAAAGCCACAAGCACTGGTTGCTGATTGCCAGGTGGTATATACAACATTGCTGTCCTGCAGGCAAAAGAGGGAAGAACTTGGTGAGGAGGAATATAGCACTGATACCTTTTACCTTGATGTGTTCCCTCGACTGGGGCTGATTCGGTAATAGCTTCAATTCCTTGGACTACCTGTGGTGGAGACAAAGTACAGCCTGTCAAAATGCAGATTTATTGACTATGGATAAGGGGGAAACAGGGTTTTAATTGGCAGTAACTAAAAGCAGGGGCTCCATACCTTTTGAATGGTTGATCTCCTCTTGCATTTTCCTTGAGACTGAAGCAAGGTGCTCACACATTTGGGTTCACTTCCTCACAAGTCACTGCCAAAGTGGAAAGGATGTACATGTTTCCTGGTTTCCATTTTGAAATCCTAGGGGGCACTTTTTTTTTTTTTAAGATTTTATTTATTTATTTGAGAGAGAGAGAATGAGAGACAGAGAGCATGAGAGGAAGGAGGGTCAGAGGGAGAAGCAGACTCCCTGCTGAGCAGGGAGCCCGATGCGGGACTCGATCCCGGGACTCCAGGATCATGACCTGAGCTGAAGGCAGTCACTTAACCAACTGAGCCACCCAGGCGCCCCTAGGGGGCACTTTTAATAGGGCCAACTTGCAGCAGTTATTTTGGCCAGGGAGATGAAAGACAGTGATGGCGCATGCTGATTTTGATACTCTCATATCTAGGGGTTAAGTTCTGCTATCAGTGTACATATGGGCTCAGGAGGTGGATGCTTACTGAGAGCAATGGTTGATGGTGCTGTGGCTGATAACTCAGACAATCAAAAATTTGTAGAAATATGGGGCAAGCTCTGTACAAATGAAAAGCCGAAGCTGTTGGGAACTGGGGATATGGGATGAGCAGATGTGGGGCAGGGAACACTTTTCTGCACCAGCATTTCTTTTCAGTGTTGTTTCATTTTGTAATCAAATGTATGTGTTACTCTGATACCTTTTAAATTAAAATGCAAAAGGTCAAAATAAAAAAAAAATATTGATGCTGGGTTGGCATCACCTCTGTTTACAACCATTGTCCAGAATATACTGAATTAGATTTCTATTTTTTGCCTTGGATGAATTAAGTGTAGTGAGAGAGGAAGGGAAGACTCAAAATAAATCTTGTCTCTTTTCTTTCTCCCTGCTTTCCTTCTTTCCTTCCTTCCTTTTTTTTTTTTTTAATAGGAAAAATTTACATATTTCTAATTGTCTTTGGCAGAGATTTAAGAGCATATTTGAAGTGTGAAGAGGTCTGGAAATAAGGCAGCATTGAGATTCCCTTTTAGCTCTTTGCTTTACTGGTTCTGACAGCACATCCTGAGGTTTCACTAGGATGTTTTTTTCAGTACACTATGCTGTACCTTTATTTCTCCCAATGACCATAATTATAATTTGGTATTTAAAAACAAAAGTTGCTATTTGATTCCCTCTTGGTGTGAACCACAGGCATCAAAACCTGAGAAGTTTTTTTGTTTATTTGTTTGTTTGGTTTATTTCTTTACTCACTACTCAGACTTAATTAAAATTTCCATTTTAGTTAAGGACTGTTAAAGCTAGAAGGCTCAGAAATGTGTCATAGGTCACATTTAAGTGACAGTGACAGCACTAGAATCAGGATCTTCTGGCTCTCAATTCAGTATTGTGTACAGCTTTGCTGTATCATGGAATCTTGTGTCTTATCCATGCAACATTTAGCATTATAATTTTAAAAACAAAAAAAAAGTCTATATACCAAATATTTAATGATTTGTATAATAATTTCAGTATGTGGTAAATGGACACAAAGAATAAGAAGTTTATACAGATTCTTATTATTCATAGTATTGCTGTGTAGCCAAACCAAGTATTTCTAATCTCATACTAACTTCCTAGTGCTGCTGTAGCAAATTACAACAAAATTAGTGGCTTAAAACAACATGAATCTATTATCTTACAGTTCTGGAGGTTAGAAGCCCTAAAATGAAGGCGTTGTTGGGGCTGCCTTCTTTCCAGAGGCTCTAGGAAAGAATCCATTCCTTGCCTTTTCCAGTTTCTAGAGGTCACCCGCATTCCCAGGTTTATGGCCTCAAATCACTCCAACTCATGCTGCGATCACATGTCCTTCTCTGATCTGGAATCCCCCATTTTCTTCTGTAATTTATAAGGACTTCTGTGATTAGCCCATCCAGATAATCCAGGATAATCATCCCAAGATCCTTAATTTAACCGTATCTACAAAGTTCTTTTCCATGTAAGGTAAGAGAGTCATGGGTTCCAGGTGTTCGTACTTGGACCTCTTTGGGACCATTATTTTACATACCACAAGGGTCATCTAAGAATAAACAGAGAAATCTCAAAAAGAAGAAGCAGCCACAATGTCCCTCGTAAGTTCCTGGATGTGTAAACCAGAACTTAACAGGAAGGTCCCATGCAAAACGCTCAGGTATTGAGAATCCTCCCTTTCCTGACTCACCTGATCCCAAGCCAACTAGGCTGTGGGGTGGGGTTTTCACTGGAGGTCTTCAAGGGAGACAGGGATGTGTAGAGAGAGAGTTTTTTTAAGTGTACAGGGAATGAATCTAGACAAGCTGAAGATCTGCTCTCTGGGGCTTCGTGTAAACTAAGGAGAATGAGAACGTATTCCTCATGAAGCTAAGGGACAGGAAGGCAATGGGAGAAACCTATCTAAAGAAGAATGGATTTGCTATAAGGTTATTATCTCAAAGGATAAAGGAAGCTCTTGTTGTTGCTTTCTTTTCACAATTGACCACTCTTTTCTCCTTCTTCATGTCTCGTTATTTTATTATTGTAGCAGAACATGTACTATCAGATGGCCACAGTTAAAGTAGGCTATGTACTTCAGGTTGTTCATGCAAGCAGAAACATGTGCTCCCACCACTGGCCAGGTGGGTTGGGAGGATTGCTAAGGATACCCACAGGGTTAGCCTGCAGCTGAAGCGGGGGGCAGGCTCAGGCACCCCTCACTTTTCTTATGCTTACCTAGTTGATACACAATAAAACACAGTGACAGGGATAAAATCCCTCTTTCAAGGGGGATAAATGTCTTTAATGTGTCCTCACATTAAGTAGGCATTTGTAAGTAGGACTATGTTTATCCAAAGTATTGATGAGTAACTCCAGGTATATAGATTCATTTTCCCAGTAGAATCAGAAGACAGACAGCAATCTGTCCCTGAAGGGATAGCAGGTCAGGGAGTTCCCTAGAGACTGGATCAAGAGTCTTTTCCCATGGTGAAGACAAAGACAAGTAAATGAAGCAGGACATGAATATTCCTTCAAGATATGAAGGGTCAGGGGCTTCTGGGTAAGAGGGCATTATGACAGGTGTCTATGCAATAGGTCCAAAGTCAGACTCTTTCTCTTAAAGAACAAAGCCCTGTGGATTATCAGATCTGGACTCGATTATGAATTTGAGCCCTGTAACAAACTAGCTCTATCCTGAATCCACACTCAGCTAACAGCCTCCAACTTCATCTCCCCTGGAATTGTTCCTGAAATAGTCCTGTGCACATGAGGACTTTGACTTTACTGGACATCATGACATAAGCAGTCCCGCAAGCCTGGGTAAAGCCCGGGATACTCCCAGGCTTGGAATGCTAAGCCTGAAAGAGTGAGGGTATCCTTTGGCCAGTGCTGCTGTGTATTCACCTCTAAGCAATACATGTTTGCTTTCTAGTTTTTACACTTTCTTTTTGAAGAATCCCCATTTTTATCCATGCCTGCAGAAAAACTTTTATGGAACATAGAACAGGGAAATTCCCCCTAACTAACCCAATGCTTCTTATTAATGCACAGCATGTCAGAGTCCCGGGGTATTCCAGAGGCTGAACTGAATGCCTCAGAATCCTACAGTAGACCAGTGAGGCAGCAGCAGAGTCCAGTGGTGCCTGCCTATGTCTCAGATAGACCATTGTAACCTGATGGTTTCCCCACCTGTCATACTGAACATCACCCTCAGGCCCATCCACGCACCACTTTGTTGAATTCCTCCCCATAGAGGAAAGCCCAATGCAGAAGCTTGCCAAGGAGCCTGATGTTTGCAGCTGCCTTGGCCCTGTGGGAAATTGGTCTTGGTGGCCTTGCATGGCTCTTTAGAAACCACTTTGCCATTAATCCCTCCCTCTGTTATCTCATATGCTCATGTTACATTCTGGCAGTACAAAATCCCCACCTTTTCTGATCCAGGCTTGTGTTTCATTTGCAGAATGTCCACAGCCTCATCCAGTTCTGTGTCTTCAACTTATCTGTAGTACCTGGGGCCTGACCAAGGTAGATCATTTCTGAAAATGAGCTGAAATTTACTAACCTGGTGTTTTAATTTCTTGAAAAAGAAACTGGTTGACTTGAAGAAACATCCTGTATAATTCACAGATTCGACATTTTAACAATATGGCACAATTTGTCTCCCATACCATTTTAGGGAAAGCAGCCCAGGTGTGTGGTGTGGGCAGAGGGGAGAGAGTGAATGTCTGGGTGAACAGACTCTAGGAATGATGCAGAAGCCCATTTCTCTCACTTAGCTGTGTTCAGCAAATGAGCAGGTGCAAAGTTATTTTTAATTGAGTTCTACCCCAGGGGCCTACACTAAACTGAAGCTGTCTGTTGTGACCAGCTTTCTGCACATTCAGAGCTACTCATGGACCCCATGGGGACACTTTTCAGTTCATCAACTGTGTCATCTACAAAGAAGGGAAGCATTATAGAAATAAGTACTAACCATTCCCAAACAGTCTTCAAAAGAGCACAGAGATAAAATCCAATGTTTCCGGCTGACAATTGGTTAATGCAACAATTGCATTCTGCAGTAGAACTTTCTGTGGTGATGGAAATGTTCTATACCTGCTCTGTTATTGAGCATTTGAAATGTGGTTTGTGTGACTAGGCAACTGAATTTTCATTGTATTTAATTTTAATTACTTTTAATTTAAATAGACAGATATGGCTATTATATTGTAGTGTGCAAGGGTAGTGTGGTTTAGATTATGGCCATAAAATCTATCCTAATAGCTACAGAATTGAATGTAATTACTTAAGAATCACCCTCTTGCTAATCTGCTATATATCTGGGATGTCTTACTATTTCTAATCAAAAAAGGAGTGTGGTAGAACTTGACAAATTTTGCCACTTTAATCAAATGCTTTTCACTTTGTGCTTATATTTGGATAAGTAAAAATTATATCTGTAAACTATATTTTAAGCTAGTATAACTTCCAGTAGAGATAAAATGACTGTCTTTTTCCATACATGAGGTTAATGAAACACTATAATGTCTTACATTTATTTGAGAAGATTTTGATTGCCAAAATAAAGAGAAGGAAAAGCTTTTTTAAAACGTTATGTTTGTGTAACATTTCAAAAATAGAAACTTTGGGTAGGAGAAAAAGATTATTCAATTACAATTACTTCTAGTAGCATGGAAGTTAAGAATGCAAGTCCCTAAACCCCTGAAAATGTTTTATTCAATCGGTCTGTTACTGAAATTTGTATTTCCCTAGCAACGGAACAGCAGATAGGCTTTTCCTTCCAAGGTAATTAGGCATGTACTGAACAAAACCACATTTTATGTTATTCTACACAGTGAAATAACAACAACAGCTAACATTTATTGAGCACTTGCTAAGTGTCAGGCACCATTCTTTGCAATTTACATGTATTAACTCCTTTTATCCTTATTTCTGTTATTATTCACATTTTCAAGTTGGATAAACAGAGAGAGAAGTTGGGTAAGTTTCCCAAGTTTACAAAGTAGTAAAGAAAGAGGTTTCTAATTTTGTTATTTTATTCACATGTTAACATATATATTTAGTTTCTACAACCTGATTATAATTGTACTAAGCCATGAGAATGTAAAACTGAAGAAAACATATTTTCCATACTCCTATCTATTCAGAGAGATAAATTAAGTAAACTAAAAGGTAAAATATATTGTAAAAGAGGTGCTTACGTTTTTGCAGTTACATTCCCTACTCCCATTCACATTTGTTTTTCCCTTTTGCACCAATTTGGTTCCTTCCTCTATAGATCTGTCTGTAGGGACTGTTGACCAATAAGGTCTGGGGTGCTCGAGTAGAGCTACCCATATGCACCTTAAGTCAGAAGCATGAACATCACTTGGAAACTAGTTAGAAAATGCAAATTCCCAGACCCCTCCCAGAGATACTCGTTTAAATGTATGATGAGGGGTGAGGTGACTTTTGGGTTCTTTCACTTAGCAAAATGCATTTAAGATTCATCCAGGTTCTTGAGTGAAACAGTAGCCCATTATTATTTATTGGTGAGTATTATTACATTTTATGAATATGTCACAGTTTGTTTTATCCATTACACATTGAAAGACATCTTGCCTGTTTACAGTTCCAGCTATTATGAAAAAAGCCGCTGTAAACATTTGCATACAGGTTTTTGGGTAAGCAAGGCTTTCAATTCACTTGGATAAACACCCAGAAGTGGGATTTCTTGATCTTATAACAAGTGTTTTCCAAAATTGTGGTATTATTTTGCATTTCCACCAGTGATGTATGAGATTTCCTGGTGTCCTGAATCATTGCTAATGTTTGGTATTGTCCTTGTTTGTTTTGCCATTCTAATAGGTGTTTAGTGGTATCTCATTGTGGTCTTAATTTTTTCATTTCCCTAATGACAAATATTGTCAAAATGGTTAAATAAGCTTTTTGTCATATACTTATTGGCCACCTTTATATTTTACTTGTTGAAGTCTTTGCTCAGATATTTTGCCCAATTTTCAGAATTGTGTGTTTTACTTTTTTATCATTGGCTTTTAAGAGTTCTTTGTATGTACACAAGTCCTTTGTCATATATATGACTTTTAAAGTATTTTCTTCCAGTCTGTAGTTTGTTTTGCTATTCTTTTAACAATATATTTCCCAGAGCTAAGACCTTAATTTTGATAAAGTCTAGTTTTTCAGTTTTTTCTTTTATGGATCATGCTTTTTTTATTGTATCAGATTTCTTCTATGTTTTCTTTTGGAAGTTTTATAATTTAAGTTTTTATGTTTAAGTTAGGTCTATGACCCACCTGTATAAAGTGCAATGTACCTGTCACATTTTTTTTTGCATATGAATGTCTGATTATCCCAGCACCATTTATTGAGAAGACTGTCCTTTGTCCATTGAGTTGCTTTAGCATCTTTATGAAAAATTACTTAATTAAATTTTTGTGAGTCCAGGTCTGGACTGTCTTCTGTTCCATTGATTCACATCTATCCTTTTTTATAAACATTGGATCATCTGAATTTTCCTATTTATTTCTTGTTCAGATTTATTTGGGCTACTATAATTTCTTTGACTCTTCATATGAATTTTGTCAATATCTAACAGTTTACTGCGATGTGTCTATAGATCATGTGGTGAACAACTAACACCTTAAAAACATGGAATCTTCTAATCCATAAATATGGTATGCCTCTTCATTTAGAACATTAAGAAAATATATTTTCTTTCATCATTGTTCTGCAGTTTTCAGCATACAGATTCTGCACTTGTTCTGTTTGATTTGTATCTAGGCACTTTTGTCTGTGTCTGCGTCTGTGTGCGCACTGGAAATTACTACTGAAAATGGCTTTTTTTTATCATTTCAAATCATAATCATTCATGGCTGGTACTTAACTACTTAGGAATACAGACAACTTATGTATATTGATCATGTATGGGGCTGAACTTGATAAACTAACTTATTAGTTCTTAGCTTATCTTTTAGCTTCTTTTGAATTTTCTATATAAATCATGTGGCCTGGGAATTGAGATAATTTTATTTCTTTTTCTTTTCTTCTTCTCCCTCCACCCCCCTGACCACACTAGCTGGGACTTCCAGGACAAGCTTTTTCCTGATTCGGAAGAGTAGGGGGAAATAGTCTCTCCTTTACCATCAGGCATGATGTTAGCTGGGGAGTTTCTTCTGTGAATAATCTTTATTAGGTTAAGAAATTTTTTAAAATTCCATTTGGTTAGAGTTTTTATCCATAAATGGATATTGAATTTTATTGAAATCTTTTTCTACATCAATTATGAAAATCATATGGTTTTTCTAACTAGTCTGTTAATATAGTGAATTATATTGATTGATTTTCAAATATTGAGCCAGTCTTGCATTCTGGCATGAACCCTATTTGGTAGTGATATATTATCCTTTTTATATATTCTGTATTCAATTTGCTGATAATACTCTGTTGTAGATTTTTACATCTATGATCATGAGAGATTTTAGTCTTTAGTTTTTCTTCTTCTGATTTCTTTGTCTGGTTTTGGTATGAGGGTAATATTAGCCTTATAAAACAGGTTAGAAAGTGTTTTCTATATTCTAGAAAAGATTTTGTTAATTTTATATTATTTCTTTCTTGAATGCTTGGAAGAATTTGTTAGTGAACTCATATGGATTTGAACTTTTCTTTCACTTTCTTTAGTGAGGTAGCACATATTTAACTGAAAATTCAATTAAAAATAGATACAGCACTATTCATATGATCTTTTTTTAGTAAATTTTGATAGATTTTTGTCTTTGAAGAATTAGTACAATTTGTTTTATTATTTATTTATCTATTTTAAAGATTTTGTTTTTATTTATTTATTTGACACAGAGAGAGAGAGAGCACAAGCAGGGGGAGCAGCAGGCAGAGGAAGAAGGAGAAGTACACTCCCTGCTGAGAAGGGAGCCCGATGTGGGGCTTGATCCCAGGACTCTGGGATCATGACCTGAGCCAAAGTCAGGCGCTTAACCAACTGAACCACCCAGGTGCCCCATTTTATCTTATTTATTAAATTTAGGGCCATAGAGCTATTCGTAACATTACCTATTTATCCTGTTAATATCTATGCGATCAGTATTTATATCTTTTTCATTTCTAATATTATGTTTTTTCTCTTTTTTTCTTATCAATATGGCTACAGTTTTATCAATTTTTAAAAGATCTTTTCAAAGAACCAGCTCTTGGTTTCATTGATGTTCTATATTTCACTTTTACTGATTTCTGCTCACATTATTTATAATTTGCTTACTTCTGCTAACTTTTGGGTTATTTTGTTTTTCTTCCCCACTAGTTTCTTAAGGTGTATATTTAGATAAATGATTTCAAAACTTTCTTAATTTCTATTATGTTCATTTAATACTATAAATTTCCTTCTAAGCAATGTTTTAGGTACAGCCCACAAATTTTGACATGTTGTATTTTCATTTTTCTTTATTAAAAAAAATTCCCTTAAGACTTCCTCTTTGATTCTTGAGTTATTTAGAAATGTGTTGTTTAAATATTTGAAGTACTCTTACTGATTTCTAGTTTAATTCTTTTATGGTCTGACACATACTTTGTATAATTTCTATTCTTTTAATTTTGTCCTGGTTTGTTTTTTATCCCAGAATATGGTCTATCTTGGTGAATGATCTGTGTGCATTTGAGAACAAAGTGTTTTCGGCTGTTGGTATGTGGAATAAGATCTGCTAGCTTAATGGTGTTTGCATAACCATAGGGAAGATCTGCCGCTCCAGGCCTCCTGCCTATCCATTCTTAAGGAAATTACTCCTACCTCCAGGGTTTAGGAGTCTTGCTTATGCAGTCAACTCTGGTGGCGTGTGCCAGTTTTCCAGGTCTCCTAGTAATTGGCTTCTTATCAGCAGAGCTTTCTTTCCCTTCACCTGGCAAAGTTCAACCCTTCCACAGAGGAGCCTAGCTTCCTATCACGTATAACATATTTACACGTTTTAGTCATTTAGTCATTCAACAAATTATTAAGTGACTACTGATTGCCAGGGCAATAATACTGTTGTGAACAAAAGAGAAGGAAAAAAACTCCTGCCCTCAAAGAGTGTGTGTTCTGTGGTTCAATTTCATCATCCTAAGCTTCTGAGGTAGTCAGATGAAACATCCACAATTGGCCCATTTTCCCGCTCCATTTTCCAGAGTTACAATGCCAATGATTAGAGGAATCTGGTTGTGATTTTTGAAACACTCTTTATTGGAATATGCAGATAGGCCTGTTTCAGGGAAAGAGGGGGAGATGGAGGTTTGGACTGCTGTCTCTACAATGAGCTCTGTGGGATAGGTAGTTAAGAACTGTTCCTTTGTTTGATACAAACCTGTTGCACCTATAAATCAGTCTTGCTGGCTACCAAGGCCAGGAGATTAAGAGGTGTCAGCTCTCAAAGCCGGGCACCCGACATGCACACAAGCTCTTTTCAAGGAGACACCAGTGATCTGGAGCTGAGCAGGGGGAAAACACAAAGATGGTATATGTTGGCCTCCCTAGTCTCTGGAAAGAATTGGAGTAGTCCCCTTGATTTGTGTTAAATTAGAACAGTGAGTCCTCAAGAGCCCTTAAGAGCTATTTCTTTGTTTGCTGTAGTAAGTGGGTCTCATGGACACAAGTTCCACTGGCTTTCAGAGCTAGATGTTTTGGGGGTTTGTCCCTCAGGTAGAAGTCTTAAAAGTGGGCTGCTGGGTGTTGGGTCTAAACCCTTTGCTCTTCAGGGAGGAGCTGAGAGTTGTGAGTCCACACCCCATCATGTTTCCATCCCCAGGGTGGGGTGGTGGTGAGATTGTGTCTGCCTCTCCTACCCAGTTCAATATGGGTTTTCTCCTTGTTCACCTGATGTGTAGGAGTCACAAAATCCAGTCTAGTTTCTGGATTTCTTTCAGAGGGAATTCTTCTGTATGTAGCTGTAGATTCAATTGTCAGAGTGAGGAGATGAGTTCAGGAGCCTCCTAGGTCTCCATCTTGAACCAGAACTTCATTCAATTTCTGTTGAATCAAACCACTCTTTATTAGGGAAACTGCATACTTAGTTATGTAGCTTACTTGTGACTGTCAAAATATTGAATCTCTGTATGGCTGTGCTTCAGCCACACTATTGGTGTAAAGACACTATTCCTTTCTGTGATTTATAGTCTCCCTCATCAATGGCCCAAATATCGCCACCTACTCTATTTATTCAGATCCTCTCAGCCCTTCTGCCTCTAGCTCCCTTCTGCATTGTTCCAGCCTCACTGTCTCAAGGGAGCCAGCTCCATGTAGGCATAACCCAACAGCACCTTGCCTCCTGCCTTAACTAGTCACTTTTCATCACCTGCCATAGGTTTGCCTCTTGGCGTTGAGGCATAAGATTCCACAGGAAATGCTCTGTACCAATGTCTGCACAAATGGAAATGCTGGAACACCAAAGTACTATTGGGATAATCCTTCAACCCATAGGAAGTGAAGATCAGTCAATACATTCTTATTCCTTCCTTTCCCTATTCCAGCTGCCCTGAGATATAGGCATGCACATTGCCTTTCAGAAGATGAAGCCACATGGTTGAACAATCATGTTGTATGAATGAGGTGGCTGGTTCTTCTCTTTCCTTGTCTTGCTGCTTTTGCCCTCACTCAAGCTTTCCTGGAATTGTACTTTCTAAGTAGCAATGCATAACTTTTGCTTCAGGCTTTGCTTTCCAGGGAACCCTAGCAAAGATGTCATTCTTTCCTTAACAAATATAAATGTGTAAAGGTGAGATGACACCAAAGGCAATGCTATAAGAAAAGATTAAACAGAACATCTTAGTAAGAAGCCTAGCATCTGTGATCTCTGCCCTTCTAGGGTTTGTCACTCATAAAGCACTGCCTCATTCTTAAATTGTCCCTGTAGGAAGCATCTCAAGGAAGCCAAGATCTAAAATGTACCTTATGGGAATGCAGCCCAAGTATTTTAGCTTTTATCACCGACAGAGCAGTGGAAGGCAACATTTTAAAATAAAATGCATTCAATTAAAAAAATCTAGTTATGCAAGATGAGTAAGTTCTAGAGATCTGCTGTACAACATAAAACCTGTAGTTGACAGTACTGTGTTGTACACTTACAAATTGATTATGAGAGTAGATCTTATGTTAAGTGTTCTTACACCACCCACACATACACAAACACAAAGGGGCACAGAGAAACTTTGGAGGTGATGGATATGTTTATTACCTTGATTGTGGTGATGGTTCCATGCATATGCATGTGCATATGTCCAAATTCATCAAATTGTGTACATTGAATATATGCAACTTTTTGTATATCCATAATACCTCAATAAATCTGTTAAAAAATAATAATAGGGAAACTGAGTACTGGGAGAGGAGATAAATGGGAACTCTGTGCAGTATCTGCTCAATTTTTCTATAAACCTAAAACTGCCTTAACAAAATAAAGTCTGCTGATTACAAAAATAAATGCCAACTGTCCCAAGTAGATGTAAGTGAAAAGTTAAGTCAGAGGCAGACAGTCAAAAGGTGAGAACACATAGCCTAGATTAGAAATGAAAATGCGAGAATCTGAGCTTCCTAGGGACCAGTTCCAAACACAGAAGAGTGATAATAACGTGCAGTCAGAAAAGCGTGAAGAAGACTGGGGAAAAAACCTGCAGAGCTGAATACTAGAAAAATAGCATAAAAATAGCACAGAAAGTGGAAAGAAAAGCCTCTTGCAAGCTGACTGCTTTTTATCTCAGAGGAAAAGCTCATAGTAGAAATATGGGGGGGGGGGACCTCCAAACACCTGTTCTTTAAAAAGTCCTTCCATCTCAGAGCCACCTTTGAAATGCAACTTTCTGTTTAGATCTCATCTTGTCATACACCTGGCTTTTCATGTTTTCCTCTGATACCTGGTCCTATGTGAGGCAGATGAGATCTACTGAGTCCTTCCCGAAAGAAATCAGAGGCAAATGTAAGTTTTCTGTTTTTCTGTAGAGAAAAACATGTGCGGTATTTTTTTCCTGTTGAGCATGAGATGTCAGCAGGGTAGAAAAGGGTATTTGTAAATCCCAGCACAACCTCTGATATCACAGAGCACTTCCTAACTTTTGGCCTTTTTCAAGCATTGAGTTGAACAAAAATTATTCAAAGAATGATATGGATCAGCTGAAAGAGATTCTTCTAAATGTAACACTGTTGCACTTGATAGACAGTGTAGGGGGAAGCAGCAATTATTTACTGAGCACTAATTGTTTGCCAGGACTCACTCTGTCAAATGCATTTCACATCAAGCCTGAGAAGTACACACTACCTTAATCCTTTTTAAACATGAGGAAATAGACTTTGAGAAATTAACCCCTTGTTTATCACATAAGGAGTACAGAAAGCAGAGGTGTGACATAGGGCATCCCCTACATTCCATGTGACACTCAGTTATGTACTAATGGCCACTGATGAAGGAAATCGCTCTGTGTGCTATGGTTTACAGATACTATTTCTAGTTCACACAGAACTTTGTAAAGCAGGTGGTTAATCGTTACTTTACTGATAAGAAATCTGAGTCTCGGTAAACTGACTAGCTTAAGAAATGTGACACAGTAAGTAAGTAGAAAAGTCAGAATCTGAACACAAGTTAACTAGAATTCAGAATGTATGATGTCAACCTTAAAAATAAAACTGCCAGTTATCTTACCAGCCAAAGATAGGTTTATTTGGGAATAGCAAAAAATTGCAATGCGGGGTTAGCAAACCACAGCAAAATCACAAGTGATTCCAAAAACAAAAAAGAGAGGAACATTTTATAGAGAAGAAGGAAGTTGGGAGAGGTTATTTTGAAAGAAAATCCATTGGAGAAAAGTAAGAGTTCAGGGTGGTGCCAGTTTCTCATTGGTGAGTTGCAGGTGTAGTCAATTTATTGTAGAAGATGCGATGTACATCTTCCACTCTTGGGACCTGTAATTGATGATGCTTTCCTGTTAAGGATTCTTCTGTTGGGTCTGTAATTGACAATCCTTCCTGTGATTGACACTGAGTGGTCTGGTTCCCCCAAGCAGCCTCCCTGTATAGCATCCTGACTCCACTTTAGTGAGGTTTCCTTTTATTAATTTTCACAATGGGACTTTTGTTTATTTTTTTGTTTTATTTTTAATATACTAATATCATTATATATTTATATTATATATATATTATATATTATATCTGAAGCTTCCCATATATAACTGGACCCATTGTGGGTGCTCAACACGTATTGGTGTTCTTTTCTGCCTGGTCTTAGACAAATTGGTTGTGAAAATCTAGTACTCTGTCTAGAGGTAGCCAAACAACAACAACAACAACAACACAGTAATGGCCACTAAACAATTAAGCACAGTGAATCTACCATTCCTTCTCAGTTTGCCTGTCAAAGTTCTAACAAGGTAAACCTAATCAGTATAACTCACTCCATTTCTTTGTATCCTGGGAAGCAAGTGTGTCTGCAGGAGAATACTTGGGAATCAGTAAAGCAATTATAATTTCCTGAGAGACAGATCCCAGAAAGAAACAGCTCTAGGAAGCCGAGAATCTACCACTGGTGGGTCGCCATCCAGTTACACTGCCCCTACCAACTACTTGTGTTATTTATATAACCAGCAGATTAGAACCCCAGGGTCATGATTTGTCTGGGTGTACCCTGGAAGGAATCTCAGAGATAATCTAACTTACCCCCCTAATTTTCCAGTGAGAACATTAATGTTAGGAGTTAACTGGACACTTAGGTCGTCAGGGCCAGGGTCCCCAAGAAGAAAGCAAAATAGTTGGGTCATTTAAGACAAAAACACACTAGCATCCTCTTTAATAGCTTAGACAAGACCACAATAGCTCCTGTCTAGCAGCCTCTGCAGAAGTGACTTTTGCAAAACATCCTGAAACAAAACAATTAACCATAAAACATTGGCTACTATCACAAGTTGAGGCAGTTAGTCTCCAAATGTCAGCCCAAAGACCCTCAACATGGGAACAATAACCCAATAGGTAGACAAGTACATGATCAAAGCCCTGATTGGCACACCTTAGCAGCCAATCCACAGGGAGCCCACACTCAGGATGCTCAAGATAATTCTGCAAAAGAGCTTATAAAAACCCCTAGATTTGAACACCAAAATGGCAACCTTCTCAGGTCCCCTCCCTGTCTGGGAGCTTTGTACTATCACTCAATAAACTTTGCTTTGCTGCCCACAATCCTTCGTCTGGTACTACCTCTTCATTCTTAGAACCGTGGGCACTAGGGAATAAAAATCCTGTAACATTAAGACCCTGAAAGGTAAAATGTCTAGCTAAGTTCGTGTGTTTTGAATTCCTCTTGTCCTATATTATGCCCCATTTTCAGCCCGGAGTCCAGGGACTGGCCAACACTGAAGGTTCCACAGGCTGGGTAGATTGCTGCTCTGAGGTCTGTGGTGACTGAAATCAGACTACCAGTGTGGGGGGTAGGGTTGGTCTGAGAAGGGTCTGCTTCCCTCCCAGAACCCTTCCCTCTCCCTGGGTGGAGCAGCTATTCCTCTACTCCCTCTTGAAGCATTCCCCTGCACGCATTTTGTAGCAACTGAGAGGGAGTAGTATACTCCATGTCAGTATAACCAGTCTTCTCACATGTGATCAGAGACAGAATACTGGGACTGATACTCAGGGAACATGCCTTTTTTTTTTTTTTTTTTTTTTTTGAAGTGTAGTTAACACACAATGTTATATTAATTTCAGGTATACAACATAGTGGTCCAACAACTCGATGCTTATGCTATGCTCACCACAAGTGTAGCTACCATCTGTCACCATATAATGTAACCACAATACCATTGATTAGATTTCCAGAGATCATCTCATATTCATGACAGTAGCTTAGTACTTAACACACATTATTTTATTTAATCCTCCTAATGACACTGTGTAAGGAAGTAATCATCTCTGCACTACAGGGGAGAAAACAGAGGCTCACACAAGTCCAGAGATTTTTTTTTTTCCCTTTTAGGTGGTGGATGAACACAGGTCTGTGTGATTGCAAATCCCAGACATCCTGGGAAGTATTTATTTTATTTTATTATTTTATTTTTTTAACGATTTTATTTATTTATTTGACAGAGAGAGACACAGCGAGAGAGGGAACAAAAGCAGGGGGAGTGGGAGAGGGAGAAGCAGGCCTCCCGCCGAGCAGGGAGCCCGATGCGGGGCTCGATCCCGGGACCCTGAGATTAAGACCTGAGCCGAAGGCAGACGCTTAATGACTGAGCCACCCAGGTGCCCCGAATTTTTGTTTTTTTTTTCTGGCAAGTGTTTAATTAGAGCAATATTCTCATGTAAAAGTGACCCAAAGAAGAAGTAAAATTCCTTCTTCCAAGTTTGTGATTTACTCCCTTGGCAGTTGAGGATTTTCTTTTCTTTTCTTTTTTAATTAGAGGACTGATATTAGTAAAATTGCAAAATGGAAACCCAAGCTGGTAAGTCTGTAGAAAAATGGACACTTAGGCCACATTTATATATCTACAGTCAACATTTAGAGAACGTAGATTAATAGAGCAAACAGAGGGATGGCGATTACCCTGGTAACAAAATCTCCATTAAGCCTTGCTTGAGGAGAAAATGAAAAGCTCCAACATCTGTCAGGTTCAGCCAGAGTTCATTGAGGATAGAAAGTGTTACATGCTTTCCTTTTTTTTTTTTTTTTTTTCCCCTTAGAATCAAAGCAGAATGAACATAGATCATTTAGTGTCTGGGATCCCAGTGGTCCAAAGCTCCACTAGGTCCAGGGAGCTAAGTGGAGTGACCTAGTGGTGCCCACACAGGCTCTAGGGCTCAAGTCAGGATTATTTTCACGAAAAAAGCAAACCACTGCCAGAAATTTTAACATTTCTTTAAACCAAATTTAGCCACCAATTTTAGGCCCAATTTTAAAGGAACTGTGAACATAGGAGTTGGCCTTAATAGCCAGAGCCATGGAGTCATTTTTTCAGTTGCCATTCTTGTCCAACTAGATGAAGAGGTATTCACCATAAAATATCAGTTTTTCTTATCTTCTTGGGAAGAACAGTTTAATTTAAGCAAACCCTCTCACACAGAAAGAATAGCAGTTTTATCCTGGTATTTATTGAAGACTTTTCCTGCTCCCACTCACTTTTTACACAGACTACATCTACTATCAGTTTGCTAATATCTTGCCGTACTTCTCTTTTTTTAATTGAAATACATTTGACATAAAACATTTGTAAATTTAAGGTGCACATCTTAATTTGATACATTAATATATTATAATGTGATTGCCATGGTAGCCATAATTAGCACCTTCCATGTTACATTATTATCAATTCTTTAGGGGTTGGAGTAATTAGGTTTGATGATTGTAATACAATATTGTTTTCTAGATTCACTATACTGTGCATTTAGTCTCTAGGACTTATTTACTACTTGTTGCAAGTTTGGACCCTTGACCATCTATCCTACCCTCCCTCATGTCCCAGTAATCACCATTTCCCTTTCTATGTTTTTACAAGTTTAGCTTTTTAAAATTCCACACATAAGTGATATCATCCAGCACCTGTCTTTTTTCTTTCTGACTTATCTCACTTAGAGTAATGTCCTCATGTTCTATCCATGTTATCACAAACAACAGGATGTCCTTTTTTCTCACGGCTGAATAATATGTCATTTGGTCAACAGGTACATGAAAAGATGTTCAACATCACTAATCATCAGGGAAATGCAAATCAAAGCCACAATGATATATTACTTCATACCTGTTAGAATGGCTGTCATCAAGAAGATAAGAGATAACAAGTGCTGGCCAGGATGTGGAGAAGAGGGAACTGTTGTGCACTGTTGATGGGAATGTAAATTGCTTCAACCACTATGGAAAACAGTATGGCAGTGCCTCAAAAAAGTTAAAAATAGATCTACCATACTGCCATACTTCTTAAAGGCCTGTAGACACATAAACATACCCAATAAAATTAGTGTCTTGTGATGTTTGTTATTTTACATACCATTTTGCAGTGTTGTGGTTTTTTTTTTCCCCACTAAATGGGGTGTTTTGGGGGTTTGTTCATTCTGTAAAAGTCTGCCTTATCATGTCCAACTGTTACAGTGTATTCTCAAGTATGCACTATCCATTCCATCATTGATTATATGCTTTTTACAGTTTACAAACAAGAGACTAAAAAACACCCTGGGACATGCCTACTCATTCGTGTTGGGTTTCCCTACAATAGTGTGGCAGATGTTGTTCTAATGATTCACACTGCATCATGTCCATCTTACCCTTTTCATGCCTCCCAGTGAGCAAAGCACATTCCCTGTCCCATTACTGGCTTTGGACATGTGGTGAGCACCACATCAGAAGGGAAGCTCTGCTGGTGGTAGTGTGGATCAGCTCCACCTGCGGCTCTTTCTCTCTTTGCCTGAGGAACAGCATATCTGAGATAAGGGCTGCTTCTCCTCCACCCATGGCTCCAGAATGGGAGCACATGCAGAGAGGACCAGAGCCGACCCACAGCCCCCATGAGGGGGGGCATTCTCTCAATGGAGAAAGAGATGTTTCTTATTATACCACACTGGGATATTAGGGTCATTCAGTACTATAGCAAAGGCTGAAAAGTGCAAATAAATTCTAAGAGGTAGAATGATTGAGTCATAAGTTTAAGTCAATTCCACAAATATTTTGAAGTAAAATATTTTGAACCTATTGTTCTGGATTCTGGAATTCAGAGCAGTGTATAGCAGTGAAGAAAATCAAATTCCCGCTGTTAGGGTGTTTATGTTATGTACATGTTATAAATTTTTTGTTTTAATAAATGCTATCCAGTTGCCTTCTGCCTACTGTACATTTATAAAGAAAGAAAGAGGAAATTTAGGGTGCTTTCTCGTTCCAGCTTGCTTCTTCTCTATTCCCCAACCTTCAAAGAAGTGCTTTCACTCTAAACATGGGCTCAGCAAAGCTGGATGTACAACTAACTCTCACCTTAGTGGACCCCGGCAGCCAGTCCAGCTGTGGATATTCCACTGGCAATATCATCTTTCAGCTTAACTTTGACTTCACTCTTCTGCGTGAAGGGATGACTCTAACTTTACTCATACCATAAGGACAAATGAAATTATGGGAGACCCTGGTTTACAGTGGCTTGAAATCTTAGGCTTTTCCATGGTTTCATGGCTCTGACAGGCCATAGACCTGAGGGAGCTCAGTGCAGTGGAGTGATTGGAGAGGTCAGGGAGAGAGCAGCTGGTGCTTTAGGGCAGGTTCAGCAAACTGGAGTCAAGGGCCATGTCCCAGGGGAGGCTGCGGGAGGGGCCAGGAAGAAAAACCTGACTCCAGAGCTTATCCTCAGCAAGCAAAGATGCATCTCAGAGTTCCATGACCAGAGCTCATCCTGACCAGGCAAAGATGCATTTCAGAGGTCCACAATACCCTTGTTGCCATTGTCCTGATGTCCTGGCTGCCATGGATGAGCCCTGGCCCCTACACGTCCTCCAAGTCATACACTTCGTGCCAAATTCTTCTGCTCTTTTCAACATCTAGTGTCCTACTAAGGGGTGGCCCTTTTCTGAAGTAGCAGGCTCCTGATATCCTGAGGGACAACTATTGTCAAATTCTTTTTTTAGAAAAACTGGGACCAGCTGCCCCTATAAAAGTAGGCACCAGTCCTTCAGAACATCCATCCTGGCTAGAAGGATGTCCAGCCTGTCTCCTCTTCTCCCCCTGCTGTGCTGCCTCTGTCTGGACTCTTTAGCCTGTACTCTAGGCAACTTCCTCCAGCTCCTGTCTTCTGCAAACCCGGTTTGTCCACGTGGTCTATATCACTGAGCTAAGTGCCCAGGTTTATAGCAAACATACTCCTGTGCTCTTGAATTGGCTAAACACCATTCTTCAGAAAAATGCTTGGAGAGGTCTTGATTTTGAATCCCATTCTGGATGTAGAAAGAACACACCTTCCAGAAGTCAGACACACTACATAGTTACAGCAGCAAGCATGCACATAATGCTCACTTTTTGTGCATACCATTCTAAGAACTTTACATATATTAATCTTCATACAACTCTATAGAGTGGCTACTGTTATTAACCTTTTTATTTTTTATTTCTTTTAAAGATTTTATTTATTTATGTGAGAGAGAGAGAGAGTGAGAGAGAAAGCACAAGCAGTATGAGGGGCAGAGGGAGAAGCAGACTCCTTGCCGAGCAGGGAGGCCGATACCGTACAGGGATACAGGGCTCAATCACGGACTCCGAGATCATTACCTGAGCCGAAGGCAGACACTTACCCAGCTAAGCCACCCAGGCACCCCTGTTATTGTCCTTTTTAAAGGTGAGAAGATTAAAGCACAGAGAAGGAAAGTGTCTCACTCAAGATCACACATTTAGAGGCATCATTGAAAGGAGTATCCGAATATTTCCAGGTGATATAATCCTAGAGTTCAGCAATGGAATTTCCCACCAATGGAAGAATTTCCTGATCAACATCATTGAAGATTACCTGACTATTTCAAAGGTTTATGAGTCCAAGTTTGTTGCTACATTGCCATATTTACTGAATACATTTTCTGGATGAGTAGCTTGAATAAAAATTACTCTCAATTAAAAAAAAAGATAATCTCAATTGCTCAACACTGTATTTTTTAGAGAGAAAGAGTGCACCCACGAGCAGGGGTAGAGAGGTAGGGGAGGGGTAGAGGGAGAGGAAGAGAGGAATCTTAAGCATGTTAAGCAGGCCCCAGGCCCAGTGTGGAGCCTATGCGGAGCTCAATCTCATGACCCTGAGATCATGACCTGAGCCGAAATCAAGAGTCAGCACTCAACTGAATGAGCCACCCAGGCACTCCTCAATAGTGCCTTTAAATGAAATATTAAAGGGGCAAATAATGTAGTGGCAACTATTAAGGGAGGAAAATCAGCAGAACTTGCTAATTCCTTCATTGTAAGGAATGAGGATGAAAGGCAATAAAGAATGACTCCCAAGTTTCTGGTTTAGACTGAACCTCCTGGTACTTACAAGAGACTCAAAAGACAGAGTCACAGGCTTTGGGGACAATAGGTCGGGTGCTAAGTTTGGAACTTCCCTGGATGGATGGTGCCCAGAGTCTGCTAGGTGGACCACAGTTGCTCAAGTTGTGCCTTGGAAAATCAGAGTCCAGCCTGCATCTGGCCCCCAGCCCTGTTCCTCTTTGCCTGTAACCTGTGACAGTTATTCACTATTGAGACCATTATATTCTCACTTATAATGTAGGGGTGATGGTAATTCCTGCTTCATAGAATCATTTGATATGGGCCAGTAAACTACAGATGATGCTATAGACCTGAGCATTGCTGTGTAAACCCTCCATAGACAGGCATAGTGGGCAGCAGCTCCCAGTCAGAGAGTCCCAGAAAGCCATTGGGGGTTATGCCCTTTTCAGGGAAATGGGCAGTCCACCAAGTAAGAGCTTGGTGACACTCCAGACCCCTAAATTTTAGAGCTTTCCTTATGCAGAGGTTTTAGATTTTACTTGCCTTTGGACAAACTGAATCTTCCAATATATATGTCTTACAAACTAAGCAAGAGCAAAATAACTTAGTGGTAAAGGCCAACTCACTTGGGACCTACAATTTCAGAAAAAAATTCTGAAGCTTGGAAAAGGGGTTTTGTGTTCCTTGAGAGTGCTGCCCTCATTACCTGGAATACCCAGCTGCCATGGGAGCGAGGGGCATCCTACTGACTCAGAGCACGTGACCGAAATGGGGTGTGCTGGTAGACAAAGTAAGTACTGACTTGTTTCAGAATAAAACAGCCACCATCTAGAGAAATTATTTTTATAAACACATCCTAGTTCTGAGGTTGGAATATCTAACAGTACACTTAGCTATTTTGTTTTAAGTGTTTAAAATAAATCAAATGCTGTGGGGCCTGGGTTGTACAATTGGTTGAACATCCAACTCTTGGTTTTGGCTCAGATCTGATATCAGGGTGGTGGGATCGAGCCCTGCATCGGGCTCTGCACTCCGCCGTGGAGAATGTTTGTGTTCATCTCTCCCTCTGCCCCTCCCCGCCACTCTCTCTCAAATAAATAAAATAAATCTTAAAAAAAAAAAAGATCAGATATTAAGTTTGAATTAGCTCATACCCCATCAGGCTGACGATTCAGAATAGAAGGAGATGATTTATTGATTCAGCTCCACAGAACATAAAGCAAGATGGAAAATGAGGCCATAATGGAACAGCGAGTACAGTGACAAGGAGAATACCATCTTAGCTGGGAAGGCATGCTGCCCCTTTATTTGACAATCTTGGAGAAACTTTTAGACAAAAAGAGAAACAAAAAATTGTGGCCCTCATGGCACATTCAACTGGGGTCATTTAAATCCTTCATATAAAATGCTGGCTTAGAAGGGGAATGGGAGAACACCCCCTTGAGTTCTAGACTCCCTCTAACACCCATAAAAGTGAAGCTTAGAAGTGCAGTGCTGGGGCCTGGTACCCAGATCTCCTGATTCCTGGTCTTACTGATTTTTAGTAACCAGGTTTTATTTTTATTTACTTCTTGTTTTCTAGAGAAATGCCCAACATCTCAGTGCAGCATCCCTTGGCCCTTCTGACCTCCAGAGTTATTTCCCCATTCTGACTTCCATACTCCACTTTCTGACAGCCTTGGGCAGTGACACTGCTCTGCCTTTTGACATTTTCCCTCTGCCCAAGGCTAAACACATGTTTCAACCTTTTGTTGCTGTGTCACTTTGTTGACTACAAACAATGGCCCTGTACACAAAAGTGCACAGAAATCCAGGATTGCTTTCTTCCTTATCATGCTTTCCCCTCTTGGGTTCAACCAGATGACCCATGGAGGAAAGCAGAGATGATTTCCCTTTATAAGATTACTACTGCTTCTTAGAGACATTGTGGGAAGGACAAAACATACCTGGTTTACTCTGGAATGTAAGAAGTAGCACTTGTTTTAAGAATTAAAAGTTCTTTCCCATTGTTCATTGGAAAAACTGTAGCATATGATAGCTGGGTGTCATTCCACATCAATAAAACTGCAGGTGTTTATTCTTTTTGTTAAGAAAGTGAAATTTCCTTAGGTATTAATTTCCTTGAGTTGCTATGTTTTATGATAAGTCTACATTTAATTTTCAGTATTGGAAAAGAGAAACAGGGATGCCTGGGTGGCTTAGTCAGTTAAGTGTCTGCCTTTGGCTCAGGTCATGATCCCAGGGCCCTGGGAGTGAGTCCCCTATCAGGCTCCTTGCTCAGCGGGGAGCCTGTTTCTCCCTCTGCCTGCCTCTCTCACTCTCTCATTCTCTCTGACAAATAAATAAATAAAATATTAAAAAAATAAAATAAGAATAGAGAAAGTTTCAAATATAAAGAGATTTTGCACAATGCAGTACGTGTTTAATTATAAGTATCAAGAACTATAAAGGCAAGGCATTGAGCAGTCCAGTAGCTGTGAAACTTAGTTACTATGGCAACAATGGTGATTACAATGTTGTAATTAGGTAGCTGTTCTAGGTGGACCTACACAATGTACAAAAGGAAAAGGGGAATTTGAAGGTGTGATGTGCCCAACTCAGAACGTGGATAGAAAAATCAGCCAGTCTCTGGGAGTGATATCCTTGCTTTCTTTAACTTCAGGGCTGATGTGAAAACCAACCCCACTTTCTTACTATTAGTTGTAGAGTTGCAGTTCCTTTTATTTATTTATTTACCTGCTGTGGGAGAGAGTTGTTGGTTGGTGATGACTTTTTTCCCATGGTTTTATTGAGTTATAATTGACATATAACATTGTATTAGTTTCAGGCATGTAACATAATGATTTGATATATGTATATAATGCAAAATGATCACCACAATAAGTTTAGTTAACACCCATCACCTCACGTAGTTACAATTTTTTTTCTTGCGATGAGAACTTTTAAGATCTACTTTCTTAGCAACTTTCAAATATGCAGCACAGTATTATTAACTATAGTTTCCATGCTGTATATTACGTCCCCAGAACTTACTTATCTTAGAACATTTATACTTTGATCACCTTTACCCATTCCCCCTACTTTTCAACTCACCTCTGTACACCACAATCTATTTTCTCTATAAGTTTCTTTTTACTTTAGTTTTTGCATATAAGTGACATCATGAGGTATTTATCTTTCTTTGACTTATTTCACTTATCCTCAAGTTCCATCCATGTTGCTGTAAATGTGAGGATGTCCTTCTTTCTCGTGGCTGAATAATATTCCATTGTATACATATATGACATTTTATTTGTTCATTCACCTATAGATGGGCACTTAGGTTGTTTCCACATCTTGGCTATTGCAAATAATGCTGTGATGAACATGAGGGTACACATATCTCTTTGAGTTAGTTATTTTATTTCCTTCAGATACATACCTAGAAGTGAGATTTGTGGGCCATATGGTAGTTCTATTTTTAATTTTTGAAGAACCTCCACACTGTTTTCCATAGTGGCTGTACCAATTTACATTCCCATCCACAGTGCACAAGAGTTCCATTTCCATTTAAATATACAACCTCACCAAGTCCCTTGTGTTAAGATCAAGGTACTAGTGAAAAAGATGAGAGTCTAAGATGAGGGATAGAGACTGTGCTGGACGGATGCTAAGTTGGCCTTCATGGTCACCATATCCTAGTGTTCATACTGTTATGTAATCCACTCCCTTTGTGTGTGAATGGGACCTGTGACTTGTTTCCAAACATTGGAAGATGGCAAAGATGACAGAATGCATGAGATTGCATTTCATAGCATTGTAATTTGTCTTGCTAGGAGACTCTCTCTCTCTCTCTCTCTCTGTGAATTTGAAGAAGTGAGTTGCCATGTTGTGAGCTACCACATGAAGAGGGCCATGTGGAAAAGAGCTGAGGGTGACCTCTAACATATAACCAGCCAGAAGCTGAGGCTCTTAGTCCAGCAGCCTATAAGAAATACTATCAACAACCACAGGATCTTAGAACCAGATCCTTCCCCAGAGCCTCAGATGAGATAACTAGCAACCCCAGCTGACACCTTGCTTGTAGCTTGTGAGACCCTGAAGCAGAAAACCCAGCTGATTCATGTCCAACCTTCTGACACAAAAACCATGAGACAATAGATTTGTGTTGTTTTAAGCCAGTAGGTTTGTAGTAATCTTGTTGTACAGCAATAATGCTGGGGTAGAATTTGGCCAAAGAGAGATAGAACTGAGGATTTTGACCCCACATTCCAGGGAATTTTCCCCCTGACCCAATTCTCCTGCCCTCAAGTCTGAGGGGCCAATTTTCTCCAGCAAAAAGCCTTTTCAGTGACTGCATCTAAGGCAATTGCCTCAGAAGGAGATGCTAATTTTTCTCAGCACTCCTCATGGCATCCAGATCTATATGGGTATCAGATCTCAGCAAAGCCAGACAGAGAAGAACTAGTCATCTTTTGAAGATAACACAAATACCAAAGTTGCTGCAAGAACTCACCAATTTTTATCTGCAGGAGTCAGAGGAAACATGCATGAGAGTGAATTTTAAGAATATGGACAAAATTTAAATGAGTTTGGACTGAAATTATTAATATAGATGTAATCACATGAATGTAATTTGTTGGCTTACCCACCTGGAATGATATTACCACTCTACTAAAGTGTAATTAAAAGCTGCATTCAACTGTTGCCCACATTACTGAGACTGAGAAGTCAAAAGTTTCCTGGCAACCTCTAGAGGAAGGAGTATAAGAGTTGAGGAGATGGGCATTTTGGAGTGGATCTCTTATGTGCAACCTACACAGCCAGTCTTTAAACAGATTCACAGAGGACCTGTAAGATAGTCTTTTCACCAAGACACAAATAATGCATTGGTGTAGATGGTACTAATATACTTGAAAAATTCACTGATACCTCTCTTTTGTAGCTGGAGATTACAGTAAAAGGTGCTACATTGGATACTGGATTCCCTGTTCCCAACCAGAATAATATGATTCTGGAATGGTAGAGACCAGATAATGGAACTAAAAAGGTGGAGGATGGGTTAGCAATTAGAGTGCTTTTTAAAAAAATCTATTTATTTTGGAATATTTTTAGATTTACTGAAAAGTTGCAAAGATAGTACAGAGAGTTCTCATATGTCCTACACCCAGCTTCCCTTAATATTAGCATCATATATGTCCATAGTAAATTTGCCAAAACTAAGAAATTAACATTACATAATACAATTAGCTCCAGACTTTATTGGAATTTAGCTAGTTTCTCCTCTATTGCTTGCCTTGCTCCCAGACTGAATCCAGGGATACCATGTTGCATTTCATTATCTTGTCTCCTTTGTCTCCTCCGGTCTATGGCATGTCTTTTTTCCCCCTGTGATCTTGACAATTTTAGGGAATATTTGGGTATTTGGTCAGGTATTTTGGATTTGTCTGATGATTTCTCATGATTAGAATAGGATTAAGTACTTTGCAGAAGGATACCACAAAGGTGAAGTGCCCTTCTCATCACATCAAATCAGGGGGTACAAGATAACAACTGACTTGTTACTGATGACTAACCTATATAACTTGGTTAAGAGAGTATTGATGAAGTTTCTGCACTATAAGGTTGCCATTTTTTTTTCTTCTTTTCATACTTTCTTGTTTGGGAGAGTCACTAAGTCTAGTCCAAACTCAAGAGGAGGGGAATTAAGTGCCATCTTTGGAAGGGAGAGTATTTGTATATTATTGGAATTCTTCTGCAAGAAAGATTTGTACCTTCTCACATTTATTTACTTATTCAGTTATTTATTTATATCACTATGGATTCATGGATTTTTTTCCCTTTGGATTATAATTCAATATTTTCATTATTTATTGTATTGTTCAAAATGCTCCAGTTTTGACTATTGGGAGCTCTTTCAGGATGGTCTCTATATCCTTTTTATATCTACCCATTCTTTTAAGCACTTCCAAAATTACTTTCTGGCACTGCAAGATGCACTAAACTATCTTGTATTTCCCTTTCCCCAGTCCTAGAATCAACCATTTCCCCAAAGAAACCTGGTTCGTTTTATTGGAGAAAGGAGTTAGAAACCAAGATCTGGGTGCTGGATATGTCATTACTGTTGGCTGTTACTGCTTCTAGACCCTCTCAGTGGACATAGCTAGAGAAAATATATATGCCTATTATCCATGTACACATATATACATAATTATCTATCTATATCTACCTACCTACCTATCTACACAATTGATATACAGATAAAAAATGACATGAGTTCATGATATTTCTCAGTACCTCAGGATTTATTCTGGCTTTCTCTCTCCTTACGTATTATTAACTTAATTTCTGACAATAACAAACCTGGTTTTTATTTTCTATAATTTAATTATTTATTTAACTCTATTATACACGCAACTTTAATTCATGATTGGCAACCCAAACCCACTACAGTAATTGTTTATGTACAGGTTTTCTGTCTTTAACCTTACAATATTCAGTAAAAACAGTTTTCCAAAGTTACTGAGGTTAGCTCATTTTTGCCACATTCAATTTAATGAGGTTAAGCATACATTTATAATACAGTTAGATTCCTTTATTATAGTATGCATCCAATCTTGGGATCTCCCCAATGCTGGAGGATTTATTTGATATTTCCATGCAGTTAAGTTCACCCTGTAGTATACAATTCTATGTTTTAAGAGATACATGGATTCATATATCTACCATCATATTACCATGCAAAATAGTCCTATTACCCTAATTTTTCCATATGTGTTCCCTTTGGAGTCAACCCCACCTGCGTCAACCACGGGTAACCACTGATCTGTTTTCTGACCCTATGATTGTTTTTTTAAAAAATATACACATGGAATTATGTAGCCTTTTGAGTCATTTCTTTCACTTTGCACAATTTATTTAATATTGGTCCAATACTTATTGATCCAATTTATTTAATATCAATTGTGTGATTCAGCAGCTCATTTGTTTTTATTGCTGAATAATATTGCATTGTATTACATAGCACAGGTTTTTTTTTTTTTTAATTTTATTATGTTATGTTACTCTCCATACAATACATCATTAGTTTTTGTTATGGTGATCCACGATCCATTGTTTTCTTATAACACCCAGTGCTCCATGCAGTACTGCCCTCCTTAATACCCATCACCGGGCTAACCAATACCCCCTCCCCTATCCCCTCTAAAGCCCTGTTTGTTTCTCAGAGTCCATAGTCTCTTATGGTTCATCTCTCCCTCCAATTTCCCTCCCTTCATTTCTCCCTTCCTTCTCCTAATGTCCTCCATGCTATTCCTTATGTTCCACAAATAAGTGAAACCGTGTGATAATTGACTTTCTCTGCTTGACTTATTTCACTTAGCATAATCTCCTCCAGTCCCATCCATGTTGAGGCAAAAGTTGGGTATTCATCCTTTCTGATGGCTGAGTGATATTCCATTGTATATATGGACCATTCATCTGTTGAAGGGCATCTGGGCTCTTTCCACAGTTTGGCTATTGCAGCACTGCCGCTATGAACATTGGGGTGCATATGGTCCTTCTTTTCACTACATCTGTGTCTTTGGGGTAAATACTCAGGAGTGCAATTGCTGGGTCATAGGGTAGCTCTATTTTGAAATTTTTAAGGAACCTCCACACTGTTTTCCAAAGTGGCTGTACCAACTTGCATTCCCACCAACAGCTTTGTAAGAGGGTTCCCCTTTCTCCACAACCTCTCCAACATTTGTTGTTTCTTTCCCTATCCATTTTTGCCATTCTAACTGGTGTAAGGTGGTATCTCATTATGGTTTTAATTTGAATTTCCCTGATGGCTAATGATGATGAACATTTTTGCATGTGTCTGTCAGCTGTTTGTATGTCTTCATCAGAGAAGTGTCTTTTCATACCTTCGGCCCATTTTTTGACTTGATTATTTGTTTTTTGGGTGTTGAGTTTGAGAAGTTCTTTATAGATCTTGGATACCAGCCCTTTATCTGTAGTATCAGGTGCAAATATCTTCTCCCATTCTGTGGGTTGCCTCTTTGTTTGGTTGACTGTTTCCTTTGCTGTGCAGAAGCTTTTTATCTTGATGAAGTCCCAAAAGTTCATTTTTGCTTTTGTTTCACTAGCCTTTGGAGGTGTATCTTGAAAGAAGTTGCTGTGGCCGATGTCAAAGTGGTTACTGCCTATGTTCTCCTCTAGGATTTTGATGGATTCCTGTCTCAAATTGAGGTCTTTCATCCATTTTGAGTTTATCTTTGTGTATGGTGTTAGAAAATGGTCGAGTTTCATTTTTGTGCATGTGGCTGTCCAATTTTCCCAGCACCATTTATTGAAGACTGACTTTTTTCCATTGCATATTTTTTCCTGCTTTTTCGAAGATTATTTGACCATAGAGTTGAGGGTCCATATCTGGGTTCTCTAATCTGTTCCATTGGTCTATATGTCTGTTTTTGTGCCAGTACCATGCTGTCTTGGTGATCACTGATTTGTAATATAGCTTGAAATCGGGCAACATGATTCCCCCAGTTTGTTTTTCTTTTTCAACATTTCCTTGGCGATTCGGGATCTTTTCTGATTCCATATAAATTTTAGGATTGTTTGTTCCAGCACTTTGAAAAATGTCATTGGAATTTTGATCGGGATGGCATGGAAGGTATAGATTGCTCTGGGTAGCATAGACATTTTAACAATGTTTATTCTTCTGATCCATGAGCATGGAATGTTTTTCCATCTTTTTGTGTCTTCTTCAATTTCTTTCATCAGTGTTCTGTAGTTTCTAGAGTATAGATCCTTTACCTCTTTGGTTAGGTTTATTCTGAGGTATCTTATGGTTTTTGGTGCTATTGTAAATGGAATCCTTTCTCTAATTTCTCTTTCTACAGTTGCATTGTTAGTGTATAAGAAAGTAACTTATATGTGTGCATTGATTTGTATCTTGCCACATTACTGAATTGCTGTATGAGATCTAGTAATTTGGGGGTGGAGTCTTTTGGGTTTTCCACATAAAGTATCATGTCGTCTGCAAAGAGAGAGAGTTTGACTTCTTCTTTGACAATTTGAATACCTTTTATTTCTTTTTGTTGTCTGACTGCTGTTGGTAGGACTTCTAGTACTATGTTGAACAATAGTGGCGAGAGTGGGCATCCTTGACATGTTCCTGATCTTAAGGGAAAGGCTCTCAGCTTTTCCCCATTGAGGATGATATTCATTGTGGGTTTTTCATAGGTGGATTTTATGAACTTGAGGAATGTTCCCTCTATCCCTATACTCTGAGGAGTTTTAATCAGGAAAGGATGTTGTATTTTGTCAAATGCTTTTTCTGCATCGAGAGGACCATATGGTTCTTCTCCCTCCTCTTATTAATGTGTTCTATCACGTTGATTGATTTATGAATGTTGAACCACCCTTGCATCCCAGGGATAAATCCCACCTGGTCATAGTGGATGATCCTTTTAATGTACTGTTGGATCCTATTAGCTAGGATTTTGTTGAGGATTTTGGAATCCATATTCATCAGGGATATCAGTCTGAAACTCTCCTTTTTGATGGGGTCTTTGCCTAGTTTGGGGATTAAGGTAATGCTGGCCTAATAGAATCAGTTTGGAAGTTTTCCTTCTCTTTCTATTTTTTTGAAACAGCTTCAGGAGAATAGGTATTCTTTCTTCTTTGAATGTTTGGTAGAATTCCCCAGGGAATCGATCAGGCCCTGGACTCTTGTTTTTTGGGAGGTTTTTGATCACTGCTTCAATCTCGTTACTGGTTATTGGCCTATTCAGGTTGTCAATTTCTTCCTGTTTCAGTCTTGGCAGCTTATAGGTTTCCAGGAAGGCCTCCATTTCATCCAGATTGCTCAGTTTATTGGCATATAGTTGTTGATAATAATTTCTAATAATTGTTTCTATTTCCTTGGTGTTAGTCGTGATCTCTCCCCTTTCATTCATAATTTTATTAATTTGGGTCCTTTCTCTTTTCTTTTGGATAAGTCTGGCCAGTGGTTTATCGATCTTATTAATTCTTTCAAAGAACCAACTTCTAGTTTCGTTGATCTGATCTACTGTGTTTCTGGTTTCCAATTCATTGATCTCTGTTCTAATCTTAAATATTTCTCTTCTAATGCGTGGTTTAGGCATCATTTGTTGTTTTTTCTCTAGTTCTTTAAGGTGTAGAGTTAGTTGGTGAATTCGGGATTTTTCTGTTTTTTGAGTGAGGCTTGGATGGCTATGTATTTCCCCCTTAGGACCGCCTTTGTGGTATCCCATAGGTTTTGGACCGATGTGTTTTTGTTCTCATTAATTTCCATGAATTGTTTAAGTTCTTCTTTGATTTCCTGGTTGACCCAAACGTTCTTGAGCAGAGTGGTCTTTAGCTTCCAAGTGTTTGAATTTCTGCCAAATTTTTTCTTGTGATGGAGTTCCAGTTTTAAAGCATTGTGGTCTGAGAATATGCAGGGAATAATCTCAGTCTTTTGGTATCAGTTGAGATCTTATTTGTGACCCAGTGTGTGGTCTATTCTGGAGAAAGTTCCATGTGCGTTCGAGAAGAATGAGTATTCTGTTGTTTTAGGGTGGAATGTTCTGTAAATATCTATGAGGTCCATCTGGTCCAATGTATCATTCAAAGCTCTTGTTTCCTTGTTGATTTTCTGCTTAGATGATCTGTCCATTGCTGAGAGTGGAGTATTGAGGTCTCCTACAATAACGTATTGTTATCAATATGACTCTTTTTTTGGTTAACAGTTGGCTTATGTAGATGGCTGCACCCAAGTTGGGGGCGTAGATATTTACAATTGTTACATCTTCTTGTTGGATAGACCCTTTAAGAATGATATAGTGTCCTTCTGTGTCTCTAACTACAGTCTTTAGCTTAACATTGAATTTGTCTGATATAAGAATTGCTACCCCAGCTTTCTTTTGAGGTCTATTGGCATAGGAGATGGATCTCCATCCCTTCACTTTTAGTCTGGATGTATCTTTAGGTTCAAAATGAGTCTCTTGTAGACAGCATATGGATGGGTCCTGTCTTTTTATCCAATCTGCAACCCTGTGCCATTTTATGGGAGCATTTAGGCCATTCATGTTGAAAGTGATTATTGAAAGACATGAATTTATTGTCATCATGTTGCCTGTGAAGAAATTGTTTTTACAGATTGTCCCTGTAAATTTCTGTTGTATATCACTCTTGGGGTCTTTCTCCTTTTATAGAACCCCCCTTAATATTTCTGGCAGAGCCGGCTTAGTGGTCACATATTCTTTCAGTTTCTGCCTGTCGTGGAAGCTCTGCATCTCTCCATCCATTCTAAATGAAAGCCTTGCCAGATAAAGTATTCTTGGCTGCATGTTCTTCTCATTTAGTACCCTGAATATGTCTTGCCAGGCCTTTCTGGCTTGCCAGGTCTCTGTGGATAGGTCTGACGTTATTCTGATGTTCCTCCCTCTGTACGTAAGGAATCTCTTCCCCCTAACTGCCCTTAAGATGGTTTCCTTGGTTCTAAGATTTGCAAGTTTTACTATTACATGCCGGGGTGTTGCCCTGTTTTCCTTGATCTTGGGAGGGGTCCTCTCTGCCTCTAGGACATGAATGTTTGTTTCATTCCACGGATTAGGGAAGTTCTCAGCTACGATTTGCTCAAATACATCTTCTAGTCCTCTCTCTCTCTCCACTCCCTCCGGGATTCCAATTATTCTGACATTGGAATGCTTCATGGTGTCACTTATTTCTCTGATTCTATTTTCATGGATTCTGAGTTGTTTTTTCCTGGCCTTCTCTTTTCCCTTTTTATCTATTATATTGTCTTCCAGGTCACTTATTCATTCTTTTGCCTTACTTACCCTAGCTGTTAGATTGTCTAGATTAGATTAGATCTCATTGATAGCATTTTTAAGTTCTGCCAATTCAGCTTTCATTTCTGCCCTTAGAGTGTCTATGTTTCCATTAATTGATTTCTCCATTCTAGCTATTGTCTTCACAATTGCTAGCCTGAATCCATCTCTGACATCTTGGTTATATCTGCATCCATTTGTAAATCTGCAGCATAAGTCATAATCTCTGAGTCTTTTCTATTTTGGGGGTTCCTCCTCCTAGTCATTCTGTTGATGGGTGTTTGAGGGAATGTATAGAGTCCAAATTATTGACCAGAACCCAAGCAAGATGCACCTGTTTTCTAGGGACCTTAGGGCTGTTGGCCTCTTGTTTTCCCAGCTTGTCTTCTGGGGAAGGGGCCTGCTGTGCTGTTACTCAGGCAACCCTGTTTGGGTGGAGTTGCCCTGCCCCCCTGTGGCATGGGATGGGCTCAGTGGGAATCAGTTTTGTGGGCTTTTGTTCTCTGGTGGCTTTCCCTGGTAGTTTTCCGTGTCTCTTCCACGAGTCAGAGCAGAAGAGACTGTTTCCAACCCTCTGCCTCAGAGCAGAGAGATTGCAGTCTGTTCTTCACTGAGGTCTCCAGGCCACACTGTCTCCATTTCTGTCCGTGCTGCTATAAACTGCAGCATCCTGGTTTTTGCGCCCCTCCACCGTGCTCCCAGTCCTGCCTACAAGTCGGGGCATGTCTCTGCCCTTTGTGCTTCTAAAACCACCAGCCGCTCCCAGTTCACACATGGGACCCTGCTGCTCTGGGTTTCCACCCTGGGGGCTGCCCTAAAGTCCTTTCTCTGCCACCACCATTCTGCGAGTCTGTGCCCCGTCCCCAGCGAGTGAGGCTGTTGCTCACCGGCGGTATAGGATCCCCATGGACAGGCTCCCTCCCACTGCCGTTTATCCTCTGATATTTGCCCACGGAACCACGGCTCCCCACTTCCTACCTTGAAACCAACCACCTGTGATATTCTGTTTGTAGAGCTCCAGATCTTCTTACATCTCAGGCTGATTTCGTGCTGCTCAGAGTGGTCTGGTAGATATCCAGCTCAATTCCAGGGACCAGTTGAAATAGGGTCCCCTACTCCTCTGCCATCTTTCCTTCCAGCCATATCAGTTTTTTTAATCCATTCATTGGTTGAAGAGCATCTTGGCCAACTATTTGGACATGAAGTTTTGTTTTTGGTGGGGTTTTTTTTTGGAAGTCTTTACCTACAAATTCAATTTATTTAATAAATATAGGGCTTTTCAGGTTATCTATTTCTTTTTGAGTGAGTTTTGGTAATTTGAGTCTTCCAAGGCATGGTGTATATCACATACATTTTCAAATTTAGGGCCACAATGATGCTTGTGGGATTCTGTTATTTTTTAATGTCTGTAGGATCAGTATTGATGTTGCTTGTTTGTTTCATGTTGATTTGTGTTTTCTTTCCTTTTTTCTTTATTTTCCTCACTTGAGGCATATCAACTATATTAATCTCTTTTAGAAACAACTATGACAATTTTCCCTATTGTTTTTTTCCATTTTCTATTATCAATTGTATTGACCTATTCTAATTTATCTTATTTCATTCCTCCTACTTATTTTAGTTTTGATTTTCTCCTCTAGTTTCTGTTTTTTCTTTTTTTTTTTTTTTAAAGATTTTATTTATTTATTTGAGAGAGAGAGTGAGAGAGAGAAAGAGCACAAGAGGGGGGAGCGGGAGAGGGAGAAGCAGACTCCCCGCCGAGCAGGGAGCCCGATGCGGGACTCGATCCCGGGACTCCAGGATCATGACCTGAGCCGAAGGCAGTCGCTTAACCAACTGAGCCACCCAGGCGCCCTAGTTTCTGTTTTTTCTAAGTGGAATATGAAGTTATTGAGTTTAAATCTTTCTAATACAAGCATTTAATGTTATGAATTTCCATCTAAAACACTCATTTATCTGTATTTCCTAAATGTTGATGTTTCCTTTTCATTCTTTTTTTCCTTTTAATTAATACATTTTAATTTTTAGGACAATTTTAGGTTTACAGGAAAATTTAGTGGTAGTGCAGGGAATGCCAATATACCTCTTCTCATCTCCCTGTACACACATAGAGTTTACCCTATTATTAACATCTGGCATTAGTGTGACACATTTGTTACAATTGAGCCAATATTGATATGTTCTTAAAGTACATAATTTGCATTAGAATTCACTTTTTGTTTTAAACATTCTTTGAGTTTTGACAGATGCATGATGACATGTATCCGCCATTGCAGAACCATACAATGTAGTTTTACTGCCATGAAAATCCTCTGTGCTCTGCCTATTTATATCTCTCTTGCTGCTAACCCATGGCAACTACTAAACTTCACTGTCTCTGTAGTTTTGCCTTTTCAGAATGTCATATAATTAGAATCATACAGTATGTAGGCTTTTCGGATTGGCTTCTTTCACTTAATAATATAATATAAGGTTCCTTCATGACTTTTTGTGGTTTTATAGCTCATTTGTTTTTGTTACTGAATAATATCCCATTGTATAGATGTACCATAGTTTATCCATTCATCTATTAAAGGACATCTTGGTTGCTTGCAATTTTTGGCAATTATGAATAAAGCTGCTAAAAATATCCATGTGCAGGTTTTTGTGTGAACATAAGTTTTCATCTCATTTGGGTAAATACCTAGGAGTGCAATTGCTGGATCATATGGTAAGCATATGTTTGATTTTGTAAGAAACCTCCAAACTACCTTCTAAAGTAGCTGTACTATTTTGCATTCCCACTAACATCGAATGATATTGTTACTCCATATTCTTGTCAGCATTTGGTGTTGTCAGTGTTTTGGATTTCAGACATTCTAATATGTGTATAGTGTTATCTCATTGTTGTTTTAATTTGCAATTCTCTAATGACACATGATGTTGAACATCTTTTCATGTATTTCATGTGCTTACTTGCCATCTGTGTATCTTCTTTGGATGTCTATTAAGATCTTTTTTCCATTTAAAAAAATGGATTGTCTTCTTATTGTTGAGTTTTAAGAGTTTTTTATTTATTTTGGAATCCAGTACTTTATCAGATATGCATTTTGCAAATATTTTCTATAAGTTTGTGGTTTCTTATTTTTTAATTTTTTTTTTTTTTGCAATGCAGAATTTTTAAAATTTTGATGAAGTCTAACTCATCAAATTTTTCTTTCATGGATCATGCTTTTGGTGTTCTATCTAAAAGGTCTTCATTAAACCCAAAGTTACCTAGGTTTTCTCCAATGTTATCTTCTAGGAGTTTAATTTGTATTTTACCTTTAGGCCTATGATCCCTTTTTAGTTAATTTTTATGAAAAGTGTAAGGTCCGTATCTTTTTTTCTTTTTAATGTGGATGTTCACTTGTTGAAAAGATGATCTTTTCTCTATTGAATTTATTTTGCTACTTTATCAAAAGCATTTTGTGCTTTTGTGCTCACATTTATGTGAGTGTGCTCACATTTATGTGAGTGTTTTGAGGGGCTCTTTATTCTGTTTCATTGATTTATTTATCCATTATTTTACTAATACCACATAATCTTGATTACTGTAGCTTTATTTTTTTAAGGTTTTATTTATTTATTTATTTATTTATTTATTTATTTATTTATTTGAGAGAGAAATAGAGAACATGTGCATGAGAGGTCATGAGCCAGGGAGGGGGAGAGGGGCAGGAGCACAGGAGAGGGACAAGCAGACTCTCCACTGAGCAGGGAGCCCAATGTGAGGGGTTGATCTCAGGACCTGAGCTGAAGGCAGATGCTTAACCAACTGAGACACCCAGACACCCCTTGATTACTATAGCTTTATAGTAAGTCTTGAAGTTGTATAGAATCAGTACCCCAAAGTTGTTCTACTTCAATATTGTACTGGCTTTTCTGGATCTTTTGCCTGTCTGTATAAACTTTAGAATAAGCTTGTTGATATCCACAAAATAACTTGCTGTGATTTTTATTGGGATTACATTGAATTTATAGATCATGTTGGGAAGAACTAACTTGATGAGATAGTCTTCTCATTCCTGCACATGGAATATTTATTTATTTAACTTTTCTTTGATTTGTTGCATTATTTTTGTAGTTTTCCTCATAGAGCTCTTGTACATATATTGATAGATGTTATACAAATTTTGTTAGATTTAAACCTATTTCTTTTGGGGGGTGCCAATATAAATTATATTGTGTTTTTTATTTATTTTTATTTATTTTTAAAAGATTTTATTTATTTATTTGACAGAGAGAGACACAGAGAGAGAGGGCACACAAGCAGGGGGAGTTGGAGAGGGAGAAACAGGCCTCCCGCTGAGCAGGGAGCCCGATGCAGGGGCTCGATCCCAGGACCCTGGGATCATGACCTGGGCCTAAGGCAGACGCTTAGCAACTGAGGCACCCAGGGACCCCTGTATTGTGTTTTTTAATTTCAAATTCTAATTGTTCATTGCTGGTATATAAGAAAGCAATAGATTTTTGTATATTAACCTCATATCCTGCAAGATTGCTATAATCACTTACTAGATCCAGGAGTTTTTCTGTTTTTGGTTCTTTAAGATTATATATATAGGCAATCATGTCATCTGTGAAGAAAGATGGCTTTAACTTTTTTTGTGATCCTTTTCTTGTCTTATTGCATCATCTACATCTTCCAATAGGATGTCAAATAGGAGAGTTAAGAGAGGACATCATTGCTTTGTTCCTGCTCTTAGCAAGAAAGCCTCTAGCTTCTGACCATTAGGCATGATGTTAGTTATAGGAATTTTTTAGATGTATTTTATAACCTTGAGAAAGTTGCCCTCTATGCCTTAGTTTCCTGAGAATTTTTATCATGAATGGGTGTTGGATTTTATCAAATGCTTTTTCTGCATCTATTGACATAAACATATTATTTTTCATCTTTAACCTGTTGATGTTATGGATGATTAAATGTTTTTTCAAATGATAAATCAGCCTTGCAGATTGGAATAAATCCCACTTGGTCATGACATAAAATTCTTTTAAACATTTTGAATCCAATTTACTAATATTTTGTTGACATTTTTGCTTTTTACTCTTTTATTTCAAAATATTATTTTAATTTTCTCTTGAGACTTCCTTTTAGACTATAGGTTAATTTTTGCATGTTTTTTTAAATTTCCAAAATACTGGGGTTTGTCAGATATTTTCTTTTGTAAATCTCTAGTTTAATTTTTTTGGAGGTTAAAACATACCTTGCATGATTTATGTACTTATAACTTTGTTAGCTTTTTTGGTAATGGTCTGATCTGGGATGTGCTATGCATTGGTGAATGTTTCATGTGTCTTGATATTATTGGATGGATTGTTTTATAATGTCAATTAGATTAGGTGGATGGATAATATTTCTGGTCATCTATATATAATCCTACTGATAATTTGTCTACTTATCAATTATAATTGTATATCTGTCTATATTTGTTTTCAAATCTGCCATTTTTTAATCTCATAGAATTTGTAGCCATTTGTGATGTCATTTCATATTTCTTTATTCTTAAAGGAAAATATCAAAATATGTCAATAATTCTGGTCTAACAGGTTATTTTTCTCTTAGCATTTTACACTTTAAACATAACGCTCCATTTTCGTGTTTGTGTGATTTCTGATGAGAAGTTTACTGTCATTCTTATCTTTATTTCCATTTAGGTTATGTGCAGTGTGGGTGTATGTTTCCCTCCAGTGTTTTGGTATCTATCACTAATTTTAGAAGATTTTCAGCCATTATTTTTCAACTATTTCTGCTGCCTCAATCTCTCTTTCTTTTGTTCCTGGGATTCCCATTACTCATATGTGATGTCACATATCTCTTGAACTCTCTGTTCTGTTTTTTCCTGGCTAATAGAGTTTATTTCTGTTTGGTTTTGATTGTTCATTATTTGTTTTCTTTTGTTTCTTTTACACTTTTTTCCTTTCTCCTTTTAGTAATTTTTATTGTACTATCTCTAGGTTTACAGATTCTTTGCTCTGCTATGTTGAGTGTGATGATGAACCTATTGATGATATTTTCTATATGTGTAGCAGTGTTTTTACATATTTTTTTCATATTTTCTTCATTCTTCTAAATGGATCTTGGATCTTAAATGCTCTCTACTTTTTTCATTAATAATAATTATTTTAAATTCCCTGATAGTTCCTACATCTGTGTCATATATGGATTTATTTGATTGTTTGTTTCATCAGACTTTTTTCTGCCCTCTCTTTTCTCCCCTTTTTGTTCTGCAATTTTTTATTGAAAGTCAGACATTTTATAAGATATTCAATATTGAGGTAAATAACTTTCATGCTTAGAGATGAGTATGCCTTTTCTTCTGCTAAGCATCTAGTGTGAACTCTTTTTTTTTAAAAATGTGGTAAAAAAACACATCATAAACTTTACCATCTTAACCATTTTTACTATACAACACAGTAGTGTAACTATATTTACATTATTTTGAAACAGATCTCCAGAACTTTTTCATCTTGCAGAAACTGAAATTTTGTGGGCACCTGGCTGGCTCAGTCGTTAAGTGTCTGCCTTCAACTCAGGGATCCCAGGGTCCTGGGTTCAAGCCCTGCATCGGGCTCCTTGCTCTGCAGGAAGCCTGCTTCTCTCTCTCCCACACCCCCTGCTTGTGTTCCCTCTCTCTCTGTCTCTCTCTCTCTGTCAAAAAAAATAAAATCTTAAAAAAAAAAAAAAAAGAAACAAATTTTGTACTCATTAAACAACAATTCCCCTTTACTTCCTCCCCCCAGTCTCTGGAAACCACCATTCTATTTTCTGTTTATAAATATGACTACTTTAGATATCTCATATAAGTGGAATCATACAGTATTTGTCCTTTTGTGACTGGCTATTTCACTTCACATAATGTCTTCAAGGTTCATACATGTTGTAGCGTGTGATAGAATTTCCTTTTTTTTTAAGGCTGCAAAATAGTCAATTATGTATATACCACATTTTCTTGATGCATTTATCTGTTGATGAACATTTGAGTTGCTTCCATTTCTTGGCTACTTATAAGTAACGTTGCTATGAACATAGGTGTGCAAATGTTTCTTCAAGATTCTCCTTTCAATTCTTCTTGATACATACCCAGAAGTAGAATTTTCTGAAATATGGAATTTTTCATTAATTTAGTTAGAGGTTGGGCTGGGTTTGAAGTTTTTTATTACTATGATTATCCTCAGTACACAAGAGGCCTCAAATTCAATTCCTTTAGGGATATATTGTTTTTGTCTCACCACTTGGTCTTCCCTTTGTGCTGCTCCCTAAAGAGAGTCTATCTCTTGTAGGTCTCCAGGTCATGTTCTGCTATTATTTTTATCCCACACTTGTTAGAATGGTGGTGCGGGTTGAGGGACACTACTGTTCCCTGAAAAATCACTGTTTTGACCCATGTAACTATGGTTATGGTCAATTGATCATGGATTTCTTAAAAATAAAACAGACTATGTGTTGATTAAAAATTTTCAAGGCAGAAAAGCTCTAAGCCTACTGGGCAGAAACCTGGTACCACTCGCTCTATGGAGATTTATAGACTTTTTTGTCTCAATGACTAGACCTAAGGCCAGTTCACATAACTGAAATTCTTTGATTGAGGAGTGTGCTGGTTCATTTTCAGGATGGACCTGGCCACAGAGCTCCAGGTATGTACTGGCATGTTCCTCTAAGTCTTCCCTAGAAGGGCATGCTGAGTTATTTGCCAGAATTATTGTACATTAAGGAAAGATTCACATCCTAGCTCTCAGATCCCTGGAGTGTGATCCATCACTCAAGAGTGTGTGCCATATGTAATATAGGTGAAAGTTGCTTGGCTTGAATTCAACTTATATTGGATCCTGTGGTAATGTGGACACACTATGTGGTAATTTTCTGTGTCCCAAAACATAACTGAGAATAGTTATACTTAGTAACATGCAGAGTCCCCACATTGGCTTCCTGATTTATATAATGGTTATTTAGGTAGGAAAATCCAGATAGACAGAAACCCCTAGAATGCTCCTTCTCAAAGTTGCTTAACAAAGTGAAATCATATTTCTGGGGAAATATCAGAGATCAATGCCACTATATAGCTTCTGAAAGATAAAGGGTTTGTGATTTTTAGTATATCTTATTTAATTCTCTTTTATAACCAGTGCAAAATTTGGAAGGATCTTGGAGAATGGCCAAGTTCTATTGAATACTTACTCACATGGTGATGTTGCTCAGGATAATATTTTAACTAGAGTAAATCACTGTAGTACCTGGCACCTGCTATGCAGCTATTGAACTAATATTTTCTAAATAGATAATTGTTTTATGCAATTTGCTTCACATGATAAGAACAGCAACGCACCTTTTTTGTTGTTGTTTTAACCCCAGGCTATATTTGCTTTCTTATTCTCTTTCAATATATTGTTTGGAGAGAACTTGATTATGTTAATGGTCCATAGAACATCACACTGGTCCATTATAATGATGTTATCATGCTAAATGGGTCTTGAAAGTAGAATGTAGTAAACAGCCCTAGTGAAATCCAAGCATATCGAAGGCTGAGAAATAAGTCTTCCAAAAGTTCAAGGACTTGAGATGTCACTGAGGTGTCCAGGGGCATGTGAAAAGAAGAGTGAAATATAAACGTATTAGAAAAGCAAAAATAGAAATTTTCCTGAAGAGTGGGAGAAAATTGGACTTCAGAAGATCAGCATGTCAGATCATAGCAGACATTTAAATGGGAAAGACTTCTACAAAACTGTCAAGGTTAATGAGTTTACACTTAATCTGTTTATGATAGAGAAAGAGTGATTTTCTCACATGATTATCGTATCTATAAAGGCATGACATATCTTCAGATATATTCAGTTATTAGAGATGAAGGTTGAATTTCTTTTTATTTATTCTGGGGACTAAAAATGTACAGGTTATTTTTGGTTTATCTCTGGGTACAAAGTGTTGTTGTTTTGTTTTTTCTAACCTGTCTGTGGGATGTATACCCACAGGGAATGCAGGAGAAGGTGTCAGTTTTGCCCCAAATAGCACACATCAGGAGTTGGTTTGAAAGGTTTGGAGATTCTGGTGATCAAGAAAAAAATGTTTCCACTAGAGAACCCAGCCCTGGTGGCATTAAATTGAAACTGTCCATCTGGGGCTCCACATGCCAATGCAACTACATGCAGTTAAGAAAGTTCAATCTACTGCTCGACATGCTTTAGGTTTGAGGTGTGGGGGACTGAACTGATATCTCCCTATGGTGATACTATAGCTGATGGGACTTAGTGTTTTCCCCTGGCTGGAATCTTTGTTTTTCATATAAACATAGAAATAAGTGGATGTTGACACAGAAAAGTGGAGGACTATGCTTGCTGTCTGCTTTTGCATTTCTGGCTCCACCTTCCACTTTCTGCATCCATTGGTGCCCAGCATGTGCTGTTTTATGGAGAGCTACCATGGACACCCTCATCGTCTGACTTCTTGTTGAGCTCAAGAGAGTGCAGTGTAGAGAGAGAGTGCCATCATGTCACTGGGCCCCTCCACATTGGGCTCCTGGGTCGGAAGGGGCTACTGAACTTTTCTGGGAATTTCTGTGCTGTGGCTTTCTTCTAAAACAGCTGTTTCCTTTATAAGGTTTAATGGTCCTTTTCTCCAGTGGCCCCTCCTGGGGCCTCTGGGAAATTTGGAGTTCTTGCTGTTGCTGGCCTTGGAGTACCTCACCATTCTTTGTCGTTTTCCTTAACCCAGTTCATGTTAAGTGACTGGATGTTTCAGAAAGCTTTCCTTAGTGTACCACCTGTTTCCTATCAGGAGACTGATGGTAACCACCACAATTTCAGAAAACACCAGGAGATGCAAATAATCATATAAAAGTCATGTAAAAAATAGTTTCTTCTTGGGGGCACCTGAGTGGCTCAGTTGGTTAAGCGACTGCCTTAGGCTCAGGTCATGATCCTGGAGTCCCAGGATCCAGTCCCGCATCAGACTCCCTGCTCAGTGGAAGTCTGCTTCTCCCTCTGACCCTACCCCCTCTCATGCACTCTCTCTCTCTCACTCTCAGTTTCTTCTTCACTTTTCTTCTTCACTGGAGTTATTCACTAAGGTTAGTTGACATGACCTCACATCAGAGTGCAGAACTGAATAAATCAGTAAAGTTGGGTGGTCATCCCTAGGAGTTCTGGAGAGGAACTCAGATATTGGACAGTCATTGGATTAAATGAGCTTTGCCATTCTTGCAACACTCCCAGCACAGACTCTTATTGGTTCCACCTGGACTGAGGAATCAATTTTATGTTTCTAATGTGTTTTATGTAATTACTTATAAGAATATGGTTTTGGCAGTAAAGGGCTCTGGTATTTTTCAGAAAGCTGGTCATATAATGCTGAATCACTCAGTGCTTCACAAGTCAGAATGAAGAGGATACAGATCCAGAAAGAGACACAAGTCATCTATGATGCCTCCATTGTAAAAGTCAGTTCAGAGATGCTGGTCAAGAATGAATAATAAAAATAACAAAAACTCAGAAATAAAGAGTAGAGTTGAGGACCAATATCTGTGCAAAGATGAAGGATGGATTAGACTGCTCAATACAGAATGCCATAACAACTGAATGGCCTCAAATAAGATGATGTGGGGGGGGGGGACCCTGGGCAGTTCAGTCAGTTAAGCAGCTGCCTTTGGCTCAGGTCATGATTCCAGGGTCCTGGGATCGAACCCCACGTCGGGCTCAGGCTCCCTGCTCAGCGGAGAGCCTGCTTCTCCCTCTCCCTCTGCCTGCTGCTCTGCCTACTTGTACTCTCTCTCTGTTAAATAAATAAATAAAATCTTTAAAAAAAAAATATATGGGGTGGGAGGGGAGCTAGAAACCTTGAAGAGGCAGACTAAGCAAAGCCATAATTTACATTTGGTTAAACCATGAAGAGACTCTTATGTACGGTTGACCCTTGAACAACACAGGTCTTCACTACATAGGTCTACTTATGCACAGTTGTTTTTTTTTTTTTTAGTTAAGTACAGTACTGTAAATGTGTTTTCTCATGATTTTCTTAATAACATTTTCTTTTCTCTAGCTTAATTTAAGAGTACAGTCTATAATACATATAACATGTAGAATATGTTAATCGACTGTTTATGTTATGAGTAAGATTTCCAGTCAATAGTAGGCTATTAGTTAACTTTTTTGGGTAGTCAAAAGGTATACACAGATTTTTGACTGCACAGAGGGTCAGTGCCCTTAAATCCTGTGTTGTTCAAGGGTCAACTGTAATTATAAGGCTTTGTTTTTTGATATTTGGTTTTCTACATGGCAAAATGTTTTTTGTATTTAGAACACTATGATGTGTGTGGTAGGTTCTCAATGAATATTTGTCAAGAGAAAGAATAGTATTTCTATTTAAAATTGTAAGAGTGAGCTTAGCAATTCTTGTAATTGGTATAGATATGTCACATTAAAAAAAGTCAGTGAGTATGTAAAGTAGTTGATGTCTGTTTATTATGGCAGGAAGGTCAATGTGTGAGAAAGAACTAAGCCCTCTCACATGTGTACCCAAAATTCTTGCACAGTCATATAGAAGTCTACTCATAAATATCAGACACATGAGTGAGGGGAGGAGGGGCAATGAGGAGAGAAGGTCTTCTTCCCTTGGTAACTCAAAGCTGGATGACAAAGGAAACTGCATTTTCTCTAGCTTTTCCAAAGATTATATTCAATTCCATTTCTTGTTCCATTATGCTTTGGCATCTGCTATTGTCATCACCCCAGTCAGTATAGTTGTTAAGCAATTAGAGAGCCAAGAAAAGATCACTGCATTGAACAAAACTATTGTCCTTCACCCCATGAGCCTACAAAGTGACAGAAATTTCCTCATTTTACATTCTGTCTGTGTATGTTTTATTTCCTTTATAGTAGTTGTACATGCATTATTTCACTAGTGCTACATGAGCTGCTTTGAACTACAGGTGTAGCCCAGCTGTTACTCTCCTTTTCCAGGGAGAACCCACACTGTGGGTTGTGAGATATTGTGTAGAGCCCATATCCTCTCAGTGTGGTCACTGAGTGCCTGCTATGCTCCTCTACCTTCTCAGTGGTTAGACTCACATGAAGACGACTGAGGACAGAAGAAAGTAGGTAAGCTAAAAACATTACTTGTAGGCATAAAATTTCTTTTGCATGTGATTGGCAAAAATGCATTTAACTTGCAAAATTCTCTGAAATGGATCTCTAGATCTGAGATATTTCTTAGTAGCCTGGGAAGTACAGTTCTATCTGAATCTCAAAATACTGCGTGCTTAAATCTGTTCTTGGAAAACTAGTAAAAATGCCATCCTTGATCTCATGTAAAGTGTGTTAAAGGGAAATCAACTTAACTAATAAAACAGATCACTTTGTCTCCTATTTTTAGTGTTTGGTAACCATGGATGTGCATCTTGATTTTTGTAGGATATTACTTCTAAGATAATTCCTTAAGGCTACTTAGATGTAGCACATCCTACAGACTATAATTTTGTATAAGAGTACTTTTAAAGGATCTGTATTTAAATATTTTAAAATCTTTAATAAATGCTCAGATTCAAGAGTGTAGGAATTAGGAAAGCAGTATTAAAATTCTGTTGTACATATGTCTTTTCCCAGCCTACAAAGTTCTCAATCCTGACACTATAGCAGAATCTTCTGGGGGAGCTTTTTTTAAATTAACTATTGATGCCTAGGCGCTAACTTAATCAGAATGTCTCAAGTAGAGAAGGGAATCCATGCCTATTTTCTAAAAGCTCCCCAGGTGATTCTAATGTGTACCCATGGGATAGTACTCTTGACTTTTATTCAATGAAATGAATCAAGAGATTAAATTAAGTTTTAACCCCCCAAACCCCTTGAAAATTTTCACAAGAATTCCATGGTCATAATCTCTTCCATCTCCTTCATTAGTATATAGAAAGAGATCAGGAACTAGGCATTCTCTGACAAGTAATTACTTTCCATGGAGAAGATAAGGTTGTCAATAGCTGGAAGGTGATGAAGTGAAGGCAAGGGGTATCATGCCACACTGGGTGAGGCCTCGTATCTGAGTTCATCTAAGTTCTTCTGCTGTAAGCAGAATGTCATTCTGAAAATAGCACAGTCAAATGAGATACCTTGAGAGAAAAAAAAAGACTGAACTGCTTCCTCAGCATGTCTCCTTTCCTGGTACATTTATTGGTTTCTATTATCAACTATAAATCAAGTTTTATTTAAAACTATGCTCTGCTTGTATCAGGATTTTCAAGTTACTCAATGGGAATTCCTTAATACGATTTTATAAAAAAAAAGTTAAGACTTCAGAAAGTGTATTTCTGGGAATGTACAGCAATTATTCTGGCTTGTATTGTCTATATGTTTATATAAAACATTTTTTTAATTTAAAAATCCATGGAATTGCCATTAACTGTAACCACAGAAACATCAGTAAGTGTAATAACTTGATGAGACTCAACTAAAACTGTCTTTCCATGTATAAGCTGTCAAATAATGGGACAATTTTCATAACAGGAGCTTCCACATACATCACCAAGCTTGTGTGCTTTAACTTTCAACTTTGTCAAAAGATACTCTGAAAAGACTGATTAGTCTGATTCACCTGAAAATGGAAGAGAATTTCCAGCATGCATTAAATACAAAGAAAAGTACAAAACAACCCAACCAGCACCTTCTGTGCTCCATCCCATAACATTAATAGCAAGGAGGGCTTACACAGAAAGTATCAAGAAGATTTCTTAAGATAGACATGAGTCAGCCTCAGAAGGAAGATTAGCCTTTGAAAAGAATTACTTGGTCTTGAATGAAGAGACTACCATTGTACATAAAACCCACTAAAAATGTTCTCACTAGATTTTAAAGTATCCCTTTCTCTCTCTTTTTAAACTTATTTGTTCTTTTAAAGTAGGCTCCACACCCAATGTGAGGCTTGAACTCACAACCCCAAGATCAAGAGTCGTGTGCTCTATAGACTGAGCCAGCCAGGCACTTCTTATTCTTTTTTTTATTTATTTTTTTTATTTTTATTTATTTATTTATTTTTTATTTTTCTTATTCTTTCTTAATCAGTATGTTCAAAAGAGGAGTAAGACCATCTCTCCACAAAGTATAGAGCAGCAACATATCATTCTTGGCTCGCTTGTCTAGCCTTAGACATGCTATGCAGTTGAGATCTGAGGGGGCTTGGGACAACTTCAACTTCAGTATAAATGTTTAAAATTAATATCCACCAAAAAGTATACAGATCAAACATGTACTCTTCATAGAAATTGTGACCATCAAGAATTGGAGTGCCAGATTTTCCTAGTTAATCTTATAAGAAGAAAAAGATTTGACAATACAACAGATGATAGGAAATGGGTGGCAAGAATAAAAGAAGTAACTCTTTTTCTTAAGGCATTATGCATTAATGGAGAATGTATAATTTAGAGCAGGTTATAAAAGTTAAACTTGGGTATTAGCTGTGCTGATGTGATGCATTATGTTTAGCAATATTAAGCTCCCAATGCAGACCTATGAAGGGAAATGAAACAGGATTCTTTTGTGCTCCCAACTTCTTAAAATTGTTTGGTTATAAATAAATAAATAAGGTGATGATGATGTAAATACTTATGAATCTAGGCCTATAATATGTACAAGCACTGTTCTAAGAACTTTACAAGTATTATCTAATTTAATCTTCATAATAACCATATGAGGTGGGTATTGTTATTATTCTCCGTTTCATAAGTAGTTGAGGCTCAGGGACATTAAATACCTTGCCCAAGGTTATATAGCCAACAGTGGTAGCAACAGGAATGAAATCCAAATGGGAACCCTAAATCTATGCTTTCAAAGCAAAATGTTGTATACAAATATAAGGCAAATACATTATAAAATACCTGTACACTATTTTGCTTCCCTAAAATATAGCAAAATTTCAAACACAAAATTTCCATGTAGACTCTCAAACCAATTGTTTGGGTATTATCCAAACAGTATTTTCTCTTACATATAGCCAGTACCAGTTTCTCTGGACACTCGGTCATTCACCTCACAGCAGCCTCATCTTAACCTCATTCCTCCCTCCACCTACCCTCATATCACACAGCTTTCACCATAATTATTATTATGTGGATACAACCAGTACCTGGAAATCAAGTGTTTTCTTCTTGACAAATGTTCTTCCTACAGCATTTAGACAATGATCATTATTGGTATTATACTCGGGCATTCTGACTAATGTTAATTAACATGACCCCATGAAGTACTGAGCATGTACAGATCAAAGTATTTCTTCTTTGTCCAAATTTCGGGTGATATTCTCCATATGTTTCACTTAAAGGGGCAGGGTTAGTGCTCTGTGGAAATACCTTGTTATTATCCAGATCAAAAGAAAGGCTGTGAAATCTGTTATGACCTTCATCTTCTGTGTTCACAGATGTGGCACAGAGCTAATGAAGTGACATGATTATGGTCACAGAATTAGGAACAGCAGACTAAATTTTGTCATTCATCTGTCAGTGCATCCACAGCTGTAGAATAAGCTGCAGAGCTGTGATCACATCTAAGGCAGCAGTCCAGGTGCCCAAGGGAGCAAGTGGTAGTCCAAGCTGTAGGCATGTTGTCATCACAGCCTCACTCCAGGGCTGCTTTCCTGGGACCTCCAGTTGGAAAGCAAGAGAGGTTTCAATGACACTGTTTTTGTATCCTTTTATTCATTCTACAAATATTTATAGAACATGTACCATAGGACCCAGCAGACAGGCCCTGGCCTCAATATGCTCAAAGCATACTGAGGGCATAAACAAGAATACCACCTATGTGATTTATGAGCACAGAAGAGGGACTCCTGATCCAAGGCCACTGAAGCCTTTCTTTCATAAAGAAGCCCTTGATAGTTGCATCTTGAGAAAATAGTACTAGTAGCCCTGAGAAAGGGGTGCTGCCCTGATAAGTGTAAAGCAGGTAAAAAGCTTAAGAAAACAACCTGCTCAAGAAGCTTGCTGAGATGGGGGCATAAGGAGCATGTGAAGGTGTGTCTGGGAAGAAAGGGCAGTGGGGGTCAGATAATGGAGAACCTTACGAAAGAAGTTACCTTGGAAGACAACAGGAAGACCTGAAGAATATTATTAGAGAAAAGAACACAGGCTAAGTTGTAGAATTGTGAGATAACTGCAGAGACCAAGCAGGAAGATGGAGACTTGAGTGAAAAAAACATCTTAGAGGATTATGGACCTGGCCCAGAGTAAAATCTATTGGGAAGCAGTAGTGGTGATGGATTTGGATGTGGTGAATACTTGGTATGTGGGCTCAAATATGAAGGCTGACTCATGATAATTTTGACAACTGAGTAGGAGATATTTGGTGCTAACTGAGGGAATAAATACAAGAAGTATTTGGGGGCCCAAGGAGAGAGGGAATAACATTACAACTTCAGTTTGGAATATGATGAGCTTAAAGTGTAAGATGCTGAGATGAATCTGAAACACTATGTCTGGAGTTGAGGAAGGCAGACAGGATTGAAAAGAGGAATTTGAAAGTTTTTTGCGATATGTTGTAGATGAAGTCTTGGAGGTAAATACTTTGAGCCAAATAGATCTTATCTCATAAAGATGAGATCCAGTGACAAAATCTGGAGGAATAGCAGTATTCACATGGTTCCAAAAAAAGATAAGGTAAAAAAAAAAGACAAGTGAGGGCGCCTGGGTGGCTCAGTTGGTTAAGCAACTGCCTTCGGCTCAGGTCATGATCCTGGAGTCCCTGGATCGAGTCCCGCAACGGGCTCCCTGCTCGGCGGGGAGTCTGCTTCTCCCTCTGACCCTCCTCCCTCTCATTCTCTCTGTCTCAAATAAATAAATTAAAAAAAAAAAAATCTTAAAAAAAAAAAAAAAAAGAAAAGAAAAAAAAGACAAGTGATTGGTTGGAAAATAATGGCCTGAGTAGATGGAAGAAAGCCAGCAGACCAGAGCATTATAAAAAGCAAGATAAACTTTCCAATTCAACTCAGACATGTAAAACACTTGGAGGTTTTTCTTAGAATAATAAAAAGTTAGACAAATAAAAAAATGTTGACTTTTCTTGAACCTATCAGGGAATTAAAAGTTGCAGGGCAAATCATCATCACAAGATCAGGAGAGTCTGGCACATCCAGAGAGCTATAGCTGTCAAGATTGGCTTACCTGAAGCAGAAGGCACTGGATGCCCTAGGCTGGTAGGAACACTCACATAGTAATTTTTATGACTTGGTGCAGCTCCTGGGGACTGCAGTCATAATGAGAACATCCATACTTTTATAGGCTTCTTCTCTAGAAACTCCACCAGATTCTCCTTGAAGGGATCCAAGAAAGCTCCTAACATGGCCTTGACAGAAGAAGGGGAAGAGTAGCTATCTTGAAACCCTTCTAAACCCTACTACCAAACAATAAGCAATTCTGAAACCCTATTCCTCTTGGTGGAAGGGACCTCTGCTCTACTCCAGGCTGCTCCAACATTCTTATCACACACACACACACACACACACAATGCATCACCAATAGGAGAAAGGGCTTAAGAGAACAGACCAGGAATTCTGGAATCAGGAAAGAGAACAGGGGTTGGGGGAGGGGAGATGTTTGAAACCTCAAAGATGGACAGGCCTAAAACACTTCTGAAGACAACATTCATGAATCACAGGCCCACTAAAAGACTGACATTTAATTAGAAGATTAGAGAATGTTCTCTTCCCCTACAACTGTACTTCCTGTGAAGATGCAACGAGAGATATGTCTATACCACCTTGTATAATTGGATGTCTCAACATTCAGTTTTTCACCTTTAAGTTGCTTTTATCTGTAGGCTTTTAGGCACCTAGTTTTTATCATGAATAAATTTTGTTTTCATGAAATATTTGCATATATTGAAATATTATATGCTTTTCTTCTTTTGTTTATTGATTTGCTGATTTACATTGATTGGTTTTTTGAATGAAACACCCTTGCTAATAATACCTTTGTGGTTTGGTATTAGGATAATGCTAGTCTTGTTTAATGGCTTTACAAGTTTTCTGTCCTATTGTATTTTCTTTTTTTAAAAAAAGATTTTATTTATTTATTTGAGACAGAGAGTGCACGAGCGAGGGGGCTGCTGAGGGAGAAGGAGAAGCAGGTTCCCCGCTGAGCAGGGAGCCCAAAGGTGGGGGGGGGGAGTGCTGGGTCCCAGGATCCTGGGATCATGACCTGAACCGAAGGCAGACTCTTAACTGACAGGCACCCAGGCGCCCCTCCTATTGTATTTTCTAAGAGATTGTGAAGAGTTGCTATACTTTTTTCCTTAAAAGTTTGGGTTTGACAGTTAAACAGGGCATTTTCTTTGTTAGTGGGTTTTTAACAGCAAATTACACTTCTTTAGCATATAGAAGATTATTCAAGTTATTGATTTAATCCTGAGTGAGAATTAGTAGTTCATGTCTTACAAGTGACTGGTCTATTTCATCTAAGTTGTTGAATTCACAGGCATAAAGATATTTTAGTATTCTCTGATAATCCTCTGAATGTCTCTAGGGTCTTTTGTGATGAGTCATCTTTTATTCCTCATATTGGCAATCTGTATCTTCTTCTTTTTTTTTTTTTTTCTTGGCTAAAGTTTATCAGTTTCATTGAGCTTTAAAAAAAAAAAACAGTTTTCAGGGTTTTTTGAAAGGTATATTTATTTTTGAGAGAAAGAGAGAGAGGGCACTCTCAAGCAAGGTGGGGAGAGGCCAAGAAAGCGGAAGAGAGCGTCTTAAGCAGACTCCATGTTGAGTGTGGAGACTGACTGGGGGCTCGATCTCACCCTGAGATCATGACCTGAGCCAAAACCAAGAGTCGGATGCTTAACTGACTGTGCCACCCAGGTGCCCAAAAAAACCAGTTTTCAGTTTTATTTCTCTACTGTTTTCCTATTTTTAATTTTGTTGATTTCTGGTTTTGTCCTTGTTTTTTTCTTTCTTTTACTTTATTAGGTTTAATTTGCTCAACTTCCTCTAGTTGTTTAAGGTGGAAGCCTAGGTCATTAATTTGAGATATTTTTTTCTAATATAAGCATGTAATGTTATATATTTCCCTATAACTACTGTGTTAGCTGCATTCCACAAATATTGATATTTTCTATTTTCATTAAATTCAAAATGCTTTATTATTTTTTATGACTTCTGCTTTGACCTATGTGTTATTTCAGCATGTGTTATCTCATTTCCAAATATTGGGGGTTTCCAGGTAATCATTCTGTTACTGATTTGTAGTTTAATTCCATATCATTTCATTTCTTTGGCTCAGAATAGGGTCTCTCTTAATGAATATTCCATGTACACTTAAAAAGAACATGCGTTCTCTTGTTTGGGGATGGAGTGTCAGGTCAAGTTGCTTGATAGTGTTCAGGTTTTCTATATTTTTGCTGATATTCTACTTTTTCTTTCAAATACTGAAAGAGATGTGTTGGTCTCCAACTATAACTATGATTTGTCTATCTCTTCCTTCAGTTTTATTAGTTTGTGCTCCATGCCTTTAGAAGCTATGCTGTTGAATTATGTCTTTGTGGTGAATTATCATTAATTAAGATTATTATGAATCAACTCTTATTGTACAATTTACTTCTTTATTGTTGGTCTATATCCGTAGTTTTGAAGTCTACTTTGATATTAATATAGTCGCTTCAGCCATTGTCCGTACCACTCTTACTTTTTTCTTTTTCTGGATATCCAGCTCCATGAATTAGACATTTTGATATTGATTTTGACATGAGGATCTGTAGATTTGTTTTTCTCTCAATATTTTCTATTTTTTTTCAGATTAGCTAATTTCTAATAATATAACATAAAGTACAATGATTCTTTCCTCTGTCATCTCTATTTTGCTATTCAGCCCATACAGTGAATTTGTTATTTCAGATATTTCAGGTTTTCATATCTGAATTTTCCATTTGTTTCTTTTTTTAAAGTTTCTGTTTCAAGAATGTACATCTTGGGGGGAGGAGCTAGATGGCGGAGGAGTAGGAGACCTGGATTTCGTCTCCTCTCAGGAATTCAGCTGGATAGGGATCAAACCATTCTGAACACCTACAAACTCAACAGGAGATTGAAGAAAAGAAGAGCAACAACTCTCTCATCAGAAAAGCGACCACTTTCTGGAAGGTAGGACCTGCGGAGAAGTGAATCCGAGACGATATTCGGGAGGATAGACGGCGGGGGAGGGGCCTCCGCCAGCCACTTCTGGCAAGTGATAGAACTGCGGAGCACAAAATCGGAACTTTTAAAGGTCTGCTCCGCTGAGGGACATCACTCTGGTGGCTAAGCGAGGGGTGGAACCCCCCGGGACAGTGTGGTCTCAGGACCCTTGGGGTCACAGAAAGACCGGGGGTGCCTGAGTGTGGCAGAGCTCCCAGGTATCGGAGCCAGGAAGCCGGCTGCAGAGGCGGAGCCCAGGCACAGGCTCTCAGCTCGGGGTTGCCATAAACTGTGATCCACAGCCCAGTCGGGCCCCTGCTCCTCCAGCAGAGACCCAACAAGCGGCAGATCTGGGGAGACACACCTTCCTCCCTGGGGAGGAGCTGCGTGGGAGTGCACCGCAGGGATCTGCTGGGTTTGGAGACTCCACACAGGGTCGGGTGCCAGAGATAGAAACGCGCGGTCACAGGCCAGGCGAGCACGGAGTGCGGCCGGAGACCGGGGAGCCAGGAGTGACTGACAGCCTTTCTCTGTGGGCTCACTGAGGAGCAGGGCCCCGAGTTCTCAGCTCCTCCGGGGCAGAGATTGGGAGGCCGCCATTTTTACTGTCAGCCTGCAAAGCTGTACGGAAAGCTCGCAGGGAACAAAAGCCCCGGAGAGCAAACCCGAGCAGATTACTTAGCCGGGAGGGGGCAAGGGCGGGGAAATTCCGCCTCCGGCAAAGACATTTGGAAACCACGGCAACAGGCCCCTCCCCAGAAGAACAGCGAGAACAGCCAGCCAAGACCAAGTTTACCGATCAATGAGAACAGCAGAACTCCAGTGCTAGGGGACTAATGCACATAGAATTCACAGCTTTTTTACCATGATTTTTTAGTTTTTTAAAGTTAATTTTTTTTAACTCTCTTTTTGTCTTTTTATTTCTTTTTGAATTTTTCTTTTTCCCTTTTTCAACCAACATCTTATCAATCCCTTTAAAAAAAAAAAAATTTTTATTTTTCATTTCTAGAGTCATATTCTATCCCTTAATAGTAGTTACCCACATTTTTGGCTTATATATATAAGTTGTTCTCTCTTTAAAATTTTGAGATAGTTTCTTCTAACAGATTAAAATATACCCTAAATCTCTAGTATATGGTGTTTTCTATTCCCCTGCCTGATCACAGCCTCTCCCTTTTTTTTTCTTTTTCTTTTTTCTTTATATAAATCCTCTTCTTTCTTTTTTCAAAAAACTTCTTATCAATTCCTTTTATAAAATTTTTCATAATTTCCATTTTTACAGTCATATTCCATCCCTTCATCATATCAACCCTTATTTTTGTACATATATAAGTTTTTCTTTCTTTAAAATTTTGGGAGGCACTTTCTTCTAAAAGACCAAAATACACCCCAAATCTAGTGTGTGGCACTGATCTATATACCAGCCTGATCATATTTGATCACATTCTGGTTTTTTTTTTTGTTGTTGTTGTTTTGTTTTGTTTGTTTTTGTTTTTATCTTTATCTTTTTCTTTTTTTTCTTTTTCTTTTTTCTCTCTTTGCCTTTCTTATCCCACTGCGTCAGGTCTTTTCTGATTTGTTTAGAGTATATTTTCTGGGGACGTGGTTACTCGGCTAGCATTTTGTTCTCTCATTAATCTATTCTCCTCTGCACAAAATGACAAGACGGAAAAAATCACCTCAACAAAAAGAACAAGAGGTAGTACCGACTGCCAGGGACCTACTCAATACGGACATTAGTACGATGTCAGATCTAGAGTTCAGAATCATCACTTTAAAGATACTAGCTGGGCTTGAAAAAAATATGGAAGTTATTAGAGAAACCCTTTCTGGAGAAGTAAAAGAGCTAAAATCCAACCAAGTAGAAATCAAAAAGGCTATTAATGAGATGCAATAAAAAATGGGGGTGCTAAGTGCTAGAAAAAATGAGGCAGAAGAGAGAATCAGTAATATAGAAGATGAAATGATGGAAAATCAAGAAGCTGAGAAAAAGAGAGAAAAACAACTACTGGATCATGAGGGCAGAAATCGAGAGATAAGCGATACCATAAGACGAAACAACATTAGAATAATTGGGATCCCAGAAGAAGAAGAAAGAGAGAGAGGGGCAGAAGGTATAATGGAGCAAATTATAGCAGAGAACTTCCCTAATTTGGGGAAGGAAATAGGCATGAAAATCCAGGAAGCCCAGAGAACCCCTCTCAAAATCAATAAAAATAGGTCAACTCCCCAACATCTAATAGTAAAACTTACGAGTCTCATAGACAAAGAGAAAATCCTGAAAGCAGCTCGGGAGAAGAGATATGTAACCTACAAGGGTAGAAACATTAGACTGGCAACAGACCTATCCACAGAGACCTGGCAGGCCAGAAAGGACTGGCAGGATATATTCAGAGCACTAAATGAGAAAAATATGCAGCCAAGAATACTCCATCCAGCTAGGCTGTCATTGAAAATTGAAGGAGAGATAAAAAGCTTCCAGGACAAACAAAAACTAAAGGAATTTGCAAACACAAAACCAGCCCTACAGGAAATCTTGAAAGGGGTCCTCTAAGCAAAGAGAGAGCCTAAAAGCAACATAGACCAGAAAGGAACACAGACAATATACAGTAACAGTCACCTTACAGGCAATACAATGGCACTAAATTCCTATCTTTCAATAGTTACCCTGAATGTAAATGGGCTCAATGCCCCAATCAAAAGACACAGGCTAACAGACTGGATTAAAAAACAAGACCCATCGATATGCTGTCTGCAAGAGACTCATTTTAGAACCAAAGACACCCCCAGATTGAAAGCGAGGGGGTACAAAACCATTTACCATGCTAATGGACACCAAAAGAAAGTTGGGGTGGTAATCCTTATATCAGACAAATTAGATTTTAAACCAAAGACTGTAATAAGAGATGAGGAAGGACACTATATCCTACTTAAAGGATCTATCCAACAAGAAGATCTAACAATTGTAAATATCTATGCCCCTAACATGGGAGCAGCCAATTATATAAGGCAAATAATAACAAAAGCAAAGAAACACATCGACAACAATACAATAATAGTGGGGGACTTTAATATCCCCCTCACTGAAATGGAAAGATCGTCTAAGCAAAAGATCAACAAGGAAATAAAGACTTTAAATGACACACTGGACCAAATGGACTTCGCAGACATATTCAGAACATTCCACCCCAAAGCAATGGAATACACATTCTTCTCTAGTGCCCATGGAACATTCTCCAGAATAGATCCCATCGTAGGTCATAAATCAGGTCTCAACTGGTACCAAAAGATTGGGATCATTCCCTGCCTATTTTCAGACCACAATGCTTTGAAACTAGAACTCAATCACAAGAGGAAAGTCGGAAAGAACTCAAATACATGGAGGCTAAAGAGCATCCTACTGAAAAATGAATGGGTCAACCAGGAAATTAAAGAAGAATTAAAAAAATACATGGAAACCAATGAAAATGAAAACACAACTATTCAAAATCTTTGGGATGCAGCAAAGGCAGTCCTAAGAGGAAAGTATATAGCAATACAAGCCTTTCTCAAGAAACAAGAAAGGTCTCAAGTACACAACCTAACCCTACACCTAAAGGAGCTGGAGAAAGAACAGCAAAGAAAGCCTAAACCCAGTAGGAGAAGAGAAATAATAAAGATCAAAGCAGAAATCAATGAAATAGAAACTAAAAGAACAGTAGAACAGATCAACGAAACTAGGAGCTGGTTCTTTGAAAGAATTAACAAGATTGATAAACCCCTGGCCAGACTTATCAAAAAGAGAAGAGAAATGACCCAAATCAACAAAACCATGAATGAAAGAGGAGAGATCATAACCAACACCAAGGAAATACAAACAATCATAAGAACATATTATGAGCAACTCTATGCCAGCAAATTAGATAACCTGGAAGAAATGGATGCATTCCTAGAGATGTATCAACTACCAAAACTGAACCAGGATGAAATAGAAAACCTGAACAGACCTATAACCACTAAGGAAATTGAAGCAGTCATCAAAAATCTCCCAAAAAACAAAAGCCCAGGGCCAAATGGCTTCCCAGGGGAATTCTACCAAACATTTCAAGAAGAATTAATACCTATTCTTCTGAAACTGTTCCAAAAAATAGAAACGGAAGGAAAACTTCCAAACTCATTTTATGAGGCCAGCATTACCTTGATCCCAAAACCAGACAAAGACCCCGTCAAAAAGGAGAATTATAGACCAATATCCCTGATGAACATGGATGCAAAAATTCTCACCAAAATACTAGCCAATAGAAGGATTATTCACCATGACCAAGTGGGATTTATCCCTGAGCTGCAAGGTTGGTTCAACATCTGCAAATCAATCAATGTGATACAATACATTAACAGAAGAAAGAACAAGAATCATATGATCCTCTCAATAGATGCAGAAAAAGCTTTTGACAAAGTACAGCATCCTTTCTTGATCAAAACTCTTCAGAGTATAGGGATAGAGGGTACATACCTCAATATCATAAAAGCCATCTATGAAAAACCTACAGTGAATATTATTCTCAATGGGGAAAAACTGAGAGCCCTCCCCCTAAGGTCAGGAACGCGGCAGGGATGCCCACTATCACCACTGCTATTCAACATAGTATTGGAAGTCCTAGCCACAGCAATCAGACAACAAAAAGAAATCAAAGGCATCCAAATCGGCAAAGAAGAAGTCAAACTCTTACTCTTTGCAGATGATATGATACTTTTTGTGGAAAACCCGAAAGACTCCACCCCAAAACTGCTAGAACTCATACAGGAATTCAGTAAAGTGGCAGGATACAAAATCAATGCACAGAAGTCAGTGGCATTCCTATACACCAACAACAAGACAGAAGAAAGAGAAATGAAGGAGTCGATCCCATTTACAATTGCACCCAAAACCATAAGATACCTAGGAATAAATCTAACCAAAGAGACAAAGGATCTGTACTCAGAAAACTATAAAATACTCATGAAAGAAATTGAGGAAGACACAAAGAAATGGAAAAACATTCCATGCTCATGGATTGGAAGAATAAATATTGTGAAGATGTCAATGCTACCTAGAACAATCTACACATTCAATGAAATCCCCATCAAAATACCATCCACTTTTTTCAAAGAAATGGAACAAATAATCCTGAAATTTGTATGGAACCAGAAAAGACCCCGCATAGCCAGAGGAATGTTGAAAAAGAAAAGCAAAGCCGGCGGCCTCACAATTCCAGATTTCAAGCTCTATTACAAAGCTGTCATCATCAAGACAGCATGGTACTGGCACAAAAACAGACACATAGATCAATGGAACAGAATAGAGAGCCCAGAAATGGACCCTCAACTCTATGGTCAACTAATCTTCGACAAAGCAGGAAAGAATATCCAATGGAACAAAGACAGTCTCTTCAACAAATTGTGTTGGGAAAATTGGATAGCCACATGCAGAAGAATGAAATTGGACCATTTCCTTACACCACACACAAAAATAGACTCCAAATGGTTGAAAGACCTCAATGTGAGACAGGAGTCCATCAAAGTCCTAAAGGAGAACACAGGCAGCAACCTCTTTGACCTCACCCAAAGCAACTTCTTCCTAGAAACATCGCCAAAGGCAAGGGAAGCAAGGGCAAAAATGAACTATTGGGATTTCATCAAGATAAAAAGCTTTTGCAAAGCAAAGGAAACAGTCAACAAAACCAAAAGACAACCGACAGAATGGGAGAAGATATTTGCAAATGACATATCAGATAAAGGGCTAGTATCCAAAATCTAGAAAGAACTCATCAAACTCAACACCCAAAGAACAAAGAATCCAATCAAGAAATGGGCAGAAGACATGAACAGACATTTTTGCAAAGAAGACATCCAAATGGCCAACAGACACATGAAAAAGTGCTCAATATCGCTCAGCATCAGGGAAATCCAAATCAAAACCTCAATGAGATACCACCTCACACCAGTCAGAATGGCTAAAATTAACAAGTCAGGAAACGACAGATGTTGGCGGGGATGCGGAGAAAGGGGAACCCTCCTACACTGTTGGTGGGAATGCAAGCTGGTGCAGCCACTCTGGAAAACTATATGGAGGTTCCTCAAAAAGTTGAAAATAGAGCTACCATATGATCCAGCAATTGAACTACTTGGTATTTACCCCAAAGATACAAAAGTAGGGATCCGAAGGGGTGCATGCACCCCGATGTTTATAGCAGCAATGTCCACAATAGGCAAACTGTGGAAAGAGCCAAGATGTCCATCGACAGATGAATGGATAAAGAAGAAGTGGTATATATATACAATGGAATATTATGCAGCCATCAAAAGGAATGAGATCTTGCCATTTGCAACCACGTGGATGGAACTGGTGGGTATTATGTTGAGTGAAATAAGGCAAACAGAGAAAGACATATGATCTCACTGATATGAGGAATTCTTAATCGCAGGAAACAAACTGAGTGTTGTTGGAGTGGGGGGTGGGGTGGGAGGGATGGCGTGACTGGGTGATAGACACTGGGGAGGGTATGTGCTCTGGTAAGCGCTGTGAATTGTGCAAGACTGTTGAATCTCAGATCTGTACCTCTGAAACAAATAATGCAATATATATTTTAAGAAAAAAAAAGAAGAAGAAGGTAGCGGGAGGGGAAGAATGAAGTGGGGGAAATCGGAGGGGTAGACGAACCATGAGAGACGATGGACTCTGAAAAACAAACAGGGTTCTAGAGGGGAGGGGGGTGGGAGGATGGGTTAGCCTGGTGGTGGGTATGGAGGAGGGCACGTTCTGCATGGAGCACTGGGTGTTATGCAGAAACAATGAATCATGGAATACTTCATCTAAAACTAATGATGTAATGTATGGGGATTAACATAAGAATAAAAAAAATTAAGAAAAAAAAAAAGAATGTACATCTTTCCCTCCTGGAGTATAGCTTTCTTCATATTGGCCAGTACTGAAAATCTTTATACTTTCAACTTTATTGTTTCTTCATATTTGAGGACAACTCATTATAAGAAGTATATAATTTGTCATTCTCAAATTGATTCTGACAATTTTATTGTTTTACTTGGAGTATTTATAACATTTTCATGTAATATAATCCTGGATATACTTGAATTTGTGTTTGTTGACTTACTACTAATTCTATTTGACCTGAATGTTTTAGGCTCCTTTCTTCTCTTTATTAATTTTCATTCAAATTAATTAAAAATGTATTTTATTTTTCTAATTAACATGCTTGTTTTATTTTTACTCTTCTTTTTTTAAGATTTTATTTATTTATTAGAGAGAGAGAGAGAAAACATAAGCAGCCAGAGTGTCAGGCAGAGGGAGAGGGAGAAGCAGGCTCCCTGGGATCATGACCTGAGCTGAAGGCAGATGCTTAACAGACTGAGCCACCCAGGAACCCCTATTTTTACTATTCTTATTCACTTTTTATTCCATAAACCTAAAAGTGTTCAAAATAAGGATATCCATTTTATTGATTTATCACAGTGAACACCAATGCAAAGATTTCCCTGATCATGAAAAAAAATATTGCCACAAACCTAGAGACCACCGTTGTATCTACTTTCAATTACTCCCCACCCATTTCTTCTTAACGTTAACTGCTCTCCTGATATATGATAATGACATCTTAGATTTTCTTTATAGATTTAGGGTGTAAGCATGTATTCCTAAACAGTATTATTTAATTTGGGTTGTATGTTTTATGTATTCTTTTTTTTTTAACTGGCATTTTTGTTCAACATTAAGTTTGTAAAATTTATGCCCATAGGTATTATACTATATATTTTCAGTGGGCATATATGCAAATATTTAGAGAAAGAAGTGAAAGGATACATATCGGGGCGCCTGGATGGCCTAGTCAGTTCCACGTCTGCCCTTGGCTGGGGTCATGATCCCAGTCCCCTGGGATCGAGCCCCACATCCCCGTACCGGACTCCCCGCTCAGCAGGGGGCCTGCTTCTCCCTCTGCCATTCCTCCTGCTTGGCTCTTTCTCTCAGTCAAATAAATAAATAAAATCTTTTAAAAAAAAAAAGAAAGAAAGAAAGGATACATATCATACTGGCAATAGTGATATCTTTGATAAAGGAACTAGAAGTAGCAGAAGTTTGGGAGGAACTTCAAGAGCTATGCTTTAGCTATTTTTTTATTGAATAAACAGATATACAATTATAGAGAGATACAGAACTAAATTTTAATCTTTTTGAGAATAAGCATTGAGTCTTTGACTTCAGTCATACACTATAGTGAGGCTTTATAGCATATGAAAGCTTAGAACATTGATGTGAGGTTTGTTTACTTGCTCTATAGAAAAGGAAAATCGTACATTTTAATGATGATTTTTATCATCTGTTAAATAAAACTTTATTTAATACATGGCTTTTTTTGTTGAGTGGGTTGGGGGTTCCAAAAGACTCATAGGACTCAGAAAAGCTGACTACACTCCTGGTTAGTTTACTACAACAAAGTGATAGTTTAAAATTAACAAAGGGCAAAGATGAATGAGCAAAATCCAAGAGAAATTAAGTACAAGCTTCTAAGTGTCCTTTCCAGTGGGGTCTAATGCAGTTAATTAATTAATGCAGTTAATTCTTTCAGTAGTGATGTGTGTGACAAGGGGTGAAAAGCGGTACCAGCAAGGAAAGCTCACCTGAGCTTTGATGTCCAGAGTTTTCATTAGGAGTCAGTCATATAGGCATGCAGCAACTGCATTACCTACCTCTGCTACCCAAACCTTTTTTTTCCCAGCCTCCTTTGAGTAAAAGCATTTACATAAATCATATCTGTTAGCATAAATTCTAATCAAACTAGTACAGCATAGTCCATCGTCTCACACATACAAAAACACTGTTATCAAGCATAGTGTTCCTGGGGCTAAGAGCTCATCTCTCAGAAGCTGGCCAAGGACCTTTTTTGGGGTTGTGCAGGATTTGAGCAACTCAAGTCTGCTGAGCTAACCTTTATCTGTATAAGAAAGGATGAGCTAAGGGTCTTTTGAATTTTTCCTTTTGTTTTTCAAAATCCCAAATTTCCTCTTCTGGGTTCTTTTTCTCATCACCATCCAGTACCTAAAGGGCTTGTCTCTCTTTTCAACATTTACTCCCTTTCCATCCCCAGAAGCAATGCATTTGGAAGACTGTCACTTCCATTTAAGCCCCATGTAATTTTTAATCTCTTCCCTAAAATCATTTCTCTGAAATACTAGGACTCCCCTTTAAGGGGTGATTTTTGTTCAATCTTAGGCTGTCTTCTTTTTTTTTTCTTCCTCTTCCACAGAGTTTATTCAAGTTCCTCTTTCTTGCTCCAAGTTCTCAAACTAGAAGCTTGAGCTACAGTTCCACTAAATTTAGTAATTTTCATATTCCCTGTATCTTCTCTGTATAATAAATATATATGTATTTCTTATTAAAGTATACATTTTATTTATTTTTTAAAGATTTTATTTTTATTTATTTATTTGAGAGAGAGAGAGAGCAGGGGAGGGAGAGAGGGAGAGAATTTCAAGCAGACTCCCCACTGAGCAGAGCTCACCACAGGGCTTGATCCCATGACTCTGAGATCATGACTTGAGCCAAAGTCAGAGTCAGACACTCAACCAACTGAACCACCCAGGCACCACTTAAAGTACATGTTTTAAAAAACAGAATCTATATACCCTGTTTTGTAACCTGATTACACTTGTTATATTATAAAATCACTTACTATATTAAAAACATTTTCTTGGGGTGCCTGGGTGGTGCAGTGGGTTGAGTGCCAACTCTTGGTTTCAGCTCAGGTTATGATCTCAGGGTCATGAGATGGAGCCCCATGTCAGGCTCCATGCTCAGCGTGGAGTTGGCTTGGAATTCTCTTTCCCTCTCTTTCTGCCCTTCCCGCTCATGCTCTTTCTCTCTAAAATAAATAAATAAATCTTAAAAAAAAAACAAACAAACCCCACATTTTCTTGTCAAAAAGTCCAAATCATTCTAGTAAGTGGCTATAAATATATTTATAAATATATTTAATGTATCCTTTTTGTTTAGACATTTAAATTTGATTCATTTTCTGAATATTTATAAAGGAAAAATATAGTTTCTTTAAGAATCCCTGTGTTCTCATTATACTTTACCTTTTATTTCTCTATATAAATAAAAAATATATTTAAAATTTCATCTAGAAGTTGTTAATATGGCTATTAATACAACTTGCTATCTATATGAGCTGTGTAAGAATAGGTCATTAATTGGGCGCCTGGGTGGCTCAGTTGGTTAAGCGACTGCCTTCAGCTCAGGTCATGATCCTGGAGTCCCGGGATCGAGTCCCATATCGGGCTCCTTGCTTAGCAGGGGGTCTGCTTCTCCCTCTGATCCTCCCCCCTCTCATATGCTCTCTCTCTCATTCTCTCTCTCAGATGAATAAATAAAATCTTAAAAAAAAAAAAAAGAATAGGTCATTAATTATCACTGACTTTAGACAATATGAATAGCTCCTGTTTAGCTTACTCTGCACTCTTTTCCCTTTGAAGTCAACACCAATACCAGAGGCAGACCGAAAAAAATTAAAAAAAAGGAATTTCTTCTTTGATTTCAGAAATTCAAAGTTCAGTGATTTTAATAAAGTTCTGTGAATTTGAGTTTTAATTTATGAAAGGAACCATATTTCAGAAATTTCTTTATCCTTTGAGATATATTTCAATAAACACAGATCTGATCCCAGGTAAGAACTGTACTATTGCATTCAAAATAATGAAAACTCTTGCTTGTGATGTAGTCTCAACACCACGTACTGTTTTCATATAATTAGATCATAGAAAGAAATAGAAATATGCACAAAAAGTGCAGTTTAGAATTAAGTGGAATGTCAATTCAATGCCTATTTTATTTTTCATAATTACTTGTTCAGTTTTGAACAACTAAGTGGAAGCTACACATTATCTTTCTGTTCTTGGTGTTGTCTTTAAGTTATTAACACACAAACTTCAACAAAATAAATAATCAAAGTCTGTATCCTCCCTAACAAGATAAAAGTCCTAGCATAGTACAGTGTCTCTACTCATCCTCCCCCTTCCCTATGATAATATCTGGCACTTTATTATAAGATTTATATAGTAAAAGTGAAAAACAACTCACTTAGGCAAAAGTATCTTTCCCAAATATCTTTGATCATTTTTTTTGTATTCTAATTCTCTTGTTTTCATTTCCTTGTTGAAATATAATTTCTGCTCATTTTCATAGTTTGTCTTTGGTAAAAATTCTGAGTTCTTGATGATCTAAGAGTCATCATTTTACTCTTACATTTGAATGATGGTTGACTGGATATAGAATTTTAGTTTAAAAAGACCCTCTTTCCAACACCTTTAAAATATTACTCTAATAATCTTCTTAGGCTCATTCTTGTTAATGAAAGACTAATGCTAATTGAGTCTTGCTATTTGTAGGTTATCTGTTTTCATCTCTCTGATAACTTAGAATTTTTTTTATATTTGATCATGTACAGAAACGTTCACAAAATATAAATGCACACTCAGTGACTTAGCACAAAGTATGATACTCTGTGTAACACTTGTGTAACACCAGCCACAAGAAGAAAAAGAAAGTTACCAATACTCCAGAAACATCACTTATGCCAATCAACAGCAAATTAAGAATAAAAATAATTTACCTCAATGTGATAAAGAACATCTATAAAAAACCCTACAGCAGACATCATACTTAATGATGAAAGACTGAATACTTTCCCCCTAAAGTGGGAACAAAGCCAGGAATCTACTTTCACTACTCTTATTCAACATAGTGCTGGGGGTTTTAGCCAGTGCAATAAAGCAAGAAAAAGAAATAGAAGGCATACAGATTGGAATGGAAGAAATAAAACTACCCTTATTTTAGATGATATGCTTGTTTACATAGAGAATTTCTAGTAGTCTACCAAAAAACGAGTAAACAAACAAAAAAACCCTCCAGAACTTAGAAGTATGTTCAGGACATCGCAGGACACAAGATTTACACCCCTAACTCAATCTCATATGTATATACTTTTTTTTTTTTTTTTAAGATTTTATTTATTTTTTTGACAGAGAAAGACACAGCGAGAGAGGGAACACAAGCAGGGGGAGTGGGAGAGGGAGAAGCAGACTCCCTGCCGAGCAGGGAGCCTGATGCGGGACTCGATCCAGGGACTCCAGGATCATGACCTGAGCCGAAGGCAGTCGCTTAACCAACTGAGCCACCCAGGCGCCCTCATATGTATATACTTAATAATGAATGTGTGGAAATTAACATTAAAAACACAATACCATTCACAATCATGCAAATTAAATTATATACTGAGGTATACACATAACAAAGAATATATAAGATCTGCATGATGAGAATGACAAAATGCTGTTGAAAGAAATCAAAGAAGATCTAAATAAATATAAAGACATGTTGTGTCTATGGACTGAAAGACTTGGCATAGTCAAAGTGTCAGTGCTCACCCAGTTGATCTAAAGGTTTCACATAATACCTATCAAAATCCTATCAAGGTATAGACAAGCTTATTCTAAAATTTATATGGACAGGAACAGACCCCAGAGTAGCTAACATAATCAATAAAGAAGAATAAAGTGGAAGGAATTACTCTACCTGGTGTTTAAGATTACTGTATAGTTCCAGTGGTCATGGTAGTGTAGACAGTGTGGAGGGAGACACGTAGAGTAATGGCACAAAATAGAGAACCCAGAAATAGAACCACACAAGTAGGTTCAATTAATGTTTAACAGAGATGCAAAAGCAATTTAATGAACAAAGAATAACTTTTTCAACCAATAGAATCAGTTGAATATTCATAGGCAAAAAATTAACCTCAACCTTAACCTCATACCCCATGTAAAAATTAACTCACAGTGGACCATAAATTTAATTTTAAAATGCAAAACTATAAATCTTTTAGAAAAAAAAAAAATAAGAGAAAATCTTTGGGATATAGGAATAAGCAAGATTCTCAGACTGAACCCAAAAGTATAATTCATAAAAGGCAAAAAATCAATAAATTGTACCTCATTAAAATAGAAAACTTGGCTCTGTGAAAGTCCATGTGAAGAGGATGAAAAGACAAGCTACAGACTGAGGGAAAATATTTGCAATCCACATGTCTGACAAAGAACTAGTATCTGAAACATATACAACATCTAGAGATCTCTTAAAATACAAAAGTAAAACTAACTAATGCACAAAAGACATGGAGAGATTTTTCACCAAGGAGCATGTACAGATGGCAAATAAGAAGATAAAATGAGGGGCGCCTGGGTGGCTCAGTTGGTTAAGCGACTGCCTTTGGCTCAGGTCATGATCCTGGAGTCCCGGGATCAAGTCCCATATCGGGCTCCTTGCTCAGCAGGGGGTCTGCTTCTCCCTCTGACCCTCCCCCCTCTCATGTGCCCTCTCTCATTCTCTCTCTCAAATAAATAAATAAAATCTTTAAAAAAAAAAAGATAAAATGATATTCAACATCATTTGCCATCGGCAAAATGCAAATTAAAATTGCAGTGAGATGTCACTGCATACAGATCTGAAGAAATGAAAGAAAAAATACAACACCAATTGCTGGCAAGGGTGTAGGAAAATTGGATCTCTCACGCATTGCTAGTGGGAATATAAAATGGTACAGCTACTCTGGAAAACAGTTTGTCAATTTCTTATAAAACTAAAGTTATAATTACCATATGAACCAGCAATTGCACACCTAGGCATTTATCTCAGAGAATTGAAAACACCTTTTTACAAAAACCTGTGCATAAATGTCAGTAACCTGATTTGTAATTGCCAAAAACTGGATTCAGCCCACATGTCTTTCAGTAAGTAAATTGATAAACTGTTCCACACACACGTCATGAAATATTACTGGGAAAATAAGGAACAATCTACTGATACATGGAATAACTTAGATGATCTCCAGGGAGTTATGCTTAGTGTAAAAAAAAAAAGCTAATCCTAAAGGGTTACATACTGTATTTTTCCATTTACATAATAGTTTTAAATAAAAAAAAAGAAAAGAAAAGAAATGGAGACCAAATTAGTGGTTGCCATGGAGTTGGGGGAATGAAGTATGCGTAGTTACAAAAAGTCAACACAAGAGATCTTTGTGGTATTAGAACTGTTCAGTGTCTTTATCTTACAGTGGATACACCAACCTCTCCAGTGATAAAACTGTGTAGAAACTGTTAAACAATCCTGTATGAATACAGGTAAAACTGGGGGTATCCAAATAAGACTGGTACATTAAATCAATGTTAATATCTTGGTGGTGATATCAGAACATAATTTTGCAAAATGTTACCATTGTGGAGAAAACTGAGCAAAGCATACAAAGGATTTCTCAATATTATTTCTACAGTTGCATGTGATTCTGCAATTAACACAAGAAAAATTACAACTAAAAAAAAGAAAAGGTAAAATTGGAGCAGACTAATAAACCGCTCCTAATAACAGCAACTTACTCCTAAGCAAAAGAGCTCTACCTTATGACAGTGCTAAAACAGGGCATTGAGTTAGTCAGCTCTCAGGATGGGAACCATTTGTTACTTTTCAGTCGTGATGTACAAACCCCTATAGATTAAATACTACACACTGAGCCACATTTCACTTTTGGGAAATGTCATTTTGTTCATATGAGCTAACTGCTGAGGATATATAATTATTTTCTTTCTAAGAGACAGTCTAAAGCATGCATGGGGGAAAGTTAATATTGAATGAATAAACAAGGCAGGCACATGGGGAGGTTCATAGGCACTTGATTCTTCCAAGAATCAAATATTTTGTCTTATGATCATCACAGTCGAAGGGGACTTCATTTTTAAATATTCCAGTTTGATTCTATCAATACAAGTAAGACTTGAAATGGTGTGGGCACTACTGGACATATTCTCAAATATGTTAAATCTTTTCATTTTTGTGCCATTCCACAAATGTATTTTGTATTTAGAGTTAAGTAGATGATATGCTGACTCCCGCTGTACCCACAGATCCCTTCAGTAACTCCTTATACTTGAATCACTTTGAACTCGATCTTTAGACTCCATAGCCCTAATCACAATTTACTGAGGCAGAGATGGGACTGACCCAGGGTCTGCCATCCAAGCAACAGCTTGGTGGGAGAACAACACTCAAGGTGAAGTGCAATCCTGAATAAGACTGGCCAACCCATTCAGATGCCTCAACATAGGTTTTAAAAAATCAGTATTAAACATACAGAAAGTTCTAGAAGAATCCATGAGGCATTAGAAGCCTCAGAAACAAAACTGAAGACAGGAAAGAGAAAAGTAATGGAGAATGGCAGAAGAAGGAGCATCAATAAGGATCACAGCAGTAGAGCCTCTGAGTGGTAAGCTGAGCCGTGAGCCACACAGTCATGAGGGTCAGAGACAGGGAGGAGAATGGCTGAGGGGTCATCAGTATGGCCAGTTTCTTTGCTGGATTCCCGAATTTCTATGGAGACTGGAGCTAACTAACATGTGGAAGAGATCCTAGCAACTCCCATCTCAACAGTAAAGTAGGTAAGCCAGTGCCAGCCAGGATTGCATCCCACCTTGAGTGTTGATTTTTCAAGACGCTATTACCTGGATGGCAGCCCCTGGATCAGGTCCATCTCTGCCTCAGTAAATCGTGACTAGGGCTGCAGAGCCTACAGACCAAGGTCAAGGTGATTCAAGTGTAAGGAATTACTGAATGGTTTGTGGGCAGAGCAGGCCTTAGCACATCATTTAGTCCACTCCGCATACAAAGTGTGCTTATAGAATGGCACAGACATAAAAAGATTTACTGTATTGGAATAATCTGGACTATTTGCTCTTTAGCTTCTTACTCACTGAAGCCTGGTATGTTTCTACACCTCCATCAACAGTCATCTCTATGTTCCTTACTATCTATCTTATAGGACATATCACATTTTGCCTTGAATCATACTCATTTATGTTTATATCTATTTCACCCACTAGACTGAAGCTTTTCAAAGGTCCATAGTGTTTGCACACTGAATCAGTTCCATAAATATATGTTGTATGGATTTATCTTACTCATACTCTCACCCCTACCCAAATTTATAAATGGAAAATAATAAATGTTAGAAATACTATTTTCTTTTCCAGCTCAGTGGTGAGACTGCCATAGACTTGCCTGCCCATCTGAAGTCTGTGATATTGCTGTAAGGGGGTGTGGGGGAGTGGTGATTAGAACCCACAGAGGAAAGATTACCAAAGAATAGCACATCAAAAGATCCTTCGGGGTAAGTAGATCGACGTTTCTCTCCACAAAATTAATCTGTGTGGGAAGAAGTTGTGTTGCTTTTTTATCCAATCCAGGCATATCAGTTGCTTATAACTACAAATAACACATTTGAAACTTGGTGGCTTTAAAGAACAACCATCTAGTATCTCTCACAATTATGTGGGTTGAGTCCCTAGTTTCTCCACGGGCTACGCATGAGATAACTCAAGCAGTTGCAATCACTGAGGGTCAACTGGGCTGGAAGGGGCACAGTGGCCTGACTCACACATTACCACTGGTGATGGCTATTGGCATGGTGCCTCAGTTCTCCTCCACAATTATTCTTATCACCTGTAGGTCAGACTGGCTTCATTTCACAGTGCTCTTGGCACTACATTCCAAGAGGGTGAAAATGGAAGCTGTAAGATTTCTTAAGGCCCAGCCTCAGAAGTATCAGAATGCCACAACTGCCACATCCTACTGAATAAACAGGTCACATAGCCAACCCAGTTAAAAGCAGTGGAATAGAATCCACGTTTGGTGGAATGAGTAACAAAGCCACATCCTGTGCACACCAAGACTGAAGTAACATGTGGCTATTACTATTCTATCACACAGAGTATCTATGTGATAGATCCACACCAGAGCCCAGGGGGCCAACGGAACAGCAAGCCAGATCTTTCACTTTAGGCAGGAACAGCATCAGTCACAGTTCCAGACCCAGTAAGCTCCATGTCTCTTAGCCTCTTCAGAAGTCCCATTTCTCTAGAGTAGAAAACCCAAAGAGTCTCTCTCAGGTTCTACTGCAAATGGTGACAAACCATATGAAACTGGCATTTTTCTCTTGGGCACAAATTATATTTTAGAACAGATTGCAATCATTCCCCAATGACTGTGGGGCCCCTGTCTAGGAGACTTCCCATCCCTTTTTCTGGGGGTAAATAAGGAAATCCTCTATCCTGGAATTAAGAAAGATGACAGTATGAGAGTGGCTCTAGGTGGATGCAGTTGCTTCTTTCACATTTCCCTCAAATTTTCAGTATTTCTTCATAATGCACAAAGCAATCTTTAATGTGGTCTTTCCAGACCCTTTTCACACCCACACATCCAGCCCCAACTCAATTTTCTAATTTGTTGCCTGCTATCTCCCTTGTGATCCTTTATTCAGCCTCAGAGGCTCTTCAACATTATTTCCTCTGTGCTGTACTTGTGCCTTCTACTAATTATTGTTTTCTTTTCTCATCACTGTACCAGTAAGAATGCCACCTCCTCGAGCCCAGTAGAATAGATTGTGTAATTTTCCAGTGTTCACTGTCAGAATTCATCTCTCTCATCTGTGTCTCCAGGCCAAGCCCAATCTTCTCTGTGACCCCGTCCCACCCAGCACACTGCCTTGAGCACAGGCTTTAGGAAAGACAAATAAGCCTGAACCATTGTCAGATCAGCAGGTAAGTGAGCTGAGAGACAAGATTAGACTGTGAGAGCCTCAGCTTCCACATGTGCAAAGTAAGTAAACACTGACTCCCTTCATCACAAGGCTGATAGGATTTAGTGAGGTAGCCTATATGAAGCTGAGAGCCGGCAATAAGCAAACACTTCAGTCAACAATCGCTGCTAGGAGCCACAGCAGCAATGGTAGTACTCGTCATAGGACTGAAATGTAGTTCGGTTCTAACGAACCTACTAGCTTTGATGTCAGACATTCTTATTTTGTCAGTTCCTCTCCCTCTCCTCACCAGGAATTAGATTACATGTCCTTTCGGGGAGCCTGGGTGGCTCAGTCGGTTAAACGTCTGTCTTCGGATCAGGTCATGATCCCAGGGTCCTGGGATCGAGTCCTGCATCAGGCTCCCTGCTTAGTGGGGAGCCCGCTTCTCCCTCTGCCTGCCAGTCTCCCTGCTTGTGCTCTCTCTCTCTCTCACTGACAAATAAATAAATAAAATCTTAAAAAAAAGAATATATGTCCTCTCATTCTCTACAAAGCATGCCCATTTTCTCCTTTACCTTCAACTCATCTAGGGTAGGAAAACCATGCAAATTAGACTGATTTCACACTGAGCACTCCTGCACTCTTTTTGTTTGGGTTTCTGGACATTGCATCTGATTTTTACCTAACTCTTGGGTCATGCTTCCGTTATTGGGAGTGTATTTAGATTCTGATGAAGATGATAAGCTTCTGTGAAGTTGCCTGCTTATCTCCTAGAGCTTTTCTTCCATTTCCCCCTAACCTCTCTTCTGCTCTTTCTCTTTTTGTTCCTATTCTTCAAAAAATGCTGACTAGGCTCTACCATATACAAAGCATTGCAAATAAAAAGATCAGCAGTTTTTCTTTCAAGGAGTTCACCGTCTGAAGGGTGAGGCCAAGTAAATCAGTAATTCTATCACAAGAAGCTATATGAGAGGGAGAGAAATCCATGAGGATCTAGAAAAGGGATATCCACTGAGTTTAGGGAAAAATGGAATCTAATACATCCTAGAATACTTGTATTCTCAGAGTACAGCAATATTTTCTTTTTTTTTAGTAAAAATAAGAATGAAAGACTGATAAAGTCAATCCTTGTCTCTTTTTCTCTGTTATTCTTTTTTAAAACAGTTTTATATAGTCCACATAACATAAATTTCACCCTTTTAATGTGTACAATTCAAGGGTGTTTATTATAATCATGGAATTATGCAAACATCACCACAATGTAAATTTACAATATTTTGTCACCCCTAAAATAATCCTACACACATGAGAAGTCACCCTATTCTGCCTCACCACCCAGCCCCTGGCAACCACTAATCTGTGTTCTGGCTCTGTAGAAGCACTATTCTGGACATTTCATATGAATGGAATCATACATTGTGTGATCTTTTATGCCTGGCTTTTTTCACCTAGTATGATGTTTTGCAAGTTTTATCTATGTTAGCATGTGTCAAAATGTCATTCCTTTTCATTTTTGTATTAGTTTTCTATTGCTGTTGTTAACAAATTACTACAAATTTGGTGAGTTAAAACAACCTATATTTATTATCTTACAGTCCCATAAGTTAGAAGTCCAACACAGGTATATTGGATTAAAATCAATTTGTCAGTGGGGCACCCAGGTGGCACAGTCAGTTAAGCATCTGACTCTTGGTTTTGGCTCAGGTCGGTGATCTCAGTGTCATGATCTCAGCATCATGATCTCAGCATTCAGTTTTTCTCTCCCTCTTCTTCTGCCCCTCCTGCTTTTGTGCACTCTCTCTCTAAAATAAATAAATAAATACTTAAAAAACAAAATCAAGGTGTCAGCAGAGCTGTCATCCTTTCTGGAGGCTGTAAGGGACTATCCATCTCCTTACCTTCTCCAGCTTCTAGAGGCCACCTTGGCTGGAGGCCCTCTTCCTCCATCATCAAAGCCAACAACATTGCATTTCGCTGATCATGCTTCCATAGTCTCATCTCCTTCTGACTCTAGTCTTCTGTCTCCTTTTTACCCTTTTAAGGAAGCTTGAGGGTAATTACATTAGACCCACCCGAATCATACTGAATAATCTTGCCATCAAGATGCTTAACGTCATTTGCAAAATCCTTTTGCTATGTAAGATATTTGATTTATAGGTTCTTGGAATTAGAACATGGATATCTTTGGGGCAGGGACATTATTCTGCCTACCACAATTGTCAATTAATATACCAGATGTTACATATCAATTCCTCACTTGAAGGACATTTGTATTATTCCCAATTTTTATATATTACAACAAATGCTGCCATGAACATCCTTATACAAGTTTTTGTATGGACATTTGTTTTCATTTCTCTTGGATATATATCTAGGAATAGAAACCCTTGGTCATATGGCACTGTATGTTTAACATTTGGAGTAACTTTCAAACTGTCTTATAAGCTTGAATATGACAGAGATGTTTAAAATGGTTATCAGACAGGGAATTTAAATAGTTTAAAACAAAAATAATTTAAAGGAATCATGATTAATATGTTGAGAACTCAAAAGGAATAGACAGGTACAAGAACAGATTGGTAATGGTAGCAGGGAAAGAAACTCTAGGAAAGAGTTAAAAAGAAAGGCTAAAATAAAAAACACACTAATAGAAAAGGAAAAAAATGCCTTTAATGGGCTCATCAGTAGACTGGGTAGGAAAAGGCTAAAGAGAATCAGTGAGCTTGAGATACGCCAATAACAATTTCCCAAAATTAAATGCTAAGACAAAAAATTCTTTGAAGAGTTTAAAAAGGGGAACATAACCTCCAAGAACTGTGAGATAGTTTCAAAAGGTGTGAATATATATAACTGGAATACAGAAAGATAATGCAATAGAAGAAATATTTGTAGTAGCGAAGAACTTTTCAACAGTAATGGCAAACACAAAGCCATAGAACCAAGAAGCACAGAGAACAAAGTGGGACAATTACCTAAACAAACAAAAAACTTATACATAGCATCATATCCTAACTGTAGGGGGGGAAAAAAAGAGAAAGAAAGATCTTCAAAGGAGCCAGAGGGGGAAAACATTACCTATGAAAAATGAAGATAAGAATTAAAGTGTACAACTTGTCAGAAACAATGCAAGCAAGAAAGAACTGGAGTAAAATATTTAAAGTGATAAAAAAAAAAAAGAGAGAGAAAGAGAAAGAGACCTACCTAGAATTCTACATTCAGAGAAATTATTCTTTAAAAACGAGGGAAACAAAGACTTTTCCAGACAAATAAAAACTGAGTAATTCATCAGCAGCAGACACGCCTTGCAAAAAAAAATTTTTTCTTCAGCAAGGAAAATGATATAGGTCAGAAATTTGAGTCTATATCCAGAAAGGAAGAGCACTGGAGTGAATTAAAGAAATATTTTATTTTTCTTATTCCTAAATTATTTGAAAGATAACCTTAAATACATAATAGTAACAATAATAGCAACAATTGGGTGATTATATCATATGGATAAGTGAAGTGAAGGATAGTAATGTAATAAAAGAATTTCAGTTTGTCTGTTGTTTTTTCATGATTAGAGTGAGGTTAGGGTTTTTTAGAAGAATGCCACAAGTGAGGTGCCCTGAGTACCTGATATCCACATGATATCATTAGTGATGTCAACCTTGATCACTTGGGTAAGGTGGTTTATGGAAGGTTTCTCCATGGAAAGTTTCTATGTTGTTTTTTCCACCATACTCAATTTTTTGGAAGCAAAACATTGGCTGACTATACGACAGGAAGGGATATTCAAATTCATCTTTTGGAAAGAGAAGTATCTACATATGTCATTTGGAATTTGTTTGTAAGCCACTTGTGTCCCTTGGTAGCTGATTTCTATTTCTATTCTATCGTTCTATTCCTTTAGGTTTATTTGTTTCTCCTTTCCTGACTTCTCTGAGTTTCTTTGAATGATTTTTATCATTCCTTCTTATTCCTCTATTAACTTATTGATATTTCTTTTAAAATAGTTTTTAGTAGATGCTCTAGGGTTTAATATATCCATATTTAAATAATCTGAACACATTTTTGAACATTTCAACACATCATGCGTAAAGACCTTATGACAGTACATCTCCAGTTCTTCTAATCATTAGTTTCTGTCATCACACATTTGACTTTTACATGTGTAATAAACACACAATGTGTGTTATTAAAAGCATATAAAACTAATACTTTCAACAACACTTTGTATTTTAGGACAAATTAAAATTAGAAAAAAAAATTATCTTATTTTTATTTCATTTCTGATCCTCTATTTCTAGATCTATTTGTGTAGACTCAAGTTTCTAGCCTATACCATACATTGGTATAGGCTGAAATTTTTCCACCTGAAAAATTTTCTCTAACTTTTCTTCTGGTGTAGGTCTGATTGCAATGAATTTCCTTGGTTTTTGTTTGTCTGATAATATCATTATTTCTCCATATATTTTAAAATAACCTTATTGAGATATAATTTACATACCATAAAGCTTACCCATTGAAAGTATACAATAGTTTTTAATATATTTATTACATTTTGTAACCAGCTCTATAGTCTAATTTTTAAACACTTTCATTCTCCCTGGGAGAAAGATTGGACTGCCTACCTGTCACTTCTATCCTCCCTCCTTGGTTCCCCACACCAGCTCTAGGCAACCACAAATAGTTTTCTATCTCTGTGGATTTTCCTATTATAGCTATTTCACATAAAAGGGATTATACAACAGGCAGTGTCTTGTGACTGGCTTCTTTCACTTAGCATAAAGTCCATTGGGTTAATTCAGTTCACAGCATCTATCAGTACTTTATCCCTTTTCATTGCCAAATAATATTTAATTATAGATATAGCACGTTCTGTTTGTTCATCAATTTGGTTTGTTTCCACTTTTTAACTATTATAAATAATGCTGCTATAGACATTAATGTTTAAGTTTTTGTGTTGACATGTGTTTTCATTTCTCTTGGGTAGATATTTAAGATAGGAATTTCTACTTTATATGGTAATTGTATATTTAGAATTTTAAAGAACTGAAAAACTGTCTTCCAAATTGACCAGGCCATTTTACACTTCCATCATTAATGTATAAAGGTTTTGATTACTCCAGATGCTCTCTAGCACTTGCTTTGTCTTTTTTTTTAGATTTTAACATTTTATTTATTTGAAAGAGAGTGCATGAGTTGGGGGAGAGGCAGAGGCAGAGGGAGAAGCAAACTCTGATCTCTGTTCAGACCTCTGCTGAGCAGGGATCTGAACAAAGGGCTAAATTCCAAGAACCTGAGATCATGACCTGAGCAATCACTTAACCAACTGAGCCCCCATGGGCCCCAGTCTGTCTTTTTATATTTTAGCCATACTAGTGGATGTGAACTGGTATGTGATTGTGGTTTTGATTAGTACTTCTTCAATTAGTAATGATATTGAGCATCTTTTTATACTTATTATATATTTATGTATATTTTTGGACAAATGTCTATTGAAATCCTTTGCCTATTTTTTATTTGGGTTTGTATCTTTCCTTTATTGAATTGTAAGCATTCTTCATATGTTCTGAATATAAATACCTCTATAAATATATAATTGGCACATATTTCTCCTAGTCTGTGGGTTTTCCTTTATCCTTCCTGATGATATCCTGTAAAGCACAACAGTTTTTTTATTTTGAAGAAGTCTGATTTATCTATATTTTTATCATTTATTTATTTATTTATTTGAGAGAGAGAGAGAGAGTGAGCTGGAGGGAGAAGGAGAGGGAGTGAGAATCTGAAGCAGACTCCACACTGAGTGCAGAGTTCAAAGCAGGGCTTGATCCCACCATGGTGAGATCACAATCTGAGCTGAAACAAAGAGTCCGCCACTTAACCTACTGAGTCACCCAGGAGCTCCTCCTTTATCATTTATGTTCTGAGGTTTGTATCTAAAAAATCATTGTGTAAACCAAGATAATGAAGATTTATTCCTTTATGTTTTTCTAAGGTTTTTAAAGTTTAGCTATTACATTCAGATGCATGGTCCACTTTGTATTAATTTTTGTATACGGTGTGAGGTAGGGGTCCAAACTCATTCTTTTGCATGAAGCTAGCCAGTTGTCTCAGAAACATTTGTTGAAAAGATGATTCTTTTTCATTGAGTTTTCTTGGATCCTTTGTTGAATCAACTGAATATAAATGTAAGTGCTTATTTCTGTATTCTCAATTATATTTACTTGATTTATATGTCTACCTTTGAGCCAGTATCACACTGTCTTGATTACTGTGCCTGTGTATTAAATTTTGAAATTGGGAAGTATGAGTCCACCTACTTTAGCCTGCTTTTTAAAGATGTTTTGCCTATTCTGCATCCTTGGCATTTCCATATGAATTTTAGGATTAGCTTATGTGTTTATTGGGATTTTCTCTATACAAGATCATATAATCTGTTAAAAATTATAGCTTTATTTCTTCCTTTTCATTCTGGGTGCCATTTATTTCTTTTGCTTGTCTAATTGTCCTGACTAGAACCTCCATTATAGTGTTGAATAGAAGTAAGAAGAATTGATATCTGTGTCTTGTTCCCAATATTAGGAGAAAGGCACTCAATCTTTTACTATTATGACATCAGCTGTAAGCTTTTTGATGATTCCCTTTATAAACTTGAAGAGATTGCCTTTGATTCCTATATTTTTGAGTCGCTTTATCATGAATGGGTGTTCAATTTTGTTAAATATTTTTTCAGTATCTATTTAAATAACAATGTATTTTATTCTTTATTGATTAATATGGCATAGTACGTTGACTTTTGGATGTTAAACCATGCTTGCCTTTCTGGGGAATATTTCACTAGCCATGATGAATAATCTTTTTTTACACTGCTGGATTACTTTTGTTAGTATTTTGATAAGAATTTTTGCATCTGTATACAAAAGAGGTATTGGTCTGTTTTGTTTTTGTCTGATTTTGTTATCAGGGTAATACTGACCTCATAGGATGAGTAGGAAAGTGTTTACGGTATTTTATTTTCTGGAAGAGTTAGTAAAGGATTGGTGTTCACTCCTCTTCAAATGTTTAATAGAATTCACGGGTGAAATCATCTGACCTTTACTTTTTGAGGAGTTTCAAAATTATTAATTCTACCTCTTTATTTATTGTTGGACCATTCAATTTTATATTTTTTCTTGATTTAGTTTCAGTAGTTTGTGTCTTTCTAGGAGTTTGTTCATTTTATCTAACCTATCTAATTTTTTGGTGTCATTATAAGCCATAAAGTTGATAGTGGGTCCCCTCTTAATTCCTGATTTTAGTAATTTGTGTCTTCTCACCTTCTCCTGTCAGTTTAGCTAAAAGTTAGTCAGTTTTCTTGATCTTATTACCAAACAACCAATTTTTTTTCAGTTTATGTTTTCTTTTTACTTTTATTCTCTATATTAGTGAAGTCTATTTCCCCCACAGTGAGAAGCCTCTGATGTTACTCCTCATAGGTTGTAGACTTAGGTGTTCACACAGTTTTCCTGCCCACCAGGGATGACTATAATTTTATCTGTGCTCATCTGACTTTCTTACTTTTGTCTCCTCATTGAGCATCTGGCTGGTCTGGATCTACTGTTATCACACCCAGCTGTCAGTTTTCACTAATTGCTAGCTAATTATTGTATTGCTTTTGACATTGTCCTGGAGCACAAATTGCTCCACAGTCTGATCCAATCGAACCTGAGCCCCTTAGAAGGAGTGGAGAATTACCAATCTTTGAGGCTTGCTCCCACTCTCCTCTGATGAAGATCTTTGCATTATAGTATAAAGCCTGGTGGGGGAGGGGTTTTGCTCTTTACTGGCTATCTCATATAGATCCTCTGTATATATGAGTTATGTATGGTGGGAGGTGAAGTGGAGAGGGAGAGGGGAACAGGTGTTCTAACCTAACTTCTGCCAAACCACCCAGTATGGATATTCTGCAGCCTGAGCAGAGAAGATGAGATGGACCAATGTTCGCTGGCTGCTGAACCAACCTGGAATAGATCTGCCTTAGGAAGCTGGGGGAGATGGGAGCTTCCACTCAACTTCCAAGCCCACTGGACCAGCTCTCCTGTAACACAGAGCTTTGATGGAAAAGGGGACTCTGTTCTTCATCAACTGCCCCTCCCAGATCCTCCCTTCATAGCAGGAGTTGAGAGTGGGGAAACTGGGACCACTCAGATGCTGGTACTTACTTGATACAGACCTTTCTTAGCATTGAGCTGTGAAACATAGTATTTGTTAATGTTCAATACTGTCAAACCACCTACCCCGGGGAGCTGGGTGGCTAGAGCTGCTATTCAGCTGCTGAGGCCATTGGAGCAGTTGTCCCACAAGACAGAGCTGAGGGGAATGAGTACAGTCACTAGATCATGTGTCATAGCCACTCACTGTTCTTGCTGAGTCTCCGTAGATTTTATTGAGTAAATGGTTCTCAATTTGTTGTAGGCTCTTTGACCAATCCCCAAAGACTGAATGATTATCTTTGCTAATTTTACCAACATAATATATGTCTCTCCAGGGGAGAGGTTTCCCCTATGCCGCTCATAGCACTATTGTGGACTATATTTTGTTTTCATCAGAATTTTCTAAGATACCTTTTAATAAAGTAAGATTTATAAAAGCCAGCAGCATGACCAAAATGTTTTTAATGCTACTGAATAAAGCCTTTATCTCAACCATCCAGGCCACTGATTCTGACATCTATCTGCCCAAACTGTTAAGATCTCTTCAACCCTACACACACACACACACTCTCGATATTTGTAAACTCTTGTGCCGTATTCCCTGTGTAATTTGAGTCTTTTCCAGCTCCAGCTGTGGTTCCTCTCCACTTAGGGTGTAATTGTTTGCAGAGCCAATCATGCCCTGCCAGCATTCCTTTTATATAGGCTGATATTATGTGAGTAAAACCAACTTTTTATTTTATTTTTCTCACAGTGAAGCACTGAAAACCTTAGAATTTTTCTACTAGCTACATTTATGCCTCCCCCCACACACATCTACTTTTAAGATAGAAAACCTACATTTTTAAATCTTTACTGTTATTATTTTTTATGGGGTTTAGCACAATCCCCAAAAGGTATTTTTCACTGACCAAAAAAAAAAAAAATTATAAGTTGTTTGAATAGAAAAAATTTATTCTTCAGTTGTTACATTTCTCAGTGTATTAGTTTGCTAGGACTGCTGTAAAAAAAAAAAAGCATTACTAACTGGCTTAAAAAACAAAAATGTATTGTCTTAAAGTTATGCAATCTAGAAGCATTACCCCAATCTCAGCCTTCATTTCACATGGTATTCTCTGTTTGCTGTCTGTATCCAAATTTTCCCATTTTATAAGGACACCAGTCATATTATATTAGGGGCCCACCCTAGTCCAGTATGACCTCATCTTAACCAATTGCATCTGCAACAATCTTTTTTTTCCAAATAAGATAACATTCTGAGGCAATGGGGCTTAAGACTTCAACATATGAATTTGGTGGGAGGGGCGGAGGAGAAAATTCAACCATAACACTCAGCAACTTAATTTATATGTATTTTTAACTTAGTTTATATTCTTTTGCAGGCTACTAGCTTACTTAATATCAATAAAGAAAGTAAATGTAAGGAAACAAGAGCAATGAAAATAGTGTTAATCACCCTGAATTTTCTCTATGGGAAGATACCCTCTGAACATATTAAAGAAAATTAGGGGCGCCTGGGTGGCTCAGTCGGCTAAGCGGCTGCCTTCAGCTCAGGTCATGATCCCAGGATTCTGGGATCGAGCCCCACATCGGGCTCCCTGCTAAGCGGGAAGCCTGCTTCTCCCTCTCCCTCTGCCTGCCACTCTGCCTACTTGTGCTGTCTCTCTATCTCTCTGTCAAATAAATAAATAAAATCTTTAAAAAAAAAAAAGAAAAAAAAGAAAATTAAATACAACATACCAAGTCCAGCTGTGAATTATGGATATATGTCCTCTAGATCCTTGAGATCTATGCATTCATGTGGGAATTGAAAAGGAGCCATGTTTTACTAGAGGCATCATTCACTTTGTATCAGAGCAAACACTGCCCACATGTAGGGAGAACTTTTACAATTTACAGGAATAGTGACCTAATTAACCAACCATAAAATTGCCAAATTCTTATTTCTCATTGTCCAATGTGCTCAGGAAACCCACTCAGGTTGTCAATTATTGGCGCGAGCCAAGTTACTCATGCTGTTTGACAAAGTCCAAGTATGGGGGACGATCCTGAAAACAGGAGACTCCACAGCTGGCTCCTGCTATTCTCTTTCATTTTGTTTATGGCAATCTTTATAATTGTGGGAATATTTCTGGGGTTTCATGATAAAGTGACTACTCATCTTAGTTACGCCTATCTAAGCAATCATAATGAAACTAATTCCACGAGGCCCCCCAGGCGCCTCAGAAGCCCCAAGATTCTAAGAAAGGAATAGCTCAGGCTGTTCCACAGTTCACTATATTTCCTGCGCTATAGAACAAAATAGCAAGACGGTCACATTCTGTCTAGCACCTTTCTCTTTGCGTATTGTTTTTTAGTTTTAGCGAAAGTCAATGAGCGGAAATCAATAAAGGTCATGTTAATCATTACAAAGGAAAAATAAAAGAAGGCTAGGTCTGTAATCAAAAAAATGATCTAAGATTATCTCAATCAATTGTGAAAAAACATAATCACATATTACAAAAGTATGGAAAAACAAAAAAATCCTAACATATAAATAAAGTTCCTCCAAGGCTGTCAGGAGGAGATGCTTGCAACCTGACCCTGTGTCTGTGTCTCCTCATTCGCCGACGCTTTCCTTTCCTACAAGAGACCCACCCCGGCTGGAGCTGGACTCCGGCAAATTATGAGGTGAGCTTACATTGATAAACTGATCATATAACTGCTAAATTTCTTCTTTTCCATTTCTCTTTGTCTTCTTTACTTTTTTTAAAAAAAAGATTTTATTTGAGAGAAAGAGAGAGAGAGTACCATCAGGGAAGGGGGTGGAGAGGCAGTCAGAGAGGGAAAAGCAGAGCAGGGAGCCTGACTTGGGGGCCCCATCCCAGGACCCTGAGATCATGACCTGAGCAAAGGCAGATGCTTAACCAAGAGTGAGCTACCCAGGTGCTCCCCCTCCCATTGTCTTCTTTAAATATAAATACATCCTCTGGTTTCTAGAGATGGAGAAAACACAGCTCCCTTCATTTCCTCCAAACTCAGAAATGAAACCTGGTGAGAATATAAGGACAACTATTTGACAACTCTAGAAAATAAACACAAGTCAGCAGATCCAGGAAGAACACAAGAACCTGAACTACTGTTATGAAAAATAGTAAGCTTAATAATTTTTGGCTCTGGTATCCCTAGCTTGAACTCTGTACCAGGCCAAAACTTGGAAGTAAACACTATGGTATAGATACAGTGAGATACAGAAGAAATCCTCTAATTTTGGCTGAAGGGGCAGAAAAGGGACCCCTAAAACTCAGAGACAATGAGAGCAATCCAAGGGGGGGGGCACTGGGGGGGTTCTCTCTCTTTTTCTTCATTTTCACATATCCCAGTGTCTAAATGGTCCCATAGTAGGTTGTCAATGTACCAGTGGTGATGTTAAGGAGAGGTACAATACCTTCCAGGACCAAAACTGTGGTGGAAGAGGACCTTTCACTGGGTAAAAATGTGGTACCAGTAGGGTGGGATCCTGAAGATTTCTGTCTTTCTATCTTCCTGCCACTTGGCCTCGAAAGTGTCATAACCAAGGAAATGGGTAGTTTTTGGCCAAAGGATCAAAACAGAGAGTTTAGATAATGGAGATGGAAGAGCTCAGGAAAATTGCCCCATAAAATTATTTTGGATTCTCCGGGGCACCCAAGACTTGGGTGTGCACAAATCCAGTGGTAATTGGTATACCAGAGACTTCAAGAACCTCTACCCAGGTCCCAGACTGACCACAAGATGTTGTACATGCAGGACATACCTGAAAAGCACTGCAAAAGCTTTGAAAACTGAACTGACACTGGAAAAACCCACCAAAGGCAAAATAAAAAACAAAAATAAGACTCAGAATTTCATTATTTAAATCTCTAAATGTCCAGGGTACAAACAGAAGTCACTTGATATATCAAGAGCCATGAAAATCTCAACTCAGATGTGTGTGGTGTCCTGATCAGATGGGGGACCACCAAAAATGGGGTGACCCTATTGGGTGGAAGCCACAGTGCAGGTGGTGAAAGAATTCACCTAAGGCAGAACAAAGGAGATAGAAGTTTATTGAATACACTGGAAAGGAGCAGTGGGCAGGACAGCAAGGGAGAGACTGTCTGCCACAAGGCAGTGGGGGGGGGCAGGCTATAGTTAAAAAGGGAAGCTGAGGAGGTATGGGAACATATGGAATTTTCCTTTTTTGTACCTGTTTCCTGGTGTAAGTAACCCATTGGTCAGCTAGGGCTTATAGATACTTTGAGGTGGGTCACCTAACTGAGTCCAAGGGACAGGTGAGGCTCGGTAGGGGGCTACAGGATCAGGCTCACAAAAATCCCAAAAATGTGGAGATGTAAGGAAACCAGACCATCCTGTCCTAGGTGTCAGAGGTGGGGTCTTGTTATAACAGCTACTTTTGACTGAAGAAGAATTATCAGACCCTAAAAAATAGTAAGCCATTAAAGGTATTATCTCTAGTCCTTACTCAATGGTGCTATCAATAGAGATGTTAAAAAGATTTAAGTTCCCTGGTTGGCTTTCCATAAAAGACCAACCCTAAAAGCCCCCAGTAGCAATGCTGTTGGGACCCCCTCTCACTCCTGAGAGCTTTTTCTGTATCCTCACTTAATAAAATTCTCTTTACTTACTCTCCTTTGTCTGACAGATTCATTCAATTCCAAGAACCTCCCTCTGCTGTTTCATAATGGGTCTGTTTGTATTCAGCCAGGGGGCTGGGGTCATTGTGGGCCCTTGTACCTTACTCCATTATTCAAGTAGATTGCCTAAAAGTGGTCTCTAAATTCCCCCCCGACAGATCTACAATGACAAATCTTTGGCACTTTAAATGGAGGTCTTTAGTAGCTGCTTCATGATGAATGATGGGAGTAGAGATGTCCCTATGAGTCAACATTGGTCTGTTGAGAATTTAATAGGAGTTATGGAAGGCTGAGGCAGCTGTGTCTAGAATTGATAACATACAGGAATTTCCTTGAGCAGAGAGGATCATCCATTGGGTTGAAGTTATGGCAGTGAGGGAGTCTTGACACCAGACAGGGAGACACTGGAAAAGACACAAAATAATGTTAATATTATTGTGGGGGGAAAAAAGCCCAATAAAAAGCCTTTGATAGTTGACCAAAGTTTTTCTCCAGACCAGGAGTTTCACCAATCACTAAAGGAGAGAGAAAGATAGTTTGAAACACCAATTTGAGTAATCTTTTAGCAATATATGTTATATTTTTGTGGAATCTGGAACATATACACAACAGAATGTTTTGTAATTTTTTTTTTTTTAAGATTTTATTTGTCAGAGAGAGAACACACACAAGCAGGGGGAGTGGGAGAGGGAGAAGCAGGCTCCCTGCCGATGAGAGACTCAATCCCAGGACCCTGGGATCATGACCTGAGCCAAAGGCAGACACTTAACCGACTGAGCCACACAGGTGCCCACAATATTCTGTTTTAATAATGGCACATGTTCCTCCTTATGCTGCTATCAAGACATCTAATGCCATTCTATTTTGTAAGGCTGCTTTATGCATTTATTTCAATGTTTAATAATGTAATGCCATTTGAGAGTCATTTAAGGCCTTAATTTTGTAGCAGGTGGTATTAGCCATCATATACCCTGTTTTGTTTAGCAAGCAATCACGTACTTAATAAGAAGAACCTTTATGGAAACAAAAGAAAAATATAAGTTAATTAATAATAATTAGCAATAATTAATAAGCAAATTACAAACTCAGTGTCTTGAGTCTTGAGTGCTGCCAACCAGTGAGAAGATTTTTAGATGTCAGGCTTAAAGCATCCTCAGATGGAGTGGGAACAGGCAGCAGGAATCAGATGGGATTTTTTCTGGTTTGTAATTCAAATGTCTCTGTAATTCAAAGGATCTAGTGATCTTTTTGAATGGCCCTTAAAGCCATAGGCACAAAGATTTGTCTATACATGAGTTTTGTAGCAGTTTCTTTGAAGCTGACCTCAAGGTGTCCAGCATCAGTTTTCAAGGCTTTCGGGGAAAAAAGGAGTTTTAGCTTTCAGTGACTTTAAGAGAATGGAAGATTGGAAACCTTAGTTTGGAAAGCCACAAAGAATTTAGAGTGTAGTCTAGTTTATGATAAATAGTGATGTGATTTTGGAATATAGGTGAGGTTCAGTGGAGTGGAGTCTGGGGCTGACAACCAAAAAAGAATTCTTGAGAAGTCTTTGGTGCAAAATGGTGGCTTATTAAAGCACAGGGACAGGACCCATGGGCGGAAAGAGCCGCTGCATGGGGGTTGTGAGGGGTGGCTGATTATATACTATGGGGTTGGGGGAGGTAAGGAAAAAGGGAGGTTTCAAAAGAACTTTCATATGCTAAAAAGGACCTACAAGATACCTGAGGCCTTGCTATTGTCAAGTTAAGATCATTTTTCCCTCTAGCAAGGCATTGACATTAAGACATTTGGGAGATTCCTGGAAGAATGTCACACATGTCCCATCCAGGAATGGGGGTTGGGGAGAAGTTGCAGGGTGTCAGCTTCTGCTTTGTCCTCAGCTTGCTTTCTGTTCCTTCATCAAATAGTATTAAAATCTAATATCTACAAAGGTGTTATTGGAACATATTGTCTTTCTATAACCATCTTCATTTTTTTTTAAATTTAACAAACTTGGTCTATTTACATAAGCTCAGCAAGAATAGTGACTGATCATATAAAGGCTTTAAAATCTGCTTTGCTGAACTTTTTATAAGAAATCTCTGGATTTAGCTTTTAGTAGACTCTCAAGGCCAGAAGCCAAGCCAAATACTTCCCATCAGACATGCCTGCAATACCTGTAGATTTGGGTGTATTCCTCTTCTCAAGGTCCCCCAAAGTCCTGAGGTCCCTGCACCTGCCAAGAAGTGATGTTCTTTTTCTCACCTGGCAAGGCTGCTGGGAACTCTGTAAGCAAGGTATCAGGCCAACATTTCCAAGGGGCTCCATAGGTTCCATAAAGTCAACTTTAGTTCCTTTTTTTTTATTTTTTTAAGATTTTATTTATTTATTTGAGAGAGAATGAGAGAGAGAGAGAACACATGAGAAGGGGGAGGATCAGAGGGAGAAGCAGACTCCCTGCTGAGCAGGGAGCCCAATGGGGGACTCGATCCCGGGACTCCAGGATCATGATCTGAGCTGAAGGCAGTTGCTTAACCAACTGAGCCACCCAGGTGCCCCTCAACTTTAGTTCCTTAAAGCTGTCTGCTCAGGGGTGCCTGGGTGGCTCAGTCGTTAAGCGTCTGCCTTCAGCTCAGGTCATGATCTCAGGATCCTGGGATCGAGCCCCACATCGGGCTCCCTGCTCCCCCGGAAGCCTGCTTCTCCCTCACCCACTCCCCCTGCTTATGTTCCCTCTCTCGCTGTGTCTCTCTCTGTCAAATAAATAAATAAAATCTATAAAAAAAAAAAAAGCTGTCTGCTCATATTTGAATTTATGCATGTCTCTCTCAAATATGACATACCAGTCAAAGCCTTGGTAAATAATGTTTCCAATGATGTCCTGTTACAGTGATAAGGAAAATCTGTGTCCTAAGATGGCTGACCAAGCCAGCAAGAGTCCCAGTCCTTGCCCCAGGGCTCTTCCGGGTTCTTCTCCCTCCCCTGCTTCGTGCACGCGCCAAAAGTGCCAAGTATGCTGAAGTAGAGGTGTATAAATTGCCCCCTTTGTGCTCAGGGCTCAGACCATTGGAGATCACTCTCCTCTGAGCCCGCTGGCATTAAATATACCTCCTATCCTCCAAGATCTCCAGGTGCCGTTGGTTTCTTCCGTCGGGCAATCCAGTCCAGGTTCCATAACAACAGGAGAACAGATTTTTATTGAATTTATGCAAATAACTATAACTCCCATGAGAATAAGAATACTCACTGAGACTTTGCTGAACCCTGGAATGTTCAGGTAGATATAAAATTAAATGCTTCAATTTGTTCACAAAGGAATATTTTATCATATTTCTGTATATCATGGATATCTTTAGAAAATTTCCTTAATCTGGAAGAACAAACATTAGAGAACCAGCAATGTTTCAAACAAAAGTTATAAAAATTATAATCATCTTCCTCAATTTAGTTCCATGTAACTAATTCTTGTTCAGTTTGAATGCAGCTTTTTTTTAGTTAGTTCTGGAAATTCTTATCTATTTCAGTTTTGTGATTTTAAGGATATCAAAAACCTGTGTTTGTCAAAAGTCTTTTTTTTTTTAATGAATCTCCTCAAAGATGAAACACATTTTGCAAGAGAAGAACAATAACTATAAATGACAAAAGACTCAAAAATGGACATGCCTAAAGATCTGATATGAGAGTACATTATAATATAGCTGACAAGGAAATCCAGTTATTTTTGTGACACATAACACTTCAGTAATCAGAATATCAAGTGATGGCCTTATACCAAAACATATTAAAACTTTAGGAATTGCATATAATCTCTAGAATAGTAGATAGAATTTATCCAAACAACATAACCTAAGGCATAATATAATTTGTTGAGCAGAGCTTCCCAGCAAAGTAACATACCAAATAAAAAGACCTAATTAGTCAAAAAGACTTCATTTACAATTTAAATTTCAGGGAACTTTGTTAAAAACCTCAGACCATTATAAAGCACATCCTTAAATAGGATTATGGACTATCAGAGACCTGATAAAGTCAAAACATAAGAACTTTGGTTTTCTGGGCAGACAAAAGAGGGAAAAAAACCTTTGTTTACATTTTCTTATCAAGGGCAGACCAACAATCCAAGAAAACTTTGTCTTTTTAACAGAGTAAATCTCATACCAGTATTCTTTTAAAATCAATGCATCTCCATTTTAGTCCATCTTGACCACACATAATTTTTTTCCAAAGATTTCCCTTCACAAGCCTTCTACAACTTTATTTTGCATTCAGATTTTGTCCCAAGCCTTTTCTGTACAAATAACAGTTTTATTTTAGGGCAGAATTACTTTCTTTTACCTCAACAAAATGTATTTTCATTCCTTATATCTTTCTCATATATCTCCTAGTTTCCTACATATAAGAGTTGCTTCCCTTATTTCTATCAGTCTTAATTATACTTAGCAGAATTTTAACTCTTAGAAACTTTAGTCTCCAGTGAAAACTAAGTAGTAAACAATTATGAACTGTCTGTTCCACCAGAATTTTTAGATGGCAAATTCATGAATCAATTAAGCACAATGTTTTCCAACACACCCAAGTATCTTTAGTTTCCCTTCAATAAGAAGCCAAAAGCAGATAAACTTTATGTTTAGAAATTTATGTTTCCGTATTTTTATTTTATTTGGAAAAAAACTTAGATATAAAATGGATTCAATCCAACTTATCATTTAACTTAGCAAAACTTCAGTGTTTAAGATTTGATAGTTATCCACAGGGTTAGATGGCCATGTAACCGAGTAAGACACTTTCCACAGTTTTGTGTAGGTCAGAGTTTTGGGACAATGCCATGAAAACTTGCACATATGAGACCTCTGATCAGTTGGAGGAGTTCCAATCTTTAAGAATCCAGCCCAAGTGTGAGTCCAGAGGAATAGAGAGGGTTTCTCCCATAGTGGGAAATATCAGCCACTGATTCCCAAAGGGGTATCTTGCCAAAGAGAATGGAGCTCCAACCTGTGATCGTGATTTCAGTCAGGGCCATCCCACTGATCTGAAAAATGACCAGACCTTATACAGGGTGACTGACTCTACTGGGGTGTCCCACCAAAAGAGGGTCATGGCAAATAGCTGTGGCACTTCCTGTTGGGGCGTCCCTTGCAATAGGAAAAGCCAGACATTGGGTGGCCAAACTGGGTCAGAAAGAAGAGGGGGAGGACTTAGCACTCAGATGCTCAGATGCATAAGATCCTGTTTGCCCATAGATCAAGGTGGTGGCTAAACCCATGGGAACAAAGGAATAAGGGGGAGGGAGCAGAAATAAGTAAGGCACCTGAGAGTCTGCCAGTGGCAGGAAAGGGTTCCAACTGAGTCCATAGTCCATAAAGTGTGATTCACCCTGGGCAAGCTGCCATTGCTAATTGCACTGCAGGTTGGGAACAACAGGAGGACAGAATGAGGAGGAAAAAGGGGTTCTTCACCCTCACAGGCACAGACAGTCCAGCCTGTTCATTCTCAGACCACACCAGGGAGCTGCCCCGGCCAGAGATCTTCAGTTATCGGAGGAGTACTAAGGTTAGGTTGCCAAAGGGCTGAAGAGAGAAAGGAGAGGGAGGAAAGGATCCTTCCAAAGGGCAAAAGAGGAAATCCCTCACTCATTCAGGCAAGGGTGGTCAGGCTGGTTCCCCCTGGAGCTTCCAATCCTCACCAAGGAGTAACCTCAGCTGGAAGTCATAGGTTCCCCAAGGAGTACTAGAGTGGGTCCACCCAGGGAAAGTCTCAAGAAATTCCCAGAGAATCCCAGCCAGCAAAGACTCTTCATACGGGCCACCAAATGTGGGGTCTCCCAATCAGATGGGGGCCACCAAATGTGGGGTGACCCAATTGGGTAGAGGCCGTGAAAGAATTCACCCAAAGCAGAGCAAAGGAGATAGAAGTGTGTTGAATACACTGGAAGGAAGAAATGTGCAGGACAGCAAGGGAGAGACTGTGCCATGAGGCAGTGGTAGTGGGGCTGTAGTTAAGGGGGAGGGTGAAGAGATATAGGAACATATGGAATTTCCCTTTTTTGGTACCTGTGTCCTGGTGTAAGTAACCCATTGGTCAGCTAGAAATTATGGATATTTTGAGGTGGGTCACTTAATGGTCCTGTTTGTATCCAGCCAGGGGTTTGGGGGGTCACTGTGGGCCCTTCTACCTTTCTCAGGCTTCCATTGCTCAAGTTAGTTGCCTAAAAATGACCTCTATAAGATGGGAAAAAACAATTAAAATATGCCAACAATGTGATGACACTGGAATTGGGAAAATTATGCAATATCAACATAGAGAGAGAAAAAAGATTGGGGGAAAAAATGAAGAGTCTTAGAGACCTGTGAAATAACAATACAAGATTCAATGGTCATGTCTTCAGGGTCCCTGAAGGAGATGAGAAAGAGTACAAGCCAAAAAATTAATTTTTTTTTGAAGAAATAACGATGAAAACTTTACAAGATTGGCAAAAGCATGAAACTAGAATCAGGAGGCTAAGTGAATTCCAGTGAGAATAAGCCCAGGGAAATCCACACCTAGATACATCATAATTAAACTGCTGAAATCTTAAGACAAAAGAAAACTTGTGTAAACAGACACAGAAAAAATAATGTGTTATCTACAGAGGAACAACAAATAACTATAGAATTCTCATCAGAAATTATATAGGCCAAAAGGAAGTGGCACAATATTCTTAAAGTGCTGAAAGAAAGGAATTAACTCAGAATCCTATATTAACTAAAAATATTCTTCAGGAAAGAGACATTCTCAGATGAAGGGAAACAGAGCATTCGTAGTCAGAAAACCTGCTCTAAAAAAAGGTGCTAAAGGAAAGTCTTCAAATAGAAGGGTAATAGTACTAGATGGAAAATTGAAACATTCCATGGAGTGCAGCTTAAATGCCTGGACATTATATACAGTATAAACCATAAGGTGATTCTGAAAAGTGGGAAAAAGGAAGACCATCTAAGCTTTTGAGACTCAAGGACCCACACTGCAATTAATGTCCTTATTTTCTTTTTCCTCATATATATCAGGAGTATGCTAGAGAAGCAAGAAAACTGGAAAATCGATGGGCAAGATAATAAGCTTCAAAAAAGCTCTGCTTTCCCTAGCTAAAGGACCAGGAAAGGAGCAGCCTAAAAAGACCGAAAACTTGCAGAAAATAACTACCCATGGAAAAATATTACAGCCCTCCCTCCCTCCCAAAATTAAAGGCTCAAGGGAAAGCCTATTACCACCTCACTCAGACATAATGACCATCGACTCCTGCCAGGACTGTGTTAGAAAATGCCAAGTTGGGAACCTGGACTTCCATCCTCACCTGGTGACTCCAAGGAGCCCCATCTCTTCCTCCCTCCCCACAAGGGTCCAAGAAAGCCCAGAGGAAAGTTGTGACTTCCAGCACCAGTAAGGACCCTCATTATTCCTCATCTTGTTACTGGAGGACATATGGAGAACACTAACGAGGAGCCCCTCCCAGCCAGGCAGTGTCAGCAGAACCAAGTAGGGAAACAGAAGTCCCAGTGCATCAGTAATGAGGTATCCCTCCCTCAGGGCACTCCCTGAGGTGGTTAAAGCCACCCTCTTCAGCTACTGAAAGAAAGAAAGGAATGAGGCCAGTTATGGGAAGGAGACCAAGAAGATCAAGGTAAACAAGGATAAGGTTTGTTATGCAGTTTTAAATCCAAACCTGCTCCACTAAGTCATCCTCCTCTTCCTGGTACAGAGAGGGAGACACCCTTGCAAATGGAGATTTTCTTTATAAATGTAAATTTCTCTAACAAAAGAGTAACTTTTCTGTTTTCAGAGCTTGTCCCACCTCGGCTATTTCTCAAAATAATCACCACTAAATAATCCTTATGCCAGAGGCATATTTTACGTGGCAATATTCTGCTCCCCTTCAGCCGCATCACAGAAGTCTCCAGGTCAGCCCCTGCTATGCTGCTTGCTTAGGTCCTCAGATGGTAGGTTAATGCTAACCTCTGGTTCACCTCAGACACATGAAGAAAATAACCATATTCAGCACAGTTTGGGTTTTATTTTTCATATCTCAACAGCTCTAACAAGTATTTTTAAATTGTTCCTTTTTGCCAGTAATAATCTGCAGCTCATTAAAAATGACAGCTAGCTTTGGGGCACCTGGGTGGCTCAGTTGGTTAAGCAACTGCCTTCAGCTCAGGTCATGATACTAGAATCCTAGGATCCAGTCCCCCATCAGGCTCCCTGCTCAGCCGGGAGTCTGCTTCTCCCTCTGACCCTCTCCCCTCTCATTCTCTCTCTCATTCTCTCTCTCTCAAATAAATAAATAAAATCTTTAAAAAAAAAAATGACAGCTAACTTCAGTGAGACTTCATTTTGGAGACTTATTGTGGAGGAATCCTTATCAGCTGTTATTTATAGCTCTGGCTTCTACAGTCATTGATTATTCCATATATTTTCCTTCAAGTGCAGTGATGTAGGAAAAGATGTTAGGATTCAAAGCCGATGGCCAAGAAAAAACTTGGAGATGTCTTTGGTGCAAAAAGGTGGTTTTATTAAACCACCAGGACAGGAACCATGGGCAGAAAGAGGTGCACTGGGGTCAGGAGGAGTGGCCCATTATATACTCTCAAGTTGGGAGGGGTTTAGAGATAGTGTAAGCCTCCCAGGTATTTTGGAAACAAGGTTTCCAGGATCCTGAGGGGCTAGCTATTGTTAGGAAAGTTCATTTATTACTGTTTAGTAAAAACTCAGTCATGAGACCCTTCAGATGTATATCGGTGGGCCATATGATTGGGGGATGAATGCCAACACGTATCTTGGGGGGTTTAGAGATAAAGGAACTTTGAGGAATTTTTGTATGTTACAGGGTCCTGGGGCTTTGGCTAAGATTGCCTTTTGCCCTTAGCAAAGTATTAACATTGAGGCCACTGAGTCCCTAGAGGAATGTTACTCTGCCTGTTGCAAGGACTTTTCAATGGGCTGTAGGTAGTAAGGAAACTTAAAACTTTTCTTCTGCCTTTGCTTCCCACATTCATAAGTAAAAAGAGATCTAAAAATATCTCAGAGAAACTTAAAAATTTCCTTCATAATATTCTTTTATAGTAAAATATGGTAAATTATTTATCATTCATAATTTAAGAATGGTGATATGCTTAATTTTATGTTCCCATTAACAAGGGATTAACTGATCAATAAGAATAAAAAGGAAACATTGGTTAGCAAAAAAATTAAAATGATGAAAGAAATGCATTTATACCTAAACCCTTTGAGATTCGGCTGGTTCAGATTCACAAGGATCATGCCAGTGTACCACCGCAATATTTAGAATATCAATTATTGTCATGTTAGTGTATTAAACACTTGCTGTTTGACTTGTTTTTTTATGTAGATTTGAGATAATGTTCTGTATTAAAATGGAAATATTTTGCATTTATAGAAAAATTTTCAGTTGGAGATCAAAGAGTATTTAAGAGATTATCTTCCAAAGACTATTCTACTTAAACTTCTGTCTCCTTATTTTGGCAAACAAAGCCAGTCAATTGTCACATTTTTAGCCCATGTCACCCATTGCCATTGTGCCACCAAAGCCTAATTTACCTCATATAAGAATGTCTTCCTGTTCCTTATGATGAGGAAGCAGAAGGCTGGCTGAAGACAAGGCATAAGCTGACACCCTGCAACCTCCCCCCATGCCCCACTCCTGAGCGGATCATGTGTGACATTCTTCCAGGAATCTCCCAACTATCTTAATGTTAATGCCTTGCTAGAGAGGGAAAAACAACCTTAACTTGACAATGGCAAGGCCTCAGGTATCTTGTAGGTACTTTATAGCATATGAAAGTTCTTTTGAAACCTCCCTTTTTCATTACCTCCCCCAACCCCATATTATATAATCAGCCACCCGTCGCAACCCCCATGCAGCAGCTCTTTCTGCCCATGGGTCCTGTCCCTGTGCTTTAATAAACCACCATTTTGCACCAAAGACATCTCAAGAATTCTTTCTTGGCCTAATGTCGTCTTTCCTACATCCCTTATATATAATACTATACCACTGTAGATCCAATTCCTACAGTTAATGTTTGGCCAAACTTTCTTCGCCTGGGAATCCCTTTGAGGCCTTCACAACTGATGAAGGATAGTTGGAAGGCAGGCAGGCAGGAACAAGGGGCCCATGTCTGAAGAGGAAACCACCTCAAAAGGATTTTACACCACCCTGGAAGGAGCCCTCCACCCTTTCCCATGTGATAGATAGATGACAAAAACCTGATTGGATGGCAGGTGCAGGGAGGGTTAATCAGATTAAAACAAACCACTAACAAGCCCATAAAAACCCCTAGACTTAGAAACTCCAGTGGCAACTCTCTCGGGTCCCCTCCCTCCTCTGGAGCTTTGTTTTGTTTGTTTTTGTTTTTTAAGATTTTATTTATTTGAGAGAAAGTGAGAGAGAGCGAGAGAGAAAGAGAATGAGTAGGGGGGGTGGGAGAAGCACACTTCCCACTGAGCAGGGAGCCTGACGTGGGGCTTGACCCCAGGACCCTGAGATCATGACCTGAGCTGAAGGCAGATGCTTAAACAACTGAGCCACTCAGGTGCCCCTCTTCAGGAGGAAACATATCACTTTGCTATTGCTCAATAAGCCTTACTTTGCTGCCCACCACTCTGTCTGGTCTACGTCTTCATTCTTCAAAGGGATGTGACCAAGAACCATTGGCATGGACAGAGAAAAAAAATCCTGTAACACAACTACCTTTAATACTCTATTTTCAACATCCTGTGGCTTGTCTAACCATATGTGTTAATCTGTATTCTGTCTGTTTATATGTATGTCAATTATAAGAAACTCTGTTCTGTGGTTAAGGGTCTTATTTTGTGCAATTCTTCTTAATCACCAGTACTTGACACATCACTTCAACACTGAAATGATAAACAAAATGAATGAATGAAGCAATGAACAAATCAGTTGAATAAGTGAATTAATTAATTCTCAACTAACAAATAGAAATTCAAGGAAATCGTTGGTTAAATGATTTGGTGTTACTAACACAGAGTTTGGGATGGCCACCAACTCTTACTTCATCATTTTATCCACTGAGTAGATAGACCTGAATGATATAACTTGAAAATAATGAGGTTTCAATGTTCTTTCAGTAAACTCTAACATAACTACTTCCATAATAAAGATAAGACAGCAAAGAGTAGATTGGAAAAATAAGAATAATGTTGGGACGCCTGGGTGGTTCAGGCGGTTAAGCATCTGCCTTGGGCTGAGGTCATGATCCCAGCATCCTGGGATCAAGTCCCGCATCAGACTCCCCACTGAGCAAGGAGCCTGGTTCTCTCTCTGCCTGCCACTCCCCCTGCTTGCTCCTGCCCCCCCCCAAATGAATAAATAAAGTTAAAAAAAAAGAATAAAGCCAAGTATTTACTTCCAGTATTTCTACTAATTTCCAAAATTAAGTCAATCTGATGGCACAGACCAGAGGTTTATAATATTTTTCAGAAAGTAATGATTGATATCACCATCTAAAAATGGTTTAAAGCACAGATCTCATTTTTTTCTTTTCCTTTAGCTGAAATAATAACATAAGATAGATTTTTGCCATGATTTGACAGGAAAAAATCACTGCCCAGATTATTTCACATAAAGGAATTTACCAACTTTAAAAAAAAGATTTTATTTATTTACCTGACAGAGAGAAAGAGCACAAGCAAGGGGAGCAGCAGAAGGAGAAGGAGGAGCAGACTCCCCACTGAGCAGAGATCATGACCTGAACCGAAGACAGATGCTTAACCAACTGAGCCACCCAGGCAGGCACCCCGGAATTTACCAACTGTTTTTATTTATTTATTTATTTATTTATTTATTTATTTATTTATTTATATTTTATTTATTTGACAGAAACACAGCAAGAGAGGGAACACAAGCAGGGGGAGTGGGAGAGGGAAAAGCGGCTTCCCGCGGAGCAGGGAGCCCATTTCGGGGCTCCATCCCAGGACCCTGGGATCATGACCTGAGCTGAAGGCAGACGCTTAAAGACTGAATCCCCCAGGTGCCCCCCAACTTTTAAAGTAAAACTTATTTTTACCTAAAAAATCTTTCCATGTGAAAGAACGTGCAAGTTGGCATATTGCTTCAGTGACCAGCCAAGTTAGTGTATGCATCAAGAGAACAGAGTATGATTCTAGTCTTGACATAAATTATTTATGTGGTACAGCTGGACATCAGACTTCCTCAGGTCTTTGTGTCTTGTCTATAAAATAAGGGCATCAGATGCCTTGATTGCTAAACTACCTGCCAGGTCATTTATCAAATATTCTTTTATTTGTACATTTCAATGTTATAATTGCCATTTAAGGTATCTACATATACAGTTATTATGTATTAGAGACTCAAGTACAATTTTTTTTTTCAAAGATTTTATTTATTTGACAGAAAGAGATACAGCAAGAGAGGGAACACAAGCAGGGGGAGTGGGAGAGGGAGAAGCAGGCTTCCCGCCGAGCAGGGAGCCCGATGTGGGACTCGATCCCGGGATCCCGGGATCATGACCTGAGCTGAAGGCAGATGCTTAACAACTGAGCCACCCAGGTGCCCCTCAAGTACAATTTAGAAATTAATCATTTAAAAAGCAAATAAGCCTCCTACTGTAACAGAAATGAAAGACATCAAATCCTGCTGAGGACTTTCTACATTTGCTTTCACTGTAGCAAAATGTAAATTGTGATCATACTTCATGGACCATCTGCAGATGTGCTGTCAGTTTTTACAGGTAAGGATGTTTTAGTAATTCCAGATGTCACAACAACTCCTTTCCAGTTCATCTCTAGGGAAAAATAGCACAAGGATCTGGAATCCAAAGATGAATCACTGAGAGAATCACCTGGTTGATAGATTTACCTAAAGGGAAATTAGCCAGGATTTCCTCTTTGGTAAAGATGATTTGCTTTAGTGGACAATTGTCATTACACTTGAGAAAGAACAAGTGACGAGAGCTTCTCCTCTGATACTATTTTATTAATCTTCTAAAACAAGACTGATAAAATAACCTAATTTTGACTTCCAGATTAACTTGAGACCTTTTCATTATTAATAAGATTGCTTTTTAAGATATTTTATGGATGATATTTAAAATGGAGCTAAATAGTTTTATTATCTGCAGAAAAACTCAGTTTTCTTTTCTAATATGATGTTTAAAAAAGTGTGCAGCACTGGAGATAGATAAGAATAGAATATAGAGATAAAGATCAAGTATATAAGATAATGAATCTATTTTGAAATTATTGATATTTTTATCTTTTGATATCTCTTTGTTCATACTAACATACATATTAGCTTGTTCCTTCACTCCAAGGTCACCCCTCAGTTTTAAGTTAAGCCCATTGTGAGAACATTTTCTTCTAATAACTCACATCATGTAAAGTTTTGTAGCAATGTTAGGGAAAATTGAGAAGATCATAATATGTGTTTGTGGGGGTCATGGTAAAATGAACATTAGGTTCAGTAATGAAACAATTGATTTTTTTGTAATTTCATGACCTAATTTTAGATGTAAACAATATTGACAGTCCTTCAAGGTGGTCTTCTGGGAAGGTCATGGGCCTATTCTAAGGTTGCTGCCTCTATTTACAACATATTTGTGTGTAATTAACTACTGATCCAGTGTATACAACACACATATAATGATTGGTCTCATTACTTTCTGTTCATATATTATTTCAGCCAAGAAAAGAAAAAAGAAACTATTCAGATTGAACAACATAATTTCAAATCTCATTTTCCTGTCTCTGCTCTTAAAAGTCTAGATAGTTGCCACTATGAAATGTGTTCAGTGTTCTAAAATAATCCGTGGGAAGAAATTTCAAACATTATGATGATGGCTACTTCAGTGGGGTTAGTGCACATGTTTCTTACCAAATTGACTCCTCAGGAAGCATAATGCTCATTTAGATGATTATGTTTAGTGAGGTGTCTAAAAAGCAGACTCTAAAATAAGTTGGCAGTGATAACTGCAATGCCATGGTTGTACTGAAGAGAGGAATCCAGGAGTCTGGAAGAGCCTGACATAACCATGGTCCCCTTGCTGGCAGCCTGCTGATTCCATCTAGCCAGTAAATAGGTCTTGGACACTTGCTGGGTGCTGGCAAGTTCAGGGGTAGAGCAGTGAGCAGGAAAGACAACATCTGGTGGGGAAGACAGTTGAAGGAGTTCAGGACATGCCACCCCAAAATATGCTGTTTGGATATATTGGTTATTTTGAGCTATAGGCACTTGAAAAACAGCAAATGTAAGGAGAAGCTTCCTCTGAACTAACTTTTTGTGCCTAAAGACAGGTCTTCCAAAAGGAACCCAATAGGAACCCAATTATTATAGATACCCCCCACCCTGCACACACACACACACACTGCTCAGAATTTTCATCAGCTTGGGAAGATAAGAGAGGAGACTAGAAGTGGACACCATACCCAAATTTTGTCACAAATGATCACTCCTCCCATCTATCCTTCTAAGGGCCCATTAACTTTTCCCCTAAATCAATTACTCTCCCCTAAGTGGCCTATATATCCCTTTCCCCCTTCCCATATTAAGACAGTATACAAGCTCTCAAATCTCAACACTTTTTTGGGTATTCACTTTTTTTTCCTGTGATGCCCCTGTGCACATAATATTAAAAATTAATAAATTAATATACCTTTTCTCCTGTTAATCTGCTGATTATCAGACCCAGCTTTTAAACCTAAGAGAGTAGAGGGAAAGTCTTTCTTCCCCTACACAGTAAACAAATAATATGCCATGATGATAATAGTCATAAAGGGAAATTAATGGGAGAAAGGGCCCTGAGTGCCAAGGTGGAGAAGGTGGGCAGAGAAGCTCAGGTCAAATGACATTTGGCAGAGATATAAAGGCAATGAGGGAAAGAACCACACCCATGTGGATATTGGAGACCAAGGGGCATGGAGTCAGGCTGGCCAAGTGCAGCCTAAAGACTAAGTAGGATAAAGACTGCTGGATTTAGCACCATGGAGGTCATTGTTGGCCCTGACGAGACCAGTTTTGGTGGATTGGTGAGAACTAACTTTTCCTGGAAGGGGTTTCAGAGAACAGGAGGAGAGGAAGTAGTGATTTGGGAAGAATATACCTTCTCAGTTACCATGAGCTGAGTTACATACCTGGAACAGCCTGGCCAAGTTGGATCAGAACCAGCACTCTCACCAGAAGCAGTGAGAAGTTCAGTGCAAGGACACAAGGAGCCTGAGGTGGTGACAGAGGTCACAGATCCAGGAGAGCCTGTGTTGCGGAAGGTGAAAGAGCAGCATCTAAGCAGGTGTACCCTACTCTATGTCTGCAGAGGCTTCAAATATGCCATGCCATAGCCCTTTTCTGCACTTGCATAGCTGTTGCCTTTGTAGAGGAGAAAAAAGTTTTCTTTGACCCTCTTAAGGTCCCTGATTAGATTTGAAAATTATAATAACAAAGATTAATAGGAGAAACACCTACAAATTTTATAGAATTTTTGCATGTACATGGGAGCCTTCATAAGAGAATGAATACCTGGAGAAGTGACCAGAGCAGGACACTTTTGTACCTTTTAGACAAAGAAACATAAATTTGTGAAGAGTTGGTGAGATAAAGGGACTTGTGGTAGGGGGAATAAATGAAAAAGTAACTAGGAAGATAAAAGTTTAAAAGATTTGTTTGTACAGATTTCCTGCCCCACCCCCTTCCCTGCAGCCCATTCCCTGTTTCTGGTGATAATGTCTTTCCTCCTCTGATAGGGAGGGTACCTTTCACATGAGAAATTTATGACTTGTTTCAGAAAAGAAGGTCAAGGCAGGGAGGTCAGAGTGACCTTGATTCTGCCATTTTTCTAAATTCCTTCAGCTCAAGATATTGCATGTGCTATGGTAACCATATTTTGAGGTAGCATGTCCCCAACCCCATAGTTATCTTTTCTTGTAATAAATCTTCATACATTGCAGGTAGAAGAAACAATATATCTTCCCTGTGAAGTATGATATAATTACTCCTTCTGGGTTCCCCTAGACTTTCCCTATACTCAATAAATAGTTCCCTAGTAAATGAATATGATAAATGATGTGGTGGTTTAAAGGCCTTCTTTTATTTTCTGGGTCCTCTTACCAAAAACATGCTCACCTGAGGTTACCTGATAATGATGAAGGATAGCTGGAAGGCAGGCAGGCAAGGACAAGGGGCCCAGGCCTGAAGAGGAAACCACCTCAAAAGGATTTTACACCATGCTGGAAGGAGCCCTCCACCCTTCCCCACATGATAGATAGGTGACAAAATCTGACTGGATGGCAGACACAGGGAGGGTTATTCAGATTAAAACAAACCACTAACAAGCCCATAAAAACCCCTAGACTTAGAAACTCCAGTGGCAAACCTCTCTGGTCCCCTCCTTCTTTGGGACCTTTGTCCTCTATCATTCAATAAACTTTACTATCACTTAATAAGCTTTCCTTTGCTGCCCACCACTCTGTCTGGTCTACCTCTTCACTCTTAGAAGGGGCAAGACTAAGAACCTTGGGCACCACCAAAGTAAAAAAGTCCTGTAACAATAATACTGGATTCTTATGACCTGCAGCATTCTAACACTGGGGTCAAGAACACAGGTCTTTATTAGAAGTTAAGATTTCCTTTTTCTAAGGAAGCACACGTCTCTATCTCAGCCGCTGTATTTGCATAGAGGCACATGCTGCTGGTTGTCATCAATATTCATTTTCCCATTCTGAGTTAGAAACAAACATGGATAGAGCTCCATTCCCCATCCTTTCTTGAAGCTGGTGTAGCCTTATGTCTAGGTTTATGTAAGTGGAAATCGTACCTTTTCTTCCAGGAAGTCTCCTTAAAGAGACACTGGATGCCCTTCTCTGTTCCTTTCCCATCCTGCTGCTTAGAAAAAGGGATATGATAGTGTCACCAGCTAGACCCCAATACCTGACCTTCACTGCCTACCTGCTTATACTCACCAACCTTTCCTTAAGCTCTTCTTTCCAGCTTATCTCTTAATTCAGGCAAATGGAAACTGAAACCACGCCTCAAGGGATAGTGATTGGCCTGACAAGACCTCTAGCAGTCCAGACCACCCAGACCAGTTTGAGCATAACCCTTAACTTGCACCTGCACAGAGGACCATGGGGTGACCTCTAGAATGATCAAGAATTACCTTTATGTCATTATAATACTAAGGTCTCCACCCAAGGTGGAACACAAGCCTCATTTACATAACATAATATATGTACAGGCATGTTTCCTTAAGGTGCATGCATGACCTTTTGCCCCCCTCTACATATGATGACAATGTAACTGAACCAATGTGAGTTTGCTCCTTGGTGAGTCACAAAAACAGCACCAGGTGAGTTGTCACACAAAGAAAATTTTATTTGTAGCAATTAAGGATATCATAGGGAATGGTTTCCAAAGCCATGACTCCCTGAGAGAGTGTGAATGGGTTTCTTTTGTTGAGGGTTAGGATGAATATTTTGATAGGGAAGCCTTGTCATCATATGTAGAGCAGGCATAAAATTGTGCATGCACTTAAAGGAAACATACCTATACATCTATGTTAGTAAATGAGTCTGTGGCTCCTTGGGCAGAGATTTTAGTATTATAATGAGGTAAAGGTGATTGTAGGTCATTCCAGAGGTCATCCATGGTCCATCTGTGCAAGCACAAGTCAGGGATTTAGCGCAGACGGTCTGGGTGGTCTGGTCCAGCACGTGGTCTTGTCAGGGCAGTCACTGTCACCTGAGGAGTAGTTTTGGGTTTCATTTGCCTGAATTAAGACATAAGTGAGAAATAAGAGCTTATGGAAAAATGTAAGATAAAGGTCAGTGAATACAAGCGGTTGGGCAGTAAAGGTCAGGTCTTGGGATCTAACTGGTAAAAACAAGGCTGCTCTATCTAAATATTCATCCTAACCCTAAATAGGCCGGTTTCCGTAGTGTAGTGGTTATCACATTTGCCTCACATCCTAACCCTAAATAAAAAGAACCCATTCACCCTTGCTTGGGGAGTCATAGCTTTGGGAGTTACTCCCTGTGATCTCCTTATTTGCTGCAAATAAATTTACTTTGTGAGACAACTCCATCTGGTATAATTTGTATCTGCAACTCACCGAGGAGCGAATGTTAGTTTGGTTACAATAGCTGGAGTCCTAGGAGCTACCTTGGAACACGAGATTGGGAACACAGCTAAGATTGAAAAGAACCATGAGCTGGAGGAACCAAGGGTCCCTGGCCACCTTAGCACCACCCCCAGGCTTTTTTAAAGTGAGAAAAATAAAAGTCCATCTTTTATCAACCCCAGGTGAAAACAAGACATCAGGCCTAAAATGGAGTTGTTTATAATTAAGTCCCATTTTAACCAAACTTAAAGGGGTTCACTGTTTGGGATGCATTAAATGGAATATAACCTAAGGAAATGTTGAAAGCAAAGAACATTTTATTACTCGTTACAAGTAAGGAGGCAGGGAGATAGCTCTCACCCAAAGCACTGTCCCCCTGCGGGGTTAGTACATGAAGCTTTCATTAGGTATTAGGAGTTGGGGGCAGACAGCTTACATATACATTAAGGAATTTACACATATTCTATTTCTTAGGCACTTCAGTTCAATTGCAAATGCCTAGCACATGAACATGATAGTGCATACATGTCTCTTCAAAAAAAAAAGGAAGAAAACCCAACCCATAGGAGTGAGTAGTTTGAAGTGTTGTGGTTCGGAGCTGATGGCCAAGAAAGAATTCTTGAGATGTCTTTGGTGCAAAAAAGTGGTTTTAAGGGCGCCTGGGTGGCTCAGTCGTTAAGCAACTGCCTTCAGCTCAGGTCATGATCCCAAGGTCCTGGGATCCAGCCCCGCATAGGGCTTCCTGCTCCGTGGGAGGCCTGCTTCTCCCTCTCTCACTCCCCCTGCTTGTGTTCCCTCTCTCGCTGTGTCTCTCTCTGTAAAATAAATAAATAAAATCTTTAAAAAAAAAAGTGGTTTTATTAAAGCACAGGGACAGGACCCACAGGCAGAAAAAGCTGCAGGAGAAGTGGCCCATTATATGCTTTCAAGTTGGGAGGGGGTTAGGGATAGCACAAGTCTCTAAGGAATTTTGGAAGCAAGGTGTCCAGGACCTTGAGGGGCCTACCTATTATTAGGAAAAGGTCACTTATTACTGTCTAATAAAACCTTAGTCATAAGATCTTCAGATGTATATCGGTGGGTCATATGCTTTGGCAGGGGGGATGATTGCCAACATGTATCTTGCAGGGAGGGTAGAGATAAAGGAAGTTTTCAAAGGAATTTTTATATGTTAAAGTAGACTCACAAGATCCTGGGGGGGTCAGGATAATGTTAAGATGAAATTGCTTTTTGCCCTTAGCAAAGTATTAACAGCAAGGCAGCTGAGTTCCTAGAGGAATGTCACTCTGCCTGTTTCAAGGACTTGTCAGTGGGCTGTAGCAGTAAGTGATGTGGTTTGGAGTGTTGGGGCTCAGAGCCTATGACCAAGAAAGAATTCTTGAGATGGCTTCAGTGCAAAAAGGTGCTGCACTGGGGTCCTAAAGAGTGGCTAATTATATACTTAGGAGTTGGGGGAAGTAAAGACAAAAGATGGTTTCCAAAAGGACTTTCATATGCTAAAGAAGACTGACAGGACCCTGGACCCCTAGCTATTGTCAAGCTAAAGTTGTTTTTCCCTCTAGCAAAGCATTAGCCTTAAAACAGTTGGGAGTTTTGTGGAGGAATGTTATACTCTGCATATCTCAAGTATCTGTCACTGGACTGAAGGTTATAAGGAAATTTTATTTTACCTAAATTTCCTTCTGCCTTTGTTTCCCACATCAGTAAGGAAATTTCATTTTTTCTTTTTCCTTTTTTTCCCATGTCAGGAGGAGATCTTAGCACTGTAATGAGCTAAAGATAACTTCAGGAGAACTCAAGGGGGATTCTGCTGGGTCCTAAGCTTCCAACTGGCTCACACTGGCTCATGCAAGGGACTATAGATGAAACCACCCAGGCTGGTGACTCCTTGGCAGGTAGTGTTCATTCTGCAAAACAAAATACATTCCTTGGGGTATCTGGTGGCTCAGTCGGCTAAGCATCTGCCTTAGGCTCAGGTCAAAATCTCAAGGCCCTGGGATTAAGCCCCATGTCTTCTCCCTCTCACTCTGCCCCTCCCCTGATTGCACTCTCTCTCTCAAATAAATAAATAAAATCTTAAAAAAAAAACAAAAACAAAATACATTCCTTCCTAGCTTCTGTCCCTTCCTCCTCCTCTCTTCTACTGATAGCTTTTAGCTTTCAGTCCTCTGATTTGAGTAACTTCCCATTGCATCCTAGCTAATACTATGTCACCAAACTGAGATTCAACTTAGTTACAGTTTTGGCTCTCCCAGAAATGGAATCTTAAAATCAGTCACTCAGTAATCACCTAATCATCTCTAGTAAATAGACCCTTGCCATCCCCTAAAGGAAAGTAACCTTACAATAATCAACCCACTTTTTTGCCTGCTGTAACCTCCTTGTTCCTGCTTCCTTCTTGCTGTAAATGTCTTTAATTTTGTATAGCTCCTTGGAGCAACTTTCTATCTGCTAGACTGGAAGCTCCCCAATACATGAATCATTGAATAAAGCCAGTAAGATCTTAAAAATGTACTGTTGAGCTTTGTTTTTTACCAAGACAGATGAACAAGAGTAAAGCATACAAAGTTATTTAGCATAAGTTTTCCATGGCAAAGGGAGTCTTTATTAAAAAAAAAAAAAAAAAAAAGGAGACTGAAAGAAGTGGTTAAAGCTGTTTTTTTGCTAGCTTTGATGAAGAATGGAAAGTCATGGGATGAATGATAGGACAAACAGTATGAGTAACGAAGTGGGGGAAACTTAACAAGGCCTATTCTTTCTGATTCTTCTTAAAGTCCCCTGTTTTAGAGATAAGATACTCCTTTTTGAGGTGGGAAATGATGAGGGAGCAGAAGGCTAGCTGAGGACAAAGCACAAGCTGACCCCCCCCCCACACACACACACTCCTGAGTGGGACATGTGTGACATTCCTCCAGGAAGCTCCCAACTGTCTTAATGTTAAGGCCTAGCTAGAGAGAAAAACAACCTTGGTTTGGCAATAACTAGGCCTCAGGTATCCCCTGAGTCTTCTTTAGCATATGAAATTTCTTTTGAAAACCTCCTTTTTTCCTTACCCCCAACTCCCAAGTATATAATCAGCCACCCCTCACAACGCCTGAACAGCAGCTCTTTCTGCCCACAGGTCCTGTTCCCTGATTTAGTAAAACCACCATTTTGCACCAAAGACATCTGATCTGAAGAACTTTTTCTTGATTCTCAGAGCTTCACCTCATCCCACCAAACCTCACCTATATTCCAAAACTACATTAGGAAACAAAGGCAGGAGAGAAATTATTAAATTTCCTTAATACCTACAGCCCGTTGACAAGTCCTCGAAACAGGCAGAGTAACATTTCTCTAGGGACTAAGCTGCCTCGATGTTAATATTTTGCTAAGGGCAAAAGGCAATTTTAGCCCAATTCCCAGGACCCTGTAAGTCTAATTTAACATAAAAATTCCTTTGGAAACTTACTTTATCTCTACCCCTGAGGATATGTTGACAATCATCCCCCAAGCATATGACCCATCAATATACATCTGAAGGGTCTCATGACTGAGTTTTTACTAAACAGTAATAAATTAATAAATGATCTTTCCTAACAATAGCTAGCCCCTCAGGATCCTGGAAACCTTGTTTCCAAAATACCTGGGAGGCTTACACTATCTCTAACCCCCTCCCAACTTGAGAGTATATAATGGGCCACTCCTCCTGACCCCAGTGCACCTCTTTCTGCCCACGGTTCCTGTCCTGGTGATTTAGTAAAACCAACTATTTGCACCAAAGACATCTCAAGAATTCTTTCTTGGCCATTGGCTTTGAACCCCAATGTCTTTCCTAGATCACTTTTCTCTAAGTGTAGGGAGGTTTTATGACCTGCTTCAAGGGAATATTCTCAGATCCTTTCAGCTTAAAACATTCAATTTGCCACGGCGCCATATTTTGCAGTAGTGTGTCCTGTTCCAATACGTTTTTTCCCCCCAAAGTATTTGATTACTGGGACTATGTTTGCCTGTGTGAGCTAAAAGGAGCATTTCTACCCACTTACTGGGAGTTTTCAGAGTGAGAATGGTTCCATGTGGAGATAATCCCCAGTGAACCAAAGAAGGCAAAATCGGAAGTCATTTTACAAAAACTAAATATTACACACATTTCTCATTGTGAGATAACCACTGTATCTCCATTTAAAGATATAAAATTAGATCTAGGGAAAAAGATGGCAGAGGAGTAGGGCACCCTATTCCAACTGGTCCCTGGAATTGAGTTGGATATCTACCAGACCACTCTAAACACCCACAAAATCAGCCTGAGATGTAAGAAGATAGATTTGGATCTCTACAAACAGAATATCACAGGTGGTTGGTTCCAAGGTACAAAGTGGGGAGCCATGATTCTGTGGGCAGGTATCGGAGGATAAACAGCAGCAGGAGGGAGCCTGGCAATGGGGATCCTACACTGCCAGTGAGCGATACCCTCCCGTGCTGGTGACGGGGCACAGACTCACAGACCAGTAGAAGGAGGGAAAGGACTTTAGACAGAAACCAGAGCAGCAGGGCTGCACGTGAGAACTGGGGGCAGCTGGCAGATTTACAAGCACAAAGGGCAGAGATGTGCCCTGACCTGGAGACGAGGACTGGGAGCCCTGCAGAGGGGCGCACAACCCAGGATGCTGCAGTTTATAGCAGCATGGACAGAAATGCCAGCAGTTTATAGCAGTTTATATCAACATGGACAGAAATGGAGATAGTATGACCTTGAGCTCACGGAAGAACAGACTGCGATCTCACTGCTCTGAAGCAGACAGTTGGAAATGGTGTCTTCTGCTCTGACTCTAGGAAGAGACAGGGAAAGCTGCCAGGGAAATCCACCAGATAACAAAAGCCCCCAAAAACCAGTTTTCACTGAGCCTATCCCCCATCACAGGGGGCAGGGCAACTCTGCCCATATAGGGTTGCCTGAGCAACAGCACAGGAGGCCCCTCCCCCAGAAGACAGGCTAGGAAAACAGGAGGCCAGCAACCCTAAGGTACCTAGAAAACAGGTGCATTTGCTTGGGTTATGGTCAGTAATTTGGACTCTATACATTCCCTCAACCACCCGTCAACAGAATGACTAGGAGGAGGAACCCCCAAAATAGGAAAGACTCAGAGATTATGACTTATGCCATAGATTTACAAATGGATTCTGATATAACCAAGATGTCGGAAATGGAATCCAGGCTAGCAATTGTGAGGACAATAGCTAGAATGGAGAAATCAATTAATGGCAACATAGACACTCTAAGGGCAGAAATGAAAGCTGAATTGGCAGAACTTAAAAATGCTATCAATGAGATCTACCTAATCTAGGTAATCTAGGTAATCTAACAGGTAGGTTAAGTGAGGCAGAAGAATGAATTAGTGACCTGGAAGACAATTTAATAGATAAAAAGGGAAAAGAGGAGGCCAGGGAAAAACAACTCAGAATCCATGAAAATAGAATCAGAGAAATGAGTGACACCATGAAATATTCCAATATCAGAATTATTGGAATCCTGGAGGTGGTGGAAAGAGAGAGGACTAGAAGATATATTTGAGCAAATTGAAGCTGAGAACTTCCCTAATCTGGGGAATGAAACAAACATTCGAGTCCTAGAGGCAGAGAGGACCACTCCCAAGATCAAGGAAAACAGACCAATGCCCTGGCATGTAATAGTAAAACTCACAAATCTGAGAACCAAGGAAACCATCCTAAGGGCAATTAGGGGGAAGAGATTCCTTACATACAGGGGGAGTGACATTAGAATAACATCAAACCTATCCACAGGAACCTGGCAATCCAGAAAGGCCTGGCAAGACATATTCAGGATACTAAATGAGAAGAACATGCAGCCAAGAATACTTTATCTGGCAAGTCTGTCATTTAGAATGGATGGAGAGATGCAGAGCTTCCACGACAGGCAGAAACTGAAAGAATATGTGACCACTAAGCTGGCCCAGCAAGAAATATTAAGGGGAGTTCTATAAAAGGAGAAAAACCCCAAGAGAGATGTACAACAGAAATTTACAGGGACAATCTATAAAAACAAGGTCTTCATAGGCAACATGATGACAATAAATTCATATCTTTCAATAATCACTCTCAACATGAACAGCCTAAATGCTCCCATAAAATGGCACAGGGTTGCAGATTGGATAAAAAGACAGGACCCATCCATATGCTGTGTACAAGAGACTCATGTGAACCTAAAGATACATCCACACTGAAAGTGAAGGGATGGAGATCCATCTTCCATGCCAACAGAACTCAAAATAAAGCTGGGGTAGCAATTCTTATATCAGACAAATTAGATTTTAAACTAAAAACTGTAGTTAGAGACACAGACGAACACTATAACATTCTTAAAGGGTCTATCTAACAAAAAGATCTAACAATTGTAAATACCTTAAACCCGAACATGAGAGCAAACATCTACATAAGCCAACTGTTAAACAAAATAAAGAGTCATATTGATAACAATATGTTAATTTAGGAGACCTCAATACTCCACTCTCAGCAATAGACAGATTATCTAAGCAGAAAATCAACAAAGAAACAAGAGCTTTGAATGATACATTGGATCAGATGGACCTCATAGATATATACAGAAAATTCCATCCTAAAACAACAGAATACTCATTCTTCTCCAGCACACATTGAACTTTCTCCAGAATAGACCACATACTGGGTCGCAAATCAGGTCTCAACTCATACCAAAAGATTGAGATTATTCCCTCCATAATCTCAGACCAAAATGCTTTAAAACTGGAATTCAATCACATGAAAAAATTTGGCAGAAATTCAAACACTTGGAAGCTAAAGACCACTCTGCTTAAGAATGTTTGGGTCAACCAGGAAATCAAAGAAGAACTTAAAAAATTCATGGAAACCAATGAGGATGAAAACACATTGGTCCAAAACCTATGGGATACTGCAAAGGCAGTCCTAAGGGGGAAATACATAGCCATCCAAGCCTCACTCAAAAAAATAGAAATATCCCGAATTCACCAACTAACTGTACACCTTAAAGAACCAGAGAAAAAGCAACAAAGGATGCCTAAGCCACGCATTAGAAGAGAAATAATTACAATTAAAGCAGATATCAATGAATTAGAAACCAGAAATACAGTAGATCAGATCAATGAAACTAGAAACTGGTTCTCTGAAAGAATTAATAAGATCGATAAACCATTGGCCAGACTAACCCAAAAGAAAAGAGAAAGAATCCAAATTAATAAAATTATGAATGAAAGGGGAGAGATCATGACTAACACCAAGGAAATAGAAACAATTATTAGAAATTATTATCAACAACTATATGCCAATAAACTTATCAAACTGGATGAAATGGATGCCTTCCTGGAAACTATAAACTGCCAAGACTGAAACAGGAAGAAATTGACAATCTGAATAGGCCAATAACCAGTAACGAGATTGAAGCAGTGATCAAAAACCTCCCAAAAAACAAGAGTCCAGGGCCTGATGGATTCCCTGGGGAATTCTACCAAACATTCAAAGAAGAAATAATACCTATCCTCCTGATGCTATTTCAAAAAATAGAAACAGAAGGAAAGCATCTAGATTCATTCTATGAAGCCAGCATTACCTTAATCCCCAAACCAGGCAAAGACCCCATCAAAAAGGAGAATTTCAGACCGATATCCCTGATGAATATGGATTCCAAAATTCTCAACAAAATCCTAGCTAAAAGGATCCAACAATACATTAAAAGGATCATCCACCATGACCAAGTGGGATTTATCCCCAAGATGCAAGAGTGGTTCAACATTTGCCAATCAATCAATGTGATAGAACACATTAATAAGAGGAGAGAGAAGAACCATATGGTCCTCTCAACTGATGCAGGAAAAGCATTTGACAAAATACAACATCCTTTCCTGATTAAAACTCTTCAGAGTATAGGGATAGAGGGAGCATTCTACAAGTTCATAAAATCCATCTATGAAAAACCCACAGTAAATATCATCCTCAATGAGGAAAAGCTGAGAGCCTTTTGCTTAAGATCAGGAACATGTCAAGGATGCCCACTCTTGCCACTATTGTTCAACATAGTACTAGAAGTCCTAGCAACAGCAATCAGACAACAAAAAGAAATAAAAGGTATTCAAATTGGCAAAGAAGGAGTCAAACTCTCTCTTTTCACAGATGACATGATACTTTATGTGGAAAACCCAAAAGACTCCACCCCCAAATCACTAGAACTCATACAGTAATTCAGTAATGTGGCAAGATACAAAATCAATGCACACATATAAGTTACCTTCTTATACACTAACAATGCAACTGTAGAAAGAGAAATTAGGGAAAGGATTCCATTTACAATAGCACCAAAAACCATAAGATACCTCAGAATAAACCTAACCAAAGAGGTAAAGGATCTATACTTTAGGAACTAAAGAACACTCATGAGAGAAATTGAAGAAGACACAAAAAGATGGAAAAATATTCCATGCTCATGGATGGGAAGAATAAACATTGTTAAAATGTCTATGCTACCAGAGTAATCTATACCTATACCAATGCTATCCTGATCAAAATTCTAATGACACTTTTCAAAGTGCTGGAACAAACAATCCTAAAATTTGTATAGAATTAGTAAGACCCCAAATCACCAAGGAAATGTTGAAAAAGAAAAACAAAGCTGGGAGCATCACATTGCCTGATTTCAAGCTATATTACAAAGCTGTGATCACCAAGACAGCATGGTACTGGCATAAAAACAGACATATAGACCAATGGAACAGAATAGAGAGCCCAGATATGGACCTCAACTCTATGGTCAAATGATCTTCGATAAAGTAGAAAAAATATGCAATGGAAAAAAGAGAGTCTCTTCAATAAATGGTGTTGGGAAAATTGGACAGCCACATGCAGAAAAATGAAACTCGACCATTTTCTAACACCATGCACAAAAAAATAGCCTCAAAATGGATGAAAGACCTCAATTTGAGACAGGAATCCATCAAAATCCTAGAGGAGAACATAGGCAATAACCTCTTTGACATCAGCCACAGCAACTTCTTTCAAAATACATCTCCAAAAGCTAGTGAAAGAAAAGCAAAAATGAACTTTTCAGACTTCATCAAGATAAAAAGCTTCTCCACAGGAAAGGAAACAGTCAACCAAACAAAGAGGCAACCCACAGAATGGGAGAAGATATTTGCACATGACACTACAGATAAAGGGCTGGTATCCAAAATCTATAAAGAACTTCTCAAACTCAACACCGAAAAAACAAATAATCAAGTCAAGAAATGGGCAGAAGACATGAACAGACACTTCTCTGAAGATGACATACAGATAGCTAACAGACACATGAAAAAATGTTCATTATCATTAACCACCAGGGAAATTCAAATCAAAACCACATTGAGATACCACCTTACACCAGTTAGAATGGCAAGAAACAGCAAAAGGTGGTGAGGTTGTGGAGAAAGGGGAACCCTCTTCCACTGTTGGTGGGAATGTAAGTTGGTACGGCCACTTTGGAAAACAGTGTGGAGGTGCCTCAAAAAATTATATATAGAGCTACCCTATGACCCAGCAATTGCACTACTGGGTATTTACCCCAAAGACAGAGATGTAGTGAAAAGAAGGGCCATATGCACCCCAATGTTCATAGCAGCAATGTCCGCAATAGCCAAACTGTGGAAAGAACCGAGATGCCCTTCAACAGATGAATGGATAAAGAAGATGTGGTCCATATTTACAATGGAATATTACTAAGCATCAGAAAGGATGATACCCAACTTTTACATCAACATGGATGGGACTGGAGGAGATTATGCTAAGTGAAATAAGGCAAGTAGAGAAAGTCAATTATCATATGGTTTCACTTATTTGTGGAACATAAGGAATAGCATGGAGGACATTAGGAGAAGGAAAGGAAAAATGAAGCGGGGGAATCAGAGGGAGAGGAACCATGAGAGACCATGGGCTCTGAGAAACAAACTGAGGGTTTTAGAGGGGAGGGTGCTGGGGGGATTGGTTACCCATGTGATGGGAATTAAAGGAGGTCATGGGGGGGGCTGGAGCAAGATGGCGGAGGAGTAGGAGACCTGGATTTCGTCTGGTCTCAGGAATTCAGCTGGATAGGGATCAAACCATTCTGAACACCTACAAACTCAACAGATCAGAGAAAAAAATAGCAACAGCTCTCTGAACAGAAATGCGACCACTTTCTGGAAGGTAGGATGTGTGGAGAAGTGAATCCGAGGTGATATTCGGGAGGATAGACGGCAGGGGAGCGGCCTCCATCAGCTGCTTCTGGCAAGTGATAGAGCTGTGGAGCACAAAATCGGAACTTTTAGAAGTCGGCTCCACTGAGGGACGTCACTCCAGCAGCTAAGCGGGGCGGTGGAACCCTTGCTGGGACAGTGTGGTCTCAGGACCCTTGGGGTCACAGAAAGACCAGGGGTGCCTGTGTGCGGCAGAGCTCCCAGGTATTGAAGCAGGGAAGCTGGCTGCAGAGACGGAGCTGAGGTGTGGGCTCTCAGCTCGGGGTGGTCATAAACCGTGATCTGGGGCATAGTCGGGCCACTGCTCCTCCAGCAGGGACCCAACAAGTGGCAGATCCGGGGAGACTCACCTTCCTCCCCCTGGGAGGAGAGGTGCAGGAGCGAACCCCATGGATCTGTGGGATGTGGAGACTCCACACGGGGTCAGGTGCCAGAGATAGAAACAGGCAGTCACAGGCCGCGTGAGCATGGAGTGCGCCCAGAGACCGGGGATACAGGACTGACTGACTGCTTTTTCTGTGGGTGCACTGAGGAGTGCAGTCCCGAGTTCTCGGCTCCTCTGGGGCAGAATTTGGGAGGCCACCATTTTCACTCTCGGTGTCCAAAGCTGTACGGAAAGCTTACAGGGAACAAAAGCTCCCGAGAACAAACCCAAAAAGATTACTTAGCCCAGACTGCGCAAGGGCGGGGCAATTCTGCCTCTGGCAAAGAAATTTGGGAACCACGGCAACAGGCCCCTCCCACAGATCAGCGAGAACAGCCAGCCAAGAACAAGTTTATCCATCAATGAAAAGGGCAGAACTCCAGCGCTAGGGGAATATTGCACATAGAATCCATGGCTTTTTTACCATGATTCTTTAGTCTTTCAAAGTTAAATTTTTTTTAACTGTCTTTTTCTTTTTTTTGAATTTTTCTTTTTCCCTTTTTCAACCAACATCTTATCAATCCCTTTTTTAAAAAAAACATTTTTATTTTTCATTTTAAGAGTCATATTCTATCCCTTCATAGTAGTTACCCGTATTTTTGGCATATATATATAAGTTGTTCTCTCTTTAAAATTCTGAGATAGTTTCTTCTAACAGATCAAAATATACCCGAAATCTCTAATGTATGTTTTTTTTCTACTCCCATGCTTGATCACATTCTCTCCCTTTTTTTCTTTTTTTTTTAAATCCTCTTCTTTCTTTTTTCAAACAACTTCTTATCAATTCCTTTTATGAGTTTTTTAATAATTTTCATCTTTACAGTCATATTCCATCCCTTCATCATATCAACCCTTATTTTTGTACACATATAAGTTTCTCGTTCTTTAAAATTTTGGGAGGCACTTTCTTCTAACAGATCAAAATACACCCAGAATCTACTGTGTGGCACTGATCTATGTACCAGCCTGGTCATATTTGATCAAAATCTTTTTTTGTTTGTTTTGTCCTATTTTTGTTTTTATCTTTATCTTGTTCTTGTTCTTTTTTTTCTTTTTCTTTTTTCTCTCTTTCCTTTTCTTTCCCCCCTGCTTCAGGTCTTTTCTGATTTGTTTACAGTATATTTTCTGGGGACATTGTTACCCTGTTAGCATTTTGTTCTCTCATTAACCTATTCTCCTATGGACAAAATGACAAGATGGAAAAAATCACCTCAACAAAAAGAACAAGAGGTAGTACCGAATGCCAGAGACCAACTCAATACGGACATTAGTAAGATATCAGATCTAGAGTTCAGAATCATGACTTTAAACATACTAGCTGAGCTTGAAAAAAACATGGAAGTTATTAGAGAAACCCTTTTTGGAGAAATAAAAGAACTAAAATCTAACCAAGTCGAAATCAAAAAAGGCTATTAATGAGGTGCAATCAAGTATGGGGGCGCTAAGTGCTAGTATAAATGAGGCAGAAGAGAAAATCAGTGATATAGAAGACCAAATGATGGAAAATAAAGAAGCTGAGGAAAAGAGAGATAAACAACTACTGGATCACGAGGGCAGAATTTGAGAGATAAGCGATACCATAAGACAAAACAACATTAGAATAATTGGGATCCCAGAAGAAGAAGAAAGAGAGAGAGGGGCAGAAGGTATAATGGAGCAAATTATAGCAGAGAACTTCCCTAATTTGGGGAAAGAAACAGGCATGAAAATCCAGGAAACACAGAGAACCCCTCTCAAAATCAATAAAAATAGGTCAACACCCCGACATTTAACAGTAAAACTTACGAGTTTCAGAGTCAAAGAGAAAATCCTGAAAGCAGCTCAGGAGAAGAGATCTGTAACCTACAATGGTAGAAACATTAGATTGGCAACAGACCTATCCACAGAGACCTGGCAAGCCAGAAAGGACTGGCAGGATATATTCAGAGCTCTAAATGAGAAAAATATGCAGCCAAGAATACTCTATCCAGCTAGGCTCTCATTGAAAGTAGAAGGAGAGATAAAAAGCTTCCAGGACAAACAAAAAATAAAGAAATTGCAAACACAAAACCAGCCCTACAAGAAATATTGCAAGGGGTCCTCTAAGGAAAGAGAGAGCCTAAAAGCAACATAGACCAGAAAGGAACACAGACAATATACAGTAACAGTCCCCTTATAGGCAATACAATAGCACTAAATTCGTATCTTTCAATAGTTACCCTGAATGTAAATGGGCTAAATGCCCCAATCAAAAGACACAGGCTATCAGATTGGGTTAAAAAACAAGACCCATCGATATGCTGTCTGCAAGAGACTCATTTTAGACCCAAAGACACCCCCAGATTGAAAGTGAGGGGGTGGAAAACCATTTACCATGCTAATGGACACCAAAAGAAAGCTGGGGTGGCAATCCTTATAACAGAAAAATTAGATTTTAAACCAAAGACTGCAATAAGAGATGAGAAAGGGTCTATCCAACAAGAAGATCTAACAGTTGTAAATATCTTTGCCCCTAACATGAGAGCAGCCAATTATATAAGCCAATTAATAGCAAAAGCAAAGAAACACATTGACAACAATAAAATAATAGTGGGAGACTTTAACACCCCCATCACTGGAATGCACAGATCATCTAAGCAAAAGATCAACAAGGAAATAAAGATTTTAAATGACACCCTGGACCAAATGGACTTCACAGATATATTCAGAACATTCCATCCCAAAGCAACGGAATACACATTCTTCTCTAGTGCCCATGGAACATTCTCCAGAATTGTTCACATCCTAGGTCATAAATCAGGTCTCAACTGGTACCAAAAGATTGGGATCAGTCCCTGCCTATTTTCAGACCACAATGCTTTGAAACTAGAACTCAATTGCAAGAGGAAAGTAAGAAAGAACTCAAATACATGGAGGCTAAAGAGCTAAAGAATGAATGGGTTAACCAGGATATTAAAGAAGAATTTAAAAAATTCATGGAAACCAATGAAAATTAAAACACAACTATTCAAAATCTTTAGGATGCAGCAAAGGCAGTCCTAAGAGGAAAGTATATAGCAATGCAAGCCTTTCTCAAGAAACAAGAAAGGTCTCAATTACACAATCTAACCCTCCACCTAAAGGAGCTGGAGAAAGAACAGCAAATAAAACCTAAACCCAGCAGGAGAAGAGAAATCATAAAGATCAGAGCAGAAATCAATGAAATAGAAACTAAAAGAACAGTAGAACAGATCAACGAATCTAGGAGCTGGTTCTTTGAAAGAATTGACAAGATTGATAAACCCCTGGCCGGACTTATCAAAAAGAAAAGAGAAATGACCCAAATCAACAAATTCAAGAATGAAAGAGGAGAGATCACAACCAACACCAAAGAAATACAAGCAATTATAAGAACATATTCTGAGCAACTCTATGCCAGCAAATTAGATAACCTGGAAGAAATGGATGCATTCGTAGAGATGTATCAACTACCAAACCTGAACCAGGAAGAAATAGAAAACCTGAACAAACCTATAACCATTAAGGAAATTAAAGCAGTCATCAAAAATCTCCCAATAAACAAAAGCCCAGGGCCAGATGGCTTCCCAGGGGAATTCTACCAAACATGTCAAGAAGAATTAATACCTATTCTTCTGAAACTGTTCCAAAAAATAGAAACGGAAGGAAAACTTCCATACTCATTTTATGAGGCCGCCATTACCTTGATCCCAAAACCAGACAAAGACCCCATCAAAAAGGAGAATTACAGACCAATATCCCTGATGAACATGGATGCAAAATTTCTCCCCAAAATCTAGCCAATAGGATCCAACAGTACATTTAAAGGATTATTCACCACGACCAAGTGGGATTTATCCCTGGGTTGCAAGGTTGGTTCAACATTTGGAAATCAATCAACATGATACAATACATTAACAAAAGAAAGAACAAGAACCATATGATCCTCTCAGTAGATGCAGAAAAAGCATTTGACAAAGTACCGCATCCTTTCATGATCAAAACTCTTCATAGTCTAGGGATAGAGGGTACATACCTCAATATCATAAAAGCCATCTATGAAAAACCTACAGTAAATATCATTCTCAATTGGGAAAAACTGAGAGCTTTCCCCCTAAGATCAGGAACATGGCAGGGATGTCCACTATCACCACTGGTATTCAGCATAGTATTAGAAGTCCGAGGCACAGCAATCAGACAGTGGCATTCCTATACACCAACAACAAGACAGAAGAAAGAGAAATGAAGGAGTCGATCCCATTTACAATTGCACCCAAAACCATAAGATACCTAGGAAGAAATCTAACCAAACAGGCAAAGGATCTGTACTCAGAAAACTCTAAAATACTCATGAAAGAAATTGAGGAAGACACAAAGAAATGGAAAAACGTTCCATGCTCATGGATTAGAAGAACAAATATTGTGAAGATGTCAATGCTATCTAGAGCAATCTACACATTCAATGCAATCCCCATCAAAATACCATCCACTTTTTTCAAAGAAATGGAACAAATAATCCTAAAATTTGTATGGAACCAGAAAAAAAACCGAATAGCCAGAGGAATGTTGAAAAAGAAAAGCAAAGCTGGTGGCATCACAATTCTGAACTTCAAGCTCTATTACAAAGCTGTCATCATCAAGACAGCATGGTACTGGCACCAAAACAGACACATAGATCAATGGAACAGAATAGAGAGCCCGAAATGGACCGCAACTCTATGGTCAACTAATTTTCGACAAAGCAGGAAAGAATGTCCAATGGAAAAAATACAGTCTCTTCAACAAATTGTTTTGGGAAAATTGGACAGCCACATGCAGAAAAATGAAACTGGACCATTTGCTTACACCACACACAAAAATAGACTCCAAATGGTTGAAAGACCTCAATGTGAGACAGGAGTCCATCCAAATCCTAAAGGAGAACACAGGCAGCAACCTCTTCGACCTCAGCCACAGCAACTTCTTTCTAGAAACATCGCCAAATGCAAGGGAAGCAAGGGCAAAAATGAACTATTGGGACTTCATCAAGATAAAAAGCTTTTGCAAAGCAAAGGAAACAGTCAACAAAACCAAAAGACAACCGACAGAATGGGAGAAGATATTTGCAAATGACATATCAGATAAAGGGCTAGTATTCAAAATCTAGAAAGAACTTATCAAACTCAACACCCAAAGAACAAAGAATCCAATCAAGAAATGGGCAGAAGACATGAACAGACATTTTTCCAGAGAAGACATCCAAATGGTCAACAGACACATGAAAAAGTGTTCAACATCACTTGGCATCAGGGAAATCCAAATCAAAACCTCAATGAGATACCACCTCACACCAGTCAGAATGGCTAAAATTAACAAGTCAGGAAACAACAGATGTTGGTGGGGATGCGGAGAAAGGTGAACCCTCCTACACTGTTGGTGGGAATGCAAGCTGGTGCAGCCACTCTAGAAAACAGTGTGGAGGTTCTTCAAAACGTTGAAAATAGAGCTACCATACGATCCAGCAATTGCACTACTGGGTATTTACCCCAAAGATACAAAAGTAGGGATCCAAAAGGGTATGTGCACCCCGATGTTTATAGCAGCAATGTCCACAATAGCCAAACTGTGGAAAGAGCCAAGATGTCCATCAACAGATGAATGGATAAAGAAGAAGTGGTATGTATATTCAATGGAATATTATGCCGCCATCAAAAGGAATGTGATCTTGCCATTTGCATCGACGTGGATGGAACTGGAGAGTATGATGCTGAGCGAAATAAGTCAAACAGAGAAAGACATGTATCATATGACCTCACTGATATGAGGAATTCTTAATCTCAGGAAACAAACTGAGGTTTGCTGGAGTGGGGGGTGGGGTGGGAAGAATGGGGTGGCTGCATGATAGCCACTGTGGAGGTTATGTGCTCTGGTAAGTGCTGTGAATTGTGCAAGACTGTTGAATCTCAGATCTGTACCTCTGAAACAAATAATGCAATATATGTTAAGAAAAAAAAAAAAGAAGATAGCAGGAGGGGAAGAATGAAGGGGGGTAAATCGGAGGGGGAGATGAACCATGAGAGACGATGGACTCTGAAAAACAAACTGAGGGTTCTAGAGGGTAGGGGTCGGAGGATGTGTTATCCTGGTGATGGGTATTAAGGAGGGCACGTTCTGCATGGAGCACTGGGTGTTAGGCACAAACAATGAATCATGGAACACTACATCTAAAAGTATGATGTGATGTATGGTGATCAACATAAGAATAAAAAAAAAAAGGAGGGCATATACTGCATGGAGCACTGAGTGTTATAGGAAAACAATGACTCGTGGATCACCACATCAAAAACTAATGATGTATTGTATGGTGACTAACATAACATAATAAAATAAAATTAAAAAAAGAAAGAAACATAAAGATCTAAAACTATTTTTAAAAGCATTTTTAAGGTAAAGAGAGGGAAAAATATTTGGGATCAAAGGTCTGAAGCACATTACAAACAGCTTGTTTTCTTATGGGAATTATGTGGCCCCAGGCAGGGCTGGAGCATTTGCATTTCAACCAAAAGTTCTGCTAGAGTAGGGCCAACAGGGTTGGAGGCTTCCTTAAAAAGCATTGAACCCTACAATTGGGAATTCAAAAAGCAAGTGAGCTACAACAGTAGGCTTTAAAAGAAGAAGAGTTGCTTATTGTCCCTAATGTGCTCTTGTTCCACATCCCAAGGTCTCTGAATTTCATTCTGATGTACTAGAATGCCACTACCCTTCCTTTGCCTCCTAAATTCTGCAAGACCCAGGGCCCATCCTTTGTGACCTAGACAGCTACCCTCATCATTTCAGGTGGATAGTGTTTTGAGTTTCCACATCTTATTATTTTATTATGTTTTGCCTTACAGTATTTCTAGGATTCTTACTTTGGAACAGTTGTATAATTAACTCAGGGACATCAGATTGTAAACTCCCATATCCCCTATGGCATTTACAGCTCATTTTATATATTCATTGTTCAATAGATGCTTATAGATAGACGAATTGGTACCTAAGTGCTACAATAAATATTGCTCTAAACAGTCCCTTCTCTCACAAGGCATGTAAATATTAGTTGTGGGCCCTTGAGTATTCACTGCTGTTTTGTTATGCTGGAAAAGCATTTGGCTGGATCCTGAGGCCACATGATTCATGGAAACCCTGACCTTGGAATCCATACATGTAGTTTTGTATTCTAGTTCAGCCACTTGCTATGTGACCTCAGGCAGTTTATTTAACCACCCTGAGGGTCAATGCCCTCATATGGTAACATGAGCATTGATGAGATCATATACAGAACACAGCAGACCCTCAGGAAGTGTCAATTTACTTTTTCCTCCTATAGGAGACATAGAAGAGAGATTTTTAAATGTCAACTCAGGATTTGAAGTAAGAATTGTCTTTGAGAGTTAAATTATAGAACCAACATATAATAAACTAAAACAGAGAAGTCTAAATTCACAAGGAACACCATGATTGAATGAAGAGTCTTTTACACAAGACTGCCCAGGCCAGTTTTCTTCTCTGTATGGTAGACATTGTGGAAGGGAATGTAGCAGGCTTTTTTACATTCATCTATTCAATATTTAAACTATAGAACCCATTTCTTTCTGGGCAGTCTTTGGTAATAAAACTTCATAGGTGCTTACCTGTGGGGCAAGAAGTCCAGGGTTAGTGTGTATGAATGTTTATGCACCTGTGAACTATTTCTGACTATGGTTGAATAAGTTGACATTCTATTTTATACTTTAATTTCTTTTGAACTTGTTAAGTCTGTAGGCCCATGTGCTTTTATCAATTGTCCACATTTCATGGACTGTAGCTTTAAATGCTCACTCAGCCAGATGGACTGAGTATGAGACAATAGGGAACACTGGAGACTGTGGCAAAATAAAGAATATGATCCACCTACAGCCATACATATGCAAATTATTTTAGATACTGTATGGGTCAAAGAGTTATCTCCTGGCTGGATCTAGACCATTCCTTGGGCAATTGTTTTGTATCCCTGGTTTTCTGTCCCATGTAGAGTTGTGGTATTTTTCAAATCTCAATAGCTGGGAGAAAACCAAACCACCCTCTTCTTGATCCATTTATCTAATGTCAGCCACCCGAGTTCCAGAATGGGTTCTCAAACTTTGGTTTGCATAAAAATCACCAGGTGTACTTTAAAACAGGGAGTTTCCCAAGGCCTGACTGCACATTCTGGGGCAACGGCTATATACATGGCTCAGGAATCAATGTTTTTAATTACCACCCAGCCACATTGATTCAGGTGTTCCTTGGACCTTTCTGAGGAACACTGGTATTAATATTGGTGGTCTCAAAATTGAAATCTTAAAGGATGTCATATGTAATACCTTCTATTCCTACCTATATAAATTTGAGACCAGAATTAAAGAATCCTTCATTTTACTGGTTTGGGAGTCTACACTTCTTGCATTCCTCCTCTTTCTGTTTGGCACTGGAGTACTGAAGAGAGAAGCAGGACGGAGCCTAGCTGGCCTGAGGTCAGATTCCCTTCAGGGAATTTGTAGTCTATTTGGGAAATCAAATGATGGAATACCAAGCACAATGATTAGCCTATTCTTTTTTTTTCCCAGCTATTATTGAGGTATACTTGAAAAATAAAATTGTAATATATTTAAAGTATACAATGTGATGACTTGACATAGGTATACATTGTGAAGGGATTCCCACAATCAAGTTGATTAAAATACCCATCACCTCAAATAGTTAACCTTTCTTGTGTGTGTATGTTTAAGATCTACTTTCTTAACAAATTTCAATTATATGATACAGTATTATCAACTACAGTCATCAGATCCCCAGAAGTACTTAGTCTTCTTTTTCTCTTTCCATTTTACAGAAATGTACTTGACATAGAGCATTGTATAAGTTTCAGGTATACAACATAGTGACTTGACTTACAGAGATTGCAAAATGATTAACACAATGAGTTTAGTTAACAACCATCATCTCATATACACACAAAAAAGAGAAAAGAAAGAAAAATATTTTTTTTCTTTGTAATCAGAAATGTTAGGGTCTACTCTCTTAACAAGTTTCAAATATGCCACACAGCAGTGTTAACTATAGTCATCATGTTGTACATTTCATCCCCAGTATTTATTTTTCTTATAATTGGTAGTTTGTAACCACACATCCAATTCCCCCATCTCTGCCTCGGATAACCACTAATCTGATCTCCTTTCCTATGAATTTGGTTTTTCTTTTTAAATTTCACACATGAGTGAGATCATACAGTGTCCATCTTTCTTTACCTGACTGATATCACTTAGCATAATGCCCTCAAGATCCATCCATGTTATTTCAGTAATTAACCTATTCTAAAGCAACTTACTCAAAGTCTGTGCTGAGCATGTATATATTTATGTGGTTCCATTATCTGACCTTACTAGATTTTGATATATTATCATATTTTCTCATCTATTGTACCTAGGGTCCTAAAAATCCCTGCTGTGTCCCTATCACCTCTTTCTCCTGCTTTTGAGTATGACTCTCCTAGCAGTACCTGAAGAGAGCCCATGGTTGAAGCAAGATAGAGACCATTCATGCATGCTTCATTGTACACAATGTGTATCAAGTATAGACAATTTGCAGCCATAACTTCAGTTCCACAGAAGAGAGATGGACCAATGCATGCTTAAATTTAGTTCAGAAGAGCACGTAGCAATAATAAAGATCTCATTCAAATACTTTCCTTCCATTGGGGTGTTTTTGTATCTTTTAAATATGGAAAACAAAGAAATTAAAGCTGTTTTTATACAATGATGTTAAGGAGGTCAGTAGTTTCTGGACTCACTCAATCTGGCAGAGTTCCTAGAGAAGACTGGACTTGACAGGTATACTCAATGGGAGAATGAAGGCTGGCTCTGAGAGTTAAGGAGGTCCACCTGTGTGGAGAGCTAGCGGACAACAGAAGATGGACTCTGAGCAGACAAGGGCAGCCATGCAGGGGTGCTGCTCCTCAGAGGCTGACAGAAGTGTGCAGACAGAGCTTCCATAAGGGGCCAGATTTTGCACTCTCAGGGTTGAAAAGGCTCTTGTAGGTGCCATGATTTGAAAAGTATCTGTATAAAATTACCCAGCTGTCCTTTGGGTTTTGTAGGCTTGTGAAGCTCCAGTAGTCTTTTAGGAATGTTGAATGGCCTATAAAATCTTCTCTGCAAATGAGGAGCTTGGCCAGGCCCCAATAGGCCTAAATTTTTTCATTCTGATTCAAAGATACAAAATCCCCCCTGGGTTTTCCTGGCAAACAGTCTTGGTATTTCACTCTCCAGAAGTAAAAAGGCTTGCTTGGTTCTGTGGAAGGGTAGGCGGCTGGTGTGCAGCAGGGCAACATCAGGTGAGCCATGCAGCCAAGGGCTCACAGCAATCCAGAGGCCAATCCAGAGGTCACCATATCATTTTTCCGGCTGTTCCCCTTACTTAGTCATTGGGAGAGTACTTAGCACTCCAGTGCCTTTCTTGTTTATTGACTGTTTTTTAATGATTAGAATGGGAGCCCCGTGATTTTGTTTTATACACTGCTTATCCCTGGTGCCCAGAGCCTAGAACATAGGAGGCGCCCAATATCACTTAATGGAAGGAAGGAATAAGTAAAAGCATGAGTAAATGGGTAGATGGCAAACAAAACTGGAACCAGAAGGTTGCCACAAACTTTGGCATAGAGGCAGGTTCTTCTGGTTGCCTTTTCCTGAGGCCATTCTAAGGAAGAAAGCCAACCACCCTGATTTCCTATTCTTAGATGTAGTATACTTTTTGGTCCATTCCCTAACAAAGGTGGAAAGCCATTCTTCCCAATGTTATGGCCAACAATTAAGCAAATATATGAAATCCTAATGAGCACTCACAGAAGACTGAATGCCTTTCTCCTAATGTCTATAACACGAATTGCCTGCCATCGCTGATTTGTTCGACCACATCAGTATCTTTCTTTCGAGGTCTGGAGAATACTCTACTTTGTGCTTTAGAAAACCCTTGCTGCTGGTGTCCTAAATGGAAGTTATTTATTTTGAGGATGTCAGTATTTTAAAAAATGCCATTGTCTTCCATGATAATAGCATCATATCAGTATGCAGTATCATTTTCCATAACAGCATATATAGTGTTCCTTTATGTTTGGTAAATGTGTTCCATAAATGAAGCACTATAAAGCTTTATTACTTACAACCCACATTACTAAAATAGAGGTTTGATATTTAGAAATGTCTGGTTTCCACAGCTTCTTGTTCTATAGAAAAAAAGTCATTTTCTATTAAATTAAATATATAACATGTACCATATTTCACATCTCATATAGTGAAAAATTTTGCTTTTTGCAATAATTACTTTTTAAACAACTCATGAGAGAATTTAAGTTCTCTTCTTTTTGAAGAGCTATGGCTTTCATTAAACCAAACTGAAATAATTAATAACTATCCTAGTTCAGCATTGATTCTTCTAAATATAAAAAAATGATTGAAACTTTCTGTTTAAAAAGTGTCATGGCTACAAATAATGTGGTAAAACCATATTAATTAGGATTAAAGGGTAAAGACAAGGGGTTCTAAATTAATATGTTATTTAAAATTTTATAGTTATACTTTCCTTTCCAATGCTTACAACAACAAAGTCTCAGCCAATGAAGCCTGGCCAGTAGAGACATTGTCGAGAGGCAAGAAACAAGTTTGTTTTTTTAAAGATTTTATTTATTTGTTTGACAGAGACAGAGATAGTGAGAGCAGGAAAACAAGCAGGGGGAGGGGGAGAGGGAGAAGCAGGCTTCCTGCAGAGAAGGGAGCCCGATGTGGGACTCGATCCCAGGACCCTGGGATCATGACCTGAGTGGAAGGCAGATGCTTAACGACTGAGCCACCCAGGTGCCCCGAGTTTGGAAGATATTCATGAAACCATCACCATAATCACAGTAATAAACATATCTCACCTTCAAAAGTTTCTTCATGCTTCTTTGTTTTTAGGCAAAAATATATATATATTTTTTTAAGATTTTATTTATTTGACAGAGTGAGATAGCGAGAGAGGGAACATAAGCAGGAGGAGTGGGAGAGGGAGAAGCAAGCTTCCTACGGAGCAGGGAGCCCTACATGGGGCTCGATCCCAAGACCCTGGGACCATGACCTGAGCCGAAGACAGACGCTTAATGACTGAGCCACCCAGGTGCCCCATAGGCAAAAATATTTTTAATTAGCACATAGAAGAAAACATTTAGGATACCTAAAATTATTAGTATCATATTATGGAAATAATCTTAAAGATTTACCTTGCTTTCATATTTTGTTTATGAATGACAAGAGGCTCCCAGGGAGTTTAGCTCATTTTGGAGCCGCACTGAGAGGAATCAGGAGTTTTGAGCTACAGCCTTTTTTCACACCACCGTTTTTCCCTCCTGGTTACCACCTACCTGATTTGGCCTCCAATGCAAATCCCCTTTGTCCATTTGATTTAGCTTGTTGTTTTTTTTTTTACTGTTTTCTGTAAAACAGATAAAAGTTATTGAGCAGCAAGCAGTGGTGTGAAGGCAGAGCTGCATAAGCAGAGGCTTCAGCACCCCGCTCCTCAATCCGACGTCCTCCACTTGGCCTTCTAACCAGGTATGACCCTACGGGGCTCCTTCGTGGGAGATGGCGGCCTCAACTTAGGGCATGCCAGAGTTTAAGTATGTTACTTCTACTGATTTTTGTATTTTAAGAGTTGTTTCTACAAAATAGGAACAAGAACTACTTCCATTTTACACATGGGGACACAGAAGTCATGAGAGTTTCACAGCCCAAAGCAATAGAATGGGCACTTGATCCTGGAGCCTTCCTTAACCACTGTGAAATGATTTCCCAGAATCTGAGTTAACAAGCATTTATTGCTGCACTTAACTATGTGGCATTACATGAGACTGGGAGAAAATATTCTTAGGGTGTCCCAGTAATTCCCTTAGGCCCCTGATATGATGCCCTCAAGTAAAGCAGCTGTAAGTGTGAAATGCTTGCTTTTCTCAAAGTGTGGTTTCTAAACTAAGCACAGAGTGGGAGACATTTTCAAAACGGAAAAATGTTTCTGCTGTAGAAATTTATTGGCACCTTATTCATTCTCACTTGGAAACATTTCCCACTAATTAGGGACTCCAGAAGCGAGTGTGGGGCTTCATGAATAGAGGTAGTCTGTCCCATGAGGCCATGACAATGGCAACAAGTTCCACTACCTTGATGAACATTGAAATTCTCACTCTACCACATGATAGATGCTTAAAATTTGGTGCAGAAAGGTGGTCCCAACGTGGCACATCCACATAGCTGAAATACAGTTGGCAGGGATTAATAGACACACTTTTGGTCAACAGCATAGTCCTACATATGTAGAGAACACATTTCCAATCACATGAATTGTATAAAACTTTGAATTTCAGATGGATAAATAGCATTGAGATTCCATGCAGAGGGGTTAAGGAATATGGGACAAGCAGGTTCATGATGATAATTGTAATGCTGATGTTTTTTGTTAAGGTTTTTTCTTTATGTTATGTTAATCACCATACATTACATCATTAGTTTTTGATGTAGTGTTCCATGATTCATTGTTTGCATATAACACCCAATGCTCCATGCAGAAAGTGCCCTCTTTTATACCCATCATGAGGCTAACCCATCCTCCCACCCCCTCCCCTCTAGAACCCTCAGTTTCTTTTTCAGAGTCCATAGTCTCTCATGGTTCGTCTACCCCTCCGATTTCCCTCCCTTCATTCTTCCCCTCCTGCTATCTTCTTCCTTTTTTTTTTTCTTTTTAATATATAATGTATTATTTGTTTCAGAGGTACAGGTCTGTGATTCAACAGTCTTACACAATTCACAGTGCTCACCATAGCACATACACTCCACAGTGGCTATCACCCAGCCACCCCATTCCTCCCAACCCCCACCATTCAAGCAAACCTCACTTTGTTTCCTGAGATTAAGAATTCCTCATATCAGTGAGGCCATATGATACATGACTTTCTCTGATTGACTTATTTCACTCAGCGTAATACACTTCAGTTCCATCCACGTCATTGCAAATGGCAAGATTTCATTCCTTTTGATGGCTGCATAATATTCCATTGTATATACATACCACTTCTTCTTTATCCATTCATCTGTCGATGGACATCTTGGCTCTTGCCACAGTTTGGCTATTGTGGACATTGCTGCTATAAACATCGGGGTGCACGTACCCCTTTGGATCCCTACATTTGTATCTTTGGGGTAAATACTCAGTGCTGCAATTGCTTGATTTTATGGTAACTCTATTTTCAACTTTTTGAGGAACCTCCATACTGTTTTCCAGAGTGACTGCACCAGCTTGCATTCCCACCAACAGTGTAGGAGGGTTCCCCTTTCTCTGCATCCCTTCCAACATCTGTCATTTCCTGACCTGTTAAATTTAGCCATTCTGACTGGTATGAGGTGATATCTCATTGAGGTTTTGATTTGGATTTCCCTGATGCCAAGCGATGTTGAGCACTTTTTCATGTATCTGTTGTATATCTTCTTTGGAAAAATGTCTGTTCATGTCTTCTGCCCTTTGCTTGATGGATCATTGTTATTTGGGTGTTGAGTTTAAGAAGTTCTTTATAGAATTTGAATACTAGCCCTTTATATGATACATCATTTGCAAATATCCTCTCCCAATCTGTCGGTTGTCTTTTGGTTTTGTTGACTGTTTCTTTTGCTGTGCAAAAGGTTTATATCTTGATGTGGTCCCAAGAGTTCATTTTTGCCCTTGCTTCCCTTGCCTTTGGCAATGTTTTTAGGAAGAAGTTGCTGTGGCAGAGATCGAAGAGGTTGCTGCCTGTGTTATCCTTTAGGATTTGGTTGGACTCCTGTCTCACATTTAGGTCTTTCAACCATTTGGAGTCTATTTTTGTGTGTGGTGTAAGGAAATGGTCCAGTTTCATCCTTCTGCATGTGGCTGTCCAATTTTCCCAACACCACTTGTTGAAGAGACAGTCTTTTTTCCATTGGACATTCTTCCTTGCTTTGTCGAAGATGAGTTGACCACAGAGTTGAGGGTCCATTTCAGGGCTCTCGATTCTGTTCCATTGATCTATGTGTCTGTTTTTGTACCAATACCATACTGTCCTGATGATGACAGCTTTGTAATAGAGCTCGAAGTCCGGAATTGTGATGCTGCCAGCTTTGCTTTTCTTTTTCAACATTCCTCTGGCTATTTAGGGTCTTTTCTGGTTCCATACAAATTTTAGGATTATTTGTTCCATTTCTTTGAAAGAAGTTGATGGTATTTTGATGGGGATTGCATTGAATGTGTAGATTGCTCTAGTTAGCATTGACATCTTCACAATATTTGTTCTTCCAATCCATGACCATGGAACGTTTTTCCATTTCTTTATGTCTTCCTCAATTACCTTCATGAGTATTTTGTAGTTTTTTGAGTACGGATTCTTTGCCTCTTTGGTTAGATTTATTCCTAGGTATCTTATGGTTTTGGGTGCAATTGTAAATGGGATCAACTCCTTAATTTCTCTTTCTTCTGTCTTGTTGTTGGTGTATAGGAATGCCACTGACTTCTGTGCATTGATTTTATATCCTGCCACTTTACTGAATTCCTGTATGAGTTCTAGCAGTTTTGGGGTGGAGTCTTTGGGTTTTTCCACATAAAGTATCATATCATCTGCAAAGAGTGAGAGTTTGACTTCTTCTTTGCCAATTCGGATGCCTTTTATTACTTTTTGTTGTTTGATCACTGTGGCTAGGACCTCTAATACTATGTTGAATAGCAGAGGTGATAGTGAATATCCCTGCCACATTCTTGACCTTAGGGGAAAGCTCTCAGTTTTTCCCCATTGAGAATGATATTTGCTGTGGGTTTTTCATAGATGGCTTTTATGATATTGAGGTATGTACCCTCTATGCCTATACTCTGAAGAGTTTTGATCAAGAAAGGATGCTGTACTTTGTCAAATGCTTTTTCTGCATCTGTTGAGAGGATCGTATGGTTCTTGTTCTTTCTTTTATTAATGTATTGTATCACATTGATTGATTTGCAGATGTTGAACCAACCTTGCAGCCCAGGGATAAATCCCATTTGGTTGTGGTGAATAATCCTTTTAATGTACTGTTGGATCCTATTGGCTAGATTTTGGTGAGAATTTTTGCATTCATGTTCATCAAGGATATTGTAATTCTCCTTTTTGATGGGGTCTTTGTCTGGTTTTGGAATCAAGGTAATGGTGGCCTCATAAAATCAGTTTGGAAGTTTTCCTTCCATTTCTATTTTTTGGAACAGTTTCAGAAGAATAGGTATTAATTCTTTTTGACATGTTTGGCAGAATTCCCCTGAGAAGCCATCTGGCCCTGGGCTTTTGTTTTTTGGGAGATTTTTGATGACTGCTTCAATTTCCTTAGTGGTTATAGGTCTGTTCAGGTTTCCTATTTCTTCCTGGTTCAGGTTTGGTAGTTGATACATCTCTACGAATGCATCCATTTCTTCCAGGTTATCTAATTTGCTGGCATAGAGTTGCTCAGAATATGTTCTTATAATTGTTTGTATTTCTTTGGTGTTGGTTGTGATCTCTCCTCTTTCATTCATGATTTTGTTGATTTGGGTCATTTCTCTTTTCTTTTTGATAAGTTCAGCCAGGGGTTTATCAATCTTGTTAATTCTTTCAAAGAACCAGCTCCTTGTTTCATTGATCTGTTCTACTGTTCTTTTTGTTTCTATTTCATTGATTTCTGCTCTGATCCTTATTATATCTCTTCTCCTGCTGGGTTTAGGCTTTATTTGTTCTTCTCTCTACAGCTCCTTTAGGTGTAGAGTTACGTTGTGTATTTGAGACTTTTCTTGTTTCTTGAGAAAGGCTTGTATTGCTATATACTTTCCTCTTAGGACTGCCTTTGCTGCATCCCAAAGATTTTGAATAGTTGTGTTTTCATTTTCATTGGTTTCCATGAATTTTTAAAATTCTTCTTTAATTTCCTGGTTGACCTGTTCATCCTTTATTAGGATGCTCTTTAGCCTCCATGTATTTGAGTTCTTTCTGACTTTCCTCTTATGATTGAGTTCTAGTTTCAAAGCATTGTGGTCTGAAAATATGCAGGGAATGATCCCAAACTTTTGGTATCGGTTGAGACCCTGATTTGTGACCTAGGATGTGATCGATTCTGGAGAATGTTCCCTGCGCACTAGAGAAGAATGTGTATTCTGTTGCTTTGGGATGGATTGTTCTGATTATATCTCTGAAGTCCATTTGGTCCAGGGTGTCATTTATAGTTTTTATTTCCTTGTTGATCTTTTGCTTAGATGATCTGTCCGTTTCAGTGAGGGGGGTGTTAAAGTCCCCCCCTATTATTGTATTGTTGTCAATGTGTTTCTTTGCTTTTGTTATTAATCGGCTTATATATTGGCTGCTCCCATGTTAGGGGCATAGATATTTACAACTGTTAGATCTTCTTGTTGGATAGACCCTTTAAGTAGGATATAGTGTCTTTCCTCATCTCTTATTGCAGTCTTTGTTTTAAAATCTAATTTTTCTGATATAAGGATTACCACCCAAGCTTTCTTTTGGTGTCCATTAGCATGGTAAATGGTTTTCCACCCCCTCACTTTCAATCTGGGGATTTCTTTGGGTCCAAAATGAGTCTCTTACAGATAGCATACCGATGGGTCTTGTTTTTTAATCCAATCTGATAGCCTGTGTCTTTTGATTGGGGCATTTAGCCCATTTACATTCAGGGTAACTATTGAAAAATATGAATTTAGTGTCACTGTATTGCCTATAAGGTGACTGTTAGTGAATATTGTCTGTGTTTCTTTCTGGTCTATGTTACTTTTAGGCTTTCTCTTTGCTTAAAGGACCCCTTTCAATATTTCTTGTAAAGCTGGTTTTGTGTTTGCAAATTCCTTTATTTTTTGTTTGTCCTGGAAGCTTTTTATCTCTCCTTCTATTTTCAGTGACAGCCCAGCTGGATAAAGTATTCTTGGCTGCATATTTTTCTCATTTAGTGCTCTGAATATATCCTGACAGTCCTTTCTGGCCTGCCAGGTTTCTGTGGATAGGTCTGTTGCCAATCTAATGTTTCTACCATTGTAGGTTCACAGATCTCTTCTCCCGAGCTGCTTTCAGGATTTTTTCTTTGTCTCTGAGACTCCTAAGTTTTACTATTAGATGTTGGGGAGTTGACCTATTTTTATTGATTTTGAGAAAGTTTCTCTGTGCTTCCTGGATTTTGATGCCTGTTTCCTTCCCCAAATTAGGGAAGTTCTCTGCTTTAATTTGCTCCAATATACCTTCTGCCCCTCTCTCTCTTTCTTCTTCTTCTGGGATCCCAGTTATTCTAATATTGTTTCATCTTATGGTATCACTTATCTCTCTAATTCTGCCCTCATGATCCAATAGTTGTTTATGTCTCTTTTTCTCAGCTTCTTTATTTTCCATTATTTGGTCTTCTCTATCACTAATTCTGTCTTCTGCTTCACTTATCCTAGCACTTAGAGCCTCCATTTTTGATTGCCGCTCATTATTAGCCTTTTTAATTTTGACTTGGTTGGATTTTAGTTCTTTTATTTCTCCAGAAAGGGTTTCTCTAATAACTTCCATGTTTTTTTCAAGCCCAGCTAGTATCTGTAAAATCATCATTCTGAACTCTAGTTCCAACATCATAGTAATGTCTGTATTGATTAGGTACCTGGCAGTTGGTACTGCCTCATGTTCTTTTTGTTGAGGTGATTTTTTCCATCTTGTCATTTTGTCCAGAGTAGAATAGATGAATGAGAGAACAAAATGGTAACAGGGTAACAATGTCCCCAGAAAATATACACTAAACAAATCAGAAAGGACCTGAAACTAGTGGTAAAGAAAGGGAAAGAAAAAAGAAAAAAATAAAGATAAAAACAAAAAGAAAACAAAACAAAGAAAACAGAATATGATCAAATATGATCAGGCTGGTGAAGATTTTGGGCATATTTTGGTCTGTTAGAAGAAAGTGCCTCCAAAATTTTAAAGAAAGAGAAACTTATATATGTACAAACATAGGGTTAATAAGATGAAGGGATGGAATATGACTATAAAGATGAAAATTATAAAAGATTTTCTAAAAGGAATTGATAAGATAAGAAGTTGTTTGAAAAAAGAAAGTAGAGGATTAAAAAAAAAAAGGGGAGAGAATGTGATCAGGCAGGAGACTAGAACAAAGCCATACACTAGAGATTTAGGGTATATTTTGATCTGTTTAAAGAAACTGTGTCCCAAAATTTTAAAGAGAACAACTTGTATATATATACCAAAAGTAAGTGTAACTACTATGAGGGGATAGAATATGAATCTAAAAATGAAAAATAAAACAGATTTTTTTTAAAAAAGGGATTGATAAGATGTTGGTTCAAAAGGGAAAAAGAAAAAATTAAAACAAAAAAGACATTTGAAAAAAAAATTAACTTTGAAAGACTAAAGAATAAGCCATGAATTCTATGTGCGGTATTCCCCTAGTGCTGGAGTTCTGCTGTTCTCATTGGTCAGTAAACTTGTGTCTTGGCTGGCTGTTCTTGCTGATCTTCTGCGGGAGGGGCCTGTTGCCATGGTTCCCAAATGTCTTTGCCGGAGGCGGTATTGCCCTGCCCTTGCTGGTCTGGGCTAAATAATCTGCTCGGGTTTGTTCTCTTGAGCTTTTGTTCCCTGCAAGCTTTTTTGTAGCTTAGAGGACGAGAGTGAAAATGGTGGCCTCCCAATCTCCACCCTGGAGAGCCGAGAATTTGGGGGCCCCACTCCTCAGTGTGCCCCCAAAGAAAAGCAGTCACTCCCATTTCCCAGTCTCCAACCGCACTCTGTGCTCAGCCAGCCAGGGATCGAGTGTTTCTATCTCTGGCACCCGACCCGTGTGGAGTCTCCAAACCCAGCAGATCCCCACGGTGCACTCCCACACTGCTCCTCCAGGGGGAGGAAGGAGAGTCTCCCTGGATCTGTTGCTTGTTGGGTCCCTGCTGGAAGAGCAGTGGCCTGACTTGCCTCTGGTCATTGTTTATGGTAACCCTGAGCTGAGAGCCCGCGCCTCGGCTCCGTCTCTGCAGCCGACTTCCCTGCTCTGATACCTGGGAGCTCTGCCACACTCAGGCACCCCTGGTCTTTCTGTGACCCCGAGGGTCCTGAGATCACAATGTCCCAGTGAGGGTTCCACCCACTGTTTAGCTGCCGGAGCAACATTCCTCACCGGAGCTGACTTCTAAAATTTACGATTTTGTGTTCCACGGCTCTATCACTTATCAGAAGCGGCTGACGGAGGCCCCCTCCCCCGCCATCTATCTTCTTGAATATCACCTCAGATTCACTTCTCCCCACATCCTACCTTCCAGAAAGTGGTCGCTTTTCTGTTCAGAGAGTTGTTGCTATTCATTTCTTTGATCTCCTGTTGAGTTCATAGGTGTTCAGAATGGTTTGATCCCTATCCAGCTGAATTCCTGGGACCAGACAAAATCCAGGCCTCCTACTCCTCTGCCATCTTGCTCCTCATGTTTTATACTTGAGTTAAAGCTTCTCTTAACCATTGGTTCTCAAACTTTGTTGTGCACCAATATTACCTGGCGGGCTTGTTGAAACAGTTTACTGGGATCCATCCCCAGGGTTTCTGGGGTCTCAGTGATCAGGGAACAGAAGGCGGGCTGGGGACAAAGCAGAAACTGACACCCCACAACCCACCCCCCATGGGATCTATGTGCCATTGCTCAGGCACTCCTGGCTGCCCTAAAGGAAAAACAAATAGTTAACTTATAGCGATCACAATCCTCCAAGACAGGAGTCTCCCGCAGTTTACAAATGTTTTAGCAATCTACAAGAACAAAGCATTTCTATCAGTGGCCTAGCTTCCAGAAGGGAATGTAGATACAATTAAATGTCCTTGTAATCTGCAGACCATTGACGGATACTTAAAGTGGGCAAGGTGTAATGTCTCTCCAGGAAGCTCCCAACTATCTTACTGTAAATGCCTTACTAGAAGGAAAAACAATCTTAACTTGACAATGGCAAAGCCTCTGGTATCCTGTGAGTCTCCTTTAACATACAAAAATCCTTTTGAAACCTCTCTTTTCCTTACCTCCCCCAACTCCCAAGTATATAATCAGCCACCCCTCACAACCCCAGGGCAGCAGCTCTTTCTGCCCATGGGTCCTGTCACTGTGCTTTAATAAAATCACCTTTTTGTACCAGAGATGTCTTAAGAATTCTTCCTTGGTCGTGGGCTCTGGACCTCACTTATATTCTAAAATTTCATCATTAGTGGGACCAAGCACTTACATTTCTTTTTTCTTTTTCTTTTTTAAAATTTTTATTGTTATGTTAATCACCATACATTTCTAATGGGTGCCATGATAACCTTGCCCAGGGTCCCACTTTGAAAGTCAGTGTCCTAACAGGTATAATTTGGTTTACATAAATTTCCACAATTAGTCCAGAATCATGAATTCCAGTTAGTATTTTTTAGTTAAAAGAGGATGATTTATAATTAAGTTGAAGTCCAGGAATTGAGAAAGTTAAGATAGTCTTCAAATGATAGCTGCAGTTTTAGTTTGGAGTAAGGTGAAGTTAGAAGTTCATTTCCTTGGTAGCACGCTGAAAATAATTTTCTCGGAGGCCTAAAGAGCTAGATCTGGAGTTACTTGGCCAGGACTGTGTCCCAAACCATGTGGCAGAGCTGGTCAGTTGGGGATACAACTGACTGCACAGGGATACCTGGCTGCACAGTGGACACTGTACTGGCCTGGGGCCAGTTGGCCTGGGCACCGGATGTAGATAGCAGCATTGTTGCCCAGTGTTATGGACTGAATTGTGTACCCTCAAAATGTATATGTTGAAGCTCTAACCCCCAATGTGACTGTATTTGAAGATAGGGCCTTTAAAGAGGTAATTAAGGTTAAATGAGGTCATAGGGTAGGGCCTTAAGCCAATAGGACTGTGGCCTTACAAGAAGAGGGAGACACCAGAGATGTACACACAGAGAGAGGGATCCTGTGAAGACAGAGAGAAACAGGCTATCTGCAAGTCAAGAAGATAAGCCTCACGAGGAACCAACCCTTCTAGTACCTTGATCTTAGATTTCCATATCCCCAGAACTGTGAAAAATGAATGTCTGTTGCTTAAGCCACACAGTCTGTGGTATTTTGTTATGGCAGCCCCAACAGACTAATACTCTCAGAAGCTTGATGTCTCTGCATCTTTTGCCAGCCACTGATGTTGCTTACTAGCTCTACTTCCCTGCTCCTGATTCAGAGTCTGGTTGTCTGAAATGGCCAGAACCTGTATCTTGCTACTAAGAATGTCAAAACAGACCACCATGTGTATCCAGTTTCTGCAGAATATATATGGAAGTAGATTCTACCTCCTACCGACTTGCATTAGGTGAGGAATTCCCCATGCATAGGAAGGATGTGCAAATGCCAGGCAACCAGTATGAACTGTCTGGTTCCAGAAAAGAAGCTTAAAAATTAGGCAGTGGGTGAGGGGCTGGATAAAAGCAAAGGAAATCAGGGGGGTCAGTAATGCACAGAAGAGGAGAGATTTTTTTTTTTTTTCAGAAGAGGAGAGATTTTGAGAATAAACGGAAAATATCCCGTGTGAAGGATTATCCAACTGTTGGCTGAATTTCCTCTAATCTGGCTAGATTGCAATTCCTATGCAGGTGCCAGACACTGTGCTCCTCATCTGTAGGTTGAGACCAAGCTGGAATAAAAGTCATTTTTATATATGGGCCCCATTTTCTCAAATACTAACATGCTCTCCAGGGCAAGGGAAGCAATGGCTACTAGGGAAAGAAGTCCACATGACGTGGGATTAATAGGTAGACAGATACATACAAGGAAATAGATCACAAATGGTGGTGCCTTCCCCAAAATGAAATGAGGCTCTGGGGAAACATTCAGTTCTCAATCTGAAGGAACTCTGATCGCTGAAGCAAACATTTCAGAAAGGACTTTGTCACTACAGCAATAGATCCCCAACTGAGGTGAGCCTGTGCTGGAATTCAGGGTCCTCCCCATGCAGGTGCACTGTGCACTGGTTGGTTGTCTAGGCAATATTCTGGATTCTTCGAAGGGACAGAGATCAAACAATTTCCTAGTTATAACTCAACTGGACAAGAATTTCAAGGCTCTTACTTAATTATGCTGTTTGGGAAATGATTCTCTGAGTATTTATTGCTCTATTGAAAATGGCGTCATGCATCTTAAAGAACAGTTGAAAAGCAGGAGCTTATTAGTCAAAAATGTTGAAATCTGGGGGGGCCGGAGCAAGATGGCAGAGGAGTAGGAGACCTGGATTTCGTCTCCTCTCAGGAATTCAGCTGGATAGGGATCAAACCATTCTGAACACCTACAAACTCAACAGGAGATCGAAGAAAAGAAGAGCAACAACTCTCTGAACAGAAAAGCGACCACTTTCTGGAAGGTAGGACGTGCGGAGAAGTGAATCCGAGGCGATATTCGGGAGGATAGACGGCGGGGGAGGGGCCTCTGTCGGCTGCTTCTGGCAAGTGATAGAACCACGGAGCACAAAATCGGAACTTTTAAAAGTCTGTTCCGCTGAGGGACGTCACTCTGGTGGCTAGGTGGGGGGTGGAACCCTCCGGGACAGTGTGGTCTCAGGACCCTCGGGGTCACAGAAAGACCGGGGGTGCCTGAGTGTGGCAGAGCTCCCAGGTATCGGAGCAGGGAAGCCGGCTGCAGAGGCAGAGCCCAGGCGCAGGCTCTCAGCTGGGGGTTGCCATTGACCGTGATCCGCGGCACAGTCGGGCCCCTGCTCCTCTAGCAGGGACCCAACAAGCGGCAGATCCGGGGAGACTCACCTTCCTTCCCCGGGAGGAGCCGCGCGGGAGTGCACCGCAGGGATCTGCTGGGTTTGGAGACTCCACCCGGGGTCGGGTGCCAGAGACAGAGGCGCGTGGTCACAGGACTGGCGAGCACGGGGTGCGGCCGGAGACCGGGAGACGGGAGTGACTGACGGCTTTTCTCTGGGGGCTCACTGAGGAGCAGGGCCCCGAGTTCTCGGCTCCTCCGGAGCGGAGATTGGGAGGCTGCCATTTTCACTCTCCGCCTCCAAAGCTGTACGGAAAGCTCGCAGGGAACAAAAGCCCCGGAGAGCAAACCCAAGCAGATTACTTAGCCAGGAGGGGGCAAGGGCGGGGCAATTCCGCCTCCGGCAGAGACATTTGGAAACCATGGCAACAGGCCCCTCCCCAGAAGATCAGCGAGAACAACCAGCCAAGACCAAGTTTACTGATCAATGAGAACGGCAGAACTCCAGCGCTAGGGGAATACTGCACATAGAATGCACGGCTTTTTTACCATGATTCTTTAGTCTTTTAAAGTTAATTTTTTTTTAACTGTCTTTTTTGACTTTTTATTTCTTTTTGAATTTTTCTTTTTCCCTTTTTCAACCAACATCTTATCAATCCCTTTTTTAAAAAAAAACATTTTTATTTTTCATTTTTAGAGTCATATTCTATCCCTTCATAGTAGTTACCCTTATTTTTAGCTTATATATATAAGTTGTTCTCTCTTTAAAATTTTGAGATAGTTTCTTCTAACAGATTAAATATACCCTAAATTTCTAGTATATGGCGTTTTCTATTCCCATGCCTGATCACAGCTTCTCCCTTTTTTTTTCTTTTTTTAAATCCTCTTCTTTCTTTTTTCAAACAACTTCTTATCAATTCCTTTTATAATTTTTTTTATAATTTCCATTTTTACAGTCATATTCCATCCCTTCATCATATCAACCCTTATTTTTGTACATATGTAAGTTTCTCTTTCTTTAAAATTTTGGGAGGCACTTTCTTCTAAAAGACCAAAATACACCCCAAATCTAGTGTGTGGCACTGATCTATATACCAGCCTGATCATATTTGATCACATTCTGGTTTTTTTTGTTGTTGTTGTTGTTGTTTTGTTTTGTTTGTTTTTGTTTTTATCTTTATCTTTTTCTTTTTTTTTTTTTTTTCTTTTTTCTCTCTTTCCCTTTCTATCCCACTGCTTCAGGTCTTTTCTGATTTGTTTAAAGTATATTTTCTGGGGATGTGGTTACTCTGCTAGCATTTTGTTCTCTCATTAATTTATTCTCCTCTGCACAAAATGACAAGACAGAAAAAATCACCTCAACAAAAAGAACAAGAGGTAGTACCGACTGCCAGGGACCTACTCAATACGGACATTAGTACGATGTCAGATCTAGAGTTCAGAATCATCACTTTAAAGATACTAGCTGGGCTTGAAAAAAATATGGAAGTTATTAGAGAAACCCTTTCTGGAGAAGTAAAAGAGCTAAAATCCAACCAAGTAGAAATCAAAAAGGCTATTAATGAGGTGCAATCAAAAATGGGGGCGCTAAGTGCTAGAATAAATGAGGCAGAAGAGAGAATTAGTAATATAGAAGATGAAATGATGGAAAATAAAGAAGCTGAGAAAAAGAGAGATAAACAACTACTGGATCACGAGGGCAGAAATCGAGAGATAAGCGATACCATAAGACGAAACAACATTAGAATAATTGGGATCCCAGAAGAAGAAGAAAGAGAGAGAGGGCCAGAAGGTATAATGGAGCAAATTATAGCAGAGTACTTCCCTAATTTGGGGAAAGAAACAGGCATGAAAATCCAGGAAGCCCAGAGAACCCCTCTCAAAATCAATAAAAATAGGTCAACTCCCCGACATCTAATAGGAAAACTTACGAGTCTCATAGACAAAGAGAAAATCCTGAAAGCAGCTCGGGAGAAGAGATATGTAACCTACAAGGGTAGAAACATTAGACTGGCAACAGACCTATCCACAGAGACCTGGCAGGCCAGAAAGGACTGGCAGGATATATTCAGAGCACTGAATGAGAAAAATATGCAGCCAAGAATACTCTATCCAGCTAGGCTTTCATTGAAAATGGAAGGAGAGATAAAAAGCTTCCAGGACAAACAAAAACTAAAGGAATTTGCAAACACAAAACCAGCCCTACAGGAAATCTTAAAAGGGGTCCTCTAAGCAAAGAGAGAGCCTAAAAGCAACATAGACCAGAAAGGAACGCAGACAATATACAGTGACAGTCACCTTACAGGCAATACAATGGCACTAAATTCCTATCTTTCAATAGTTACCCTGAATGTAAATGGGCTCAATGCCCCAATCAAAAGACACAGGCTAACAGACTGGATTAAAAAACAAGACCCATCGATATGCTGTCTGCAAGAGACTCATTTTAGAACCAAAGACACCCCCAGATTGAAAGTGAGGGGGTGGAAAACCATTTACCATGCTAATGGACACCAAAAGAAAGCTGGGGTGGCAATTCTTATATCAGACAAATTAGATTTTAAACCAAAGACTGTAATAAGAGATGAGGAAGGACACTATATCCTACTTAAAGGATCTATCCAACAAGAAGATCTAACAATTGTAAATATCTATGCCCCTAACATGGGAGCAGCCAGTTATATAAGGCAATTAATAACAAAAGCAAAGAAACACATCGACAACAATACAATAATAGTGGGGGACTTTAACATCCCCCTCACTGAAATGGACAGATCATCTAAGAAAAGATCAACAAGGAAATAAAGACTTTAAATGACACACTGGACCAAATGGACTTCGCAGGCATATTCAGAACATTCCACCCCAAAGCAATGGAATACACATTCTTCTCTAGTGCCCATGGAACATTCTCCAGAATAGATCATATCCTAGGCCATAATTCAGGTCTCAACCGGTACCAAAAATTGGGATCATTCCCTGCCTATTTTCAGACCATAATGCTTTGAAACTAGAACTCAATCACAAGAGGAAAGTCGGAAAGAACTCCAATACATGGAGGCTAAAGAGCAACCTACTGAAGAATGAATGGGTCAACCAGGAAATTAAAGAAGAATTAAAAAAATACATGGAAACCAATGAAAATTAAAACACAACTATTCAAAATCTTTGGGATGCAGCAAAGGCAGTCCTAAGAGGAAAGTATATAGCAATACAAGCCTTTCTCAAGAAATAAGAAAGGTCTCAAGTACACAACCTAACCCTCCACCAAAAGGAGCTGGAGAAAGAACAGCAAATAAAGCCTAAACCCAGAGGAGAAGAGAAATCATAAAGATCAGAGCAGAAATCAATGAAATAGAAACTAAAAGAACAGTGGAACAGATCAACGAAACTAGGAGCTGGTTCTTTGAAAGAATTAACAAGATTGATAAACCCCTGGCCAGACTTATCAAAAAGAGAAGAGAAATGACCCAAATCAACAAAATCATGAATGAAAGAGGAGAGATCACAACCAACACCAAAGAAATACAAACAATTATAAGAACATATTATGAGCAACTCTATGCCAACAAATTAGATAACCTGGAAGAGAGGGATGCATTCCTAGAGATGTATAAAATACCAAACCTGAACCAGGAAGAAATAGGAAACCTGAACAGACCTATAACCACTAAGGAAATTGAAGCAGTCATCAAAAATCTCCCAAAAAACAAAAGCCCAGGGCCAGATGGCTTCCCAGGGGAATTCTACCAAACATTTCAAGAAGAATTAATACCTATTCTTCTGAAACTGTTCCAAAAAATAGAAACGGAAGGAAAACTTCCAAACTCATTTCATGAGGCCAGCATTACCTTGATCCCAAAACCAGACAAAGACCCCATCAAAAAGGAAAATTACACACCAATATCCCTGATAAACATGGATGCAAAAATTTTCACCAAAATACTAGCCAATAGGATCCAACAGTACATTAAAAGGATTATTCACCATGACCAAGTGAGATTTATCCCTGGGCTGCAAGGTTGGTTCAACATCCGCAAATCAATCAATATGATACAATACATTAACAAAAGAAAGAACAAGAATCATATGATCCTCTCAATAGATCCAGAAAAAGCTTTTGACAAAGTACAGCATCCTTTCTTGATCAAAACTCTTCAGAATATAGGGATCGAGGGTACATACCTCAATATCATAAAAGCCATCTATGAAAAACCTACAGCAAATATTATTCTCAATGGGGAAAAACTGAGAGCTTTCCCCCTAAGGTCAGGAATGTGGCAGGGATGTCCACTATCACGACTGCTATTCAACATAGTATTGGAAGTCCTAGCCACAGCAATCAGACAACAGAAAGAAATCAAAGGCATCCAAATTGGCAAAGAAGAAGTCAAACTCACACTCTTTGCAGATGATATGATACTTTATGTGGAAAACCCCAAAGACTCCACCCCAAAACTTCTAGAACTCATACAGGAATTCAGTAAAGTGGCAGGATATAAAATCAATGCACAGAAGTCAGTGGCATTCCTATACACCAACAACAAGACAGAAGAACGAGAAATTAAGGAGTAGATCCCATTTACAATTGCACCCAAAACCATAAGATACCTAGGAATAAATCTAACCAAAGAAACAAAGGATCTGTACTCAGAAAACTATAAAATACTCATGAAAGAAATTGAGGAAGACACAAAGAAATGGAAAAACGTTCCATGCTCATGGATTGGAAGAACAAATGTTGTGAAGATGTCAATGCTACCTAGAGCAATCTACACATTCAATGCAATTCCCATCAAAATACCATCCACTTTTTTCAAAGAAATGGAACAAATAATCCTAAAAGTTGTATGGAACCAGAAAAGACCCCACATAGCCAGAGGAATATTGAAAAAGATAAGCAAAGCCGGCGGCATCACAATTCTGAACTTCAAGCTCTATTACAAAGCTGTCATCATCAAGACAGCATGGTACTGGCACCAAAACAGACACATAGATCAATAGAACAGAATAGAGAGCCCAGAAATTGACCCTCAACTCTATGGTCAACTCATCTTCAACAAAGCAGGAAAGAATGTCCAATGAACAAAGACAGTCTCTTCAACAAATGGTGTTGGGAAAATTGGATAGCCACATGCAGAAGAATGAAACTGGACCATTTCCTTACACCACACACAAAAATAGACTCCAAGTGGTTGAAAGACCTCAATGTGAGACAGAAGTCTATCCAAATCCTAAAGGAGAACACAGGCAGCAACCTCTTTGACCTCAGCCGAAGCAAGTTCTTCCTAGAAGCATCGCCAAAGGCAAGGGAAGCGAGGGCAAAAATGAACTATTGGGACTTCATCAAGATACAAAGCTTTTGCAAAGCAAAGGAAACAGTCAACAAAACCAAAAGACAACCGACAGAATGGGAGAAGATATTTGCAAATGACATATCAGATAAAGGGCTAGTATCCAAAATCTAGAAAGAACTCATCAAACTCAACACCCAAAGAACAAAGAATCCAATCAAGAAATGGGCAGAAGACATGAACAGACATTTTTGCAAAGAAGACATCCAAATGGCCAACAGACACATGAAAAAGTGCTCAATATCGCTCAGCATCAGGGAAATCCAAATCAAAACCTCAATGAGATACCACCTCACACCAGTCAGAATGGCTAAAATTAACAAGTGAGGAAACGACAGATGTTGGCGGGGGTGCGGAGAAAGGGGAACCCTCCTCCACTGTTGGTGGGAATGCAAGCTGGTGCAGCCACTCTGGAAAACTGTATGGAGGTTCCTCAAAAAGTTGAAAATAGAGCTACCATATGATCCAGCAATTGCACTACTGGGTATTTACCCCAAAGATACAAAAGTAGGGATCCAAAGGGCTACGTGCACCCTGATGTTTATAGCAGCAATGTCCACAATAGCCAAACTGTGGAATGAGCCAAGATGTCCATTGACAGATGAATGGATAAAGAAGAAGTGGTATATATATACAATGGAATATTATGCGGCCATCAAAAGGAATGAGATCTTGCCATTTGCAACCACGTGGATGGAACTGGAGGGTATTATGTTGAGTGAAATATGTCAAACAGAGAAAGACATGTATCATATGATCTCACTGATATGAGGAATTCTTAATCGCAGGAAACAAACTGAGTGTTGTTGGAGTGGGGGGTGGGGTGGGAGGGGTGGGGTGACTGGGTGATGGACACTGGGGAGGGTGTGTGCTCTGGTAAGCGCTGTGAATTGTGCAAGACTGTTGAATCTCAGATCTGTACCTCTGAAACAAATAATGCAATATAGGTTAAGAAAAAAAAAAAGAAGAAGAAGAAGGCAGAGGGAGGGGAAGAATGAAGCGGGGGAATTCGGAGGGGTAGACGAACCATGAGAGATGATAGACTTTGAAAAACAAACTGAGGGTTCTAGAGGGGAGGGGGTTGGGAGGATGGGTTAGCCTGGTGGTGGGTATTGAGGAGGGCACATTCTGCATGGAGCAGTGGGTTTTGTGCACAAACAATGAATCATGGAACACTTCATCTAAAACTAATGATGTAATGTATGGGGATTAACATAAGAATAAAAAAAAATTAATTTAAAAAACAATGCTGAAATCTCATTTTAGTTATTTACCTATCATCTCTATTTTTGGGTTACCCATGTCATAGAATCAACCTCTCTCATGTCAAACCTCAATTAAAATATACCATATGAGATAAATTATTTGGTTATAAAAAAACAATGGAATTAATACAAGAAGACAATTGAATGTCAAATAGTAAACCAAAAATGTGAGTTTAAAAGTATATGAAAAACAAACATTGCTTTTAGTTATTTTTAGATATTTCCTGGCATTGCTGCTGTCTTTGTTTACTAGCAAATAGGAAACTACTTTGTAGTTAGTCTGTCTTTGAGCCCTTGCAACAGCAATGAAACTTCAGGCAGTATGTTTTGTCTATAACCTATCATCTGTAGTGTCCCTTCCCACATTTGCTAAGGCAGTAAGAGAGATGGGGTCTCAGCCCAGCAGGCAGACTCATCAGGGAAGCACTCTGGGTGACCATTAGAATTTTTGGCAGGGTTTCATCAATGGTCCCAGCACTGTACCTCACTGACATAGAGCTGCACTCAGGCCATGATTCTGGCCCTCAGGGCAGTGCTGGGTCAAGGCACCCAAGGACTTCCAATTGGCTCTGTTGTTATTGCTGCACTTGGACAAACACCCTGCCCATCCTGAGCTGTGTGGTTTGCTTGTGAGCATCTCACACTTGTCATTCCTTTCTGCTGCTGCCTCTTCATTTCTCAAGCAGGAAGAGAAATAGAAGATGTTATGGACTGGTTTCACGACCTGACTTCTATTTGGGGAAGTTGGAAAATGAAAAACTATCTCCTACACTCCCTTGCAGCTAGGATTCTGAGTGTTAGTGTTAGCCAATGAGATAAATTTGCATACAATTTGAAAGAGAGACTACAGCAGAGGCCAGAGTCCTGTCCTGTGGGGAGGCAATGTCATGGGAATAGGAGGCTTTCTGTAAGAGTTGGCTTCTAGTGGCACTTCTCCAGATTCCTGAGTAAAAAAAGAGGCAGCAGCAATGGCACACAGCTTTGCAATACTTGGTTTCCAGTTGCGGGGGCAACTCACAGGCAGCATTTAACAGCCTTGACATAGTAACTTCCCTATGGTAGTGAGATTTGTGTTGCGCAAGGAGTCTTTCTTGGACGTCCAGCTTACACTCCATTCCTTCGGCCATTCCACCTATTGTGTACGTATCTACTTCTTTGTATTAAACCATATCATGATGAAAATCTCTGGAGTGATGGACTTCCTGTTTTCTGCAGGGAACCAACCCTTACAGATAGGTCAGAGGGGTGCCTAGATATCATCCACATTTACTGCCCGAGGTTCAGTGTTAGGAAGAATTAGGGGCAATGCTTTTCTTATATGTTGCACAAAGAAGACACAAAGTGTGACAGTTCCCGATTTGAATGTGCATAATAACACACAAACTGGTAAATAGCACTTTCATGTAAAGATATGTCAAGAAATGAACTACAGAAGTTTCTGGTTACATGTCTTGTGCCTAATTTAGTATTTTGTATATAGAAATTTCTTAGGCAGTGTAGAATTTTTAGAATTTTTTTAGGCCACATTAGAATCATGTGTTGAAGAAAAGCACAGGACCTACATACTCCGGAGGAAAGACTGGTTGATTATCTTTCCTTCAAGTATGCATAATACTCTATCACTTTTTCTAAAAGCAATGAGGGAGAATTGTTTTTGCTAAATTTCAAGACTAGATTGAGGCTTAAGTCTTTAAAATCTGACTTTTGTTGGCCAATCTGAGCACTGACCTATAGATGTTTCAAAAGAAAGACCAAACTGAAGGACGAGGGGAGCTGCAAGGTACCCAAGGCCTGGGGACACCCTTGGGCCAGCCAGGTGGTCAAGAAAGGGCAGGTTTCAGTAGAGAACTTCACTTCATCCTCGTGGTTTATTTCTCAACTGGTCCTCTCTCCTCAAAGATGATTCTCCTCAATAGGTAACTTTTCCCTCAAAACTTTTCATATTCTGGTATATTGTTCTCTTTCTGTCCAGATAAAAAGTCTCCCGACCTGTAAACTACAAGTCCAGGTTGTATACAAAGTTTCAAAAGTAGTGTAATATATTCTATCCTGAAAGTAAAGTTCTCAGTGGACTCCTGTTTTAGTTCATTCAGGCTGTTCTAGCAAAGTACCACAGGCAGGTAGCTTACACAACAATTTATTCCTCACAGTGCTGGGCGTTGAAGTCCAAGACTGGGGTGTCAGCATGCTTGCATTCTGGTGAGGTCTCTCTCCTGGTTTGTAGACTGCTAACTTCTTATATACTCACACGGTGGAAGAGGCAAGAGAACTCTCTGGGGTCTCTTTTATAAAAGCAGTAATCCCACTTGTCAGGGCTTCAAACTCATGACCTAATCATCTCCAAAGGCCCCCACCTCATAACACTATCACAATAGAGATTAGATTTCAGCGTATGAATTTGGGGGGAACACAAACCTTCTATTGACCGAATTGTCTTCTTTTTTCAAGCATGTCAGTGTGGGTGGATAGTGTGTGTGAAATGAACCACCTTTTCTTTGTGTCCATGTTAAGATAAGGCCTGACAGTGATTTTTATTTTCTGTAATGTAAATGCTGGACTTAAGCTTTTGATTGCTGAGGCATTCATTTCAAAATTGTCTGTGTCAAAGAAACACATTGCCAGCTACAGGACCAGATAAGGAGCCAGGTCAACTCCCCACAACTCCAACTCCTCCTTTGTTTTAGAAATCTTGGTTGATTTCAGTAACTGATCACTTGGCCACATTTTTTTTTTTCTTCCCACACTTTTAATTCCCATTCTTCTGTTTAAAATTCACCAGTAAAGAATGAACTGATGAAACCTTAGGCTCCCACCCTCAACACAATAAAAACAGAGACCCGGGTGCGCTCTCTCTCTCCAAGACCTCAATGTGTGCCCCAGGTGTGCTGTATACCCTCCAGGACTTGTGAGTAATAAGCCTTGTTTCTTTTAAAGTTTCCTAATGATTGCTGCTGAGGATGTCATATAATCATAATAAGAACCACAAGGGTTGAGACTCAATGTTGGTTCCAAAAGAGGAACCTGGGCCTAGGTGAATGCCCCCAGGCATTTCTAGCCAGCAGTATCATTATCCATAGGCTGAGACCAGCACAAAACAAGCCAGCTCTTATAAATATTTATCTTGTTCCGTTCCCTTTTCTATATACAGGAAGGAAACACTTACGAGAAGGGGAGTTGTCTTGTTCAGTACATAAGGGAGGCCAGTCTTATTTTATGCCTGGCTCCTCACCACCCCTAACCCTTCACCTATATTCTGTCTGCCCATTCCCTTTCCATAGAAGCAGCTGTGAGATTACCATCATCTGCGCGAGAGTGGTAAGAGAATCATCCCTAATGAGGTTCGGAAATGGGCTTCAATATTTAGGGATTTTCTGGGCTGGGCACTTAAGTTTTGTTGAGGAACAGGATGAGATTTCCAGCAAATTTTCTGGTGAGACTAAAGTGTGGTAACTCTCTAGGCTCCTGAGTTCCATTTCCTGACACTGACTTGGCCAAATTCCTTTAATTTAGCTTTTTTTTTTTTTTTTTTTTTTTAGGTAGAAGGGAAAGAAGAGAAAATGTTCAAGGATATGCATTTTTCTTAAAATGTGCTAAACCACACCAGGATGTTATCAAATTGAAAAGGTAATACAAACACCAAGGCCTGCCAAACTATAAGCCCTCTTAAGCTCAAATGAGAGAGATTTACTAGGTGCTATTTTTACTGTGTGAACAAGAGAAACCAGATTTGAACTGAAGTATAACCACATTCACTGCTTGGTATTTTACATATGTTTTTATCTTACTCCAATTAGCTATGTTACCTAACCTCTTGTTCTGATGTGCAAATAGACGGTAAATTAGAGACGACTCTTGAAGCTGGTGGTAACTAGACTTGACAGATGCTGAACGAAGAACCAGCTGCTAAACTCAAGTGAAATATAGAACTAACTCCATGCTGCTGGTCTAATTTGATCTAATTTGTACATTTGTCTTGATTCATGATCTTATGGAAAAAGATTGTTGATAACAGCATTTCAGATAGGGGTTTTGTAAATCCTCAAACCTGTGAAAGTTTCTCTTAATCTGTCGTTTGTGCAGTGGCAAGCAGCACACACCTCAGCGCCACCCACATCCACGCTTTATAGAGCTAGGTGTTATCTGGCTAGAAGGAAAAAAATATATATTTGCCTACCTACAATAGAAACTTTTCCAAAACTTTTCACTCGCTGGTCTGCCTTTTTGCTTTGACCACAATTTAATAGAGTTGCCTGATTTCTTAGCTCTTGAGAGAATTACAAGGACACTTTTCTTTGTTTCTACTGGCTCAAGGCTTAGGAGAATGAGTTTATTCTCTGTGAAGAAGCAGTGAGGAATTATTTCATAAAGAGAAAAAGAGTGAAAGTGAACAAGGTACTGATAACAGGGAGTTCCTGCAAGGAAGTAGGTGGGGCAAATTAGAGAAACAGTGAAGGAGATGATGGGTGCCTTTTTCATCTCCTCCTGCCCTTGTGTGCCCAGTGCTGTGTGGGCCGACAAAAGGTTTAAATCCATTGCTGTGTTCATTGTTTAACATTCAACCAGCAACGTGGCTTTAATTGTTTTCATGTATTTACAATGACTAATTTTTCTTTGATTTTATTAACTATTGCAAATCTTCAAAGTTGAAAAAGATGGCCCTGAATTAATCATAAATAATAATATCCCATGTTAAAATAATTTGACATAGTATGCAAGGTGCATTTTTTAAATGTGCTGAAAATTTCTAGTCAACTGGTTTTTCAAATCTGCAGGTAGATTTCTTTTTCTTTTCTTTTTTTTTAGATTTTAATTATTTATTTGTCAGAGGGAGAGAGAGAGAAAGCACAAGCAGGGGGAGTGGCAGGCAGAGGGAGAAGCAGGCTTCCCACTGAGCAAGGAGCACAATGCAGGACTTGATCACAATCATGACCTGAGCCAAAGGCAGAGGCTCAACTGACTGAACCACCCAGGAATCTGTGCAGATTTCTGAAAACCAGCTGTAGCATATAACATGGAAGGTTGTGTGTCTTGGTATGTTTGGTTTGTAGTTTCATCTAAGATTAAGGACTAACATGATAGGAGAAACATTTCTCAGGACTAAAACAATAAGAGAATCACTTCTCCAATTTATAGTAATGATAACAGTGACCATTTGGATTGTGAAAGGAAAAAGAAGTAGCACATTCATTATGTAGATGAATGCTGTGATACCCCTTAATAAAGGTTAAAAAAAAAAGAAAAAGACTCAGAATTTGAGTACTCCTTCAAGCCTCATGTTCCTAACAGAAAGGAAAGGCAGTCTATATTAACTTGGAATAAGTTCTATCCTCCTAGCAGGGTTTCTGTTTTTTAATTCTCTGGGTCACATACATTTCTTTTTTTTTTTTTTTTTAGTGTTATGTTATGGTAAGTCATAAAGTAATAAAGAATGTGACATGAAAACAATAGGGCAATTTCTTTCCAAGGAAAATAGGTTTTACTCCATTACATTTCTTAGAAAGGAAACTTTCTTCTTCCCAAATCCTTATAAAATCATCTATGGGGTGCCTGGGTAGCTCAGCTGGTTAAACATCCCACTCTTGATCTCAGGGTCATGAGTTCAAGCCCTGCACTGGGCTCCATGCTGTGTGTGGAGCCTACTTTAAAAAACAAACAAACAGACACAAGGGTTATATTACCAGATATCCCTTCTGTACACCATAATAGTGTGTGCGTGTGCACACACACATGAGCTAGATGATCCCAGCAGAAGTCTAGCAGTTTGCCCTCTCAGGAGAATAACACAGAACACTGTTTGCCCTAAGCCATCTGGAACAGTTGAAGCAGGGAAAGATGGGTATAGTTCTGAAAACAGGAGCATTAAGTGAACATTATATACTGAATATTGAGTTCCCCAGCCCTCTTCCCTACTGGGTACCTAAAAATTTGTAAGATAAGCTAATAACTCCAGGCAGGAGATGAAAACTCTTCTGCACAGATTCTGAACAGCCTGAGGAGATAAACCTACAAACAATAAGATCAGAGGCTCTCCTATGAAGTTTTCCATCCCATTTGTGCTTTGTAAAGCCCACTGTTGATCATTCTACACACAGATATCCCAATTATTATTTTGGTGGTCCATCTTTAAATAGGAGCCAACAGGAAGAATGACTAGATAGCTGATGGAAACCTCTTATATCAAAGATAACAATGAAAATCAACCAATAGGGGAAAGTCTACTCAAACAGAAACCACACAGGACAATAAAGCCTTAATAATACAACTACTATTATGGAATCTCTATCTTATACTTTTATAGTATCTCTAGGGAAAAAAGGGAAGAGGTGGCATCCACGAAATAAGAACAGAATGTTGACTAAAAATGTATTATTTTTTTAAAGGCAAGAAAGAACTCTTATAAATTAAAATTAAATATATGGAAATTAAATATATGTTGGAAGATAACATAAAGAAATTTCCCTGAATGTGGAACAAAAAGTCAAATATACGGATATTAGAAAAGAAAATCAGAGGATCTGTTCAGAAGATCTAACACTCAAATAAGAGTTTCAGAAAGAGCAAAAACCATTAAAAGAGAGTAGAAAGTTGTTTTTAAATGTTCAAGGAAATTTCCCAAAATTAAGAGACATGAGTTTCAAATTGAAAAGGCTGATAAAGTACTCAATACAATAGATTAAAAAAAAAAAAAATCAAGCCTGACATTATGAAATATTATAATCCTGGGAAATATAAGTTTTTAGAGGAAAAAAATTTGTCAGATACAAAAGATTAAGAATAAAAATGTCTGGGGCGCCTGGGTGGCTCAGTTGGTTAGGTAACTGCCTTCAGGTCAGGTCATGATCCTGGAGCCCCGGGTTTGAGTCCTGCATCTGCTTCTCCCTCTGACCCTACATACTCTCATGCTCTCTCTCTATCTCATTCTCTCTCTCTCAAATAAATAAATAAAATCTTAAAAAAAAAAAAAGGAATAAAAATGTCTGTGCTTCTCAATAGTGAAACTGAAAGCTGAAAACAACGCAGCCAAACTTTTAAAATTTGGAAGTCGGGCACCTGGGTGTCTCTGTCACTTAATATCTGCCATCAGTTCAGGTCATGATCCCAAGGTCCTGGGATGGAGCCCCATATCGGCCTCCCTGCTGGCAGGGACCCTGCTTCTCTCTCTCCCTCTGCCACTCCCCCTGCTTGTGCTCTCTGATGCACTCTCTCTCAAATAAAAAAAATAAATAAAATCCTAAAATTTTTTTTTTAAATAATAAAATTTGGAAGGGAAACTCTTTCTGACCTTAAACCTAGAAAAATTATCTATTAAGCCTAAGAGTGGAATACAAGTACGCCCATTTTCACAGGAAGCTCCTTGAGAAACAGCTATACCAAATCAGCAGAATAATTCAATAGTGAGGCCTCAGCCTCCAGGACATAGGGAGTATGTGTCAGCAAAAAGCCAAGGATATTGAGGAGGGGAGATCACAGGCTCAGCTCTGAAGGTCCCCAGGGTGCTGGAGGGCCCGAAATCTCTTAGAGAACTTTCTTTAAGAATATGGAATTTATGTTTTTAAAGATTTTTAGACATTTGGGGCTGGAATGGTGATAAGTTCATAGGAAACTAAGCAAATAAAAATAAGACAATTAACTTTGAGGATAAGAATAAATGCAAAAAAGGAAAAAGTAATTGTAATGTGCCAGGTGGTTCATCTATGAATAACATTTACATAATAGTAATGATGCAAACAATAAATACTGATTTAAACTGCAATATGTCACAATCATATTATGAGCATTGGAGCTGAGGAAATGGAGAGAGAGAGAGAGACCAAGGGAGAGAGAGAGAGTATGTTGGTAGCAGGAGGAGTTCTCATAGATATTGTCAAAAATTAAAAAAACAAGTGGCAATCTAATCATGCTATATAGAGTTGTAAAAATAAAAGACCAAAAGAAACACTTAAAAATGTTAAGGGATCTGTGGAATAGGATACTGAGCGCATATTAGACAGTATTTTTTCAATAACAATCCTTGTAAAATTGGTTGTTTGAAACTATATGGATGCATAACATTGATGAAAGTAAAAAACTAAAATAAAAAGAGAGACTTCTAATGTCTTGCAACCCTTCTTTCTTTAAAAAAATATTTTATTTATTTGTGTGTAGCAGGGAGCAGAAGAGGAGGGAGATGTAGAGAGAGAGAATCTCTAGCAGACTCGGGCTAGGCACTGAGCCTGATGTGGGGCTCTCTCTCAGGACCCTGAGATCATGACCTGAGTGGAAACCAAGAGTCAGACACTTAACTGACTGAGCCACTCAGGTTCCACTGTCTTGCAACATTTCTTAGATAATGCTCCTATTTAAGGTAAGCTCACTCCAGAATCGCACAGTTGTCCAAAGCAAAGATGAAGTTGCTTTTCCCAGAAGTAATCCACCTGGAGTCCAGGTGAGGGCATTACATTCAACACTATCCCAAATCCTAACTCCTAGGTGGTATCAGCCTAAAGATAAGAAACCAGTTCAAGAGGCAAAGCATTTATTTGGGTTTAAAGAACTGCAATTTGGGGCACACAGATTTAGGTAGAAACCCAAATAGTGTCCCAATTACTGGAGATGGACTCAGGGTTTTCATGGAAAAAAAAGGAAGATTAGGTAAGTTGTTTTTAAGAAGAGTTCATTGGTGCTAACAAGGAGGGCTAGGTTTGAATGTACTTCATTGATTTGTCAGGTGAAGGGGTCACTAGGCAAAATTTTACTTTGATCAGTCTTCAAACACGATTTTCTTGTTCTTGCTGATCTCTTAGAATGTGGAGGTTTGGCCCAGTTCAAAGGTTTAGAAAACAGGATGTGTAAGGCAATTCCATTTGACTTCTCTGGCTCTACTTTAAAAATGGCTCTACTCATGTAATTTTTCACAAAGGACACCCACTGATTGGGTAAAGAATTAGGATTGCCACAGACAAATTTTTTTACTCCCAATCAAAAATAAATTAGTGGTTCCAATTACCATTTCTCCCAAGCTTCTGCCTTCTTTAATTTACACCATATTATTAATTTTCACCACAATTTATTGAGGGATATTTTAGACTACATATATCATAGACTAGTAGAAGGTGTTCTGAGCTAGAAATCAAGAGAACAGTACCTTCTATGAAGGCTTACTGTGTTTGTTATTCAAAATGTGTTACGTTTACACTGCTGTAACAAACTATCCCACAATTTCAGTGACTTTAACACATGCACATTATTTTTCTCTGAGTTTACTCTATGGAAACAGAGAAACTAGAGAATCATGAAAGTTTTTCATTACTTCAGTTAAAAATTTTCTCTTTTGCAAAATTAGGGGATGAAACTAGTTGTTGGTTTCCAAAAACACCCAGCCCTTTTCATCAACCCCTCTTCTTCTACCATAGATTGGGGCATCTCATAGGTGATGAAATTGATGGTGATGATGAACATGTCACCAATTAATATGAAATTAATTCTAACAATCTATTTAGCTTTTACTATATGCCAAACACTGTGCTATGTGCTTTGGAGACCTTTTTCCCACTTAATCATGAGGACAACATTGTGAGGTGAATACTCTTTTTTTTTTTTTTAAAGATTTTATTTATTTTATTTGAGAGAGAGAGAGAGAATGAGAGACAGAGAGCATGAGAGGGAGGAGGGTCAGAGGGAGAAGCAGATTCCCTGCTGAGCAGGGAGCCCGATGCGGGACTCGATCCCGGGACTCCAGGATCATGACCTGAGCTGAAGGCAGTCGCTTAACCAACTGAGCCACCCAGGCGCCCGTGAGGTGAATACTCTTAAGAAGTAAGGAAATAGGGACAACTGTCTTGATCTCAGGTTTGCAAGATTAAGCTTCATGTTGGGCTCCATGCTGAGCATGAAGCTTACTTTAAAAAAAGAAAAAAGTAAGGAAATAGAGGCTCTGATATTTTGTCAAACCTGCTCTACATTAAGTCTCCTACAGTTCAGTTAATGACAATCCTACCTTTCTAGTTGCTCAAACCAAAATCTTAACTCCTTTTTCACATATCACACATCTAAAGTATTGACTCTACATCAAAATATATAAAATATCCAGCGACTTCTGATTACCTCCCTTGATACCACCTTCACCTGACCTGCTCTCATTTTTCACCTCTATGTAGACTGCAGGGTCTACATACCTCTACCTTTACCACTCAACAGCTCATTCTCAATGCAGCAACCAATGTGATACCTAACAAACCTGCATTTAATCTGGCCACTCCTCTGCTCAAAGCCTCTGGACTTACAGTGACCTAGAGAGCCCTAAGTTATTTGGCTCTCTGTGATCCCTTCTGTTGGCTTTACTCTTGGGCTTCTTCTCCTGTTCCTTTCCCTTCAGTTACATTGGCCTTTCTGGTATTCTTAGACGAAACAGTCTTCCTCATGCTTAAGAATTTTCCACTGACTTTCTCTTCCTTGAATACACCTTATCCAGATACTTGGTAGTCAATTTCTGTTATGGACTGAATGTTTGTGTCTTTCCAAAATTCATATATTGAAGCCCTAAACTCTAATGGTTGACATTGAAGGGAGGGTCTTTGAGAACTAATTGGATTTAGATAGGTCACAAGGTGGGATCCTCTTGACAAGATTATTGCCTTATAAAAAAAGGAATATAGAACTCTCCAATTGCAATAGGTGAGAAAGGCCACATAGGTAAACAGCAAGATGGCAACTATCTACAAGCCAGAAAGTTGGACCTTGCCAAGAACTGAATCTGTCTGTACCTTGATCTTGGACTTCCCAGCCTCCAGAACTATGGGAAATAAATGTCTGGTTTTTAAGTCATCCAGTCTGTGGTGTTTTATTATAGCAGCTAGAGACAACTAAAACAACTTTTTTACCTCCTCAAGTCTGCTCAAATGTCACCTTTTCAATAAGGATCATTCTAATCTTTCTATTTCATATGGCATTGTGATCTCTATCAAATCCCCACTGTCTCTAGCACTTCTGTTTCCTTTCTCCCTGCTGAATTTTACCGTTAGCATTTAGCACCTTCTTTCAGAAGATTACTACTTATGCTCCCTAACTAGAATGCAAATCCCAAATGGGGGAGATTTTTGATCTGTTTGTTCACTATTATTCATCAAGTTTCTAAAACAGAACACTTAATAGGTGCTCAATTATAGCATCTATATCTTGGTTCCTAATACTGTGTTCCAGTAGAAGGATCCAGGGCTCCCTGAAATCGTCTGGGACAGCAAAAATGCAAGATAAAACTGGAGGATCTTGTGTGTCAGAAAGCAAGGAAGAGCTTACAAAATGATGGTGACTGTACACCTGAAACTAAGGTAATGTTGCGTATCAACTATACTTCAATAAAAAATATGTTTAAATGATGGTGACATGTTGAAGGATACAGAAGCCAACTCAAAGGAACACCCAGTAGCCAAATCTGAAACATTTTGATCAAGAAAATAAACAGTAGTAGCAAGTCATAAGATAAAATAAATATATATGCTAATATATTGCTATACACAAATGATTAAATAAATAAATAAGTAAATAAGTAATAAACCAACTCTTTGTTGCAGAAAAATTCCAATTAATGAGTGTAGAAGGAATGAGGGACACACAGAATGATCATGAAGAAAACACTACAGTAAAATTACTGTAGGCAAGGTCCACTAATAGATGCTAAAATCAGTGGGGAAGGGCGCCTGGGTGGCTCAGTTGGTTAAGCGACTGCCTTTGGCTCAGGTCATGATCCTGGAGTCCTTGGATCGAGTCCCGCATCGGGCTCCCTGCTCAGCGGGGAGTCTGCTTCTCCCTCTGACCCTCCTCCCTCTCATGCTCTCTGTCTCTCATTCTCTCTGTCTCAAATAAATAAATAAAATCTTAAAAAAAAAAAATCAGTGGGGAAAAAGGAGAAACAAGATATTTGTATAATCCCAAAGTATCTCTCCCAGTATATTTATTAATTACAAAGGGAAAAATCATAACTTTTAGTGAAGAAACTGGAAGACACCACCTTAACAAAATGATCAAGATGTAATAAGGCATCATGCATTACCTGATATGATACCCAAAAAAAGGGTAACCTCAAATGAACTGTGTGAAAACATCAGATAAACCCAAGTTGTGACCAGTACTCTTTAAAACTGCCAAGGTCATGAAAGACAAGGAAAGTCTGAGAAGCTGTCCCAGACTGAAGAAGACTCTAATGAGACATGGCAACTAAATGCCAGATCAGATGTGAAGCCCTGGCTTAATTCTAGAAAAAGGACATTAGCACAAAAACTGGTGAAACGAATCAAGTATAGAGGTTAGTAAATTAGTGATATACTATATTAGTCTTGATAAATTTATTATGGTCATATAGGATAACATTTAGAGAAGCTATGTGAAGGATATACAGGAACACACTGTATTATCTTTGCAATTTTCTGTAAGTCTAAAATTATTTCAAAATAACATTTTAAAAATAGATGCGTAAGTTATTTGTTAAATGAATATATTTTCTCATCTGTAAAATTAAGAAGTTGAATGAATTCTCTCAAAATTTTTTTAAAGATTTTATTTATTTATTTATTTGACAGAGAGAGAGAGCATAAGCAGGGGGAGCAGCAGAGGGAGAGGGAGAAGCAGGCTTTCCCCTGAGCAGGGAGCCTGATGCGGGGCTCAATCCCAGCACCCTGGGATCATGACCTGAGCTGGAGGCAGACACTTAACTGACTGAGCCACCCAGGCACCCCTAATTCTCTCAAATTTTTAATAAATCCATGAAAAAATGTGAAAACATTATATTCTATGAAGAAATTTTAGGATCAACTTGGGGTAAATCTGTTATCACTGTCAGTCTAAAATAGAGCCAGTTATTGACAACTTATCAAAATAATTTAACATGTTAGACAGCATTTCTGATTGATTAGACTGAGAAGAACAGATATTTTGGCACCAAATAGATGAATAAATGGAATAAGTTAGTGGCTAAGCAAAAGATTAGTTAAATGCTTGGGTAAAGAAAGAAAATACATTTATAAAATAGTATTGAACTATAAACTATATATATATTCTAAATATATATATATATATTTATATAAATAAAACTAAATATATATAGTTTGATGGCTCTGAAAATATTAATTGGTTGACAAAACATTCTACAAAAAACACACATAGTTTTCACTTTCTGAAGCTTGAAGTTGGCTCAGATATGGAGGAGGGAAGAGATCTACAAGTTACAGTGACTTGGACTTGAATCATGATGTGGCTACTGACTTATAAATCCTATGATGTGAAATGAGAAAAGAGTTCTTTCTACATTTTACATACACAGCAAGAGCCAGCCTGGGAAGAATACATGATACATGTTCATTTGGTTCTGTCAAACATCAAGCATTTCTGAATACTCCAGATTGCCAGTGACACATCTGCTAAATTCTTACTTCTTTTTTGATGTGATGCTGAACATCTCTTTAAGGTAAAAAATGTTTTCTTTTTACCCTTAAAATATTAAGATCTTCAGAATTCCCATTTCCATTTGACTATTTCTTAGAATGTTTGGTAATTTGAATTTCCACAAAACTCCAGCACACTTTTCATTATAAGTGGGTCTAGTTATTTATATAACACTGTATATTTATTAGAATTTATAACTCAGTAACCACAAACTTGGTAACTTACGGAGAAATTTGTTATGAGAGGCCAAGTGATAACTTTAAGGTTCTTCAGGAAATATCTTCTGTAACTTTATACAGTCAATCTAAATCCTCAAATTCTTGAGTATTCTTTACCCACGCTGTTTAATTTCAGATGATTTTCCTCATTCAAGTGATTAAAGTTAGTAAAGAAAAATAATTATCTTGAAATTTTACTTCTTATGTTATATAATATTGAAACAGGTAATCTTGACAAAAAACACACAATCACTCACAATATAAAAGTAAATATAAGAAAGATAGAAGAGAGGCACCTGGGTGGCTCAGTTGATTGAGCGTCTGACTCTTGGTTTCAGCGTGGGTGGTGATTTCAGGTGAGATTGACCCTAGAGTCAGGCTTCATGTTCAGCAGGGAGTCTGCTCAAGACTTTTCTCTCCCTCTCCCTCTGCCCCTTCCCCTGCTCCACGCTCTCTCTCTCTTAAATAAATAAATAAATCGTTTAAAAAAAGATATATAGAAGAAAAATAAAAGGCAATGTGATAATATGTATATTTCCTTTACAAAACTGACATGACGTTAAAAAGATGGGTATTGTGTTAGTCAGAGTTCTCTAGAGAAACAAAACCAATAGGGTGTGTATATATACATATATATATCCCTCTTACCTTTGCTTCCTATTGTGAGGGTGGCAAGAGAATCAGTGATATTGGAGATGACTGGTTGCTGTGTTATGAGTTTGGGTTGTATTTGACTATAAAACAATTATGTCAGAGAAAGTATGTGGGGAATAGGGGAACAGGAGGGGAGAGAGAGAATGCCTCTTCCCCTACCCACACTGAGACTTATCAGTCCTTCTCTAAATCTTGTTTGTAGGGATTCTGTTGATTGAATGCCTGAAGAGAAAAGTGAGATGGCCCTCAGCTTGTAACATTTTAGTTAGAATTGCTAACCAACTACTGAAGGCTCTGAAAAGAAAAACAAATTGAACTCATTAAAAAAACATAAAATATATATACATATACCTATAACGCATATATATTTAGTGTCAGAGAGACAGATTTATTATGAGGAATTGGCTTATGCAATTATGGAAACTGAAACGATCTGCCATCTGCAACCTGGAGATCCAGGAAAGCCAGTGGTATGATTCAGTCCAAGTCTGAAGGTCTAAGAACCAAGGCAGCTGACCGTGTTAAGTCTTATTCTGAAGGCAGAGGATGAGATATGATGTCCCAACTCAGTTAGGCAGAACAAGCAAATTCTCCTTTCCTCCACATTTTGTTCTGTTCAGGCCCTCAACAGATTGGAGGATACTCACCTACACTGGGGAGAGCAGTCTGCTTTACTAAGTCCACTGACTCAAATGCTAATGTCATCCAGTAACACCCTCACAGGCACACCCAGAAATAATGATTAGCCAAATATTTGGTCACCCCATGATCTAGTCAAGTTAACACATAAAATTAGCCATCATAGTATACATGTTTCTGGTGCTTTTCTTGTTTATTTTTACCTGTTAACAAGTGATAGGTAAATATGAGCTTGAATAATTAGAAATACAATGTCAATCTATGTATTTATATCAGAAACTCTGACTTAGTAACATAATTCTGTCCTATGAAGGTAATATAGATCAGTCATCAAGATTTTGAGCACTTGCATTTGACTGATTTTGCCAATTTCTTGTGCCAGGATAGATGACAAGTAGAGAACGTAGGAAGTAAAGTGAGTTCATATACTTGCTGTTGCAGTGGGCAGGAATCTTGGAAATCCTTTGCACGAAGAAAAGAAATAATAATGTATAAATAAATAAAATCTGAAAAAAATAATAAATCTAAAAAATATAAAAGAATGAGTGGGAACAGCACTTATGCTATATTATTATTTAATATCTGTATTCCACATTACAAAGTGCATATAACCCTATTAGTTTATTATGACCCATAACAATTTTGTGAAATATGCATAGTTTTAGTGATCAATAAGATTATATAGCAAGTAAGTAGAAAAATTGACTAGAAGCTAATTTTCTAATTTTTATGGGTACTTTTCATTATGCCAGGCAGCCCTGCTGACAGCATTCATGACTTAATCTCAGTGGAAAAGCAGACAAACAAATCAAAGCATATGTGTGTATGGCAGCAGAGTGGAAAAGGAGGGATCCTAAGGACCATTAGTAAGAAATAAAACAAAATTCTAACGTGAATGGAATTGGAAAGACCCTTAACAGATCATTACATTTTTTTCTACTTTTCAGTTGTGTTCATAAGCATATTTAAAAAAAAAGAAATATGAATTATCTCCCTTGGTGGTCTATTTCAGTATTAAAAAATTTTAATGAATTTTCTTATAATAGACCTAAACCAAAACTGCTAAGTTTAAGCATTTTCTCTATGTTTTAGCCATGTGTAGGTGTCCATATTGAAAACAGTTTGAATTTTTAACCTTTGGAAAACCATCAGTTTCCATTGGACCTACTTTTAGTTTTTGAGTTTCTTTTTTAAGCAGTTCAAGCTATTTATAAGGATTTACATTTTGTAAGACTTTTATTCTTTCTTAGAGGTCACCCCACCAAAGAATAATTTTACTTACTTTTAATGAAATGAAATGTATTTGTAGCGTAAGCCCTGGCAGTTCGTTTTTCTTTTCTTTTCTCTTCTCTTATTTTTATTTATTTATTTATTTATTTTGGAATTCAAGCACCTGACTTAAACTTTGATTATGGAGGGATTCACTTCAAAGAGGGCTATCTTGAATAAACACATTGCCAGCCATGGAATTGAATCAAGAGCCAGGCCACCCCACCTTGAAGTTCTTTTATTTAAAGATCTTTGGTTGATTTAGATAACTGGCCATTTTTTCTTTTCTTTTCTCTCTTCTTCCAGATCTTAAAATTTAAACTCACCAATAAAGGGTGAACCTGTGAAATCGTAGGCTCCCTCCCTCAACCCTAATAAAAAACATCTCTCTCTCTCTCTCTCTCACCAGCTTTGATCTCTTTGTGTGGTTCCAGGCATGCCTTGTACCCTTTAGTATGTGTGAGTAATAAACCTTGTTATTTTTTCAGTTTCCTGATGGTTATTGATGAGGGTGTCTTGCAATCATAAGAACCACAAGAGCCAGTCTGACCATAACACTGGCTATCAATAGGTTGAGGCCAGCAAAGAATAGTATTCTATTTTATAATTAATATATGGGTCTATTGGATCCTTTAATAAACCTAAAATTAATTATGAGATCTTAAGTGATTTTATTTTTCTTACACCTTGAAACAATATTTATATCTTAAGCACCCCACAAGTTATTTCATCATTGCCCATTAGTTACTTCCAATGACGCTACAAAAAAAATATAGAATATTAAGCAAGTAGAAGAATGATGGTGTGGTAAGCAGAATCAGAACTTTTAGAAGTCAGCTCTGATGAGGGACGTGGCTCCAGTGGCTAAGTGGGGGGTGGTCCCCTCGCTGGGACATTGTGGTCTCAGGACCCTCGGGGTCATAGAAATACCGGTAGTGCCTGAGTGCGGCAGAGCTCTCAGGTATCAGAGCAGGGAAGCTGGCTGCAGAGAAGGAGCAGAGGAGTGGGCTCTCAGCTTGGGGTTGCCATAAACCATGATTGGCGGCACAGTCGGGCCACTGCTCCTCCAGCAGGGACCCAACAAGCGACAGATCTGGGGAGACTCCCCTTCCTCCCCCAGGGCAGCATGGGAGCGCACCACAGGGATCTGCTGGGTTTGGAGACTCCACATGGGGTTGGGTGCCAGAGATAGAAATGCTCAGTCACAGGCCGGGTGAGCACGGAGTGTGGCCGGAGACTGGGGAGAAGGGAGTGATGACTGCTTTTCTCTGGGGGCTCACTGAGGAGTGGGGCCCTGAGTTCTCGGTTCCTCTGGGGCGGAGACTGGGGGGCCACCATTTTCACTCTCGTCCTCCAAAGCTGTATGGAAAGCTTTCAGGGAACAAAAGCTCCCGAGAGCAAACCTGAGCAGATTACTTAGCCTGACCAGGCAAGGGCAGGGCAATTCCGCCTCTGGCGGAGACATTTGGAAAAGATGGCAACAGGCCCCTCCCCCAGAAGATCAGCAAGAACAGCCAGCCAAGACCAAGCTTACCAGTCAATGAGAATGGCAGAACTCCAGTGCTAGGAGAATACTGCACATAGAATTCATTGCTTTTTTTTTTTTTTTTTTAAGATTTTATTTATTTATTTGAGAGAGAGAGAACGAGAGACAGAGAGCATGAGAGGGAGGAGGGTCAGAGGGGGAAGCAGACTCCCCGCCGAGCAGGGAGCCCGATGCGGGACTCGATCCAGGGACTCCAGGATCATGACCTGAGCCGAAGGCAGTCGCCTAACCAACTGAGCCACCCAGGCGCCCCGAATTCATTGCTTTTTTACCATGATTCTTTAGTCTTCCAAACTTAATTTTTTTTACCTTTATTTATTTTTTTTTTTGAATTTTCCTTTTCCCTTTTTCAACCAACATCTTATCAATCCCTTTTTTTTAAAAAAAATCTTTTTTTATTTTTCATTTTTAGAGTCATATTCTATCCCTTCATAGTAGTTACCCTTATTTTTGCTATATATATATATATATATATATATATATATATATATATACAAGTTGTTCTCTCTTTAAAATTTTGAGATACAGTTTCTTCAAACAGATCAAAATATACCCTAAATCTCTAGTGTATGGCTTTGTTCTAATCTCCTGCCTTATCATATTCTCTCCCTTTTTTTCTTTTTAAAATCCTCTTCTTTCTTTTTTCAACCAACTTCTTATCAATTCCTTTTATAAAATCATTTATAATTTTCAACTTTATAATCATATTCCATCCCTTCATCATATTAACCCTTATTTTTGTACATACATAGGTTTTTCTTTCTTTAAAATTTTGGGAGACACTTTCTTCTAACAGACCAAAATACGCCCAAAATCTAGTGTGTGGCACTGATCCATGCACCAGCCTGATCGTATTTCTCATATTCTGTTTTTTGTTTTGTTTTGTTTTTGTTTGTTTTTATCTTTTTCTTTTTCTTTCTTTTTTTTTTTTTCTTTCTTTCCCTTTCTTTTCCCACTGCTTCAGGTCTTGTCTGATTTGTTTAGTGTATATTTTCTGGGGATGTCATTACCCTGTTACCATTTTGTTCTCTCATTCATCTATTCTCCTATGGACAAAAACAAGATGGAAAAAAATCACCTCAACAAAAAGAACAAGAGGTAGTACCAACTGCCAGGGACCTAATCAATATGGACATTAGTACGATGTCAGACGTAGAGTTCAGAATGAAGATTTTAAAGATACTATTTGGGCTTGAAAAAAGCCTGGAAGTTATTAGAGAAACACTTTCTGGAGAAATAAAAGAACTAAAATCTAACCAAGTTGAAATCAAAAAGGCTATTAATGAGGTGCAATCAAAAATGGAGGCTCTAACTGCTAGGATAAATAAGGCAGAAGACAGAATTAGTGATATAGAAGACCAAATGATGGAAAATAAAGAAGCTGAGAAAAAGAGAGATAAACAACTACTGGATCACAAGGGCAGAATTAGAGAGATAAGTGATACCATAAGATGAAACAACATTAGAATAATTGGGATCCCAGAAGAAGAAGAAAGAGAGAGGGGGGCAGAAGGTATATTGGAGCAAATTATAGCAGAGAACTTCCCTAATTTGGGGAAGGAAACAGGCATCAAAATCCAGGAGGCACAGAGAACCTTTCTCAAAATCAATAAAAATAGGTCAACAACCCTACATCAAATAGTAAAACTTATGAATCTCAGAGACAAAGAGAAAATCCTGAAAGCAGCTCGGGAGAAGAGATCTGTAACCTACAATGGTAGAAACATTAGATTGGCAACAGACCTATCCACAGAGACCTGGCAGGCCAGAAAGGACTGGCAGGATATATTCAGAGCACTAAATGAGAAAAATATGCAGCCAAGAATACTATATCCAGCTGGGCTGTCACTGAAAATAGAAGGAGAGATTAAAACCTTCCAGGACAAACAAAAACTAAAGGAATTTGCAAACACAAAACCAGCCCTACAAGAAATATTGAAAAGGGTCCTTTAAGCAAAGAGAGAATCTAAAAGCAACATAGACCAGAAAGGAACACAGACAATATATAGTAACAGTCACCTTACAGGCAATACAATAGCACTAAATTCGTAACTTTCAATAGTTACCCTGAATGTAAATGGGCTAAATGCCCCAATCAAAAGACACAGGCTATCAGATTGGATTAAAAAACAAGACCCATTGGGTGCCTGGGTGGCTCAGTTAGTTAAGTGACTGCCTTTGGCTCAGGTCATGATCCTGGAGTCCCAGGATCGAGTCCCGCATCGGGCTCCCTGCTCAGCAGGGAGTCTGCTTCTCCCTCTCCCGCTCCCCCATCTTGTGCTCTTTCTCTCTCTCATTCTCTCTCTCAAATAAATAAATAAAATCTTTAAAAAAAAAAAAAAACAAGACCCATCGATATGCTGTCTGCAAGAGACTCATTTTAGACCCAAAGACACCCCCAGATTGAAAGTGAGGGGGTGGAAAACCATTTACCATGCTAATGGACACCAAAAGAAAGCTGGGGTGGTAATCCTTATATCAGACAAATTAGATTTTAAACCAAAGACTGTAATAAGAGATGAGGAAGAGATGTAATATCTTACTTAAAAGGTCTATCCAACAAGAAGATCTAACAGTTGTAAATATCTATGCCCCTAACATGGGAGCAGCCAATTATATAAGCCAAATAATAACAAAAGCAAAGAAACACATCAACAACAATACAATAATGGTAGGGGAATTTAACACCCCCCTCACTGAAACGGACAGATCATCTAAGCAACAGATCAACAAGGAAATAAAGACTTTAAATGACACCCTGGACCAAATGGACTTCACAGACATATTCAGAACATTCGATTCCAAAGCAATAGAATACACATTCTTCTCTAGTGCCCATGGAACATTCTCCAGGATAGATCACATCCTAGATCACGAATCAGGTCTCAACCTATACCAAAGATTGGGAGCATTCCCTGCATATTTTCAGACCACAATGCTTTGAAACTAGAACTCAATCGCAAGAGGAAAGTTAGAAAGAACTCAAATACATGGAGGTTAAAGAGCATCCTAATAAAGGATGAATGGGTCAACCAGGAAATTAAAGAAGAATTAAAAAAAATTAATGGAAACCAATGAAAATGAAACAACTCTTCAAACTCTTTGGGATGCCGCAAAGGCAGTCCTAAGAGGAAAGTATATAGCAATACAAGCCTTTCTCAAGAAACAAGAAAGGTCTCAAGTACACAAGTTAACCCTACACCTAAAGGAGCAGGAGAAAGAACAGCAAATAAAGCCTAAACCCAGCAGGAGAAGAGAAATAATAAAGATCCGAGCAGAAATCAATGAAATAGAAAGCAAAAGAACAGTAGAACAGATCAACGAAACTAGGAGCTGGTTCTTTGAAAGAATTAACAAGATTGATAAACCCCTGGCCAGACTTATCAAAAAGAAAGAGAAATGACCAAAATTAATAAAATCATGAATGAAAGAGGAGAGATCACAACCAACACCAAAGAAATACAAACAATTATAAGAACATATTATGAGCAACTCTATGCCAGCAAATTAGATAATCTGGAAGAAAGGGATGCATTTGTAGAGATGTACCAACTACCAAAACTGAACCAGGAAGAGATAGAAAACCTGAACAGACCTATAACCACTAAGGAAATTGAAGCAGTCATCAAAAATCTCCCAAAAAACAAAAGCCCAGGGTCAGATGGCTTCCCAGGGGAATTCTACCAAACATTTCAAGAAGACTTAATACCTATTCTTCTGAAACTGTTCCAAAAAATAGAAACGGAAGCAAAACTTTGAAACTCGTGTTATGAGGCCACCATTACCTTGATCCCCAAACCAGACAAAGACCCCATCAAAAAGGAGAATTACAGACCAATATCCTTGATGAACATGGGTGCAAAAATTCTCACCACAATACTAGCCAATAGGATCCAACAGTCCATTAAAAGGATTATTCACCACAACCAAATGGGATTTATCCCTGGGCTGTAAGGTTAGATCAACATCCACAAATCAATGAATGTAATACAATATATTAATAAAAGAAAGAACAAGAACCATAATGTCCTCTCAATAGATGCAGAAAAAACATTTGACAAAGTACAGCATCCTTTCTTGATCAAAACTCTTCAGAGTCTAGGGATAGAGGGTACATACCTCAATATCATAAAAGCCATCTATGAAAAACCCACAGCGAATATCATTCTCAATGGGGAAAAACTGAGAGCTTTCCCTCTAAGGTCAGGAATGTGGCAGGGATGTCCACTATCACCACTGCTATTCAACATAGTATTAGAAGTCCTAGCCAGAGCGGTCAGAAAAAAAGAAATCAAAGGCATCCAAATCGGCAAAGAGGAAGTCAAACTCTCCCTCTTTGCAGATGATCTGATACTTTATGTGGAAAACCCCAAAGACTCCACCCCAAAACTGCTAGAACTCATACAGGAATTCAGTAAAGTGACAGGATATAAAATCAATGCACAGAAATCAGTAGCATTCCTATACACCAACAACAAGACAGAAGAAAGAGAAATTGAGGAGTCAATCCCATTTACAATTGCACCCAAAACCATAAGATACCTAGGAATAAATCTAACCAAAGAGGCACAGAATCTATACTCAGAAAATGATAAAATACTCATAAAAGAAATTGAGGAAGACACAAAGAAATGGAAAGACGTTCCATGCTCATGGATTGGAAGAACAAATATTGTGAAGATGTCAATGCTACCTAGAGCAATCTACACATTCAATGCAATCCCCATCAAAATACCATCCACTATTTTCAAAGAAATGGAACAAATAATCCTAAAATTTGTATGGAACTAGAAAAGACCCCACATAGCCAGAGGAATGTTGAGAAAGAAAAGCAAAGCTGGCAGCATCACAATTCCGGACTTTGAGCTCTATTACAAAGCTGTCATCATCAGGACAGTATGGTATTGGTACAAAAACAGACACATAGATCAATGGAACACAATCGAGAGCCCTGACATGGACCCTCAACTCTATGGTCAACTAATCTTCGACAAAGCACGAAAGAATGTCCAATGGAAAAAAGACAGTCTCTTCAACAAATGGTTTTGGGAAAATTGGACAGCTACATGCAGAAGAATGAAACTGGACCATTTCCTTACACCACACACAAAAACAGACTCCAAATGGTTGAAAGACCTCAATGTGAGACAAGAGTCCATCAACATCCTAAAGGAGAACACAGGCAGCAACCTCTTGGACCTCAGCCACAGCAACTTCTTCCTAGAAACATCGCCAAAGGCAAGGGAAGCAAGGGCAAAAATGAACTCTTGGACCACATCAAGATATAAACCTTTTGCACAGCAAAAGAAACAGTCAACAAAACCAAAAGACAACCGACAGATTGGGAGAGGATATTTGCAAATGACATATCATATAAAGGGCTAGTATTGAAAATCTATAAAGAACTTCTTAAACTCAACACCCAAAGAACAAATGATCCAATCAAGAAATGGGCAGAAGACATGAACAGACATTTGTCCAAAGAAGACATCTACATGCCCAACAGACACATGTAAAAGTGCTCAGCATCACTCGGCATCAGGGAAATCCAAATCAAAACCTCAATGAGATATCACCTCACAGCAGTCAGAATGGCTAAAATTAACAAGTTAAGGAAATGCCAAATGTTGGCGGGGATGCGGAGAAAGGTGAACCCTCCTACACTGTTGGTGGGAATGCAAGCTGGTGCAGCCACTCTGGAAAACAGTATGGAGGTTCCTCAAAAAGTTGAAAATAAAGGTACCATAGGATCCAACTATTGCACTACCGGGTATTTACCCCAAAGATACAAATGAAGGGATCCAAAGGGGTATGTGCAACCTGATGTTTATAGCAGCAATGTCCATAATAGCCAAACTAAGGAAAGAGCCAAGATGTCTATTGACAGATGAATGGATAAAGAAGATGTGGTATACATATACAATGGAATATTATGCAGCCATCAAAAGGAATGAGATCTTGCCATTTGCAACGATGTGGATGGAACTGGAGGGTGATATGGTGAGCAAAATAAGTCAATCAGAGAAAGACATGTATCATATGACCTCACTGATATGAGGAATTCTTAATCTCAGGAAACAAACTGAGTGTTGCTAGAATGTTGTGGGGTAGGAGGGATGGGGTAGCCGGGTGATAGACATTGGGGAGGGTATATGCTTTGATGAGCGCTGTGAATTGTGTAAGACTGTTGAATCACAGATCTGTACTTCTGAAACAAATAATACATTATATGTTAAAAAAAAAAAAGAAGAAGAAGATAGCAGGAGGGGAAGAATGTGGGGGGGAAATCGGATGGGGAGATGAACCATGAGAAACTATGGACTCTGAAAAACAAACTGAGGGTTCTAGAGAGGGAGGAGTGGGGGGATGGTTTAGCCTCGTGATGGGTATTAAAGAGGGCACATTCTGCATGGAGCACTGGGTGTTATACACAAACAATGAATCATGGAACACTACATCAAAAACTAATGATGTAATGTATGATGATTAACATAACATAATAATAATAATAATAAAGGCAGGGGGAGTGGGAGAGGGAGAAGCAGGCTTCCCGCTGAGCAGGGAGCCCGATGTGGGGTTCAATCCCAGGACCTTGGGATCATGATCTGAGCCGAAGGCAGACCCTTAATGACTGAGCCACCCAGGCACCCTGAGAAATCACCTGTTATATTATCTTTTAATTTTCTTATTGTGTTTCCCAAGTATTACATCTTCTTTTAGAAGGTATAAAACAATTCTGGAAGCATTATCACTGTAATCGCTTTTTCAAAAGATATTTTGAAATTACTTGAAGGAAAAACATTTCAATTGATTAGATGGATTAGAACATTGGATTCAGGAGACAGATAGCAACACTCTATATTCTGTCAATAATGGTGACATTGACCATATACACAAAATCTTAAACTATATGTCTTAAGATGACATCATCGTAGGTGAATTTTCTCAAATAGATGAGGGAACAGTATATTTCTAAGGATAAAAAGAAAATCAGCGTTTGCATCCAGTTAGTCATTTCACTGGGAGGACTTCCCAATACTTTTCAACAAGAATCTGGACCATCCTATTCTGCTAAAGAATGCGTGACAGTATTCTTCCATCTTTTATGGTGTTTGTTCACCATCGTTTACTTGATACAGTTCTTAACTAGAACAATTCTGAAGGCATATGTGCATGCAAAGGTGATTGGAAGGAAATAAATAATAGAGAAATAAAAAGAGTTCTTGGACTGATCATTGTAGTTGGTGTTGTTAGTCTGAAAGTGAACATGTTTGCAACTTTGGAGTAAAGAAAATGACTATTCTTTCTTAACAAAATTATGAACCATCAAAATTTCAAGAGTATTTTGTTTTGATAATACGAGCATAAAAAGAAGTAATAATAATCTAGAACCTGTTAGAGATGTCTTAAAAATCTGTAATCAGTATTTAAAGGTTTATATATGACAGCTGATAAAAAGTTGTATTCAAAAAACATTGTCCATTTAGTGTTATATATAATTTCTAAAACCAGGAAGGTGAAATAAATATTTTATTCTGCAATATTTAAATTCTTATTAAAATTCTGAACAAAGTTGTTTTTCACTATCACTTTATTCTTGTGTTAATCTTCATTGAAATTAAAAAGTTTCCATTGAACCTAGATGATAAATGGTAATGATTCTTTTCTGATTTTGTAAGGGCTACTCAAGTTAAAAACATTTGTAAGGAACAGGTAGATATGATAGTTATTCTATAGCAATACTTCATATTGTATATAACAATACTTTACAGAACAAATGTTCAAAGGTGAATACCTGATACATTAGCTGTTGCCTCACTTAGACTCAAGTTAATCTTGTTGATTTTTACTACTTCTATTTTTAGTTAACATAAGTCATCCTTCTGGATATGATGTTAAAACATTTCCACACACCTTGTGAAACAATTGAATAATTCTATCTCATTTATCTATTTAAGTTACTTTATGATTAGAAGAAACAAAGACATATAATTTACTGAATACATAAACAATGAAATACAGAAATGTACTTAATCTTTATAATCCATGATGTAATAGTAAAGAAAATTGTTACCATATTTATTGAGCTCTTTTGTTGCTTCAAGCAGTTCATGTGGCACACAACATGTATAATGTCATTTAGAACTTTTTTTTTTAAGATTTTATTTATTTATTTGATAGAGAGAGAGACAGCGAGAGAGGGAACACAAGCAGGGGGAGTGGGAGAGGGAGAAGCAGACTTCCCATGGAGCAGGGAGCCTGATGCAGGGCTCGATCCCAGGACCCTGAGATCATGACCTGAGCCAAAGGCAGACGCCCAACAGCTGAGCCACCCAGGCACCCTTCATTTAGAACTTTCACTTGTGATTCAAGGGTGGTAGTATTGGCATGCTTGTTTTATAGATGAAGTCTGAAATTCAGTGAGGTCAGGTAACTTGGACAAAGTCATAACCTTAATAAGTGTGCCTGACTCTTTGACTTCATAATATCTACCCAGAAGAGTAGGCTGTTAAGGAAGAGCAATCAATTCTCCTTTAGTAATTGTATATTTGCCTCTGCCATAGGCAAAATGGAATTTCTTTCATTTCTCTTCTTTTTTTTTTTTAAGATTTTATTTATTTATTTGACAGAGAGAGACAGCGAGAGGGAACGCAAGCAGGGGGAGTGGGAGAGGGAGAAGCAGGCTTCCCGCGGAGCAGGGAGCCTGATGCTGGGCTCGATCCTGGGACTCCAGAATCATGACCTGAGCCGAAGGCAGACGCTTACTCAATGAGAGGCACCCAGGGGCCTCGCAAAATGGAATTTCTACTCAAGGTTCTCCCACAATGGAAAAAGAGTGGAGGATACAATCTCAACCTTTCTATCCACTAGATCATTGCCACACAGAGGAAGGTGTTAACTTGCTTGGTTAGAACCTGACAGTAATTGGGCCCATGCCATGCATCATGTATCATGTTGGGTCACATCATCATGTATTGAAGTTCATTGCTCACATGGAGTATGTTCTCTTGCCCTGCCTTCCACTATTGAAATGAATGCTTTGGCGATGTCAAGAGAGCAGGCCCTTGTGGAAGTGGGTTAGCTGTCTCTCTCTCCATGTGGCAGCCAGGTGTAGGTTCGGACACAGGCCAAGGGGTCCAGGCTAGCTTGGTGTTAAGCTTTGAGGAATGAAGAGGAAACAAATCAAATTTTTTCCTTAATTGCTGGTCACTACTCTTTCTCTGACATATGTGGATGTGCCTTGGGTTGACCCTTCCTCGAATTGCAGTGGTTAGGGTCTTATTTGCTGAATGCTTGGGGGCTGGGGCACAAAATGATTAGAGAAGAAGGAGGGAAGAGAACTCACTGAGGTCTTCTCAGTAAGACCATGAACACAAATTCAGCTTTGCCAGAGAATTTCAAATGATAATACTGTCACCAGGGACTCACTAACAAGACCCAAACAAGCCACAATAACCCAGTTTTCCAGCCCTGCCACAAAAAACTAAGGCCAGATGCCAGACTCAAACCCCAAACAAGCCCCTATGACCCAGTTTTTAACTGGTTTGATCCAGTTCAGATGCCATGCTAACCCTCCATATGGCCTCAGGATCATTACCATGTAATAAAAACTTCCAATAGTTTTGTCATCTTCTTTGCTTTCATAGATCATGTTCTTCCACACAACAACCTCCATTATTCAGAGCACTGGGGAGAGGTGCATGATAGTCTGGAGAATATAATCTTTACAGATACGATTTTCTAGGGAGAGGGAAGGTGAGAAGAAAGCTAGCAGCAATGCATTGTGTCTCCTTCACCACAGATTGTAGCACTAAGGCTAGCTGTAGCAAAGGAAAGCTTGCCAAACACTGAGAATCAGGCTAGATGTTGTCTAGTTTACCTTGCTCCTGGTAAATCCGAAGTGGATTTGACTAGTATGCAGGAGGGGAAAAAAGAAAGGAAAACCCAAAATCCCGGCTGGAAAACAGAGTTTGATGTTTAACAGAAGGACTAAAGAAAAGAGATAGCTAGGATAAGCCCTTCTGCATCACCCTCAGGAGGGATCATAGAATGTGCACATGCCCTAGACTGCACCCACTTAGGAAAATCAAAGCAGGATGTGGTTAACACTTGAACAAATTCTCCAAGCCACCCATACATCTATCAGTAAAGGCCCTTGATTTTTAAAGGCTCTAGAGGCTTAAAAACAACCTGTGACCAACACTGGTAGACAAATAAGCCACTTGAAACTGAGGCAGCTCATAGGAAGCCAGGCTTAAAAATAGAATCCCACACATCCCTGAAAAAACTGATGGTTGCCAGAAGGGAGGTGGAAAGTTATTAAATAGGTGATGGGGATTAAGGATTAAATAGCTGATGCACTTGTTATGATGAGCACCAGGTGATGTATGGAAGTGTTGCATCGCTATATTGTGTAACTGAAATGAATATTACACTGTATGCTAACTAACTGGAATTTAAAAAACTTTAAAAAAAATCATACTCATCCCTGATGATCAGGAAGATCATGCACATGCCCAGGGTTGAGACCTTTCAGAAGCAACTGGAGGTTTAACCTCGAAACTACTAGTTTCTAGAGGCATGTGACAGGAAGGGAGGACACAAGATTCTAAAGTCCTCAAATAGTAAAAGCAGTCTCTAAGCCACACATGCAACCACCAGTAAAAGGTAAAAATGTAACTCGTTAAAAGGGTTAAGCACAACCTTTGACCAAAAAGTAGTTAATGCAGACCCAGGATGTGACCCTTCGAAAGCCAGGCTACAAGATAAAAATAAGGGGAAGTGCCGAGTAAAGGCATTAGGGACTGCACACTGTGGGTAAAATGGATTTCACAGATTTGGTCCAACAAAACCACTACACAAAATCACCAAACATGCCACTAAATGACCCCAAACTAGAAATCCCAGAAAGGGGAGGGTATGTGTCATTATCCAGAGTTGCTACAATATATTACTTACAGTTTATGGTTTTTATTAATGAATTATGATGAGATGGGCAAAGCAATAGGAAAGTCTAGCTATGCATAAGATGTTAAACAGGAGATAAAAACTGACTCTGAGAGAACCAGGATGTTGGACTTCACAGATGAAGATTTAAAAACAGCTATTATCAAATATTCAAGGAAACTAAAGACAACTATGTTTATACAATTACATAAATGTGTGATAACAATAATTGAACAAATGAAGGATGCCAATAAAGAGATGGAAGTTATAAAGATAATCAAACCTAAATTATGGAGTTGAAAAGTATAACTGAAATGAAAAATTTGCTAGGGGCTCAGCAGTAGGTTCGAGTTGATAGAAGATATCACTGACCTTACAGAAATATAAGGGATTATAAGGGAATACTATAAACAGCTGTATGCTGACAAATTAGACAACAAAGGAAAATGACAAAGTTGTGGCTCTGTTCCTACCCATGCTTGTGCAGGACACTGGACAAAGTAGTTTTGCCTTGGCAGAGCTATGAGGTGGGAATACTTAGGCAGGTGGGTCTAACTGTCCTTATTAATCAACATATAAAATCACGCTTTTTTCTTATTGCAGTATAGTGAACACACCATGTGATGTTAGTTTCAGGTGTACAACACAGTGAATCAACAACTCTATAGGTAATGCCATGCTCACTGCAAATATAGCTACCATCTGTCATCATACAACACTATTACAATACCATTGGCCATTTTCCCCATGCCCTACCTTTTATTCCTGTGATTTATTCATTCCATAAGTGGAAGCCTGTAACCCCCACCACTGTCCTTCACCCATTTTGTCCACCCACTCCCCTGCCAGTTGCCATTTGCAACAACATGTATGGACCTAGAGGATATTATGCTAAGTGAAATAACACAGGGAAAGACAAATACTATATGATTTCACTTCTATGTGGAATCTAATAAATAAAATCACATGTTAAAAACTTGGCTGATTATTTTCATTATGCAGGCTATAATAATTCATTAAATGTCTAAAACCCAAGTTTCTTTTCTAGGAAAGTTTTTGTTGTGTTTTGTTTTGTTATTTTATTTCTTTTTAAAATTTTATTAGAGAGAGAGAAAGAGAGGGAGGGGAACAGGGAGAGGGAGAGAGAGAATCTTAAGCAGATTCCACATCCAACGTGGAGCTGGGGGGGCTTGATCCCACAACCGTGAGATCATGACCTGAGCCAAAATCAAGAGTTAGACACCTAACTGATTGAGCCACCCAGGTGCTCCCAAGTTTCTTTCCAACTGGGTGTTCTTATATTATGTTGAGGAGAGAAGATCCAATCACAGAAATTTAACATTTTACATGTTAATTCAAGATGAAACAAAAAGGAAGATAAATCACTACTGAAGCACTGCAAGCTATAGGAAAATACAGAAGTTTGCAAGATGCCCAAACCCTTAGGGTTCAAAGAGATAGGAATATTCCATAATTAATATACAACCAGGGTCACTTGACACAACACCATCGGAAATTATTCTAGTATGAATTTAAGTTGAATCTCGGTTTTCACATTAATTGTCCCATTAGTTTTCTTTTTTTTTTCTAGTAAGATAGAGATAAGGACTGCAAGGAAATGTTTAGTGAACTCCGTTTGGGTAGCTTAGGTTGGATTTACCCAAGAATATGTACCCATCTAATTTAATTCTATTGCCAAACTAATTAATCAGAAGTATAAGGAGTGTTGATAATATTTTAAGTTAGATTGTGGAAAGTTCACCTAATTGGCCAGGGTGCTCTTCCCTAGTTAAAAAAATCTCACCTGGAATCTATGAAACACTGAGGAAAAAGTAGAGATAGAAGGATAGTTTTGTTAAAACTACTTTCTTAAGAAAAGTCTTGGGATGTAATGTAGCAAAGTCTCACAGTAACTATAGTTAACAATATTGCTTTGTATGTTTGAGAGTTGCTGAGAGTAGATCTTAAAAGTCATCACAAGAAAAAGAATTGTAACTATGGGTAGGGATGAATATTAACTACACTTACTGTGGTGATCATTTCACAACATCTACATACATCAAAGCTTTATGTTGTATACCTGAAGCTAATATATTATTATATGTGAATTTCATGTCAATAAGAAAAATAAAGTTTATAAAGGATAAAAAAGAAAACTTTATTCAAATTTGTCTTTTCAATCATCTGTATCAAGCAAAGAGTTATTCCTTATATTGCTATTTTCTATTCACTGAGCTTTTATAATAAATGCTTGATACTAGGAAAGAAAAAGGAAAGACGATTGGTAAGGACTGGGTAATCTTATTTTTTCCTTTTTTTAATGAGATTTGAATTTCTATAATTACCTTAAAGAAAAAAAATTAAAAAGAAAGGGTGGGGCGTGAAATAAAATCACCTTCTAATGCAACTAAATAAAATCACTTCTAATTCAATAAAATTAGAATATTGAAAGATGAAAACTAAAGATTTCTTCTGTGTGACCTTTTGTAATATATAGGCATCTGGCTTTTTTTTTTTTTTTTTTTTTTTGGCATGTGGCTTTTTAGATCAAGTAATCACCATGCTAATTAAAACTGCATTTTTGTGAATGTCAAAACTGTCATCTGCATTTTCAGTGTTATAATTGTATGAAATTAAAAGAAAAAGAGAGATTGCACATCGGTGAGATCACCGTTATAATATTATCCCAAGGACTATGTAGTGAAGAAAAGGGTGTTGCAATCCAGTGCATGTGGGTAAACTGGAGGACGGCTCCAATTTGCAGGCACATGATCTAGCTCCTTGGCCTGAAAGCCCTTGACTGCCTACATATACAGCTGCACACTTAATCAGAAACAAAGGAGGGCTGATGTACAGTCATGCTTCTCACAGAATCACCTGATGGCTTGTTAAACTCTCCCCAGAGATTCCCATTCAGTAGGTCCTGGGATGGGAGGAGCCTGGAATTTGTATGTCTAACAGGTGCCAGGTAATGCCTGCTGGAGGCAAGTTTCCATGGTGTTTCTACATGTCTTGTGGTATCCATGGAAAACAGAGACAGCATCTCCCTCAGGACAGAGGCATATTTTTCTCTTGAACAGGTAAAGAAAGTGAAATAGTTCTCCCTGGGGCCCCTTGTAAGATCAAAGTTTCCTAAGTTCCAAGTGGCTCAGCTGCGGTACAAACCCACTGCATGTTCAGGGAGCTCCTGCACCACCCTGCCTCACTCCTTGAGAATCAGGGGCAGGGGGAACTGATGGACACATAGAGCTTTGACTCCTGAATGTTATATATATAGAGATTTCCCTTAAATCATTGCTGCTGAGGTGAAGGCACTGCCAGTTGTAAACTGACTGCTGTTATGAACATTCATGTAATCCTCCTTTAACTAGAAGGTTACCCATCAGACATCAAACATCAGATAACAAGAGTTTTTTCCATTGGTCTTAGCAATACATAAGGAAATACAAACAAGGAATTCTTCCTTTCTCCTTTTGATGGGCTTGCATCCTCCTCTTCTCTGCTACCATAACCTTGGACTTTCTAACTACAGATGAACAAGACATCAATTAGTAAATTAGTCTCTTTTAACCCACTAGCACTATCTAACTCAATTTAGACCAGAGGTTCTCTCAGCTCTTTAACTTATTATGTAACTTTGGCATAGCAGCTGCAGGTTCTCCATTTGTCAAATGGAGCTAGTAACGCTACTTTCCTATCATTGTTTTAAGGCTTTGAGAAAACAGACAATACAAATGTATATGAAAGTGCTGGGCACAGCATCCAGCTTATAGAAGAATCTCTAATGATTATTTTTTAAATTGCTTTCTGACCTCTTGGCACTGAATCAAGAATTGTAGTTGAGACTCCCAGTGGCTCTCTGTCATATTGGAAGGTGAGAATAAAGTTGGAGCCACTGGGAAGCAGTTACTCAAATCCTGCTCTGGGATCCTACCTTCACCTTGTAAAGCAATGGGAAGTAGAAGGCAGCTGAGAAGCGTCCTGGAGACGCAGCATCTCTCTATTTTGCTTTTTGGCTCTTCTCACACTGTTGGGGATTGCCAGGAAAGGATTGAGACTGCCTGGATCAGCACCCATATTAGCACCTTTGTCAAGTCATCGCTTATCTCTTCCTGTTGCTGGGAAACAGGAGAGGATCTCCTTGGGCTGCTCACTTGCTGTTTTTTTCCAAGGCTGATTTATCCCATGGAGATATTAAATGCTACATTACCTAAGATACCAACCTTTATTTAATGCTTGCTGTTCTCAGAATGATGGGACACCTACCCCCTCTCTTCCCTGGAGCAATGGTGGCCAAAGAACTGGGGGAGCTTCTTGCTGTCTCTTCTCACATGATACTGGGTGGAATGGACCCAAATCCATACTAAAAGAGGTCCACATCAGTGATAGGTGTCTGTCTGGCGGCTCCTGCTTGCAGCCACCACTGTATTCCGTAAGCATCTCAAGGGCTCCATTGCAATAACTTCCTAACTGGCCTCCCGCACTTCATCCTCATCCCTCCAATCTGCACAGTGCACAGAAATGTCCCCCTTTTCAATAGTCCCCAATACCTAGGAAACTCATTTGCTGCACTGAAGAGGCCCCCAGGATTCAAATCAGCTTTCCTATTTATGCTTCATGAAAGCAGCATAGCGCTGGCCCTAGTCAGTCACTGGGAAAGACTTAATGGAAATCATTACTTGACTGCATGCACATTCCCAAGGGCAGAGGGGCTCGGTGTGGAAGCTAACTAGTTTAAAATTTTGTAAAGTTTGTAAAGCATATTTTTGGTGAAGCTCCTCTTGAAGTGTTCCTCTCCTGGTAATATTGGTAGCAAGAGTGGAGTGGGTGCCTGCTTTCTGGGACATTAGTGCAGCAGTAGCTCCAGTTGGTGAGGATGTGGCCCCCAGGCTCAGAACACTAGGGAGGGAGACCCTCCCAGGACCCCAAGACCGGAGTCTGAGGCAGCAGGCCTCTGCCTCCTCCCCACCCCAGACACTTAAGCATTAGGGTGTATCATAGCACAGGAAGTGGGAGACTTTGCCCAGTGAATAAGGCCATGACCCAGGGGATCCAAAGAGTAGTTTTTGTTGTTTTGGTTAAATAATTCTCTCTCTCTCTTTTTTTAGCTTTCTCCTTTTCTCAGGAGAGAATTCTCCTTTTGCTCAGCAGTGTAAATTTATTCTCACCTGTGGCATATAAAAACTTGGAAGGCTTGAAGTCCGCCGGGGAAGCTTCTGGCACTGTTGATTTGCCACCCAAACGACAGTGTTTTAAGCAAAACTTCTACAAGAACATCATGCCAACAAGGTCACCATTTCCCCAGGTTTCAAAAGTGTGATTTATAGAGGACACAGGGCCAGCTGGAGGTCATCTCTGGGAGGGCATCTCATACTCCAGTACTGACAAAGTACTGTCTTTAAAGATGGCTGCCATCTACAGATGCTGCTCTGCACATCTCTCCATGAATTCCACTTGCTTCCTACCTTTAGCTTCTGCAGGTAGCTTCCGAGTCATTGCTAGAGGGCTGGTTGTGTGGTACACACCAGGAACGATTGCCCCTCACAGTTGTCTATTCTCTGGAGAACTGCCCTCTTCTTCTTTTTTTTTTTTTTTTAAGATTTTATTTATTTATTTGACAGAGAGGGAACACAAGCAGGGGGAGCGGGAAAGGGAGAAGCAGGCTCCCCGCTGAGCAGGGAGCCCGATGTGGGACTCGATCCCAGGACCCTGGGATCATGACCTGAGCCGAAGGCAGACGCTTAACCACTGAGCCACCCAGGTGCCCCCTGCCCTCTTCTAAAGAGGAAGCATGTTTAACCAAACCTGGCCCGGTGACTGACATGGGTGCAAACGCCAGCCCTTCCCCCGTGTGGTCCTGCACATCACCCCCCTGGAATGGGACAGAAGCCAGTCTGAGCTGAGACTTCTTTTCACTTGAGAAGACCACCAATAAATCAATGGAACCTGAATTCCCGTATCAGGCTCTGCTTCTAGGGACACCCAGCCTTAGATAAGATCAAGAATATCTTTAAAGGAAAATGACCCCAATCTGTTATGGGATTTTGTTGCATTTTGTTCTGTGGCCCTTCTTTTTACGTTAACTAATTCTGAAATTGAGGCAACTAGAAATAAAGGCTGTGATTTTCACAGAGCTGCATCATTGTTTCAAAACTTGCATTCCTATTCCTTAATATTCACTGATAAACAGACACTAATGTACTTTCTTGCTAACACAGAGCTGATCAAATGAATTTCTGTTTGAAGAAAAGCATTTGCACTAGATAATTATGTGCAAGATAAATTAAAATAGAATCTAGGTATCACATTATAATTACAAAATAATAACATTTAAAACATTTAAAGCCAGGGGAAAATTCTGTCTCTATTTATTGTCAGCAAAATCAGATAGTAGCATTTGATCTTTGTTTTCTGGCTTAACAGATTTCATTTTTGTCACCGAAGATTCCAATGTTAATATTTGTCCTGAGGATGTGCATTAAGTAATTTACCCATTGTCCAGTTGCCAATGTCAGTGAGAACCATTTATGTATCCAGGCTATGGTGGCATGCACGATTATCCTCTTCCCATTTACAATCCCACATTTGGAGAAGCGAATGGGAGGGAGACCAGAAAAAGTCAAAGGAAAGCATCCATATGCAAGTTATGATGTCATCTGATTCACAGACTCCATATAAACACTGTCCGCACTGACATTTCTTCCACTCCCAGGGGGGTGCTTTTTTCTACTCTTTTGTTCAAATCAGCTTTTTTTTTCTTTTATTAAAGATTTTATTTATTTAAGAGAGAGTGCACATGCAAAAGCTGGGGGAGGGGCAGAGGAGAGGGGAGAGGGACAAGCAGACTCCTTGCTGAGCCCTTATGTGGGGGCTTGATTCCACCATCCTGAGATCATGACTTGAGCTGAAATCAAGAGTCAGAAGCTGAACCAACTGAACCACCCAGGAGCCCCTCAGATCAGCTTTTGAAAAGTGACTTGCCCTGGGTAGGTGCAGGGAAAGATGGCCTTTAAATTCTGTTACCACTCAAAGCTACTCTGACTTTCAGAATTTTATCTAGACAATGTCTCTATGCCTCATGAAATGGTTTACTCCTTATATACACTTATTCTTCAATCATTTTCATCATAAAAAATTATGAAAATTGTATTTATTAATTACTGAAAACATGAAACAAACTCAAAAGTTACATAGTGTGATGGTCAATGAATGCAAAGGAAATAATTTTTTATTAATGTATATTTATAGATCATACAAAACCTAAATAGATTTAGTGACTTGATTAAAAGGCAAATTTTTTGTTGTTGTTCAAGAAACTAAAGTTTGTATAAAGAAAAACAATCACATTTTTAGTATTTTTCTTCTGCTGTCAATACTTTTATAGAGACTTGAAAATAACCGTAACTTAAATAATTACTAGTGTATATTGTTTAATGAGATGACTTATGTAAAAACTGAATACATGCAGCTCTTTATTCAATACATGGAGCCTCTATTTTCATGGTTGCTCAGAAGACAACTCCAACTCCTGGAATAAGAATTGCACATCATAACAATTCAAATGGATGCTAATGGGATACGACAGTGCATGCAGTCTACCTGTCCTTAAGAGAATGAAATACCTGAAATAATAAATACATGAATACAATTAAATTGTTTTGATTTATTTAACATCAAAATATGAAGGCAGGAGCCTCTAATATTCTGAGAATTCACATATTACATTAAAGAGTGAAACCACCAGGGGCGTATGACTTCTGTAACCCATCCTCTACTGGAAAAGGACTACATCACCACTCACAAAACTCACATTTGCAACAAAGGACTGATCTTTCCTCTGTCACAATGCAATGCCATTACACATGGCATTCATCCAGTTTCACAGCCACCCAAACTTGATTGAGCTCCAGTACCATTTCCTCTGACCCATCTTTGATTCTGTGAGGCTGACTTAGATGTCTCCTCCCATTCTCCACTGTGCCTTCCATGAGATACATTTCTGTCTATATATTCAGTGTTTTCATGTCTGTCTTCCCCAGGGGATTCTCAGATTCCTAAGGTCAGCAAATGTGTTTTTTTCATTTACACATGCCCAGAATCCAGCAGTGTGTGCCTTCTACACATCGCTCAATGCCAGTTGGATGAATGAATAACCAATCTAAAACAGAACAAAGATTTCTTGGCAAAGTTCTTCTCGATATCTTCCACAGAGCAGTAATGATGTTGTTTTGACTCTTCATGCTTCTGCTGGACTAGAGTAAACAAAGATCTTGTTCATTCCAATAAAGTACTTAATTAAGAAGAGTTGTTGAAATGTCAATAAATATTCAAAAGGGAGGCTTTCTGGAGATAATTTGAAATTCAAATAATCTGGCTGTGATAAATGAGAGCTGATGGTAGAGAAATTATTAGTCATCCATCTGAATGTGCTTATTAGTCCCATAGTAGTAGTTAGCACCATGTAGAGAAAAGAAAGCCTGGAAAGGCCCTGGAAAAGCTCACCCAAACCAACAGGCAGGAGAGGAAGGAAATCTGACTTCTCTACTTTAAACCCAGTCTGCTCAGCTCCAAGGTCTTCCTGGAGCCCATTAGGAGACCTGTATGCACCCAGGACTGGGACAAAAAGCTATGAAATACAAATATCCTGTGTTAAGTGGAGCTGACACTCTAGGACCAATGTCAGCTGAGAGGCCTCTTTAATCACTGCATCTCCCATCAACTGTTGTCCTCAACCGAGTTGTAGACCAAATACCAATTTGGGAACCAATTAAGGGAAAAATAAATGTCTGTGACCTACATGACTGGGCTGTCTGATTTTTCCACTGTCTTGTGCCTTATATTCTACTGATGATCTTGATACATTTCTATAAAAGAGCAAAGAGGGAGACTGGAGTGAGGAAAGGTAGTATCTATTATATTGCAAGCACTTCAATGACCTCTTATTACAAGATGGGGATTATTCCCATTCTGTACCAGAGACAAATGAAGCTCAGAAGGACTAATTAACTTCTCCCAGGTAACACAGCGAGGAAATGATATTGAGTCCAGGTCTTTTGTGTTCGTCAAAAGTCTGACATAATTCTTGTAACATCTTTCTAGAGCTAAAGAAATGCTAGAGAAATTGGTTCTTTCTTTTAATATCTGTGCATTATTTATCTTCTTTTCCCATACATTTGCAAATAGGTTTTATGAAAGAGTTCCTTCTATTTTTGAGAATTTCATTACCAGAAGCCATCATTTACAATGTTTATGATTATTTTCATTATGATAGTTATTTTAAAATATATGTGTGAAGACACAAATGTATTGTTTTACTTTGTTTCGTATGCAACTAAAAATGATACTGCACTTAAATATCAACACCTTTCCTGGATATTAAATTATTCCTCATGGGTTATTTATATTAGTTGACAAAGTGATGCCTATATCAACCCTGCAATGTGAACTATGAATTCAAGCTAAACACCTATGACTGCTAAATTTTTCCAACACTCTGTGCTAATATTCAAAATCAGGCAAACATAAGGAGTGTAGATTAAATCACCTTTCTGATGCACCAATACATGCTTTATTTTGGCTCTCAAGATCTTGTAATAAAATAGATTCTATTTCCAAATGTCATCACTTATGAAACGCTTTCCTTAGTGTATGTTTCTATTTCATGACAGCAGAGACAGGGTAAAAAAGGAATAGATGTTTCATCAACTTTTAATTGATCTAAATGAGCTTTTGCCTCCTTTTTTTTTTTTTTTTAATGTTTGTACTCCAGCACCTTAATTGCCTTGTCTTTGGGGAGAGACCAAACTTCATCTATCTTCCTATTACTTCAGAGCTGCCTTGAAATCAGCTGCTTTCCTGAAGCTTATGCTTGTTTCTCTGTAGTTTATAAAACTTTTATTTCGATAGTTGATTATAATGAATATGTGTCACTCAGAGTTTCTGATATAAAATTTCACTATCTTTTTTTAAGTTTTATTTATTTATGGAGCACCTGCGTGGCTCAGTCATTAAGCATCTGTGTTTGGCTCAGGTCATGATCCCAGGGTCCTGGGATCGAGCCCCACATCGGGCTCCCTGTTCTGCAGGAAGCTTGCTTCTCCCTCTCCCACTCCCCCTGCTTGTGTTCCCTCTCTCACTGTGTCTCTCTCTGTCAAATAAATAGATAAAATCTTAAAAAAAAAATTTATTTATTTGTAAGCCCCTCGCGGGGCTCCATCCCAGGGCCCCAAGATCATGACCTGAGCTGAAGGCAGACACTTAATTAACTGAGCCACCCAGGCACCCCAAAATTTCACTATTTTTATATTTTTAATTAAATATTCTCTCTTCCTCTCCCTCCCTACCTCACACCTCAGTAAGAAAGTCATTTTATATTTTAGTAAGAGTATTAAATTTTTTTTTTTTAAAATTATTTATTTTAGAGAGAGATAGAGCATAAGTGGGAGTGGGGTCCAGAGGGAGAGGGAGAGAGAGAATCTCAAGCAGACTCGCCACTAAGCATGGAACCTGACGTGGGGCTGAATCTCATGACCCTGAGTTCATGACTGAGACAAAATTGAGTTGGTTGCTCAACCGACTGAGCCACCCAGGCGCCCCAATATCATTACATTTTTTATGGCTATCCTGATTAAAGATTTATTCTGTTAACATGACAGAGATGGCTGATGTTCACTTATAACTGTTGTTCTTCCATTTTGCTGGAATAAAAATTACAGTGCTTGTTCTCACTTTCATATAGGTATAGCCATGTAACTAGCTTATGGTATGTACAGTAGTGAGTTGTGTCATTAAAAGAGGATAGGCTTGAACTTTTGTTCCCCTTTTCACCTTCCTGTTGTTTAAAAGTCAGATGTTATAGCTGCGAGTCCAGCAGCCAGTAGACCATGAGATAATCTTGGTAACAATAGGACAAAAGGAGCCTGGGTCTCTGAAACTTTGGACTGACATACATACTCTGGAATGACTACTTCCAGATCTTTTGAATGTGATAAAAATTGAGCATATCTTATTCAAACCACTGTTATTTTACTTTAATTTTTTTTGTTACCAACCAAACTCAATTTTTAGCAGCTTTATTGAGATATAAGTAACATATCATGTAACTCACCCATTTAAAGTGTACAATTCAAAAGTTTTGAGTATATTCACAGATATGTGCAACCATCACCATAGTCAAATTTATATTTTCATTACCTCAAGAAGAAATCCCATACACTTTAGCTATTACCCTGTTATGTACCAACCCCAGCCCTGAGGAGCAAATAATCAATTTTCTCTGTATGTAGATTTCCTTATTCTAGACTTTCATATGAACAGAATCATAGAGTATGTGGTCTTTTGTGACTGGGTCCTTTAACTTACCATAATGTTTTCAAGGTTCATCCACGTTGTAGCACATATCAGTCAAATAATATTCCATTGTATGGATATCCTGCATTTTGTTTATTCATTCATCCATTGTTGGAATTTGGGTCATTTCTACGTTTTGGATATTATGTATAATGCTACTATAAATATAAATAATGCTACTATAAACATGTTTTCATTTACCTAGAGTGGAATTGCTGTATCAAACTGTAACTCTATGTTTATTTATTTGAGGAACTGCCAGACTCAGACAGTTTTCCCAAATGGAAGCACCATTTTACATTCTCACCAGTAGTATATGAGACAATTTCCAAATTCTCCACATTCTGGCCAACACTTGTTGTTATTTGACTTTTTGATCATCCTGGTGGGTGTGAAGTGGTATCTCAAAGTGATTTTGGTTTGCATTTCCCTGATGATTAATGTGCTTATTGGCCATTTCTATTTTTTCCTTGGAGAACTGTCTTTTCAGATCCTTTGAGTTGTTTTTTATGATTGATATATTCCAGATACAAGTCCTTTTAGATGCATGATTTGTAAATATTTTCTGCATTCTATGGGTTGTCTGTTCACTTTCTTGATGATATTCTTTGAGGTACAAAAACATTTAAGTTTGATAATATCCAGTTATTCCATTTTTTCTTTTATCATTTGTGTTTTTAATGTCAAATCTAAGAATACTTTGCCAAATCCAGGGTCATGAAATTTATCCCTGTGTTTTCTTCTAAGAATTTTACAGTTTTAGCTCTTACATTTAGATCTTTGATCATTTTGAGTTAATTTTGTATATGATATAAGGGTCCAACTTCAGTCTTTTGCATGTTATTCTATTGATATGATATACTGAATTAATTCATTTTTGAATGTTAAACCAACCTTGAATTTCTGGGGTAAATTCCACTTGGTTATGGTGTGTAATTTCTTTTACATGTTTCTGGGTTTAGTTTGCTGGAATTTTCTTGAGGATTTTTACATTTACATTCATAAGAGACATTGGTCTATAGTACTCACTTCTTATGATATCTTTGCCTGGTTTTGGTAGAAGGGTAATAATGGACTTATAAAATAGCTTGGAAAGTGTTCTCTTCTATTTTTTGGAAGAGCTTTTGAAGATTTGGTATTATTTTTTTAAGTGTTTGGTAAAATTCAACTGTGAAGCCATTTGGATTTGGAATTTCCTTTGTAATTTTTAAAATTACTATCAATCACTTCATTTGTTATAGGTTTTTTCAGAATGTATATTTCTTCTTGAGTAGGCTTGGTAGTTTATGTTTTTCTACAAATGTGTCCATTTTATCTAAGTTTTCTAATTTATTGGCATACATTATTAACAGTTTTCCTTTATAATCCTTTTTATTTCTATAAGATTGGTAGTAATGTCCTCTATTTAACTTCTGATTCTAGTAATTTAAGTAATCTTACTCTCTTTTTCTTGGTAAATTTGGTTAAAATTTTGTCAAATTTGTCAATCTTATCAAAGAGTTTTTGGTTTCATTGATCTTTCTGTATTCAAACTCAATTCTTACTATTGGAGATAGTCAGCTTTATAATCACCAGAGCCATACTCAGAGTAAAAGTTGATGTCTTGTGATAAATCTCCATAAATAATCATTGTTATTTTTAATGGATGGGGCTTGGAAACAGGACATTTGTTTCCCTTTAACTCAGATTTATTTACTATTTAAAGAAATAATATTATTTTTCTATGAAGATAATGTACATAAAGCTTGTAAATAACCCAACATAGTGTATCCTGCAGAAATAGTTTTTTTCTCCTTCTTTTGAGAGGCTTATTCTTTTGAGAGTAAGGAATTATCAATGTGGTAAGTCCAGCAATTATTTATCCTCATGTAGCTCAATAAGATCATTTCAATTCTGAAGGAGTAAAGCTAAATAATTTTTGCTTGGCTTATTTGAAAATATAAAATTTGAATTTTTATACTAAGCCCTACTGTTAAACTAAAGGATCCAAAAATGAGCTAAGGAGTCATAAGTGAAGTAGGTGAAAGCTATGACCAGATACAGGGTTTGATGGAAAAAGAAATCCTCTGCTAACTCGATGTAGTATACTGGAAAATTTTACTTGTTCAGCCCATAATAGTGAAGATAAGAACAATTGTTTGAGGACAAAAGCCTTTTGGGACCTAAGACCAGAATGTGATTTTAAATAAAAAGCTGGGTTCCAAACCATTTGCTTCTCATTCACCTAAAACATTTAAAACAAGGGTCTGTAAATTTTTTTCTTCTAAAGATCATAAAGTAAATAGATTTTACTTGCTATACAGTTAACATAAATGATGTTAGCAGTACGAAAAGAGATGTCCAAAAAATTGAAGGGTTACTGGAATCTGCGTTTGGGACAACCAATCCCATTAGAACTCCACCCTCACTGCCGCTCTATCCTCTTCCCTCTAACCCCATGTACTGTGAATTTTATTGCCAAAATAAAAGAAACAAATAAGCAACAAGAAAAAATTCGTCACAAACACTTTTAATAGAGACATTAAAATATAATGAAGAACTAGCCTCCTGGAGGGGGGAGAAGTAGCCCAGAAAATACCTCTATTTTCTTTTTGTTCTGGCACTGGTGGTCCCAGCATTTAGGTCAGTTAGCTGTCTGTTTGCTCACTCTAAAATACAACATTTCTGCTAACATCCCAGAAACATTCAGACCTCTAATTTAGTCTTTATATTTATAGGAAAACCTGGTTGTAAAAGAGAACCACACAAGATCTGTGATACAAAGAAACCCTGAGAAAACCCATCTCACAAAATACCTCACAAAAGACCGTCAGTCTTAGAAAGAAACCATTGGCATGAAAATAAACAAACAAGCAAATAAAAACACACTGCAATAAACAAAAAATAAAATTAGTGTTAAATAAATACTTTGGGGATCCAAGAAAACCTTTACTATTCTCAGAGTCAAGAAAATAGAGCAGACTGAACTAAGACAAAGACCAATATACAAAAATCAGTTGCATTTCCACTTACTAGCAACAAACAATCAAACATTGAAATAAAAAAAAGTAGATCTCAAATAACATCCAAAAATATGAAATAATAGGGATAAACTCAAAAAAAAAGATGTACAAATTAACCCAAAATGTATCTTAAGCCTAGCTGTAATATAAAACTTCTAGAAGAAAACTTAAAAAAAATCTTTGTGACTTATGATTAGGGAAAGATTTCTTAGAAATACCAAATACATAACCCATAAAAGAAAAAAGGTAGATAAATTGGACTTCATCAAAATTTAAAACTTATGCTTTCTGAAAAAACTGTTAAGAGAATGAAAAGGTAAACCATGGACAGGGAGAAAAAAGTTATAAAGCATATGTCTGATAAAGAATTTGTATCTGAAATGTATCACTATGTAAAGAACTCTGAAAACATAATAAAAAAACAAACCAATTAAAAATGGACAGAAGTTTTAAACAGACTTTTTTTTTAATGAGAAACAGATGGCAACAAAATACATGGAAAGATGCTCAATATCATTAGCCAATAAGGAAATGCAAATTAAAACCAAAAGGAAATACCACCATATAAATATTAGAATGGCTAAAATTAGAAAGACTGTACCAAATGTTGGAGAATATATGGAGAACTAGTACTATCAACTGGTGAAATGTAAATGGCAAAACAACTTTGGAAAACAGTTTGGCAGTTTCATTAAAAGTTAAACATATACCACCATCCAACTATTTCATTCTTAGGTATTTACCCAGGAAAAATGAAAGCATACTTCTGTGCAAAAACATACTGGATGTTCATAGCAACTTTATATACAAGAGCCAAAAACTGGAAACAATCCAAATGTCTGTCAAGAGGTGAATGGATAGACAAATTGTGGATATCCATAACAATGGAACACAATTCAACAATAACAAGTAGTGAAGTATTGATACATGAAAAAACATGAATGAATCTCAGAGTGATTATACTGAGTAAAAGAAGTTAGAGGAAAAGGAGTGCATACTATTTCACTTGTATAAAATTTTAGAAAATACATACTAATCTCTAGTGCATCAGTTCTTGAAAGCACATTACTTGTTGCTTGAGACAGGAATGGGTGTCTAGAGTGGGGTGGAGATATTACAAAGTGTCACAAGTAAAATTTTGGTTGTGATGATGTTGATTGTGATAACAGTTTCATATATGTCAAAACTGATCAAATTACACATTTTAAATATGTGCAATTTTGTATGTCATTTACACTTAAAAAAAGCTATTTAGAAAATGAAATAGAATTATTAAAGTCAATTTCTTTGACTTTGACACACAACTAACAGACACAAAACTACAATAGGAAATGTTATGTGTTATACGTTAAGCATAGAACTGTTGAGTGCAAAACATGACTAGTAGGAGCATATGAAGAAAGGCACAGGACATTTTCTTAAAAAGTAATATAAGAAATATAAGAAAAGTGTTTAGAGCTAAGAGATATAGATCTTTAGATCCAGAGTTGCACTCAGAATCCACAACACAATGAACAAAAAAGACTCGTACTAAATATATCTTTATGAAATGCTAGAAAGATGTCATAAAACCTTCCTTAATCCTGGGTGGGTTGAGAAGTTAGGGGTGAGTCTCTATAAGTAAATAAGAATCAACTGACATCAAACTTGTTATCAGTATAACTGGATGATAAAATATAATTATACAATGATTTCAAAGTTCTAGGGAGATTGCTTTGAATCCACATCAATACCAAGCTAACTACCAAGTAAACAAAAAAGACCAAAGAAAGAATTCAGATATGTAAAGCTTCAGAAACCTTCTGTGCCATACTCATTTTTTGGACATTTCCAGAGGATTAACTTTGGCAAAATGAGAAATAAAACCTAGAAAGAGAAGACCTGGGCTATTTTAAAAAATGGTGGAACTAATCCAGGAGTTCAATGGAAAGAAATCATAGGATGAGAATTTTGCAGCAGGTCCAAAAGGTAAGCAGTCCTAATTTGTATGGGAGTCAGTTAATACTAAGAAAAATATTTTTATGAAGAAAAATAGAAAGGATAACAAACAATAAATTTAATGACTAAGGTGGTGAATAATGTTAGGTACAAGGTCAAGAAAGTACACCATTCCTTCCTTATTAAGAAAAAAGAATGCAAATTGGAATCTCCAGAATGGGTGTTTGTGGGTGATTGGGAGGGACTTGATGAAACATATATGTTGTATGATTTGGCTCAAATGAAGTAGTGTAGGAAAAAGTAATTCATTTTATCTGGACCTTAGGAAGATTCTTCCTCAAATAGCCCAAGGTTGAGATACTGCACAAAGAAGTCAGAACAAGCTGCCCAGCTTTGCTTTGAATATTTATATACTTGATAATATTTTTCATTGTTTTTAAAATTTTAGAATTAATTTATAAGTAAAATCCTAAAGGCTGGAAAGTAGCTACTGTTCTGAATGAGACAGTTTTCAATCTCCACAATGCAGTAATAATGGCCAGGACCCCTCTTTGCTTATGCATCAGATGAACCCATTTTGCAGTCAAAAACTATTAGCTACTGTATTTGTTTTTTTTTTTTTCTTCTTCTAAGATTTATCTTTACGCCTTCAAATGAAGTATTAAACATTGAACTGTGCCAAATATAGCTCAATAACACGGGTTGTTTCATTAGTTTTTGTTTAGAATCAATCTATAAACATAATATTAAATAGTAAAATATAATTTTATGACTGTAGGCAGAATGCAAATGTGTTGGACCCTGGTAATATAAAACCACAGTTACAGGTCACAGGAGATGGGGGTGGGGTGAGAAAGGAGAAAGAGAAACTCATGAAAAGTAGGGGTGTTGACATATTTATCTAAAAAAATGGAGTCAAGAGAAATACTTAAAAACCTGGGGATCGGAAATGGAGATTTCAGTTATAAAGATATTTTTCTTAGGATCATCTGGTTACCAAGGCCACTAACTCATTTCCTATTTGGTCTTAAGACGCACACATACATTCATACGCACTCCACACCATTTCAGTGAACTGCATTTTGCTTACAAGTACCCTCTGCATTGCTTGCTCATGGATTCTAAATGGAACCTGTTTATGTAAAAAATAAAACCATAGAGTGTGAGTCACTCTAATACCAGCAGTGCCTCAATCAATACCATTGCTGATTTAGTCCTATCGGGGCTCAATGTCCTATTTGCCAAAGAGTCAATCTTTCCCGAAGGATTTTTCCCATTCAAAGGAGAGTTGGCAATTCTTGCCCTTTAGAAGCTGATAAAAAGGAGATAAGTGAGGGTCGCCTGGGTGGCTCAGTTGGTTGAGTATCTGTTGACTCCTGGTTTTGGCTCAGGTCATGATCTCAGGGTCATGAGATTGAGTCCCCTGTCTCAGGCTCCCTGCTCAGCAGGGCGTCTGCCTCCCTTCTCCCTCTGCCCACACACACTCTATCTCTCAAATAAATAAACCTTAAAAAAAAAAAAAAGAGGTAGGCAAGAATTGTAAAATGGTGCCAAATGTGTACAGGGGCCATAGTAGCCCTGGGGACATAGGACTGAGTAGATTCTGGATAGAGGCTCTCTGGGCACAACTGTGCTCTGCATTTAGTGAGGCTTTTTTGGTTAATCAAAAGTGGGTTGCTTTTGAAAGAACACTTAAGAAACTCAGTCAAAATTATGAAAATCCTTTTTTTTTTTTTCTGAAGTTACTGGTAATTTAAACTTGTCATCTGAATGAATAGTGTTACAGCCTCATGGAGTAGGCGAGAAATGTCCCCATAGTGATGTTCTAGTCTTAGATGAAGCATTAGTGTGAAATATGTCCAAGTCAGTGTCCCAAAGTAGATCAGGGATGTAAAAACATATGATGAAAAGAATGTTACAGGCCTTATAAAGAATTACTAAAGAATTTGTATTATTTTGCTTACAGTAGATAAATTTGAGGGTCTACTAATTGGCTGAGGACATTTTGTAAGACTGACAACCACAGTGGGGATTTTCCTTTTAAGGTGTTTGCAGGTGAGCCAGCAGCTTTTCTGGGAGCCTACAGATATATTTCTCAATAAAAGTTCTATCTGGCTTGAGATGTCTGAGGATCTGAATTCATTCATTCATTCATTCAGTTCATTCATTCATTCATTCAATTTATTCATAGACATTGCTTGTTACTTTCTCACTGGAGAGGAAACAAGGGAAATTGCCTTTTAGTACTAAAAGAAGCTTAAACAGTAAGGACCAATAAATGCCACCTGTGCCAGAGATTATTGGTAGGTTTTTCCCCTGGTCTTTCATATAAAAATATTACTCTCTTTAAACACAGGCTGGATCTGTGTGTCTAGGTCTCTTTTGAAGTTCAGAATAAATCATGATTTTTAAAGAAATATCATGGTTCAGTTGTTCTTGCATGCACTCAGCTTTGACCTTATTTCCTCTGACTTTCCGAGTAACCTAAATGGGCATGTGCATCTAAAAATACCTGGAATTAAAATAAGCACACCATTTCACCAAAAGATACCCAAGGAAGAAAAAAAAAAAAATCAGTCTTCATATTTAAGTCAGTTAGTTCTTTTTTAATAAATTTGAATTCATTCATCAACAAGTTTCATATTGTATCTATCACTCAATTTTGCTGTTTTTTCATGTCAAATAATACCAAAAAATTACATCAATGTGCTTAAGCAAAATTGGGTTTTAATTTATCTTTACAATGAAATGAAATCAACATGGGAATTGATCATGACAGCAATCGCCTATTCCTACTAGAATAATCCGTACTTACCTTGAACACACTTACTGACTTGTGAAGTAGAAATATGAGACAAGAATGATAAAACATGTTTATGGGGGGCTCACCCTAGGGAGAAGCATGTTACGTGAGCCACTCTCTGGGAGGTCACTGTTTACTCACATGTTGGGAATTGAGTATTTTGGAAAACATGGCACCTTTCAATGCAGTAGAAGAGGTAATCGATCCAAGGCACACTAGCTAGTGTCCTGGGAAAATTTAATCCACCTGGGCAGCTCTTTGCCCCACAATTCAATGTTACTCTGACCAATGGCTCACATAAGATGAGAGCCAGAGTCAATTCCATGAGTAACAAAGTATTTCACCAATTGTTCGGTTTTGCTTACATAAAAATGGCCAGAAATATGGACTTGTTTTCAGGTGGAGCATTAAGTAAGAATTATGAGATGGTTTATAATTTCAAGCCAGGAGATTCAAAGTTAGACATATTCTCTTTTATCAAACACACCATTGTGGGACTAACACCAATGGGGTTATCTACTAGATGCTGAAAATGAACACCTACAGCTGCAATGTGCCTGTCTCCTTAAAACCAGTCCCAAACATGTGTGGCATCACCTCTGAGATATCTCCTGGGTGAAAATGTTAATTCCAAAGCTGCACAGGGGAAAAGTGCCTTTAATCTGAATGACTGAATATGTCAAAAGTTCTGGGTCCTGGCATTAAAAACACATGATATTGCAGATGCACATGTAATCTTCAAACCTAACAGGGATATTATCATGACATACTTTCTAGTTCATTTATGATTCAGTGGGGAAGTGAATGTCTCATGGTATAGACAGTGAAACCCCTCTACAGTCCTGGGGTCGGTGAACAAGAATAACACTTGTTTTAAAGATTACTCAAGCCTTATCAGTCTTTCTCTGTAGGGATTTATGTAGTAGGGCTCTTGAGTTGTCTCAAGTATATCTGAATATGGGTAATAACAAACTGTCAGAGCAAGATTCTTCTGTACATTTTGAGCCCCTGTGAAGCATTTTGGAAAGACAGGACTACATAGAAAGTTAACTTTTTATTACGTTCAGTTGTTGAGAAAGAAATATCATTATATTCCAAAATCAAATTTTCTCTCCTTACTCAAGATGTCTGGACGTGGGTAACAGCCACCTCACATTAATGTCAGAGGTCCGGGTTCAGAATTCATCAATACGGCTCTCTCACTGGCTCCAGTAACTACTGTGGAGTAATGAGAGGTCATTGTAACAGAACAGAGAACCAAACTCAACTCTCTTCTGTCAGCACAGAGTTCTGCTTCTCAATACTTCTCACAACTTTTAAAAATGGAGAAGCTATAAAATAATTTTATTAGAAGAAAAGTAATTTTCTTCTGAAATGGAGTAAAGCAAACACATACCCAAGAATCTTAAAAAGTTGTTTTTTTTTACAGAATATACGTTATGTATTTGTGTGTGTGTATGTGTGTGTATGTATGTGTGTAGTTACAAACACTATTTATAGTATAGCTATTATGTTAATTTCATCGCAGTGTCTACAAAGTTGTGGATCCCAGTCTTGGTGCCAAATGCATATAAAAAGCTCAAAAGCTATTATGACTATACCATGCAAATTTATATCCAGAAAACCTTGGTAAGTAGACTGCAGCTCTTCTGAGCCCCATAGGGTCTCTGCCTTTGATAGTTGGGTACCTCAACTATGCATCAAAAAATGTTTTGAATCATTTTTCTCCCAGAAAGAATTAATGTCACAGTTCTGAATAGTATAAATTGTACACTTAAATCGATCATTGACTACTTTTGTCCATGTTCATTTGCATTTTGGGGTCCCTCTTCTGCATGTGGAGCTCACTCCTTGAATCACTGGATACAGAAAAAGATACCTGAAGTATTGAAAGGGATAAGGTCTTCACAAATGTCTTTTTTTTTTCTTTAACATGTTAACAATGATAAGGCCACTTACAAGGTTCTTCCCAATCTGTTTAACTTTTAGGATCCTTCATTGTTACCCATGGGGAAAAAAAAAATTGCCAGAGAAAAGCCCAAGACCACTGGCTAGTCTCCAGATAAAAATAAAACCAGAGAGCAGCGGGTGGAAGAAGATGTTAAAGAAAGGTCGGAATGAAGGAGGGGAAAGGGTATAAAACTGGTCATTGCTTCTGGCATGAGATTTTGTGGGCTATGTTTTACCTGACAGTGGGTCTTAAACTGTGACAGACTCCCACAAATTAAAGGTTGTTATGGCCGCCAAAGAAAAATCAAGTAGTGGTCAGCTTATGCTGATAGCCCACACCACATGCATCCTCAGGGAAGGTGGTGTCTCTATCTATGCGGAGAAAACTAGTGCCAGCTAGTAGAGTACTGGATGAGATTTTGGTCATTGGTTTAGGACAGAACAGAGAGGGTGAGGCATATGTGGCATGTTGGGATAAAATATTAATTTAGTAGTTCTTTCCTGAATGTTTTGCTTTTTTTTTTCTCCAAGTGCTTAACTTCACTGTGACATCTGTTTGCACAACTGTAGTCATTTCAGTTTATGGAGGCCTGTGATAGAAATATTGTTTACAAAAAATATATCATCTCTTTTTTTTCTTTAGAAAGATCTCATCTAAATAGTAAGTTAAGGTTGCGTCTATGAAACCGGTGCACCTTGTCTTGTTTCTACGAGCTTTAAAAAGTCCAAATACTGATGAGGCTGTGGATCAGAAGGAACCAAAAGTGAGTGTGTTTGTTGTCAGGTTGCTCTCCTTTGCCTCAAGAGAACGGTCATGGGTCACTGGGTGATGTGTGGTGTGTACTGGTCATGTTCCTGCAGCATCCTAGTTAGACTAGGAGTAGTTGGATGTGCTTATGAAATATGTCAGATACAGAAATAAAGGTATGAAGATGTTTCTTGGTTTCTGAAATTGAACAGTAGAAGTGTTTTAAGCTTCAATCTTAATTCTAGGTAACAGAAAGTAGTTACATCACGTAAAGGAAAATATGACATTGCATGCTGCCATGATAGCAAGCATTAAGAAAGAAAATTTTGGTAAATATACATATATATGCATATTATGCAAATATATTTTATATTAACATACAATGTTATAAGAGTGATTGATAATGTAAAGACAAGGGGGAAAATCATCCTAGATGGTTTTACCTTAGAGTAACAAATAACCTGAGACGTCTATGCTTTCTGTTAGATATCAGGCCTAGAAATCCATACGAGATGTGGAGCACATTTTCAGTGATTGAAATGTCAACTAAACATTGCCAAAACATGCCACTGTGTTCCTGCATGACAGGTAAGCTGGATCCACTCCACGTGAACAAAAGAATACACTGTACAACAGAGTACTTACAATGAGATGCCATCCATTCCTGATGGGTTTTCAAAAGATGGGCGTTCAGACATCAACATGGGATCTATCTATGTTTAAGACAACAGGTGAGCACACACCAGTGGCTCACTTCATCCACTAAACCAGTACAGAAAAAGTAAGCCCGATGAAAGTAAACCCCATCACCAAAAAAGCTGAAAAGCCTTCGCTTAGTAAACAGAAAGGATATGAAGCGTGTGACTCATTTCAAACTAGCAGTATCACTGTATGAGTTTTTGAAGATTAACTAAGAGTTTCTTTCTGATTTTTAAACTAAAACATCTAACTTATGATAATAAAAAACACATTTTGGGATGATATTGTGTTTCACGCCCTCATTCTCAAGGCATAATATTTAGACGATGCTTGTCCCTTTCAATTAAAAAAGAAAAAACTATGACTTTCTTTAATATGCATCCTGTGTTAAATTGTCCATAGCTGCAAAATGTATATATGTATGTGTATTTGTTTGGCATACACATGGGTACTTAAACCTGTGTGTATAAACATATACACATACATCCTCATATACACGTGTATTTTATATATATGCTGAGAAAGTTCACATATATATACAATTGCGTATGTATATATGTGTGTCTGCGTGTGTGTGTCTGTGTGTGTGTACAGGTATAAAAACTTGACAGGCAGAGTAATATTTCGCTCAGTGTTAAATGAAGTCTTTGAAAAATCAAGTACAGTCACTCAGTTAACATAGTACAGCCAGTAAACTAAGTTGAAAAGAGAAAAAGTGAATGGAAACACGATCCTGGACCATCTGTCTATGGCATTCACATCGGTTAGATCAGGGATTTTAATTTTGAGCTGTGAAGACCTCCTCCGTAGATGGGTCTTCTTGTGCGGGATGCTTCTGTCCCCCATGTGTCGCCCATGCCCTTCCCTAGGCATGCTCTGTTTCCTGTACTGGATTCCTGAGTTGTCAAAGGGTCTTGCTGAATTCCTGGTATCACCAACACTGCCCGTGACCTCATTCATTTCATTGTGAACCTCCAGTGATGTTAAGAGAATATTTCCATGAGCATCCACCTAATTGAAGAAAATACACATCGTTAGGCACCTAGCATGCCAGTAAATCTACTTTTCATATACAAACCCAGCACAGACTTATACCATGCAATCATGTCACATACATTATGAGAAACTGCACATCCATCAAACCCAGCACGGTTTTCGTGGAAGATGTCATTCTGAAGGCTTAACTACAGTTTAGAGATTTTATTTCCTCAATTTAGAAATTCTCACATAGGAGATTAGATTAAATAAAGCAGGCTTTTTTAAATTGACATTTCCTATTATGGATACAAGTCCTTACTGAAGACAAAATTAAAGTACAAATTCCTTTCAAGATGTTGATTTATGTATTTTAACCATTTTTCATAACTGGACACTGGATGAAAACCATACTTTCTCATCTTCTTTAGAGTCTGCTTGTCCCCTTTTCTGACTATACAAAAATATTCACACTACCGTGGACAAACAAGCAAATACTCCTGTGATGAATGGACACTCCTGATGACTTTGATGGGGGTAGATACAGACTCCTACCCAAGTATGATCTCCTTGCCCAATCCTGGTCCTGGCAGGAGGCCTCCTTTTTAAGGGCTATATTTAAGATAGACTAAAGTCCCCTCCCACATTGGAGCCAAACTTTAAAATAACATTTTATTTTGTGCTAAATACAGCTTCAGACCTTTCATGGTGATGTCGATGGTCCATTTGTTTATTTGTTCGTCCGCCATGAAATTTCCACGGAGCATACCTGAGGCTAGGGGTCCCCAATGGAGTCCTTTCTAAGTGGTCTGTAATCCCCACTCTGAGCAATGCCAACACCTCTCAGGGCCACGTGGCCCATTCCACATTCCCCTGGGTCTCACTGCTCTCCAGCATGCTTTATGTTATCCCACTCATCTTCATTCCTTTGCTAAAGGGCCATCTTCCTTGTCCTATCTTTGTCTGTGGAAAGCCTACCCTTTCTTGTAGAACTAGATTAAGTGTCTATGGCTTCTTCCATGAAACTTTCACAAAATTAGTTATTTTGTGGAGGAATAATTTATTAATACATATTAATTTGTGTGTTCCCATCTTCTGTATACTTCTTAGTTTCATTAAAGGTATTGTGCTAGATATGAAGGAGGTGAGGTGTGCAGAGAAGATTCCCAACTAAGAAGAGGCAGGTGCCTGTGCAGACCTCTGAGCAGAGCCAAGACCACAGGTGGGATGACTCTTAGACACCAAGGTAGCCCAGACACAGGAAGGGCTGCAAACATCTGGGGGCCACTCAGGCTCTGGTACAAAGGCACCAAAACAGACTCTGAGATGTCTACCCCATGATTTGGGAGTACCATTCCATTATGCTTGGGGAAGGAGAGGTGTGGTCATCAGGATATCACCCCTTACTCCCCAGATCTGTGAGTATGTTGCCTTACGTGCAAAAGGGGCATTGCAAACATTGCAAAAGGGACACTGCAAACATATTTAAGCTTATGAACCTTACAATTAGGGAGATTAGCCTGGATTATTCAGGTGGGCCTAATCTAATTACATAAGCCCTCAAAAGTATAGGATATTCTCCAGCTGGAAGCAAGAGGGAAAGAGAGGTGCAGCAGAAGGTGAGAGCAGAGGGATTTGCAGTGTGAGAAAAACTGGATTCTCTATTGATAGAGGGCACTGCAGATAAAGCATAGGAAGAAATGGGACAGCCTCTAGGAGCAAAGACTGGCTCCACCTGATAGCCAGGAGGGAACAGGGGTCTCAGCCCTACAATCAGAAGAAACTGTGGTCAACAATCTGAATCAGTCTGGAGATAGATCTATCCCCAGAGCCTGCAGAAGGGAACACAGCCACACAGACACCCTGATTTCAGCAACCTGAGACTCTCAGCAGAGAACCCAGCTGAGCCCCACTGCACTGGACTTCTGACCAACAGAACTGGGTGCTGTTTTAAGTGGCTACATTTGTGGTAATTTGTTGTGATAGCAATCAAAACTACTACAGGAGGAAAGAGGGAAGATTTCAGAGGAGAAATGCATTTGAATTGGGCCTCAAAGAATGAGTAGACATTTTTCAGCAAAAAGCAGAAAAAAAACCATCACAAGCAAAGGCTTGAAAAATGACTGAACTGTTTTGAGAAAGGCAAACTAGCTGAGTGGGACTTTGGAGAGAATAGATCCTGGCACATGCTAAGCTCACAGTTGATGGGACGATGGTCTTTCTTATCGCTGTCATTACCATCTTCCTAACATTTTATATTAAGAAAATACACCCCCCTGATGAACAGGAATGCACATTAGAGTCAAGCCAGTAAGGGTTTCTGTATATTGCATTAAGGAATTTCAACTTTACCTTCCAGGTAGTAAAAGGTAACAGTGATTTCTAGAGAAAAGTGACATTCTTCTGAACTACAACCCAAGCTGCAGAGTGAAGAGTAATAGATGCATTTGAGAGGAGGAAGTAAGGGAGAGGGACCACTGCTGGAATGCACCGCACTCCCATTTCCTTTAGCGCAGTCTGAAGGAGAAATGCCGAGAGGCTGTGAGCAAGGCTCCCCTCTTGCCACTGCAGCAAATCCCAGCACTCCCAACACGTGCTGTGTCCACGTGGCAGAGGCGCTCTGCCATCACCACTCATTTCTACATCTTCTCAGTGAAGAAGGTGGGAAAGGGATGGAGAGAGAGTTGCCTGCCATCTGCTCCCACCTGACCTCTTGGCCTTTCCTGAGCTCTCTGCAGAAACACTCACACCACCCATGCAGAGTGCAGGGGGGTGGGATAGCGGCAGCCAGCACATGTTAGCCTGGGCTGTGCTTGGTTCTCCTCAGTGATGCTGCCTCTGAACTGTCGGGCCAGCCGTGCCATAGTGGGGAGACCGTGAAGACCTATGGTCTTCTTAGAATGGAGGACAGCAAGCCTGTGGGTGCTGGGAAATGCAAATGGACCAAGAAGACATCCAGATACTGGGGAGAAGGCCCTTCACGGAGACCCATTCTTGGGGCTAGGGACAGAGCACTGACAGAATATTAGAGTTCTGCGTTTTGTTTTTGTTTTTTAATCCAGTAGAGGGAAAAACTCAAATGGGCCTTGTGTCTCAACAGTACCAGGAATGTTAGACCTTTGTAAGAATTTGGAACATGTATTCCATATCTATTCTTTTTGTTTTCTTGCCCTGGAATGGTTAGCAGTAAAACCCTAACCAAAAAAAAAAAAAAAAAAAAAAAGTCTGTTCGCCTGTCTTCAGGATCAGTGAAGCCCCCAGTGGTTTGGGAGACAGTCTCTCACTGTAAGAAGAGGCTGTAGAAGGAGAAGCCTGAGACACACAGTAAGGTGTGGCTGAAAGGGGGGGGCAACAAAGGATAGGCCAGCAAAGGAGTGGGCACAAGCATGTCCTCTCTGCAAGTAGTCACTCTCCCTAAGAAAGGCATGATTTGAACCTGGCTCACTTGGGCATCTTTTTCTTGAGAGGGAGTCAATCAGTGTATTTTAGCACTGCAATGAATAGGTGTGATGCCCTACCAGATATCTGTTTTCGAATCATGACAGGAAATATATTATCACTTAAGGGGATTTAACAAACTGAGATCACTTATCAAATCGGCTCAATTAGATCTTATTTAACTGACCGATATTTTAAATAGACCTTCTTAAACAGTAAGCTGATATATTTAAAACAAAATTTATCTAAATTTGAGCCAGAGAATAACCAAAGGTGGAAGATGCTTGCTTTTTTTAAGTCCTCATGTGGCATTTATACTTTCCAATAATAATAAATGATTTACTATATGTTAATTAGAACCTCAGAAGACTGAAAATATTTTCCTAAAGGTAGAAAAAAAAGAAAACATCACTTAACTCTAAAAAATGTTCTTTCCATTTTATGTAATATTTTAAATACAACAAAACCATGAGATAAAAGGCCCAGTGGTCCACTTAGGAACGTGGATACTTCACTGGAGATATGCACACGAAGGGTCCAGACTTGTGGGATTGTTCATGTAAAAAAAAAAAAAAATTATGTTTCTGCTCTGTACCATGCCCTGTGCTAGGTGAGAGACCCTAATAGATGAATAAGAAAAGATCCTTACCCTTAAGGGGTCTAGCAGGTAAGAGTTTCAATTAATCAACAAGCACATTAAAAAAAAATACTGCATAATGAACCTTAAGCACATTTTTAAATACATGCCATTAATACTCTCTTTTTTATTAAAAATGCCACATGAAAAGCTCCCTTTAATAAAATCTAGGCGATTATAAATAACCACTTTATAGAATTAAATACCAAATGAAGACATGTCTTTTTTATAGGAAGGGAGGGGAATATTTTGTGAGAAGCTAATTCTGATCAATATCAATGATTCTAATGATTTAGCTTCACCTGACTTTAAAAAGATGCATTTGAGAACCTTCCCCTCTCTTCCCACCAGAAAAGTGAAAAAACACACCACATCAGCAAAAAACGGTGTTCTGATACCACTCATTCATGGACACACATTCCATGAACATTTACCACATCTGAGCCATGGTGTGCATATTTTGGTCGATGTGAAAAATCAAATGCTGTTTAGCAGAGAAAGCATGGTGGCCATGTGAAATGTAACACACCATTTCATAAGTGCAGAACATGTGCCATGGAAGTTGGGAGAACAGGGACAAAACCAATTTCTTGAAGAAGGGAGTGACAGAGGCAGGACAGACACAAGTAGAAGAAAAAAAAAAATCCTGGGCAATGTCATAGAGAAGAGCATCTGGCTTAGGTCTTGAAGGAGGAGGGGAAGATGTGGACAAAGAAGAAAGGGATTCTGGAAAGAGAGAATCCAAGGCAAAAAGATGATAATGTATACAGGGATTTTGGGAAACATACAGAGAGAACGGAGAAAACACAAGAAATGAGGTCAACTGAATGTTGAGTTGATTTTTCAAGACTTAATGACAAATTTGTTTGAATCAATATCCTGTTTTCTCAAGTCCCTGTGGCTAGTGCTGTGCATTTGGGAAAGGACTTCATGAGGGCAGAGATCTAATTTTGTGCCCTTGACTCTAGTGAAGGAAACTTACCTTAAGGGAAACCAAACCCAATATCATCAATAATTTACAGAATTAGAGGGCTCTTGGGTGCTTTGGACATTTATGACTACCTTGCAGCTGTTTCAGGACACAGCTCTTGTGAGGTAGGTCTCAATAACCAACACTATTTCCCATGATTTCTATTTCAGAGTGGGTGAACACTTATAATGGAAACAATAATGTTGAAAGCAACTTGAACATATATTGGATAATAACAGCTTAGTGTAAATTAGTTTGGATGCTTCTGACTTATAGTTTTACATTTACATAGTTTTCATTTAAAAGTGAAGCAATGTGTAGAAAATTTCCAACAACATTATGAGAAGATTTTTTTCTAAAAGAATTAAAGGAGTTATTAAAATGTGTTAAATCTTAGAAACCAAACCAAACAAATATGTCCCCAAAAGATGCTAATCTTCTCCTATAATCTAAAATTTAAATCTTAAAACAGATGGAAGTGGTGTTGTTGAAACATAAGATTGAAATGCCCTGTATAGAATGACAGATGATGACTTGCATTTTTTAAAGCATTTCATGAAAAAAAATTAAAGCATTTCATGAATACTTCATATTTTGAAGAGTTTGTGTCATATCTACTATAATTAGAATCAATTATTTTAATATAGTTTTTCTTCCTGCTCTATAACCTTGACAGGCACAAATATTCAAAGGTGGAAAACATTTCATGCAGAATATATTACAAAGTGGTTTTCATTTTTTTCTAGAATCTCTCACCAGAGTGGCACTTTATTGATACTCATTCTCTAATTACCTTCAAACTTCTATATAAGTAAAATACTCTATTAGAAAAAATAAAAAAAAAGTATTTGTCATGTGAGGAAAGAAATCTTGCTCTTTAGTAAGAGGAATGATGTCGAGTCTGCAGCTTTAATACCTTGGAAGGAATTACAACTTTCTGCCACTTCATGAAATTCAAATACAATCAAAGACTAACTCTTGAGTATAGAAACAATTCAAGAAACCAAAGAGGTTATGCACAAATAAATTAAGGGCACGATTTACATTGCACCACTGCTCTGAGGAGAAACGAAGTGAATACATGAACAGTTTGAGCATTCATGCATCAACCACTAAGTTAAAATAATGTGCAACCACTGAATATAAGGAAAATCTACTTAAGGTTTTATAGTAAGGTCAATAACATCATCATCCCAAAGATAGTCATTGATGGCACAGATCCCTCTTGGTGGCCTGCAGAGCCCCCGAGGGTACCACCCTGATATCCCCTTATTGGACAGGAAAGGTGACCTCAGAAAAACAATGGCAGTGCAAATCCCTGTGGTCAGCCCAGTGTCCTCTTTCAGTCTAAGGACAGGTGCAGCCCTCTGAGCCCCATCTATAACACAGATGGGTTTCCCTGAGGTTGTTGATGGTCACGCTAACAAACAATCTTGAAAGATATCACTAAAAGTGAATGAATGAATAATTGTAATTACAAAGAATTCTTGAAGGTGTTGGCCAGGTGCATAGTGACATTTCTGTTTTGCATGAAGTTTGTGATTCTTTTCTCGCTTTCCCTTAACTCATCCACATCACATGATATAAGCTTTTTGGGAGATTCATTTCCATCTGAAAATTATCACTAAAGTCTTAGATGTGGGTCAGCAATAATATTTAATGCTTATCTTTAAGAATATCAAATATGCATTTAAAACTAGTATCTATGAATTTGTATATCAACTTTAGACCTTGACAGCTGATTTACAATTATAGATTTTTAAAAATATGAACATATAAAGGCTTTAACAAAGCTGTTGGGAAAACACAGAAACATTTTCAGAAAAACAATAAAATGGCCTTGTGAATAAAATAAAATTTTCCTCTGCATCTGATTTATAATATAATATCTGACGTAAAATATTTTTCATATTCTGCTACTTTTCTCTGTGCATGTTAGAGGTGTTTCTGTTTTTGCTTTAAATTTTAAGCTTCACACTCAAAAAGGTATTTCTGCGGCACAACCTGACTGTTCTAAACCATTTCATTTAGAAGAAAGGAAACAATTTATGATCTGTTTAAATTATGAGGGAATTTGGAAAAACAGCATTGTATGTGTATGTGTGTCTGTATATCTGTGTGATGAAAACAATAATGATGTGATGAATTCCAGTTTCCTTGGAAACGGCATGACCAAAGCATATTGTGTATTCATAGTAGGATGCAGACGTATTTAGAAACATAACAGTGTGGTACCAAGTATATTTTCCAGTAAGAAGTTCAGGATAATTTTGCTTGTGGAAGCCTGATTTTTTTCACAGATCCTAAGTTTCTCTGACCAACTCTATTTATGTTTTGCTGAAGGGATGGGAACCATTTGCATTCATTTAACTGACTGCATTCATTCATGAATGTTTGTGAACCTATTCTGGGCCACCAGTGGTCTATGGACACAGCAAATACTCTAAGGAGCTGCTGCATTTCTCTAAGGAACAGACCCATAACATGTACTAAGAGCATGGGAAAAAGCAAGGAAAGACCACAGGCTTGAGAAATAAGTAAGTTTAGCAAGAAGAATTAAATAATAAAGAAATGTAGGAGCAAGTGTAGCGTGTAAACAAGGAGAAATATATTTTTGAGAACTTTATGGGGTGCAAGAGGTAAAAAGATAAAGACAAAAATTACATAGAAACTATAATGTACTTTCATTAAAGTATTGTTTATAATTGCAATGACATATTGTTTTTATTAAAAAAAAATGAAATGACATGTAATTGCAAAGTTACTTTGTACCCGGAAGGATGTAAGGATGCTGAGCGGGGCTGGAGGGGGTGGACCTAATTTATGGTCTCTTTCTTAGTGTACAGCCCAAGGGCTTCCTAAAGCAATGCACCATCCTTGGCTACCACTATCTGGCCCTGCTAGGCTCTGACTTTTGCGAACACACCCGGCAGGGGACAGGGCCTGGGCAGATCTATGAGATCCCTTGAACAGAGCACGGTTCCTCCCTTGCACTAAGGACCTTGGACTAGGGGACTATGCCAGATAGTGGGTGGATGAGAGATGGTCTGCCCACACTGTAAAAGAACAGTGGCGTGCTGGACAATAAAATTTGTAATTTTATCACTAAATGAGTATTTCAACATTTTGGAAACATGCTTTTGCCTGTCAAGTTCAGAGCCAACATCCCACATGGTATTCACATGTTCTGTTCTTTTCAGAGGCAACTGGAAGCTTGTGGCTTCTCCAGCTTCTGCACTAATTTTGTTTTTATATAAAACTCAGTGACTTGCAGGAGGCAACATTTCAGGTTATAATCAAAAGCCCACACAACTACTTAAAGGTCATGCAAGTAACTGTAGTGACTGATGAGTGGTAGGAGCAGGGTGGGTCTGTGAGAGGCATGATGGGTGAGTGTTCAGGCTGGTGGAGGGCCTACCCGGTTGCTTTCACTCTTGGAACGGTCATTCTTTGCCTTGGCTGTCTTTTCTGCAAGCTTCTTCTGCCTTTGAGGGCCTCTTCCAAAGAAAATGTAGTTGACAAAGGCATACTCCAGAAGGGCCAGAAAGACAAAGACAAAGCAGCCCATGAGGTACATGTCAATGGCTTTGACGTAGGGGATTTTGGGCAATGTTTCCCGAAGGTGTGTGTTGATGGTTGTCATCGTCAGCACGGTCGTGATCCCTACAAAAGAAACAAAAGGGTGAGAGGCTGCAGTTTTGCAGCTCTATTCCTCAGTTTCACTTTTGTATTTTCTCAAACAGCTCGAAATAGTTGGAGATAGTAGATTGAATATTATTAGGTGACCAGAAAGCAACAGAGCATGAAACATGTATGGACATCAGGTCACCACTCAGGTCAAGAAGCTGACATTTCTGCTCCCTGGTGGGGCACCACCCCGTGGCACCTAGCTTAGAGAGAGAGGGAATGGAGAATATATGGAGATATGTAGGCAGCAAAGGAGAATGTGCTTTTTAGGAAAGTTGGAAGAAATGAAAATAATCCCAGAAATTAACATAAAACACTGTGTGTCTGGATGAGACGCTTCCAAGAAGAATGAATCTATGAAGACTCAAAAAAGAGGGTCACCTATGGCCATTAGTGAGGGTTCAGTGAGCCTGCCTGTCAAAAGAAAACAATTCTTACCACAATGCTTTATGAAAAAGGGGAATGAGGCAACGATTTTTATTTTTATTTTTTTAAAGATTTTATTTATTTATTTATTTGACAGAGAGAGAGAGAGAGACTGAGAGAGAGGGAACACAAGCAGAGGAAGTGGGAGAGGGAGAAGCAGGCTTCCCGCGGGGCAGGGAGCCCGATGTGGGGCTGGATCCCAGGACCCTGGGATCGTGACCTGAGCCGAAGGCAGATGCTTAACGACTGAGCCACACAGGCACCCCAAGGCAATGATTTTTAAAACTGATAGCGGACTTGATCCAGTCCTGAGCTTAAAAAGAAAGGAGAACTTAAAAAAAAAAAAAAAAAAAAGTACTTCAGGGAAGCTCCTGAGGACAGATGATTTCAGAGTCCTTTCCCTCCTCAACTAAGAGTCTATACAAGCTTCTCAGAACATGCGTGATGAAGTCAAGGGCTAATGAATCTTGCCATATTCTGGGGGAACTGACCAGATCCTTTTTTTTTTTTAATCATAATGTTGAATTCTCATAATGTAGTATGTGAATGATTTCTGTTTCCCTAACAGAGCTAAGTCCAGTCTCTAAAAACATGTAAGGACCATATTTTGCAATTATACCATAGCAATGGACTTTTTTTTTTTGTTTTCAATACAAAGATTCCATATTGGGTAATTTGAAGACACAGAAAGGAGGGGACATGTCCGTGACATGACTAGAGTTTGTTGAACTGAGTGAAGTCATACATGCAGGAAAGATATGGATTTCTCACTTCTTGGTGGGACAGTAAATACTACAGCTGACTTGCTCTCTCTTAAGACAGCTCCAAAGGGGGGTGCCTGGGTGGCTCAGTCTGTTAAGCATCTGCCTTAGGCTCAGGTCCTGATCCCAGGATCCTGGGATGGAGCCCCATGTCGGGCACCCTGCTCAGCGGAGAGCCTGCTTCTCCCTATCCCTCTGCTGCTCCCCCTACTTGTGCTCTCTTTCTGTCAAATAAATAAATAAAATCTTTTTTTTTTAAAGATTTTATTTATTTATTTGAGACAGAGAGAATGAGAGAGAGCGCACATGAGAGGGGGGAGGATCAGAGGGAGAAGCAGGCTCCCCGCCAAGCAGGGAGCCCGATGCGGGACTCGATCCAGGGACTCCAGGATCATGACCTGAGCTGAAGGCAGTCGCTTAACCAACTGAGCCACCCAGGCGCCCTAAATAAATAAAATCTTAAAAAAAAAAAAAAGACAGCTCCAAAGGGTCAACTCTTTTCTATCCATTCAATTAACTGGTGCCACTGAATGCAATTATCCCTGTGTCTTCAAGGACCCAATGGAGAGAAACACTTCCTCCTTATTGCTATTCATGCCTTCCATCAAAAAGGAGACTTCTGAAAGTGAGATCTTTAGCCATGGTCCCTCAGCCACAGCAACCTGAAAAATATGATGTTACTGAGGCCAGGGGACAGTGCAGGCCAGAGAGGTCAGTGCTCCCAAGATACAAGGCACAGCCCAGACCACCTCTACATATGATTCCACCAAAGGCACTTCTCTGAGCCCCCAGATCCCACCCAACTCTCCAGTGGAGGGTTTGTATTTGTTAAGCATCTTAATTTGATGCTCTCCGGGTTCCCATCCCATCGTTGGAGGTAAGAATCCTTATCCTGTGTGTCCCACAGAGAGAACCTCCAGACCACAGATCTCTACTTGCTCGGGACCATCTGGAGGGCAGGGAATAAAGCCCAGTCTTTCTGTCACTAGCACATGCTGTCCTTCCACCCACCTCTAAACTGCTATGAAAAGTAGAGGAGGGAACTGAGGCACTGAGAAACTATTTTTGTGTATAACTGCAAACCATGATAGCTTATGGAATATATGGAAATCGAATATGTCAGAATATTTTAAGATTCCCCTTTAAAGTAACATTCATGTGCACCTGGGGACTTTTAAAATTCGAAAATGGCAATGGGATGATTACAGTTTACAAATAAATGTGAAAACACCACGCAAACTCTCCAAAATTAGGTGTTCTCACCATTATTCAAAAATTTTGTAATTTTGCTGCCACAACTTTTTTTCCTTCCAAATGTACTTGGAGAGCATGAATGTTCTGGTTCTCTCCAGTTGACTCTTGTGGCTCTCCAGTTGACTATTTTGAGCAGACATGTATAACACAGGCCTCAGTGGATGTCCTGGGAAATGGGCTGAAAGAACACAGGGATAGCAAGAGCCAGCGTATGTCACAGGCACTCAGCCTGGGAAAAGCAGCCCTGAGTAAAATGGGACAGCAACCTGGCTCAGGCCCATCAGCTCAGGCTCGAGGAGTATGGTTTTGGGATGAGTGCTCTGTTTGGGCTCACATTAGCTCGTAGTTTAAAAGGCCAGTACATTTACTAATTCTCTGTATCATTTTACTTCCTATCTAGATATTGCGGATGATGGTGGACTGTAGTGATTCACAGACCTGGATGGTACAGCCACATGGCCCAGGCCAAAATCCTAGCTCTGCCACTTCCCAGCAGCATGACCTGAGCCTTGATGGTCCACACCATTGTCTACAGCTGATGTGAAGTCTAAATGTGATGCCTGAAAACCATTGGTGATATGTTAATAACGGTAACTGGCAGCGTTAACACTAATAACAACAAATAATCGTATTTATTATTATCATTACAGAAAAATAAATTATTCAGTAGATTCTGGCTTCCTGGAAAGAGACCCACAGCCATAGCCTTGCTTTGAGCTTCCACCCTCCAAGGGGACCCATCCAACTGCAGTACAGGAGATGACTGAATGGTGCTTTCCATGTTCTTTGTACACTGATCAAGCTGTTCAGTCTTTTTACTAATTGTTAGCCTCAGATTATTTCTCATTTAGATTATGCTAATATCGTATTTGAAAAACTGCATTTATACAGATGACTATGAAATAAAAATATAATTTGCTTCATTTAATCAAAAGATACTTTATTTCTCTTCTTTGTGATCAAAATAATGTGGTCTAAATTATTTTAGTTTGAATTTTCCCTTTTAAAAGGACCGGTACTATTATTCACTATTATTCACTTCAGGTTTTTGAGGAAGATCACCTAATTACACCTCCCAACTTTGCAACCTGATGGCTTGTAACACTAACAATTCAACAGATCTGGGAGTCAGCCCCTGATCAGTAGAAGCATAAAACCCTGAAGTGTACAGAACAGCAGGCTTTGTGAAGGACCAGCGTTTCCCTTCTCAGTAGAGAGACAACCCCAGACGACTGCAGGTCCAACAGAGCCCTCGCCAGAGAGGGTGTTCCATGGATATCTTTGCTGAACACTCCTCTGCACCGACCTGTACCTCTAAGATCTCTTTCAGAAATGAGGTGCATTCATCAGCAGCCATTCAGGATGCTGATAACAGCACTCAAAGCATTTTAAAGGTGTGTTACAAGACAAGACAGGTGGAAAAGGGCTGGGGTAGGAGAATTTCTCCAATTAAAGCCCCCAAACCATAGCCATATCTTCTTAAAGAGGCACAGAGCACATTAACATTTTAAAGATTCTGAGGGATCCCTCAATAGTAATAATTAATAATAGTTCTTGCTTAGCTTTTTTTTTCTTTTTGATCCTTTTTTACAATGTAATAGACAAGATGACTCTTGCATGTACTGTCTACTGACACCATAGGAATCACCTGTAGTGGTTAAGGGAGAGAATCCTGGAGTCTGACTAACTGGATTAAAACCTTTCTTCTGACACTTAAAATGTCATATGACTTTGTACCAGTTATGTAGTTTCTCTGTACCTAATTTTCCTGCTCTGTCAAATGGGACCAATAACATTGCTTATTGTGCTATGGATGTTCTGTAGAACAGGTAAGGTAACCCCATTAGTGGCCTTGCAGAGAACCTGGTACCTGAGTATTCAGCAAATTTCAGCGTTAATGATTATTGTGTTGTTATTAAGTGTTCATGACCCTGTGATATACTTTCCCTTAGTTATTGGAGGTGACCTGGTGACATTTCCTGATCCCTGCAGACCCAGGCTCAGAGACCCTGTTCTACATAGGCAGAAGGTGGGACAAAGGGAGTGAGCATGCTGGTATCCTACACTGAGAGCTGGACCTGTTGGACTGTTGTCTGTTCAGACCTGTGGCCCTAGGGTCAAGCTGCCTTCCAGACCCCCAGGCCTCAGGTTCATCCGGACACTGGCAAATGCCCATTCACTTCTGCCTCTGTACTCACATCTGCCTCCCAGACTTGTGACATCTGTCAGAACCTGGCACTCCTCCAGTGGTGAAGCCTTAGCAACTCTGGGCAGACCATTCCTTTGTCCTAGCAAAGCCATAACAGGATGATTTAGGTTTATAGTCATAATGCTGTTCTGTTGGAAAAAATGGAATCTACTTTCACATACTGTAATGAGGTTGGGTTGACTACAACTCACTTCAGATAGATTATTTAATATTGTGGAAGACAGTGTCTTACGATTAAGGAGCTATAGAACGTGTATATCTAGAAAATTTAGAAATTCACATTTTCAGTACACCTCACTCCTATTGATGCTAGATAATTACAGTTCTTTGGTACTTATATTTCTCTACTTATCTCAATAATGACAAATTCTCCAAGGCCAATTCAATGTGAAACTCAAGAAGCTTTAGCTTTAGAGCTCTACTTGCATAGTCCTCATCCAGACTTGGGGTGGGGTCTTAGAGATTTTATATTTGTCTATTTTATATTCTCTTTCTTAAAGAGAGACTCTGAAAAGGTATAAGCTAATAGGTCTGCAAAATTTAGATCTGCCCCTCTAAATACATTTTAGTTCTGCTTTTCCAGGTGAGAAAAAGAGAAAATTATTTAACGAAGAGTAATCTAGTAACATTAAAAAAAAGGAAAGGGGAAACTTACAGAAAGGACCATTGCAACAGGGTAACCTCTGCAGGCCATAGAAAAGTCCTGGAGATCTTTTTGAGGGATGCTTTTCTTACTAGACCCATTAAAAATACTTAACAATATAGTGCTTTTAGTTTTTTGATACTTTCTTCTTTTCAAACTAGCTTTTTATTCAGCTAACACTTTTAGGAATAGTTACCTGATTTCCTATGTGTTAATCTAATCTTGAATGTAACTCTGCCAGTCACCTATCTGTGAGTCTAAACCAGACATCCGCATACACACATGTACACACATTTTCCTAGGGAAAACAGTGTCAATCAACTTGAAGTCCTGGAAAAAGATGAAAAAAAAAAAGGGGGAAGAAAGAGGGATAACTGGAACCCTGAATTCTTATGGTTCTCTCTAAGCTAATTTACCAGGAAATGTATTGATAATTATTTTCCATCAATTTTTGATATCAAATGTATTGATAATTATTTTCCATAATTTTGCTTTCAGGAATTGAATTCAACCATCCCAGAGAAGGGATGCACTAGATAATTGCTCTTCAGCTCTATACTTATCTAAAATGTATTTAAATGATTATTTCATTCATGCAGCTTCATAATAATTAGCTGAATAGAGAATAATGTTTTTTTGAAAATATAAGCCTTCCTTTAATAATTTAAAAATATTAAAAATATTATTAGAACCTATAAAATATATTGTACATTAGCTAATAATCCAGTTGCCAAATGACCAGTGTCCAGTACAGATCACTAGTGCTCTTGAGAATCACTCAGAATCTAATCACATATTTAAATGCTCATTAAATTGTGTAATTCCAATTACATGCTATAATATTTGACTATTTTTCTGACTTAAAAAAGATGAATACCCAATTAATCAAGTCTTCTTTCTGGGCCACAGAACAATTTTGAACAGGAGATGTTAATCCTTGCTTTAAAATTAGTGTCAAAAATAGTTTTATTATGCAAATATTCGGCAAACATATTTTCCCTTTCATTGGCATGAAAATTCACATTTGAGCCTTATAATTAAATTAACACATCAAAGGAATCATGCACGAAATTATTGTTTCAAGATAAAAAGTGACTGTATGGGCAAGACTGGTGTCATGATGTCAAAAAATTGTAGTTGAACTATAGCCTCTGAACTTCCTTAATACTGTAATGATACGGTTACTTTACATTTTAGATATCATTTAAAAATAGCACATACCAAGGGCAACTCTAGCCGCAGATGCATCATAATTGATCCAGAAGGACACCCATGAGAGAATCGTAATTAATATAGAGGGCATGTAAGTCTGGAGAATGAAGTATCCAATGTTTCTCTTCAACCGAAAGCTCAGTGAGAGCCGAGGATAGGCACCTACGGTAAAGAGACAAAGATTACACTGGAGAAAAGACATAGCAGACAAAGAGTTTGCTTTGACCTCCACTGTTCAACAGCATGCATTTGAAAAGCTCATGAACTGAGAGGTGGCCACTGCAATTTGCTTTTGTCTGCCTAATGGTATTTATGGAAGAATTGGGAGGGGGGTCCATTTTAGTCTGTAAGAGAATATTGAGGATACTCTTCTAAAGCCAAGTGCTCAGCTGAGGACCATCCCTGGGAAAATTTTGGGAAAGTATTTAATTTAGAATACAGAATCATGCCAAGTACCTTGTTCCTTGTTTAATTAAGGACTGTTCTCTTCTCCATTGTAAATAGGGGAGATTTGGCTCAAGGTTTTATTGGGCAAAATGGCTTTTACCATGTTGTCCCTTCCGCCCATCTAGAGCAACACTGTACACAGATATGTGAATTGCTGATCCTCATCTAAGGACACTTCCGGGCTACCCTGAGAGCTGGAGAGGCACAGACACAGGGGCCAGTGTACACTGTGATGATCTACTCTGACCACAGACAAGGCATTAAGGAGAGCCTCAGAGAAGCACCTTGTTCACTTTCTTGTAAATGAATCCCAGTGCTAATCTGATGTGTGCATCTCACTTAGGACACTTTTGGAACCCCACCATCACAAGGTAAGAAAATCGCCCATTGATTATGTCACATTTTGTTTTATATTTGCCTGCTCTGTTTTATTTTGCTTTTCTTAGAGCAAAGCAAGGGTAGTCTCCATTTCTTCCTGTCCACTTCAACTGTCCACTGTATCAGTCCCAAACCTCCCGGCTCCTGATCTAGATTCTAATGAAGCTGCTGGAAGGACAACCAGTGAAAACTCAATGATCTTCTCTAATCACCAACTTCCTTGCCTCTTTCCCTCCCATCATCACTGATGGACGGTGCTCCCTTCCTGAGATCGCTGTACCTTGCTTCTCTTGACCTCCTTCTACTCCAAGACTGACAAGCTACTACTCTCTTCCTGCACCCAAATATATGCATTTTCCAGACTTCATTCCATGTCTTCTGTGTTTGTCCCTACATTCTTTTCTTTAGCCACCTGATTTACTCATATGACTATTAGTTCTATGTCGAAGATGAAGACTTATCTCCAGGGTTCTACTTTGGTATCAACTATTTTCAGTCAGAATTATATAAAGGAGAAAAGAAGCCACCTAAGAGACTTAGCACCTAAAGGCTGACAATCTGTGAAGTTTCTTCCAGTCGTTTTTGTGTGTATGTAGAATTTCTTTTACATAGCTCTGATCAAATGCATATAGCATACTGTCATCAGAGCATAAACATTTTCATACTTATTCAAATTATTTGTAAATACAATTTAAAATTCTTCCAAATTTTCCTTCAAATATATACATATGTACTCTAGTTTATAAATACATTTTCCTGAATGCTACAAATTTAGGTTATTTCCATTTTTACAAAACTATAAATAATATTCTTAAGAATATACTTGAGTAAAGTCCTTTTCTATATTTGGACTTATTTCCTTAGGATGAATATGCCAAAAGAGGAATTGCTGGGCCAATGTTTAGGCTTTTGATACTTATTGCCAAATTACTTTGCCCAAGAATCATGCCAGTATACACATCACTATGAGCACTTTATAGAATTGTCTATCTCACCTTGTAAACATGACAATGTTCCATAATATTTCTTAAAAATAACTTTTGCTAATTTCTTTGGGAAAAATTTTCCTTTCTGATCAATTTCTTTAACTGCATACTTCCTAAATATCTGTTTTTTTCTCTGTATTTAAGCTCATAAATGATCTGATTATACTATTTATTCATTTTTCTCATTTTTTGTTCCTCTTATTGTTTTCACCTATTCATTTAAGTTCTTTTGATACTAATCCTTGTTTGTATTGTCTGCAAGCATTTTCACAGTTGTTTGTTTTAAAACTTGTAATGGATTTGAGTGGGGGACATATAAATACTTAAATTTTTTGTATATAGAATTTATCCATTCTTTTTTCCTTGTTATTTTTAAAACTTGTTTTTAGGCTTAGGTAAGTTCACAATAGAAGTTTAACCACAAACCTACTTTTAAGGTTGGTAATTATTTCAGTGTTCAGTGTGAAGTGTACATGTACACTGATTTTTATTCCCCAAACAGCTAACCAATCCTCCCAACACCATCAGTGGAATAAAATTTCCTTGACATAGGTTTGATAGATTCTATTATTGTTTTATATTACATTTTATGTATATGTGGATCATTGGCATGATGTGCCATTGAGCCAGGTCAGAGCCTCATTGTAGGCTTTCCCATCTCCAAATCCCTGGCCCTATGATCCATCCACACATTCCTGAAGCACAGCATGGACACTCACTGTCAACCCATACTCAAAATCTTCTATGGCTCGCTGCTTTCTATAAAGGTCCAAATATGCATCTGGGAATTTTAGTGTCTCCAAAATGTTTTCCCAAATTAACTTCAGTTTTATTTTCTACTATTTCTCTTCATTAAACAGACCATTTTCTAGCCCAAAGAGTGTCCTCACTGCCTCAAAATAATTGTCCATATTTCCTGCCCCTGCTGATTCACACATACTTTTCCCTCAAGAAATGTCTTTCCTTATCCACACTCCAAAACCTTGGTCAAATGCCACATCTTCCATGAATCCTTTCTTCTTTCCTCCAAATAGTAGTCATTACCTTCTTGAGTCATTTTCTTTTTCATTAAAATTATTATTATTTAACAAGACAAGATCTTCCTTAGTACATTCTACAGTCCCCAAGGCAGAGTTTGTGAAGTGATGTATTTTTCATATACTGTGATGCCTAGGTAAATGTCTAAACTATCATAGGTTATCAACAAATACATCTGTTTGCATGAAAACAGGAGTATTTGGTTTAGTTATGTGATTTTCTAGCAAGTGTAATACTCAAAATATTCAATATCTTTATTGAATCTTAGTTTGAAATCCCACAGCAACTTCAGTATCTTTACTGAAGTAACTTCAATGTTGGATCGTAGTTTGCAATTTCATGACAATCTTATGCTTTACTTATCACTTATCATTTGCTTCTCTTGTTTCAGATATGTCTCACTATATCCACTATACTTACAATAGTTTCTGTATTCATCAGGATAAGCTGACTTATGTTGCAATAACAAAAGCCCCCCCTCCCCCCAGGTCTCTGCAGCTGACAAGAAGGATTTTTTTTTTCTTGTGCTACATATCCACTTATGCTGTATCTGGAGCACTGCTGGATATTGTGGTAGAAGTGCTACACTCAGCTGCCCTCACATTTCCTTGTCTAAAGCAAGTCTTACTGTCAATCCTTATGTCATTGGAGAACAGTTTAGTCCCCTCCCAGGGGAGAGCAGCAGATATTTTTTGAGTAAAAAATTAATCTACCATATTCCTCAACTTTCCATTTTCAAGTCAACTTTCCTAATATTTCCCAAAGTATACCTTCTTCAGGGAAACCATTCCCAACAGAGGCAAATATCAATACTTAAGTAATGAAGTACAATTGAGGCTGTTGGGAATTCTTGTCCCTATAACATGGAGGCTAATGACATGAATGCACAGTCAAACATTTAGAAGATCATTATAGACCTTGAGGAAGGGAATACTAATCTGATTTCAAAAATACCTGAATCTCTGAAAATTTGCCAAGATATAACACAAAACTTAGAATAACACAAAATTCATAATACAGAACTTAGAAAATTAAGAAACATACCATTTTCTTATGTATTTGTCCAGTAAATATATTCTACTTGTCGAAATTGAAGTGCCACTTCAAATCAAAACAAGTATTAGGCACTCACCATATGCCCTATCCATTCTAGTCTCATAATTCAGATGTGGGAATGGTGAATGGAGCAGACAACAAAGATGAAAAAGAAGAGGGTCTACACTCTCAACTAGCTCCAATTAATCCATGTCAGAGAGAGACTCATACAGACTGACCTTGGTAAACAGAGGTAAGAGCCACGCTGGAGATACAAAAATATTTTAGAGCATGAGAGCTGGTGATGCAAGAGAGGTTTCATGGCATCTGAACTGAAATACTATTCCTGGTTGGATAAAATTTTTTTTCAGTCAGGAAAGCCTTCAAGGTAAGACTCAGCTGGGCCAAGTGAAGAAAAGACTTTCAATATGCCATGAGAAAGAGACCTCAGAATGTTAATAAACACAAGAATTCTCAGAGATGTTGAGACATGTTCTAGGCTAAGGCCTTTGCCATTTGATATGCATCCTAAAGAGCACATAAAAGTCTTCTTGTAGCTCTGTTAGACAAAGTCCTTACACTGCAGGGCAAATGCCATAATGTATGCTGTATCTATGGGAAAACTCCCCACATGATCGTAGCTAATGGTTAATAAAGTTGAGAAGTAGTGAGTCAGCTACAGAAAGATACAGCCTTCAAAACAGCAATAGAAGCTTAAAAATTACAACAGAAAGGCACAGAAGCCCTAAAGCCTGTGTGCCAATGCAGATGTGGTCAGGTTCCCAAGTAGGTGCTGAGCCAACAGACAGAGGAACAGTCCCTGAACACAAGTGCATTGTTCCAGTTCAGTGCTTCCTTGGCAAAATTACCTATCAAAGATGCTGATCTCAACCTTTTCTCCCTAGATGCACTAAAAGCTATGCCAAAAACAAGGCTCTGGATATTTAATCTAGCCTAAATTAATATTGCTCTCTAAAGCATTAATATTGCTGAAGAACTCATAAAAAATGTGGACAGAGTATTGTGTCACCTTTGTGGAGGGAGAGAGCCACTCAAATGTGTCCATAAGGTAATAAACTGTTTTAGCAACTGCGGCAGAGCTGACCTATACACATGTGCTTCTCCCTCTTTAAGGTGGCCACTGTGAGAGGTTCTCCCACCATTGCCTAAGAAGCTTTGTGAGCTCTCAGCGATGCTCTTGGGTTTTTGTCGGCATGGCCTGTCTCATCATGCTGGGCTCATTCATTTATAATCTACTTTTCCACATTATAACATAACCTAAAATTCAAAATAGTGTTAGTAATTTTCTTGCTCCCTTTACAAGTCCCCTTAATTATTTTATGTTCAAAAAATCCATGAAGGGAAGGATATATATGAAATAGCATGGAAAGAAAGAAGAAAAACAGGACAGGAGCTCAAAAAGTTGTTTTCAGATTGTTTCAATAGGCAATGATTCTCCTTCTGATTCTCCACAATAAAACCAGAATGTTGTATCACATGACTATGAAGCAAAGAGAAGGGGTGTCTAAAGGATCTAGTTTCAGCCTCATGGTTTCTTCCTTTGGGAACTGACTGTCCTATTAGACCCTCAGTTTTCTTGTGTTGAAATAGGACAAGAATATCACAAGTGAAAAAAAAAAAGATTTTATACTTCATCAGAATTATAGACTATTAACCCGCAAAGGAAATCACCAAGCAAATAAAAAGACAACCTGCAGGGGCGCCTGGATGGCTCAGTCGTTAAGCATCTGCTTTCGGCAGGTCATGATCCCAGCGTCCTGGGATCCAGCCCGGCATCGGGCTCCCTGTTCCGAGGGAAGCCTGTTTCTCCCTCTCCTACTCCCCCTGCTTGTGTTCCCTCTCTCGCTGTGTCTCTCTCTGTCAAATAAATAAATAAAAATCTTAAAAAAAAAGACAACCCGCAGAAAGGAAGAAAATATTTGCAAATCATATATCTGATATGGATCTTGTATCTAGACTATATAAAAAAGGTTTACAAAAAAACACAACCCAATTTAAAAATGGACAAAGGACTTGAATAGACATTTCTCCAAAGAAGAAAGTGTCCAATAAGAACATAAAAACATGCTCAACATTATTACTTATTAGGGGAAATGCAAATCAAAACCACAATGAGATACCACTTCATACTCACTAGGATGACTACAATGAAAAAAGATAGATATAGAAATACTATACTATTTGGCGATTCCACTACTCGGTATTTACCCAATACTAATAATACTAATAATATAAAAATACTAATTCAAAAAGATATATGAACCCCTGTGCAACATTGTTTACAATAACCAAGAAGTGACCTAAGTGTCCATTGATAGTTGAATGGATAAAGAAGATGTGGCTTAACACACACACACACACACACACACAGGAATATTACTCAACAATAAAAAAGAATAAGATCTTGCCATTTATGACAACATGGATGGACTTAGATAATATTATACTAAGTAAAAATAAGTCAGACAGAGAAAGACAAATACTGTATGATTTCACTTATATGTGGTATCTAAAAAAACCAAAAAAATGAATAAACAAATAAACAAACAATGCAGAAACAGATCCATAAACACAGAGAACAAGCTGGTGGTTGCCAGAGGGGAAAAGTGTGGTGAATGGGCAAAATGGGTGAAGGGGAGTGGGAGATACAGGCTCCCACTATGGAATGAATAAATAATGGAGATGAAAGGTTCAGCATAGGGAATATAGTCAATGGTATTGAAACAGTTGTATGGTGATAAATGGTAGCTACACATTTAGTGATCACAGTATAATGTACTGAGCTGTGGAATCACTATGTTGTACACCTGAAACTAATATAAAATTGTGTGACAACTATATTTCAATTTAAGAAAAGACAATAGCAAATGTTGGTGAGGATGTGGAGAAATTAGAACCTTCATGTGCTTCTTGTGGGAATGTTAAATGGTGCCATCACTTTGGAAAACAGTATGGCAGTTCTTCAAAAGCGTTAAATATAGTTAGTTACCAAATGACCCAACAATTCCAATCCTACGTACATGCCTATGAGAAATGAAAATATATCTACAGAAAAACTTGTACATGAATGTTCAGAGCAGCCTTATTCCTAATACCCAAAAGGTGGAAACAGCCCAACGTTCATCAACTGATGAGTAGTTAAATGAAATATGATATATTCATACAATGGAATGCTATTCAGCAATAAAAAGAAATGAGGTATTGATATATGCTGCAACATGGATGAACCTTGAAAACACCATGTTAAGTGAAAGAAGCCAGTCACAAAAGGACCATATACTGTACGATTCTACTTATATAAAGTACACAGAAAAGGCAAATACATAGAAGCAGAAATTAGATTAGTGATTGCCCAGGATTAGGAAAATTGAGTTGGGGGAAATGGGGGGTGCCTGCTAATGGGTACAGGGTTTCTTTTTGAGTTGATAAAAATATTCTGAAAGTGAATACAGTCATGATTATACAGCTACGGAAATACATTAAAACCACTGAATTGTATAATTTAAATGGGTGAACTGTATGGAATCTAAATTGTATTTTGATAAATCTATTATAGAGAAAAAAAGAATACCTACTATTGTATTTTGCTGGAAATTAAATAGCTTAATTTATATCAAGTAACAAGCATACTATCTGGCCCCAAATACACATTCGATAAATACAAGTTGCTTCTTTCTTTCCTTTTCTTCCTCTATGATGCCTTCCGTGTTCAGGATTCTATAATCTAAGAGGTTTTACCATTGAGCATTTTAAAAAAAATTGTGCTAGAGGTTTAAAAAGTAATTCCAAAAGATAAAGGTAGTCGAGAATTACTTTTGCAGAGGAGATGTGGGGCAATGAATTTCTGAAGAAATCTGGCTTCTGTAGTGAGACATATTTCATAGGTCAGGAGCCCTTAAAGGAAAATGATTTCATAGCAACAGTTGTGATAGCTAAACTCTCATTTAGCACTGAGAGTAAGCTTGCTCTGGGCCCACCATTTTGGATTGAAGAATTAGCACTTGGCTAGGAAATACGGATGAATTGTCTCTTAGGATCCTTCTAACAAAAGTCAATGGGGGAAAAAAGAATGGGAATTTGTCTCTAGAATTTAAGATTAAATTATATTATAAATAAGATAGAGATGAAGATTCCTTTTAACATTTCATATAATACTTTTTCTAGACCTATAGTAGATGTTATTTATAGACCCAATGGACAATTATTTGATCACAGGGCTTTAGTTTACTAAAGCATGGAGTTCACAAATGGGCTTTAGAGAAAATTAAATGAATGTATTAATGGTGTGACATGCAGACTTTAAAAACACTTGCAATTTGTCATAATCATAAATGAAAAGCAAAATAGTATTTTGAAAATTGATTTTTGAAAAATAGAAAATTCACATATCTTAACAGAAATGTTTCATTATCATTCATTTTGGTATACTTCTTTTTCTTTCTTCTAATCTTGGCAGAAGTATTTTGAAATAAAGCCAGAAGATATCAGTCCAAATGTACTCCAGAAAAAAAAAAAAAGGGAAGAGAAATAAAAACACCACATAATTAAAGAAGCATATTAAATAATCTGTTTTTCATGTATCTAGCAAAAACTTCAGTCTTTTAGCTCACACAAAACTAAAAAGTTAGGAGTAAATTTCAGATTTGGCAAAAACAAAAAATACATCCCAAATTTTGCTGGTCAGCAGAATATGCATTCAAGACCAATACAAAAGATGAATCCTCAATCTGGTGATCCTGTGTCCAGAGTGATATTTAAGGAGCTCTTTGATTATTAGCTAGATATATTTATTGAAATGAATTTAATGCAGTATTTCTTTTAACCTGACTCCCTTACCAACTGCTATTCAGGTGCTTTGCTTGTTTTTGTTTTTTTTTTTTTTCACAGCTTTTTATTGTTACAACCAAAGACTTAGATCTCCTTTGAGCTTTACAACACTTGGGATAAGTGTTTCCTCTATATAATGTTATTGGAAAAATACAGAATTATATTTTGAAAATGTGAATGCAAAATGTATTCTATTTTTTTTTCTTTTTTACTCTCATGTATTAATAGACCAAATTAAGTAAGAATTAAATATTGAAACAAGTGTACTTTTTTTCTAAAAAAATAAAGAGGAGTAGAAAAAAAACTAATGGTGTTTGAGTATTATAGAATAGGTAACACTTTCACTGGAAACAACTTGAAAATGGACAAAATTTAAATACATCTCCCTGAAGACACTGGAGAAATAGCAAGCCAGTAAAAATCTGGGCCAAGATCTGGGAGAAAAAAGAAACAGAGAAGTGAGCCACATTTCAGGTAGCTGAAACATATACTTTCTAGAAGGAAAAGATGAGAGGTTAAGTAGGACATTTGACAGATTCATGGACTAAAAGAGCAGACACTAGGGACAGAGCACATCAAGTAGGGATTCCAAAGAGCTCTGTCCAAGAAGTAAAGATAAACCAGAAGGATTAACACATATATAAGGACTGGATCTGAACTCAGAATTACCTGTCATGGATTGCTAATACCTCTAGCTGCCTGACAGAGCTAAGCATAGTAGATCCTCTCTGAGGAAAGAAGACATTATCATACACTTCGAATTATGTCCACAATTTCCCCATGGATAATAATAGCAGATTAAACACATACAAAGAGAAAACTGTTGGACTGAAAGATAAGTCAGAAGAAAACTCCAGAGTGAAGCAGGAAGAGAAAATAAAATGAAAATTTCAAAAGGGAAAGTGAGATATACAGAAGATATAGTGGGAAGATCCAATGTTAGAATTGTAAAATTGGAATTAAAATTGGAATCCTAGAATAAAAAAGGGGGAGAGAATAGAGCAAAGGCAACGATGGCTGAGAATGCTCCAAAAGTACTAGAAGACCTCAAGCCAAAGATTCAGGAAGATCTACAAACTCCAGTTACAGAGAAAACCATATCTTGTTATATCATAAATATCAATGAAATAAAAAAAAAGAAAAAATAATAAAAAATTCCTAGAGGGGGAAGAAAAAACAGATTAATCTCAAAGCACCAATTAGATCAACAAGGGTCTTCTCAATAGAAAGAATGGAAGCCAGATACAATGAAATATCTTCAAGTGGAAAAGAAAAAAAAATGCCAACGTAAATTTCTAGAACCATCATACAAGAATATATGACATAAGGTCATAAACAGTTAAAAAAAAAAAAACTAGAAGAAATTTGTGACCAGGAGACTCAGGCTAAAGAAAATATTTTTAAAATGTTTTTTAGGAAAAACAAATATTTCTTTGGGCAGAAGGAAACATTCACAGATAGTGACTTGGAGATAAAAGAAAGAATGAATAGCAAAGAAAAGAGGACATTTATAATTATATCTAAGTGAACATTTAACAACAATAAAAGTATCATACAGGGTTGTAAATATGTATAAAATTGTAATGACAATATAATGACAATAGCATATATAAGTCAGAATGAGAAAATGGCAATTTAAGATGCACAAAGGTCTCTGCAGTGTTTGGGAAGAGATAAAAAGACCATTCCAGATAAATTATCAGAAGTAATAAATACTTTAGCGAGGTTGTTCAATCATAAATCATTGTGTTCTTATATATTAGCAACAAACAAGAAATAATGTTAAAAATTTTTACCATCTATAATCACACCAGAAAATATCAAACATTTAGAGAAGTTTAACAAAGATGTGCAAGATTTCTATACAGAAAACCCTAAAAGGTTATTACTACAAATTAAAGAAGACCTATATAAATGGAGATAAAATATATCAGATTGGAAAAATTATAATAATGTGCCTTTTCCCCAAATTAACTAAGGCATTCCTAATAAAGAGACAAACCATTTTCTAGGTGAAAATTAATGATCTGATTATAAAAGTTATAAGGAAATAAAGGACCCAAAATAATCAAGTCAATAGTAAATATTAATAGTAAATAGTAAAGTAGTAAATAGTAAATAGTAAAGTCGATAGTAAATAGTAAATGAATTAGAGCAGACACTTCATCTACTTATCATGAGATAAGGGGTATAAAGATGGATAAATAAATACATGGTACAGAATATAAAGTCCAAAAGCAGATCTGTGCACATACAAAAAAATTTATGACAAATGTGTTGCTGCAAAGCAATGGTGTTATAGAAAATAATAAAACCTGACCCATCCTTCACACCACTCACAAAAGTCAGGTGGACTGTAGGTCTCAATGTAAAAAAGTACATTTTTGTAACATACTGTAATGTATAACAAGCTTGCACCTAAAATGTATAAATAATTCAAATAAATTAATGACAGATAATTAACAAAAAAGACTTGTACAAGTAGTTCACAAAAGAGGATCTCCAAATAACCAATAAGGAAAGGTGCTCCTTCTCACTAGTACTCAGAAAATGGAAGTTAAAACCAAAAAATATCACCTAACACCCAGGAGTGACTTCCATGTGAAATGCTAGCAAGGTTGTGGGGCAAAAGGAACCCTCATGCATTACTGGTATGAATGTGAATTGGTAAAACCACTTTGGAAAACAACTTGGCATAATCATTAAGCTTGAACATTCACAATTACACCTGCAGGTATACACTCAACATTTGCGTGTGCATATATTCACAAACAAGTACAACAATGTTCATAGTAGCATTAGTCATAAATCTACATCTGCAGTACAGTGGATAAACAAATGTGGTATACTTGCATAGTAGTGTAGCAATGAAAATAAATAAACGACAGTGACAGGGACGGATTTCATAAGCATAATGTTCAGTTAAAGAAGATAGTCACAAATTAATTAAAACTCTATTATCCCATTAAATAAGGTTTAAAAACACAAAATTATACTGTGACAAGATAGTCGTTTCCTTTGAGAAGGAGGGAGGTGAGGAAATTAGGAGAAGTCATTGTGAGGATTTTGTGGTTCTACTTTTTGACCTAATTGCAGTTATAAGATTATTCACTTTCTGATAATTCTCTTAGCTCTACATTTATATTTTAAGTAATATTCTATATGTGCTCATACAGAAAAGTTTTAAAAGTTATCATTAAAGTAAAAAAGAAATAACAATCTATGCTTCTGTATAAAAAAATAAAGCATGAGAAAAATTCTAACCATTCCTAGGAATGTTTTGCTTAATTGGAGTCTCTTAGACGTCTTTAAAACTGGAGTTTGACAATTTACTTAAAATTCTCACATTTTTTTTTTTAATGAATTGGGATCTATTTTCTTTAAGGACATTCAGCCAGATATTTTTGGCACATCCCAAATACTTCAGTAACACATGTGTATTTATTTTGTTTGAACAGAAATTGGATTAAAAAAATGAAAATCTTTTCTTCATTGAAATTCCTGCTTGAGTCACTGGTTTAATTTCAGTAATTAGATTATGATGATATAACATTTGCTTTGTTAAATATTTTTGAGAGAATTTTCCTAGATCCCAACTTTTAAATGATTAAGGATTATCAATTTAGGGCAGGTTTAAAAGTTAAGTTCAGTAAAAATTTCTTACATTATTCCCAAATGCTTATATAGAAGGCCGATATCTTTTCAGATTTCAATAAAAAAAAATTCAAAGACTAATATAAGTTTCTACTTATTTTAAAAATACATTTTCAGTATTTCCCGAAATTCTACCATAGATCCCTTCTGGGTCTTACAGAAGTAGATGACACATTAAATAGAAATACACTGACTATAGTAAATACATTTTTTATTTTAATGGTTAAAGCAGAAAGAAAATGCCATGTAATCTCATATCTAGGTAACAAGTTGCAGGAGGGAGAGGATCCCCCCTCCTTGCATTGTTTCTCTTTGTCCCTCTGTATCCCTTTTAATTCGGCCTCCTTTTTCTTAGAAAGCCTTACTCATGCATGTTTTCAGGTTTGGCTTCATCCTATAGATTGTAGGTGCCAAAGAATAATCTGAGTACTCATTTTATAAACTCATTCATTAAAAAGTATGAGATCTTGTCATTTGCGACAACTTGGATGGACCTAGAGGATATAATTCTAAGTGAGGTAAGTCAGATGGAGAAAAACAAATACCATATGATTCACTTATATGTGGAATCTAAAAACAAAACAAATGAACAAACGAACAATGCAGAAACAGACACATTAAGTACAGAGAACAAACTAATGGTTGCCAGAGGAGAAGGGGGTAGGGGATGCACAAAATGGCTGAAGGAGAGTGGGAGGTACAAACTTCCAGTTATGGAGTAAATAAGTCACAGGGATGAAAGATACAGCACAGGGAATATAGTCAATAGTATTATAATAGCATTGTATGATGACAGATGGCAGCTACACTTATGGTGAGCATAGCATAATGTAGAGCAAGTTGTCAAGTCATTATGTTGTACATCTGAAACTAATGTGACAATGTGTGTCAACTATACTTTAACAAAAATTTAAATATAATTCTGGATCAAGAAGGACTATTTATCATGGATCCAGGACTTTCTAAGAAATCCAGTAGATTGAAATAGTGGATGACATATGATGAGCCTAATGAGAATAATTTATTTTCTTTTTTCTCTTTTCTGACTTTCAAGAACAATCTATATTTGGGGTTTGGGCATTTTGTGAAAATCTTGAGCACCTGGCTATGAACCAATAAATTAATTCAAAAGATCATCATTGCTTGCCTGACATATAAGAGAATGAGGGTAACAACATTTGACAGAAATTAATAATGTTTGACAGTTAATAAAGGAATGATACAGTCAATGTGTGAGTCAAAGTTTTCCAAAGGAAAGAGATAACTGTACCTTCTCAAGGAAAGCCAAGTGGAGGTGTTTGAACTGTCCACTGAAAATGTACTGGATTTGGACAGGAAAAACAGGAAGAAAATATATCAAGTGGGGGCTGTAACAGAACAAAAGTCTTTGGGCAGAATGTGGGAGCATATGCTTGGAGGAGAGAAAAAGAGTTAGATGCAACAACTATCATGAAGCCTCCATGCTGGGGACTTTTGTGATCTAAACTGAGGAGGACAGGTTGGTGCTACACCTGGAAACAAGGTGAAGGAGCCTGAATCCCATGCTGCAAAGGCCAGTCATCAAAGTGTCTGGATCTGGGTAACGGCTTCATGAAAACGGTATTGCTCAGCTACTAATATGGCAGCAAAGTGCAGGAAAGCAGAGGCACATTCTTGACACCAAAGATTTCTGGGTGTTGGATGAAACAATTTTAGGGCCTTGGATTAGGAATTTGGTGGCCTCCAATCCCAATATGTTTTTAGAGACCTGCATAAAACACTGTTCATTAGGAACAAACGGCCCATTAGTGTACAGGCATATCAAAGAGAGAGTGGCATAGACTCTAAAGGTGGGCACTGTGGACATTATTTGTCATCCCAACTATGTACTTGCCCGTTTTGTAAGAACCCTTATAACATTAACATGTAGAAGTGTGGAAAATGATCATTTAAAATAAAGCATAAAAGACTAGTTTTTAAAATCATTGTCAAAAAATGTATTGGGGTTCCCATTTCTTAGGGAACTTGGGGATTAATCAGGATTCTTTCTAGCTTTACTATGCAAATTTGGTGAAATTATTATTATTCTTGAACATCGGTTTTCCTAAACTTTAACTTGGGCTAATTTATTTGTCCACTACCAGCCTCCAATGGACATTAGTGAAAAATGTTTAAAACAAGGTATTATAAATTATAATATAGCATGCTGCTGTGGTTAGAAGTTATAGTAATGCAGTCTTACTTCATTTTCTCTCAGGTTTAAAGGGGTTGATTTTTCCCAAAAACCATGTGTTGAATCATGGTAGGAACTGAATAATTACTTGTTGATATGATCTTAGTCATTTCTTTATTGTCTTTAAAACACACTTATGGAACACAGCTCCCTCTTTCTAGGTAAAAGTGTACTCCATTTCCTCCCAGGTACAATGGGGTTTTATGTGGATTTTAAAAAAATACATATTTTAGTACATTAAATATTTGAATATATAATATTATTAATTTTTAATAAAATCTCTTTTACAGAAATTATTCAATTACACTTCACTACATACTTAGTAACGATTGTCAGATTTTCTTTCCTCAATTCAATAACCATTCAGTTTTCAAACTGCTGAGTGGGTTAGGCACTGGGATACAGATATGAATCCAAGACAACCCCTACTCTTAAAACCCTCCAATAAGCCATTAGGAGCCCAATAGTCCAGGAGAACAATGTCATAAGTTTCCTAATATGCAAAGATTTGGTCAGCTGCTAGAGTATCTATTCTCAGACCCCTCAGAATATGCCTCATTCCTGACCCCACATATTTTAGTTAATGAGAGCTAATCAGTGCTTAATGTAGGTACTATTCTAGGCTTTTTGTTTATACTAACTCATACAATCCTCTCAAAAACCAACCAAATAGATATTATTAGTATCTCTTTTTTTCAAAGTGGTTAAATAACTTGCCCTGGGTCACACTGCTAGACAGTTTCAGCTGGGACTTAGGTTCCAACAGTCTGGCTCCACCGTCTGTGTTTTTAAACTCTGTACATACTGATTCCCATTAAACACTCCTTTACTAATAGACTATGTGACATCATAGGGGGAACATCATTGAAACATGAAGGGCCAATGAGAAATCCCAGGGGACCAGACACTCCTTGTTTCTCTCCTTGATGCCATGCCCAGCCCCACACCTAGTTCATGCCAATTGCTGAGTGAATGTTCATAACTTGGTTTTATGTGTGTTCCCTTCCCTGTAGCCTGCAACCCCATGTTACCCTGGGGATGGACTAACATAGCTGCCTGTGGGAAATCCCAGCAAGGGGCTTTCTACAAGGTCCCCAGTGAGCAGGACAAGGGCAAGGAGGGTAAAGCACAAACTTTCATGAACATCTCCTGAAATTTTGTACTGTATATGCCTTGCTTGCTTCCCAAAACCAGGCTTGCTTCCGCACATTGTCCTGCAGACTCTTGTGGCTGACCCATGTTTACCAACAGGCTGAAGTACAAGTGGAAAAAATCACATTAAATCCTCCATCATGGACTCTGCCTGGTCCAAATAAACCTCCAGAGCATTTGTTCTTAATTAACCCCTTTTTTGAGAATTCTATCAGGCTACAGAATTCTTCAATCCAGTCAACTGATCAAAATCTCATTAATTCAGAACACTTGTGGAAAGGAAAACAGATTAGTGTAATATTTAATTTTAAAATAAATTTTAAACAATGAGGCTTATGCCACTTTTTATGAATAGGCCAATTAGAATAATATTAAACTACAAGTTCTTTAAAAAAAGTTACTATTGAAGTATAGTTGACATACACTATAAAGTGACATACACTACAAACCTCTTTGAAGGTTGGAGGTTTGTAACTGACTGATATGGAACTCTTGGCTTATATCTTGCCAGAACTTGGTAGGTGGTAGGAAGAAGACATTGCACTACATTCTGACGGGCTGATGACTCTATGCACAGTTTAAATATTATCCCCCACATCTGTAGTATCTATTTTTTCCAGATGTGTTTGGGATATTTTCTACCATATAAATACTTCAAAGAAAGACAAAGATTGTACTTAGAAAACAGTTGCCCCTGAGTGGTTCTGTGATAGAGGATTCAGGAAGGCCATTCTAAGCGGTTGCATTTTCCTATGGAAGCACTGCATCCTCCACACACACCTCATCCAGCTTTCTGATGAGGCTGCATGAAAATGCAGTAAGGGATCCTCATGGCAGCACACTAATGGCCACAACAGCGACTTTCAAGACCAAGGCAGGCCATGGGCATTTAATTCCACTGAGAGAAAACTACCCTTGTGTTCTGGCAGACCTTTTGCTCATATCACCTAGAGCGTGGAAGTTTGAATCCCTGTGTTAAAAGCAGAAAAATCATTTTATCCAATTCAACACAGGGCACATTTCTTGGTTGTAGAAACCATTCCTTAATCATAAGCCCATGTACTTGCTGGATCTTATTGCCCAGCGAGATGAGTGCCTCTAGTGATTATAGGGATATTTGTCGCACCTCTTGCAACAAAGGATAAAGTGGCACTGCATAAAAATGGACCTGATTGGTGTCTTAAATATTCAGGCTTTTGTCTATACTTGGCATGTCCCAGTGGTTCTCAGAGGCTGGGGTGGAGAGGAGGGAAGTTGACACTTGACTCATGGTTCACTTACCCAGGGACTATTGCTGCATGCCTAGGACATGTGAGGCATTACACAAGGTGGGGAAGGAGCTGGGGGTAAACCATGGCCAGGACAGGTCCTTCCTAGTGGAGATGTATCCTTGAGGAGGGAGGTACAGCAGAGCTAGAAGAAGGTCAGTGCAGTCTTATGGGAATGCAGAGTAGCCACTTAACTGAGCCTGGGTTAGCAGTGTATAGGTGTGTAGGCCAGGATCAAAAAGCCTTCCCAGAGGAAGTGACATCTAAATTAAACTAAAGAATGAGTTGGAGGTGACCAGGTGAAGGGGAGGCAGGTGACTGTGGGTCACAGGCATTCCAGTCAGAGACAACAGTTGGAGAGAATAGACCTTCCCTGGGCTTCATGAATGCCCTCACAGGACTAAAGCGAACTGCGACCTACTTGTCATTGTTCAACCTATACTGACAGGAGAAAGCCAAGATGGGAGGTTCCAGCTCTGCCTCTATTTAGCATTTTCAACCCAGGGTTTGTGGTCTTTAGAATACTTTACAATTTACAAAGCACTTTTATTTATTACCTCAATCACAATATATGGCACTCAGCAGGAATGCAAAGGTAACAAGAAAGCAGTGCACAAATTAAAATACATATAGTTGTAAGTTAAGAAAACCTCAGCAAGGACAGACAGGAGAGCAGAACATACCTTCTCAGTGTTTAGACAGTTGAAATAAAGACGACAATGAAACCCAGGCCAGGGCAACCTTAACCAGATAGTATCAGGAGAAGATGACCTTGTTTCAAGAGGCATCGCTAACTGAGGGTGGGGCAACTTCTTGGACCATCAAGGCTGACTGCTACTCCAGAAGTGGGGAGAAGGTCTCTTACTTCTGGGAGGGGAATAGCACCACTTCCTCAGATCTTCCTCCTCCTTCTTCTTCACTTCTCTCCTCCCTTCCTTCCTTCCTTCCTTCCTTCCTTCCTCCCTTCCTTCCTTCCCCCCTCCCTTCTTTCCTTCCTTCCTCCCTTCTTTCTTTCCTTCCTTCCTTCCTTCCTTCCTTCCTTCCTTCCTTCCTTCCTTCCTTCCTCCCTCTCTCCCCTCCTTCCTTCCTTCCTTCCTTTCCTACCTTCCTGTTTGCCTCCAAGGCCATCAGTGGCCTCCCATCTGCCCAGAGATGAGAGTTTCTTATGTTACTAAATATGGGTTGGTTAAATTCACCCTTAGTTTTTTAACTTCTCAATAGCCAGCCCCTGAGTGCATCTCCTTGTCAGGTGATTTTTCCTTCCCATCAAAGCTTATCAATCCCTTTAGATACAGAGAAAAGGAATAGCTAAGATAATCAATTATTGATGGTGGGACATCTTTGGGTGACCCAGTACTGTGATTCAGTTGCACAGTTTCATTAGGAGACCATCACTGTTTACTCAGCCAGTGAGTGGACACAGGACTCACCTGTGGCAAAGACGACATTCCTTGAGACCAGACGATGCTCCACAATAGAGAACTGTGGGAGCTCAATCCTCTCCACTCCGGTGACAGCCTTATCGCCACCACGCCAGTAAAATTCAATGTCATCTGTGGTATAGCCATCTGCCAGGAGAGAAAGCAGGGACATGGCAGAAATGAAGAATCATCATTTTGTTTACATGCAAGGATAAAGAAACTGTAACTAATAAAATGGAGTAACAGCTTGCCCATATTTGAAGTAGACTTGTTTCATGTGCTTGTCTATGAGAAAAAGTGTCATCAAAGAACGAACTTTTGAATATTTTTGGTTACCTGTCCTGTTTGATTTGTACTATACTGGTGCTGAAAAGTAGAGGCACTGGGGAAGTTGAATGCTCTGACCAGAGTTTTGTTTGTAAATCCTAATTGTAGAGGACTGGGTGTTGCATTGAAATGGATTTAAAATATATATTAACAAAAAAATTATGTATATATTAACAGCACTGAAGAAGATGGTTGTAAGAAGAAAATGAAAACTCAAATATAAAGAATTCTAGAAAGGTGACTCTGAAAAGCTATGGAAAAGTTAAAACACTGAAGGTGAATTCAACCGATCAATGTTTGATAACAGCAGAAACTCTCAGGGCAAAATAGTGTCCTCGGCATTTTTCGATGACTTCAACAGGTGTTCCTGGTTATGAGGTTTGCCATCTTTAGAAATGCCTTTTGTTGGAATACCCTTGGCCCTTAGAGAGAGGAGTGTTTATTAGCTGGATTATAGCTCCAAGCCCAGCTCTTAGCACGGTGTTCATATTCACTTGGTAATCAATCAATCCATGCTCCTTCAGAATGAAGAAATAAGACAATAAAATCTGATATTTTTTGTAGCACCAAGAGTCTTCTAAAGGATTAGGTCAACTTTATCAGTAAGGTTGATTAAAACTCACACCTAGAGAAAAATACCCTATCAGTATAATGGACTTCTTGGTTTGAATGTGTAATACGACATAAGGCAGACACTCCATATTTGACAAATAGACCAAAGCTATGGGGATGACTGCTCTCCATGGTAAATGTCATCTCCCTTGTCCCATCTGCTACACTCTCTCCCTGGATCATGGTGGTTCCAGCTTCTGTCTCCTCCCTTCCCTCTGACTTCCTTATATTCCATTCTCATCTGGCAGCCATGGCAATTGATAACACACACATCTTATCAAGCCACTCCTCTGCTTAAACCCCTCACATGTTTCCCAATACAATTAGTGCAATAAGTTCAAACTCCTTACAAGGATGACAAGAATCTATAGGATTCTGTGTGTATGGTGAGTACATCCACTCTCTCTCCCTTGCTCACCCAGCCCAGTACCACTGGTCTTCTGGCTGCATACCGTGCCCAAGGCTTGTGTGCCCACCCCCTTGTGTAGGGGCTCACACATCACCACATTTTCATCTTGACTTAAATAAAACCTCTTGCGTAGTCAAGGTCACCAGAAAATCCCTACTTCCACTCAAATGCTTTAACTATGGATTCTCTGAAGACAAGCGGCCTCACACTTTCTGAGGAAATCTGTTTGATAACAGACCTTCCTGTCCATCATCCCCCTCAGTTCAAACATTACAGTAATAGAATCTGTACTCACTGAGGCTACTCTCTATGTGTTAAGACATTTGGAGCTGCTTCCTTACTTAGGTTCCAAATTTGCCTTCCAGTGACTTCCATCAGCTCACTGGGAGTTGTAGCTTCTGGCTACACAGAATCCACTTAACTTCTAAGATAGTCCTTCAACTATTGGGAAATCATCATCTTTCCCCTGAGCTTTCTGTCCTCCGTGCTAAATCTCCCCAGATGATTCCACTATGTATCACTTGACATGATTTCATGTCCCTCACTTTATGAAAGCATGGCTCTCAGAAAACTTGACAGTGATGTAGTGTGGAAGTGAGGGGCACTGTGGGGCCAGCTCTATATGGGATGAATCACTTGACATGATTTCATGTCCCTCACTTTCTGAAAGCATGGCTCTCAGAAAACTTGACAGTGATGTAGTGTGGAAGTGGGGGCACTGTGGGGCCAGCTCTATATGGGATGAAAACTGGCCTACACCCACCACAACTTCCCAGTATGTTTACTCACAAAGACACTCACTTCTCACCACAAACGCATTGAGTAACACTGCAGCCATTTGCCATCCCCCTCAAAGAAATCCGTATAAATACAGACAAGACTAAATCCAATTGAGACCAATTATAAACCAATCTATGATAGACCAGGATAAGTGACGACAGCAACAGTAACATCTGGATATGCCAGGAGATGTAGTTCAGGTAGCAGACGGGACACTTGTTTGTTAGATAATAAAGATGCAGCTCTCATCCCTCACAAAGAAGTATGCAACACTGAATTATCAATAAGGCATCTGAATACTCTTCAAATTGAGAAAATTGACAAAATGCAGGAATAGCCTGCTTGGAAAGCTGAGTTCCTGATGGGAATTTACTCCAACTGCCCAGGTTCCCAGGAGTACAGCCACTCATGTGTGATGAAGCATATTGTGAGAAAATTGCATCTCAGTGCTTGTTCTCTTTTCACTGAATGGACCAAGATGAGGAGTGTTTGTTTTCTTATATTTCAGCACAGTAAGCAGACTCTCTTAATCAGATTAGAATGGGGAACTCTTTTATGCTGAGCCTCTATCTCTGTCTCTCTCTCATGACAGTGTAATTTGCAGCGTGGAGGATTAAACCTCCCATCTTTAAGATAGTTAAAAACTATGGCAAGAAAATTATATATGCCTTGAAAAAGATGCCAAATAATGACAAGACCTAAAATACAGTGAATGAAAAAGTAGTACAGATACACACAGCTTTCAATTTCCAGCGTGCAGTTCTGCTCGTCCAAGGGGTATCTTCTCAAGTCCATCATGCATGCTGCAGTTGTGGTGATTCTGAAATACACAGATGAGGGCAGATATTAATGATGGGATGAGAAATGTAGCAGGAAAACTGTTTCCAGCTAAACCATGAATAGCCCCTATGTAGGCTCCTTTTCCCCAAGATACACCTGATTAAATATATTTCATAACGTATACCGAATAAATTTTGAGTACCTTTAGAGACCAGATTTATCAAGAAAAGCAACACAAAACCTCTAAATCTGATAAAATTATTCATGTAGCCTTGTTGACTTTGGTTAAATAAGGGCAGAGAAAGGGGTTTCTAAGGAAACTTTTGTCTTCAATTTTTGTTCTGCCTCCTTGTTTAGAGGTTCTCTAACCTTTATAGCACAGAGAAAACTTATGTGTGTCGACAGCACTGATTAGACCAAGATTGAATTCTTTGATTTTCCATGTGAAGTGTCTAAGTAGCTACAGATGCACAGGCTGCACTTTGAAACTCTCAGCCAAGCTTCTGCTTGATCCTATTTTATTATAGTCGTCTGCTGGGCTGGATCCTAATGCTCCCGAGCTTCTCACCATGAAAGCATCTATCTTTTCAAAGGGGATATTTGGCTTCTATGTTATTGATTATGAATCAAAATTGAGTGGGTTAGCTTCCCTTGGGGTAAGCTGCAGCCATGGAAAGAATTTATATCATGGCCTAAGGACAGTTAAGCCTCCACCATGCAATGGTTAAATCAACTGTCCATTAAGAAACGACACTTCTAGAAATGTCAAGATTATTTCCTACTCTGTCTACAGCCTCATTTTAGGGAAATCAACCTACACCCAGCCTCTGTTGAAATACAATTAAGCCACTATGTTTTGTACTCTTTTTCTCTAGTATGCCTCCCTTTTCACCTCAGTTACAGCTGATGGGACTGGGATGGGGCCCTGATTCAAGGACAGTCAACCATTATTTGATCAAGAATCTATGATGTGTGGTGATTAACATAATAATAATAATAAAAAAAGAATCTATGATGTGGCCTGACCTAAAAGGTAGAATGGAGCTAAAGGGATTCTATTCCATGGAAATGAATTAAAGACAGGGCAAGAATGGAGCTGACCTTGCAAGTTCTTGAATTAGAGGCTTGCAATGTCATTTTCCAATTGGAGAGTGAGGCATGTGAAAACATAGAGGCTTTCTAATATTGCAAAATGCAATTGGATGGCTGAGGAGACACTGGTCACTATGGTTGGACCACAGAACATGGCCTTGCAGGGTATGTGCTACATATCTCAGGGAACAGCATTCTTTTTCTAGTATATGTCCCACCGAAGCAAGAACTGGGGAATAGCATTCCTATGGCTTATGTGGAAGTGTGTAACTGGCAGCCCTGGCTATACCCATTCAGTGGTGGATAAGAATGAAGACGTAAGAGGGCGCCTGGGTGGCTCAGATGGTTAAGCATCTGCCTTTGGCTCAGGTCATGATCTCAGGGTCCTGGGATCGAGTCCCGCATCGGGCTCCCTGCTCCTTGGGAGCCTACTTCTCCCTCTGCCTTTCTCTCTCACTCTGTCTCTCATGAATAAAAAAAAAAAAAAAAAAAAAAAACTTAAAAAAAAAAAAAAAGAATGAAGACGTAAGAATGTCTCCTCCTAAAACCCCTAGAGTTACCTTGAATTCCCAACCGCCTTTCATGTTCCAGCTTTCTTGAAGGCCAGTATTGAGCTTTCTCTAGATAGCCTTCTGTATGAATATTCACAACAGACCTTCTACTACTTTGGGCAACATGAGCAAGTTCTATCCCTATCAGCAGATCTTAACGAAAACACCAGTAAAACACCAGGCATGGGCCAGTTCTGTTGGGCTTGTCTCATTTAACCTAAGTGCAGTAGTAAAGCATGTCCTTCTATTAGCATCTGGATAAGTGGAAGGCTGAGAAAAGTTCTACTTTTCAATGGCTAAGAAGAGCAGTAAGGGAAATGTTAACATATTTGGCAATCATGGGTAACTACTAAATTATTCTCTATAAATGGTATACAAGTGCCATGTAGACATATGCTGTAAGATCCATACCAATGGTGAAAGTGTGTCCTTTCCAAATGTCATAACACTTTCAATTATCACTCCAAGGAGTGGATTACATTCTGTAATCCAAAGTCAACACCTAGCTCTTTGATATATTTTTCTACAGCATCCGACTTTCTAGCCAAATGAAGGACCAGCCTCACACTTTTAAATTCTGGCATGTTTTGTGGCATATTGACAACCCAACATCTATACAAGATGCCTATAAGGCAAAATTAGAATAAGGTTCTGTTAAAATTATGAATTTTTATGAAGAAAAGAAAAGATCTCTACTGGAAATATTCAAATTTTAAAAAGTTCCTATATATTTTGGTACCTATTTACTTAGAGTCAATAACTGAGATTAGTATTTTCTGTTTGTTTTTCTTATTCATTCTCAATGCCACCCATAAAATAAATGCACACAAACAGGAACATGAACATATCCAAATTTTTTAGGGATTCACACTGATTGTGACATTATGTAATGTGTTTCATAGGCATTACTGGAGTGTAACATGATGTTAGAAGAATCCGTAAAAGGGTCCCCAGTATACTTGCTGTCCTGTCTTCTCATTCTGGCATAAGACTGGCTGTAAAAGAGCCCTTTTCCAATTTACTTGATGAATTACTGAATTTACTTGATGAATACAGTATATATATATTTACTACTACTACTACTACTTAAGGAAGAAATAACATAGAAAACCCTCTCCTGGTGGAAAGTAGGACACAAGAGCCTATTAATGCTACAAAAGGTAAGCACAGGGATGACACAGTGGAAGTAAAGAGGTCTGTGTGCCACTGGGACAGAAAGGCAAGAAAAAGGAAAGGCCGGGGTGGGGGGGAGGCAGAAAGATCAAGAAGGGTGTAGTAAGCCAGAACTGCTCCCTGAACTATAAAACCTTCTTCCAACTTGGCTAAATTCATGACTGGCTTGGGGAGTGAACTTTTTGCATGAACTGACCAAATTTTGAGGCTTGGGACTTTGCAGAAACTGTAGGAGGGGATTTGAGTCTGCAGGACTGAGAGCTCAAGCCTAGTTAAAGAACATGGACCAAGGGCAGGGAAGCCACAATGACTGAGCTCCATTTGCATAATCCCCAGCATCCACACACAACTTTTCATATTTTTTCCCCAATAAACTTATTTGTCCTGAGAGGAGAATTCAACCAATATCTAGCTCACTTCCACAGCCCTCTATAATCTGAGAATTCTATTTCTAAGGAATAGTAGCAGGGTCATGAGAAACATGACTGGCTGAAGATTTCTGCAGTATTACTCTTTAGTAGATGCTTTTCTGGGGAGGTGTCATTTTTTCTTTTTTTTGTTTTCTGATTAAGAGAGAGCAGTGCTTAGAGTCTCTATAGCTGCAATTTATGTTTATGAGAGAAAAGCAGAGAAAAGATGATAGCCAAAAGAGTGTCTACCATTCAGTATGTTCTTTCTTTACAAACAATCACACTTTGAGCGTGCTGAAAGTAGAAAGTTAAAAAAAAAAAAAAGACAGAGAAGTAGAGAAGTGACAGAGGACTGGGAAACACCATAGAAAAGGATGTTGATTTATTATCTCGGTGCTCAGTACAGCATGCAGTCATATCTGTACTTTATGTAACATTGGTTGAGAGTTTGCTTTGTACCCAGCTCTATGCTCAGCCCTTGAACATTCATGCATTTGATTAATAACCATACTATGGAGGTGTTATTATCATTCCCATTTGGCAGATAAACAAACCAAGGCTCGGAAAGAATAAGTACATTGGCCACATTTACAATGCTACTAGAAGGCAGATGCAACATTCATCCAGAAAGCCAGAGTCCTACACTCTACTACCTCTTTGACATCTCTTCTGCCTTAAAGCATGACATATTGTATATTCAACTTTTAAAGACCTACTCAGTGAGTGAGGTTCTTGTTGAAGATCAAAGAAGGTACAGAAATTTGTAATTCTATATATGCACATATATATGCATATATACAATATATACACATAATATATACAATATATACACACACAGAGATCATATATATACATACAGCATTCTCATTATATATATGACAATATGTAAATATAATATGTAAAGGAAGAAAATAAACATTCTACATGCTACACCCGCAGTAACAGTAGTGATATTTAACTCATCGTGGAATAGGATAGAATTTAGTAGATAGTCTTGCTTTTATAAGTGATATATTGCTAAAGATGTGTTTAACAGTCAAAAGTATGAAAATTCAAGGAATAAAGTCAAAGCTTATAAGGGGATCATTATCCCTAGCAAATTTAAAATCTTATGAATCCTATGATGTGATAACAGCCATGTTAAGACACCATCTATAAACTATCTTGTTTGTCCTTTGCCTGCACAGTTGAGTGAGGAAGCCTGAGTTGAGGAGACCCATGACTTTTAGCATGTTGAAGGGTTTTCATTTTGTCTCAATTATATTAAGATTGTGAGATGTACTTTGGTATCAGCATTTTTAAATTTCCACCAATTGAAAATAGTAGTAAGTGCAAGCTCCTCATGTCATTGCACAAATGCAGAGTTCCCCACAGACTACCTAGAGAGGCTGCTGTGGAAATATTTCTGTTGGCTGATCAGCACACTTAGTACCACAGAACATTTGCCTGAAATGTCCACTGTTGGCCAAGGTGCAAAAGTACCCCCTGCCAATGCTGCTGGGAAAGGTGGACTATGGGTAAAGTCTGGGATCCTTACTTATAGTAAATCATTAGACAATGCACACAATCTCTTTACCAACTTGTACTAAACTTTTAGATTCATAGTAAATGCCAGACAGGACAGAAATGAAAATGTCTTTGACTAGCATTCTCAGAGCCCTTCCAGAACTAAAGTATCTCAGCCTCATCTACCTCTCCTCTCATTTAATGCTCTCATTACACTCAGAACTATCTACAGTTCGAACATCCATCTATTTGTTGACCTGTAGGTCCCTTTTACTTCCTCAGATGAGTCTGAGAGCAGGGCTTTGTCTCTCCTGTCAGCAGCCATTTCCCCAGTGCCTGGAATAGCTCTCACATGCACACAGTAGGTGTCCCATAAATAGTCACTGAACAAAACAATGACTTTGAAGATATGGGAGATCAAGCATAAGCAGACAGCATGGGACTCAAGAAGTAGAAAGGGAAAGAGATAGCTTAGTCCTTCTTGGATTTAATCCCTGAAATCTAAGTGCAAGAGGGGACACCTGCCCTCTCAAGCACTCTAAGCGGGAGCCCTGGCCCTGCACAGTTACTGACTCACTGAGAACTCCATGGGCTTACTGGTCAAGATGCTTGGTGATACCCCCTGCGTTAATAACCAGGTAGTCTCTGTGAATCCTTCTGCTGCAGGATGAATTCTTAGCAGGCCAATGTTGATGCCCACGGGTTTTATGGCCTGGCCTGCAGGGAAGATGAGAGCAAAATGCAGCCATCAGTAGAGTCCTAGCTCTCTGATCATAATGTTGTTTAACTAACAGGGCCCAGGAGCACGTTAGCAGTACCTCCTGTGTGACCTCTGTCTTGCACTTGGGATGGCTGTCTGAGAACTCTGAGAAATAGTTGTTATCTATGGTCATGGGATAGCAGCACATCTGGGCTATTGCTTTACAGGTAATCATTTAGCCTTTTGCAACAGCTCTGTGGTAACTCATAGTCCTCTTCTTCCTGGTTCTCCATATGCCAGGTTCATCAGGCATTTTTCCAGGAATAGGAACACAGATGCTAGGGTTAAGGACCTAAGTCAAATAATTCAAACTAAGTTTTATTCTAAAGCAAGTGCTTACTATTCAATGTAGAAAAAATACAAGGCATAAACCAACATTTAACTTACTCTAATTTTTGTTTCATTTTACAAAAAATATAAGAAAATACATTCACAGAACTGTCTGAAAGCCTTTGGTATGCAGATTCTTTGAGCATGTTGCTGGGAAAGTCCTTGGGTTAAGTTGATTGTGTTGGCAGCCCCATTCTTTCCTTGTTTCCCAATATCTACTCTCTTAGCCATGTCATTTACAATTCTTCTCACTAAAAAGAAGCTGTCTGCCCACCTCCTGAATAAGGCCCAACTTTGTGACTTGCTTTGTCTGACAGAACTGTGGAAGTGACAATGTGTCAGTCTCAAGATTAGCTCCCAATAGGCATTCTGTTTCTAGTCTTCTTTTGTGCTTCTGCCTTTACTGTGAGAAAACCATGCTCAGATGAATCTGCTTGTCCTAGGCAGAGAATGGCCATGGGGAGCAGGATGGAGGTGCCCACTCATCCCTGCAGAGACCATCCAGCCCCAGGTCTGTGAATGAGCTAGCCAGGATGAGCAGAGATACTCATTAATCACACAGACACACAAGTAATGAACACTTACTATCATCTGGCATTGAGGCTTTCTAGCTATTTGTTACACAGAAACATTGTGGCAATAGATAAGAGATACAACAATCAACACAGGTAACAACGTACATAGAAAAGCATAAATTTTCCTATAAATGAATGGAAATCACAATGTGATACTTCTCAAGAGTGTCATAAGATAGCAAAGCCCTTTGTAGATAGCATTTTTCCAAAACAGGAGCATCTATCTCCATGTTTCAGGAAAAATCCACTATCATTTTAGAAATCTCAATCTTGGTGAAATGAGTAGTAACATAAGGCAAATGAGACAGGCCCTGATGCATCTCCTCCTGATTTTCAAACAATATGGTGATAAAGCAACACAAAGGCCAAAACTGGTAATAGTGCTGAAAACCAAAACCAACAGAAAGGCGTATGCCAGATCCTTAATCATCTGCCAGGAACAGAACAGTCAGAGTGGATGATTGAGGAAGTTCTTAAGGAGAACACCACAGGCTCCACACTCTAAAGAGGAAAGGAGGAATCAGTTTGAAAGTACCAGGAAAGTACTCCCCAACTATCTGGGTCTGATTATGTCACTTGGCAGTGTTTCACATCTAGAAATATGTTGTTCAAAATGGTAGACACTGGCACATGTGACTATTTTACATTTAAATTTTAAATTAATTAAAATGAAATCAAATTTGAAATTCAGTTCCTCTGATGCATTAGCCACATTTCTTTTTTCTTTCTTTTTAAAAAAAAAAAAACTTTTTTTATTAACATACAATGCATTCTTTGTTTCAGGGATACAGGTCTGTGATTCATCAGTCTTACACAATTCATAGCGCTCACCATAGCACATACCCTCCCCAGTGTCCATCACCCAGCCACTCCATCCCTCCCACCCCTCTCCACTCCAGCACCCTCAGTTTGTTTCCTGAGATTAAGAGTCTCTTACGGTTTGTCTCCCTCTCTGGTTTCGTCTTATTTCATTTTTCCCTCCCTTCCCCTATGATCATCTGTCTTGTTTCTCAAATTCCTCATATCGGTGAGATCATGATACTTGTCTTTCTCTGACTGACTTATTTCGCTTAACATAATACCCTCTATTTCCATCCACATCGTTGCAAATGGCAAGCTTTTATTTCTTGATGGCTGCATAATATTCCAGTGTGTGTGTGTGTGTACAGGACTTGGAAGCCATGCATACCAGAGTGGAAGATATCATTAAGATTCTATTTGAAGTATCATACATTGCATCTGACTTCAGGGCCTAGTCAGTTAACCCAGCAGTCAGAAGTGAGGGTCCTACTCTGAATGAACACAATTAGGCATTACCAAATGGAGTACATTAACCAAATTTTCAGATTTATACCCTAAGGGGCTAAGGCTTCCAAGGTGAGAGTGAGGCAGAAGGAGACCAAGGTCACCATATCCATTAGTCTCACTAGAAAATCACTTTGTCTCTAGGATATATCCCACCTAAGGATAATCATAAATAAAACAAAAATGTGTTCTATGAAAAGTATGGAAGTGAAGAAAATGAAAGTTGAAACATTTGGAAGATACATGTCTGGTAGTTAAAGACATGAATGCATATGCTCTCTTTAGAACAAGAGCAGGGAGACATAGGGAAAGAAGAGCCTGAGATAAAGGCATAGATAAATGCTATAAAGCTAAGAAAAGAATGCTAGGATTCCCAGCCATAGGCACTGAATTGAAATTTATACTGAAGACAGATAGTAGAATTGACACAGCTGAAAATAATTTAATGACGTGGATGTCTTCTTAAACTTTAATGGGCATACAAGTCACTGAGGGGTTTTGTTAAAAGCAGATTCAGAGCAGAAGGTCTGGGGTGGGTCTTTAATTCTGAATTTCCCACATGATGGTGCTGTTCCTGTCTGGGGACAGCAGTTAAAGTGGAAAGGAGAGGGCAAACATGTAGAACCTTCCTAAAGGCAGAAGAAGACAGAGATTTGAAAACAGAGAGAAGATAGGTATAGGACAGAAAATGGGTATGAAACAGCTTTATTAGACAATCAGAGCAAACAAACAAACAGCATACAGTCAACAAATTAAACATGAAACAATAAAGAATTATTTTTTTAAAAATTGGGTTAAAATGATTAATATTTACCATTTGCACCATTTTTAAGTGTACAGTTTAGTGCAAAGGACATTCATATTGCTGTGCAACCATCACCACAATCCATCTCCAGAACTTTTTCATCATCCCAAACAGAAACTCTGTACCCATTAAACACTAACTCCCCATTCTCCACTGCCACCCCTCCCCCACCCTGCCCCCAGACCTAGTAACCTGTCTTCTACTTTCTCTATAAATTTCCTTATTCTAGGTACCTCACATAAGTGGAATCATGTAATATTTGTTCTTTTGTGCCAGGCTTCGTTCATTTACCATTTTCTAAATTCATTCTTGTTGTAGCATATGTCAGAATTCTATATCTTTTTAAGGCTAAATAATATTCCATTGTATGTATATACCACAGTTTGTTTATTTATGTGTTGATGTACATTTGGTTTGTTTCCAACTTTTGGCTATTGTGAATAATGCTGCTGTGAACATAGGTGTAAAACTGTTTGAGTCACTGCTTTTGTTTCTTTTGGTATATACTTAGAATTGGAATTGCTGGACCTTGCAATAATTCTATGTTTAACTTTTTGAGAAGTAGTCATATTGCTTTTCCCAGTGGCTGAACTATTTTATATTCCTACTAGCAATGCATCAGGATTCTAATTACTTTATAAGTTTGCCAACACTTTTCTTTTTTCTTTTCTTTTCTTTCTCCCTCCTTCCCTCCTCCTTCCCTCCTTCCCTCCCTCCCTCTTTCCTTCCTTCCTTCCTTCCTTCCTTCCTTCCTTCCTTCCTTCCTTCCTTCCTTCCTTCCTTCCTTCCTTCCTTCCTTCCTTCCTATTTTCTCTTCTTTTTTTTTCATAATAGCCATCATGGGTATGAAATGGTATCTCACTGTGGTTTTGATTTTCATTCCCTTAGTGACTAATAATGTTAAGCATCTTTTCACATGCTTATTGGCCATTTGTTTATCGTCCTTGGAGAAATAGAATATTCAAGTTCTTTGCCTATTTTTAAACTGATTGTTTGATTTGTTGTTGTTGTTGTTATTGATTTGTAGGAGTTCTCTATATAATCTGAATATTAACTACCTTTATCAGATATATGATTTGCAAGTATTTTCTCCCCTTCCCCTGGTTACCTTCTCAGTCTGTTGATGTGTTCTGTGATGCACAGAAGTCTTTAATTTTGCAGTAGTCCAATGTATATTTTGTTATTGTTTTTGTTGCCTGTGTTTTAATGTCCTATCCAAGAAATCATTGCCAAATCCGATGTCATGAGGCTTTTCCCATTTTTTTCTAAGAGTTTTAGAGTTTTAGCTCCAATTTACATATCTGATCCACTTTTAGTTCATTTTTGTATATGGTATAACATAAGATCAGCTAAGTAGACAAACCTTTAATTAGACCAACTAAGAAAAAATAGAGAAGACTCAAATAACAAAAATCAGAAATGGAGGAGTGCCTGGGTGGCTCAGTTGTTAAGCGTCTGCCTTCAGCTCAGGTCATGATCCCAGGGTCCAGGGATTGAGTCCTGCATCGGGCTCCCTGCTCCACTGGAAGCCTGCTTCTCCCTCTCCGACTCACCCTGCTTGTGTTCCCTCTCTTGCTGTGTCTTTCTGTCAAATAAATAAATAAAATCTTAAAACAAAACAAACAAACACAATTTTAGCCACAGAGTATAAGGATTTTTGTTGGGCAGCAATAGCTGGAGTAGCAGATCTCTCTACTTAGCTGATCTTTTCAAAGGACCTAATTTTCATTCCATTGATTTTTCTACATAGTGTTAGTATTCTCTATTTTATCTATCTCTACTCTACTCTTTATTCTTTTTTTCTTTATGCTAGCTTTCATTTTACTTTACTTTTTTTAGTTTCTTAAGGTGTAAAGTTGGTTTCTTCTTTTCAATGTATGTATCTACAGGTATAAATTTTCCTCTTCACACTGTTTGCCAGCATCTCATAAATTTGGTATTATTGTAGAACTAATTCTCATTTCAATTCCATATATTTGGAGTTCTGATGTCTGGTGCACATATATATTTATGACTGTCAAATCTTAGAGAATTGACTTATCAGTATATGGTGTTCGTCTTTGTCTTGTTATAGTCTTTGACTTAAAGTCTATTTCATCTCATATTAGTATAGCCACTTCAGCTCTTTTGTTACTATTTGTATGGAATATACATTTCCTATCCTTTCACTTTAAATTTATGTATGTCTTTAGATGTAAAGTGAGTCTTTTGTAAATAGCATATAGGTGGATCCTGTTTTATTCTGTATCCATTCTTCCAATCTCTAGCTATTGTGTGAAGAGTTTAATCTATTTATATTTAAAGTAATCACTAATAAGGAAAGAATTCTACATTTTTGCTGTTTTCTGTATGTTCAGTAGCCTTTTGTTCCTTCATTTCCTCCATTTTTTTCTTTTCTGTTGAGTTGATTTTTTGTGTGTGAGATGTTTTGATTCTCTTCTTGTTTCCTTTATGTATATTCTATAGATATTTTCTTTTTGGTTACCCTGGGGATTATATATGACATCTTAATATTTTAATAATCTAATTTGAATTGACATAAGCTTTACTTTAACCACATATAAAATCTTTTCTTAATTTGCTTTGCACCACCCTATGTTATTGATGTTACAAATTGCATCTTTATACATTGTGTACCTAACAACATAGCTTTGCAATTATTTTTTAGCACTTGTCTTTTCAATAACAGAAAAAATGAGTTATAAAAAATAATTAAAGTAATACTAGTTGCATTTACCTTTACTGGGGATCTTTTAATATTCATATACCTTCAAGTTACTGTCTAGTATCCTTTCATTTCAAACTGAAGACACATTTTAGCCTTTCTTGTGGGGCAGGTCTAGTAGTAATGAAGTCCCTCAGGTTTTGTTACCTGGGAATTTATTAATTTCTCTCCACTTCTGAAGGGCAGTTTTGCCAGATTTAGAATTTTTTTTTTTTGATAGGTGTTATCTTTCAACACTTCAAATATTTAATAATTCCACTGCCGTCTGGTATCCAGGGTTTCTGATGAAAAAAAAAAAATGGCTGATAATTTGTTTTGAGGCTCCTCTATATAGGATGAGTTACTTCACTCTTGATGATTTCCAGATTCTCTCTGTGGCTTTTCACAGTTTGATTATATGTGTCTTAGTGTGGGTCTCTTTGGTTTTATCCTACTTGGAGTTCATTGAGCTTCTTGGATTTGAGGATTCATGTTTTTTATCAGCTTCAGGGATTTTTTTAGCCAGTACTGTGCATCTTTCTCATGCTCATCTCTTGGTGCACCTGATGGTTTCTCACAAGTCCCTTAGGCTTCATTTGCTTTTCTTCAATCATTTTTCTTTCTGTTCTCAGACTTGATCATTTTAATTGTCCTATCTTCAAATTTGCTGATATTTTCTTCTGGCTGCTGAAATCTGGTGGTGAACCAACCCCTTCTAGTAAATTAGTGTGATTTACTGGGTTTTTCAGCTTCAGAATTTGTTTGGTCCCTTTTATAATTTCTATCTCTTTCTTTTATTTTGTTCATTTTATTCCTGTGTCATTTTCTCAATTTCCTTCTGTTTCTTTGTCCATGTTTTCCCTTAGCTCTTTGAGTATAGTTAAGACAGACAATTTAGTCTTCATCCTGTAAGTCCAATGTCTGGGCATATTCAAGGACAGTTTTGTCAATTTATTTTATTCCTTTGAATGAGTTATGTTTTATTCTTTCTTTGTATGTCTTGTGATATTTTTCTTGAAAATTGGTCATTTGACTATTATAATGTTGCAACTCTAAAAATCAGATTTTTTTTCCTTCCCACAGGGATTGCTCTCTTTTTTGTTCTTGTTGTTCTTTTTTAGGAAGGTTTTAACAATTCATTTATTTTGAGGCATTTCTAAACTTTTTAAAAAAATACTTTATCAATAAAATCAGCAAAATCTTTGTTCTATTAGTTCATATTCAGTTAATGTTTTAACAGAGATGTTTTTGAATGGCAGGAGCCAAAACAAACAAACAAAAAACCCAAACAAACAAACAATAAATAGAGAAAACAGGCACCTCTTCCTGTCTGTGCAGATTGGCTCTGTCCTGGCACATTCTTTCACCACTTGGCTAGGATGGCCCTGAGCCTAGGTATCAGCCAAGGTAAAAACTTAAGGTCTTCTTGGGACTGTTTTGCCTGGGCATATGCATAGCTTTCTAAATTCTGTATACTTAGCTGCTTTTGAATAACCTGATTTCTCAGAGTCTCACTCCAGCTTCTCCTTTGGGCCTTCCATGGTTTATTTCATATTTCTACCCTGAGTCTCTTGCCCTGGACACCTATGGGTTTGTAGACATGTAGCCTTTATGAGCACAGACTGCTTTTTTTTCCTGCCTGCATTATGAGTTATCCCTGTAAATAGAGACGAGCATCGAGCTTCAGTCCTTCAGTTACCCTCCAGACAACTGAGAACATATGTACACAATAATTTACAAAAAAGGTTTCCTCTGTTCCCTCCAGTGCAAGGGAGGAAACTGGTAACTAGGCTGCCACCTGCCCCTGAACCAGGGAGGGGATGGGGAAATGGCAGGTAAAAAATGTCACAAAACTTTCCAACTCTTTTGAATATAGTTTTTTCTTTATTTGGCATTTGGTTGGCTTCTGCAAACTTTGGAATGTTTTCCGGAGCTCCTACAAAGTTATTTCAGACAGCTTCTGCTTATTTTTTGATATTTCTGTACAGAAACAAGAGCCTGAAGCTTCTTAATCTGCCATTTTGCTGATATCACTCCCCAATAAAGAGATCTTTAAAATCAAGAGGAGGGGGATGTTTATAAAGATAAAGCAGAAATTAATAAATGGAATTATGATATAAAATCAAAAGCTATCTCTTTAAAAATTTAAAAAATGAGTATTTCTTTATGCTACTGAACAAAATTAAAAATGAAAAATGGCATATAATAATGTATTCTAGGGGGCGATGCATATACACATGCTAATTATTTAGAAGGTCCAGATAAAAAAGGACATTTTCCTGAAAAACGTGAATTTTCAAGATTGGTGCAAGAAGAAAATCTAGAGAAAACTATAAGTATAGCAGAAACTGAAGCCTTGTGTGCCAGGGTAGAAAATGCCATTCAAGAGCCTATTCAAAGTACCATGCGTCTATACAAAACATTTCATATGACGTGTATATTTATGAGTAATTTTTTAAAGTACTTACAGGAATACTAACCCTTTTAGGAATATATATTTACTATATAATATAATCTACTTCACAACATACAAAAAGAAATCTTCTTGATTCATGTTATGTCAAAACATACCATGAAATATAAAGACAGATATAATCTATTGATATATTTAACAGAATCTGTATGGTATATATCACAAATGTGTGAGTGCCCCACATTACCACCTCACCAATGAATAATTTACTAGGGAATTTCAGTGAATTGGTCCATGGTTCTTAGAAACTTCAGCCAAGTCATAGATCTTAACTGGAGTCAGAGTAATGAGAAAGAAGGAACTAACCTGGGAATAGATTTCTTGGGATGGTCTTCAGCCATCCCTATGGAGACTAACTCCTTCAGTTGGGATTCCAGGGGGAATGGTGTCTGCTTCATACTTGGGACAATCAGAGTAGTCTTGAGGTGGTAGGAATAGAGGAGACTGAATAGCAACTGGATTGTTAGATGAGGAATGTGGGCATATTTCCCGTGGATCACAGGAAAAAATGAGCTACATGGAAAAAAATGGAAGATCCAAAGTTATCTTGGATCTTCTATAACAGGGCTGCCTACAGGGTAGAGAGATAGAAACTGACTATGAAAGATGGATTCTTAGAGCTGAGGAAAGAGTTCCAAGGGACTCCACAGAATAGAAACATAGCCTACTCTCCTATTCTCCCAACCCCCAATGCTGGTCAAGGGACCAGCTGAAGAAAGGTGCCTCCTGGTGGGAAGCTCTGAGAAGAGTCAATTTTCAATATCTTCTAAGTCCAGAGAGTATGAAGCCATGAAAAAGATGGTACTAGCTCAAGTAAAACTTTTCTTCCTTATTTTCCCTCCACCCCCTAAATCTTCAAAATGGGAGGAGTCATAGGTAGGCTGTCAACCTAGGTTGTGGGGTGGGAGGGGTATAGAGGAAAGCAGAATCAGGGAGGCTGAGAAATCAACTATCCTCCCTTTGCCACTACATGCTTCTAGCCTAAAATAGGGCTGGGCTATGGAAAGAGTAAATATTAATGCTAAATCTGAACTTAGTATTGAACACTGACCTGAGAATTCCTGTGTCACATAAAGATGAAAAAGAACTATTACTAAAACATTGGCAGAAAACCATGAGATCTGCCCAAATTTTTATAAGGTGAAGAAATACCTCACTGAACAGTGTGCAAGGGGATGTTGGGGGACAAATAAACTAGATCACAAGGTGTGCTTACCACCAATAAACTTGTTGTCTAAGGATTTTTAAAAGAATAATTATAGCAACATATTTATGGATATGTCTCCTCAGGTAAAGGAAACAAAAGCAAAAATAGGGCGCCTGGGTGGCTCAGATGGTTAAGCGTCTGCCTTCGGCTCAGGTCATGATCCTGGAGTCACGGGATCAAGTCCCATATTGGGCTCCCGGCTCAGCGGGGAGCCTGCTTCTCCCTCTGACCCTCTCCCCTCTCATGCTGTTTCTCTCTCGCTCACTCTCTAAAAAATAAATAAAATCTTTAAAAAAAAAAAAAGCAAAAATAAACTATTGGGATTACACCAAAATAAAATGCTTTTGTACAGCAAAGGAAACGAACAACAAAGCAAAAAATCAACTTAGTAAATTGGAGAGGATATCTGCAAATGATATATCTGATAAAGGATTAATATCTAAAATATATGAAGAACACATCTCAACATCAAAAAAAAACAATCTGGTTAAAAAAGGGAGAGAACCTGAACAGACATTTCTCCAAAGACATACAGATAGCTAGCAGACATATAAAAAGATGTTCAACATCACTAATCGTCAGGAAAATCATCAATCCATCATCCATCAATCATCAAAACCACAATGAGATATCACCTCACACCAGCCAATGTCAAATATCAAAAAAGATAAAAATAATAAGTGTTGGCAGTGATGTAGAAAAAAAGGGACCCCCCCATGCTGGTGGAAATGTAAATTGATACAACCACTGTGGAAAACAGTATGGAAGTTCCTCAGAAAATTAAAAATAGAAGTCCCGTATGAGGGAGTAATTCCACTATGGACACTTACCCCCCACCCTTGCCCATGAAAACCCTAATTTGGAAAGATATATGCACCCCTATGTTTATTACAGCATTATTTACAACACCCAAGATTATGGAAGCAACCCATGTTCATTGATAGATGAATGGATAAAGAAGATGTGATACACACACACACACACACATTGTAGAATATTACTCAGCCATAAAAAGAAATGAAATCTTGTTATTTGCAACAACATGGATGAAATTACAGGGTATTATGCTAAGTAAAATAAGTCAGACACAAAAAGACAAATACCATAAGCTTTCACTTGTATGTAGAATCTAAACAAAGCAAGCAAGGGAACAAACAAAAAACAAACAGACTCTTAAATACAGAGAACAAACTGGTGGCTACCAGAAGGGAAATGGGTTGGAGGTTGGTAGAATAAAAGGAATCAAGAGGTACAAACTTCCATTTATAAAATAAATAAGTCACAGAGATGAAAAATACAGCATAGGGGGTATAGTCAATAATATTATAACATTGTATGGTGACTGAACTTATCACGGTAAGCTTGAGCAATATATCAAATTGTTGAATCAATATGTTGTACACCTGAAACCAACAGAACATTTTATGTCAATTATTTTTCAGTGAAAATAAAAACAATTGTAAGTTAGCCATCAACAAAACAAATGTAACAGTTTTTTAAAGAGTATTGCCCACCATGATAAAATAGGATTTATCTCAGGAATTTAAAGATGAATCAAGGTAGGGAATTAATACATCTCAGTTACAGGTTAAATTAGGAAAGTGAGCAAATAGAGAGGAGTGAATTAATAAAATCCATTTTTATTTCTTATATATAAAGAAAAAATAATCTGGGGTCAGTGATCTGATTTATAATTAGTTCTTGAATATAAACTCCATAAGTTGGTGATTATCTGTGTTATCCAACTCATGACACAGTTCCCAGAAACTAATTGGTAGTCAAAAAATATACTTTTTTAGTGGAAGTAAAAGAATGAGTCATAACTACCTTAAACTGAAAATGTAAATCATCTTTTCATAGTGGGATACAAGAAGCATTCTTATTATGACAAAAGACTAGGAAATAATGTACACTGTTAACCCTACTGTTTCATTTTCTGGAAGTTGAAATCAATGCAATAATCAGGAAATAGAAAAAAGAATAAAACTAATGAAAATGAACATAAAACTTATCATTATAAACAATATGCTTGTTAGACTAAAATCCTCATGAGTATTAACCAGTTAGCCTAGATGGATATGATATTGGATAAATGCCTAAACAAAGATAGTCATAAACAAATAGATTATAGCTTTCCCACATATCAGTAAAAGTCAGTTGGAAAAATAACATAAAAATGATCCCATTCCTAACAGTATCACACATAAAGAATAGGAATAACCTTATCAAAATATGAGTGGGCTGTCTAAAGAAAATGACAAAACTCTGCCACAAGCCATGAATGAAGGCATGAATGAATTCAGAAATGTCACAGTTATGTAGGAAAGATTGAATATAGTATAACACTTTTTCAAAGTAATATTTAATGAGCATAATTCCAACCAAGATAAATTCTGATGGATTAAGAATCTAAATAGAAAATATAAAAATAGAAATGCTACAGAAAGAAGAATTAGAATTCTCATGGTGGCTTCCCCCACCATCATTGATAAATACAAAAAGTCAATAAATAAGAGATGCAATAAAATGACAAGATAATATTACATCTGAATAAGTGCTATAATAAAAATAAGACAAGATGTTGTAATAGAAAGGGAATAGACGATCAAAGCAGGATTCTCCTTGTGGAAGTGACAGTTGAACTGTCCTCAGTTACATAATTACTCCATAACGCTAAAAACATGAACATCTAGAAGTGAAGTATTACATCCAGCAAAAAGCATTTGCAGAGGCCTTAAGACAGGCACATCCTAATCCTTGATACTTCTGAGGAGTGGAAGGAAGGTCTGCATTCTGGAAGCATGATAAGGAGTGAGTGGAGGAGTCAAAGCGTTAGTAATAAGCATGTTAGATGGGAAATGGGAAGATGAAGAGGCTTCTCTGTTTTTAATTAAAGTATGAGGTGATGTCATCAAATGAGAGTGGTGGGAGGTGACTAAAGTGAAGGTGTGAAAGAGTCTTTAAAAGCAGGGAAGGAATGGGTGAGCATAGGGAAGACATAGAATTTTATGAGTGTGAATTTAAAATGAAATGAGTGATTTTCTCCAGCCCTGAGGGATGAAGTAAATAGATAGGTTATTTACAGTAGCCAAAATAAGGATAAAGTCCAAAGCATGTGTCACAACCCTAAATATGTAATTGACTGCTGACAGGAGTAAAAATCAGCATAATCCTTCTTTTAAAAAATATTTTATTTATTTATTTGAGGGAGAGGGAAAGAGAGCACACAAGTGGGGGGAGGGAGAGGGACAAGCAGACTCTGTGCTGAGCACAGAGCCCAACATGGGGTTCGATCCCACAACCCTGAGATCATGAATAACCTGAGCCAAAATCAAGAGTCTGATGCTTAACTGACTGAGCCACGCAGGGGTCCCAGCATAATCTTTTTTAGAAAGCAATTCATCAATAGTTATTTACTTACATAAAAGTGACTGGGAAACAGGAGTTTGGGAAGTAAGCACACCTGAGCTCAATTCACATGGGCCTTATTAATTGTGTTACCTTACATCTTTTCTGGGGGAAAAAGATGTCTGATCGGAACCACTGTATAAAGCAGTTTCAAAATAAGATGACAGCCAAACCAATTAGATGACTTAATTTGAATCTTGTGAAATAAGTCGTAGTTTCATCTTAACATTGCGTTCAACTTCTTCATTATCAGATTGTCAACTTTAACAATTTTGAGTATTTTTTATAGCAAGTGGAAATATTGCAGTTTATTTTCCAACAAATTTTGCAATAAGCTTCTCAGGAAGAACATGGCTACACTGTTCTGATGAAGATGACTCAACCTTAGATTCTCAGGTGCTTTTTGAAGCAAATCAAATACTATTTTGTGAACCCATTACCAATTCCTAGCATCAGAAAAAAAGTTCAAAGACAAAGTATATGGCCTGAAGAAAAGATCATGTTACAAAATGGTGCTAGGTGAGATATTCAGTGACATCAAATGATCAGTTGACTGAAAAAGAAACACGGGAAGGCAGGAGAGGGATGACTCTGCCTTCTCACAGGCAGCAAAAAAACTCCAGCCCAGCACCAAAGAAAACAGAAAAACTGTGACAGGAATAGGACCAAGATCCATAAACATCTTAGCCAAGATCTTCCTAGTTCCTGAAAAGGTTTGGCTGCCCAAAGGAAATTCAAAGAGCCCCAGTTTTATTTTAGGATGGTATGTATACTCTATCTAGAGCATTCTCTCACATCACATGGTGACTTAAACATGTGTAAGAGGTTCAGATCACTGTTTTATTCAGCTGAGCTCAAGCCAATAAGCTCACGGTAGTGTTAACTCAAGTTTCAAACTCAAGGGGCTAAAAGAGTCATTGAAAAAATAGTTCATGATTTATAATGACCTTTTATCGCTACAAGAACGTGATCATTCTCAACTGTGTGAGCAGTCATCGACCACTTTTGCAGAATCATCAGAGTAATGGATTAATGATTTCCCAGAATAAGACTGAGATGACATACAAACCTACGTCATGGATAGCTCATCCACAGCCAGAGATCTTCATCTACGCTTGATAAAGAAAAAGCCCTCATTGATCCTGTACTGCAATGGCTGGACATGAACAGGAAAAGGAGCCTAGGGAAGCTTAATGGTGATTGACCTACCAGTGTACCCAACTGCTCTATAGCCAGGTGAAGGCAATCCCAGTCTCCAATGGGGAGAAAAAATCAACCTTAATGTCTCAGGGGTATAGCCAGGACAACCAGTATCTCAGAGATATATCCAGGGAGAAAGCAATCCCTATTGGGCTGGAACTTCATCAGCAGCACTGTAAAAGCAGGAGATAAACAACAATCCTAGTGCTCCATAAACCTTCATGGGAGTTTAACTCGCTAAAGTCCTCAGTTGCACCAGACCTCCTTCAGGTTCATGCCATGGTACCTAGATACCAAAAGGATATACTGTATCACTGGGGTTTCATACATTGGCCCATCCTTGGCTTGCCATGTCACTAACATGATCCAGTGAGCACAACAAGAGAACAAGAGCAAAGGGATGATAAAGTTTGGGGCCAAGAGGACTATGGAGGGTGTCTTACCAATGTGAACACTCACACTGTTTTTTTACCGAAAACACGATACATATACTGTATGTGAGTGTGTGTGTGTGTGTGTGTGTATAAAATAGAATACATATAAATGGTACTTCAGTTCACACAAAATAACGCAGAATATGTATATACATGAATTTAATAACATTATCAGTATTTTGAAATACTAAGGTGCTTCTTGTCCGAAAATTCAAATTACTTCAAACTCAAATTAATATCTATAGCTATGTATGATTTTTAAACCTAAAGGCAGAAATTTCTAGATTAGCCAATTTCAAAAGGAATCAGATGGCACAGGGTAGCTGTTAAGCATGTGCAGAATGTGGCGGTCTGTTGTTTAGAGATTTTCTTTCTGACAGCTTGTCCAGGTCCACAGAGATCTGAAGAATTGTTTCAAAAATATGAGGTTCTAAATAAAGATCTAAGGAGTATATTAAGACTACATTTGAATAAAAACAGCTATTTATTTAGAAATCCATTTACTGACTTAAGAGGCTGTTTGAGATGTATAATGGATATAAATTTGACTAGAGAGTTCTTAAAGTTATTATACCAAGTTTATTATTGAAAACTTCCCATAGCTTATTATATAATTACTTAACTTTTATATATAAATGTACAAGCAGAGTATTAGCTAAGGATATAGTTTTATTCTTTTGGTTTTTCTTATTCTTGCATGTTTTATGGTGTTAAATCCAACACTTCCAAACAGAGCTTGGAAATTTATTACAGTTCTTTCATTCATATCATATCATTCTGTCTACTATGGTCTGAATGTTTAAGTCCCCCCCACTAAATTCATATGTTGAAATCCTAACCCCCAAAGGTGGTGGTATTAGGAAGTGGGAGCTTAAGTCATGAGGGTGGATCCTTCATGAATGGGATTAGTGTTCTTATAAAAGAGATCCCACAGAACTTCCTTGCCCCTTTCACCAGCTGAGCACACAGCAAGGAAGTGCCTACTATGAACGAGGAAGTGGGCCCTCCCTCGACACTGGCACCTTGATCTTGGATTGCAGGCTCCAGAAATGTGAGAAATAAATGTCTGTTGTTTATAAGCCACCCAACTTATGGTCTTTTGTTATAGCAGCCAGAATAGACTAAGGCACTATCCTAACAGTTAGTTTCAATAGAGGTATACTAACGTATTCTACCTCTGGTAAGAAAATAAAGAATGCAGAAATAAAAATGGAGAAAACCCAAGTAGCAAGTTTTGTTTAGACAGGAAGCCTAGGGGCGCCTGGATGGCTCAGATGATTAAGCATCCGACTCCTGATTTCAGTTTAGGTCATGATCTCAAGGTCCTGAGATTGAGCCCTGCCTTAGGCTCCACCTCAGGCTCAGCAGTGAGTCTGCTTCTCTCTTTCTCCCTCCCCTCTGCTCCCCACCTTGATCATGTTCTCATTCTCTCTCTTTCTCTAAAATAAATAAATAAATAAATAAATCTTTAAAAAAAGCTAAGAAATCTAGGCTTAATTTTTATTGATATTTGTTTCTTTTTGTTCTTCCCCCCAGCCCACACAACACATACACACTTTTTCTATTCATTTTTTGGGGGGCAGATAAATGAGGGACATGACTCCTCATTTCATGCTCACATGGTTTCTGGGTAATCTTTTGTAGAACTGATGTACTTGTCAAAACCTCCAGAATTTTACATCCACATTTTTTATTTCCAGGCAAAAATACAAAATGCTTGAAATGTCCCAGAGAAACATCAATCTGAACTTTTTTTTTTTTAACACAGTAATACCATGGCTTGGTTGACATGCATCACTTTTTTCCCCTCACAGTTAAAAAGTCTGATTTTTTGCTAAAATTCTCTTATTCTATATATTGCTGTTTTGAGAAAGTCACTCAACAATTTCTACTTAAGACGATGTTAAATAATCCCCTTTCCTCATTTGAAGCAGTAAAAGTCACAATGATATGGATTTAAATATATGTTGTTATGACTCATAACTCCTGCAGGAGTCTTAGTTAAAGGCCTATGGACTCACAAAATTTTATAATAAATGTTTTCTCCAAGATATCCACCCGTGTCCTACTCAAAACTGTGGTCACTCCTAGAAGATCTCAAAGGCACTTTTAGGCCAGGGGATCAAGAAAGACACACACGTGTGCATATACACACTCACATCCACACCTACCCACCCACCCCCAGACACAGATACGCAGACACAGACACACAAATTACTCTAAAACAATTAAAACAAAAAAATCATTGCAAAATCAACACGAGACAAAAGATTTTCAAGATCACCATTTAACAAGGGTGATGATATTCAAATAATTAGCCACCAGCAGTGGTGGAGCATCATGAGAAGGTCTGGTGGTTTCCAGGGTAACCAGGGAAGCCCAGGGGCTCCTCAGGGTTCCAGGCAGCAGTCTGGTTTCCTGATTCAAGAGATTTCATTAGGAGACCTGGTGAGAGATGATTCTCATCAGGAAGCCTCACATTTAGTCATTCCCATAAATATTGGTGACACCACCTCATGAAGCTCTGAGATTATACCATATATCCATATAATGGATATCCATTGTATCCATTATACCATTATATCCATATAATGGCCAAACTAGACATTTTTTTCAACTCGGCAAACAGCTCTGGGAAAACTTTATTGTGAACCTCTGCAGCTTCAGAGCAATATTAATTCAGGCCTTTGTGGCTATGATACGGGATATCTGTCCTCAGGGAATCTGTGTTCTTAGATAGGGCAACCCAGTTATTTAAAATCAATCCAAGGGGGAAGTTTTTCCCTTGCATGGTGACTATTTATAGTAACTGTAATGCCCCAAATCTTATATTTATAAGATTTGTGTGTATGTGCAAATCTCAGTGTTTCATGGTTGTCTCCTAATTAATCTGAGGACGTGGCCTCACTCCCTATAATCATCTCAAGTGAGAAATTCAATGCCAATGCATCATGCAACTGCGAAGTTGGCCCTGAAAAGACAGACAGACCTGAGCCCATACAGCACCGTTCCATCAGGGTGAAGGCGGATCATGCGGTTTTTCACTGTCACTCCATGCACAAATGACTTTTTGTCATTTAAGAAATATGTGTCAGGCACCCATAGCTGGTCAGCCACTCGATTGTCAAGCGTGAGGTTGAGAGGGATCCCAGAATAGGCAAGCCTTTTATCTCTCCAATATTGTTGAAAATACATGGTTAAGGTGTAATCCTGGGGGAAAAAAAGAAAAGAAAAAAAATTAGTTTGTGCTCAGCCACAGGCATATTTCCTTCATGACTGGTCAAATTCAGGTTGGAATCCAGAAGAAATGGATATTATTTTCAGGCAGGGTAGAAAACAGTGGTTGCTTTCTCATAAATGCAAATACTAGGTTAGTAGGTGTAAATCATGTCTATAAATCCCGTTTTTTTTTTTTTTTTTTAAGTCCTTTGTTTTATTTAGGTAAGAACCGGACTAGACAAATTGGCATTTAAGCAATAGCCACACAGATACAAAGGTCAAAAAATAACTTTAAATAAAGTCATCATAAAATCAGGTTGCTGGCAGGACCCTGAAAACTCCCCTAGGTCCTGCATCTCCCACCAGGCAGATATGTATCTTTACCACCCACAGCAGAGGAGCTCTATCTACAGATTCTCTCTACAAGGTAAGCCATTTTCCTCTCTTGCCCTCTGTTAGAATTGTAAATACAAACCCTCCATAAACATGCACTGGAGACACAATGACCTGTGGGAGGTCTCTATGCCTTATTCATTACATTTTCTTTTTCTTCCAGAATGCCACAGCCATTTCCACACTAACTAGGCCATATCATCACCTTGAGAGGATGATATATTCGTCTGGGGAAAATGGGAGCCTATAGCTAAAGCCGGATGTAGGAGAGGGGAAATGGGCCATGGTGCAACCCCCACAGGCCTGCCAACAAAATAAGCAAGTATTTAGGCAGATGATCCTACTTTTGTTTGTTTGTCCATCTGTTTTTGTTTTGTTTTGTTTGCTTGCAAAGTAATGCAGTAAGAAAGTGGAAAAAAGGGGCTCCTTGGTGGCTGAGTCGTTAAGCGTCTGCCTTCGGCTCAGGTCATGATCCCAAGGTCCTGGGATCGAGCCCCGCATCGGGTTCCCTGCTCCACAGGAAGCCTGCTTTTCCCTCTCCCGCTCCCCCTGCTTGTGTTTCCTTTCTCGCTGTGTCTCTCTCTGTCAAATGAATAAATAAAATCTTTAAAAAAAAAAAAAAAGTGAAGAAAAGAAATCAGACTGAACATGAAAATTCTATTTTAAAATTTTTATTCTTTTGGCAAACACTATTCCAGTCTACATCAAGTCTGAAAATTTGGTCATATTCATGGGACATCTTGAACCCCACTATAGAAGAATCCAAGCTGAAAATCCAAAGGTAAATGAGTAAACTCCCTAACCAGGGAAGGAGAAATCACTGTTACATATAGGAGCTTCTGAATTCACACACTTACAGATGTTTGCAAACATCCTGGCTTTGTAGGCAATAAGAGGTGGGATTGCAAATCAATTCAAGAACCCATCCCAGGCACAGGTCTTATGAAATCCCATCCAGTACTCATTTTGCTGATTCACAGGGCAGTTCTCAGTGCTTGCTAATCTAACAATGCCTACTTATCACTGATCTCATGAGTGTTAGAGCACAGAAGCCTCTGAAATGACAAAGAACATACCTGCATGTTCTTCTCCAGGTGCTCACAGGCAAGGTGACAAAACCAATACATGCTAAACAACTATCAGCAAAATAAGTTTTAAGCTATAAGGGCCATTAAAAAAAAAAAATCAAAGGCAGGTGGAAGCAAGAAAATTCAAATGGGCTGGGGAGTCTTTATAGAGGTTTTATCTGCAACTTGAAGGAGAGATAGCATTTGAGTGGATGAAAAGAAACAGAAGAGTTTTTTCCCAGGCACTTACATGGGCAGAGCTCTGTGCATGGCATTACCTGTGTGAACGGGCCCCCACCCCACCACCAATTCTCAAAGATCAGGTGACATTAAAGATAGGCTTTGGCTAGCTAGATATTGGATAGGGGGCATGAAAAATAAATCATACAAGGATGTTGCTTTTATTGCACTGATTTTACTGAATTGATGAGAAACTCTGAGGAGTGCAGTTTTGGTGGAACTTAGGGTTCTAGAGGGGAAAAGGACAGAGTGGTGAGCAAGGCTGGACTCTGTGGCAGTGACCAGAATGTAGAAAAACTTGAATGCCAGCTCCTCAGTCAATGAAAACCACTGAGTTTCCAGTAACAAGTGACATAACCAAGTGTATTAACTGTCTTTTATTTTCTGTTTTCTCATGCTTTAGCTTCTGGACCCTGGCTGACCCTGGAGGGACTTTCATCCTTTCCCCCAGGGCTACAATTCTATCAAACTCTAGATTGTGCCTTCCAAAAGCAAACCAACCAATCCAGAGCTCACCCCCCAAGTGCCTTCTCTATTGGGCTTTCACACTCCAGGCCAATATTTCAACTATATTCAAGTACCAGGCAACTAGGGGCAGTCTAGACCCCGGGGCCCCCTTTAATTATTCAAACTAGCCCATCCAAAGCCTGCTTATCCAGCCTCCCATATGCCCATTCATTCCCATGGAAACCACAATAAAGTTCCTTGCCCACAGTTTCCCTTCTTCCTTGTGACCAATGCTAGTGCTTCCCTGTGTGCCCCACCCCCCCGCCCATTCACTACAATGGATGGTGTACTCCCTTCCTTTAAGGTCTGTGGTTAGCAAACTATTTTTCAGTGGCAGCTGCCTCCTGATCGGGAAGATCAGTTGTGCAGTGGTGAGAGAAATGATGAGCAAAGGCCAAAACGGGTGGAGAGTGCTTGGAAAGGGGGTGCAGGTCAGGGAAATCCTAAAAGTTCACACATGTTGGGCTTGATGTACAACTTCAGGCTGTGAGTGGACCCCCAAAGAGTGCAATCACATCCCCTGCATCACCATGAATGATGGCTAATGTAGGTGATGCATTTTAACTGAAACATTCAAAGTTTCGGTGGCATAACAGGATGGAAATAAAACAGCAGTAGCAGCTAAAGGATTTTCGATTTGAATATAATGCTCCAAATTACATTCTTATTGAAATAGAAGCATTTCACTTGCTTCTCTCTTTGGTTTCTAAGCCCACATCCCACGCCTGAGTCATGAAGTCTAGCACTTCTCTGAGTTCCCTTCCAACTGGCGTTCACATGGGTTGCCATGAGGATGGAGGGAATGTGTCAGTTTGCCCTGGGAACCCAGTTGTCATCCAGAGTCTGCAAGCTCGGGCTCTGGGTCTTATTTTGACCGGTGCTGTTCTCCACACCATTAACAGCACTTCTCAGTTTTGGTCTTGGGTGTTTGCTGAGGTGACTTGCGTGGACAGGGTTGCAGAGAGCTTAGGTGACAGAGGGAGAAAAATAGTTATTTAAATCCAAACCTGCTGCATCAGCTGTGCCTTCTGAAGCAATGGCTTCACTACGGCAGTGGGGACACTAGTCAGTATCCCACTTCTTTCTCCTGTACAGACTGGCAGACAAAGGAAAGGTGACAGCAGACAGTAGGCCACAGTGCTGACTCCTGGGCAGCAGTGAGCACCACGCAAAATAATGACAGTAGCAGTGAACATGCTCTGACCCCTCGGTATGTGCCAATCATTTCTAATGTCATTTCACTTAAACATAAAGCAGGGATTATCAGTATTCTCATTATCATCCCCAATCAATGAAGAAAAAAAATTAAAGAGTTGAAGTAATTTGCCTCCTCCCTCCCCTCCATGCCCCACTAAATGGGAGTAACTGGGGGACATGGGACTTGAAGTTGGGGCTACCTCCCTGCAGGGTGCGACTCTCAACCTAGAAACTGAAGCTCTAAGGGACGGGAAGCTAAATTGTTCTCCATAATATACTGAAATGAACTTGGTGGGAGGATGGTTTGCAAAGATATCTTGAAGAGCGGAGAATCAAGTCACGTAAGGTAATGCCGTTTTTGAGGGGAATAAACACTGTGGCACCACTAAAGCCCCCCATCCTTGCAAACATTTAGCACAGCTGGGATGTAGACAGATGCCTTGTGGAAGTTTCTTTCCTCCAGGGGGTCCCAGACAAGTTGATGCTTCCCATATTCGGAGCTCCCCAGAGCCTTTGTGGGCCTTCCTTGCCTTTTTCCTGGATTGGTCACCCCCAAATGCGGTGCAGCTGAGGGGAGGTTTGGGGTGGTGGTGAAAGGAGACAGGGGCGAGGTCTTGAAATGGCATTTCTCAAATGCCGGGCTTTCGGGGGGGATCTGAGGGTCATGGGGATGAGAATAAAGCAATACAGGTGAGTCGGATACTGGTGGTGAATACCAGCGTCTCCATTCCTTGGGCCTCTGCAGAGCTCACCGTGTCCCCAGCTGTCATCTTTCTTGCTCTGGCGATGTAATCCACCTGAGCACAGGGAGGGGTCTGCAGTCACACTGACACACAACTCTCAGACACCAAAAGCCTCTGCTTTTGAGAGGCAATTGTGATTGTTTTCTCTTTTCCCACCTTTGCCCGTTGCAGGGGAAACTAAATCTCCTGGTTAGAGACATTAGGGAGGAGTGCATGTGGGAAGGGGAGGGGATGAGAGGGGAGTGGAGTATAGGGAGAAGCTAGCATTAGGAGGTATGGGTGTCAGAGGGGGTCAGAGTGAGAGAAGGGCCCGGTGAGGGGAAAAGTGCCGGTCTGGAGGAAAAGGGCTGGAGGGAGTAGCTGTGGGCTTCTGGGAGGCAGCATGGAGCATCCAGGCTCAGTGAGGAATACAGAGGAAAGAGGTGCAGGAAGGGGTGGGGCACGGGGAGAAGCAGGAGTCTGGGAGGAGCAGGCTCATGAGAGCAGTTGGTGTCCAGGAAGGGTGGGGCTCATGAAGCCCCTTCACGGTGCAGTGTGATGGACACAGGCTCCAGAAACCTCACCCTGGGAGGGTGGGCTTAATTAGATTAGCACACAGTAGGATGAGCCAGTCTGCTTCCTGGCACTGACTCTTACTGTGGCACAACCAGTCATATCAGCACATCTAGACAGGACATGTTGGCAGGTGCAGGAAGGGAGCAACGGCCTAGAGATCGCGACTAATGGGAATAGCATCCACTGGAGGCACAGGATGGGGCCCTGTGTCCAGGAGACACCGAGTCCCCTCTGCTGTGGGGCCTTCATGGGCTGAGAGGGAACACCTTCACTCCTAGCCCTGTCCCACATTCTTCAGACCTGGCTGGGAATATATGCTCACAAAGTTCCTTCTGGGTATAATTTGGTATCACTTGATTTCAGAAGACTGTGCTTTGGGTGGTGGTTGAGATTTGCAGTACTTTGAGTATTTATAAAATACCCCTCCTATAAGTTAATTAATTGACACATTGAGTGTGTATGCATAGATAGTGACTCCCATCCATTGTGTTAGCAGCCCTGAGAACACTGGGTTCCTGGTTTAGGTGCAGATCCAACCCTGGATTGGGGCTGGCACCAGATAGTTGCGGGGCCCTAAAGAACGGCATTGATTTCCTGGCCCTCAGCCCCCCTCAGCTGCCAGCAGAGATGGTAACCTCTGCTTCTCCACTCACTCAGTTGTCCACCCCTGAATCCTTGCCAGGAAAGGCAGCTGGAAGCCCATGCAGAGGAACTATCCTTGGCCTCCTAGGCTAGCTCAGACATGTCTCCAGGGGTGGAGACTCACTGCTGTTCCATATCCAGTCACAGACTGCCTGAGCGTGTGTATGTGTGTGCGTGTGTGTGGACCTAGACCCGGGACACCTGCTGAGACCCTCTGAGCTTCTGCCCTGCCAAGCGCATCTGTATCTGAGATGGTTATCCATACAAGGAGAACCTCCAGCTCTCTGGCTTATACTGTGACAGATTCCAGGGGACACTGTAGCCCTGGGATATGGGATTCAGTGGAGAGAGGTCAGGCAGTGAGGAGGAAACCCAAGTATTTCCTCATCCAGAATTCTCTAGTCCACTAGGACCTAGAATTCTCTGGGATATAATGTATAAATGTGGATTATTTAATTATAGTTGGTTTGAACTATGGTAACTCATCAAAATCATTAGATAAGGTTAGATGTCTTGAATTCTTCTCTCCCTGTCTTATAAAAGGCATATAACAAACTGAGGATCAGCATGAAGAAATACTGAAGTAAGAACTATATTCAGAACAGTCTTTCTTTAACAGAATCTTACAAGCAAAATCATTCAATTAAAAGGCCATTATTCCTCGGGGCTTTTCTGGGGGGGATCATAAAGCCCTCTGATAAGCTAATGAAGTCATGGACCCTCTCCCCTCTCTAACGTGTGCATGCCCGTGTGTGCAGGTGTTTGTGTATCAAATCAATCAGCATACTGAAGTCCATGGAGGTGCATTCCTACCTACTTCATATTACCTTCACAAGATGAGAACAAACACTAGTGATTGAAGTTCTTCAAGTTTTTAAGTAATTTCTTTAGAATTTGCATAATTTTTGTCATTGAAAAAAAGATGACACAGTTGTTTGGTTTTACCCCGGATTACAAAAATCCATTTCATGCAAAGGTCGGAAGCCAGAGTTCCTGGTAAGACACCAGCCCAGCCCAGGGTCGCAGGGTTTGGAGCCAGTGGGCTGAGATACAGTGGGTGGGGCAGAAACAGGCAGACAGTCTGGAGCTGCTAGGAAAGGGCTTCTGGCACTCTCAGCTCTAGAAGCCCCAGTGACTGGGGGAAGGGAACAGGCATTCTTAAATATGAGCCTTTCATCTGCCAAGCATTCATACATAGGTGACAATCCTTTCAAAATCTCCTAAGAATGTAGAAACAGCAGCAGTAACAACAAAAATAACAAAACCTCAGCCCATCTTTTGGGCATTCAAGCAGCTCACATAAATTGCAATAAGAGATAAACAACAAAGTTTCTTTCTGCTAGTGGAAATCTCTCCACATTTATCACATTAAAATAACAAGAATACATATTCGAAAGTGGAAATACTGCTCATTATTCTGCAATTAAGAAATTGAAGAGATTTCCTCAGCACAGGAAATGAAGACAAAATTTACTAACCCTGAGAAAGAAATGCAATCTCTAAACCACATTTAAATATCTAGCTGCAGCTGTGAAAGCAGCGGGGCACCTGCATTTGCATCTGGTTCAGCAAGTTTGTGATACAAAACCTCACAGGTAAGTTGTTCTCAGGTTAGGGAAAACTGTTCTGAAAAGTATACATAAGACCTAGGTCACAGAGATTTCCTTTGTAGGCATTTCTGCAACTAAGATTAAGCTGGGGGAATCTTGGCCCTTCTATTAACAAAATTTATTTAGAGAATTTGAATCCATTATTTTTAATGATCTAAAAATGAGTATCCAACATGACATCCATCTCTCCTCCCAAAACAGACTTCACTGGTGCTTAGGTTTCCATTCGTTGAATCCATATGGTGATCTTTCCTAAGAAAGCATGACCTACCTCTTTCTGCTACCCTCTCTTCCTCCCCTAACCCCCTTCAAGCATTCACTGCATATCTCCATAAGCCAGGGACCATGCAGGGGGCCAGTGACCCAGAGATAAGGAAGACATAATTTGTAACTTTAATTAGCTCACTATCTAGGAGGTAGATATAAAATTGAACCAAAGAAAAAAATGAAAGTGATTAAGAGAAGGAGCTTTAGAATCAAATATGCCCAAGTTTCAAGTCAGCCTCCTTCCTGCTGGCTGGGCAAACGTAGGTGAACCATTTCACTGTCCTAAGCCCACTTACCCTATCTGGGAAGACAGCCTGCCACACTCTTAAGGGCTTAACATGGTGAAGGGCACCCATTAGGAGTCAAGGAATGCACAATAATGCAAAAGAAGTATATATTTAAGGGATATCTACTACGTCTGGGGCTGGCAAGGAAGGAGGCTGGTGTGCAAATGAGAAGGAAGGTCGCTGAGATATTCTGGTCTTCTTATAATTGTTATACCCACCCAAAGGTTCACAGTTTGTATTTTTTATTCATCCACCTAAATGCTAAATGTATTCAAAAGATGAACTGGTCACCTCTGTATGAAATGTAAAAGGGCTGATGAAAATAATTACAAGTTCCCCAGTCCTCCAAAGCCACCTGAAAAACTGGCATAGGATATAAATTATTTTGAATATATGTTTTTCTTTTCACATATGAATAGATACCATAGATATTTTTCTGGAGTCCATTAAGTTTGAAAAGCAAAATGATTATACTGATCTACCTTCAAAGGACAAAAAAAAAAAAAAAAAAGGTAGTATCAGAAGAAATTGAGAATTCAATGTAAGCCTATGAGAACAAGGAAAATGTAAGAGAGATGCCCATAGCTAAATAAGTCTCTGGCAGGGGCTGATGTGCAGGGGGTGGTAGAGCAGGATGCCTCTGACACACTGGATAGACTTCCTTGCCCTGTACTTTACCTGGGAAAGTTACCTAATCACTCTGAGTCTCAGAAATCTCTTGTGGAAAAGAGAAACTAAAAATGGCCATTTTACAAAAGTGCTCTAGCAATTAATTGAGCTAACAATGCTTAACACAGTGCTTGACTCATAATAGGCATTTGGAAAATTCTACATTGTCTTCCTTCATCCTAGAGCAGGGCCAGTCACCCCTGAAAGAAGCCTCCCAGCACTGGATGAAAAATTCTCTTCTTTAACAGTTGGACCCCCAGCGCATTGTTCCATGCCAAGTACATACCAAACTGCAAAGAAAAATGGGCTTTATTATTTGGAGGTGCAGGTAAAAAAGACTCAGCCTAATACTTTAATGTAGAATTCTCAACACCACTGAAGCAGGCTTCACCCTTTGCTTTTAAAATCCTAAATTTGTCTTTCACTCAATATGCAAATGTATCAGGTCACTAGATTTTTATCAACCATCTTTTTTTCTGCTGTAAAATGTTTTGAAGTTACAGATTAATATTAAACACAGATTTGTAAAAATAACTACAGCACTAATAACAAAAAAACAAAACTAGCCATCCTGCCCGCCTGACCTGCTGTGAGTAACCTGACCTTCAGGTGCTCCCAGACTCACTTCCCACCCAGTCCTCCCCATTTTAAAATGGGAAAAACCCCATTTTACAGTCAAATGACCCCTCTATATAAAGAACATTTTTACTAAGTGTCCCTTTCACAGCCCCCTTTAATTGTAAATTGGTGGCCCTGTATAGCCTTTTTTTTTTTTTTTTTTTTTTTAGCGGAAGTTATTCTCCCAAACTGGGCACCAAGGAGCCCGGAGAGAGAAGTATACCCGCTTTTCTTTCCCATTCCCAGGTTTCTCCATCAATGTCTCTGACCCATTGTACTTTTCTGAGATTTGCATGGAGGGATCCAGCTGCCTTCTGAACCTTTCCATCCAGATGCCCCACAGGCAACCCAAGCTCAATATGTTCAAAATTAACTCATTATCTTTCTACCCCAAATCTGTTCCCCATTCTGTACCACCATCCTATACCCACTTATTCATTCTCAACCAAATCAAAGCCAGAGGCTGTACACCAATCTCTTTTTTCTTTCTCATCTTACATTCAACATTTATTCAGTCACTGGGTTCTGTTGATCCTATTGCCTAAATGCCTTCCATATCTAGAACTGGTCCATGAGTCAGCAGTAGCACTACAGAGGGTTGGAAGGTTTCCACTAATAGCCCCATGATTAGAGATAAGCTCCTGGACTCTCAAATTACATCCCAGAAGAACACTTAACCCATGTCTAGGGCAGGCTAAGTCCAACACCATACCTCGGATATATAATGGGTTAAATGCAAGAATATACAAGATGATCAGATGTTTCACACTCTGTATGGGAACAGATGTTTCAACTCAGTACAAACACCATATGAATGAAATTTTGGAATGTGCTTGTAAACTGGGGAGTCACTGCATGTTCTCCTTTATTCTAAAAAAGTATTTATCTGAATAATACTCACTAAAGACACCAGACTGTTTAGTAACTTATGTATATATCAATATATATAAAAAAATAACATATATATATGTAATCTGCAATGTATGTGTATATAATCAGATACATATCTTTATTTTCCAGCAACTATCTTTAATTAATAGGCTTCCAAAGGGGATGGGATGTCTCTTAAAAATGTCATTCATCCAAAGATACTCCAAGAACTGGCTGTGAGAAACAGCCATATTGCTTGTGCAAGGAACCCTCAACACCTCTATATTTGAGGGATATTTGAACAACTGGTGGAATGTCACACTTGGAGACTTGTGAGTGACTTGCCTACATTCTGACTGTGTGGCATTTAACAAGCCTCTGTGTTTTTCCCTTGCTCGAGCATGGTGCCTGCAGATGGCCATGAGGTTGAAGATTTTACATCTTTAAATAGTGATGGTCATCTTTTGGGTTGCATGGCTTCTAGAGTTCACATTATTAGATTTGCTGAACTGAATATCACTTAAAATCACTTCTCTTTGAATCCCTTCAAGAGAGCAAACAAGTAAAAAATATGCTTCAACAGAAAGAAGGGTGTTTATCATAAAATAAAGGATGAATATCCCCATTTTAACTGAAGAACCCCATCATATATTTATACTGCGAGAATTCAATGCCCTTTGTTTTTATATATGTGCCTCTATAACAGAATTTAACAATGGATTTCCTCTCCTCAGAGACAAATCATGTGGATTAGTGATGCCACACATTTTAAAGTACTTTCAGTTTCTAAGAAGATGTGCTATTTTTAGATAGCAAGCCCATTCATTTCTGAGATCATGTCTATTTCTGGTTTCTACCCAGAACCTGTTAGGTTATTGCTATTAGATAAATCACAATATTAACAATATTATACTTTATATAACTGAGAAAATACTGGTTTTATCATCATTCTTTTTCTGAATTGTTATTAATTTCAGCAGAAAAATTTGGATGGACATCACTACATGGAATTACATGAAACAGTCCTATCCTCTGGGACATTGTAATCAAACCTTAGGTAGTCAGAAAGAAACTGCAATGCTGATTTGCATACACTCAGTCAAATACAAGTGCCCAAGGAAGAAGAAACACAAGTGTTAACTTTTAGATAGGAGAGGAATGACACTTTACTCCTGCTTTTTATTTTTTATTTATTTTTTTAAGATTTTATTTATTTATTTGAGAGAGAGAGAATGAGAGAGAGCACACTAGAGGGATTAGGGTCAGAGGGAGAAGCAGACTCCCTGCCGAGCAGGGAGCTCGATGCGGGACTCGATCCAGGGACTCCAGGATCATGACCTGAGCTGAAGGCAGTCGCTTAACGAACTGAGCTACCCAGGCTCCCTACTCCTGCTTTTTAAACAAAGGACCCAGTACTCTCATTTTGCACTGGACCCCACAAATTATATAGCTGGCCCTAGATGAGAGTAGTCAACTGTCCTTTGTCTCACCCACAGGATTCATGCCTTCTTCCAGCATCCATGAAACTGTTGGTGAAATCCCAGACCAATCACTGGCCTTGACACACAGTCTTTTGCTTTTCTTCTTACTCAACTGGCCCATCTTCTCTGCCACTCACTCCAATTCTTCCTTTTCTTCTTAATGCCAAGCGTGTCCCAAGGCTCCTCATTCTGTAGCACCATCTACCTACTCAACCAAACCTCCATCCCTTTTCTTCTCTATCTGTACTTACTTCCTTAGTTATCTCTTAGAGATTCATGGCTTTACATGCTATCTGTATGCTTAGGATTCCCAAATTTTATCTCCAACCTGATGTATAAATCAAACTCTAGAATCAACTCAACACATCCAGATTGAACCCCTGCTAATTTCACCCCAAGAACAGATCCACCTACAGTCTTCCCAGTTCACTTGATGGTATTCCATCCTTACAGTTACTCAAATCAGAATCTCCGCTCATTTTCTGTTTATCCCTTCTCTCACATCCTACATCAATCCATATGAAATTATGTTGACTCTACATTAAAAACGGACTGTGGTTCAGCCACTTCCCATCACTGCTATTGCTATCACCCTGGTCAAACACCATCTTTCTTCCCTCCATACTGTCAAAGGCTCCTAAATGGTTCCTTGAACATGGCCTTTCCCACGGTTTTATTCTCAGTAGAGCATCTGGAGTGATTTTTAACAATTTAAGTCAGATCATTTGCTCTGGTGTTCAAAACCATACCATGGCTCCTTAATTCACTGAAAATTAAGCCCAGGTGGACATGGTCTGGTCCACTTACCACCTCTCTGGCCTCTTCTTTGCTAACTTCATTTCAGCAACAACACCCTCTTTGTTGTTCCTCAAACAATCCAGACCTTAGGCCCTTTGTATTAACTATGCCTTCTGCCTGGAACTCTCCCCAAATAACCTTCCTCAACTTAGTCTGACTTACTCAGCTTCATCTTTACTCAAATTCACCTTTTGAACAAGCTGTTCCTGACAATGGCAACCTTCATCCCTGCACTCTTACATCCTGTTAACCCTGTTCATATTCTAGATGATATATGTATTTGTTATATTTTTAAATTATGTTTATTTTCTTTCTCCCATGCTAGAATGTAAGTTGCATGAGTACAGGAACTTTGTTTTGCTCAATGATGTATTATGAGCACAGTACTAAGACAGTGCCTTGCACATGATAGAGGTTTCATAAACACTTGCTAATCAAGTGAGCAGAACTTTGGATCTGTGTTGCCAGCGTGTCCCTTCATAAAAGTTCTGCATGTGCTTTCACCTGGTGTTCCACATTGGTTGATAACCTTGGATCACTTCCAGTGAAAATTTCTCTGCAGTTTAAAGTCAATCCCAAATCCAGATTAGTATAGGCATGTGATACAAATTCTCAGGGAAGACATCTTTCATGCCACCTAAAGCCCAGTGAGACAGACACATTTCCTTATCATCTCCCTTTGATGGAATTCCCTTTGGGGAATGTTTTTCTACAATACCCTTTTAATGAGTGTGCGGCCCTTGGTTGCGTCAGCTCTATGAAGACTCAATTTTAACCCTCTGCTTTGTAGAGTTCCTTAGCTTAGTCTCTTATTTCTGCATGGTCATTAACAGCAAGCCAACTGGTCACATAGGGCAAATGACCCCAGGCTTTCCAGTCTTCAAGTGTAGCTTACAACACTTTCATCCTCAGTTTTCTCTCAAAATCTGTCCTTTTTTGTGGCTCCTGGAACTTTCTCTTATTTTCCTATAAATTAAATGATATATTTCAATAATGTTTATTATGATTTGTTCACCATTTCTAATAGTTTTATACTGAGAGTTCTTTAGAATTTCTGGTCAACCAAATTGCTGAACACAGAGTTCTTATCCCTTCATCAGTACATCTGAGACTTGCTTCCAATCTCCAACCTGGTCACAGCAAGGTTGCCCAATGACCTCCAAAGGGCACTTTTTGTCCTCCTTTGACTCAACATATAGGGAGCTTGAAGCATGGCTGAAAGCTCGCTCTCCTTGAGACCCTCTACTCAGACTGAGACACTCCCTCTTCTAGCCTTCCTACTCCATTGGTAGTTCAGCTCAAAGCTCCTGTGCTTCTACCTCCCATCTCTTTCTCTCGCTCTTTTTTATTACTATGTTCAGTTAGCCAGCATGAGTTTTTGATATAGTGTTCAATGATTCATTAGTTGCATATAACACCCAGTGCTCATCACCACAGGTTCCCTCCTTAATACCCATCACCTGGCTACTGTATCGCCCCATCCTCCTCCCTTCTGTAACCTTCAGTTTGTTTCCCAGAATCAAGAGTCTCATATGGTTTGTCTCCCTTCTGATTTCTTCCGATTCAGTGTTCCCTCCTTCCCCTATGCTCCTCCACTCTATTCTTTATGTTCCACATATGAGTGAAACCATATGGTAATTGTCTTTCTCTGCTTGACTTATTTCACTTAGCATAATCCCCTCCAGTTCCATCCATGTCGATGCAAATGGTGGGTATTCCTCCCTTCTGATGGCTGAATAATATTCCATTGTATAGGGAAACAAAAGCAAAAATGAACTTTTGGGACTTCATCAAGATAAAAAGCTTCTGCACAGCAAAGGAAACAGCCAACAAAGAGACAACCCATGAATTGGAGAAGATATTTGCAAATGATACTACAGAAAAAGGACTGGTATCCAAGATCTATAAAGAACTTCTCAAACTCAACACCCAAAAAACAAATAATCAAGTCAAAAAATGGGCAGAAGACATGAATAGACACTTCCCCAAAGAAGACATACAAATGGCTAACAGACACATGAAAAAATGTTCAACATCACTAGCCATCAGGGAAATTCAAATCAAAACCACAATGAGATACCACCTTACACCAGTTAGAATGGCTAAAATTAACAAGGCAGGAAACAACAAATGTTGGCAAGGATGTGGAGAAAGGAGAACCCTCTTACACTGTTGGTGGGAATGCAAGCTGGGACAGCCACTTTGGAAAACAGTATGGAGGTTCCCAACTATATCTCAATGTTTGACTGCCTCAGGCTTGTCCCTGCTCCTTTCCTCTTTCTTCCCCTCTTCCATGGTGATGTCATCCATCCCTAGGGTGTTTAACAGAATGTTTAGCTAATGACTCCCTGTTTTTATCTGCAAGCCAGGTATCCCTTTGAACACTGATTCCTTATCCAGTTGCTCTTTTGACAGCTCTATTTGGTAGTGTCTTTATCATCTTTACCTTTTCTCTTTCCTTATTCCTAGTCCAATTCCAGGGCCCAACCTAACTGGCGTGGGTCAGAATTGTAGGAGGTAACACCCAGCACTGGTATTTTTTAAAAGTTCCATTTGCGATTCTTATTTTTGCATGTAATTAGTCTTTACACCATGAGTTCACATTCTGATCACTATTTTTACTTAAAATTATACAGGATCCTTTCACTTCATTAAAATCAGTAAACTCTATGTCCTAGCATCAACAGTCTATATTTAGAAAGCATGCACGTGTGTACTGAAACGCAGGCATATGGACGGCTCCCGCCATGCGCTGCCATGGAGAGGAGAATCTGTGCTGCGTGAGTTGCAAGAACACAATCTTCCCACTTGCATCTGAGATTCTAGTGGTTGCCAATGTGTCCTGCTGCAAACTGCTTCAAGCAGTCTCAACAAAAACCATCAACTCTGTCAAGCAGCTAACATGACAACATGAAGACATGGGTTGGGGCTCTAGGATTACAGGTTTCTGACAGTGTTTCAGCACAGGTGTTTGAGCACTGCCTCAGAGCATGGATGTCCTGCCTTGTTCCAGGTCCTGACACTATAAATAACTGTGGCCATCAACCCAACTTGCACTGCTACCATCAAACAGCACACTGACGAGCTGTTTGGTAAAAGAACAAGAGAAATGAATATTTCAGAATATTTATTCAGTACATATTAACTTTGCTTGCTGTTTATATCATTTCATAAAGGATCTTTTTATATCACACAGTGTATTCATATAGTGTGTTTACACAGAAATCTAGCATTCTCATGATATTCAGACATTCTTGTATATTCAATTTCTTTAAGCTATTGCAAGCTGGTTTTGCTTATTTTAATTCTTCTAATATCTGCTTCTGGTAAATGTAAACAGATGTTTCTAATTATTCCCTTTAATACTTATACCTTCACATCATGAATGCACAGGGAAGATTTAGGATTCATGAAAAGAAGGTGAAATGTTGATGTTGCCAACAGGAGTCATGAAAGGATGATTCTGATTGTTAAAATGCCCATGTTTTACTTTAGAAGTTGGTAAATAAACAAGAACTGTTCAATTATTCAAAAGGAAGAGCATTGTTTTAAGAAAGCAAGTGCACTCCTTCGGCTGGCCATTGTGGTCCTGGTAAACTTCAACGTAATATCTGACACTATTCCTAGGCATACGAGTTCACAGGAGTCATCAAGCAGAGCTGTGGGCCAGCCAGGAGGGTTCTAGCCATTGACAACAAACTTTCACATAGCATCCAGATGGTGATTTAAAGTATCAAAAGGTCTGTATTCACCAAGATGCTGGTTAGAACATCAACTATCAAGTTAATGTACATTTTCCTGATTTTGTGAATAATGTTGGATACTAAAATACAGGTTTTCCATATGTGACTGGCCTCATGTTAGATAACAGCTAGACTATTTTTAGTATGAGAACAATAATTCTGAGTGTCCTTTATATGTCTTGTTCCCCTGTAAGCTGCCTCAGGATCCACACAGCTAGGATTTAGTCACTGTGCCACTGATTGTACAGCTTGAAGACACATTTTTTTTCCCCTTCCCATGAGTTTGGAATTGTGCATGCCAGACTCAGTTGTAACACAACCAAAGTTGTCAATTAATTAATTGCTGTGTTAATTAGAATTAGAGTTTATAATTTATAACCAGCAATATAATTAACAGCTGGTAATTTAATCAGTCATGATTCACTTGCTTTATATTCACCTTTAAAACCGTGAAACTGTTGGCACTTAAAATGTATAGGGTGTGATGTCACAAAAGCTACAATCCTTTTTGTTGTCTCCTGCTATGCTCTGAGTGAAAATGTAACCCCATATCCTTAAGCCATTTGTGCAAGGTTAAATGAAACAGTACTGTGAGTGCCAGACATCTGTAAAAGTCCTTAGACTTACTTCCAGCCCTTATGGTCATTAGCAAATTTACTTTTAAGAATGACAAACTGTGATAATCTGATGGCCTTCCAGTGCAGGACATGAGCCAGATAAATAATGTCTGGAACTTGGTCACTGTATCAGATGACTTCCCAGAGCTGAAGCAAATGTTGGGAGGTTCTGTAGAACAGGCTTGACAGAGCTGCTCCAGGGACCTTAGTTCTCAGGGTTGCCCTCCCTCTGGGACAGGCCGGATGACAGTGAGAGAGTAAGGAAGGGGGATAAGGGATTGACTGGTGTAGCTGAGGTTCAAAGATTAGCCAAGGGACAGGACACTGGAATACAGGGTCAGCAATCCTGTGGAATACAAACTCGTGGTCAGAATTAAGGTTCCCAGAATTATACTTTGCTTCTCAACTGTCCATGACTAAACCCCTGGACCTGAGAAGGAGATTGCATCTGCTCTGGTCAGTTTCATAAGCACATCTGAGTCACACTGGATGTGTCAAGGGGTGGATGATGATTTCCATCACACCAGTCTACCAGTTCATTCCTGGGCCAGTGTCAGGTGCAGTTGGGTTCCCTGGCTGACAGAGGAGAACTGACAGCAAGAGGCATACACAGCTGCAGAGTGTCTTGCCAAAATGAAGTAACATTAAGAATAAAGAACAGGAATGGTGAGCGCTGTGATTTGTGCAAGACTGTTGAAACACAGATCTGTACCTCTGAAACAAATAATGCGATATATGTTAAGAAAAAAAAAAAAAAAGAAGAAGATAGCAGGAAGGGAAGAAGAAAAAAGAAGAAGAAGAAGATAGCAGGAGGGGAAGAATGAAGGGGGGGAAATCAGAGGGCGAGATGAACCATGAGAGATGATGGACTGTGAAAAACAAACTGAGGGTTCTAGAGGGGACGGGGCTGGGAGGATGGGTTAGCCTGGTGATAGGTATTAAAGAGGGCACATACTGAACGGAGCACTGGGTATTATGCACAAACAATGAATCATGGAACACTACATCAAAAACTAATGATGTAACGTATGGTGATTAACATAACAATAAAACATAAAAAAAGAATAAAGAACAGGAAAAAAAAAGAACAGGGAATGGACACACACACATGCACCCACAAACACACAGATATATGTATGTATATCAATGTAAATGTAAATACACACAAATATACAATTCCAAACTCATGGGAAGGAAAATGTATCTCTAAGCTGTGACTACCAGCTAAAAAAATATATCTATCAGCAGCACAGTGGCTGAATCCTAGCTGTGGAGTTGGGAAAGCTGAGAAAGCTTGCAAAGGCATGAGAAACAGAAAGAACACTTTGAATTACTGTTCTCACTCCAATTCTCACTAGCTATCTACCTATCTCTCTGCATATACATATCTGCATATATATGTGTGCGCGCACACACACACACCAAAGAAGTACTGGATAGCTGCACCAGTATGTAATTTTTAAATATTGTGGGTTATTGTGAAAAAGATTATCAGTTAGTTAATGGCCAGGCACTTATTAAATCAATTAATTTATTCATGAACTTAGTCATTCAGTCTTATATTCATTCATTCAATCATTCATCACTTTCTATTCATTTATTTGCTACATTTGCCTAACCAAGCTTATAAGAGGAATACTTGTTAAGAATTCAGTCCAAAAGACATGTGACCCTCTTATTTAGACCCGCTGTTCAAGCCCCATCTTTTCTCACATCAAAATCTTTTAAAGGTCCTTCTTTTCCTTACTTTCCCCCCCTCCGCCCCCATCCTGGCCAGTACCCTCATCATCATCCCTAGGCAGTGCAGTGTACAACCTCCCCCTGCCTTAGGCTGGCTCCTTGCCGGTCAGCCCCACCTCACTCTGTGTTTGCATCTGAGGCAGCACAGAGGAGCCTGTCCTCTCCTGAGGAGTCCCCTGTGTGCTCTGGTCCTGGCCAGGCCCTGCAGCTCCGGGCCTTCATGCTCTTACTTCCCTCAGTCTGTGTTTCTAGGACTCCGACAGGCGGATCCTGCCAGGGTGACCTATCCTGCACCTGCAAATAAACCTGATACTGGGCTCATCATTGCTTGAGCCAAAAACCTGCTCTTCTTCAGCAACTAAGTGTTCTCCCTGCCCAGCACATGAGCTATGAACTCTGGCTGGTCCCCACGGGCTTTGTGGTCCATTTTCCAACTGCACTTACACAGCCACTCGGTCTGATTCCCTCTGTCTCACCCTGCTCCTCGCCACGGCTAGCCCTCTTTATATTTTCACCATCTCACAAGCTTTTCCTACCCCATCCCATCTTCCTGCAAAGAATACTCAAGTGACATGTCCACCATGGAGCCTTCTTGGACTCTCTTCCACTGTGGACTCAGTCAGATCCTCACCTAAAATAAAGAGGTTGTCCTTGATGACTACCAAGAGTCCTAAAATTTCACAATTCTGTAAAACAGCACAGGCCATATATAACAGTTCACCAAGTAATTGCTATCTACTTGTTTCACAAACACCCCGTGCACCCATTTTGGGTTATAGGAGATAATCAACATATAATAGCTAACGTACAGTCACAGAGTTGTGGGTGCTGGCAAACAGAAAAGCAAACAAGCAAAGGGACAAGGAGCAATCAGAAATGGACAGCCCATTTTGAGCACATCCACTAAGTAACCTTAAATCCTCAAGGATAGAGTCACTTATTAGAGCAAACTGAAAATAGCAGCTGTGGGCATCAGCCAAAATGCAGCCTTCAGTTGTGGGCAGGAACAATTTTCTTCCTGTGGTGTCTTCAGACTCCCTCACAGTACACTGAGGTCAAAGCCATTAGTATCTGCATTCCTTCTGAGCATGGGAACATGACAGAACCAATATGCAATCAAAACACATTCTCTGGGTTTAAGGATGGCCGTGTGTGTGTGTGTGTGTGTGTGTGTGTGTGTGTGTGTGTTGTGGAGATTCACTCCACAGGTTTTTACTGGGATTAGCCTTATGGTCAACCTCAGTCTAAACTCCAAGGTACAAACCTTCTCACTCTGTTGTTACAGTTTTCAGTATTTATCCAATAAACATTATTGATGACCATGTATATGTCATTACCGATATACAGAAGAGGGAATTCAAAGGGAAATAAGACATTATCAATGTTCAATATGAGTAGTGTCCTTATAAAAAGGGGAAATTTGGGCATGGACACCACACAGGGAGAACAGCTGTGAACATGAAGGCAGAAATTGGGGTGATGCCTCTACAAGCCAGGGAAGCCAAAGATGGCCATTAAACTACCACAAGCTAGGAGAAGGGCCTGGAACAGATTCTCCCTCAGAGCCATCAGCAGGAACCAACCCTGCTGACACCTTAATCTTAAACTTCTAGACTCCAGAACTGCAAGAAAATACATTTCTGTTGTTTAATCCACCTGGTCTGTGGTACTTTGTAATGGCAGTCCTAGCAACTAATAAACCACCAAAGTCCATGAAGGGTGTGGTGACGGCAATAGAAGATCATGGGTGCTGTGAGAATGGCTATTATCAAAAAAATAAGAGCTGAGGAACGCTGGGGAGGATGTGGAGAAAAGGGAACCCTGGTGGCTCTGTTAGTGGGAATGTAAATTGGTGCAGCCACTATTGAAAATGAAAGGGAGTTCCTCAAAAAATTAAAAAATACCATATGACCCAGCAATCCCACTTCTGAAAATATATCCAAAAAAGATGACATCACTATCTCAAAGAGATATTTGCATCTCTATGTTTATTGCAGTGTTATTTACAATAGCCAAGACATGGAGACAACTTACGTGTCCATCAAAAGATGAATGGATAAAGAAAATGTGGTATGTGTGTGTGTGTGCATATATATATGGAATAAGATATGTATATATATGTGTATATATATACACAATGGAATATTACTATACAATGGAATATAGAGAGAGATAGATATACCTCTATATATACGATGGAATACTACTCAACCATAAAAAAGAAATTCTGCCATTTGAGACAACATGGATGGACTTTGGGAGGATTATGCTATGTGAAGTAAGTCAAGACAGAGACAGAGAAAGACAAATACTGTATGATCCACCTATATATGGAATCTAGAAAAGCTGAAAGAGAGAGTAGATTGGTGGTGGGGTTGAAGGGTGGGGAAAAAGGGAAGATGCTGGACGAAGGGTACAAATTTCCAGTTATAAGATGGTTAAGTTCTGGGGATCTAAAGTATAGCATGGTGACTATAATTAATAGTTGATAATACTGTATGATATATTTGAAAGTTACTATGAGAGCAGAGCTTTAATGTTCTCACCATAACAACAATAACAACAAAATGGTAATTATGTGAAGTGCAGGATGTGTTAACTAACCTTATTGTGGTAAATATTTCCCAATATACACATTTATCAAGTCATCACATTGTACAACTTAAACTTATAAAATGCTATATTGGGAAAAAAAAGGACAAAATTCCTTGTATTTAAACACATATTTTTAAATAAATAAAATGTCTGCTCCCCTGAAAAAGAAAGATGTGAATATGTTTGCAAGAAATTTAGGCAATGAGATGCTAGTGTCCTCGTGATAGTGTGGAAAGGAAGTGCTAAGGAGGAGGCAGGCCAATAAAGAGAGTAATTTTATCTCATCAGCATGTGATGGAGTCTCAATGAAAATTCTCATCTAGATTTGTGGTAAAATTAGAAAATGAATGGAAAAGAGAAAATTAAAAACACCTCTAATATCTCCAATCAAAAGTCACCTTTGTTCCTGTTCTGATGCATACACTTTCAGTTCTTTTTCTGATCTGGTATTTGTGTGTGTGTGTGTGTGTGTGTGTGTGTGTACACACAGAGATAAACTACTTGTTAACAGAAATTAGGCCATCTTTATTATGCCTGCTATTATATATTTATATTATATATTATGTTTATATTATACATATCATTTATAATATACATGTAATATATATCATATTTATATAATATATATATTTTATTGAAGTATACTTGGAAACAATGTCACATTAGTTTCAGGTGTACATGAAACTTGCCTGATTTATTCATGCCTGGTATTTTAATTAAGACTACATTTAAATTTTATTTCTACACTCCAAATAATGAGATCTATTTTTAATAGTGAGATATAATTTATATATCAAAAAATTTACCAGTTTTAAGGGTGCAATTAAATAGGTTTTTTTTTAAATTTGCAAAGTTCACCACAGCTTAATTAAATTAATTAATTAATTATTTTTCAATATTTTATTTATTTATTTGACAGAGCACAAGGAGGGAGAGCGGCAGGTACAGGGAGAAGCAGGCTCCCCACGGAGCAGGGAGCCTGACACGGGGCTCAATCCCAGGACCCTGGGACCATGATCTGAATTGAAGGCACATGCTTAACCAAATGAGCCACCCAGGCGCCCCGCCCCCACCCATGGTTTAATTTTAGAACATAGCCATCATCCCAAATAAGCCATGTGTCCATTTGTAGTGACTCTCCATTACACTGTTATCACCCTAAGCAACCACTAATCTACTTTCTGTCTCTGTAGATTTTCCTCTTCTAGACATTTCATATAAATGGAACCACACTGCGTGTATTATTTTGCATCTGGCTTCTTTCACTTAGCATGATATTTTTGATGCACATTTATTTGGAGCATATGTTAGTGCTTCATTTCTTTTTAGTGCCAAATATTTATCGCCTAGTATGAATCTAAACCAGTTTGTTAGTGCATTTGTCAATTGATGAACATTTGGGTATCTGAATACTCACTTTTTGGGTATTATAAATAATGCTGCTATGAACATTTGTGTATAAGTCTTTTGTGGGCAAACGTTTTCATTTCTTGGGTACCTACCTAGGAGTGGAACTGCTGGACCATACAGTAACTACCCTAAGAAAATGCCCAACTGTTTTTCTAAAGTAATTTCATCAGTTTACAGTCACAACAGCAATATGAGGGTTCCAATTTCTCCACATCCATGCAAACTCTTGCTATTTTCTTTTTTATTATTATTACTATGGTCAACCTAGTAGGTATGATATGAGTATCTCATTTTGCTTTTAATTTGCATTTCCCATTTCTTTTGCTTATTGGCCATTCATTTAATGTCTTTGAAAGGTGTGTTCAGAATCTTTGCCAATCTGTGTTTTTCTTACTATGTTGCAAGAGTTCTTTCTGTGATCTAAACATAAGTTCCTATGTCAGTTATATGCTTTGCAAATATTTTCTCCCTGGTTGTGGATTGTTTTTCATTCTCTTAGCAATATTTTAAAGAGCTAAAATTTTAAATTTTGACACAGTCCAAATTATCAATGTCTTTTGTCTTTTTTTATCACTTGGACTTTTGATGTCACATCTAAGAAATTTTTACTGAACCTAAGATCAGGAAGATTTAGTCTTACTTTTTTCTTCTCTAAATGTTTTATCATTTTAGCGCTTGCATTTAGCTCTAGGATCTACTTTGAATCTGTTTTTCTATGTGCAGATCATGTATGTATAACTTTGCTTGTCAAAGAAAGGAAAGAGGGTATTCATTCCTGGTAAAGAGAAGTACACATAAAAAAGCTGGGCATTCTACAGAATTAGTATAGTTTGAATTCAGGAAAGCAATCTATAGGGTAAACTGAAGAGGCAGCCATTCTCAAGAGATGAAACTCAGACTAAGGCAGGAGGGGGGGCTTAAGTAAACACAGGATCCCAGAGACATGCTTGTCAGGTCAGCAATGGGGGCTGTGCTCCCATGGTGCTAGTTAAGGACACTGAGCAACTGCTTATCCAAAATGGAGACTAAGGGAGGCTACATGGGTCAGGAAGTGGATAAATCAGAAAAGGAGGAAAAGATTTTTTTTTTTTTTTTGGTGGTAAGAGACACATGACATAAAATTACTAGCTTAATTTCACAATATATATGTGTATCAAGTCATCACATTATACATATTAAATGTACCCAATGTTGTATGTCAGTTATATCTCAATAGAGTTGGAAGAAAATTTTACCAGCTGAACCATTTTTAAGTGTTTTAAGTGGCATAAAGTATATACACACTACTGTGCAACCATGATCACCACCACCCATCTCCTGAACCCCTTTCATCTTGCAAAACTGAAACTCTGTACCCATTAAACCCAACTCCTCATTCTTCCCTCCTTCCAAATCCTGGCAACCACCATTTACTTTCTGTCTCTGTGAACTTGACTACTCTAGGTGTCTCATGTAAGTGGAATCATACATTATTTGTCCTTTTGTGACTGGCTTATTTTACTTAGCATAATGTCCTCAAGGTTCATCCATGTTGTAGCATGTGTCAGGGTTTCCTTCCCTTTTAAGGCTGAATAACAGTTCATTGTAAAGATGTTCTGTTTTGCTCACAAAAATTTGGAAGTGCAGTGGGGCAGGGTAGTGAGGAGCAGTAAGTGTGATGTGGAAGTAAGAGTTTAAAGCTTAAAAATTAAAAGAGGTGAAGATTTTAAAGTGGATGAATAACCACAGAGTGGGTGTGGAGTAAGAACCTCTGATCCCTAAGAAAGGGGCAGAGGATGATCAATCAATTAAAAAATACTGGGGAGAAGGAGTGAGCAAGTATCAGGAAAACCAGAAATTGGAACTCACAGGTAGTCAAGAGTTTATATAGTGGCTGAGAACTGGAGGAAAGGCAGTCTGGAAAGAGGCCAGGGGTGTGGGGGCTTCAGAGGATATGGGTAACTTATGTGAAAATGGTTAATGCATTAGGCAGAAGACCAAGGGCACATTGGTAGGTTGAGGAGGGAGAGAGACCAGTTCCTGAGTGGTGGGGAAGGGAGCAGTGGCTGGCGGGTGGAGACAAGGGGGAAGGCTTCAGCATGGAGATGATTGATGGGGGGGTACCTGAGAAAGACCAGAGCTATTGACGTTAGGGAGAGAGTGGTAGCAGGAGCTGAGTCCCAGAGAAGGTAAGCAGAGAACAGCCATGGAAACAGAGCAGAGTGGAAGAGCTAAAAGGCAGGAGGACGCATAGGAGTCTGGGTAACAAGGAGGTAGTAGAGCTGTTGGCTTCTGTCTCTGTACCTTCTCTGTGGCCACTTGGTAAGATGAACAGAATGAACTGACGTAGTTTAAAGAGACAAGTCAGGTTCTCCAATGGCCGCTCTAAGGGAAAGAGAGCTGATGAAGAGAAAGGAAAATATGCTGAGTCCATAGAAGAGAGTAAGATGGATACAAGGTTATATGGATGAATTATAGTTTGCCAACTAGTCAGCTAGATAGAGATATCTAATACACTAAAAATATCCTAACATGTGGAAATAGTAGAGTAAAGCTATCTTTAGGGGGTGGGATCATGGGTTTTTAACATTTTCTAATTTCCAAATTTTCTACAAGGGGGATATTTTATTAGCCAGATGAAACAGTCCAATTCTGTATTTAGAGATAATTGGGCACAAAACCAAAACAAAATGCTGAGCCATTTGGAGGCTCCAACAGAGACTGAAACTGTACATTTATAGTGGAGCCAGTCAGCAGGTTTCTGTGGCTCTTTTCAATTACCTTCAGCAGTCCAACAATGAGGAACTTAGAATAATAACACCACCAAGACCACACATTTCTGAGACACTCATCATCTTAGCCACTTCCTAAAGCTCATGTTGCTGTCATGTTAACTCTCAGGCAAGAAAACTGAGGCCTAGGTTAATGAACTTACTTAATCCTAAACAATTTAATGGTGGAACCAAGTAGGTCCAACCCCAACCTCATGACCTAAAGCCCTATTGGACAGATGAGGGAAGAAGGCTCTGAGATCTGTGAAATGGGATGGAGGGGATATTGTTGAGGGAGGGGCTGAACCTGGGAGGAGGGAGAGGTCAGACCTGAAGATATAGTGGGATCTGGGGAGAGATAAATGTGACAGAGAAGGGAGAACACAGAGATGCTAGAATCCCCCAGCTCAAGACTTCAGAGCAAGATGGTGAATTATTGGCATATTTGATTGTTGTTATGGTTCAAAATAAGTATATAAAGCCTTTACCTACATTTCAAACCTAAGTAATATATTCATGTTATATTCGTGCTTAGTTTTCTTAAAATCCTATCATTATTACAAGACTTCCTAAAATCACTCCTATTGTTTATAAAGTTCAAATTGCTTTTTATTTATTTATTTTTTAAGATTTTATTTATTTATTTGACAGACAGTGAGAGACAGCGAGAGAGGGAACACAAGCAGGGGGAGTGGGAGAGGGAGAAGCAGGCTTCCCACTGAGCAGGGAGCCCAATGCGGGCTCGATCCCAGGACCCTCGGGCTCGATCCCAGGACCCTGGGATCATGACCTGAGCCGAAGGCAGAAGTTTAATGACTGAGCCACCCAGGCGCCCCACTTCTTATTTCTTTTAAGACACATCAGGTTTAAATTAAGTCTCTAGTTCTTTAAATCTTTTTTTAAAAAGTTTTTATTTAAATTCTAGTTAGTTAACATGTTGTGCAATATTAGTTTCAGATGTACAATTTAGTGATTCAATACTTCCATACAACACCCAGTGCTCATCACAACTGCCCTCCTTAATACCCATCCCCTATTGCACCCATCCCCCCAACCTGCCTCCCCTCTGGTGACTGTCCGTTTGTTCTCCATAGTTAAGAGTCTGTTTCTTGGTTTGCCTCTCTGTTGTTTTTTTTTTTTCCCTATGTTCACTTGTTTTGTTTCTTAAATTCCATATATGAGTGAAATCATATAGTATTTGTCGTTCTCTGACTGACTTAGTTCTTCATTTATTTCTATCTGAGAATTTTCTTCCTTGGGACTGATATTGGACAGAGCTTCGCCAATGTGGGGAGAGACTGATGTTAGGCTATCATTCCTCTCATGGGAACTGGGGTAACTCATCTGTGAATCAGAGCAGAATAAATGCAGGCACTCTGAACAGGGCCCCTTGCCCTCTCTCTTTTGAAGCTAGTTTCTGAAGCCTGCAGCTTCCCAGTGCTGCCCTGGCTTGGAGTAGCATGATGTGTGCCTGCCTATCCAAGACATATTCTCCACTCCAGATCTCACCAGTAATAAACCTGATATTTTGATTTCTACTCAGTTGACTTTATCTCTTTCTCAACTGGTTCTGAGAGGAAAAAAGAAGAGAGATATTTTATTGACCTCTTAATCCCACAGTAATACCTGAACCATCAATTTCACAAGGTTCATACACTGTCTTACATCATTACCTAATGTGTTTCTGTGTGTGTGTTTCTTTTATCCTCACTGCTACCTTCTCTTCTCCATTTCCCCGCTTCCTTAAATTATGTCTTTTCCTTTATTGTCCAAAGTGATATTTAAGAAGTCAATTTGGGGAGGAAATCTATGCAAATGAAAATGCACTTAATACATAATCCTAAAGAACTCTCGGCAACTGTCTTAGAAATGATAATCTTGTGTTTACACAACGTAGCTCCAAGAGCACAGCCTCTGGGTTAGAGTACATGTCGTGTTTCCTTGCCTTTAAGTTAGGAAGCTTGAAACACCTACCTCTATTTGGATGCCTTTAGCTGTAAACCATATTAGAGCCTGTCTCCACTGGCTTAAATAATAAGGAAACTTATATCCTTTGGTAGACTGTGATGTTGTTGCCAATTTTTCGCTCTTTCCTGCACCCATATCCTTTGTCACAAGACTCTGCAGAGACTTTCACCAGGGATGCATACCTGCCAACTGATGGTAGACGTGGTTACGGCTTGCTTTGGCCATTGTGACATTAGAGGATGTGGCTTAAGCAAAAACTTGAAATGTGCTTGCATGCTTCGGCTTGCTCTCTTGCAAGTATGTTTGCCCAGAAGATGAAAGATACATGGTGTAAACCTGAACCCAATTTGCAGCTTGGAGCCAAGCCTACATGAGTGCAGTCTAGATTACTCAACCCTCAGCCAATCTACAGACGTGTGAAGTTGAAAAAATAATTGTAGTTTTGAGCCACTGCATTTTAGGCAGATTGTTATGCAGCATAATGGGGACAATAGCTAATGAATACATCTCCCTATGGAGCCTTGAAGTACGACTGCTTGGCAGTCCTGGAATCACCTTTTTTTCCTTTTTCTCAGAAACTGTCTATTCCTCGGGCTAGCATTCCTTAGTTGTAATATGGCCATGGAGAGCAAACCATCACATCACATATGGCATACCACAGCTTCTGTATAGTACCATGTCTTCCTCATGACTCTTGTTAAAAAGACAAATTTCCCAGGAAGCTTATCAGGCTGCTCACATCTCTAACCCAAAACTGGATTGTATGATTACCATCTAACCAAATCACTAGCAAGGGGAAGGGGATGCTATGACTTCAGAATTTATATCTGAGGTGTCTTCATTTGAGGGGAATGAATGAACAAAACTGAGATTCTATGAGCAAATTGAAAGGAAAGTGAGAAGCTGCTAGATAAGAGCCAACACTGACATCTTCATATGGATGTCTTGAGAATATATGCAAAGTGCTGAGAAAAGTGGTTTGTACAAAGTAAGCTTATGCTACAAGCTATTTTTAGATCACTTGTTAATTTTAATAATGAGATAGGAAGGGCAGGTAAAGACTAGACAGATAATAAAGGGAGCTATAATGGACAAGAAGGCTTGTGTAATCCATGAGTCACACTGACTGCCTCAGCAACCAGCTGCCCAACAGCCCTAGACTATGAGCTTTCCAATTTGATGCATAGCCACAAGGTCCTGAGTAATATATGCATCAAAAAGAAAGTTACTTTTGCTACATATATCTCTGTGTTTGTGTGTATACACTTATACATAATTTTTACTTATATATAGATTAAAAATGTTTATATTTATACTATATATAAAAATATATAGGCTCATTTTAATGTACAGTTGACCCCCAAACAACACGAGGGTTGGGGGCACTGACCCCCAAGACCATCAAAAATCTGTGTATAACTTTTGACTCCCCCAAAACTTAACTAATAATAGCCTACTGACCAGAAGCCTTACTAATAACCTAAAGAGTTATTAACACATATTTTGTATGTTATATGCATTACATATTGTATTCTTACAATAGAGAAAAAATGTTAAGAAAATCATAAGGAGGAGGAAATACATTTACAGTATTGTATTTATTGAAAAAGATCCATGTATAAATGGACTGAGGCAGTTTCAAACCTGTGTTGTTCAAAGGTCAACTGTATATATAAATACTAAGAACCTTCCAAAGCAACCTGTAAGATGTATTTAAAAACTCAATATATACATAAATATACATGTATATATAAATACATGTAATTAAATGAATAAAGGGGCGCCTGGGTGGCTCAGTCCATTGAGCGTCTGACTCTCCATTTCCGCTCAGGTCATGATCTCAGGGTCCTGGGATTGAGCCCTGGGTCAGGCTCTGCGCTCAGCAGAGGGCTTCTCTCTTTCTCTCTCTCCCTCTGCCCCTCTCCACCCTCTCTAAAATAAAAATAAATAAACCTTTTAAAAAGGGGGGGCGAAGCTCCGGAAGTGCAAGGACCGAGGTTGTACAGGCGTGGATCCCGCCGGCGAGGCAGCTTTTTTCGAGATGCCAGGAGCCGCGGCTAAGGGCTCGAAGTTGTACAAGAGCATCGAGAGTTTCGTGGAGGCCCTGAAGCGGGACGGCAGGCTGTGCAGCTCCGAGGACATGGCTCCGGAGACCCTGGGGCTGCCCCGCCGGATCATCACGGACCACCGCTGGAGCAACGCAGAGAAGCTGATGGAACTGATCCGCCGAGAGCGCCAGAAGATGACGGCTGCGCAGCCCTCAGAGACCACAGTGGGCAACATGGTGCGGAGAGTGCTCGGGATCATCCGGGAGGAGTATGGCAGACTCAGAGCCATCAGCAGGAGTCCTTGCACGAACTCTTGACATCGGAAGGCCTGAGCGAGGATTTCAGCTTCCCTTATGCCCAGCTCCAGTCCAACATCATTGAGGCAATTAATGAGCTGCCTGTGGAACTGGAAGGGACTACATGTAGAACACTGCGGCCCAGGCTCTGGAGCACATCCACTCCAATGAGGTGATCATGACCATTGGCTTCTCCCGGACAGTAGAGGCCTTCCTCAAAGAGGCTGCCCGAAAGAGGAAATTCCATGTCATTGTAGCAGAGTGTGCTCCTTTCTGTCAGGGTCATGAAATGGCAGTTAATTTATCCAAAACAGGTACTGAGACAATTGTCATGACTGATGCTGCCATTTTTGCTGTTATGTCAAGAATCAACAAGGTGATCATTGGCACAAAGACCATCCTGGCCCACGGTGCCCTGAGAGTTGTGACAGGAACTCACACTCTAGCACTGGCAGCAAAACACCATTCCACCCCGCTCATTGTGTGTGCTCCCATGTTCAAGCTTTCCCCACAGCTCCCCAATGAAGAAGATTCATTTCACAAGTTTGTGACTCCTGAAGAAGTCCTGCCTTTCACAGAAGGGGACATTCTGGAGAAGGTCAGCGTTCACTGCCCTGTGTTTGACTTAGTCCCCCCAGAGCTCATTACCCTCTTTATCTCCAACTTTGGTGGGAATGCACCTTCCTACATCTACTGCCTGATGAGTGAACTCTACCATCCTGATGATCATGCCCTATGACCACCACCTGTCCTAAGCAGAAGCTGCTTAGCCAAATACAGAATGGAGAGGCACTTCAGTGTGACTGCTGAAAACATCGTCCTTGTAATAGGGAGTGACCTGGAGTCAATCTGAAAAAAACTTAATACTCTTTCCTGCCCTTTTAGTCATCCCATAACAAGGATGCACATTCAGGACTGTCTCTTGCCTTTCTGATCTTAACAGAAGCAGCAGGGCTTGACCTATAAATTTTGGAGTCTTTTGGGGCACCTGGCTGGTTCAGTTGGTAGAGCATGTGACTCTTGGTCTTAGGGTCATGAGTTTGAGCCCCACATTGGGCATAGAGTTTACTTAAATTTTTTTTTGGTGGGGGAACCTCTTAATCTCTTAGTGACCTGAGGAGTCTGGAACTTAAGTTTCAGGAACTTAAACTTTCTGGTTCAGTGGGGTGTTAAACTTAACACTGAAGACCTTTCTGGGATACAGGTTTTTGCTCATAAATGGCTACCACACCTTTCCCTGGGCTGTGCCAATAAAAGCTTCTTAAAGAAAAAGAAAAGGGCGAGGGGGGGCAAAATCTCTGTTTAAAAAAATAATAATTATATAAATAAATACATATGTAAGTATATGTTTGTATATAAATATTTTAATATGCATTATATATTTTTATATATAATTTATATATATTATATATTTATGTTAAAATAATATATTAATAATATAAATATATATTTATGCACATATTCAGTTTTTACAGTATCTTACAGATTGCTTTGGAAGGTTTTCTTAATTTCACAGTTGAAGTAATTAAAGAGGTGAACTGATGTTTAGTTTTGCCATTTATTGATGGTTCAAAAAGATCCAAACATGAAGTTACTATCATCAGCTGCTATTTTAGTTGGTATGCTGGTGAAGAAGTTAAGGCCCAGAGGCGAAAGGCACTATTCTCTGAGCAGTTGTTCTCATAACAATAGGAACTCAACAACTGTGTAGGGATCTTCTGCTAGTTGGCTATGTCCCCTGTCTGCAGTGAAGACAAATCCCGTCATCCTCAACAAGTCAGTGGAGAAAACCGCAGGGCACAGAGCACATTCACATGAAAGATGTCAAGGGGCCAATTAGTCTGACTCAGCTCCTGAATCAAAGCATGCCCGGCCTCCTTCAGATCAGGACATCTCCTGGCTAATTCTGAGATCCAGGACTCCCTTCCCACGCAGCCCCTCACACAGCAAACTCGGCACCGGGAAAAGGTCCCCAGGCACCAGAAGCACTCAGGAAAGGGGGGGCAAGGCTGGAAAGGTGTGTGCACAGACGATGGGGAAAGAGGCCCAGAGCACAACCAAGAGGGAAGACAGCCACTCTGGGTGAGGCCACCGCAAAGGCATCGGGGAGAATGCTGGGTCTGTGAACAGGTCTGAGGGCAAGGCCAATACGGGCACCTTCTTCCAGCAAGTTGCTGCTGGGAGAAATCAACCAAAGCACCTGAAAACATGCAGCATCAGCAGCCCCAGTTCTTCACCGGCCCGGGGAGAATGGAAAATAGGCGTAAATAGGCAGCAGCCCCAGTTGAGACTAAGAACGGTCTGGAGTTAAAGGTGCATCTATTTGGTTTTGCCACTCAGCTGATATCCTGTTTACTAAGGCAGGAGGGAGAAGAAGGTGTTTCACAGTTAATGATGGTGGTAAGTGCCTGTGTTCCTTCATCTAGTGTGCTGGCCAAGTGGCCTTACTTAGTGCCTTCCTCACCTGACTTCTCACACCTCCTCGGGTTACTCTGGCCTCCTCCACTCCTCTGCACAGGCAATGCGTCCACAGGGTGTGCTTCCGTGCTTACTTTGTTGGTCCTCTTGCATGCATTTTACTGCTAACTACACACTCCATGGTATCTGCTTTTCTTCAGTTTCTATAACCTCTCTTCAACCCTTCCCCACCTCTTCTTAGAGACGCCATCCCTCTAAGTGCCCTTAAAGATGGATGTTATCCGGATACACTGCAGCCCCTATGTTGTGGTTGGAAAACCCATTTACAGCCCTAGACTACCTGTACTAACACTTCTAACAAGCTCACGCTTACCTCTTTCCAGAGCTGGGCCTCCTATTCCCAATAGGCTCTAGAACAGGTAAAACACAGCATAACCAAAAATGAAATCATTGTCCTTCCTAAGCCTGCTTGCTCTTTCTGAGTTGATTTGTTAAATTAGTGATATTTACTCATTTGTATGAGCTGAAAACTTGGCAAGGATCACTGATCACTCCCTTGCTTAAACCAGAGTTTCAAACAACTGATTCCCATGAGTTTTCCCTTCCTTTATTTACTCCAATGGATTCCTTCCTTTCCATATTTCTTCAGCACAGGTGCTTGCATTTTTACCTGGACTACTCCAAGAGCATTCCAACTTGCAGCCTGAAAGATACATCCACCTTCCACACCATGTCATGGTGAGCTCACAAACAAAATCTGAAACAATATCTAAAATCTGTTTAGAACCCTTTCACAGTTCCTTGTCTACCAAACTCTATGCCTATACTTGCTGCAAGGTCCTGAAAACCCACCTCCTTTTCCAACCCAAAACCTTCACTCATACTCTGCCTTCTACAGGAATGGCTCCTGGCTTAACTCTTTGTGTAGATAATCCCCTCTCTTCTGCATCCCCAAATCCTCTGCAAAATAATCCCTAGATCTCCAATCCTGGCAGGCCATTTATTTTGGAGCCTTTGCCCAGTTGGTAATTATAAAAGGCATGCTGGCTGGTGCATGACAGCTTATACTATCCACTCCAACACCCAGTGTATCCCTTAGCCTGGCTCCTAATCATCCTGAAGCAGCCCAGCATCATCAACCTGAGCATGGTTTTCCCAAAATCCCAGGCTTGGCTCAAAAGCCTCTTATTCCTTTTTTCTAGAAACCAGGGAACACCCTGTGCATATCTTGATTATTGCATTTGGCACATCCTTTTGAACTCATCTGTTTGAGGAATCCTCGAACTGTGAGTTTCTTCAGGAAGTAACTGTATCCATCTTTTTAGGAAGCACCTAGCACAGTGGTCAAGAAATGTGTGTTGGCCTCAATTTATACTCATGGGGTCAATTAGTCCTCAGTTTCATGGCATATTTTGACAGTGGTCTCCTTCTCTAGTCCAGGCATGTCAATGGGCACAGGGTGAACCAGAAAGAACACATCCTCAGATGACCCCAGAAAAGTTCCAGATTAGGCCTTCAAGTCACCAATGCCATCTTACTGTCTGGCACTCAATTTCCTTGACACATGGTTTGTCACCTCTACTAAATAACTTATCCTGCCCAACAAAGAGGGCAGGCACATCACACCCTCCAGAATGGAGGCCTACCAGGAGGGCTGACATCAGATAAGCATCAGGAAGAGGGGGAACACATTCCAGTGCTTATTACAACACAGCCCCTGAGTTGTAAAGGCTGAGAAGGGATTGCCTCAATCAAGTCAGCCATTCCAGAGACTGATGCATCTGTGTTAGTGATGAGAATGTAGTGCTAGCAGCTCCAAGACAGGGGTTACAGGGTGTCACAGAAATTACAAGCAGGTAAAGAAGAGAGTTGAAATGGAGGTGGATATGGTATAGAGGCCCTTTTCATTGAAGTCCCCTTTCCAGGTGTTTCTGGAATGCAGTCATAGAATAACAGTGATATCACTTACTGATTATGAGCCATACCCATTTACATATATTACCTTTAATATTTATAACATTCTGCAAGGTAAGCCTTATTATTTTACCTATTTTGTAGAAGAGAAAACCAACTAAGGTAGTCATGGAACTTGCTCAGGGTGCCCCAGTAAATCACCATCAGGTTCAGAACTGGGCCCCAGTCTCCAAATCTCATTCTCTTTCTGCTTCAGCATGCTGCACATTCATGAAGAATGGATGGTTGTAATACCTATCTGCCAAGCTGAAGGGATTGTAGTCATAATTGTTCTCAAAGCAAAAAGAGACATGATATCAGTTTATTCTAAAGTTAAGTGTGAAGATGTGGCTAGGGATCCATCCCTAATTATATTCAGACAAGAGACAAATTGGCCATAGTACTCAAAACCAACACAGATACAGCAAGCAACTCAAGTGACCTAACACACTGCTCACAAAGAGACAAAGACTTGGGGAAAAGGAAATAAAATGTAAATATTCATATTTAATGAATATATTCTTGTGAGGAAAAGAGAGCACTTCCAGTTAAAATATTTTTAGAGGAAAATGATGTATACTGGGCCAAGGGACACATGAGAAATGATGATGAAACATAGCAGAATCAAGAAAAGTATGACAAAAAGATTGACAAAACTCTGAAAAGCCTCAATCAGCTCAAATAGTTATAATAAGCTAAACTTTCCACTTTTATGTCAACAGATTACCTTTAATAACTATCACTGTCTTACTGATTCCCCTCCTTCTAATCTTTCCTGAGGCTTTGAGTCCATAATGAGGTTTATGACATTATGACTCCTTACAGAATTTTATTGAAGTATAGCTCTTTTTTGTCTGACTTCTTTCACTTAGCCCAATTATTCTGGGATTCATCCGTGTTGTATTTATCGATAGTTCATTCCCTTTTATTGCTCAGTAGTATTCTACTGTGTGGCTATATTAAATATTTTTTTATCTGTTCTACCTGTTGAAAAATATTTAGGTTGTTTCCCACTTTTAGCTACTAGGAATAAAGATGTAATGAATATGTGTGTATGTTTGCAAGGACATGTATTTCCTTTTCTCTTGGCTAAATATCTAGAAATATAATGGCCGGATCATTGTAGCTGTATAACTGACTTTTTAAAATCTTACAAACTGTTGCCCCAAGTGGTACCATTTTTCATTCCCACCAGTGCTACATCAGAGTTGCAGTTCCTCCACATCCTCATCAACACTAGATATGATTGGTCTTTTTGAAATTTTAGTCATTCTAATAAGTGTGTAGTTTTACTTTGAATTTCCTTAACAAGTAATGATAGAGAGCATCCTTTTGTATGCTTATTTGACCATCCATATATGTTCCTTGGTGAAGGATCTATCCAAATCTCTAATCCATTATTTTAATTGCTTTATTTATTTTGCTATTTTAAGTTTTAAGAGTTCTTTAGATATTTTAGATGCCTGTCCTTTATCAAATGTATGCTTTGCAAATATTTTCTTCCAGCCTATGGCGTATCTTTTCATTCTCTTAACTGTGTCTTTTGAAGAGCAAAAATTTTAATTTTGATGAAGTCCAATTTTTTCTTTTGGAGTCATATTTAGGAAATAATTTACTTATAAGGTGATTTTTATCTTTATGTTGAAAGTAAATTTCTTGTAGGCAGTGAATATTTAATTCTTGTTTTTAAATCTAATTTATCATGTTCTATCAATTTAATTGAGATATTTAAACCATTTACATTTAATTTCATTAATGTTATGATTTGGATTAATCTATCATGTTGCTATTTCTTTTGTAGTTTTCCCACTAGTTCTTGGCTCATCTTCTTCTCTTTTTCCATGTTCATTTGGATTAACTATGTCTCGTGATTTCATCTCCTTTTTTGACTTATTAGTCATAATTCTTTGTTGTTTTACTTTAGTGGTTACTTTAGAATTAATAGTATATTTACTTAATTTATCACAGCTTAATATCAAATGATATTATACCACTTTACATTTAGTATAAAAATCTCACTACTATATACTTCATTTTTTCACCTCTATCCATTATGCTATTATTTTCATGCATTTCACTTATGCATATTTTAATAAACTGCAATATACAGTATTGCTGTTTTTGTTTAAATTCAGTCATCTAATTAAAATTATTTAGATAATAAAAAATATCTTATATATTTACCCATGTAGTTATAATTTCTGGGTGCTTTCCATTCCTTTTATAGACCCATATTTCCATCTGTGGTAATTTTTTCTGCCTGAGGACTACATTTAACAGTTCTTATACTGCAGTTCTGCTGTCAATGCATTCTTTCAAATCTTGTATGTCTAAAAAATTATTTATTTTGCCTTTGATTGTGAAAGGTATCTTCAGAGGATACAAATCCTAGATTGATAGTTGTTTTTTATTTTTCTTTCAGTGGCTTTAATAATGTTGATCCACTGTCTTCTCACTTGCATTATTTCTAACAAAAAATCTACTGACCTCATTATGCTGTATTTCTGTACATAACATTTTTATCCTCTGACTTTTTAAAATATTTTTTCTTTTCTTTTTTTTTTTTTAGATTTTATTTATTTATTTGAGAGAGAGAATGAGATAGAGAGAGCATGAGAGGGGGGAAGGGTCAGGGGGAGAAGCGGACTCCCTGCTGAGCAGGGAGCCCGATGTGGGACTCGATCCCGGGACTCCAGGATCATGACCTGAGCCGAAGGCAGTCGCTCAACCAACTGAGCCACCCAGGTGCCCTAAAATATTTTTTCTTTATTACTGACCTTGGTCAATTTGACTATGGTGTGGTTGTCTCCATGCTTCTTTTGCAAACTTGAGGTTTGTTGATGTCCTTGAGTAGTTAGATTATAGTTTTCCTCAAACTTGGAAAAGGTGTGGTCACTATGTGTTTATTTTTTTGCCTTCTCCCTCCTTTTTGCCCTCTGTAATGTTCTTTATAACACTTCTGGCCTTTTTCCTTTTCAGCATGTGATTTTAGATAGATTCTATCTAAAATGGCTTCAAGTGTGCTAACATTTTCTTCTGCACTTTCTAATTTGTCATTCATCCCATCCAGCATTCCTCATCTCAGATACTGGGTCGTTTTTTATATCTTTTGTGTCCCTTCTAAACTTTTTGAACATATAGGACACTGTTATAATCCCTATTTTTTAACTAATTATTTTTATTTTGATATTCTTCTAAATTCATATACTACTACAAAAAATAATATGGAAACACTTGGCACTCTGTATCCAATTTCCTATCATGGTTACATTTGGAAAGACTAAATGCAATTTCACACCAGGGTACTGATACTTCTACAGTCAAGATACTTTAGTATCTTTACTTTATTTCTAGTATATATCCAATATATTTTACATACATCACACAAGGTTGCCTTTGATAGTTTTCCCCTCTTCAATTCCTCCACCCCCATCTGTGACCCCTGGCAATCATTCATCTGTTCTCCAGATCTAGAGTTGTGTCATATATAGAATGTTACATAAACCTAAATATGTAGTAGGCAATCTTTTGAGATATTTTTTTTCACTCAGAATAATTCCTATGACATCGATCCGAGTAATGCACATATCAATTTCTTCCTCCTTCTTTTTGCTAAGTAGCATTTCAATGTATGGATAAGGAAGTTTATTTAACCATACACTCTGAAATACATTTAGGTTGTTTACTTTTTTCTCTTTTTTAGCTATTTTAGCTATTATGAATAAAGCTACACTATGAACAGCTTTCATTCTCCTGGGATAAACACCAAAAAAATGCAACTGCTGGGTCATATGGTAAGCACATGTTTGGTTTTTATTATAAGAAACTTCAAAATTATGTTATGGAGTTATCATTTTATATTCCCACCAAAAATGCATGAGTGATCCAGTTTCTCTGTATACTCACTAGCATTTGGTGTTATTATTATTTTTCATTTTAGTCATTCTGATAAGTATTGGAGTGATACCTATTTTGGTTTTAATTTGCCTTTCTCTAATGACTAACAATATTGAGCATCTTTGCAATTTATATACACCCTTCAGTAAAATGTCTGGTCATGGCTTTTGCCCATTGGTATCATCATCATCATCATCATCATCATCATCATTACATATACACACATGCACACACACATACAAATCCTTTGTTATATATTTGGGTTGCAAATATTTTTCTCTAGATCTACAATTCATAATTTCATCCTCTTCACAATGTCTTTCACAGAGCAAACATTCTGAATTTTGTTGAACTTTTGTTGAACATTCTGAACTTTGCTGAAGTTTGTTTTATGACCTGAAATATGATCTATCTTGCTGAATGTTCCATGGACACTTGAAAATGTATTTTACTTTGTTGGGTGAAATGTTGTGGATACGTCAATAACCATGATTGTGCTGTTCAGTTCTATATTCTTGACATTTTTCTGCCTTTTAGTTCTATCAAGTAGGGTGCTGAAGTCCTCAACTATAATTGTGGATCTGCCTTGTTCTCTTTTAGGCTCCATAAATTTTTTATTTCATGTATTTTGAGGCACACACATTTAGGAGTGTTACATCTTCCTGGTGGATCGATTATGTAATAGTCTTCTTTGTCGAAGAGAGTTTTCTTTGCTCTAGAGTATACTTTATATGATACTAGCATGGTTAAACTTGCTTTCTTCCTTTATTGATGTTTCCATGGTGTATCTTTTTCTATCCTTTTACTTTCAACCTATCTATGTAACTGTATTTGAAGTGAGTTACCTCTACAGAGCATAGCACAGAATCATGTATTTTGGAATTCATTCTACCAATTCCTATCTTTTAATTGGTTCATTCAGATGATTTACATCTAAAGTATTGATATGTTAGAACATAAGCTTGCCATTTTATTATTTGTTCTCTCTTTGTTTCCTCTGTTTCTCTCTCTATTTTTTAAAAATTTTCCTCAGTTGAGTTTTTTAGGATTCCATATTGATTTATTTATAATGTTTTTGAGAATATCACTTCACATTGTTTTGTTACTAGTTCTAGATATTATAATATACAAAGCTAACTATCACAGTCTATGGGTATCAACATTTTACCACCTCAGGTGGAATGTGAAAACCTTACTTTCACTTAGGTGACTTTATTGTCCTGTTTTTAAAATATAGTTGTCCTAAGTATTTCCTCTACATACATTGAGCATCATATCAAATGATATTATATTTTTTTTGTTTCAGCCATTTAATTATGATTTAAGATAGTAATGACAAGTGGGATAATCTATGTTCTTTTCCTTCTGAATTTCCAAGACTTCTTTATCATTTCCTTTTTATTCAGAAAAAATTCCTTTAATCATTCTCAAAGGCTAGATTTCCTCATGACAGATTCTTTTAGTTTATCTTTGTCTGAGAATGTATTTATTTCCCCTTCATTTCTAAGGGATATTTTCACTGGCTATAAAATTCACAGGTGATAATTCTTTCTTTTCAGTATCTCAAAATTATTGTACCAATTTCTACTACATAGGCATGTACCTACATGAAACCTACAACATGGTTTCATATGAGAAATTTGCTGTCATTCAAACTGGTGTCCCCCTATAATTTCTCTGTCTGCTTCAAGATTGACTCTTATCTCTAGTTTTCAGAAGTTTAATTACGATGGATCTTGGCATGGATTTCTTTGGGATTATTCTATTTGGGGTTGCTTAGCTTCTTGAATCCATAAATTTGTACCTTTTGCCAAATTTGGGGATTTTTAGCCATTATGTCTTCAAATACATTTCAGTTACACTTATCCTCTCTTCTCTTTTGGGACTCTAGTGATATAAATGTTAGCTTCTTTGTTATGGTTCCACAGGTCCCTGATATGCTATTCTTTTTTTTTTTTTTTTTTTTTTTTGAGTATAGTTTCTCTTTGTTGCTCAAGCTGGGTAAATTCTGTTAATTATCCTCAGGTTCACTGATTTTATCTATGCCATTGCCACTCTACTATTAAGCCCATCCAGCAAGTTTTTAAACTCCCTGTCATTATACTTGTCAGTTCTATAATTTCTGTATTTTAATAACATCTGTTTCTTTGGTTAGAAGTCCTATAATAACTGTTTTAATGCACTTATTTGCTAATTCTAACATCTGTGTCAATCCTGGATCAATTTTGATGGATCCATTTCTCTCAGTATGGCTCTTATTTTCAGTAAATTGTCTAGTAAATTCTGAATGGGTTCCAGACATTACAAATTTCACCTTGCTGGGAGCTGGGTATTTGTGCTCTTGTAAATTTGCTTTAGCTTTGTTTGGGGATGTTGTTATTTGGAACCAGTTTGATCCTTTTGGATATTACTTTTAAGATTTATTAAGTGGGACCAGAGCTGGGCTCAGTCTGTGGCTAATTAGTCTCTATTGTCGAAGTAAAACTCTTACCTACTCAATGGTACTATTCCAATGCCCCATAAGTTATGAGATTTCCAATCTAACTAGTGGGAACAGGCAATTCCCAGCCCTGAGTTAGCTAGGAGGCTCCTTTTGGGTTGTTCTTCCTCCAGCCTTAGGCATTTTCCTCATTTGCATGCACTGATCTCAATACTCAGTTGAATGTTTGAGGGGGACTCTGCAGATCTCTGGAGGTTTTTCCGTGTACCTCTCTCCTCTCTGGTACTGTATCTTGTGAACACTGGCCATTTTGGTCTCCCCAGACTCTCTGCTCTGCCTTGTCCACTCAGAGTCACTATCAGGCTCTGCCTTGGTTCCCCTCTCTGCATCATATCCTTGAAACTCTCTCAATGCAGTAAGCTGGGCCAATCATAGGGTTTACCTGTTTATTTCCCACCCATCTGGGACCACAATCACTAACTGTCTAAAGCCCAGTGTCTTGAAAACAATTATCTCATATACTATACTAGATTAGACTAGATTAGATTAATTTATTTGCTGGTGGTAGAAACACAAAAAAACAAAAATATTTGGTTGTTCTAGATGGAACAGCAAATCCTATCCTTATTATTCCATCTTGTCTATAACCAGGATTATTATCATTTAATTATGTTCTTCCTATTTTTAGCAGATTGTGTTTTTTCCAAACACTTCTATATTTTGCATCTAATCTGATTCTCATTATCAGCCTATGAAGTTGATTAGGTGAGTGTTTTACAAATGAGCCTTGCACATACAGTAAATGTCTTGCCTGTTTCTCAGTGCTAAGGGGATAGCCTTCACATTCCTGCCTAGCCCATAGTCATCATCAATACTGTCTCCGTACTGTTTGATCACTCTATATAAAATATAAGTAACTGGGGGTACAGTTTACACTTTCCCTTTATCCTCTGACTGGCTTTTAATATTTCTAAATTCCCATTGGATGACTCACTCATTAATTTATCCTATTTGGCACATGTGACTACTCATTGCATTAATTTTGTCTTTCAAGTATATATTATAGATGAACAACAAAAAGGTACTTTATATAGTATGGAAATTACTATGTAGAGCAAACCAGAGAAGTAAGCATCACTATGAGAGAGAAGTCGAGAGAGCTGTCTCATGTACCCCATTCCTACACACACTGCACATAAATAGAAAATTTGAAAATCACATTTCTGTAATTATCTATTTTACTTCAGTCAAACATAGTGTTTAATGTTCTGCTCAGTACCAGTGATTTGAAATCACCTGGCCTACTTATTCAAGACATTTATTGGGGTGCCTGGGTGGTTTAGACGTTAAGCATCTGCCTTTGGCTCAGGTCATGATCCCAGGGTCCTGGGATCGAACCCCACATAAGGCTCCCTGCTCTGCGGGAAGCCTGCTTCTCCCTCTCCCACTCCCCCTGCTTGTGTTACCTCTCTCCCTGTGTCTCTCTCTGTCAAATAAATAAATAAAATCTTAAAAAAAAGAACACATTTATTACCTGCTAATTTATAGTAGGTCTGATATTTAGAATATCCCCTAAATTTTGAGTTATATGATATTCATTTCAGGCCATCAATCTTTGAAAACCACTGTTCAGTTTATTTGGATGTTGAGTAAACACGAGCATTCTCAGGGTTTTTTCTTTTTGAAATAATTGTTTTCAATTACTAAACATTCTGATGTAAAAAATAATAATGTAAAAATACTTACATTATAATTCTCTTTCTTACATAATTTATCTAAAGAAGTGAATAAAAGCAAACCCACAGAACTCTGTACCTGGGTATATTTGCAACCACTCTCAACATATAGGGTTTAAGAAATATCTTTTTAGTTCTTTAACTTTCCTACACAAACTTATGAAAGCATTCTTGATTAGATATCCCAAGGAAGATTTGAAGCTGATCTGCTTCCAGTCTTCTCAACCTGGAATTGCCAACATACAAACTGGGTGATTTTTTTCTCTTGCCACACTAGAGAGAGTGGGAAGCAGAGATCCTAGTGCTTTCTTGGTGATGGGACTACATCAGTAGAAATGTATCCCTCATGATATCATTTTGTGTAGCTCAAGCTGGAGCACAAATTCCATCCATTACAGAATCTCATCATCAGTCTTTCTGCAAATGACACAATGAACAACTAGATAGCAAGTGATCAATCAAACATGGAGATGGCCAAACACAAGTGCTCTGAGGACCAGAGAAAGGTGTGAGCCTGAAGTGGTCATGGAAGGACTGATGGTAACGTTGTGCTCAACCACTGAACTAGACCCAGCTAGAAATTCGACTGGCAAAGTGCATGTGTCTGGTATTTGTTTTCTGTGTGAATATGTGGAACCATGTGTCTGGAGTTGGTGAGGCAGGAACTTGGAAACCTGCACCTCCCTCTTGGCTTTACTCATCTCGGTCCCAGGGGCTGTGGCTCCTTGGAGGCACCTTGAAAGCCTCATGAGCACAAGGCTGTTGCTTGCTGAGCCTGACCTTCTCCAGAAGCTGGTTTCAGACCCTGCATGTCAGCTGATGTCATCTGGGAACTGAGAGGCCCTGGCTCAGAAGCCATTCCTTCCCTCCTTCAGTTAATTATCTCACAGGTGCTGCAGGCCTTCCTCAGTCACCTCATCCCCTTAGAACACCTCAGTTCTGCTCTGTGTCCCACAGCCACCATCACAGGCTGGGACATTCTAGAGGTGCTGACCTTTGGGCTGGACCTGGGGAAACCAGCCAGAGCCTGCTCTCAGTGCTCCTGTCCTGCACATATATACAACAGTACACATCTTTCTCTGGTTTTGGTGTAGAACCTCACTTAACTATTGTGAAAGGAAAATTACTTTAAGAGTTAGAAACAGGCTCCTTCATGAGGATAGCAAAGCCCATCCAAAAACTGGGCAGTAAAAGACCACCACTGTAAAACACGGGACAGATGCCATGATGTTGGTGCCCAGAGCCTGGGTAAGCAGGGCTATCAGAATCAGAAGTATGATGGGCCCCAGCTTCCTTTCTTTTCCTCTCCATCTTCTCAGGGGAATGGGGAAAGCAGTCCCCCAAGTGAGTGGTTCCCAGGGGGCACACATCTGTTTCTCCAGTTTTTGTTTTGTTTTGTTTTAAGATTTTATTTTCATTCATTTATTTATTTATTTAGAGAGAGAGAGCACGAGCAGGGAGAGAGGCAGAGGAGAGGGAGAGAGAGAATCTCAGGCAGACTACTTGCTGAGCGCAGAGCCTGACATGGGGCTTGATCTCATTACCCTGAGATCATGACCTGAGCCGAAACCAAGAGTTGGATGCCTAACCGACTGAGCCACCCAGGCGCCCCTCTGTTTCTCCAGTTTTTATCATGAAGGCACCAAGGCTTTTTGTCTGACTCCATTACATGCCTTTTGCCAAGTGTAAAACTGTACATTTGTGCAATTCTAGTGGTGTATTTCCACGAGAAAATGTACCATTCAGCTTGTAGCTCTGTCAGCACCTCATGCCAAGCTTTCTGGGGTGTAAGCAACCATAACACCAAATTAGTCAGGACCCCAAATATCTTATCTGCCACACAAAGACCCAGAGGTGAAACATTTATGAGGCGAGAAGAGAATTTGAAACACAATACATTTTTCTGATCTATAGAAATGAAAGGACATTGTTTCATTTGCTGTTGTACTAAGGAATAGGTTCCCCTTCTGCATGCAAAAAATAAGATAACTGAGTCACAGTGTAATAATATATTAAGAGATTGTTATAGAATTTTTTTATCAACTCATTATAAACATTTATTTTTGTGGATATTTAAAAATCTTCAATTAGGCAGTACCTAAGGCAGTACTACAATATTTCATAAGATTCAAGATCATAGCTTGACAGTCTAAAATAGATGTTAGGAGTTACTAAGAGGACACGGAGAGATTAAAGGGTCTGCTGATGTATACAAACATTTAATCTGAAGTCAAGTGTCCTGCTATAGGGCTGAATGAACAAAGCAAACACCTACAACACAGACACAATCTAAACCCTTCAAAACAGAATCAGGAAAGAAGGTCACAGCTGTTTCACCAAGCAATGGTTATTCCAAAGCATATTCTCTTCATAAAACAGTTCCAAACAGAATCCTTATTGTTCTGTTTAGAAGTGGCACAGTATCAGGAGCTCTGTGGAATCTGTTAGGCTGTGTAAATCGCAGAGGACAGCTCTGTTTGTTTTCTGAGTTTCTATGAAATCTAATAGCTACTTATGTGAGCAGAAACATAGAGACCTTCACCTCCTCAACTGTGTGTCCCCACATCTCTTAAATACAAAGGCACTGCTTCATTTAAATTCATTTTGCATACTATTTCCGTTTTCATCATAAATATCACTAGTAATACACATACATATAAACTATAACATTTCCTAGGTTTCTACCATAGTCAATTAGTTTTTAACCATCTAATCTAGAATTACAGTGGAGATTTTTTTTTTTTTTTTTTTGAGTATAGTTTATATTGGACTCCTGAAAGGATATTTAAGAAATAAAATATCTGGTTCTGGAGATAGCTTACTATCTTTTCTGAACAACAGACATACATCTATGAATAAAATGATCCTTGAAGACATTCTTTGAATAAGCATATATTGAGAGCTAGTCTATGGCCATACCACCCTGAACGTGCCCGATCTCGTCTGATCTCGGAAGCTAAGCAGGGTCGGGCCTGGTTAGTACTTGGATGGGAGAGCTACCATTTACTGATGACTTGTCCATGAGCTCACAAATTTGTGGGTGGCAGTCTTAAATATCTGAAATATTTAAGGTAGACTAGGATCAGTGCTTGAGGAGGGGGATCAATTCATTATTTTTTGACTGAATTTTGAAAGGACAGGAAAAGAAAAATGTGGGCATGGTTAGTTCAGAATGCTCCAGAGAGGAGAAAGAAATCAAGCTCAGCTTGAGGGCATTTATCCAAAAAACAGGAAAACACTAAACCCAAAAGATACATGCCACCCCCATGTTCACTGCAGCATTATCAAGACAAGTGAACAACCTAAGCTTCCACCAGTGGATGAATAGATAAAGATGTGAGATATATATAAATATTTTTCAGCCATAAAAAAGAATGAAATGTTGCTATTTGCAACACCATGGATGGATTTTGAAGGCATTATGTTAAGTAAAATAAGTCAGACACAGAAAGACAAATCCTGTATGATCTCATTTATATAAGTGGAATCTAAAATAAAACAAAACAAATTCATAGATGCAAAGAACAGATTGATGATTGCTAGAGCTGTGGGGGGATGTTGGAGGGTGGGCAAAATGGGTGAAGGGGGTCAAAAGGTACAAACTTCCAATTATAAAATAAATAAGTCATGGAGATGAAAACAAATTTTTAATGAGCTTTGAAAGGTCAGGAAAAGATAAAAACAATGTGGGCATGGGTAGTTCAGAATGCTCCAGAGAGGAGGCAGAAATCAAGCTGGATTTTGAAGTAAACACCAATTTAGTGGCTCCATTATCAAGTCGCCCTTGTGCGGAGGGCACACATAATTACACAAGGCAGGAAGGGAAAAGTGCTCTAAAAGAGAGGAACATGGGCTAAAGGATGATGGGAGCTAAGAAGAGGATGCATCTGGGGAGAGGCATCAGGGAGCCTTCTGAAGGTGGGATTCAGGCTGAACCATGAAGGACAGTGAGCATTTTGACAGAAAACAGATGAAGACTGAAGGAGAAGAGTAAACAAAACATAAGGACTGAAAATACAATAAATATCAGGTAGTCCCCAAGCTATCTATTTTCACTTTTAGTATAAAAGTGAAGTGCAAGTGAGAAGTAGAAATCTACTGAAAGGAAAAAAGTAGAGACAGGAAAACCATTCCCCTCTGCTCTTGATTCTTTTCATCCATGCCTGCCTTACAGTTTTCATGTCTCCCTTCTGCTGGCTTCTTTCCCTCTGCTTACAAATACACTCAAATCCTTTCATCCATAAATAAAGTTCAACACTCTCCCTTCATCAGGCATCATTTGTGCAGCCACCAAATCTCTTGGCTCCCTCCTTCCCACCATGAGATGGCGTGGCTGATGTGGGACTGCCGTGATTTGCTGTGACCAGTGAACTGGGGGAAGTCATGCATGTCTTGCCACGTTCCCGTGATGATCCAACATCACTTGGTGATGTACATGCGGAAGAGTGTAATTGTCATATTTGGGGGGGGCAATGTCCCTTTTGTGAATTTTTTATTTTACATTGTATATGTAAAAGAAACACATATTTGTGTTTGGATCGGAACTGCCAGAGAAAACTTTAATATGAGCAGCTGCAGAGAGGAGAGGAACTGCTTTCTCCCCATCAGACTTATCAGAGTGTGTGTGAAATAGTGTGCATATATACATTAGATACAAGATATAATGTTTGTAAAATATATATACAACAAAGGAATGATGGAAAGGAAGGAAAAACTTAATACTTTCATTAATTCTTTCATTTAAAATCTTAGTGACTAATACAAGTCTTATTTTATGAAGATTTTTTCCAGAACTTCACATTTGATGACTTCAGGCAATTTTCTAAAAAATGTTTTATAACCACTTAATGTTAACATAAGACTTGGGGTAAAGAACTGCATTTAAAAACAACAGAAGCTCTGCAGTTAAACACCACAGTGTCCCAAAGGGACCCAATTCCCTGACCATGACATCAAGAAGCACAGATGTCTAGCCCACAATGAGTGAACAGACAGAGCAGTATCAGACCCAAAGCACTGAGGACTTCACTGTTGCCCAACAAGTTACTCAGAGGTTACTGTAAACATTTTGTAGCCTCCTCCATATTGGATATTTAATGTCCATGATAGATAGTACTGCCACTCCGGAAAATGCTTAGCCCATACTAAATTATGGCCTATAACTGCTTTTTCATCAAGGCTAGATAAATAAAAAGCTATTTCTATATCTGGATATAGAAAGCGTACATTACATATATAATTTCCTACTTCTATCCTCAAAAATAGAATGTACTCTCTAGCTCTGCATTATAAAATTAACTTTGCTTTTAGCAAAATCTGATGAATCTAGTTCAATAGTTTGCAGGTGAGCAGGCTATTCAGTGGGTCTCCTAAAATGATTTAGGTTATTTTTCTGTGAATAAAGAGTTGACATAGTCCCTGGGGCCAGGTGCTATCACAGGTGGGTTGCATGTTTATGTAGTACCCAGGGTGTCCTTTTTCCACAATAAGAATGCAATGCCTGTGCCCTGACCTAAATCCACCAAACCAGGACCTATGGAGTGGAATCTCTAAGCCATATTTTAACAGGATCCATGGAGGTCCCTAAGCCTACGCCCTCAGGACTAGGCTGAGTTCCTCAACCCTCCTCAAACCCAAGAGGCATCCAAGCCGCTGTCACCTCTGATAGCATACTCTACAGGCTCAATCTCAAATGATCCCTTCATCTGTGTGCTCCTCAGTTGGATAAAAGCTCCTTGAGGTCAATGACTGTCAGTCAAAAGCCCCTCTGATTCCCAGCTGCCAGCACAGGATTGGCCTCTGTTCCCAGATGAATAAATATATGAACAAGTACTGCCAAGGGGTTAACATGGAGACACATCTGCACAGTTTTGCAATGGAATGGGAATCCCAGTGAAGTGGCATTTGCAGGCACACTCAGAAGCTCCAGAGGAGAGCTACTAACAAGAATGAATTGGAAGGAAATGGACAACTAGTTATTGGCCCTACATCAGTGGAGGAATCACAGAAACATGCTCTTGAGCTTGGCAGCAACAGAAGCAAGGATGGGGAGATGGTCCAGCTGCACAGTGTAAACTTTAAAAGAATAGAGAACACTGAACCAAATGCAAGTCTGCAAGCCTCCTGGCTAAACCTCTTATGGAGCCTGAGGGAAAAGAGAATGAAATGGCATAAATAAATAAAATAAAAGAGGAAGTATTACATCCAGGAGAACCAGACAAAAATGAGTTAATAGGAAGGTATAAATGCAATTTTTAAAGAAAAGTGACGACACATAATGTAGAGGAGACTCATCATAGTTCATTTAACTTAACTTCATTTAGCTTATTGAGATGTCCCATTGACCAGGCACTGCTGTAAGAGTTGCACAAACAGACCTCTTCTGGGGTATACAGACAAAGACAAATAAAGAACTACAAGATATGTCAGATATTTTGAAGAAAAATAAAAGTACATTGAAAGAATGGAGAGTAATGGTGCAGAAGAATGCTATTTTTGATGGAGCAGGCAGAAAAACTCTGAAAAGGAAACTGTTATGCACAGAATAGAGTGACATGGTGACGTGTTGTCAGGTTGGTGCTAGAGGAAAATATTCCAGAGGGGGAGAAGAGAACAGGTAAAGGTGCTGGGATAAGAGCATACTTTGGTGCATTAGATAAATTAAGAAGATAAGAGTCAATGGGGCTGGGCAGAGAGCAAGAGAATGGTAGACACAATTGGTCAGGGCTCATCAGGTATGCTTGGAAACCGGTATCAGCAACAGTGGACTTTACTCTGAGTGAGATGGGAATCTCAAAGGAACAGAGTAAAGGGCTAGCATGGGGCTGGGGCACAGTGGACCCTGAGAGGAGAAGCTCATGGATCTAGATTTGAGAACTTGAGGTATTTCTACACAAAGAAGGAAAGGAGCTGGGGGGAAAAAACTGAAGAAAAAGCAAAAGCAAGGGAAATCCAGACACAGTCCAGTGGTAGTTGTGCCTCGGTGCTGCTGAGAGCATTTTGACCATGGGTTTTCTCCCACAGCTCTGGACATGGGGAAGGCAGACTCGCCACAGGCCATCCCTAGAATACCCTTAGTATTCACAAGCAATTCCCTTCCTGAAGGACACCAAGGCCCAGTAAGGAGAAAAATGGCTAAGGTAAAAACCCCAGTCTCCCTCTGAAGGCACTGTCTGCCTGAGCATGAGCTGTTTGGCCTGCTTTTGCAACCCTTGCTGGATCTGTGGGTAGTCTCGCCCTTATACAGACCCACACTTGGCTGATGAAGGGGTTCAAAATATGCCATCCCAAAATGTGCCACTCAGGCCTAAGAATTATTTTGAGTTGAAGGCAACTCAGAAAAAGCAGACACAAGAAGAACTCTTCCCCTATTTACCTGAGAATGGAACAGAGTCCCCTTGTGAAGATGCTCCTTCCTCCCCCAATGTCCAGACCAGGAAGAAAGTAACAGCCTTATTACAGGAGATGAGATGACACTAAGAAAGAGTCTACACAAACTTTACTAACTAGCTCCTATCTACCGTTAGTTTCCTCATATATTTGCCAGCCCTAAAAGCCTTTTCCTTACCGTGTCACTTATCTACAGATTTATTGTTCTTTTGTTAAGATGTCATGTAAGCCCAAGTTCCAACCACCTCTATTTTTTTTTTTAATATTTATTTATTTATTTGAGTGTGAGCAAGGGCAAGGGAGCAGAGAGGGAGAGACAGTCTCAAGCAGACTATGCGCTGGGCACAGAGCCAGACTCGGGGCTTGATCTCACAACCCTGAGATCATGACCTGAGCCTGTCAGATGCTCAACCAACTGAGCTTCCCAGGTGCTCCGCAACCAGATCTTCTGAGTTAACCCATCCCTCAGTACCCCTGTGGTTATGCTTGATGCACACATTAATATACTTCTGTTTGTTTTTCTCTTACTAATCTTTCTTTTGCCCATCTAATTTGCAGAGCCCTAGCCCTAGGGTATGACTCTAAGGTGGGTACAGGAAAAGAATTTTTTTCTTCTCCTACAGCAGGTACTGCAATCTCATTGCAGCAGCCCCCAACTTTCAAACACATAACATTCTTGCGCCAGCATTATTTGGTCATACCATTTTCCTTACCAGAACCTGGAATACTGTGAAAAAGTCCAGGGGGGAGGGCACCAATTACTTCTGAAAGTCACCTATCAAGAAAACATGGAGGTGATGCCGTAATAACAATGTTTTATCATGTATTCACATGACAAAGAATACCAAATAGAGCAAGGAATCATTTTTATCACTTTCTTTCCTACCCACAAGGGATAATAATTTGATTAACTTCAGCAATACTACAACTTCTCAAAAGTTTTTTCAACAGAGCAACTGTTTAATAGTTAAGCATTTTATATTTATCAAAGATGAACAACTTCAGAATAAAAAGATAAAATTTATAGGAAAATTACTGAGTCTTTCCAAATCCTTGGAGAATCAGAATTCGCAAAGAAGTACCATATTCAGTATGCCCAATTATAACATGCAGGTAAAAAGCAAATAATGGTTACTCTGCTTAAAAACTAACACTCAAGTAAGTATAACTTAGGAAAATTGTTGCAGAACATGCTGACTGATCTTTCCCCGATACTGACTTCTACAGCCTCAAAATCCTAAAAGGACTTTATTTAAAGGTGATAAAAAGCAAACAAAAAAAACAGAGCTTGAGAATCATTTCCTTTGTTCTGTATAGTGAACACTGGTATTCGCCAAACTCTTCATGCAAAAAAAATCAGAATATTTGAAATGAATATTATTTCTCAGTAACGGCATCTACAGCATTAGGACTATAATTTAATCTTACTCTCTTGCTCAATGCTCTCATTTTGCAGGTTGGGGAAACTGAGGTCCAGGAAACATCTGTGTTGATCCCAGTTCTGGCTCCAGTCCTGGGTCCTTCCACAAAGCCCTGCTGCCGTCCAGAAGAAGCCTTTCTTCGGTGATCATAATGTGCATGTAGGAATCTGCCAGCAAAGCCTGACAAATCTGCTTACGACATGATATCCAGCAAAGGAGGTTCACAATCCCAGTGGAGAGCCGGAGGGCTTGAGACAAGCCAAATATATATCTGAGAAATCAGATCCAAGTGTGAAACTGTCACTTGTTCCTATACGCACTTTCCTCTAGAGCCATTTTTATTTTTTGTTCATTGCCTCACTATTTCATCCTAGAGGCATCTGTTAACCTGCATAATTCAGTCAAATGCTCTCTGGATGCCCTCCTCACAAAGCTGCAGATTCAGGTTTGGCCCTAAGCAAGCCCACTTGCAGGGTGAGGTCATGACTGCGCCCCCCCACTCCCCGCAACAGCAGTTGCCCGGGGGACAAGCCCTCCCACTGATCAGGCACAGAGTTCACAGGTCAGGGACCCAGACCTGCCCACCCAAGGGTCGAAGGTACCACCTGTTCCTTTTCTTCTTAGTAGTGGTCTTCCTCTTCCAATTCCTCACCCTAGAGAATCTTCTCACATCCAGCCTGGACACTGTGTGAGGCATTACCTTGTAAATACAGTTTTCTGTTACCCAGCTATGATAACTTGCATTTTAAATGACTGCAGTAGGGCAGATCTTATCACAAAACAGTGAATTTCAAAGGAGTGCAAAGTCATGCAATTAACCTGCATATTGAAAGGATCAAGTAAATTTCTCAGTACTACAGCCATCAACTAGACACATTTCTAGGAGGAGGTGGGTGTCAATTTTTAGGACTTTTAATGAGGAAGCTGTAGCCACAAAAGAAAAAAATAAAGATGTGGATTCTGAACTTGGAAACCAGAAGCTATTTTATGGGTAACTGCTCCTCCACCACCCCCTAACTCAGGAGAATTATGTGAACATATTTTTCTATAATCAGTGTACTTAAATTATTTAATTTTAATTACTTTAATTTAATTAAAAACATATACAGCAAATAAGACTTTGCACCTCATCTAATTTTACTAATATTTGTATAATGCTATTGCATGATGTTAGGGAAGAAGCAAATGGTCAAAGATCCCTCTGTCTTCAGAAGCAAATGGAAATATGTAGTTCCTTTAATATCTGCATTAGTATCATCCCTCTGCATTCAGCTACTTGTTGATAAAAGTCAGAAGGTGTACCGATTTGTGAAAACATGTAAATATATTCAGAGATTAGAGTCCATTTTTAAATGCTGAGGCAAGTAGATTATAAGTGGAAATAATTCTTATATACAATTATTGCTTTTAAGGCTAGCATCTTCCCAGAGACAAAGAAAATGACACATGTAACCAAAAGAAAATCACCACAATTTTAACTGTACGATATGTAGAGATTGTCCCCATAATCTCATTAAAATATAAATTTATATTTAATAAAACATATTACAACATAAATGTATCTATGAAAATATAAACATATGCTGTTACCAAAACAAACAAACAAAAAAACCCCATAGGCTCAAAATGGTGTCACTTAGGATTCCCAAACTGGTGCCCAATACATAATCTAATTGCAGTTTCAACTTCCTCCAGAAATGTAGTCTTGACTGGTCAGCCAGGAATTTTTCAATCCAAGCTGAGTCTGGCATCAGGAAACTCTCCACCCCTCAATGTGTATAATAAGATACCTTGCCTTCCCCTTAGAAAATGGGCTCTCCTGGAACAGTCTTTTTCTTTTGCTAATAACTTTCTTGTCCCAACCCTCTTTCTATAAAAACTCACCATTTTGCAAAACTCCTTGGAGCCCCCTCTAATTGCTAGGTGAGGTACTGACCAATTTATAAATCATTTAATAAAGCCAATTAGATCTTCAAATTTCCTTGGTTGAATTTTTTTTATTTAACAAAGCCATGAGACTTTTTTTTAGGAAACAGTCAACAGACAGGTGAACATTAGCCTGGATAAAAACTCTTAATCATCTCCAATGGATGGATTAAAAAATCAAGGCATGGAGCTTTGCAACTTCTTTCCTTTTTTTTTTTTTTTTATTATGTTTGTTAATCACCATACATTGCATCATTAGTTTTTGATGTAGTGTTCCATGATTCATTGTTTGCATATAACACCCAGTGCTCCATTCAGTATGTACCCTCTTTAATACCTGTGACCAAGCTAACCCATCCCCCCCCTCCCCTCTAGAACCCTCAGTTTGTTTCTCAAAGTCCATAGTCTCTCATGGTTCATCTTGCCCTCCAATTTCCCCCTCCTGATTTTTCCCTTCCTGCTATCTTCTTCTTTTTTTTTTTTTTTAACATATAATGTATTATTTGTTTCAGAGGTACAGGTCTGTGATTCAACAGTCTTGCACAATTCACAGACCTTACCATAGCACACACCTTCCCCAATGTCTATCACCCAGCCACCCCATGCCTCACACTGCCCACCACGCCAACAACCCTCAGTTTGTTTCCTGAGATTAAGAATTACTCATATCAGTGAGGGTATATGATACATGTCTTTCTCTGATTGACTTATTTCGCTCAGCATAATACCCTCCAGTTCCATCCACATCATTGCAAATGGCCAGATTTCATTCCTTTTGATGGCTGTGTAATGTATCATGTATATATATACCACATCTTCTTTATCCATTCATCTGTCGATGGACATCTTGGCTCTTTCCACAGTTTGGCTATTGTGGACATTGCTGCTATAAATATTGGGGTGCACATACCCCTTCAGATCCCTACATTTGTATCTTTGGTACAAAGTACTGCAATTTCTGGGTCATATGATAGCTCTATTTTCAACTTTTTGAGGAACCTCCATACTGTTTTCCAGAGTGGCTGCACCAGCTTGCATTCCCACCAACAGTGTAGGAGGGGTCCACTTTCTCCACATCACCACCAACATCTGTCGTTTCCAGACTTGTTAATTTTAGCCATTCTGACTGGTGTGAGGTGGTATCTCATTGAGGTTTTGAAATTAGATTTCCCTGATGCCGAGTGATGTTGAGCACTTTTTCATGTGTCTGTTGGCCATTTGAATGTCTTCTTAGAAAAATGTCTGTTCATGTCCTCTGCCCATTTCTTGATTGGATTCTTTGTTCTTTGGGTGTTGAATTTGGTAAGTTCTTTATAGATTTTGGATACTAGCCCTTTATCTGATATGTCATTTGCAAATATCTTCTCCCATTCTGTCGGTTGTCTTTTGGTTTTGTTGACTGTTTCTTTTGCTGTGCAAAAGCGTTTTATCTTGATGAAGTCCCAATAGTTCATTTTTGCCCTTGCTTCCCTTGCCTTTGGCGATGTTTCTAGGTAGAAGTTGCTGTGGCTGAGGGAGAAGATGTTACTGCCTGTGTTCTCCTTTAGGCTTTTGATGGACTCCTGTCTCACATTGAGGTCTTTCTACCATTTGGAGTCTATTTTTGTGTGTGGTGTAAGGAAATGGTCCAGTTTCATTCTTCTGCATGTGGCTGTCCAATTTTCCCAACACCTTTTGTTGAAGAGACTGTCTTTATTCCATTGGACATTTTTCCCTGCTTTGTCAAAGATTAGTTGACCATAGAGTTGAAGGTCCATTTCTGGGCTCTCTATTCTGTTCCATTGATCTATGTGTCTATTTTTGTGCCAGTATCATACTGTCTTGATGATTACACCTTTGGAATACAGCTTGAAGTCTGGAATTGGGATGCCACCAGCTTTGCTTTTGTTTTTCAACATTCCTCTGGCTATTGGGGGACTTTTCTGGTTCCATACAAATTTTAGGATTATTTGCTCCACCTCTTTTAAAAAAGTGGATGGTATTTTGATAGGGATAGCACTGAATGTGTAGACTACTCTAGGTAGCATTGACATCTTCACAATATTTGTTCTTCCAATCTATGAGCATGGAACGTTTTTCCATTTCTTTATGTCTTCCTCAATTTCTTTCATGAGTATTTTATAGTTTTCTGAGTACAGATCCTTTGCCTCTTTGGTTAGATTTATTCCTAGGTATCTTATGGTTTTGGGTGCAATTGTAAATGGGATCAACTCCTTAATTTCTCTTTCTTCTGTCTTGTTGTTGGTGTATAGGAATGCCACTGACTTCTGTGCATTGATTTTATATCCTGCCCCTTTACTGAATTCCTGTATGAGTTCTAGCAGTTTTGGGGTGGAGTCTTTGGGGTTTTCCACATAAAGTATCATATCATCTGCAAAGAGTGAGATTTGACTTCTTCTTTGGTGATTTGGATGCCTTTTATTTCTTTTTGTTGTCTGATTGCTGTGGCTAGGACTTCCAATACTGTGTTGAATAGCAGTGGTGATAGTGGACATCCCTGCCGTGTTCCTGACCTTAGGGGGAAGCTCTCAGTTTTTCCCCATTGAGAATGATATTCGCTGTGGGTTTTTCATAGATGGCTTTTATGATATTGAGTTATGTACCCTCTATCCCTATACTCTGAAGAGTTTTGATCAAGAAAGGATGCTGTACTTTGTCAAAAGCTTTTTCTGCATCTATTGAGAGGATGATATGATTCTTGTTCTTTCTTTTATTAATGTATTGTATCACATTGATTGATTTGCGGATGTTGAACCAACCTTGCAGCCCAGGGATAAATCCCACTTGGTCATGGTGAATAATCATGTACTGGTTTAATGTACTGTTGGATCCTATTGGCTAGTATTTTGGTGAGAATTTTTGCATCCATGTTCATCAGGGATATTGGTCTGTAATTCTGCTTTTTGATGGGGTCTTTGTCTGGTTTTGGGATCAAGGTAATGCTGGCCTCATAAAATGAGTTTGGAAGTTTTCCTTCCATTTCTATTTTTTGGAACAGTTTCAGAAGAATAGGTATTAATTCTTCTTGAAATGTTTGGCAGAATTCCCCTGGGAAGCCATCTGGCCCTGGGCTTTTGTTTTCTGGGAGATTTTTGATGACTGCTTCAATTTCCTTAGTGGTTATAGGTCTGTTCAGGTTTTCTATTTCTTCCTGGTTCAATTTTGGTAGTTGATACAACTCTAGGAATACATCCATTTCTTCCAGATTATCTAATTTGCTGGCATAGAGTTGCTCATAATATGTTCTTATAGTTGTCTGAATTTCTTTGGTGTTGGTTGTGATCTCTCCTCTTTCATTCATAATTTTATTTACTGGGGACATTTCCCTTTTCTTTTTGATAAGTCTGGCCAGGGGTTTATGAGTCTTGTTAATTCTTTCAAAGAACCAGCTCCTAGTTTTGTTGATCTGTTCTACTGTTCTTTTGGTTTCTATTTCATTGATTTCTGCTCTGATCTTTATTATTTCTCTTCTCCTGCTGGGTTTAGGCTTTATTTGTGTTCTATCTCCAGCTCCTTTAGGTGTAGGGTTACACTGTGTATTTGAGACCTTTCTTGTTTCTTGAGAAAGGCCTCTATTGATATATACTTTCCTCTTAGGACTGCCTTTGCTGTATCCCAAAGATTTTGAACAATTGTGTTTTCATTTTGATTGGTTTCCATGATTTTTTTTAATTCTTCTTTAATTCCCTGGTTGACCCATTCGTTCTTTAGTAGGATGCTCTTTAGCCTCCATGTATTCGAGTTCTTTCCGACTTTCCTCTTGTGATTGAGTTCTAGTTTCAAAGCATTGTGGTCTGAAAATAGGCAGGAGGGGCGCCTGGGTGGCTCAGTTGGTTAAGCAACTGCCTTCGGCTCAGGTCATGATTCTGGAGTCCCGAGATCAAGTACCACATCAGGCTCCCTGCTCAGCAGGGGGTCTGCTTCTCCCTCTGACCCTTCCCCTCTCATGCTCTCTGTCTCCCATTCTCTCAGATAAATAAAACCTTTAAAAAAAAAAATGAAAATAGGCAGGGAATTATCCCAATCTTTTGTTACCGGTTGAGACCTGATTTGTGACCTAGGATGTGATCAATTCTGGAGAATGTTCCATGGGCACTAGAGAAGAATGTGTATTCCGTTGCTTTGGGATGGAATGTTCTGAATATGTCTGTGAAGTCCATTCGGTCCAGTGTCATTTAAAGTCTTTATTTCCTTGTTGATCCTTTGCTTAGATGATCTGTCCGTTTCAGTGAGGGGGGTGTTAAAGTCCCCCACTATTATTGTATTGTTGCCAATGTGTTTCTTTGCTTTTGTTATTAATTGCCTTATATAATTGGCTGCTCCCATGTTAGGGGCATAGATATTTACAAGTGTTAGATCTTCTTGTTGGATAGACCCTTTAAGTAGGATATAGTGTCCTTCCTCATCTCTTATTACAGTCTTTGGTTTAAAATCTAATTTGTCTGATATAAGGATTGCCACCCCAGCTTTCTTTTGGTGTCCATTAGCATGGTAAATGGTTTTCCACCCCCTCACTTTCAATCTGGGGGTGTCTTTGGGTCTAAAATGAGTCTCTTGCAGACAGCATATGGATGGGTCTTGTTTTTTAATTCAGTCTGATAGCCTGTGTCTTTTGATTGGGGCATTTAGCCCATTTACATTCAGGGTAACTATTGAAAGATAGGAATTTAGTGCCATTGTATTCCCTGTAAGGGGACTGTTAACTGTATATTGTCTGTGTTCCTTTCTGGTCTATGTTGCTTTTAGGCTCTCTCTTTGCTTAGAGGACCCCTTTCAAGATTTCTTGTAGGGCTGGTTTTGTGTTTGCAAGTTCCTTTAGTTTTTGTTTGTCCTGGAAGCTTTTTATCTCTCTTTCTATTTTCAATGACAGCCTAGCTGGATAGAGTATTCTTGGCTGCATATTTTTCTCATTTAGTGCTCTGAAGATATCCTGCCAGTCCTTTCTGGCCTGCCAGGTCTCTGTGGATAGGTCTGTTACCACTCTAATGTTTCTACTATTGTAGGTTACAGATCTCTTCCCCCGAGCTGCTTTCAGGATTTCTCTTTGTCTCTGAAACTGGTAAGTTTTACTATTAGATGTCGGGGTGTTGACCTATTTTTATTGATTTTGAGAGGGGTTTTCTGTGCCCTGGATTTTGATGCCTGTTTCCTTCCCCAAATTAGGGAAGTTCTCTGCTATAATTTGCTTCAATATACCTTCTGCCCCTCTCTCTCTTTCTTCTTCTTCTGGGAGCCCAATTATTCTAATATTGTTTTGTCTTATGGTATTACTTATCTCTTGAATTCTGTCCTAGTGATCCAGTAGTTGTTTATCTCTCTTTTTCTCAGCTTCTTTATTTTCCATCATTTGGTCTTCTATATCACTAATTTTCTCTTCTGTCTAATTTATCTTAGCATTTAGAACCTCCATTTTTTATTGCACCTCATTAATAGCCTTTTTTATTTTGACATGGTTAGATTTTAGTTTTATTTCTCCAGAAAGGTTTCTCTAATATCTTCCATGCTTTTTTTTTCAGCCAGCTAGTATCTTTATAATTGTCATTCTGAACTCTAGTTCCGACATCTTACTAATGTCTGTATTGATTAGGTCCCTGGCAGTCAGTATTGCCTTTTGTTCTTTTTTTTGTGGTGATTTTTTCCGTCTTGTCATTTTGTCCAGATGAGAGTAGATGAATGAGAGAACAAAGTGCTAACAGGGTAACAACGACCCCAGAAAATATACACTAAACAAGTCAGAAGAGACCTGAGACTGGGGGAAAAGAAAGGGAAAGAAAGGAGAAAAATAAAAAAAAGATAAAGATAAACACAAACAAACAACCAAAAAAAACCATAATATGATCAAATATGATCGGCCTGGTGCATAGATCAGTGCCACATACTAGATTTTGGGCGTATTTTGGTCTGTTAGAAGAAAGTGCCTCCCAAAATTTTAAAGAAAGAAAAACATATATGTACAGAAATAAGGGTAAATACAATGAAGGATGGAATATAACTGTAAAGATGTAAATTATAAAAGATTTTATAAAAGGAATTGATAAGATAAGAAGTTGGTTGAAAAAAGAAAGTAGAGGATTTAAAAAAAAAATGTAGGCAGAGAATGTGATCAGGCAGGAGACTAGAACAAAGCCATACACTACAGATTTAGGGTATATTTTAGTCTATTAGAAGAAACTGTATCCCAAAATTTTAAAGAGAGAACAAGTTATATATATTTATACCAAAAATAAGGTTAACTACTATGAAGGGATAGAATATGACCAAAAATGAAAAATAAAAAAAGATTTTTAAAAAAGGGATTGATAAGATGTTTGTTGAAAAAGGGAAAAAGAAAAATTCAAAAAAAAAAGAAAAAAGGAAAGTTAAAAAAAATTAACTTTGAAAGACTAAAGAATCATGGGAAAAAAATCCATGAATTCTATGTGCAGTATTCCCTAGAGCTGGAGTTCTGCCATTCTCATTGATCAGTAAACTTGGTCTTGGCTGGCTCTTCTTGCTGATCTTCTGGGGGAGGGGTCTGTTGCCGTGGTTCCTAAATGTCTTTGCAGGAGGTGGAAATGCCTCACCCTTGCTGGGTTGGGCTAAGTATTCTGCTCAGGGTTGCTCTCGGTAGCTTTTGTTTCCTGCAAGCTTTTGGTACACCTTTGGAGGACGAGAGAGAAAATGGCAGCCTCCCAATCTCCGACCTGGAGGAGCCGAGAACTTGGGGCCCCACTCCTCAGTTCACCCCCAGAGAAAAGCAGTCAGTCACTCCCATCTCCCCAGTCTCTGGCTGCACTCCATGCTCACCTGGCCTGGGACTGAGCATTTCTATCTCTGGCACACGACCCTGTGTGGAGTCTCCAAACCCAGCAAATCCTTGCAGTGTGCTCCTGCGCCACTCCTCCCAGGGGAGGAAGGGGAGTCTCCCTGGATCTGCCACTTGTTGGGTCCCTGCTGGAGGAGCAGTGGCCCGACTGTGCTGTGGATCACAGTTTATGGCAACCCCGAGCTGAGAGCCCACTCCTCAGCTACATCGCTGCAGCTGGCTTCCCTACTCCGATACCTGGGAGCTCTGCCATACTCAGGCACCCCTGGTCTTTCTGTGACCCCGAGGGTCCTAGACCACACTGTCCCCGAGAGGGATCCACCCCCCGCTTAGCCACTGGAGCGACATCCCTCAGTGGAGCCGACTTCTAAATGTTCCGATTTTGTGCTCCGCTGCTCTATCACTTGCCAGAAGCAGCCAACAGAGGCCCCCTCCCCCGCCGTCTATCTTCCCGAATATCACCTCGGATTCACTTCTCCACACGTCCTACCTTCCAGAAAGTGGTCGCTTTTCTGTTCAGAGAGTTGTTGCTATTCTTTTCTTCAATCTCCTGTTGAGTTCGGTGGTGTTCAGAATGGTTTGATCCCTATCTAGCTGAATTCCTGGGACCAGACGAAATTTAAGTCTCCTACTCCTCCTCCATCTTGCTTGTGCTTTGCAATTTCTTAAACTATCAAATTGGAGGGTAAATCTAATCTTTGTACAATGATAATTAAAATATTTATTTATACCTATTTATTCTGGGTCCAGGATACAGAGACATGGAAATGACTGGCATGGGGCATGACAGGGAGGGCAAGACAGCCTGAGGAGAAAGCCTCTTATGCCTTCCTTTATGCATTTTTAAAATAGGAAGACAAGAGGACTAAATGAAACTGCACACATAGGGCTCTTGGTACACTGAATAAATATTAGTCATTATTATTGTTTTTTTCCAACAGGCAGTATGTAGAAGCTGAGAATTGAATACTGAGGTAAGTCCCTTTTATCAAGGCTTATGGAAAACCTGGGAAGTAGCTTGGAAAAGTATTCAATCAGTTCATGACTGTAATGTTTATTAGGACTAATAAACTGCTCGAATTTTAAAATAATAAATCCTGAATCCAGAGAACACTGGGAAATAATACCGTTATGAGGTGTCTGACAGCCATTTTGTGTGATCTGTGGAGGATGCACTGTGAACATATGGGGTTTGATGACTCTGAAAATTTTAAATTCATGGCAAATTGAGGTACTTTAAAAAATGGGTTTGATTTTAATTTAACTTTATAAATTATTTAAAAATAAGTGTACTCCTTTTTCTGCTTATAAAAATAATTCCCCTTTATTGTAGAATGTTTGAAAAAATAAAGAAAACAAAACCCATATTATCTTGCAATAGCTACTATTACTTTATGGGTGAACTGCTTTACATTTTAATGTAGTACACAGGAATTAATATAACTGGGATCATGCTTATATTGATTGTGCTGTGCGCTTCATTTCATATAAAATTGCATTTTGAACATCTTTCCACATTCAAAATTCTCTGAAGATCACTTTATTACATGCACAATCTATTATATGGATGTATCATAACTTATTTAACCTACCCCCTTTTTTAAGTGCTACAAATAATATAGTGATGAATAATTTCATAGACACACAGATAGATTTCCATGCTACTGACTATTTTGTGGGGTACATGCTGGAAGTGAATGTAAATTTTCCAGCTATGCTCTCACGGAGAACTTTTCAAGGTGTGGGTACCCATGTACCTGTCAGAACCCTGCTGCAAAGCCTGGCCTCACCACCCAAGCACCTGCAGTTTTAGTTGATTTATTAGACAGACCAAAAAGAAAGCTCATTGTTGTTTTCATTTGCAGTTTTTGAATTATCAAGTACACGTAAGTTTTATCACTTGTATTTCCTTTTCTGTGAGTAGACGAAATGAGCCCTTTGCCCAGATCTCTCTGCAGATTTCAGATTGTTCTTGTCATGGCACTTTTTGTCTATTACAGTTATTCACCTCTGACTGATGTATTTTGGCAAGTCAGTTTTCCATTTGTAGTTTCTTCTTTTTATCTCTTTGTGACGTTTTTGACATGCATGTTTTAACAGTCATCAAATGCAGCAGTCTTTGCAGCTTGTTTCTTTTGTGAGGCATAGGGGACAGCTCTGAGCTAAGCTTCTGCTCTGCCACCCGCAAGTGACTCACCTGCTTGGGGCCTCAGCTTCTGATCTGTAAAACAAATGATCTAGCCTACCCATCTCTCATCACTTCCACCTCCTAAAGTGTAAATTGTGTCGCAACTTTATTGTAACAAGCAGAACTCAGTTGATCCTTCCTAAACTTCAATAATAAATGCTATCAAGAAGAATTCAATGACTATAAAATCAAATCCCTCCAGAAAACCTCAGAGACATGATTTATGCTTAACTGCAAATTTAAGATTTTTCTTTAAGTACCTTAAGCATGGTTAACCTTTGTTAACTTTACTCTGAATTTCCTTGAGCACAGAATTTCTAAAAAAGAATTCTTGTCTAGGTTTTGAGATCCTTGTGATCTGGGTCCCAACACTTCATGGGATATTGCAAACACTGATAATGAGCTCTCACGTAGGAGCTCTGGTCTGAGTAGAAAGCAACACCTTCCCTTTTGTATTGAGGTGGAAAGAAAACACAACCCACTATTTGGAGGATTTACAGACATCAATATAGTCTTAAGCTTTTTGACAATGGTCTTTGAGAAGCAATTACTTTCTCTACCTTCATCTTAACTCACACCGGAAGTGCTGAGTTTGCTGTGGGCAGGAGGTGGCTTAAGACAAACAGCTTGGACTTCATTTGTAGTTGACCTTTTATCTCCTGTGGAGAGGCATATCTTATTTAGTGCCTTATTTAACCAAACATTGCTCCCCCTGGAGCTGTTAGTATCTAATGGTGAGTGGTTTCTCTTTCTTCACTAATTTTCAGATTTCAGAGATAACTGGTAGTCAATGATTTATATAATTCTCTGAGTTGAATCCCAATTGTCAAATGTAATCAAAAGTGACTTTCACAATGAAATGTTAACCTTTTCATTACTTTCCCTAACTTAGTAATGGAGACATTTATGGGCAAAACTGGTGATGGATGTGAGGTAAAAAACTAGCCATCCATGTATGCAACTGTGAGTAAAATCCCTGAAAATGAATATAGTAAGCTAATGACCAGAAAAGGGAATATTAATGGGAACATGATACATCCCAGACACTGCTAGTTACTTAATATGGGTGACTTCATTAAAATTTCATAGCAAACATATGAAGAATAGGGGTATTCCTTCTAGTTCATAGGTATCTGAGTTTCAAAGAGTTTTATTAAACCTACATTATGCACTAATAGATGCTCAAAATAGTATGTCTCCATCTGATTCCAAGGCCCATATTCTTTGCATTGCATGATGCTACTTGTATAGCTAATGCTAAGAGTTCTTCATATTTATTGGCATTTGAAGGGAAATTGGCTGTTTTGATCTCAAACATCCCCAGGACTGCTATGTTACTTACTGAAATGAAACACTCAAAACTAGAATTCAACCACAGAGGAAGTCATAGCATACTCTTTTGGACAATAAGTCATAGGTGAAGATAACTATGCTAAAATAAATTGATCAAATTGTTCCTCCAAGCAATCCATTTCTGCCCCCCAGAATATATTTTCTCTTTCTCATTTAGCCACATGAATACAAAGCCCAAGTCCACCGTATTTTGCTCTTAAGACCTGGGGGTGAAGTGAGATTATCATGCTTTCAAAGACTGACATTATTTGGGAGGTGCATCTGAGATAAACATTGCTATATGAAGTAGTGGGTCCACTGTTCCATGTTTCAACTCACACATTATCTTTTACTCTGTAAGATTCATTTATTGTTTGAAAAATGAAGCCAACAACTTATTAAAAATAACTTAAGTATCATGATGATGGCAAAATAAAAAAGCTGACTATCTATAAACTTGATTTTTAAACAAATCTTACTCAAGTGTCACATCCTCCAAACCTATTCACTTGGTAGTTTAAAAACAGAGAGAGTGGAAAGAGGAAGATGGAAATGAGAAAGGAATAAACCTTCTTTGTCAAGAAAAGGGTTCATCAGCAAAGAAACAACCATGAGCTTCTAAAGACAGCCCTGGCACTTTCTGAAGGAAAGCACCACGTCTGTGGACATTAGCCTGCATTTGGGAAACCCACAAGTAAAACAGCACATAGAAAGTCATAGGATGCACATTGTAAAGCTATTTTGCCAGCATTGTCAGGAAAGGAAAGAATCCCTTTAATGTACACTTCAGGGAATAGCAACTGGCAGATTTGACCCTCATTAGGGAAAATGCACATGTGAATTAGTGATTGAAGCTAGAACCCTCCCAACATCTAGTTGATTACAAAATACATGGTTATGTCCATAGCAACTGAATATGTGTAACAAACAGTTTAGTTACATTGTAGTTAAAACCACCTGATCTCAGATGGTGAGGGAGTTCTGAAGCCTAAGTCAATTTCTTCATCATTCTCCTCTAAACTTCTATATAAAGGATAAATATATGAGAATTAATAGAGGCCTAATTTAGAATGAAAATCAACTGGCAACTGTCCAAAATGCTTTGATAGTAAAAGACTATTCCCCCAGTCTGGCAGAATTCCAGGCAGCAGACAAGTTCTGTGGGATATTTTAGGGCAAATACCCAGGATTGAGACCACTTGAGCTCTGGATCTGGATTTGTCTTTTCTAGCCCCATAAGTTAACAAAATTAAGAACCTCATTTCATAATCTGCAAAGTGAGATAAAACCAGTTAGGCCTACCACACACATCTGTTATGATGATAAAATGAAATAGTGGCATGGCCACACTTTGTAAATGACAAGGAATTTTTAAAAAAATATTTAGAGTAATGTCACCAAGATGGTGACATAGTATTTCTGACTTCACTCCCAATCACAAGAAGAGCAATTAACATCTATTCAAGAACATGCCTGAGGGAATTCTAGAACACGGAGGTAAGTGTGAATAACCTGCTGCACATCCAAGACCAGGACAGACTGCATTCAGTAAGAGAAGTAGCTTCACATTGGCCACAGTGTCCCTCCCCCAGGTGAGTGTAGTACTATGCAGAGAGGCTTCCCTGAGCTTCAGGTTCTTCTAGTGGGAAAAGAGAACGCAGGGGGGACAACCAGTCTCCCTAGGATATGGGTAGCTTTGCAGCAACCCATGCTGTTATCTCACCCCAGGGGATTGCAGGGACCCTACAGGGCCCAGCCACAGGAATCTGACTGTGACAGAGAAGAGGGGAGAGGCTTGCAACAACCAGCACATGGATCTTGGCAGACTTAGTTCATACCTGCAGTGCCCAAGTAGAATCCCAACCAGTGACTTTGCTCATCTGCAGAACCAAGTCAGGGGCACACTGACCAGGGAAGTAAGCAAGTTGTAGAATCTGCCTGATTTAGATCATCAAAATTGAAGTTTTGCTAGTTTTGGAGCCTGGTTTGCCCAGACCCACACAAATAGCTGAATCACAGCCCCACCTGCTATGGAGAGTGTCTTCCAGCCCCATTTGACCAGAAACTCTGGTAATAATCCCTAAAAGTTGTGTGGTCCAGTGGCACTTGAGCCAAGAGATGGGCAGGAATAGCTGATTGGCCCAGAGCAAAGACATTATCAGCAAACATAACCAGAAATCCAAACTAAGCTGAGTGATGAAGAACTATCTCTGTAAAAGCAAATCTGCAAAGTCTAGAAAAGGAGCTCCATTACTCAAATGTACATATATCATTGTGAGAAATCAAGGATCACAAAAATCAGGTAAATTAGGTTAAGTACCACCAAGGAAACTAATAAAACCCCAGTAACTGACCCTAAAGAAATGGAAATCTATGAACTGTCAGAAAAAAAATTCAGAATAATTCTCTTAAGGAAGTTTAGTGAACTATGAGAAAATACAGACAGACAACTAAAGGAAATTATGAAAACCGTGCATGAACAAAATGAGAAGTTTGACAAGGAAATAACTATCAACAAACAAACAGAAATCTTAGAGCAGAAAAATAAAGGAACTGAACTAAAGAACTGAATACAGAGTTTTAAAAGTTGACTCAACCAAGCAAAAGAATCAGTGACTTGGATGATAGGACATTGGAAATTACTAAATCAGATAAGCAAAAAGAAAAAAGAATGAAAAAGAATGAACAAAGTCTATGAAATCATGGGACACAATGAAAAGAAACAATATTCACATTATGGGAATTCCAGAAGGAGAAGAGAAAGAGACAGGGACAAAAAGTATATTTAAAACCATAATGGCCCAAAACTTCTTGAACATGGGGAAAGAAATGGACATCCAGATCCACTGAGATCCAAAGGATTCCAAATAGGTTGAACCCATATAGGGCTACACCAAGACACATTAGAACTAAATTGTCAAAAGACAAAGACAAAGAAAAAATTTTAAGAGCAGCAAGAGAAAGGAGAAGTTATGTACAAGGGAAGCCCCATAAGACTATCAATCTATTTATCAACACAAACTTTTCAGGCCTGGAGAGAATGGGATGACATATTCAAAATACTGAAAGAAAATAACTGTCAACCAAGAATTCTATACCTGGTGAAGCTGTCCTTTAGAAACAAAAGAGGGATGAAAACTTTCCTGAACAAACAAAAGCTGAGGGATTTCATTACCACCAGACCTGCCTTAGAAGAAAGGCTAAACAGAGTTCTTTGAGTGGAAGTAAGAGAACACTAATTAACATCATAAGAACAAAAAGAGGGAGTATAAATATCACTGGTAATGGTAAATACGTAGTTGTACATGGATTCTGCAATATGGTAATAGTGGTGCATAACTCATAACTCTAGTTTTAAAAAATAAAAGAACATAGCAAAAATGACCATGAACACAATAATCTGTTATCTATACAATACAAAAACATGTAAATTGTAATAGTAATAACCTAAAATGTGAGGGGAAAAGAAGTGAAATTATAAAGTATAGGAATTCTTTTGAAGATAAGTTGTTATCAGTTTAACACAGGCTGTTATAAGTTAAAGATACTTTGTGTAAGTCTTACAGTATCCACAAGGGAAAATCTTCCAGTAATTATACAAAACAACATGATAAAGAAGTCAAAGTGTAACTGATACCAAGACACTGTAACACACAACAAAGATAGAATAATAAGAAACAAAGAAGAATAGATCTACAAAACAACCAGAAAACAATTAATAAAGAGCCAATAGTGAGTCCTTACCTATCAATAATTACTTTAAACATAAACAGATTAAATTCTCCAGTCAAAAGATATAAAAAATAAGATCCAAAAATAAAATCCAAGATCCAAAATACAGAAACTCACTTTAGTCTTAAAGACACTTATACACTGAGAGTGAAGAGATAGAAAAAGACATTTCAAGCAAATGGTAAACACTCCCCCTCCCCCCAAAAAAGCAAGGGTAGCTATAATTAGATCGGAAAAAAGAGATTTTAAACTAAAATGATAAAAAGAAACAAAGGTCATTATATAATGAGACAAGAACCAATACACCAAGAATATATAACAATTGTAAATATTTATACACCTGACATCAGAACACCTAAACACATAAAGAAAAGCATAATAGAACTAAAAGGAGAAATAAACAGTAATGTAATACTAATTGGGAAATTTAATAACCCACCTCTCAATAATGGATAGGTCATTCAGACATGGAATCAATAAGGAAGCAGCAGATTTTAACAATACTATAGACCAAATGGACTTAGATATACACAGAGCATTCTATCTAACAGCAGAATACACATTCTTCTCAAGGACACATGGAATATTTTCTAGGATAGACCATATGTTAGGCCACAAAACAAGTCTTAGCAAATTTAAAAAGACTGAAATCATACCAAGTATCTTCTCTGAACATAGTGGCATGAAATTGGAAATCAATAGCAACAGGAAAATTGGAAAATTCATGAACACATGGAAACTAAAAGGCACGCTCCTAAACAACCAATGAATCAAAGAAATAATAAAAGGGAAATTAAAAAGCTGAGACAAATGAAAATGGAAACACAACACACCAGAACTCTAGGATATAGCAAAAAATGAAACCAAACCAAAATTAAACAAAAGACAACCCACAAAAAACAAATAAAACATGATTCTAATAGAGAAGTTCATAGCAATAAACATCTACATTAAGTAGCAAGAAAAGAGCCCAAATAAACAACTTTACTCCTTAAGAAACTAGAAAAAGAAGAACAAACTGAGCCCATAGTTAGCAGAGGAAAAAAAATAAAGATTAGAACAGAAATAAATGAAATAGAGAACAGAAAACAATAGAAAAGATTAACCAAAGTAAAAGTTGGTTCTTTGAAAAGATAAATAAAACTGACAAACCCTTCACTAGACTAACCAAGGTAAAAAGGGAAAGGACCCAAATTAAAAAAAAAAAAATTATAAAGTGGACACATTACAACTATCACCCCCAAAATTGAAAGGATCATAAGAAATTCTTAGGAAAACCTATACACCAACAAACTGAAAAACTTAGAAGAAATGAAAAAATTCTTAGAAACTTTAATAAAACTTACCAAGACTGAATCAGGAAGACATAGACAATTTGAATAGACCAATTGCTAGTAAGGATATTGAATCAGTAATAAAAAAAAAAAATCTCCCAATAAACAAAAGCCAAGGACCAACCAGATGGCTTCACTGGTGAACTTTGCCAAACATTTAAAGAACACTAATAATTTTCAAACTTCCAAAAAATCAAAAAGAAGGGAACACTACCAAACTCATTTTATAAGGCTAGCATTATCTTGATACCAAAACCAGAAAAAGACTCTACTAGGGAAACAAACAAACAAAAAAACTACAGGCCAATATCCCTGATGAATATAGATGCAAAAATTCTCAGTAAAATGCTAGCAAACCGAACTCAGCAGCACATTAAAAGGATCATTCACCATGATCAAGTGGGATTTATCCCTGGGATGCAAAGATCGTTCCACATATGTAAATCAATCAATGTGCTATGTCACATCAATAGAATGAAAGGAAAAAAATCATATGATCATCTCAATAGACATATCAAAAAGCATCCAACAAAATTCAACATCTATTCATGATAAAAACTCTTAACAAACTAGGCACAGAAAGAACACATCTCAACATAATAAAGGCCATAGATGACAAGCCCATAGCTAACATCTACTCACTGGTGAAAGGTTGAAAGCTTTCTCTCTAAGAGTAGTAATAAGACTAGAGTGTCCACTCTTAATCAACACAGTACCAGAAGTCTTAGCTAGAGAAATCAAGCAAGAGAAAGAAATAAAAGGTATCAGGATTTGAAAGAATTAAATTTGCTCTATTTTCAGGAAATATGAGTTTATACACAGAAAATTCTAAAGACTCAATCAAAAAACTGTTAGATCTAATTAATTCAGTAAAGTTGCAGGTTACAAAATTAACTTACAAAAGTCAGTGCATTTTTATACACTAACAATGAAATTTCTGAAAAAGAAAAAAATCCATCCCATTTATAATAGGAACAAAAACAATAAAATACTTTAGAATAAATTTAAGGAGATAAAAAATCTCTGTGCTATAAACTATAAGGCATTGAGGAAAAAATCAAAGAAGGCACAAATAAATGAAAAAGTATCCCATATTTATGGATTGGAAGAATTAATATTGTTAAAATTGTTAAAAGCTATCTATAGATTCAATGCAATTCCTATAATGATTCTAATGGCATTTTTTACAAAAGTAGAAAAAATATTCCTAAAATGTATATGGAACCACAAAAGACCCTTAATAGGCAAGGAAATCCTAAGAAGAACAAAGCAGGAGGTGTCACACTTTCTGATTTCAAGCTACACTATAAAGCTATAGTAATCAAAACAGTATGATACCATCATAAAAACAGACACATAAATCAGAACAGCATCAAGAACCCAGTAATAAACTCACATATACAGTTAATATTTGACAAAGGAGCAAAGAATACTCACTGGAGAAAATACAGTCTCTTCCATAAATGGTGCTGGGACAACTGGATATTCACACATAAAGAAATTTAACTGGACCCAATCTTACATCACACACAAAAATAAACTTGAAATGTATTAAAAATTTAAGACTTGAAACCATGAAACTCCAAGAAGAAAATATAAGAACAAAGTTCTTGACATGGGTCTTCATAGTGACTTTTTGGATATACCACCTAAAGGTCAAGCAATAAAATAAAAAATAAACAAGTGGGACTACACCAAATTAAAAAGATTCTTCACAGCAAGAAAAAACAAAAACAAAACAAAACAAACAAAACAAAACAAAAAAAAAACACATCAACAATGTGAAAAGAAAACCTATGAAATGGGAGATATTCGCAAATCATATACCTGATGAAGGGTTAACATCCAAAATATATAAAAAAATTCATACAACTTAATAGCCAGAAACCAAATAACCCAATTAAAAAATGGGCAAAAGATTTAAATAGATATCTCTCCAAAGAAGATATACAAAAGTCAAACAGGTACCTGAAAAGATGCTCAACATCACTGATCATCAGGGAAATGCAAATTAAACCCACAGTGAGATATCATATAACATCAGTTAGAATGACCGTTATCAAACAGACAAGGGATAACAAATGCTGGTGTGGACATGGGAAAAACGGAACCATTGTGCACTGTTGGTGGGATTGTAAATCGGTATAGTTAATATGGGAAACAGTATGGAAGGTCTTCCAATGATTAAAAATAGAACAACCATATGATCCAGCAATTCAACCTCTAGGAATATATCTAAAGGTAAAGAAAATACCAACTCAGAAAGAGATACGCATCCTTATGTTCAGAGCAGCATTATTTACAATAGCAGTAAAGTGTAGTGAAGAAAATGCATGCAGGGTACAGAGAAGAGAGGGCCACTCTATGAAGAGATGGCAAACACCAAAGGAAAAGGTGCCCCTAGTCAGGTGGGGTGGAGAGGGAGCTGAGGTGTGAATCTGGGCCTTCAGGACTCCTTCAGGAGTCCCCCCAGGTTCTTATGCCAAAGTATTATCTGGGACAGTATTTGGCTATTTTGGTGCTAAGCTTAATATAGTTGTTACACTTCAGGTGTAGCACTGAGCACTGACTGCCACAAAACACATGAAAAACTCATAATAAATATTGAGTAGCCAAGTAAATTCAGCCAAGATAGCCAAAGTGACTAATATATATCCCCAAATCATCTATTTTATACAAGATTGATATTTAAAATCAATAAGCCATGTAGTTACTCATCTGCACTCCTTTTATTTTTAATCAGATGCCATCTTTAATCATTATCAAAACATAATCCATTTGAATGAGTGGAGGCTTTAAACTTGTGCAGTACATGAAAAGGATGTGTATTTACCAGAAATACATCTCCCCAGGTGATTTACTTGTACCCATTGGTCTTCATTCACATTTCACAACAAAGAAAATAGACACTTCTATTACCAGAGAAAAGCATTCACTCTACAATTTTCGAGGATTCTATGCTTTCAAAGATAGCTCTAAAAGAGAGCTAATCAGATATAAATTGTTAATTTTCTATTTGATTAGACACATAAGAGTTTTTATCTGCTACAGTCATTTCCATCAATAGATGTATCAGATCACATGTTCTTTGTCACTAGGTTATGCTGTCCCTTTCACAGCCAGGAGCATTTCCATAGATGTTACACCTGCACCAAAAAATAAATGGCCCTATTTTTAGCTTCTGATGCTTTGAGTGAAACCTCACAACAATTAGGCATAATTACTATGTGTAGTGCCTTTGCCATGGTTTTTGTATGCAGATGAACGGGGAGACCCTGGGCCTTAGATCCCAGGAGACTCGAGACACTGGCCCCCACACCTGTGGCTTTGCCTCGGCGATCACTAGAGAAGGGCCTTCACTTTCCATCCACAGCCCAGAGGAGTACAGTTCAGTCATTACAACCCCAGTTCAAATCAGGTGAAGAAAGAGGAACACATCTATGTGATGACTGTAAAAGCATGACCGTAAGTCGAGATGCAACTCCAACAAACCCAGTAGCATACTGTGTGTTAGCTTTCCTCTTTTGTTGGTTTGTTTTGAAGTTTTTTTGAAATAATTAGAGATACACAAGAAGTTGGAAAAAAAAGTGGAAGGGGGTTCCACATCCCCTATACCAATGTCCCCCTGGTCCTACCACCTTGCATAATTCAAGCACAAAATCAAAACCAGAAAATTGGCCTTGGTACAATCCACAGACCTAATACAGATTTCACTCGCTTTACATGCAATCATTTGTGTGTGTGTGTGTGTGTGTGTGTAGTTCTGAGTAATCTTATCACATGTGTAGATCTGTGTAGCCACCAGCACAATCCAAATACAGAACTCCCTCATGATCCCTTTGTAACTACACCCACACCCCTTCCCCATTCATAACCCCGGACAACTGCTAATGTGTTCTCCATTTTTAAAAATTCTGTTATTTTTAGGAACGTTATATGATTTTTTGTCTAGTGGCTCTACAAAGTGCTGAGAGTAGGGTATTGAAGTTCCCAGCTACCACTGTGGACTTGTCTATTTTCCCCTTCTGTTCTATTAGTTTGGCTTTGTGCATTTCACGCTCTTTGTTGCATGCACATTTGGTATTGCTATATCATCCCGGTGGGCTGATCTTTTAATTGTTATGTAATGTTCCTCTTTTATTTTTTATTCTTACACCTAATTTATCTTATATAAATATAGTCAAACCTGCTTTTTTAAAACTAATGCCTGCATGATATATTCTCTTTTCCATCATTTTACTTTCAGCCTCTCTATGCTGCTATGTTTGAAGTGAGCTTTTTGTAGAAAGCATGTATTACATTTGGGTTACATTTTTTATCGACTCTGACAAGTCTTGTCTTTTAATTGCTATGTTTTAGACCTTTCACATTTCAAGTAAATGTTGATAGGTTAGAGCTAAAGTCTGCCAATTTATTTCTTGTTTTCTATTTGTTCTGTTTTTTATTCCTGTCTCCTCTTTTTTGCCTTCTTATGGCTTACTAGAATTTCTTTTAGAAGTCTACTTTGATTTATCTATCATGTTTTGATTACCTCAGTATAGTAACTTAGTGTTGTATATATAGACTTATTTATATATATTTATTTATAAATATTTATATGTATAATATATTTATATATGTATATACATAAAACATACCAGAATCCACTGGCACCTTATCTCTATTTTGGTCCTTTTAGTCTTCTATCTTTTTAAATAGAAGTAGCTTAAAAACTTCCTCTACATTCATTGAGTACCACATCAGATGATGCTATAATTTTTGCTTCAAGCTTCAAATATGATTTTTAAAACTTCATTATATTTACCACTAAGTTAAAACCTCATTATATTTACCATTATATTTACCACAATATCTATTGATCCACCTTAGTATCTATGGTTCTATCTCCCCTCATGATGCATCAGTTTTCTCCAGTTATCATTTCCTTTTGTTTAGAGAACTTCTTTTAGATATTGTTTATGGGTAGTTCTCCTAGGACAAATCTCTCTCTTTTTTTAATCTTAAGAATACCTTTATTTCCTCTTCATCCCTGAAGGACATTTTTGCTGGATGTAGGATTCACAGGTGACATTTCTTTTCTTTCGTCATTTGAAAAATGTGCCACTTCCTTATGTTTTCTGTGGTTTCAAGTGAGAAATTCGTTGTCACTCAGATTGTTGTGTTCCTGTATGTAGTTTTACCTATGGCTGCTTCTAGGGACTTCTTTTCTTTGTATAAGTTTGACCACAATGTTTTTGGTATGGATTTTGTCAGGTTCAACCCATTCAGGATTCACTAAGCCTCATGAGTCTGTAGATTTATGCCTTTTGCAAATTTGGGAAAATTTCCAACTACAATATTTTTAAATTTGTTTTCGGCCCCACATTTTCTCATTTCCTCTGGGACTCTAGAGATGCCAATGTTAGATCTTTTGTGATTACCCCACATGGTCCTGTTCCTCGCCCCCCCCAATCTATTTTTTGTTTGTTATCAGATTGGGTATTATCTATCAATCTGTCTTAGTCTTCATCCATTCCTTTTTCTGCCATCTTCAATTTCCCATCTAGTGAGGGTTTTGTTTTGTTCTTTTTAATTTCACTTATTGTCTTTTTCAGTTATATAATTTTCCTTTTTATTATTTTTATGTCTTCTATTTCATTGCTGAGATTTTCTATTTTTTCATTTGTTTCAAGTCTGAGTGTAATTACTCACTGAAACATTTTAAGACTGATACTTTAAAATCATTGTCAGATAATTCCAATATCTGATTCTTGTACTGGCATCTGTTGACTATTTCTTTTTTCATTCAAGCTGTGATTTTCCAGGTTTCTGATATGACAAATGATTTTCAGTTGTATATTGGACATTTTGGATATTATGTTGTGAAATTCTGGATTCCATCCTTTCTTCGTTTAAGCAGGTAGTCACCCTGTTTAAGTTTAGCATGCACAGCTGGGTGGAGTGGATCTTCTTCAGCTCCCCAGTGAGCTCCACTGACCCTATCCTGCAAAAGTTCCCAGTCGGCCTCACTCTCTGACTCATGACACCTAACTGCAGATGTGTGGGATGTAAATTCAACTTCTCCCTTAGACCCTCCTGACACATTTCCAGGAAATGCAGTGTACCCACTCACTGAGCACACTGACTCCAGAGTGGGGATGGGGGGGGGGTGGGAAACAGATGGTTGACTTGAGTCACTTATTGCTAGAAGGAGGTATAAAAACCCACAACCTGCCCCCTACCTCACCCCATCACCAAGCCCCATTGACCTAAGGGGTGGAGGGCAAAAAGACTAGCCTTGCATTGTACTACCATGTTTCACCTTGCTGGGACAGGGAGGGCTGAGGGCTTTGCTTCCTGCAGGTTCCCACAGAAATCTGGGAGGGATGGAGTAAATGAAATGCTGACTAGTCCTGCCTCACAACCTCACTCATTCTCATTGTTATCATCCCACTAGCATCTGAAGGTGAGAAAGCAAAGTGCCAGTTAGTCCATTTTACACTAGCTCATTCAGTGATATTACTACTGTGTGGGGATGGATTCTCAGCTCCCCACTGAGGCCTTGGAGGGCAAGAAGCAAAGTGCTAATTAACCCACCTCACACTGCCTCCCTTACCTCCACTGCTGCTGAGTGAGGGTACAGGTTTAGTTCCCAGTTAGACCTTACTTATACTACCACACTGGGGTAATCTGAGGAAAGATCAAATCTCTGTGGAACCCCATCAACACCATCCAGGCAGAAAACTAGTAGGAGTACGAGTTTCCAAGGGATGGAAGGTCAGCTCAATGATCAGCCCATTGGCACCACCTGGTGGACAATCTGAGTAACGCTGCCTACTTCTGTTGTGTTGGGGGCATGTAGGACATTCAGCTCCCAATTCAGCCCCAGTGTGACCATGAGGGAACAGGGAAAGGCGCTTATTCTGTTGGTGTTTGGCTGGACAAGAGCAAGTATTGTTAAAAACGTTCTCCATTTTGTTAGGCCACCTTTTTTTCTGGTCATCTGACGGGGGTAGAGACTTCGGTTGGAGTTCTTTGTCTGTTGGTGCCTCCAGGTTTCTGCCTTCTCCAGCACTGTGTCTGGTACAGGAAGGAGATAACAAAGAAGGCCAGGAACTCACCACATGTTCTTCCTCAATCCTGAGGTCCAAGACAGTCTGCCTTGCTTCTCCACTTTCAAAGTCTTCTCCTGATTTGTTGTGCCACATCCATCCAGGGTGTTTTAGTTGTAAGAGCTAGAAGCTAGGAGGAAAGGGGCTGCTCCATCTTGCCTAGAATTAGAAACCTAGTCCTCATTCGTGAATTCATTCAATCGGGGTAATATACTTCTCACTGTAGGGAGAAATTTTAAAGACTATACAGTCAAGTCCTTTCATCACATATATACAAACCGGAAACAATGCAAATTATAAAGTTGGTGTAGGTCAATGAAAGTGCTATTGAAAGGCTGGATAAACATACAGAATTAAAGAACTAAGGTTAGAGGACTGAGAGTATCTTTTAAGGAGGAAGATGAGGAAGAGGGGGACAAGGAAGAGGAGGAACAGGAAGAGGAAGAAATGAATGTTTTCCTTTCGGCATTTATCCTATGTTCCATCTAAAGGGACCTTCCACTTCTCACACATGACAGGAGGAAGAGTAGGAAATAAGGTGCTGGAAGACGATGGTGTCTGATCAAAGACGATCCTTTAATGCCCATGCTACACCCATGCTAGATGGGTTAGGGAATTCTGACTAGTCCCTTACCCTTTCTGGGAGACAGCTTCCTAATCTTCAGAATAAATCCTCATCTGATGGACACATAGGTTTCTGTTTTGTTTTTTGTTTGCTTGTTTTTGTTTGTTCATTTTAAAAGTGCCAATGTATGGATAGCATTAAGATAAACTATAAAGTTGTATGCAGTAAAAAACATAAACCTGGCTATTTTCAATGAATGATAACAAATGTTATGTATGTTAAAATGGCATAACATCACATGTATGGTGAAACTGAGAAAAGTAGACTTAAGGAATAGAAAACCTTTTTCTATTTCAGGTCATTCAAAGTTGAAACTCTTTGACCCTAGATCATTATTTCATCAAACACACACACACAAGTATACACACATGCACACACACCCCCATACAGTGTTGCTTTTCACCCTGAAGCCAATACATAACAGAAAAAGCATGCTTATGTAAGGACAATAGCACTGAAAAATGGCCTCTGTAAAGCTCCTCAATGATCTATCCAAGTGTGATTCTATTTTTAGATTTCAGGGGGAAATGAATTGTTCAGATGAAAGCATGACTCCTCCACTCTACCCAAGTACCATATTACTTATGGTCAAATAATTTTTAAGGCACCAACTGAGTAGTTTATTTCTATTACTTGGCAGATGGGAAGTGAGAACAGAGTATTTTTATTGTAATTCTTTCTGGAAAGTAATTTGTTACAGGTAATGTATTTTCCACTCACCAGCAGCATATTGGACTTCTCATACGTGCAACGCTGAAGTCACTCAGGCTTGTAAAGTAGGGGGAGGCTGAGGGGTGCAGTAACCCTTACAGGCTTTTCATGGGTCATTTGCTGTTCTACATGAGTCAGTTCAGAAGCAAGAGGTAAATGTGGAGGGATGTGAAGTGATCTGCAAGCCATAGAGAACCTGACAGATGTTATTTATACCATTAACCATTATTACATGTCAAAGGAAGTACCAGGAAACTGTAAACTAGGAATGTAACCCAGTGTCTCCTCAGGGATCCCTAAAACCACCTACAAGACTTGAAACATCTATGGAATTACAGTCACAGGTCCAGTTGAGACATATATAGTATTCCAGGCAAAGGGTGCCCCCTCCCCAAAGGATAAAGTATTTGTGTGGAGGAAGCATTCCATGGTCCTAGAAAAGATTTAAACAGCCAAAGGTGCCCTCAAAGGGAGGATGTGTCAGGAAGAATAAACACAGGGCCAGTCACTTCATATCCCAGAGGTTCTAACAACTTCTAGGTTGGAACATTCGTTTCTGCCCTCTCCCAGGGGTACCAAGGGATAATCCATTCCCTTTGAAAAATACCTTAGCAGGATAAGAATGCATACTTTTGTCTCCTTCCCAGTGCACACCATTTGTGTAAATAATGGGACAATTATTTACTGAAGGCACATCACTCTATGGCTTCACACTAGGTCAGAGCAGAGGCAGGGTTTGTGCAGAAGTCTTAGACACTTGAACCACTAAGCAGGATAGCTTCCTAAGATTTCTGGAGATTGTGGGTGTTTGCATCAGGGTTCTTCTGTCTCTAGGAGGATCTGTGGCATGACACACTCCAGGACATTTCACCTGCTTCCTTTTGTCATAACTGCTTTCATGTAGTGGCCACACGGAGGGCAGAGTCCCCCAAGAGGACCTGCTCAGAATGGTAAATTCTGGAAGCATGACACAGCTACACCTGGATGTGTGGACTCCTGAGACTGGCCTTTGTAAATTTCCTTATTCCTCTACAAAGGCATGACTTCCCCACGTTTATTTTAAATTCTTAAATTCACAATATATTGTCTTTGGTATTAAAAATGTGACCTCCAACAAACTGAGGGTTCTAGAGGGGAGGGGGGGGAGGATGGGTTAGCCTGGTGGTGGGTATTGAGGAGGGCACATTCTGCATGGAGCACTGGGTGTTGTGCACAAACAATGAATCATGGAACACTTCATCTAAAACTAATGATGTAATGTATGGGGATTAACATAAGAATAAAATTTAAAAAAATAAATAAAAGCATAAAAAAAAATGTGACCTCCATTAACTTTAACTGAAACAGTCCTATCTTAATTCTTTGTATTGTGGTGTAAGACAGTGACTCCCAACATGGGTTCAAATCCTGGCTGTGCATTTGTTAGATGGGTAACATCCCCAAATTTCAACTTCCTCATTTGTTTACTGGGGATCATAACTGTACCTTACTTGTTGATTTACTATGAGCGTTAAATCACATAACCCATCCAGAACACATAGCACAATGTCCACCATGGAACAAGTGTTCAAGAAATGTTGACTATTATCACTCACTTCTTTAATTATTGATAGTCAACACCACAACTTGCTTCTTGTGGTTCCTAATGTTCTTATGACCCGCAGCCTCTTTCCAAGACCCTTTCTAGAGAATGCTCTCTCTCTCTTACTTGTATTCACTCAGTATTCCTATTCTGATATGAAAATTTCTCTCTTTGATATTTTCCCTTGTCTTCTTAAACCTTGGTCCAAGAGTTCCTTGTTTTTTACTTGTTTTAAAAACAAGTCCTTGTTTTTAACACTGTGTTTATTGTCTTTCCTACAACTACCTATCTCTGGGTCCATAAAAAAAGTCCTGACCTGGCCCAAGATTTCCCATCCTTCACCCTGATCCTCTCTCTCTCCTTTGGGCCAAGTACCTCTGTGACTCCCCACCTCAGATCTGGATGCCATTCTCCTTAGAGTGTCTTGGTGCCATGAAATGCCCCATAGGTATGAATGTCCCAGTGCAATGTGCTGCTTCCCAAGAGACCTCGCCCAGCCTCTGCTTCATTTCTTCATTCTGTGCTGGAGGAAAACAAGGCACAGAGAAAAGGCAGACCTGCCCATGACCATACAACTGATAACTGGTGAGAGGCTAATCAGGGAAAACAGAGAGCACTGGTCTTTAATTCAAAGTAAGATACAAGGGACTGAAGTAAGTTTAACTTTAGAATCAAATCAATATGTTATTAAAGCTTTTATGTTACATTTGGAAACAAGGTAAAGTTTAGACTCTTCTAAGCCATACACTATAGCCCAACACTCCCTTCATCAGAGTTACTATATGAGAAGGGCATTAGTTTGAAGTACTTCAAAAATCTAAATTGAGTCTACTTAAGTAGACTTCTGCAAGCTTATCATAAAACCCATTTAAAAAACTTTCAACCTAATACAACCTCACTCTAAAATGCCTAATCTTTCTGCAAAGATTTTTATTTGGGACAGAAAGATTAAATTTGTGTTGATTTTCCAAACACATATTTGTGATAACCTACATAAACTTCTAAGCTGACTAGACCAACTTGTTACAAAACACAGAAAGAACAAAGTAAGTTAATTATACAAACAAAACATATGATACCCCAACAACTGTCATTAACCAACACAACCCTTGAACAGAGAAGGATTGGAGTCTTTATTGATGATAACGGATACAAGAAAAACTCAAGTAAATCTTTCCTGTATGTTTTGGTGCCAACTGAGGATGATTTGAGCTGATTCCAAGCACCCTGAGGAGAGAATTTATCTCTCTCTTCAGCCTCATTAGATAATATTTAGCACATGCTTCACACATAGCCAGTGCTCAGTAAATATGGGCAACACTTGCATGAAGAAATATTCAGAAAGTCTCAGTCTACTCAAAAGATTAGATTTTCCCTAATCTGTAAAAAGAATAATAATAATTAAGAGACCAATTTGAGTCATTAGTCCGGCATGTCTGGCCACAGCAGAAGAGCCCCAGTGCTCTTGGTCTGTGGTGTGCAGGTTCCCCACAGAGGAATACACCTAGAAAGCCACATAAGAAGTGCTCAGGTGGATGGTTTGGCTGAGATGGGAAACAGACTGGGATGGGGGAAGCAGAGGGGGATGGAGACAGCAGAAGAAGACGGGCAGAGACATCCAAGAGGTGAATGACAGAAGCTCTGGTTGGAAGTGGGGCAAGGAAGGGGAGAGGGAGCCCCTGAGATGGACCCTCCGCAGAAGGAGCAGGTCAGGGTAAGGAGAGTAGACTTGGTTTGGGGCATCTTGCCCCGAACTGTCAATCACATCCAAGAAGCCCAGGCAGAGCAAGTTCAGAGGATGTCACCAGAAGACAGTAATAAGAAGAGTAGAGGGCAGATGGCTCAAGACAAGCCCTGTGCATGCTGTGGCACCACAGGGCTCCACTCAATACACTAGTTCCTTGTGTACTCAGTGGCTGTGTTTACCACATCTCCAGCTCCAGCTTTTCCAATAAATATTGACATAAGAAAAGTAAAATTCTGGGATTTAAAAGAATGATAATATTGGTACTGAGAAAATTATGAAGAATAACTGAATTTTGAGAAATACGATGAAATCAATAGGTGTATACTCAAGACACAGCATAACTAAAAAATTGTATTCTCCTTGCTTTTTCTAATGTGTTCTTCCTTTCTCACCTTTAAGCTCTTGTTTTTTCCTCCAAAGACCATTAATTACTAAGATCCCTTTTCAGGAAGTTATTCTAATTATTTTATTGCTAAGTGATGAGGCCAAGGTCACATAATGAAGGAAGAAATGGTATGATAATATGGAGAAAAGACGACAGAAATTTCCCCAACATCATGTTTGTCAAGAAAAATAAGGATTTAAATTTCTAAAAATGTCCCCAGAACAAAATGCAAATAACCAATCATTTTTCTTTCAGGTCTTTGGTATCTCTTAAAATTTTTCCATGATAAAATAAATTAGAAAAAAAAATCTATTACTAAGTGGTTTGATATAAACAGAATTTGTTATGCTATACAAATAACTCACAAATTCATAGCAAAATCCAAAATCATCTTTCACATACATCTAAACAAAAGTGTCATATCCAGAGGCTTTAGAAGCAATCTATGTGTTGTGGGAAGGCAGGAAAACTTTGGATTAACATTGAATCAGGGACACATTCTTCCTAGTTCAGAGAATGATCCAATACTGCTGAAAAAGAATCTCTCCGTGATGACTGCACCTTTTCTTCACTGTTATGAGAGTGTCTTAAACATTCATCAAGAGACCAGCAGAATTTGTAATAGAGTGCTGTGCTTTATAATGCTGGGGGTGCTTTATGGATGAGTTGTATTAAAGAATTATAAAGTACTTATTTGATTAATTTGGGTCAGGTTTTCTGCTTGAATCTCAAAATGGCTTTATTGTATTTCATCCATTTTATGGTTGACATGTTTTCAATTTACTTTTTACTATTAAAAAATTCAAATGAGTTTTTGGAAGGAGATGCTCAGTTCTTTCCTCCCTCTCCCTAATGACACAGGGACAGGTGGTAAGATTCTGAAATTGTACACCAGAAACTCTGTTTTCTTTCAGTCTCTTTCTGAAAGACTTTGATCTCATCTCAGCTAAGGCAAAATGCTATTTTTCATTTTCACAACTATAAATTTGTTAATTCACTTTGATACATACAAATGCTTTCGCTGTGGGAAGGAGAGATAATAGCAAGAAAAAAATTGGAAAAATTACCCTACATCCTGCTTATAATCAATGTTTTTGTTTGTTTGTTTGTTTCCTTTTCTGTAGTTCTATGTTCCCTCCCTCCTTTTCTTTGGATGCTTAGGACTTTTCAGGCTGTCCAATATCATTCAATTTTTTCTTGGCACAACTCACCATTTTATACACATGAGGTTTTCACAATGGGAAAAATCCTGGGCCTCTACAAGCATGATCAGAATGGAGATGTGATATTTATGAAGAGAGAAGAAAAAATATGTGGAGGAATGATAGACTGAGGTTAAGGAAGAGTAAAGAAAACACTCAAGGAAAACAGAGGGAGAAAGAAAAAGTATGTCCTCCTACAATAAAATAAGTAATTATCTCATGGTATCTTAAACACTATTCCACAAAAAAAAAAAAAAATAGGTGCTTGTCATATTCACATGCCTATAAATACACAAAATAGTAGAATCTACATTTTAAGCAAAAATCAGAGTTTGTCATAATTGAGCAGCAAATTGACCTCCTATGGTGTTTTCCTGGGGCAGCTCTCCCCAAGATTAATTCCAACTCTTTTTGGAAAAACAGAAGCTGGGCACAGAATTAAGGCATTTATATTCAAGGAAGTTCTAAAACACAACATCCATAACATTGCTGGAAAGAAAAATCAAATTGTGACTGTTTTTTGTTTATTTGTTTTGTTTTTTGTAGGGTGGATACAGGCAAATTGAAGACAAGGTACTTTTAAACCATTAGAAGAGTGAGTAGCCAGATTCAGGCTTCAGTCTATTTATGCTCTTCACATTCTCTCTTAGAGAAGTGAATTCTTGTAACTATCTTATCTTTATTACTTATGGTTTTACCTCTTCACCTAAAATTCTGCTTGTCCTCTAAGGCACTTGCAGTAGTAATATTTAACAGTGCCCTCAAACACTGATCTGAGCTGAATGGTGCCCAGGGCCATCACCAGTCTTGTACACCATTGGAGAGGGAATTATCCTTCCATTCTTAGGGAAAGCAGTGTCTGACTCAGAATGCCCAAGCAAGCAATGCCTATGAATACCACAGAAAGCATCCTCATTGTGAGCAAATCAGACAGCTTTGTGCATCACAGGCAGGAGGGAGCAGTCAGCCCCACACAGTCACCATATTCTTAGAAGATGCCCAGCACATAGGAATACATCTAGAAATGCACCATCATGTTAAAAACTCTGTCTAAAGCCTCCTTCTCGGGATAGAAGATAGAATATGACAAGTTAATTAATGACCCATTATGGGGAAAACTCCATATTAAAGCAGATTTCTTTTTCTATTTTTATCTGACACCTTACAGTAGTTTTATGTAAGTCCTCTCTTAAAGACACATATTCATAACACTGTTAATCTATAAAATATGTTATCTGGCAGTAAAAGCCCAAGAAAGTTCCAGGACTGAGTGCATTAATATATTAATTTATTCACTCATTCAGTTTAGTTTTTTTATTTGTTAGTATTTCCTGAGACTGTGTTTTAGACCCTGTGGGCATAACAGAGAGGAATATAATAAGATCCTGCCCTTCTGGCACTGAAATTCTGCACTAATGAACTAATAAAGACTTACACATATAATGCAGTGATGGAGACTGGGTAAGTGTTGTGAAGAAAACCAGAGCCTTGGAAAGGGACAGAGAGTGACTCATGGTAAGTAAGACCTCCCTGGGGAGATGACTGTGAGCAGAGATCTGACAAAAAGTGCTCAAGTGAGGACCTAAAACAGCGAAACGTGAACCAGGGCGTAACTGCAAATTCATGGGCATTAAGGATTTCACCAGAAGATCACCAGCTTTGAGAAGGGCAAGTACAGGACCAACACTACACTCCTGTGCAAAAGAAAAAGATGGTTCACTTTTAGACCCTGCACTTTCTTCTCCTAGAGGTCAAGAGTATAATATATTAAATGGAGCCAACGAGTCATAGAGAGTTCTAACCATGTACGATCCAAGCCTCTGCCTTCCTTGTCACTGGAATAGGTAGGATCAAACTTATCGGGCTACTAAGACTCCCTGTGAAATATTTACTTGTGGTTTCAGAAATCTCAGGAGTCCCTGGGTCTCTTAATGAGGCACTGAATATTAAATTACACTCGAGAGCCCTGGGTCCAACTGAGATTATGAAGTTGATTTCTCATGGCATCATAACTTTTTCCCAATTTTCTGAACAACACAACAATGTTTAAGATTCTTTTCCGCTTATAAAACCAAACCTTTGGTTTTGATTCAGTGCTCTGCCCTACTCAAGAGGGGAACATTGGTTCAAAAGAAGAAGCTGTACCACATTCTCTTCATTTCCCCTCCATCCTTGGACCCCTTCCAAGATGACGTAACTCAATCAGGAAGAAGCTGAAAAATCAGAAGACCCTGAAAACCCCTCCACCTTGTGCATGTGTATGCCTCTGTGTGTGTGTGTTTTAGGAGGGGTCAGCGTCAGTAGAAATAGTATGGAAAGCATCTTTAAGAAAAGAATTGGGACAATTAATTACACCATTTACAGAGTCACTGTTAGACCTTCTAGCTTTTCTTACATAAACATAGAGCACATCTTTCAAAGCATCTGAGTTGGTAAAGAATAAATTCCTTAGCACCTGCTCCCAACTATTCTGTTTAGACAGCCTTTCAGTTCTCTTTGTGATTAGTATTTGATTGAGTTATACAAAATCTGATTTCTAAGGATACCCTTGGGTTTTACTCTTCTCTCATTTCTGACTCTGGTCCTAGCAAACCCGTGGTGGTAGGAGATTGACTGATAGCCATCAACTGTCTATCTGATGAGATCCGAGTGAACAGGCTCCCTGCAGAGGCTCACCAGCCTGTAACTGGCAGAGCGACTTTGCAACCAAGCAGAAGCTGGTATAACTAAAAATACAATTTGGACAGACCAAAGAGACTCAAGGCACTGCGTTTGTGTGTGTACACTAGTTCTCACACGTGTGCGCGTGTGCGCACACACACACACACACACCTGTCATTCTTTTAGAAGTGTGTTACATCCATTACCACAAATGATTCTTAAGCTCAATCTCTTAAAATAAAAGTAAAAGAACTTATTCCTAATATCTTAGTTTTTATTCAATGTTCTGGGCATATTTTTCCAAATCCTTCACGGTTGAACATCTCCATCAAACTTAAAATAAATAAAATTTGTTAATACTATCGTTTGCATTTCATGCCCTACTATAGATATAAGCATGACTGGTATTAGTCAAATAACAATAAATTCAAGATGAAATAAATGATTAAGATTTCCATATTATATTTATTTTTCTTTTAATTGATTTTTTATTCTTCCTCTCTTAGAAGGATTTTTAAATTTATCTAGTGATTTTGATTAATGTTATTTTCCAAAATGTATCTTTAACTAAAGAACTGGCTCATAACCATGAATTTTAGGCCTGCCTCTCGGGCACACTGGGTATTACATATCCAGGCCCTGTGCTAGGAAGAACTCTTCCCTAACTGGATCAACTATGCACAGAATTATATTCATTTAATTTTATCCCAGTTGCCTCTTTGACCTCTGGATTAAGTTTTTTCTTCAGCCTCACCTACAATAATCTAAAAGTACTTTCCTTCAAAGGGCTAGGTAGGAAACAGATGTGATTTCAGGGACAGAAAGGCCATTCCACCTCAAATATTCCTTCCAACAAGCTAGAAGATGCCCCAATTCCCCAGGTAGAATTCCATCTTTTGGCTTATTTCCAACATGAACCATTCAAATACAAATATCCATAGAGGAGATGACACAAATACTGCTGAGTTATTTACAACTGAAAAATTTTTAAGTCTTCTCATTCACTGACATGTTAGTGATAGTGAAGTTATCAGAGCCTTTTTAAAATTTAATTAATTTATTTTTTTCTTATGTTCAGTTAGCCACCATATGGTACATCACTAGTTTTTGATGTAGTGTTCAATGATTCATTAGTTACGTATAACACCCAGTGTATCAGAGCCTTTCTTAATAGTGCATTTTTGGAGACAGAGAAAATACCCCAAAACATGAAGGCAAGTGCTTTGGCCTCCTCTTGACCATTCTTCAACTTAGGGAGAGAGGATTTCTCCCCAAAACTTTAGAGATACTACTTATGCACTTAACTGAATTCTAAGGCCCAAACTGGAAGTCAAAACACCAACTCAATTTTGTGGAACCCAGAAGGAGGAAGAGGAAAAGTTAAAACAGTATTCTTTCTTCCAAAAAAAGGGGGGGAACAATTTAAAGTAAAGTGACCCAAAATGGCAACAGCACATTAATATGGAGTATCACATTTTTCTGAGCTATTTCTTTGCTCTAATTTGTTTTCCTTTTTCCTTTGAAGTTGGCTCATGAAACTACTTTAATAATTAATAATTTGTGTTCCTTTTCTGTCAGTATTTGAGGGCTATAATGAGGTTCTCAGAAGAATTTATAAATTAGGGGGGAAAAGCCTCCAAATTCCATCCAGATAGCAGCACATACGAGGATGACTAGGGCATCAAAAAAGTATCTATCAGCCTAAACTACCATCAGTACATGAATAGGTCAAGAATTTGTTTTCCAATTAAGCTCTAGAAAGTAACTCTATGCAAAAGTGGGCTCACACAAAAGTGTGAGCATCCTAGCAGTCCGATCAGCCACTGCTATTAACATATGTCAAGAAAAAACAAAAAACAAAATCAAAGAGGCGAGGCACCAAAGAAGGTATCCCGAAATAAAAGTGAGAGCAAAGTTATGCATGGGTGGCAAAGCTACCTCTAGAATGTGACTGTTCCTCAAACTCTCTTAAGACATTTTCATAAGAGCCACTCAGTTCTTTTGGGTTTTTATCTTCACCCACGGAAGCAACACTCTCATTATGATCTGGCTTCTCAGGGGATTGATTATAGGGAGAGAATGAGCTGGCCATGAGGACCTCTATGCTTAGTCTGCTGACAATTTCTTAAATTAATCGGTTCACAATCTGGTACCTCTTTCAGACTCCTGGGAATTTTTTTTTTTTAATCTAGTGTTAAGTTCTCAGGGTGTTCATAATGAACAGGACTGCAGAGTGGAAAGATCCTGGCAACATCCTGCCCAGGCCCAGTACCCTTCCCTGCTTCTCCAGACCCTTATTTGATTTGAGAGGGACAGAGAGACAGACAGAGATGGAGGGAGAGAGAATGGGAGTGCATCTAAGGAAAATGTGGATGGACCATATGTACTCTGAGCTCACCTTGACCCTCAAACCACCAACTCAGGTGGATCCTGAGGGAACACCAGGATTTAGGCTTTGGAGACACTGCTTTTCCAGAGCCCTGGTTGCTAGACTCACAGTGGCAATTCCGAGGCAGGTGGGCACTGGTTTTGCTCTCTGTCCCAGGTGGAACTGTGCCTCACTGAGGCTTCAGATCAAGAACCAGAAGAGCCCAGTGTCTGTAAAATTTCCTCAAGCACAAACACATGAAATATTAGAGTTCCTAGGAACAGCGATGCAAGCCTCGGCTTCACAAGCAGAGTGACGTAGCTCCAACAGGACCCTATCCAGAGAACAGGGTCTCCCTGGGAGACTGTGAAGGTCTTTAAGGACAGGCATGGAGACCTCCAGCACCAATCCCCACAAGGCAAGCTCCTTTGTATCCTTGGTAATGAAACCAACACCCCGATCTAACCTTACAGGATGTTGGGTGTAGATGACTGGTCTTTTTTTTTTTTTTAAAGATTTTATTTATTTATTCATGACAGACAGAGAGAGAGAGAGAGAGGCAGAGGGAGAAGCAGGCTCCCAAGGAGCAGGGAGCCTGATGTGCGACTCGATCCCAGGACCCTGGGATCATGACCTGAGCCGAAGGCAGACGCTTAACCATCTGAGCCACCCAGGCGCCCATAGATGACTGGTCTTATGATATGTTTCAAATGACAAAAATAAAAACATAAAATATTTTACATGGGAAAGTTCTTCTGCCTTCTGGTAATTGCTTCTAAGCCTCTCATTCATTGATCACTGGCTACACTGTCCATTGAAATCTTGTTTTCTGACCTCATCAAGATAAGTGCTGCTTGGCATCACATTTCTAAAATATCCCTTCTGAATTTGCAGAATAAAACAGTGAGATTCACACTCACCCGCTCTTGAGGATTCACACATACGTATTAGAATTACACTCTGATCTGGTTAAGCACTTTGTCATAGTGTATACTGTATACTCATCCTCTTTGTCCCCATATCACTCGTTTTTAAATTCAGGTTCCAGCTATTTATGTCATTTGCATTTTTGGTGTATCTATTCAAGTTTGTTTTGGAAAGACATAATTGAGTTTTTGATGATCACAAAATCTTAAATTAAATCTTCTCAAACAGTAGACGTGGATCTAGGACCACCCAGAGCAACAAAACATGTCCCTTCACAAAAGCTGAGAGCCAATCTCACTGCTTCCCGACCGCTTTCCAAGATAAGGGAAGCAGCCCGTCCTGGTGCCCAGTGCAGGTAGGTCTACCCTACCTCAGACTAACATCTGCTCCTGTAGCTGGCACCCACTGGGCCTGGTTCTTTTTCTTTTCTTTTCCTTTTTTTCAGATTTTATTTATTTATTTGTCAGAGAGAGAGAGGGGGAACACAAGCAGGGGGAGCGGCAGGCAGAGGAAGAAGCAGGCTCCCCGCTGAGCAGGGAGCCCAATGCAGGGCTCTATCCCAGGACCCTGGGATCATGACCTGAACCAAAGGCAGATGCTTAACCAGCTGAGCCACAGAGGCATCCCAAACTAGGCCTGGTTCTTCACTCCAGCACCCCACAGCACAAATCGCATTACTCATTCCCTAAGATGCCCTTCAAGCACATATGGAGAAAACTAGCCCTGACCCAACTAGCCATTTTTTTATCATATAGATTAACTTTCTTATCCTTTTCCCTCCATTCTTTTATAACATTATATGATGATTAATTTTGTGTCAACTTGGCTAGTCTATGATACCTAGATATTTGGTCAAACACCTGTGGCCACGAAAGTATTTTTTTGATATGACACTTAAATCCGTAGACTTTGACTAAGGCAGATTATCCTCCATAATGTGGTGGGCTTCATTTGACAGTTGAAGGCTTTATGAGCAAAGACTGATGTCCTCCAAAGAGGAAGAAATTCTGCCTCCAGACTGCCTTTGGACTCAAGCTGCAACATCAACTCTTACCTGCATCTCTAGCCTGCTGGCCCACCCTTCAGATTTCAGATTTGCCAGCCTCCAAAATCACATGAGCCAATTGTTTAAAATAAATCTCTATCTATGTATACATCTTATTGGTTCTATTTCTCTGGAAAATGCCCCAAGACATGGTCTGCAGGCATTTTATCATTCTTGACACCTTCTTAACCCCTCAATGGAACTGAATCCCACCTTGGGAAGAACTAAGTAAGCCTAGAGCCACCCTTCTGCATACCCTAGAGCTTATTCTATGATTGACTGACCACATTATAGCAACCTTGTCATGTACCTGACCCTGCTTGATGTAATGATGCAAATCTATTTTAGACAAAAAGTCACACATAGGTCAATTTAACCTCACTGTTCAACATGTCTTCTGGCATAGAGGATGCTTTCTTTTCAGACTAAAGTGTCCTGAATTTGTTCTTTTCCTAATTTATAGTGTGGTGGTTAAAAGCAAAACCTTGGTGGTCAAATTGAGTGGAGAACAAACCATTTACTAGCCAGCTGACCTTTTTAAGCTGCTAACTCACATTTTCTCTATAATTGGACATGGTAAATATTCAAGAAGTGGTCATAATTATTATCATTGTCAACACCATCTTGACAGGATTCACCGCTTTAGAGCCTGGCGGTGAGGTGCTAAGAGTGCTGAACTCTATGGAGCTCTGTGGAGGAGTCTTCCCCAGGCCAGGCCTAGGAGCATCACATTTTCGTGAACAACTGTCTTGCCTTCTTTGTGCTATTTGCTGGAAATAGAGCCAAATGTGTACTCTTTAGCTTCCAATTGTAGCAGCCATGAATGTATGCATTTTAAAAAATTGACTTTCCCCATTACTTCCTATTACTTTTCTTACCCTTGCTTTCCTTCAGGCATGATTTCAAATCTCTTACTTTTAAGAATCTTAACTGCTCATTATGTATTTTTGTCAATCTTTTGGAGGCGACTGAAATTAACCAACCAGCCAATGATCAGCATTTCTAATATGAGCCTTCCTTGATCTAATCATCCTGGATTCATTCCTCACTTGGTCCAGAACTTAGACTTTTAAGATGCATGCACCCAGTATGAACTAAGATGAAAGGTTGATATATTTGCTTTCCATTTCCTTTCTCAGGGAGAAAATCAATATGAGTTTCTAAGTGCTTATTTCCCTGCAAAATCAGATTACTAAAAACATAAATTATATCTCAAGTGATATCTGACTCCTCATATGGGAAATGTATCAGATCCAAGTTGCTACACCTGATCAGTAATGTGATTCCTATTTATTTTGTGTCCATGCCAAGCATATGTAAAGTCAGAACATAAGAAAAACTTAGAAAGTCTTTTTTTCTCAGTTCTCCCAGAGAATGCATTTTTATCTACATTTATGTTTTTAAGTGTCAGGTTATAGGTAATGGTCCAAATTACAAACCAGAAATCATAAGTTTATGTTGGCTGTAATTAGTGTCAGAAATTCCCAGGCCTTGCAACTTGAGAAACCCATTTCTAGTGAAGTAAAAGAATGTTTATTATAAAATCATCACAGCATTTAGAGAAATAACATCAAAACTACTCGCTATCTTCTGTTTTCCCTGAACACTTTCTGATTCCTTACTTTTCTAGAGGAGGCTTACTAAATCATTAACTCTAATATTTACCCTTAAGTTTGTCCTTATAGCATATGATGCTCATATCTAATCCTTGGTTTCTTGTATTTCTCTCTTATGTTGCTCAGGCAATATTGACTCAATTGTAGTATATGAAAGCTTGCTTTCACCTTCATATTTCCAATTTTCTAGATAAAGTCCTGGGAAATCCTGGAATGAGTGTGTCCGTACTTTTCCCTCTACTCACCTCCAAGACAATTGACCCTTTTTCTTGTTATTTTGAAGAAAAGCACCCAGGTGGGTTTCCATAAGCTTCCTCATTTTTTGCTGGCAGAATGCAGATAGAGTCTTAGAATGAAGCAAGAGGAAATATGGGTGTATCTATGAAAAGTTTAAGAGTGACCTAAGCTAATGCATGACCAGTTGGTGCTGAGTGCCTTACTAGGTGGCTCCTAACTCCTGCCTAAATGAAGGAGGATAAACTCTATGTTCTAGAGAATTTACTCTTCTGCCCAGAGGAGCCTGAAGCTGCAAGGGGGCTGTGAAGTCTGGGCCCTGGCTTTGCCCCTAAGTAGCAGGGTAAGTTGGGGCAGGTCACAGCCCTGTACTTACGTGTAGGTAACATAATGACGGATTGTTAGATCATGAGATAGGAGGATGAAGCACTGGCAGAGCACAGCCCCGGTTGGGGTGGTACCCTTCAGTTCAGGCCCATCGCCGCCCTCTGGATGTACCTGTCAGCCTCCGAGGGGACACTGAGAGTTCTGGGACACGGCATGTCGACCCCAGCCCTGGTAAGGAACTCACCTCATGGTGCCAGCAGTATGTGCCACTACCACCTGAACAATGTGGACGGTCACCAACAGCATTGTCCTATCTCCCCCACATGGGCTGCAGGTTCCCTCAGTTCTAAGGATAATTCAGGAGAAGTTTGGGAATCAGGAGTCCAGACGTGGCCTCCACTTCAAAAGAGGTCCCCCCAAGCTAGCGTGCTGAGAGCTGCTCAAAAAAATGCCGTTGGGGCAGTGTGGCTGCTGGCTACCAACACTGGATGTTTCCAGCACACGGTTTCTAGGGACTCTTCTGTAGAGATGCACTCCATTGTGAAATAATAAAAATATGAACAGCATATGTAGCTACAACTTCCTCTAGATAGATGAGGATCAATTTCAATTCAATTAAGTTCCCATTTGGAGCTTCAGAGTCCCCATGTCATGGGGTTTCCTGGCTGGAAATGGCCTGTTGCTGGGCCGGATGGAGAGTAAGAGTGGCCGCGTCGGTCTGCCCTTGCTCTACTGTAGCCCATAACCCAGTTCCCAACCTATGGTAAATGCTTTACAGTGTTTGCAGGATGCATAAATGAATGAGATGGACAACTTTACACTGACCTCTAGACGGACATGGATCATCATGGAAAAGAAGACCTAAGCAAACCCAATCTATGTGAGAAGACATTGTGTCACCCTTGTCTCCTGGAGTCTGAAGACAGCAGGAAACCCAAACATATAATATATTTAGACATGAAATAAAACCCTCTATAGCTTTCTCTACCAGGCATTCCTGACTAAAACAAGTGCAAGGCACTATAAAACTCTATAAAATGATACACCCATGAGTAGTGAATTGGCTGATGGAAAAGACGAGTAGAAATAATGCTGTATGTCTCTGAATAAAGACACAAAAATGGGAAGAGCTCTCTAGAGAGGCATGAAGATTGCTGCTGACATTTTCATAACTGACCTAGAGGAGGAGGGCACAAATCCATCTCTAAGTTTTCACATGCTATTGAGTTACTGTGGGGAGTAAAGTGTCCAATTAGTGGCAATAACCACAGCAGAACTTTTGAGAATGAGATTTAGAAAAGAGATGCCGTGACACTTCAGTATATGCATGTTAAAGTTAACGTTGTTATTTACCAAATGAATAGCTCCAAGCTCTTGTTTTCCAACCCAGGAAAGGGAGCTAAAAATAACCTCAGGATGCCTTCTGAAGACCCTAATGCTTTCTGCAGCCAGAAACAGACACACAAACCTCAGTCCATCCATCAGCATGGAAAACAGGACCAACTAGAAAATATGCACACCCCCACATTGCCAGCCATATTTGGACACTGGGTGATAGTCTGGTGGCCACATGGTAGCAAGAGGGAAATGCTGCTGGAGGCAGTGCAGGTGAGGAGGGAAAAAATGACCAGAGTTATCAAGGAAATTTTCAAGTGTGGGAAGACAACAGCATGAGGACTCTGGTCTCCCAAATTTTCTTTGTGAGGCTTCCTTCCATGCATCTCTTTCTTAGACCCAATTTACTTAAGTTTGCAAACCAAACGGTTTACCAACTGCTCTCCTTTCCTTCACCACCACTTTGCTTAAATGCTAGCCCTCATTATCTCTCTGGTGGACTAGCCTCTTCCTGATTTAACTCATCCTCTTTGTGCTTTGGATTTTTACCTAGGGCACATGTCATTTTCCTGTATACAAAAACTTAAATGGTCTCACATTTCCTACAGGAAACTACAAAAACCTTTGCAGGTAAATTAGTGGGGGGTTCCCCAGAGAAACAGAACCAACAGGAGATTATCTATCCAGAAATCATCTAACTAAATCTATATATCTACATCTATCTATATGTGAATATATTATAAAGAATTAGCTCATGTGATCATGGAGTTGGCAACAAAGAGTTGATGGTGTAGTTCTAGTTGAAACGCCAGCATGATTCAGACCCAAAAAGAGCCAATGTTTCAGTTCAAATCCAAACTCAAGCAGTCAGGCAGGAGGAATTCCCTCTTACAAGAGGGTCAGCTTATTTATTTTATTCAGGACTTCAACTGAGGAGGGTACTCTGCTTTACTCAGTCTACTGATTCAAATGTTAACCTCATCCAAAAACACCCCCTTACAAACACAACCAGAATAATGCTTGACCAAATATCTGGGACCTCATGACCCAGTCAAGTTGATACACAAAATTAACCATCACAGTAAGTTTAATAAGACCCTTTATAATCTGTCCCAAACTTAATGCTCTTATGCAGAACCAGCTACACAGCTCATGGGACCTAGTGAAAATGCAAAATCCCTCTTTCAAAAATTATGAAAAATATCAACATGATGAGAGCAGAGCATTAAACCAAGTGTGGAGCCCTTCCAAGTACAGGGTCCTGGGTGACTGTACAAGTCACAAGCCCTTGAAGCTGGCCTTTTTCTTTGGTCTTCCAAATTCACTGCTCTATGACAAAAATCTGATGAGATTTTAATACAGCATCTTCCCCATGCTTCTGTATTTGTTCTGTTGTCTTCATGGCCCCATACACCTTTCTTCAGCCTGGCCAGGCTCCACAGTCAGCCTTCTTCAGGAAGCCTTAAACACCCCTCTTCTGTAGCTCAGGTCTAAATGAGGCTCCTATTCCTCATTCAATAGAATGCTGCCCTCCCTTCCTGTCTGCGTCCTGGCATTACCACACTGATTTCTTCACAGGCTTGTCTACCCACTAACTTGTAAGCTTAGTGAGACCATATGTTATCCATTGGGGTTACCCTAGGATCTGATGGACTGTGAACCTATAGTTGGCATTTAATAAATATGTCCTGCTTTTAAAAATAGCTATCATATAATTTCATAGTAAAGAACCATAATAGCTAGCAGATACTAGGTTCTTTACCATGTGCCAGACGCTGTTTATTCAAAGCATTTCCCACATAATGATGCATTTATTCCTCACAACAACTTTACTGGAGCCAACTGTCAGTGCCTCACCCATGTACTGGGTGTCTCTCATTTTCTTGGGTGAGGTAATGTCGATGGGTGTGTTTTACACCTTTGTCCACTGTTTCCCATGGAATTATGCTAAAGTCACTCTCAGTGGTAAGTGGATTAAAAATGAGGCTTTTTTGGCTGGCTTCCCTGCCCTATGTCACTGCCCCACTTCTCTGCAAGCATTCAAGGCCCTTCCTAAATAAAACCGATAAAACTTGGATCCTAATCTCATGGTCTGCTTCAAGGAAGTCAAATAAAAACAGCTAATATTATGGTAACTTGAGACACAGAGCCCTTAACTAATCCTCCTATGAGATAACATTAGTGATGAAGGAATATATGCATGAATGATTATTGAATAGAATGGTGGAAGATGAAAGTTTTGATCCAAGTCCATAAAAGCACAATTTGTAAGAGAAAAGTGAATTTGGGTTTGTTTTCTATATTTCTAAAAATACTCGACTATGTGCTAACCCATATATGAGTTTAAAATATATAATTTTAAAAAAATGATAGGCAGTGTTAGGTAATAAACAAGTGAAATTATCTCAAGAGATAATTCAGAATTAAAAAAAATAATTATGTTCAAGAATAGTTATAGTAAGTTTATGAAATAACCAAAATAAATAATAATAATAATAATAATAATAGTTATTATTATTATTATTATTATTTTGATGGTCAGGTCTTTTTTTATTAATCACTATGTCCTTGAGATTCTTTTTTTTAATTTAGATTAAATTAGCCAAAAATAGTACATCATTAATTTCAGATGTAGTGTTCGCCATTTCATCAGTGTGTTTAACACCCAGTGCTCATCACGTCATGTGCCCTCCTTAATGCCCATCACACTGTTACCCCATTCCCCCACCCCCTCCCCTCCAGCAACCCTCAGTTTGTTTCCTATAGTTAAGAGTCTCTCATGGTTTGTCTCCCTCTCTGATTTCTTCCCATTCAGTTTTCTCTCCCTTCCCTTATGGTCATGTCAGTCATATACATATGAGCGAAACCATATGATAACTGTCTTTCTCCCAAAATAAATTATTTTATTTATTTATTTATTTATTTATTTATTTGAGAAAGAGAGAGAGAGAGAGAGAATCTTAAGCTGACTCCCTGAGGAGCTCAGAGCCCAATCCGGGCTTGATCCCATGACCCCGAGATCAGGACATGAGCTGAAATCAAGAGTTGGATGTTTAACCAACTGAGCTATGCAGGAGTCCCCAAAATAAATGATTAAAGGAAGGTAAAGATAGCAGGAATAGACTTCGAACTTATCAAGGTCGTTGATAAGAAAGGCTCAAAAATGTATGACTGTTGGCTAAGATATTGGACTGGATCCACCATTTCTCAATAAGTATGGCGGTCCTCATGTTCTCAAAATATGAATGACTGCTACAAAAAAGAAAGATCATCAGCTATTTTGAAAAAGGACACAATGTAAAAATAGAAGATCTTCAACAAGAAGTGAGGATGGGATGTCACTGCAGTTTTCAGGGCATTCTTGCCTTTATATTGTTGAGAATATTCCAGTACTTTCAGCAAAAGTATTTATATTGATAAATAGCAAACTATAAAGTCCATTACAATATCTAAAGCTCTAAAGAACCTACAGCTTCTTAGGGGCGCCTGGGTGGCTCAGTTGGTTAAGCGACTGCCTTCGGCTCAGGTCATGATCCTGGAGTCCCTGGATGGAGTCCTGCATCGGGCTCCCTGCTCGATGACCCTCCCCCCTCTCATGTGCTCTCTCATTCTCTCTCATTCTCTCTCTCTCAAATAAATAATAAATCTTTAAAAAAAAAAACCTATAGCTTCTGTTAGAAGGTATGATTAGATGTTGGCAGCTCCAAAACATTTGGATGGTCAAACTCTGGCTTTAACAATTCATTTGATAATAGCTGAATAGCTCATGAAAATATACCACACATCAAAGGATTTTCATAAAGTTAAGATAATATGTTAGCAGTGTTGCTTTATATTGCACTGACAATGCCCCAGGAAAAGTGCTGAAACAGCATGAGTTCCAGCATCATTAGAGTGCTAACATATTTATGCTCCTAGACTGCAGGGTGGTTGTGCCTGGGACACCACTGAGGAGCTGCTGTGAATCACGAACTTGCACAAAGTCTACTTTGCAAAGAACATGCTTAATAAAAACTCTGCCTATAGTGTTATACTTCTCTACTTAGTGGAAGTTCTTTTATCAATAGTAGCTGCATCTGGGAAAGTGCTGAGGTGGAACCGACTACCTCAGCAAAAGAGGCATAAACTTGATGACCAGGCAGCTCTCTGCAGCTCTCAGGCACCACACGGCTTCATCCTGGAGAGGCGAAGCCTTGTGGACATCCCCTCCTGGGCGAGCTGAGTGCAGGGAGATTAAACCTCTGGGTGTGTGTGTGGGGGGGGCTCTTGCCCCAGCCACATCACTCCCCTTTCTCCTTCATCCCACTGTTGGTTGACTGACTCGCTACTCTGTTCTCACATGATTTTAGGTAATACATATGTAGCTTTATCTTTCAGACTAACTTCTATCACTTATTTTGAGTATATTTCACAAGAAACTTATCAATGCCACCTTTTGAAAGAACGAGGTTACAGATGTGTATTTGAGATTTAGAATTCAGTGAAGATTTGAAAATTTCAAAGTGCTTTATTAAATGAGTTTATTCATACAAGTAACTAAATGTTTATAGAACCAACCTCTTATTTACAAAAAAAAAAAAAAATGTTAGTAGGAAAGGTTTAAGTGCCATGTTCCAAAAGGGAGTGCTCTGACACACCTTGGTACCATTTTTTTCTTTTATCTTTTTGTTGTTTCTCCTTCCATCCTCCCTGCTTGCCTCCTTCTTTCTTTCTTCTCTCTTTCCTCCCTTTCTCCTTCACCCTTCTCTTCCTCCCTCCGTCCCCTTATTCCTTCCCAATTGTCTCTCAGAGTGATGGAAAGTTATATAACATAAAATATTTACAACCATGACATCCTAAGTTTTGTTGTTGTTATTTTTCACTTAATTGATAAAAGTCTGACAGAAAAGAGCAAAATGGGGCAGGTCTTGCATTTTTCATACAGGTTTGCTTCTGCTGCCCTGTAGGATGTCTGGCCCTGTTTATTACACCTGCTGACTGAAAATTTTAATAAGTTTTTCCATGATGAATGTTCTTTCCCATCATTAGAGAATGTATATTTAAAAAGGAGTTCTGTTTCAAACCAAATAATTACCTAGAATGGACATACTATTTTAATTTTTAGTAGGTTACGAATTACTGAATAACTTTTATCTTTACAGAACATCTTTTTTTGTGTCCAATGGGGACTCTACTACTGAGGAAGACGCACTGACTTTATGACATATCAATGTTAGTCAGAAAATGAAAAAACTAAAATTGGAAATGAAATTTTCTCTATTATATAATGACCACAAGGCTGATAATTTGAGTGAAAAACTTAAAATCAGTAATTAGTTATCATAAATTAAAACAGACACATGGCATAGTTTAAAGGCAAAGGTAAATGTACCCAATACCTATTTTCCCCTGAAAATCTTGGTTGTTAGACAGATTAAGGTGCTGGGCACAGGGCAAACATTAGCCACACAGTTAACTAGACAGGTAGAATGAATGCCAACCACATGGACTAGAGTTGCCAGAAATGCATTCCACACCTGCCCCATTACTCACTAGCTCTGTAAACTCAAGCCAGCCATTCCCTCTCCAAACCTCAGTAGGTGTGTTTGTCTAAGGGGCTAAACTAGAACCGCACAGATACCTTTTGTGAACTAAGCCTCCACAACTCCAGGCCAATGCTGGTTTTGTTGTTTCTGTTTGTTCTTGGTTTGTGTTTTCTTGGGGGAGGGGTGGGCAATCAGAAAGGTGGAAAACTCTTCTAAAGGAATCAATCGACTATGAGTACCATACTGTTTCATGTATGTTAGTGCTATCATTTATGGAGTTTTTGTGACAGATCTTCTAAGTTATTGTTTATTTCAGTCCAGATTTTAGCCACATGGATTAAAACCTATAGTGAGCCATGTTCATTGTATTTGTTCAATGGGTGGGGAATTAGACTAGTCACTTTCAAGTAGCTGAGAAAATTTGACAACATGTAAAACCAGCCACTGATAATTAGCTACTGATGCTGAGCATTTTAATACTCCAAGAATTCTAAAAAGGTGTACCTGGATAATTTAAACTGTCTAGATATCATGAGGAAATTCCTATTACCTTAGAACCTAGCTAAGCTGTTGATAAGACTTTAAAGCACAAATCTATAATAAAACTTCAGCTTCTTCTTTATTTTCAGGGTTATTTAAGCCTTGTTTTCTTATGCAAGTTCTAAAGCAGGAATCACACTTCTAGAACCCTTTTTCTTTATACAGAGATTTCTTCTTCACAGAGATTTCAACTCATATTTGTTCTCACAATATTTCCATGGAAAATGAGAAAGTCAAATGAAATTCTTGTCCAAAAGTAGTTACAAAGATTTGGGGACAATTAATTGGAAGAAAAACTAACTGTTTTCATTCTAGGCAAATCAGAAAGAAATGGTTTCTTTTTTTTTTTTCTTAAGATTTTATTTATTTACTTGTCAGAGAGAGAGAGAGTGAGCACAAGCAGGGGGAGCAGCAGGCAGAGGGAGAAGCAGGCTCCCCGCTGAGCAAGGACCCCAATGCAGGACTCCATCCCAGGACCCTGGAATCATGACCTGAGCCAAAGACAAACGCTTAGCCGACTGAGGCACCCAGATGTCCCAGGAAATGGTTTCTCGAGAGGCAATAAGGTTACATCTTGAGCCAAGTACAAATCATCTTTTGGCCCTGGCATTGGCCTGCTGGTGTCAGCATAAACAGTGAGATACAATGTCAACCAGGTAGCAAACTTCACAGGAGGAAAGCAAAGAGAATAGATGAGGGGGATGAGCATTTTGACCTCTAGTGTGAGAAATTATATAAAACCTCTCATTATCATGCACATGATCACATCACTAATAACACAAGGGTTCTAGCCAATGTTGTTTGTCCTAAAGATTCTCATGAACTCCAACATCTTTCAGGCCCCTTCTCCCCTCCCCTACCTTCTCATCTTTCCTTCTTCCTTTTCTCCAGGCATTTTTACTTCCTCCTTCCACTCTTTATCCTTCCTTCCTCCCTCCCTTCCTTCTTTCTCCAGTTTTTTTTTTTTTTTCTTTTTTTAAGCACTGGTTAGTTAACAATTACCTCTCAGCAGATACTGAAACTTTAAGACTCTGGCCTTATTCTCCCTGCTTTGTCCCTCTTTCCTATTTTCTTACATATCCTTTGTGTTTCTCTCTTATTCATTTGTTTATCCCTATATTTTCCTTTGTTTTAGACATGAGGGTTTTTTTAAAGACTTTATTTGTTTATGTGAGAGAGAGAATGATAGAGAGAGAGAGCATGAGAGGGGGGAGGGTCAGAGGGAGACTCCCCATTGAGCAAGGAGCCCGACACGGGACTCGATCCCTGGACCCCAGGATCACGACCTGAGCCGAAGGCAGTCACTTAACCAACTGAGTCACCCAGGCGCCCCTAGATATGAGTTTTATATCAACATGGGGATTAAGGATGATACAGTTATATGTTCTTAATAGGGAAGGAAAGAACATGGAGAAGGCAAAGGGGAGAAGGAAGGAAGAAGTCAGAATAGAAAATTAAAGGAATTATGGGAATTCACAGAGCTGAATCCCAAAAAAGCAGCCTCAAGGACGTGTGGCCCTATCAGGTGTCACTTCCATTCAAAACCTCTGCCTTTAGGCAGTTGTCTCAGTTGGGCTGGTCTGGGAGCCTCACAGAATGGAGAGGACAGAACTGAAGTAAATGACCCACAATACTTCAGGGGAAAGGGTAAAGAAAGAAGAATCTAATCACAGATTGTTTAATGACCTAATCTTTATGAAAAAGGAATTACAAGGAGTAAAGTTATTTATATGCCCTAGTGGCTACTATTAGAAGGTACTGATTCTTCCTAGTAGTTCACTGCACATTAATCCATAGCAAACTGGATTAAAGAGAATATAATTATAAAAAACTGGAGTTGGAAATGACCCAACAGAACATTCTGTTCCATCCTCCAACCTCTACTTAGATATCTCCCACACTGACCAAATCAATATGGACCAGCTTCCAGTTCCAAGTATCTCCTTTGCCATCCTATCAAGAATTAATCTCCTAGATATGACCTTTCTCCTCTCAGAGACAATGCCCTTTCTGATTTACTGTAGTCTATGTGAGAAAGTATCCAACTGAACTACATTTTAACATTAAAGAAAAATGAGAGGCCAAGGGGATGGACTGCAGAAGGAAGGTTATAATGGGCAATTAAATACATTTTCTTGGTGGCTAGGGTTACCACTGATTTCTATTCTCAGAGGCTATGAAGCTCTAAGCATTCTCTGTTCCTATTACAAGTTTACCATGAGAAAAAGTAACTTAAGCACATTAACTAGTGTATGAGCATGCATTTTTTTCATGAAAAATGAATAAACATGTCATAAAATGAAGCATATTTTATTAAGTATATATAAAGTATACACTGCCTGATTTATTTCCATATTTTAATTCAACTTTTAATTTTTGACAAAAGACTGCCATTTGGTCAATAGGAGTGTGATGAAAGGATACTGAACAGAGTCCCCACCACCCCTCACTGCTCATACAGGCCCTTGGTTGGGACTCTGTGCATCACAGAAATTCATGACTCATTTGAAAGAGCCAGCAACTATGCCCATTGCACTCATCGAGGTAATGGGCTAGAGCAAAGGGTCAAATGATAGTGAGATCAGCAAAAATCTTTTCAGATATAATAGTTTCCATGCTTGAGTATCACAAATCTCTCCTATATATTTCTGTGAAATCTTCAGGTAAAAGTATTAAGTGGGACAGTTCCTTGTAATTCAAAAGTTGCTTTTTAGCCTTCTAAGACTATAGTCAACTCAGAAAAGCAAGTATTTGACTCTAGTTTAGAGTAGGATGACATTAAATTATGATTATTAATTCCCCACCTTTTGTGTCTGAAGCAGCTGAAGGCTTATGTTCTGTACCAAATATGGCTGACAGTTATCTGGGGGTAGTTCATATGGATATATGCATATCTACTTTAGTCACACGTAATAACAGCAATAGCTTTTCCAATGAAGGCAGAGAAAGAAACTTTAAGATCTTTTCCATATTATTTACACTACTTTGATAATAGAAAAGTGTAAATTAGTCTAAACTAAGGTGTTTTGTGAATCACAACTATGCATGATCAAAGTAAGAAATCTCATTTTACTTAACCCATTTTAAACATTTCCAATTTTGAGTAAAGTTCATTTCTTTTTTATTGGTTAAAATGGAGCACAGGATTCAGATCTTAACTTTAAGAATTTTTAGGTCACACAAGAAATTGGGAGAGCATACATACAATAAAGGGAGACCAAAAGACTAAGGCTGCACAAGAAGGACTTGCTTGCCCCCAAGCTCACATGCATTTCAAATGTTGAGGAACTAATGCCATGATAGTTCCAGCTGGGGGGGAAAATAGCACAAAGAAATCCATGGCCTATGATTCCTCATTTTATTTTATATTTTTAAATTTTTATTTATTTATTTATTTATTTTAGTTTCAGGGGTAGAATTTAGTGATTCATCAGTTGCATATAACACCCAGTGCTCATTACAACACATACCCTCCCCAATACCCATTACCCAGTTACCCCATTCCCCCTCCTATCTCCCCTCCAGCAACCCTCAATTTGTTTCCTATAGTTAAGAGTCTCTTATGGTTTGCCTCCCTCTCTTTTTTTATATTATTTTACTTCTTCTTCCTTTCCCCTATGTTCATGTTTTGTTTTTTAAATTCCACATATGAGAGAAATATGGTGTTTGTCTTTCTCTGACTTAATTCATTTAGCATAATACCTTTTAATCCCACAGGATTTCTCATTTTAAAGAGCATCAGTACACTGTATTATTTGACCTTCATAACAACCAGAAGAAGGGCACGAGTATCAGTAACTGTTCTCACAGGTGAGGAAACCTAAAGCACAGATTGATTACTGAGTCACCTCAATTCACTCAGCTGATTAGTGTCAGAGGCAAGCCTAAAATTCCAAGCCGGCCTAGCATTTCCAGCACTATTTTCAATGTGCTCCAAAAGACTGAAATAGTAACAGGAAACACACAAAAAGAAATAGAAGTCAGTTTCTCCTATCTGCATCATGCTAAATACAAAGGCAGTTGTGGTAATCTTGTTGGGTTAGAAAGAGAAGGTCCACTGGAGCTGTATTCCTACAACAGAAGATAATACTTTCTGGCTCTGAGGAAAAAGACTCCAACCTGGAGAGATCATCTGGTTTCCACTCTGACATTTAAAGAGCTTGGAAGTCATCACTCCTGTTTTCACAAGAAAAAAGCTAAACACACTAAAAATCAACAACTCTTCTTAGACACATCCAAGAATTGTGGTCTGAGGGCAAACTGCTGCCTCAGAAACTAGACAGACCAATGGAGAGATAGGGAGAATCAAAGCTGTGTGAGAGGAGAAGCTGCTGCTATAGCTAGCAACTGGGTAACTGACCATTTGCTAGAGACTGAGCATAGGCTCCCTTGAGTATTCAAAACTCCTGTGAGTACACTCTTAGGAGGGCTCCCACACTTTTGTAAGTTCTTACCACCAGGAGCCCCAACAGGTTATCAAGGTGAAGACTGCAGAAAAATCCTCCTGTGCTTCCAACAGGAGAAGGGGAAAATAAGCCACTTAGAAATACACTCAAAATGTCCTCTTTCCCTTAATGAAGACCTTCCTCAAGGAAAACTATTTTAGTAGAGCCTAACCAATGTGAAGGAAGGGGGAATAACCAAATCCAGCCCCTTTTAGTCTTCCTGCTCATTTAGGAGGAGGAAAAAACAAGAAACACTTGTGAAAGCCACAGCTACAACAAACAGTAAACACAGACAAACTCCTACCCAGATAAACATAAAACCTCACATTAAAGGCCAATTTATCTTAGGTCTCTTTACCTAGTACATTATGTTTAACTTTCAACAGAAAATTACAAGACATGCTAAAAGGTAAAAAAAAAAAAAAAGTACAGGCTGAAGAGACAAAGCAAGCAATAGAACTAGACTCAGATATAGCAAAAATTTTGGAATTATCAGAAAAGGAATATAAAAACAACTATGATTAATAAGGGCTCTAATGGAAAAAGTGGACAACATGCAAAAAAAAAAAAAGAACAGATGGGTAATCTAAGCAGAGAGACGGACACTCTAAGTAAGAATCAAAAGGAAATACTAGAAACCAAAAACACTGTAACAGAAAGGATGAATGCCTTTGATGGTTCATCAGTAAACCAGACATAGCTGAGGAGAGAATTCGTGAGCTAAAGAAATGTCAAGGAGGAAGAGCAAGATGGCGGAGGAGTAGGAGACGTAAATTTCATCTGGTCCCAGGAATTCAGCTAGATAGGGATCAAACCATTCTGAACACCTACAAACTCAACAGGAGTTCAAAGAAAAGAATAGCAGCAACTCTCTGAACAGAAAAGCAACCACTTTCTGGAAGGTAGGACGTGCGGAGAAGTGAATCCAAGGTGATATTTGGGAAGATAGACAGTGGGGGAGGGGGCCTCTGTTGGCCACTTCCAGCAAGTGTTAGAGCAGCAGAGCACAAAATCAGAAATTTTAGAAGTCAGCTCCGCTGAGGGACGTCACTCCAGTGGCTAAGCGGGGGGTGGAACCCTCGCTGGGACAGTGTGGTCTCAGGACCCTCGGGGTCACAGAAAGACTGGGGGTACCTGAGTGTGGCAGAGCTCCCAGGTACTACAGCAGGGAAGCCAGCTGCAGAGACAGAGCCGAGGAGTGGGCTCTCAGCTCAGGATTGCCATAAACCATGATCTGTGGCACAGTCAGGCCCCTGCTCCTCCAGCAGGGACCCAACAAGCGGCAAATCCGGGGAGACTCCCCTTCCTCCTCTGGAAAGAGTGGCGCGGGAGTGCACCGCAGGGATCTGCTGGGTTGGAGACTCCACACTGCGTCATGTGCCAGAGATAGAAATGCTCGGTTACAGGCCAGTGAGCAGGGAGTGCGGCTGGAGACCGGGGAGAGGGGAGTGATTGAGTGCTTTTCTCTGAGGGCTCACTGAGGAGTGGAGCCCCGAGTTCTTGGCTCCTCCGGGGCAGAGATTGGGAGGCCACCATTTTCACTCTCATCCTCCAAAGCTGCACGGAAAGCTTGCAGGGAACGAAAGTTCCCAAGAGCAAAACCGGTCAGATTACTTAGCCAGGGCCCAGCAAGGGCCGGGCAACTCTGCCTCCAGCAAAGACATTTGAGAATGATTGAAACAGGCCCCTCCCCTAGAAGATCCCCAAGAACAGCCAGCCAAGACCAAGTTCACTGATCAATGAGACCGGCAGAATGCCAGCACTAGGGGAATACAGCACATAGAATTAATGGCTTTTCCCCCCTGATTCTTTAGTCTTTCAAAGTTAATAATTTTCTTTTTCGTTTTTTTTTTTTGACTTTTTCATTTTCCCTTTCTCAACCGACATCTTATCAATCCCTTTTTTAAAAATCTTTTTTATTTTTCATTTTTAGAGTCATATTCTATCCCTTCATAGTGATTAACCTTATTTTTGGTATATATATATAAGGGTTGTTCTCTCTTTAAAATTTTGGGATACAGTTTCTTCTAACAGACCAAAATATACCCTAAATCTCTAGTGTTTTGGCTTTGTTCTAGTCTCCTGCCTGATCACATTCTCTCCCTTTTTTTTTTTTAACTCCTCTTCTTTCTTTTTTCAACCAACTTCTTATATTATAAATTCCTTTTATAAAATCTTTTATACTTTTGATCTTTACAGTCATATTCCATCCCTTCATTGTACTTACCCTTATTTTTATACATATATAAGCTTTTCTTTCTCTAAAATATTGGGAGACACTTTCTTCTAACAGACCAAAATACGCCCAAAATCTAGTGTGTGACACTGATCTATGCACCAGCGAGAACATATCTGATCATATTCATTTTTTTTATCTTTTTCTTTTCCTTTTTTTTTTTTCTTTTTTCTTTCTTTCCCTTTCTTTGCCCCCAGTTTCAGGTCTCTTCTGATTTGTTTACCATATATTTTTCTAAGGTCATTGTTATCCTGTTAGCATTTTGTTCTCTCATTCATCTATTCTCCTCTGGACAAAATGACAAGATGGAAAAAAAATCACCTCAAAAAAAAAAAAAAAAAGAACAGGCAATACCGACTGCCAGGGACCTAATCAATACGGACATTAGTAAGATGTCAGAACTAGAGTTCAGTATGATACTAGCTGGGCTTGAAAAAGGATGGAAGATATTAGAGAAACCCTTTCTGGAGAAATAAAAGAACTAAAATCTAACCAAGTCGGAATGAAAAAGGCTATCAATGAAATGCAATCTAAAATGGAGGCTCTAACTGCTAGAATAAATGAGGCAGAAGAGAAAATTAGTGATATAGAAGACCAAATGATGGAAAATAAAGAAGCTGAGAAAAAGAAAGATAAACAACTACTGGATCACGAGGGCAGAATTCGAGAGATAAGTGATACCATAAGAAGAAACAATATTAGAATAATTGGGATCCCAGAAGAAGAAGAAAGAGAGAGAGGGGCAGAAGGTATACTGGAGCAAATTATAGCAGAGAACTTCTCTAATGTAGGGAAGGAAACAGGCATCAAAATCCAGGAGGCACAAAGAACCCCCCCATCAAATTAGTAAAAATAGGTCAACACCCCGACATCTAATAGTAAAACTTACTAGTCTCAGAAACAAAGAGAAAATCCTGAAAGCAGCTTGGGAGAAGAGATATGTAACCTACAATGGTAGAAATATTAGACTGGCAATGGACCAATCCACAGAGACATGGCAGGCCAGAAAGGACTGGCATGATATATTCAGAGCACTAAATGAGAAAAATATACAGCCAAGAATACTCTATCCAGCTAGGCTGTCATTGAAAATTGAAGGAGAGATAAAAAGCTTCCAGGACAAACAAAAACTAAAGGAATTTGCAAACACAAAACCAGCCCTACAGGAAATCTTGAAAGGGGTCCTCTAAGCAAAGAGAGAGCCTAAAAGCAACATAGACCAGAAAGAAACACAGACAATATACGGTAACAGTCCCCTTACAGGCAATACAATGGCACTAAATTCCTATCTTTCAATAGTTACCCTGAATGTAAATGGGCTAAATGCCCCAATCAAAAGACACAGGCTATCAGACTAGATTAAAAAACAAGACCCATCGATATGCTGTCTGCAAGAGACTCATTTTAGAACCAAAGACACCCCCAGATTGAAAGTGAGGGGGTGGAAAACAATTTTCCATGCTAATGGACACTAAAAGAAAGCTGGGGTGGCAATCCTTATATCAGACAAATTAGATTTTAAACCAAAGACTGTGATAAGAGATGAGGAAGGATACTATATCCTACTTAAAGGGTCTATCCAACAAGAAGGTCTAACAATTGTAAATATCTATGCTCCTAACATGGGAGTAGCCAATTATATAAGGCAATTAATAACAAAAGCAAAGAAACACATTGACCACAATACATTAATAGTGGGGGATTTTAACACCCCCCTCACTGAAACGGACAGATCATCTAAGCAAAAGATCAACAAGGAAATAAAGACTTTAGATGACACACTGGTCCAAATGGACTTCACAGACATATTCAGAATATTCCATTCCAAAGCAATGCAATACACATTCTTCTCTAGTGCCCATGGAACATTCTCCAGAATAGATCACATCCTACGTCACAAATAAGGTCTCAACTGGTACCAAAAGATTGGGATCATTCCTTGCCTATTTTCAGACCACAATGTTTTGAAACTAGAACTCAATCACAAGAGGAAAGTCAGAAAGAACTCAAATACATGGAGGCTAAAGAGCATCCTACTATAGAATGAATGGGTCAACCAGGAAATTAAAGAAGAATTAAAAAAATTCATGGAAACCAATGAAAATGAAAACACAACTGTTCAAAATCTTTGGGATGCAGGAAAGGCAGTCCTAAGAAGAAAGTATATAGCAATACAAGCTTTTCTCAAGAAACAAGAAAGGTCTCAAGTACACAACCTAACCCTACACTTAAAGGAGCTGGAGAAAGAACAGCTAATAAAGCCTAAACGCAGCAGGAGAAGAGAAATAATAAAGATCAGAGCGGAAATCAATGAAACAGAAACTAAAAGAACAGTAGAACAGATCAATGAAACTAGGAGCTGGTTCTTTGAAAGAACTACCAAGATTGATAAACCCCTGGCCAGACTTATCAAAAAGAAAAGAGAAATGACCCAAATAAATAAAACCATGAATGAAAGAGGAGAGATCACAACCAACATCAAAAAAATACAAACAATTATAAGAACATATTATGAGCAACTCTATGCCAGCGGATTAGACAATCTGGGGGAAATGGATGCATTCCTGGAGATGTATCAACTACCAAAACTGAACCAGAAAGAAACAGAAAACCTGAACAGACCTATAACCAATAAGGAAATTGAAGCAGTAATCAAAAATCTCCCAAAAAATAAGAGCCCAGGCCAGATGGCTTCCCAGGGGAATTCTACCAAACATTTCAAGAAGAATTAATATTTATTTTTCTGAAACTGTTCCAAAAAATAGAAATGGAAGGAAAACTTCCAAACTAGTTTTATGAGGCCACCATTACCTTGATCCCAAAACCAGACAAAGACCCCATCAAAAAGGAGAATTACAAACCAATATTCTTGATGAAAATGGACGCAAAAATTCTCACCAAAATACTAGCCAATAGGATCCAACAGTACATTAAAAGGACTATTCACCATGACCAAGTGGGATTTATCCCTGGGCTGCAAGGTTGGTTCAGCATCCACAAATCAATCAATGTGATACAATACATTAATAAAAGAAAGAACAAGAACCATATGATCCTCTCAATAGATGCAGAAAAAGCATTCGACAAAGTACAGCATCCTTTCTTGATCAAAACTCTTCAGAGAATAAGGATCGAGGGTACATACCTCAATATCATAAAAGCCATCTATGAAAAACCCACAGCGAATATCATTCTCAATGGGGAAAAACTGAGAGCTTTCCCCCTAAGGTCAGGAACGTGGCAGGGATGTCCACTATCACTACTGCTATTCAGCATAGTATTAGAAATCCTAGGCACAGATATCAGATAACAAAAAGAAATCAAAGACTTCCAAATCAGCAAAGAAGAAGTCAAACTCACTCTTTGCTGATGATATGATACTTTATGTGGAAAACCCAAAAGACTCCGCCCCAAAACTGCTAGAACTCATACAGGAATTCAGTCAAGTGGTAGGATATAAAATCAATGCACAGAAATCAGTGGCATCCCTTTACAACAACAAGACAGAAGAAAGAGAAATTAAGGAGTTGATCCCATTTACAATTGCACCCCAAACCATAAGATACCTAGGAATAAATCTAACCAAAGAGGCAAAGGATCTGTACTCAGAAAACTATAAAATACTCATGAAAGAAATTGAGGAAGACACAAAGAAATGGAAAAACGGCCCATGCTCATGGATTGGAAGAACAAATATTGTGAAGGTGTCAATGCTACCTTGAGCAATCTACACATTTAATGCAATCCCTATCAAAATACTGTCAACTTTTTTCAAAGAAATGGAACAAGTAATCCTAAAATTTGTATGGAACCAGAAAGGACCCCAAAAACCCAGAGGAAAGTTGAAAAAGAAAAGCAAAGCTGGTGGCATCCCAATTCCGGACTTCCAGCTCTATTACAAAGCTGTAATCATCAAGACAGTATGGTACTGGCACAAAAACAGACACATAGATCAATGGAACAGAATAGAGAGCCCAGAAATGGACCCTCAACTCTATGGTCAACTTATCTTCGACAAAGCAGGAAAGAATGTCCAATGGAACAAAGACAGTCTCTTCAACAAATGGTGTTGGGAAAATTGGACAGCCACATGCAGAATGACACTGGACCATTTCCTTACACCACACACACAAAAATAGACTCAAAATGGTTGAAAGACCTAAATGTGAGACAGCAGTCCATCAAAAGCCTAAAGGAGAACACAGGCAGCAACCTCTTCGACCTCAGCCACAGCAACTTCTTCCTAGAAACACTGCCAAAGGCAAGGGAAGCAAGGGCAAAAATGAGCTATTGGGACTTCATCAAGATAAAAAGCTTTGGCACAGCAAAAGAAACAGTCAACAAAACCAAAAGACAACCAGCAGAATGGGAGAAAATATTTGCAAATGACATATCAGATAAAGGCTAGTATCCAAAATCTATAAAGAACTTATGAAACTCAACACCCAAAGAACAAATGATCCAATCAAGAAATGGGCAGAAGACATGAACAGACATTTTTCCAAAGAAGACATCCAAATGGCCAACAGACACATGAAAAAGTGCTCAACATCAGTCAGCATCAGGGAAATCCAAATCAAAACCTCAATGAGATACTACCTCACACCAGTCAGAATGGGTAAAATGAACAAGTCAGGAAATGACAGATGTTGGCAGGGATGCGGAGAAAGGGGAACCCTCCTCCACTGTTGGTGGGAATGCAAGCTGGTGCAGCCACTCTGGAAAACAGTATGCAGGTTCCTCAAAAAGTTGAAAATAGAGCTACCATACGACCCAGCAATTGCACTACTGGGTAGTTACCCCAAAGATACAAATGTAAGGATCTGAAAAGGTATGTACACCCCGATGTTTATAGCAGCAATGTCCACAATAGCCAAACTATGGAAGGAGCCAAGATGTCCATCGACAGATGAATGGATAAAGAAGATGTGGTATACACACACACACACACACACACACACACACACACACAGGAATATTATGCAGCCATCAAAAGGAATAAAATCTTGTCATCTGCAACGACTTAGATGGAACTGGAGGGTATTATGCTGAGCGAAATAAGTCAATCAGAGAAAGACATGTATCATATGACCTCACTGATATAAGGAATTCTTAATCTCAGGAAACAAACTGAGGGCTGTTAGAATGGTGGTGGGTGGGAGGGATGTGGTGGCTGGGTGATAGACATTGGGGAGGTTATGTGCTATGGTGAGTGCTGTGAATTTTGTAAGACTATTGAATCACAGACCTGTACCTCTGAAACAAATAATACATTATGTTAAAAAAAAAGAAGAAGAAGAAGAAGATAGCAGTAAGGGAAAAATGAAGCGGGGGGAAATTGGAGGGGGAGATGAACCACGAGAGACTATGGACTCTGAAAAACAAACTGAGGGTTCTAGAGGGGAGGGGCGGTGGGGGGATGGGTTAGCCTGGTTTGGGGTATTAAAGAGGGCATGTATTCAATGGAGCACTGTGTGTTATATGCAAACAATGAATCATGGAACATACATCAAAAACTAATGATGTAATGTATGGTGATTAACATAATATAATAAAATTTAAAAAAAAAGAAATTTCAATAGAGATGTCCCAAGCTGGAAAGCTAAGAGAAATGAAAGAATGAAAGAAACAGGCAGAACACCTAAGGGCTGTGAGACAATTACAGAAGGTATGACATACATGTAGTGGAAATATCAGGAGAAGAAAGAAAGAGACATAAATATTTAAGGTAATAATGTTGAGAATTTTCCAAAATTGATGACAGACACCAAGCACAACATAAGGAGCTCTGAGACAACAAGCAGAATAAATAGGGGAAAAAAAAATACACTTAGGGTGGTCATATTCAATCTGCAAAAAAAAAAAAAAAAAGACAACAAGAAGATCTTGAAAAAAGCCAGAAAAATAACCTACAGAGGAATAAAGCTAAGAACTATATCAGATTTCTCTTCAGGAACCATAAAAACAAGACTAGAATAGAACTAAATATTTATATTATTGAAAGAAGTAAACCACTAACTTAGAATTCTGTATCCAGTGAAAGTATCTTTCAAAATAAAAGAAAAACAGACTTTCTCAGCCAAACATAAGTGGCTAGAATTTGTTATCAGTAGACCTGCTTTACAAGGACTGTTGGAAGTTCTTCAGAAAGAAGAACATTGATATAGGTAAGAAACATGTATCTACACAAAGAATAAGTGATGGTAGGATAAAATCTTGTATTTTTCTATTCTTAATTGATTTAACAGATAACTGTTCAACGTAATCATAGCAGCAATAGAATTGGAGATTACAGCTTATCAATAAATGAAATAAAACCTCCTGGGTATTCTTCCTGGATCCTGGAAACCTAACATAGTGAAGAGCTTGACATGGGGCCAGAAAATCCAAGGAACCCCATCTTCAGTCACTGAAAGGCAATTTGTCTTTTTATGGTGCTTATGTAAACTCTCAATAGCTTTTGCTTTCCTGGTAGGTTTAAGTAAGAAAGTAAGAAGTAAATTCTACAGGGATAACCACAAAACAGAACAAAAAAACAAAATGCAATGGTGTTTGCGTTTATATTATTTCTCCTCCAAGTGAAAATTTTATACTATTTGAGGTCTCTTCCCACATGAAACTTCTAGGAAGCTAAATTATTGACATCCCTCAATCCTTAAACTCCTTTCCACATACACATACATGTGGATAGAGTAAATGGTACTTTCTTCAGCACTCTGCTATGGGCTCATTCATGTCTATCATGCCTAGTATGACCTCATCTACTGAATTAGAATGGACCTGCAAAGTTGCACATATGTACATGTTCTCACCTTGGCCCTGGATCAACAATTACCTGAGTCTACACAGGGCAAGGCTCTAAATCTGAGTCTCATCTCTCCAGTGGCCAGAGACCAATGCTGCTTTGTGACAATTCAGCCCCTTCATCACACTGGGCATGAACCTTACAGAAGGTACTGTAGAATTCAGAGTAAAATCAAGAGGACCTGAACACCACTGATGGTGGGAGACAAAGATGTCAAAATGCTCTCAAGAAAAGCATGTACATGGAATATCTGAGTTCTGTTGGACTAGATCTGACAATGTGATATTGCACCCCAGAAACTGGCCAACATATAATGAATTTGAGAGAATGTTGACATAAGTGATAAAATCAAATTTGGGGGATAAAAAAAGAGATGACACAAGAAAACATATGCTTAAAACACATTTATATCCAAACCCACACACATTTTAAAGAATCCTTGTAATATATAAGGCTTTTCTGGAAGTAAGTGGCCTTGCAGTTTTCAGATCCCCATAGATTCTTTAGAGTGTTACCTGCATGGGAAGTATAATTCTAAAAATTCAATTATTTTTAAGCACCAGGTTGGAGAAAATGTTTCTGAAGAAATATATTATCCTACTTAAATAGGATAAATAATGGTCTATTTTAAAAATTGTGTTTCTTTATTACTATTTAAATAATGTGATTTCCCTCTGAATTCCTTGGAAATAAACACTATCTGCATATGCTTAAAAAATCACACTACTGAACTTCTGCTTGAGAATTAAGAGTTTTGTAAAGAAGCAAAGTCTATACAGCATGATCTCAGTGACTATCTTCTCAACCCCTGAGCATGGGGTAAGTCTCCCCTCCTTGCTGAGAATGACCTGTCTCCTGCATTTCCACTTGGACCTAGCTGTCTAGCACTCTCTCTCTTTCTCTCTCTCTCTCTCTCTCTCTCTCTCTCTCTGGCACTTCTCAAATCCTGCAAAGAAGTAAGAACTCAGATAAAATGGGAAATAGAGAGCACATGCATGTCAGCCTATACCCACTTTCATCCTGGGATGCTCCACCACCCCTGCAGCCCCCCACTGCCCCATCCCCTCTCTGCCCAGAGTTTCAAGAGTATGCAGAAAGTCTGGTCTGTTCCCTTGGGCTGCAAAAAAAGACTGAAATATCTCCCCCAACTCCCAGTGCAAACATTTTTCAAGTCACTGACCTGGTAAATTATAACAACCCTAGCTAAATAAAATTGGTCTTACACATAAGCAGCTTGAGGACCAAGCAACAATGTTCTTCTCATATTTATATCTCCATATCCACCGTTTCTCCTGTCAGGTTCAGGGATTTGATCAAGGTAGGTGCCATTAAGTGCTTTGATTTTTCTATTGAATCTCAGGTCATATGGCATTTCAGTTCACCCCACCCCCCTCATCACTTCAGAGCTGATAGAGTCCCAGCTCACCAGCTAAGCCAGCCTCTATGAATCACACCCAGCAAAGGGGATGGGGATGAAACAGCCCCCGTGCAATATGCAGAAAAGACAAATGCAAAGCAGGCTGCCAGGTTAGCCTCTCTGCTGCCAAAGAAATGTCAACTGATTACACCCCAGAAGGAAAAGGGGACAGATGGATTGATGTGACTAATGTCATTAGCTTATTTGCCTCTGGGAATTAGAAACAGAGAGAAAACACAAGAGTATTTACCCATATGCTTCATGAAGGTAAGGGCTGGGAATATTTTGGCTTGTTTCTTGGTAAAAGAAGTATTCAGTCTCTATTACATATTCTTCCATTTCTTTTGTAACCTGGCTATGAATGCCAGAGTGAAATCTATTAGAATTCAATTGATTGCTGTGTGATCACACTCAGGGAATCACAATTATAATACATTTATAGGGGACTGTTCTCTGAACATAAAAACATAGTGACAAGGGACCCACAACAAGAAAAAGAAGAGAGTATTGTTCTTTAAATGATGAAAATTAAATAGGGAAAAATAAAATAGGGGGAAATGAAAAATATGTCCAAGAGAGGAGGTGAAATAGAAGGAGAATAAAGAGAGAAGGGAGGAGAAAGTTGAGGAGAGGGCCTAATGGGACATAAAAGATATTTATGGGGCTAATCCTCCCTCTTTCAACCTCATTATTGCCTTTCTCCTATAACTCCCCAAAGGTTTCTGCTTAGCTTGTGTTCAGCAGATGCATGTTTATTCTCCCTACGTTCAGCTGTCAGAAACTTCATCTGTTAAAATGTTAGTTATGAGGACTAAAAGAAAGCTGATATAGTAAATTTGATTCAACAACTATCACCAGAACAACAATAAAACATTTTATTTTTGAGTGAGCTGTATTGAACCTCCATAAGAGTAACATAATTGCTAAATTTAGATTAAATAACCAAACTTTAATAAAGCTAAGAAAAAAATGTCACTCTTTATACAGTATGGTAAGTTTTGAGTTTACACTAGGCTAATATATCAAAATGGTAGGAAAAGGAAAAACAAACTCAGAAGCCAACTGAGAGGCAGGAATATAAATATTCAGAGGAACATTTGTCAGGGTTTAAAAATAAACTTCCAGGGGCGCCTGGGTAGCTCAGTCAGTTAAGTGGCCGACTCTCGATTTCAGTTCAGGTCACCATCTCAGGGATTGAGCCCCGTGTCAGGCTCCTTGCTCAGTGGGGGTATGCTTGAGATTCTCTCTTTCTGCCCCTTCCCCACTCTCTCAAATAAATAAATAAGTCTTTAAAAAAATAAAAATAACCTTCCAGAGCTAGGAATAAATAGTGCCTAACCACCATAACAAGATTCATGGAGCATGAGGTGAAGTACTCATAAGGTTTTGCCTTGATAATGGGGAATGATTAAACCCAGACTGAGCAATGCTCCAGTCCTGCCTAATCAATATTAAAAGCAACACTCAAAAGGATAAAACTATTTCCAAGGAACTTTACTGTGTCCCAGGGCAAAGCACAAGAATATTTATAGGAAGACAAAAATATTGAACACTCAGGAAGTTAAAATTCACAGTGCCTGGAATCCAAATAGCGATTACCAGGCATCCAAAGAAGCATAAAAATGCAACCCATAATGAGGACATATATCGATGAATCAAAATGAAATAGACCCAGAACGTACAAAAATGCTAGGATTAACATTTAAAAAATTATTATAACTCTATTGTGTATATTTAAAAAGTTAACTAGAAGCATGAAGGATGTAACAAAGATTGAACTTCTAAGATGAAAACTACAATATCTGAGATGAAAAATATATGAATGGGAATAAGCACAGACTAGATCTTGCTAGAAAATGTTAGTGAAATTGAGGACACAGCAAGAGACACTACACAAAATAAAAGAGAAAAGGAGAGGAAAAATGAAGAGAATATAACTGACACCTCTGAACTGGATGAAAATGAAAATATAGCAAAATTGTGGGGGCCACTAATGAAGTACTTGAGAAAATTTGTAACACTGAATTTCCACTTCTACAAAAGAAATCTTCAAATCAATGACCTTAGCTTCCACCTTACAAAACTAAAAAGAGATCAAATTAAATCCAAATTAAGCAGAAAAAAGAAAATAAAAAGGGTCAGATTAGAAATCTGACAAAAACAATACAGAAAAATCAATGAAACTGAGAGTTGATTCCTTATGAAGATTGATAAACCTTTACCAAATGAATAAGGAAAAAAGAAAAAAGCAGAGAAAACAAAGATGATCAATTTCAGGAATGAGAGAGGTAAAATCACTTCAGGGTCTATATATGTTAAAAAAGAAAATAAAGGACTGTGATGAACAACTTTATGTTAATACATTGTACAACTCAGATGAAATGGGCAAATTCTTCAAATACACAGACTACCAAAGCTCACCCAAGAAACAACAGATAACATGAATAACCCTGTATCTATTAAGGAAATTAAAATTTTAGTTTTACAAACCTTGCCACAAAGATTCCTTCAATGGTGAGCTCTACCAAACATATAAGGAAGGATAAATAACAATATGCAAACTCTTCCAGAAAACTGACATGTAGGGAACATCCCCAGCTTATTCCTTGAGGTTAAAATTACCGTAATACCCACATCTGACAGAGAAATCACAAAAAAAAAAACCTAGATAGCAATATCTGTCTTGAACATTCATGTAAAAAATTTTAAATTTCTAGTAAATCATATCTAACTATATGTAAAAAGAATAATATAATTTGACCACGTTGAGTGCATACCAGCAATTCAAAGTCGGCTTAACTTAAAAAAAATAATAATCAATATAATTCAGCATATTAACAAAAAGAAAAACATATTATCATTCCCGTAGGTTTAGAGGGAAAATTTTTTGACTAAATTTAACACCCATTCCTCACTGAAAAATCCATCAGACTAGGAAGAGAAGGGAGCTTCTTTATCTTGATAAAGAACATCTTATGAAACATCATAATTAATGGTAAAAAGATTGACTGTTTTCCTTCTAAATTCAGGAGAAAGGATATTGTTCTCGCCATTTCTATTCAACATTGAATCATAAATGTAGCCAGTGTTAACAAGACAAGAAACAGAAATAAAAACATCCAGATTGGAAAGGACAAGATAACACTTTTTATTCACAGATGACATATTGTCTATGTCAAAAATCCAAAGGGATCTACAAAAAATGCTACTAGAACAAATAAATGAGTTTATCAAGACTGCAGGATACAAGATCACTATACAAAAACCAATTTTATTTTGATGTACTAGTAACAATCAATAGAAGTTCCAGTTAAAGAAACTCATTAATGATAGCATCCAAAAATAAGAAATAGAGATGGGGCGCCTGGGTGGCTCAGTTGGTTAAGCGACTGCCTTCGGCTCAGGTCATGATCCTGGAGTCCCAGGATCGAGTCCTGCATCGGGCTCCCTGCTCAGCAGGGAGTCTGCTTCTCCCTCTGACCTTCCTCCTTCTTATGCTCTCTGTCTCTCATTCTTTCTCTCTCAAATAAATAAATAAAATCTTAAAAAAAAAGAAATAGAGATGAATATGATAAAAGGCGTAAAAGACTTGTACAATAGAAACTATCAAACATTGCTGAGAGAAACTTAAAAACACCTAAATAAGTGGATAGATAAGACAAGCTTATGAGTTGGAAAACTCAGTATTGCCAAGATGTCAATTCTCTCCAAAATGATCTATATATTCAAAGCACTTGGATCAAAATCTCAGTATTTTCATAGAAAGTGACAAATGTATTATAAAATTCATATGGAAATGCGAAGACCCTAGCATAGCCAAAACAACCTTTAAAAGAGGACATATTCCATCGACAGATGAATGGATAAAGAAGATGTGGTATATATATACAATGGAATATTATGCAGCCATCAAAAGGAATGAGATCTTGCCATTTGCAACGACGTGGATGGAACTGGAGGGTATTATGTTGAGTGAAATAAGTCAAAAAGAGAAAGACATGTATCATATGATCTCACTGATATGAGGAATTCTTAATCGCAGGAATCAAACTGAGGGTTGTTGGAGTGGGGGGTGGGGTGGGAGGGATGGGGTGACTGGGTGATAGACACTGGGGAGGGTATGTGCTCTGGTAAGCGCTGTGAATTGTGCAAGTCTGTTGAATCTCAGATCTGTACCTCTGAAACAAATAATGCAATATATGTTAAGAAAAAAAAAAAGACAGAAGAAGAAGAAGAAGGTAGCGGGAGGGGAAGAATGAAGCGGGGCAAATCGGAGGGGTAGACGAACCATGAGAGACGATGGACTCTGAAAAACAAACAGGGTTCTAGAGGGGAGGGGGGTGGGAGGATGGGTTAGCCTGGTGGTGGGTATTGAGGAGGGCACATTCTGCATGGAGCACTGGGTGTTGTGCACAAACAATGAATCATGGAACACTTCATCTAAAACTAATGATGTAATGTATGGGGATTAACATAAGAATAAAAAAATAAAATAAAATAAAAAAATAAAAAAAATAAAAGAGGACATATTCATAGGACTAATACCACCTTATTTCAAGAATTATTATAAGCTACAGTAATTGTCATGGTATGGATTGGCAAAAGATAAACAGATCAATGAAACAAAACAGTGTCCAGAAATAGACCCAAACATTTATGAACAACTAATTTCAACAAAGCCTCAAGATAATTCAGTGGAGAATTCTCGGAACTTTTCAATAAACATTATATATATATCCACAGACAAAAAGAAAAATCCATATGCAAAAAAAGAACTTCAACCCATACCTGGTACTATATACAAAAACTAAGTGAAAATGGATCATAGACTTCAATGTAAACCTAAAACTATAGACTTCCAGAAGCAAACATACGAAGAAACTTCTGTGACCCTAGGTTAGTAAAAGATTTCTTAGACTCAAAACTAAAAGCATAATCCATATAAGAAAAAAAATGAGAAATAGCATTTTACCAAAGTGAAAAACTTTTGCTTTTTTGAATGATATTATTGGACTATTAAGAGGGTGAAAAGGATAGCAGAAAAGCCACAGATTTGGAGAAAATACTTGCAAAGTGTATAATCTGAAAAGGAACTTATATCATCATATATAAGGAACTCTCAAAACTCAACAATAAGAAAAAAAGATAAGATAATGGGCAAAGATTTGAACAGATGCTTCACCAAAGAAGAAGGTATGCAGGTTTCCCCTGCTATATAAAATTAGAGGGTTCTTATGAAAGCTTTTCTAAGCCCAAATGGCCTTAAGCAAGGAAGCAACTACTACTAATTTATATGAAAAAAATTTTGAGCATTCTCAGACCCCAAAAATAACCTGTTTAAGTTTTTCTGATACCTTACGACACATCTTGCCAATGTTTGCATAAAATAAATCAAGATAAACCAGAGATGCTCACTGACACAGTTCAAAGCTTTGGTGACTTGATGCTGAGTACAAAAAAAAAAAAAGATTCTTTAAGCCAGTATTTACTAAATTAAATCTATGTCTACAGATCTCCACATGAAAATAAAAGGGATTCTCAGTCTCTCACCCACCCTCCTATACCTTCAGTGAGTCTTCCAGGAGGGGAGATGGGGTGAAAGTTCTAAAGGGAATAAGGATTTGTATTTGAGAAGCAGTGTTTAGGCTTCAACTTTGTGTGGACAATATTGGAACATGTTGGAAATGCCAAGGAAGATGGGAATGTGGTTTCCATCCTAGAAGCACTCATAAAATCAAGGAGACAGAAGTACAGAAATGCGTGATTATACATATATGACAAATGTTTTAACAGAAATGTTCCAGATGCTATGGGATCGTTAGAGAAAGTATCTGTGGCAGACAGAGAGGCTCCATGGAGGAGGAGACATTTGCAATGAAAATTGTGGATGACATGTGTGCTTCCAGCAAATATTTTGTAAAAAAAAAAAAAAATTATGAGATATGACTTGTATTAAAGGAATATGACATTGTCAGCATAGAAGATGAATGGCAAGGTCAGAAGCAGGGAAACCAGTTGGGAAATAACCTCAAAAATCCAGGTAAGATCACTGATATGAGGAATTCTTAATCTCAGGAAACAAACTGAGGGTTGCTGGAGTGGGAGGTGGGTGGGAGGGATGGGGTGGCTGGGTGATAGACATTGTGGAGGATATGTGCTATGGTGAGTGCTGTGAAGTGTGCAAGACTGTTGAATCACAGATCTGTACCTCTGAAACAAATAATACATGTTAAAAAAAAAAAAGAAGAAGAAGAAGAAGATAGCAGGAGGGGAAGAATGAAGGGGGGGAAATCAGAGGGCGAGACGAACCATGAGAGATGATGGACTCTGAAAAACAAACTGAGGGTTCTAGAGGGGAGGGGGGTGGGAGGATGGGTTGGCCTGGTGATGGGTATTGGGGAGGGCACGTTCTGCATGGAGTACTGGGTGTTATATGCAAACAATGAATCATGGAACACTACATCAAAAACTATTGATGTAATAATGTATGGTGATTAACATAACAATAAAAATGCAAAAAAAAAATCCAGGTAAGAAATGACGAGATACTGAATTTAAACAGTTGCATTTAGGATCGAAAAGAGGATAAAGACTTAATCATCTGGGATACTGAGTCTTTCAGAGTGACTGTGTAATTAGAAGTACAGGTTGAGGGACAGGATGGGGTCAAGAATGAACCTGAGTTTCTGTCTTAGCTGATGGAAAGGGTGGGCACCTAGTTTCATTCATTATTTCACTCATTTCAGAGGATGTATTCATTATTGGAAATGGTGAATTTGAGATGTTTTAGACAGTCACATGGAGCAAGATACATTTCTTTGCTGCAGGTGTGATCAGAGTCCACAGACATGGCCTAAGGTGTCAAATGCTGCTAGGGGATCCAGTCTAATACAGCATGAATATTGCCCTTTAGGTTTGGTGGGTTCAGGCAGTGTTAACACAAAGAGTTTAGACAAAAGGGGGTTTTATGCAATTTTAGCATAAGGGGTTTCAGCATGTTGATGGGGGCAGAAGTTACACTGAATGGGAGTATTACAGAGGAAAAGAGGGAAAAAATATCCCTGGAAAATGATATAATACACAACCAGATTAGAACTTCCCCCCAAAATTCTTAAAATAAATTAATTTTCCTAGAGATGTTCTATGAAAAAAATGTTCATGTTCTTCTTCCAGAGTTTTAATTTAAACAAAGAGTAAAGGAGACTGTTGTACATGACAGTGATCCCCAACAAGCATGTGCCATGCTGCAGTTTGCTCCCTAAGAAATGACAATGCAGAAACAGAATGGATCCATACATGGCATTTACTAACTACCAGTCAGCTCATCTGTCCACTCACTCCTGAGCAATAGGGGTGCAGTGCCAGGAAAAGGGCATCTACCGGGTGCCAGACACAGTGCTAGTCAGCAGGGCACAGTGAGGAATAAGATTTGCACTGTGTGTGGGATTATTCTGGCCAGAGCTAGTGTCCAGAAAGAACTTCCTTTTCTCATGACCACAGTGAGCAACATAAGGTACTCACACCCTGGTGGTATTATATTCTAAGGGAGAAGAAAATAGGAAGAAATAAATAAATAAATGGTGAAATAGTGCAATCTTTACACTGTCGATTTGACAAGTAAGGGGAGAGGGTGACTAGGACAGAGGGGAGCAGTTTTATATGCAGGAATGCTCTCTGATGAGGATGCACTTGAATATAGATTTGAATATTAAGGAGTTTGCCCAGTAAAGACAGGGGAATGGGGAGCAAGAAGCACAAGTTCAAAGGCCCTGAGGTAGACACAAACTTAATGCATTGGCACAATACCAAGATTGCCAGTACAAGGCCTGAGGAGAGGGCAGGCAGAGGAGGGGGACAGAGGGCAGGGTGGAGAGGACATAAAGGATCAGAGGATTTTACATATGGATTATAATGCATGACTTTCAGTGGTCGCTCTGGCTACAATGTCAAAAGGAAGGGCAACAAGAGGAGAGCAAGGAGGTCAGTTAAAGGGGTCCAGATGGAGATGATGAAGTTGTGCGTAAGGACAGGATTGGGGGAAACAGAGACAAGAGGATTGATCTGTACAGATAGGGCAGGTGGCACTCTGCAAGATTCTCTGATGAGTGAGAAATAGAGAGTATAGGGAAGCCAGGAGCCAATGATTCAGAACTCTGCTTTGGACATTTTATACTTGCAATGCTCAAACTTCCAAGCGGTTGTTTAGGATGCAGATCTGGCCCTCAGAAGAAGGGAGGGCTTGCGCTACTCAGTGGGGATATCAGAGAGCAAATGATATTGGAAGGAGAAGAGGGCAGGTAGAGGTTGGGGCACCCGACCTTGGGTCTAGGAGGAGGCTCTGCACAAAGAGCACCGCAGCATGGAGCAAACACATAGGCTGGAGCAAAGGCAGAGGAGGGGGCAGGAGGGTACGGGGAGTTAAGGGTTCACAGGAAGTCACTGGCCCTGCAAGCTACTCCAGGTACTGGCTGGGAAACAAAGGAAGTTGCACCATGGAGGTACACGCAGATGGCAGATGCAAGAGAAGACCAACACAGGAAATTCCAGTGAGCCACTGGGTGGGGTACGGTAGAGAAAAGGGCAGCTTTGTAAAGGCTCTGCTGGTCAAAGTGAACAGGCCATGAGGGCAAGAGCAGCAAAGAAAGAACCAGGAGGACAATGGTTTGGGTAACAGGGTGTCGCTTGGTGTCCGAGAGTAGCCAAGGGAGATGCAGCGGTGAGAAAAGTGTTGGGGTCAAGATGTATTCATAGATGAAGGGGCAGCAGCCCTGTGAGGACAACCAAGGCAATTTCCTTTTGAAAATCTTTTTATTATCTTTTCAGGATGTGGGACCCAAGGTCATCTGCTGAGAAGGGGGATGAGGAAAATGGTGAAGTCCTGAGTAGCAAAGGTGAAGGGTGGAAGAGGGAGTAAGCACACATGGATCACTGCGGGGACTACTCATCAGTCATGTTGGCAGGTATGTCACTGTGTAAAACCACCCATCTCCGAAGGCACCAAAATGCAGGGCTGAGGTACATGAGTGTGGAAGAAGGTAGTGGCCATGGGCTTGATCTAGCCTGGGCATCTGTAGGGTGGAGGGTTCAGAAGGCAGGATGAAAAGTTCTCCGAGACAGTCAGTCAGTGGGGTGGTTGTGGGATGTCAGCCACGTCAGGGAAGAACTAGCACTGGGGGCATGGGTGCTGACACAGGACAGAGAGAGGGCTCCAGCAAAGGGCGGTGCCGTCTGTGATGCATCAGATGTGGTGGGTGGAGAGTGAGTGTTTCCTGTCCTGATCTGGGCACTGGTGGCAGCTTATGCATGAGTGTGCATTTGCCAGGCTGCCCACGTCATGTGTCCACTTTCCTCTCTTTACTGCAGGTTTGTGATACTTCAAAACAAAACTAAACCTCAGGTGAGGTAGCCAAGGATGGAAGAGAACCACTGCAGATAAGTCCAAGTGTCTGCATGATGACGGGCGTCATCCCGAGGTTGGGTGCTGAGGTGAAAATGCTGACAGGAACCTCGGACCCAGAAGGAAACTAACAGGTGCCAGAAATATGAATGGTTAACAGTAAGAATGAACTTGTTGCTCCATTCAAACACACGGGAACTCAGTCACGGAAGATGGGCAAGCATCTTGATGCATGATTTTGGGGCAACTTACATAACCTATTCAAGCCTCAGTTTCTTCACTTGTAAAACAGCCTTCAGAACAGACCCTGCCTATCATCCTCAGGCCTCTCATTGGGAGGAATAAATGAGATGATATATGCAAACTGTGTCTGAAATATGATAATCCCCCTGTAGCTATCTATTATCATTATCACTGTGGTTAGTAAAGATGACATGTGTGTTTGAAATCATCTGAGACTGTCCCTGGTTCACAAGAGAAGTTCAGTAAACACTTGTCAAACACAAATCTGAACCCCATGTAGAATATGACATTTTTAGGGGACACAGAACAAATAGAGAAAGGAAATATCACCTGCATCAGGGGAGATAAGACACATCCCAAAAAAGCAGCATGGGAAAATTTATAAAGCCACATAGCAGTTAGGTAAAAAACAGAGTGCTGGTTAAATTTGGATGAGTTAAGAGTGCACAGATGAGGAGCAGGAAGAGTGGGTGGAAGACAAATGGGGAAGTTTGAGGAAGACCAGGTGTGAGTAAGACTAAAGGATGAGGCGGATGTGGCCTGGGGAGAGAGTCTCTCTCCAGGACCAGCAAGCCTTGATAATCATGCCACTGAAGGAGAGAATATGGGGGCAGCACAGAAGTGGAGGATGTGGGCTGGTTAATAAAGGTCAGAAAGGTTTGAGGAAAGGGAGAAATAACAACTGTCTGAAGCCAACACTTCTGGGCTGCAAAGTCAATTCTGAATGTGGAAGGATCTCAGAACCTATCCCAAATGGAGCAGAGAACAAGGCAACAGATATGACGGCTACAAAGACTCTTCCCTGCAGCTGTGTGTGGGATGTGCTGCATCCCAGAAGACAGAGGCAAGAAAACCCACACGATGGAATAAGACTCTCACAAAGATGCCACATTATGACAATAAGTCCTTAAGTGCCAAGACAGGAACTAGGAGGATATGACTTAGCATTGGTAATTATGTGGAACAAATTGTGAAACAATACCATTTCTAAACTTAATACTCTTACCAGTTACGAGCATATAAAATATGTTCATGAAATAAAAATTACAGAAAGTGAAATGCTAGAAATGTTAATGTGCATAGGGCCGGTGCATTGTTCCTGCAATAATGTGTAATACATTAACAGGGGGGAGATTGCTGTGATGTCCTCACTGTCTGAATCTTATCTGTTGTCTTGTGTGCAAAGAGGTTCCTTTGTAAGTTATTAAAAATGTACATGACTTGCATACAGGCATGCTTTACTGTAAATCATTAATAATCTACAGAACGTGACCTTGTGTCATTCCCAAGATTGCTCTAAAATGTCCAGACTTGGTACATCTTACAGACTACAAAAAGCAAAATGCAGAAGGAACGAACAAGCCATCGTAAGAACGAAAACTTCCACGAAAACAGAGGCTAGGATCTGAAATTTCAATCAATCTGAGATTTCAATCAGAATGGGAAACCTAGCCGTGAAGGAATTCCCCACATCTCCTAAAGCAAATCCACCCAGTTCAGGCTACACATGAGCTGATCAACATCCCAATTCAGGAGAAGGAAACAGAAAAGCCTCATTTTCAAAATGTAAGATTGTGATTGATTTTTTTTTGTCCTAAGGGCCCAGAGGCAATAAACTACAAAACCCACTCTCAGTGAGGGAATGCCACAGACTGACTGTCTTCCACCGACTGTGGTGGGGTGTGAGGGAGCACGTGCTAGGAGTGGAGTTGGAAAACACCCTGAGAAATAAAAAGGAAACACACCCAACAAAGCAGGTAGGATGATGATCATGATGCAGTTGGCAATGGTGTGTTCCTGTGTATAGATAAAGCCCCAGGCTCCTCGAACCCCTAGCTCAGCCAGCTCCTGTACCACAGGGCATCCAGGCTCCTCCTTCCATCTTGCATGAACCTACCTCCCAGGTGGGGCAGTTGGACCTTCCTTGGTGCTCGCTTCATGTACCACACCGGCTCTGGACAGCACACACATCAGTGTGGATTGTAGTTATTCCTGCCACCTCCGCAACAGCTCCATGATCTTTGTCTGCATGAACGGCATGCAGCATAGAGTTAGGCAGGTGGCAGACCTTGGGGCATGTTTGCTGCCTCAGTGACCCTATTTAGTGTGGACTATTCCAGGATGCCACACCTACAAAGACATGTATGTTGACCTTCCCAGGAACTCAGGTTGGCGCAGACCACAAACTGAACGTGCTTGGTTTCAATTTCACACTCCTAATCAGGCATGAAATCATTCTATGAAAATCTGTGGCATGGTGATTCAAGCAATTGTCAATAACTATTAAAACTGTTAATATTTGAATTTCATTTATATGTTCATGTGCTTAATTTTGCAACATTGATGTGTAAAAGCTAAGTTTTAAAATATTCCGCCTTGAATGACTAACAACATTAGATAATGAGTATTTGCTATCATTCAAACGCAGTGTTTTAAATTGCCTCGAGGAATGAACACATTGATTCCTACACTGTGTCTTATTATCCCATATAGGCAGCTGCTATTTCTGTCACAAAATCAGTCTGGACACAGCTATTCTCAGGAAGGTTAGCCCTGATTACTAACATTACCAACCACTTCAAGAAATCAGGACAGTTGGACGAGAGAAAAGGTAAAAAGCAAAAACTGGTCCAACAGTTGATCCCATTACCAAAATTGGCAATGCCCAAACCTGACTGATCATCAGAATCTGTATTATCGGTCACCAGTGTGAGCTATCAGCCATCACTTACCTCCTGGCTGTCAGACTGTCACTTCCCTCATTCAGCTCAGTATGATTTGGGCTCTGAAATAAGTGTGATGGAGACACAGTCACTGTGACTTAGGACACCAGACCACCATGACAAGCGGGCATTAATTTCAGAACACCGAGGGACCCAGAGAGAAATATTTTTAAAAACTGGCAAGTGTCCAATCTCCTGCCCCATCCATCCTCAAAAGGAATCAGGTTTTACCTAAACCACAATCCTCCCCCCACCCATTTAGGAATATTGAGAGTTTTCTGATTCATTAATTTTTACATTATTTCTTTTTAAACATTTTTTACACACATACAGACAGCTAAGTACACAGGCCCAGAAAATTTTCCAGTTACTTCAAAAGGAAGAAAGATCCCTCAAATTGAAACTTGAAATAGAAGAAGTTGGAGGAAAAGCTGAGTAAGAAAGATAAAGCCTAAGGACTTCAACATAGAAACTATAAATTCAGTGAATCGAGTTATGCTGATATTCCAAAGACTCTATTTGCTTTCCTTTATCAAAAAGTGCTCAAAGAATTTCAGTCTTATCACTGAGTCAAATAAAGTACTCAAAAGTGGGATTCAAACCACATCCCACCAGGAAGAAAAAAAAAATGCCAACATTTCAAATGTGAGAAAACACTTTATTTTGCAAGGTTTTCATTCTCCTTTCATCAACCAAGAGGTCTCCTCAGCTCTTCTGAGGCTTTTTGAAAATGGGATGCCTTCAGTCAGAATTCCTCAAGCACTGCTGGGATTCAGTAGGTCAGGCCAGAGCAGTTCACCCTCCTGAAATGGGTGCAAGAGCCCATCCCCCAAATGCCCACAGCACTCCCTGCCAGGGGCGTCAGCATTCTGATTACTCAAGACTCTGGTGAGTCAGCTGAGACACCAAAAAGAGCGAGAATGGGTAGATTTCAGCTGCGCCCTCTGTTCTCCTGGAAGATTTTGTAGAAATATCTAAGAATGATGCAGGGAGATCTGCACCCATAGCAGTGGCTCAATTAGTGCTTGCTAACATAATCACAGTTATTTTCCAACTATAGCTCCACCCTAAGCTCAATGCTCCATCTGCACAATATTACTAGCAAGAGTTTTGCATTCTTTAAATGGGAATGCAATCTTTTTTTTTTTTTAATGAGCCCCTAGTGTGTCCCAAGAAATGAATCTTCCACAATCTACATCATCTAATTTCACTTTCCCTTTGAGTAGTTTGCTCCATCTAGGAAAGGAGCCCTCAACAGGAGTGGGTCATTAGAATAACCCGGCAGATTTTTAACCAGACTGAAGTTCTAGCCCAGAGACTTTACTCAATTGGGTTGAGGGATGAGGCAGGTGTTGGGGCTACTGGGATCAGCTCTAAGCCAGTTTGGGGAAATACAGAACCAGCCAAAAAAATGAAGATTTAAAGAGCTACTTAGTTGAAATCTCTGGGTCCCCCTTTGGATTACTTGTTTATGAGACAGAATTTGAAAACGCAAGACTAAACCACCACATGGACCCTGAGGTCTTCTGGTTAGTTAACCTTCTGGGCCACTTAGAGTCTTAGTGAAACCAGCACTCAGGGAGCAAATAAACCACATGGTGAGCTGTGAAAAATGAAAACTAGCCTCTCACCCTTGCTTCTTATATGTGATCTGGGTTGAGGGGAAAAATTCTAAGCAATGTATTCACTGAACTTTACATCAACATTCAGCCCTCATATCTGACAGAATTTCAAGGTTGGCAGCATCTTTATACATCACCTCAGCAGCTCTTTTGATTTTATAGATGGAGAAACTGAGACCCCAGGCAAAGGTATCCATTCAGGAATATAATGCTAACTAGAGAAAAAGTCACAGGACTCAGAGTTTCTGACTCTTTCTGTTCATTCAAATGTGATTTCCCAGATCTAAAGGGCTTACTTTTGATCCTCTGCCTCTGAGTATCAAAATTAGTCTTGTCTACCCATTGGGTTTCTCTGCTCAGCTGTACTTGTTACTGCTTTCTGTGCCCACTGCTTTGCCTCAGGGACCTATCAGCTTCACACTATTTTAGATTTTATCATACATTTCCCAGGAGAGTAAATTCATTTTAATAATAATACAAAAGCTGTCAACCTTAAGACTCTTAGAGTAGCTTCCAAAATGTCACTCAAAAGGACCTTTGTACTTCCATTGAGAACATTTCAAGTTCTCTGTCCATGATAAGCACATTAATAAAGGTAAGAAAGGGTCTTGAAGTTACACATATCAAAGAAAACAAAAGAAAATTCTACTCAATTTGCAGAAGAAATTTGTCAAAGTAATATTATCATTAGTGTCTTTACAAGGTCACTATATAAAATTTATGTGTGCTTTGAAACAAGCTTATACACATCATTTACCTTTTCTTGTGATAAAATAGCTTGAGTCTTTTGAATGTTGTATTCTGCTTTGCTGTTGACATTCTTTCTAATTCTATATCCTCATAAGTATGGACTATCTCAGAATATAACCCCCACCTAGGGTAGCTGTTTTCATACTAAGAAATCCCACATTTTGGCATTCATCAGCTATAATTTTGCAAAGAGCGAGCTACTCCAGCTTAATTTAAGTAAATAATTATCTCTGCACATATGAAGATAGAATGTGCCTGTCCATGCAGACAAAAAGCTGAACACACAGCAGTGGGAATGGGAGGTGGGCAAATGTGTACACATACTTGGCCTCCAGCCACTGTCATTGTTCCCACAAATTCTGGGCAATGAAGATATTTATTGCCTACCATATCTTTCTCTGCCCACCTGTTGCCCACAATTCCTAAACTCCACTGATTATTTGCAAAGAAAAAAGAAATCGATCAGATGGCTGATATCAAACAATTGCACTGGTGTTTCCTAAATTTCTTTTCAATAAGGAAGAATGCCAAAACAAACTTGTTAGCCACAGGCATAAGCAAATCCCTTACCAGGGTGCCTCGCCATCGGGAAACACCCCCATTTTTTCATATTTCATCTGCTGCCACAGTCCACATGTTCATCACCCTGCTCTCCTGGTATTCTCCAACAAACCAAACTTTTTGTAACTGTTTTTCTTTATTTATGCAGAACTCTATTGAGAACACCCTTGTCCCAGGGAACAACCTGCCCATCTTCCTGAAATGTCACTTGTTCTGCAACACTTTTATCTTCTCCTCCATGTAAAATACATCTACTAGTTTCCCAGCATGTGGAGTACAGAACGCATCGTACTGAAGTTGGCCATGACCTGCCAAATCAAGTGGTAGAGTGTAATGTCCTTGAGGACAAGTGCCATTCCTTATTCGTGTCTGTCTCCCAGAGTGCTTCATGCTGTGCCTGGTACAAATATCCAACAGATATCTGTAGAATGAGTTGGTTAATAGGAAGAGGTACCTTATTTTCTGGAGCACACACAAATCAGTCAGGATTCTTGTAGGCTTGTGAAAGGTTTCAGCTGATCGTAGCTGTTCCAGGGAAAGTTACAGGTGGCTGTAACAGAAGCCATTTTCTAGGCACCATGCAAGATGTTCAGATAAGTTCGTGCTTCCAAAATGAAAATGAGCTACTTCATAGCAAGCAACTGGTAATGCTATTATGATAACATATAATAACACATGAATAATTTTTATTTCTTTAGTTCTCCATTTTGAACTAATTTTAGATTTATAAAATTAGTACAAAAATTTCCCATATACTACCTGCCAAGCTTCCTCACTGTTAACATCAAACAAAACTGCAGTAAAATGATTAAACCAGGAAGCCAATAATGGTACCATGTCATTAACCAATTTACAGACCTTGTTCAAATTTCATCTATGGTTTCACTAACATCCGTTTCTGGACCAGAATCCAAATCAGGATCACACATTGCATGTAGCTGTCAAGCCCATTAGTATTCTTGAATCTTGAACCCTTCCTCAATGTGGCAAGGTATCTTGCAGAATGTCTGCAATTTGGGTTTGTCTGGTTTTTCCTCATGATTCCGTTCAGGTTTTGTGTTTTAATGAAGACTATCACTGAAGCAATGTTGTACCCTTCTCAGTGCATCACTTCAGGAAACGTGGGATGTCTCTTTGTGCCACTGTTGGCAAGATTTTGTCATCAGTAACTTTCATCACTTAGTCCAACTGGAGTTTGCCTAGTTTCTGCACTGTTAGCTCACTATTGTTTCCTTTTTGTAATTAATAAGTATCTTGTGAGACTATGCAAATGTTTTGTTTCTCATCAAAATTTCATCCACTAATTTTAGCACACACTGGTCATTCTTGCCTGAACCAACTATTGCTATGATGCCTGCCTAAGGTTGGTTTTCTTAGTCTATTGTCCCTTATAATAAGGAAGGGCTCCCTTGTTTGTTCACTTATTTATATATTTACTTACTAAATTATTTATTTGTACTAGTATGAACTCATAGATTGTTCGATGGGTTATTTTTTTTTAATTTTTATTTAAGTTCCATTTAGTTAACATACAGTGTAATATTAGTTTCAGATATACAATTTAGTGATTCAACACTTCCATACAACACCTGGTGCTCATCACAAGTGCACTCATTAATCCCCAATGGGTTACTTTTATTCTATAGGTTATAGTCCATTACTGTCATTTTTTTGTTGCTTGAATTGTCCCGGATTTGGCCAGTAAGAAATCCTTCAACTTGTTTCCCATGTTTTTTCCCATGGGTTCCCATCATTTTTAAGCACTTTCTTACTCTTTGGTATGGAAAGATATTCTAGGTTCATCTTATACTTTCCCTGCCCCAGCCCTGAAATCAGTTATTACTCCAAGAAGGTTTATTTCATTGGAAAATATTTAGAAACCAAGATCTGGAGGCTAGGTATGTTCATTACTACCAATGTATCACTGCTTCTCAGCCCTCTCAGTGGACAAAGCTGGGATATTCATGTCTATACACACACAACCACATTCCACATTTATGTCCATCTTTGTGTCACTCTCTCTCCACATGTACATCAAAAATCTGTGGGCTCATAAATTGCATAGTTCATTCTACCATTGCCCCTGTCCTTGTCTGTCACTCCTTTCTCTGACAATGAGAAACCTGGCTTTCATTACTCGTAATATATTTACTTATATGCTCAAAATTATAAATAGTTTCAAAAATTCTAACCCATACACCTGTGAGAAATTAGAGTACAATATTTGAGTAGAATTATTGCCTAAGAGTCCATGGTCAAAATACTATTTTCTAAGTTACCTGGATTGATTCTTACTCCCCTCAAGCTTGTACCTAAATAAACATTTAAATAGGAAGGAAAGACATTCTTATGGGGAAAACTGAGGGATGCTCTGTCAAATGGCTTATCATATACTGTGTATATTAGGTTAGGCTAACTAATTAGGTTAGCTGTATCAATGAGACCAAAACCCAAACAGCATCAAAGCTTAAGTCTTCTAGTAACAGCACTGGGCAGGAGAAACTGACAAGCAAGTGGTCATCACTCCACTCACTTGGGTTCCCAGACAGACTCTCATCTTCAACACATGCCTTCCAAAGTCATTCTAGGGACTGTCTCCACTCAGGAATGTATATAGGCCTTTGCGGGCTATAGCTAGAGTACACATCATTTCCACTGGGACTTAAGCACAAGGCCATATCTCCCTATAAGAGAGACTGGGAAATGTGGTCTACTACAGGTCTGAGGGAGAAGAGACTGTGGATTTTTGTAAGCAGGTAATCACCTCGGCCACATTGCACATACTGACAATGCGAGATATTCATGAGGGAGGGGTAAGTTTACATTATCAAAAGTTTTCAGAAAAGCTCTGATAGTACCATTTTATAAAAGTCACCATTAATTTATTTCAAATCTCACCACATATTTAGGATTGTTGTCAAACTTTCAAATACAAAGGATTCTCATGTTTCCATTTGTATATCATTTCCCATAATATCTCTGATCCTTTCTAGATATATCACCCCATACACCACAGCTGACTTTTACTTAGCCCTTTATATAGGCCAGACTTTGTGCTAAGCAATTTAAATGCATCTGGTTGTATAAATTTGCATGCACAGCACTAAAATGTACAATGAAAATATAGCTCCCTCTGTGATTTTCTTCAAAAAGGCTCACTTTGTGGGTATCACAAAAACACTCCTACCTACACTGAGTATATATGATTAAAATAAGTCAGATTCAATAATTTATCTGTAAGATATATCCTCAGATTCTTTTTTAAACAAATCCAGATTTTCAGATCTCACCTTTGCCGACCTCTGCAGGATGGTTTCTGTTGGCTTAGCAGTGGGAGGGAGGCAGTGCTAGGATAGCATGGGATCGCTACATTCTCAGTGGTGTCAGCTGCAGAAAATGTTCGTACTGCTCTGGAGACTGCTAAGCATGGCTACCTCCAGCCTCCAACTAGTCTTCAAGAGTGATGTGCAGGCAACAAAACCTGGAGTCCCCAATCTAACAGTCCTTTCCACCACCCCTACCCAGAGGCCCTCTCCTCTATAGTCCTCTCAATGGGGCACACAGACCCGGGTTGGCCAGGTAGCACTGTGGTGTGCTCAGTGACCCACCCACTACCAACTGCTACCTCTACAACATCCCTTGTTGCCATGCTGGACAAAGGCACCAAGCTAATGGCTGGGGTCCTTGGAGGCCTACAGAAGTAGCCATCAGGCTAACGGGTAATTCTAAAGCCTCCAGAGACTAGGCCCCAAGGGGCCCTGTGCATGAGTGGGGTTCTCTTTTATTTTCTCACAACCTCACTTCTCCCCACAACTCATTGGGCCAAAAATGGGTCCGTTCTAGCTTTCCTTCTCATGGCAAAAATTTTACACTTTTCTGTACCTATGTCCTAAGCATCATTGCTCCAGATATCTGCATGACTTGCTCTCAAACATTTGCGAGGTACACAACTCAAATTTCACCCAAGCACAGGGCCTCCCCTCATTCCTATCTGCCCGACTTTGCCGTGCTCCGCAGCAGGCTTTACCATTTGATTTGTAGGTCTTTTGCATGTTTGTTATTTATCTCTTCCCATACACTGTTAGCTCCAGTATGGCAGGGACTTGACTTTATTCCCTGATGTAATCCTAGATGTACACCTAGAACAGGGCCTGGCAGGTTGAGGTGCTCACTAAATGGATACTGAGCATATAAATGACCTAGCTGTATGAAGCAAAAGGAGTATCCCCTCTATTGTTATGGAAGGAACATTAAGATACACAAAAGATTTCTTTTGATGGTTTGGAAAAATCCCCAGGATCTATTAGCTGGAAAGAAGCAAAGTACAGAATAGTGTATGTAACATGCTGTATTTATCTTTATTTGTGTGTGTGTAAAAACCTGTAAAGATACAGAGAAAAATAAAGGGAGGGGGTGACAGTGCTCCCTGAAGAGAAAAACAAACAAACAAAAAAAAGATACACAAAAGAACTTAGAAAATGGGAGGCTTTCAAATCTATTGAATTCCTGAGAAGTTCAGCATATATCTACTGTGACAGTCCAAGCTGAGAAAATACACTGTTCTTCTGTTGGTTATGTCTCATTTCCTGAAACCCTGACACTACTGATCCAGCGATGAGAACATCTAGAACAGCAAGATTTACAAGATGAACGCTACAGTTTCCCAGTACGCACATGTGCACTCTGCCAAGGCCCCATGTAACACGGCTACATCCCACTGTAGGCAAAAGGAGACTGAGCAGAGAAGACAGAGCACCTGGCTTGAGGCCAAGGGGGTACAAAGGACAGGGGAGGGGCTGAGCCCACTTTTATCTCACTCAGAGTCTAAACAGGGCACTCAAGGCCATTGCTCTTCCTTTACATTTTATTTATTTATTTTTACATTTTTTCTGGGTTTTGTGCATCTACTTCTGAATGAATGAATGAGAAGAAGCACAATGTAGAAGGTAAGAACAAAAATTCGGAACCAGATGTCTGAGCTTAAATCCTCCGTCTACTCTTCTCTGACTATGTGACATAGCACAAATTACCCCAGTTGGGCCTCAGCTTCCCCATCAATTAAGAAAAGGTCTAATAATAAAATACTTTCTTCATAGGACCATTGTAAGTGAAAAATGAATTCACATATACACAGCACTTACAAAAGAAGTATGCAAATAACTCCTATCAAGCAATCATGAATAAAATTTGGGTTCAACAGTTAGTCTTATTGGTGTGATCCTTGTAGCTATTACTGCAGTTTCTTTTATGTTCAGCAACACTAATACGAATGATACAATCTCTCTTTTTAAATCTTTTCAACAAATCAATGATACTGTTTTCATCCAAAAGTTATGTTGTAATCGACATTAATTTCACAATTCTACTTGTTTTAAAAAGGAAAGTACTTGTAGGACATATATGACTTATTTAATAAAATTGTGAAAGAAATCACCAAACAACAACAAAACAAAAATAAACAGCAAGAAGAAAACGAACCAATAAACACATACAAATAAGCACTGCTTACTACAGCAAGCATTTCATTTCAACTCAAGTTTTCAAAAGACTTCTTTCCACTAGTGAGAGAATCTTTCATTGTGCACAAATCTTACCAGAATAATATCCCTGTTGAATTATTGAGTTGAATAAAAAAAGCATTTTGAGCTCTGCTGGCTCCCTGGGCTACACTTTGGAGTTTACACAGGGGATTTCAACCTCATTAGCTCCTTCTGGGGACACACATGGGAAGCAGGATAGATACAAACCCACACTTGCATGCAAAGGGCGTGCAGGCCAACGCAAAGACTATTTTTGAACCCTCTTATGAAACTCAACTAAAACAGAAGAACTGAGCTCATAGCATAATGTCCTTTTTCTTCCCATATTTGTATTCCTGACACTCTGCATTTCTATTTCTGCATGGACTATTACACACAATAATACCAATTGCAAAGAGTTTATGTCAAAATTCAGTAAACACACAAACAGAGACAAGAGGGAGGGTTGTCAACAAGAAAAAAGGAGACCTTGCATAGTATGTTAGTGCTGCTCTAAAAAAGATTACAATAGCCTCTGCCTCTTGCACGAAGACCATGTGGCTGAAATGTACCGGTAATGAATGATATTTGTGTATCGATTATGTTCATTTCCTAGAGAACAAGGTCAACATGGAATTTTAGTTGGTTACAGGGAAAGATCAACTTCTGATAGGTCGATCAATAGATAATAGATGTAATTATTCATTACTTCCATCCTGTTTGAAGACCCTTAAAAAACAGAAGCTACTTACATAAGCCAGTATCTAGTGGAATAACATACTTATTTTCCCATTAGTATAAAGCAGAAGAAAAATACGCTATTCAGCAACATGATAAAATTACAAGGCATAACCTATGCTTCATTTTAAGTTGAAGTGTAAATAATTTTCTTTACCAACAGTTTATAGGGAAGGAAATAATAAAACATGACAGAAACTGCTGTCTTGAAGACGACTGCTTCCAAAATTGTTAGCTAAATGTTCCCATCAGGCATCTTCCACCCAGAGTTTGATGAAACCGTATTGCCAACATTTGCATGAGGGAGCCCCAGACATCAGGGAAGAAGGCCCATGCCCCCATGGAAAGGGCAACATTTGGGCTCTCAGGGGGAGTTGGGACACTCCAGCGCTGTGGATCAGGATCATAGGGAAGCTTTGTGTCCTAAAGCGAAGTAATTAACTAGTTAGTAAGTGTCTCTATTTCAACATCACACGATGGGGCTCTTGTAAGGATGAGCAGGTCCCCAGTGCTCAACACACACTGACTGAAGCAATGGATAAATAATAGCAATGGGCCCTGACCCAGAGAAGAGAATAGCCTGAGGATGCTGCATGTGTGGAAATGCCCTTAAATACACAGACACATCACCAGCATTTCCCAGCTTAGGTCTGGAGAGAGTGCATTTTCCAATAAGGAGGACAACTGGCAAAGTGCCACCTTTTCCCTCTGGGCTTGACCTTCTTGATTTTCCCACTTAGCCTCTTACATCACAGCCAGGTCTCCAGGGGCCACCAATGCCATTAACATGATGTCTCACTCCCAGACAAGAAGAGAAACCTACGTTCATTCCCACTAACACAGCTGAGGCCACAGTGCTTGGTTCCTTCTTGATTTGTTTGTGGAGCATTTGACTATAAAAGTACCATGTCTCTGTATGATTTTTTTTTTATGTTATGTTAATCACCATATATTACATCATTAGTTTTTGACGTAGTGTTCCATGATTCATTGTGCATAACACCCAGTGCTCCATGCAGTACGTGCTCTCTTTAAGACCCATTACCAGGCTAACCCATCCTCCCACCCCCTCCCCTCTAGAACCCTCAGTTTGTTTCTCAGAGTCCATAGTCTCTCGTGGTTCGTCTCCCCTTCCAATTTCCCCCCTTCATTTTTCCCTTCCAATATCTTCTTCTTCTTCTTTTTTTTTTTTTTAACATATAATGTATTATTTGTTTCAGAGGTACAGGTCTGTGTGATTTCTGTTGGATGCTTCAAAAGGCAGGGACCTCCAATGCAGTGACAACTTGAGCGCCCAGGAGGAAAAGAACTCACTATACGAAATAGGATTGGATGCAGAAAACAGGAGTATAGCAAAATCAATAATTTCTATGTTCTGAAATAAAGATAAATTTTATTTCTTTGGCTAGGTAAAATGTAAAAATTTTCATCAAGATAGAAACTGAAAACAGAGATGAATTTTGCAGGCCAATGGGTAGAGATTCTTCTAATCAGTTCTCATGTACCCGTTAATGCCAATATTTTGATTTATTGAAAGATTTTATGCAGTTTATTGTATATAACTTAACATTATATGAACATTTTCCCATCAGAAAATAGTTCTAAAAACATTAATTTTATTGCTATGTAATATTCTACCATTTCAATCTGCACCATCATTTATTTACACATTACTCATTGTACATTTAGTTTGTGCTCTTTTGCTATTAAAACTAGAATATGGCGTAACTCTTTGTCTAAGTTTACGAATGCTCCTTTGTGATAGACAGCTGGAAGAGAAATAATTAGACAAAGAGATCAACTTTTTTAGGGTCTTATACTTAATGACAAATTGTATGGATTTGTCATTGTACCATTAGTGACTGAGAGGGTCTTTGTCTCTGCCCCTTTATCTTCAGCAAGAATTATAATTCCTTTATAGGCTGGAAAGTTTTAAAAGAATCTCAACAAACAATACAGATTATTGGTAGGAAAAGAACACCCCACCTGCAGTGAACACCCCTGTCCACTCAGCTTAAGAGAGTTCTGATTCTCTAACAGGGACTGTTGCCTGTTAGCACCCCTCACACGATCTTCACTCCGTGATCCCTTCCACACTCTGCTCCTATCCCTACCTTGGAATTCCCTCCCGGATAACATGTAACTTCACAGATGCAATCGAGAGGCTGTTTCACTCTCTGGGAAGCCCAGTGCTCCATCGAACTCTCTCCTCACTTCCTGACTGCCTGAGCTATCACATCCTGAGTGCTGGATGGGCTTACCTGTGAAAGATCAGCCATATACCTTAATAAATTAAAAGGATGAAATGATAGAGTAAGAGAGGGTGAGTTTTCACGTTTGACAGTGACAGAGAGAGGAACAAAGGGGTAAAGACCTAGGATGTATTGAGCATATGCAGTATTCTCTCTTTTTTTTTTTAAGATTTTATTTATTTGAGAAAGAGAGCACGTGAAAGGGGGGAGGGTCAGAGGGAGAAGCAGACTCCCTGCAAAGCAGGGAGCCCGATGCGGGACTCGATCCAGGGACTCCAGGATCATGACCTGAGCCGAAGGCAGTCGCTTAACCAACTGAGCCACCCCGTCAATATTCTCTTTTAATGATATGTCTTACTTAACTTAGTTATAGCAACAAACATGCAAGGTCGTTATCAAAGACAGGAAATCAAATGCGGGCTTAGTGAAGTGAGGAAGTGGACCCAGGTGGCCAAGCTCTTCCGTGCCCTGTGCTGGTTGCTTTGTCCATCTTCATGCAGCTGACACTGGGAGGTGCAGCACTTCTACTCAGACTGGCCCACCCTTGCCCACTCATGTCCATCCAAACGGGCCATCCTCTTGATCTACGTTACAGAATAAGATAGATGTCTATCTATCAATAAGAACATGTCTACAGGGTACTTGGGTGGCTCGGTCGGTTAAGCACCTGCTTTTGGCTCAGGTCATGATCCCAGGGTCCTGGGATCCAGCCCCGCATCGGGCTCCCTGCTCAGCGGGGAGTCTGCCTCTCCCTCTACCCCCACAACTTGTGATCTCTCTCTCTCTCTAAAATAAATAATTAAAATCTTAAAAAAGGAACATGTCTACAATAAGAACAATGTCTACAGAAACACATGTAGTCCTGTTACCAAATTATAAAGGCCTTTGACCAGACAAATACCACTCTGTGCCTGATATTCTATCCGGTGTGTTTGTGTCAGAAGTGGTAGGGAAAAGGAAGAGTTAACTTAAAAGAAAATCAAGACAGCTTTATCCTTATTGACAGAAAATACTTGTTTACCACATTTGGTGGGTCCAATATGGTTGCTGGGAAATCAGAAATCTATTATGGGGTCAGTAGGTGTTCAATAAATAGTTGTTGAATGAATTAATGCATTAATTCATTCACCTTTCTATACCAACTAGATGGTCAGAATGCAGTGAGAGGCTGAAGCAGCAGGAGGGACAAAGTGCGCCTTTTCTTACTGACTAGACATTTCTCAATAATAAATGTTTGTTATGTCCAGACCATTAATTTGGAAAACTAGAATATAGGGATATTCTAGGAAAAGATTAAGAGGAATATATCAAGAAGTGAGAAAATGGAGTTAAAATTCTTTATCTCCAGAAAATAAAACAGGATGCACGCAGGAGCTGTCCTCCAGTTCTTGAATCCTCCTTGCTGCCTCCTGCTTTGACATCTGCACAGGCTGCTCATTTGTCTCTGTCTCCAGGACTCCCCTGCTTTTAACCACCTCACCACAAAAGTAGTCTTCCTACAAATCAGTTTTGGTGTCTGCACTCTTCACTCAAACAACATTCAGGAGCTTCCCAGGACTGGTGAAGACATGTCCCACCACCTTCACCATCTTCGAGGGTGCCAGGGCCTGACCTCAGGCTGGTAGGCCAGGAAGGTTAGGCTAAGGCCTCAGTTCTCCAGTAACGGGGAGTCCAGCAGAGGACATGCTCCAGTGAGCCAAAGCTGAAATAAACCGGGAAAGTGCAGCTGCATTGTAGACAGGGCTCACAGGCACAGCAAGGATAGAAGTCATGACTTCACCATGGCCACTCAGGGAGTGAGCTGCCATGAATGGAGAAAGCACACTGGTTCTTAAGGAACAAAACCAACTCCAAGCAGATAACAGGGGCAGTGCAGTGGGACCTGAGGACTGGGCCATGTTCCCGGCAGGAGAAATGCCTGATGTAAGGCTGAAGGAGCCCCCTGCATCTGATATCCCCTCACTAGGTCTGTCTCTCTGCAGCACATGGGTTGGACCTCCAGCTCTGTGTACCCTGCTCGGACGACCTCACCGCTGCCAGTGGGCACCCTACAAAGACATTCCTTTTCCCATGACTGGGCTCTGCACTCCTTCTGAACTCTCAGGTATTTCCTAATCTGTGCCATGAAACACCTTTGCTCCATAATAGACAATGTGAGATGCACCTAATTTGATGGCAGTTGTAAGTGGTCCCACTTTTTCCCGGGCAGCCTTACTCACCCCTGCTTGTCCCAGAATGGTTACTAGAAATGCTTTTTCATGCTCAAAGTCTCCCAGTGGACTGATAAGCTGTATAGAATCTTCCCAGGTTTCCCAACACACACATGTGCCTTCTTGGAGGTGCTTGGAGGATAGAGAGTAGGAGAGGCAAACAGCCAAGACAAAGAGCACAGACTCTGAGTCTGACTCTCGGCTGCCTGGAGCAACTGAACACTCATGAAGTGCTCTGTTTCTTTACCTGGAAAATGGCATGATGACAAAGATACCTCATAGGGCTAAGGAAGGGGTGTGTGTATGGGTGCACTGATACTTTGTATAAACACCTGCACAAAGCAAGCATTGTATGGTCTTCATCTCTTGCTACTTCTTTTGTCTTTTTTTCTTTGCAGTACCAAGCTTAGGGTCAGAATAGAAAATGTTTAAGCCTTGTGTGAATTGAACTGAATTCCCTGTAACATAATGAATACGTGCTTTCCATGTGATTTCCATGAATCCTTAACAGAGAAGGAAGGAGAATTAATATTGCAGCCGTTCCACTGGGCATGAGTGCTGACTCCAAACACTGAGACATGAGACCCACCAAGGTCTGTTGTCCAGTACTTCTAATCCCCATTTGGGGAAAAAAATAATTCACCTTAGCTGTGAAACTAAAAAAAAAATATATATATATATATATATATATATATAAAATGAAAGTACCTTGTAATCCCATCTCCCTGACACCCTCCAAAAGAATTAAATAAAACACATAGTATAATTGGTGAATATCCTTCCTGGCCATGTCTAATGTACATACATTTTTTTCCCCAAATTTATGTTCATACCATGCATGCTGTTTTGCAAATATTTATGGACCATATCATGTGGGTATATACACTTAATTTTTTGAAGGGTTTCACTGTATGCTGTTGTCTGAAAATATCTACCCTATTTAACGAGCCTCCCTTATTATGGGCATTTACTGTTGTTACTTATCAGTTTCTCACTGTCCTAAACAATGGTGCAATTACCTTTATAACAATTATGCAAATGTTTCCAAAGGAAATTCTCAGGATGCAATGTCTCAGCTAAAAGGATGCAGTTTTTAAAATGCACTATACGGTGCCAAATGATCCTTCTCTATTGTATGCTCATGCACTCTTACAAGCCATGTTTCAGAGGCACGCTTCCCTGCAGCCTTATTAATGCTGGGTAAGTAATGATTTGTCCCTATTGCTTTACTTGTGTTTCTCTAAGCATCTTACCCATATTGGCTGCCTCTCCATTACCATTATTGACATCCATGTTTCTTCTATAACTTATCTGTTGGGCCCCTTACGGGGACCCGTTCTCTGATGTTTTTAGGTCTAGGAGTAGTTTTACTACAATGGATAGTTACTTTTTGCCATGGTACAGTCCATACTTCACCCAATTTCTAATTTTAACTCTGTTTTCTTTATAGTGTCTGGTTTTGGTGTGGTGCTTTAAAAAAAAAAAAAAAAAGGAAAGAAAGAAGAAAAAAAGAAAGCATAACCTTTTCTACCCTGGAATTATAACTAACATCTAAGATGTAGTCCAAATATATTTTCTCCTGAGGTTTTTTTTTTTTTTTTCTTTTTAATGTGCAAGCTTTGGCTTTATCAGGAAGATATTTTACACACAGCAAAAGGTAGAAAACCCAAGTAGCTAATGTTTTCACCCAAAACCTTGAATAGATTATCCTTTTGTCCCTGGTTTGAAACACTATTTTTGTTAACTGCCTAAATTCTCATATATGAATGTGTCTGCTACCGGACTTTCTCTTCTCTTCCACTGATTCACTATATCATCCTTGCTACAACTTAATCAACTCTCATGTTATAGTGCTGTTTAAGTACCTGATGGGGAAAGTTCCCACAATTAATCTTCTTCTCCCAGACTGTTATTATTCTTCTCCCCCATTTATTCTGCCATATGAACTTTATCAATTTATCAAGTTCTTGCCAAGAATCTAGATTATAACTGGGATTTTAATTACATATTAATTTGGGAATGATTAACATCTATATAATATTGTCTTTTCATCCTATCATTACATTGTCATTGGACTTTATTTTCCTCATACAGATGGTACACATGGAATGGATGACATCCTTTCCTTTGGCCTCCTATGGCCTCTCCTTCCACCACCCCTAACTGAAGTCTTCATACATCAAAAGGCATTCACTTCTATAATAGAAAGATTTCAGGCTGCGGTTGAATCCTGGCTTTATACAAGCTATGCGGCTTGGAGAAATTAAACTCCTTCAGTTTCTGCCTATGGCAGATAGCTATTAATGTTTATTGGTGGGCGCTTGATTTGTAGGTGCTTGATTATTAGTATGTATTATTATAAACACTTTCTGATTCAGAATGATACCAGCGTATAACTAGGTGTTCCCATAAGATTTCATTAGATCAATGGACATTCTATGCCAGAGCAAAGAAAATCCAAAATTGAGGGAAAAGTGCGCATCATATTAGTTTTTCCGTCTGTTTTGTTACTGAGCGAAATGTAACATGACAGCCTTAATAGGAAGAGGCCCTTTTCCTATTAAGAAGAAATGACTTCCTTCCCCATCTGCCCACTGACGACTCCTTGTGAACGTTTACCTTGTACCATTTCCATTTCTACCATCTTAACAAACAACTGATTCAAAGCAGTGATTGGATTGATCACCAGTGATGAATGAATATGCATACAAGTATCAACAGCAATTTGTATGCATTGAGCACTCATCTCTAAGAAGTACATTTCAGGTTTCTTTGTAAAAAAAATTCTCTTTCTTAGTCTTCTCCCTAAGGAGGGAGAAAATTACATGTACAGATTAGGGAGCTGGGGAAAAAGACTGATGCCAGTCACCAAAAATAAAGTCCTATATACGTAATCCCCCTTCCAGTGTTCTTGGGTCCGTGCCTCCCACCAAAATAACTAGCAAAGCTCAACACAATTTGAAGTGAAGAATTCTATGCAGAGTAAGGTTTTCTGAATGAGGCATATAAAAATAGCACAATCTACGTGCTCTTCTGCATGCCATTTAGTACGGATCAGGGCTAACTGTTCAGTAATTGCATTTGATACTAGGATCAAGCATGAAAATTCTCAGATAGTTCACTTAGAATGTCAGATAGGCTATATGGATGGTTAATTACTTTTGTAATGCCCACTTCCTTTCATTTTGTAATTTTTTAAACATTTAAACTATGCTTCCTTTCTGAGATAAATATAGTTACCAGCTATGGTGGAAATTATTTTCAACATAACAAGAACAGAAACTTTCCTTAAAATTTGAAAAACCAGTAATAAACTCATCACATTGAAACTCATATTTTCAATTCTGAATTTATATCCTCAAGAAAAATTTAATCTATTGTGTATGTATATTTATATTTGTACTTATGTATACATACACATAAGGTTCAGAATTTTGAATTTTGAAGAATTATAGATTTACAGAAAACTGTAAAAAAAATGTACAAGGACATTCCAGTACACTTCACCCAGTTGCCCCCAAAGGTAACACCTGGCATAACTATAATGCAATATCAAAATCAGAAAAGTGGAATCAGTACAATTCACAGACCTCATTCAGATTTCACCAGGTTCACATGAACTCATCTGTGTGTGCACACGCATGTGTGTGTGTATATTAGATCTGTGGGAGGGGGGAAATAGCAGTTATAGTTCTATGCAATTTTATCACATATGAGACTCAGGTAATCACAATCAAGATACAGATATAGTTCTACCATCACGAGCCTCCCTCTACTCCTTGTTTGTTTTTTTTTGTTTTTTTTTTAAGATTTTATTTATTTATTCATGAGAGACAGAGAGAGAGAGAGAGAGGCAGAGGGAGAAGCAGGCTCCCAAGGAGCAGGGAGCCCGATGTGGGACTCGATCCCAGGACCCTGGGATCATGACCTGAGCCAAAGGCAGACGCTTAACCATCTGAGCCACCCAGGCGCCCCCTCTACTCCTTGTTTATAACCACACTTACCACCACTCTCTCCTCTTCATCTCTAAATACTGGCAACCACAAATCTGTCCTTTCTCTCTATAATGTTATTGCTTCAAACTTGTTATGTAAATGAAACCACACAGTGTGTAACCTTTTGAGATTAGTTTTTTTTCAAAAGCATAACTCTATGAGATCCATTCAAATTGTTGAATTATTAATAGTTCATTCCCTTTTGTTGCTGCATAGTAGTCCATGATATGGATGTACCATAGTTCCTTTAACCATTCACCCACTGCAGTACCTTTGGTTTCCAGTTTTTGGTGATTAAAAGTAAAGCTGCTATGAACATTCATTTACAGGTTTTTGTGTAACTGTAAGTTTTCATTTCTCTGAGATCAATACCAAAGAGTACAATTGCTGTGTTGTATAGTAACTGCATATTTAATTCTATAATAAACTGTGAACTTACTGTCTAGAGTGGCTGTACCATTTTATAGTCCACTGGCAATGTATGAGTGATCTAGTTTCTCCACACATTATTGGATGTTGTCACTATTTTTTTTTAATTATACACATCTTGATAGGTATTTAGATATTGAACATTTTTTCATGTACTTATTTGCCATCTATATATATTCTTTGCTGAAATGTCTGCCCATATCTTTTGCCCATTTTCTAATTAGATTATTCATTTTGTTACTGTTAAATTTGGGGAATTCTTTATATATTCTACATTCAAGTCTTTTATCAAATATATGATTTGCAAATATATTCTCTGACTGTATAACTTGTCTTTTCATTTTTTTCACAGGGTCTTTGCAGAGCAAATATTTTAATACTGATGTCCAATTTATTAAATTTTTCTTTTATGAACCATGCTTTTGGTGTAGTCTAAGAACTCATCCCCTAATGCCAGGCCCGAGGGATATTCCCCATATGTTCCCTTCTTAAGTTTTACATTTTATGTTAAAGTCCATTTTGTGTGAATTTTTGTATAAGTCTGAAATTCAGGTCAAAATTCATTTGTTCCATTACCATTGTTGAAAATGCTGTCTTTCCTCCACTGAATTGCTTTTGAACCTTTGTTTAAAATCAGTTGGGCATATTTGTGTGAGTCTATTTCTGGATTCACTCTTCTATTCCACTTATCTATATGTCTGCCCCTCTGCCAATACCCCACTGACTTGATTACTGCAGTTATAAAGAAAACATAAACATTGTAGAGAGTGTTCTCTTCAGCTGTTTTTTTTTTTTTTTGAAGTTTATTTTAGAATTCCTTGCACCTTGCTTTTCCATGTATGGTTTAGAATAAGTCTGTCTATGTCTGCAAAAAATCTTGCTGAGATTTTGATAGAAATTGCATAAAGACTATATATCAATTTGAATCAATGTCTTGCTATGGTGAGTCTTCCAATTCATAAAACAGTAGTTCTCACCATTTATTTAGGTCTTTTGTATTTCTTTCACCAGCATTTTGCAATTTTTAGTGTACAGGCTCTTTATCTCTTTTATTAAGTTTATATCTAAGTACTTCATTTTCTTAAAGTGATTGTGAACGTTACTGTCTTTCTATTTTAATCTTAGTTTCCATATTCTTGTTAGTATATAGACATGTGATGGGTTTTCCTATCGATCTCATATACAGCAACCTTACTGAATTTAATTTTAGGACTTTTTGTTCAGATTCCTTGGGATTTTCTACATAAGATGATGGTGTCATCTGGTAAGAGAGATATTTTTTTTAAAGGTTTTATTTATTTGAGAGAGAGAGAATGAGAGAGAAAGTACACATGAGAGGGGATAGGGTCAGAGGGTGAAGCAGACTCCCTGCCAAGCAGGGAGCCTGATGCGGGACTCAATCCAGGGATTCCAGGATCATGACCTGAGCCGAAGGCAGTCGCTTAACCAACTGAGCCACCCAGGCGCCCTGAGAGATATTTTTATTTCTTCCTTTCCAATCTGTATGACTTTTATCAGTCATTCACCATTCATACCAGTCTTCACCATTAAGCATGATGACAGCTAGAGGGGTTTTGTAGATTCTCTTTATTGGATGGGAAAATTTTTCTTTGATGAGAATGGGTACTATGTTTTTCAAATGCATTTTATGTATCTATTGATATCTATCACATGATTTTTTCTTCTTTACCCTATTGATACTGTAGACACAGATTGATTTTTTTTAATATTTTATTTTTTTAAGTAATGTCTACACCCAAGATGGGACTCAAACTCAAAACTACTCTGGAAAACAGATTGATTTTAGATAAAAAAAATCAACCTTGCACACCTAGAATAAATGACACTTGTCATGGTGTAGAATTCTTTTTACAAATTGCTGAATTTGATTTGCAAGTATTTTGTTCAGGATTTTTGTGCAAATGTTCTTGAGAGATTTTATTTACTTTCTTCTTATGTGCTGTCTGTCTTTCTCTGGTTTGGTATCAGAGCAATACTGAATTTCTAAAATAAGTTAGGACCTGCTCCTTCTTCTTCTCCTTTCCAGAAGAAATTGTGTACTTCTGGGGTTAGTTCTTTTTAAAATGTACTATAGAATTTTCCAGTGAAATTATCTGGGACCAATGATTACTTGTTTGGAAACTCATATTTACAAATTCAATTTCATTAGTCATTACTGGAGTATTCAGATTACTTAATTCACCTTGGATGGGTTTTAGTAATTTATGATTTTTAAGGAATTGGTATTTTTTTTCCCTAAGTTGTTGTATTTATCTGTAGGTTGTTCATACTATTTTGTTATTTTCCTTTAAATGAGTGCAGGACGTGTAATGATACCTCTTGTTTCATTTCGGACATTGGTGATTTGTGTCTTCTCTCTTTTTATGTATGTCTAAGGTTTATCAATTTAATTGATTTTTTTCAAAGATCCAATTTTTTATTTGATTGATTTTCTTTTATGTTCTTGTTTTCAATTTCATTCATTTCTGCTCTTATCTTTATAATGTCCTTACATCTCCTTGTGCTCGCTTCGGCAGCACATATACTAAAATATAAGATCCTTACATCTCCTTAATTTGGGATTATTTTAATGTTTTCTTGTTTTTAAGGACTTAGATTTGAGAGCTCACCTTTCTTTGAATGTAAGCATTTGGAACTACAACGTTCCCTCTCAGCACTGCTCTCAATGTATCCCACAAATTTTGATACACTTCATTTTCATTTTCACTCACCATTCATTCAATCATTTCATTTCCTTTGAGCTATCCACTTTGGCTTATGGATTACTTACAAGTTTATTTTTTAATTTCCAATTATTTGGAGATCTTCCCATTGTTTTTCTGCATTGATTTCTAGTTTGATTTCATTGTAATTAGAAAACATAAACAAACTGTATGATGTGGATTCTTTTATATTTCCCTGTTTTGGGATGTAAATTGTCTTAAATATGTTGAAGTTTGTCTTATGACTCAGAACATGATTTATCTTGGGAAATTATCTGTGGGCACTTGAATGTGTTTTCTGCTATTGTTGGATGAAGTATTCCTTAAATGTCAATCACATCTTGTTGACTGAGGTGTTGTTCAGTTCTTCTATATCCTGGGAGCATGTCCATCTGTTTCTATTGGGCAGTGGGTGGAAGATTAGCTTCCTATTTGGCCTGGATGAAACCATGGTGGGAGGAGGGTATATACGGTTGTTTTGTTTTGTTTTGTTTGGTTTGGTTTGGTTTGGTGTTTGGCTGAACTAAGGTAGGCATTATCAACAAGTTTCTGTTCTGTTAGGCCATTCTTTTCTTGATCCTTTGGCTATGAGGGGGCTTTTTTGGAGTTTATTTTCTTTGTCTCTCTTTGTTGGCAGTTCTATCTAGGCTATAGGCTTTCCGGTAAACTGTCTGGGATCTCTGAAAGGCAGAAAGAAAACCTAGGGAATTCAATGCCAAGTCATTCCTCATGTCCTGAGATCTTTAGGCAATCCCTGCTTCTTTCAACCTTCAGAATCTTCCTTGTTTAGTAACTGTGTTATGTCTGGGGCTTTAAGTTGTAAGAGGGAAGACTAGGAGAAATGGGGCTACTCCATCTTGGCTGGAATTAGAAATCTGTTTAGAGGCTTTTAAAAAACAGTTTCATTTAATTCTTCCCTTATGTGTCATGCCTTTTGATTGCATTCTTGCTTATTAGCATCTCCATCAGAAAGAATGCAGGGAAATAAAAGTAGCTAGAATTCAAAATCAGTCTATTTTGCTACTCATTAGCAACTCTGGAAGAGGTTCAGTAAAGGAAGAAGTTGAAACTACTTACTAAAATGAGGTTTTCAATAATCTGTGGGTGTTAATTATCCATTCAACCCAAACCCTCAATTAGCAGTGGTGGAACACTAAGGCTTAGACCCCATTCACTGCCTGGATACTGCCCTTCAAATGCTTTCTAGATGGAAATGCTCAGAACATGATAAGGTGCTTCCAACCCAGACTGGAAAACTACATAACAAACTGGGAATGTCAACTTTTTGTTATGAAAAATATAAATTATGCTTTTAAAAATCGTTTTGTTTTGTACCAAGCAAAGTGACCAGCTGGCATGGTACCCATCTTGGCAGCATGCTCAATTAAAAAATAAGAGACAGGCTGAATACTCAAAGACAAGTGAATCAAGATTAATGAAAATATGGGATTTACATTAGATTTAAATAAGCTATTGTTGATTATGAAAAGGAAAGTTAACACAAGGAGCTATTTTATTATAAATGGCTCTATCAGGTTAAAGAAATAGAATTTCATGAAATGTTTAACTCATGAGTGGTAGAAAACTGACAGAAATATGACAACCTCTGAAAGCTTGCAAAGTAGCTAGAAAGGGGAGGAGGTCAAGAGTAATGCTGTTTAGACTGGATGAATAAGAAAAGTTTTGCTAATAAATTATTGGAACTCAGCAATATCATGAATCATAAAAGTTTTCCAAAGCTAATTTCACATTTCATTATGACAGAATCATTTTTTTCCCTTAAGTTCGCCACATAACAGTGCTACATTTGGCTCTCTTTCTCCTGTAAAATAATGTGTTATAAAATGCAATTAGCATCTAGGAATAGTGGAATCTCTAGATTTTCATAATCTTTCTAAATTATGGAAGATTCATGAACTGTTAATGTTAAAAACTTATATAATGCATTTTTGTAAGATTTCTCCAAAATCTAAGTGTTCATATTTTCTATTGTAGCTAACTTGAAAAAAAAACTGTTTTGATGATACAGCTATCTAGAATTCATGGGATTCCTTCCTCTCTTTCTTTAACAAAACATATTTTACAATTCATGTTAATCAAATATTTAAAATATAATAATAACCTCTTACATATCAAGTGGCAACAAATTCATTGTGGAAATTCAAACCAGAAATGCACCAGAATGTATCCAGAACAATTGCAGATGAAGAGCTACGTTGTTCCACCATCTGTGGTTTCCAACTCCTGGAACAAGGCCCAATGTAATAACAGAGCAGTGATCAGATTTCCTTCAGTTTAAAAAGAACTCTCTAGACATAGAAGGTCATGAGATAAAGGATCTTAAACTAACCACCTCTCACCTCTTCCTCCTGATTTAGAATTTAATGTTTGGCTTTTCACTTTCATTATATCCCAATATTCTCAAAGCACTTTGGAAAAACCAATGGTATATCTAACTCATCACCACCTTTCTCAGGTGACTTGTGTTATTGGTTCAGCATCCCAGTAAATGAAATTTAGTCACAGCCCAAATCTTGCCACCACTTCTCCAGCTTTCATATTTGTCAAGTTTGTTCCTTTTCTAACTAATTTCAGATTTTTATTATTTTAGGAATAAAAGCTATGTTCTTGCACCACAATCAGTAAGCCTTTTCTCCATCCTTAATTTTCTGATATAATATATAACCCGACTTCTATTGGGTACTTGGCAAGGAGGGAGGGTACATATTAAATATAGCCATTTAGCTGAGACAGCACACCTGCCCCTCCCAAGAAATGTATTTTTCTATCCAAAAAAAGCATGCTTTCAATTATGTTTTAAAATTCAACATCATAGTGTTACTTAACTAGCAGACAAAGAGCCTTTCTCACACCCACTCTTTTCTGTCTCTTCTTTCTATTCTCCTTTTTATCTGTGTAGTTACCCAGGGTTAAGGTGATGAGTCTGGGGGAGAGGACTCCATAGCACACACACTGCCAACTCTCAAAATTTCACAATTACTTCCTCAACATTCATTGTTCACTCTCTTTGATAAGTGCCTTTAATAGTTCTGTTTGCCTCACTGCACTGTGTATCAGGGTAATGGTTTCCTCTTCTGCCTCTGGTCGTCTTGATAATCTAAATATCATCACTATCAATACTCATTTTTAAAGCATCTATTTAAGGCTGATAGTTAGAATATATGGAAGTGAAGGGATAGATAATAAGGGAAAGGGAAGAAATGTACAAGGGAAGCAACTGAAGGCCAAAAGAGAAGTAATCGAAAAATACGTTAAAGCTTGTAATGCAGATTAGAATAAAGCAAAATTAGGTAATCACAGGGCAAGTTGGCCATATCAAGGTAAAAGCTGCACTATTAACCCAGCTCTTAGATTCTGAGTGCTCTCTCAAAACCCAACATGTACACTCAACACTCATATGCAGCACCATCACTTCTTTCATTCTTTTTTTTTTAAAGATTTTATTTATTTATTTGACAGAGAGAGACACAGCGAGAGAGGGAACACAAGCAGGGGGAGTGGGAGAGGGAGAAGCAGGCTTCCTGCAGAGCAGGGAGCCCAATGCGGGGCTCGATCCCAGGACCCCGGGATCATGACCTGAGCTGAAGGCATACGCTTAACAACTGAGCCACCCAGGCACCCCACTTCTTTCATTCTTGAATTTTCTCAGGAAGAACCCTAAATATCACCCCTTGTATGAACTAAATGGGGAAGGCTTTGATATCAGCTTAGAACCTGAAAGCTTCCAGCTCCATTCTCTTCCCTTATGATCTCACCTGATGTGCACAGACATAGCCCACAGGCACTTTTCTCCAAATCCCGGAGCTGGTTCTTAATCCTAACATCCCTGTCACTGTGGGCATTAGTGCCAATCACCTATTTTATGACACATCCAGCAGGTACTCTGGAGCCAGTTAGGGGCTCCCATCCTGGAAATGGCAGGAAGAGTGGAGCGACAATATTTTATAAGTGGAACCAAAATACATGAGAATCACAGATTTCAGACAGATCATGATCACTGCACTTGAGGGATCCAAAGTCGAGTCATGGGGAAAAAAGGAGTGAGTCTTCAATATATTACCAAAATTATGAGGGCAAGACATGGTGAACCACTGGATACTGAGAAAAAAAAAAAAAGGAAGGGCAACAATTATCTTTAGGATTGAGTGACAAGGTGGAGGAGCACAATTCAGGAAGCCAAACCAACATTAACATGAAGAAGAATGATCCCTGATCACAACACTTACAGATGCACTGGCAGCCTTTTTAGTGAGGGTATGGGCAAGGACTACAGGTTGATATTAGTCCCAGAAATAGTGTCCAGAAATCTTTGATCTAGGAGGGCAGTGCAGTCAAGGGAAGAGCCTGGTTTATCTCTTTTATATACAGGTATGTTCTTTTTCTCATATGAAGACTAAATGAAAGAACCTAATGTAGAGGAAGATATGCTGAAAAAGTGTAGTGAATGTGGGCACAGGAAAAGCCAAACACAGAGCACATATACCAAGATGGATTTCAGACAGAAGGAAAAACATCCTTCTCTGAGAAAGATACCGGGAGCAAGAGGCCCTGCATTCTGCTGATACAAGGCAAAGGAAGCCCATGCTCTTAATCTTCTGAGAGAAACAAAATTTGAGTTCAACACGGCCAGTAAAGATGTGAGGATAGAATGGAGACCTTAAGGAGAGAGAATATTCCAGGTGGTGAAAACAGTGAATATTAAATAATAAAATTATAGACTGGGAGACTTTTTGTAGTCAGAAACTATTTCCTCCTGCTGGGTATGCTTGCTTGTGGAACTTGGACATTTATCTTTTTGAAGGCTGGGCAAAAACTGAACACAACCAGGAGGACTAGAGGAGCCTGAAAGAGATTTCTCTGGTGTCTGGTATGAGAGACAGAGCAAGGAGTCAAACTAAAATTCCTAACAGGGAAGAAGTTTGGGAGAAAGAGACAAGAGGACCAGCAAAAATGGTCTTCTCAAAAGCAGAATGGCATCTTTAGTCACGTGTGTGACTTTGATGTAAAAAAGATAAAAACAGAGGTCAGAGGTAATCAAGAAATTGTGGCAATTTGTGGTTATTTCTGAATGGCTTTCACTGCCATTTCTGGCCATGATAGAATCAGGGTAGTAAGGAAGAATGGTTACCCACTCATCTCATAATCAATGTGGAAAAATCCAAATTCCCTTTTCAATTAAATGGTAATGGCCCCTTACTTTTTCTTTTTTCCTCTGCATCAGTAGACCAAACTTTAGATCACATTAAATGATGTCTGTTTTTTTTTCTCATTAAGTCTATGGAAAATAGTCTCCTAAAGTGTTACTCATGTAGGCAAAGTAAACTAATGCTTCACTAAATAGTACCTCAGATTAATCAGGAGCTCCCTTCAAATCAGCCTCACTGTCCTCCCGATAAAGATCGAGGCAGTGATACACACGAGGACCCTCCCCTCCCGAAGTACATTTAGTGATGATGGGCTCCTCCCAGCTCTAGGCCTTTCTCCTCAGAGTTTCCCCATGTCTGCTTCACTAACTGTCCCACATATTCAAACACCCAAAGGATCAAGCCTCAGCTCAGTTACTGAGATTAAATATGAGATTAAATTGAGATTAAAATGTCTTGGTAGATTCTGATAATGTGCTCTTCCAGATAAAAATGACCGACTGTGACCTCAGAGCCCCGAACAATAATTTTTTTTCCAACTTCATAGGCCTGATTTGTGAGAAACATTCTAATTTTTGGTGTAAAATTTATTTGAGGGATTAGCATTAATTCTAATTCATTCAAAACAATGACCTGAACTTTTATACTTTGTTCCTTATACATACTGGCATGCCAAATACACAACTAAGATGAAGTCAATTTTAATATAAAGCCAAATTATTTGTATCTTTTTCTTGTTAGACGAGATTATGTTGGAAAAATGACAAAATTAAGAATTGTTTTGGAGCTTAATTCAATTTTAGCTTTAAATACTGCTACTTTGTAATCTATAATTCTCTTTCCAATTACCAACAAAAATTTATGTATCAAACACCTTAAAAATATTCATACTACTTAATTCAGTAATCTTTTTTTTTAAAGATTTTATTTATTCATTTGAGACACAGAGATACAGAGAGAGAGAGAGAGAGCATGAGCAGGGAGAGAGGCAGAGGGAGAGGGAGAAGCAGGCTCCCTGCTGAGCCAGGAGCCCGATGTGGGGCTCGATCCCAGGACCCTGGGATCATGACCTGAGCCGAAGGCAGACGCTTAACCATCTGAGCCACCCAGGCGCCCCTAATTCAGTAATCTTAATGAAATATTTTTCAAGAAAATAATTCATAATCCATACAATAATTTATGTACAAGGATAGTCATCAAAACACGATTTATCTTGCAATCAGAGCAAGTAACCTAAATATATAACAATAGGAAAATATTAAGCAAGCTACGTCATTCAGCCATGCTAGGGAATACTATACAGCTCTTAAAATGTCTATAAAATATATTCAATAGCATGGAAGTGTATATAATATAAATTACATGGAAAAGCATGATAATAACTTGTGTATACTATGTGTAAAAAATAGTGCATACATATTACATATGTATAACACAACTTAAAAATACATCCAAGTGTATTTTTCTAAATATTCTAAATTTTTTTAGTGGGCAAATATATATATATATATATCCATATATATATATATCCAAAATATATCCAATATATCCCGATAAATATATATCCAAATATCCTCTCTCTCTCTCTTTCTCTCTCTCTCTCTATATACCCAAATATATAAATTTTGGAAAATAATAGATGCTCTTTTGTGAAAGCAGTAAAGGTGTAAAGAGTACCAAAGTTCCCAAAAGATGGTCATCGTGTCTGCTCCAGCCAAGAAGGTCTTCTTTTCACAATGAATGTGCAGAGCATTCCTCCCTCACAGGGAAAAATTTCCTGCCTGACACAACTGTATATATAACAATCCACGGATGTACTGATTATTTAGAGAGTTCATAGCTGGATAAGAAAGAAGAATCTTGCCTTCCTTTTCACTTCACTATTCTCCTTCCTGCTTTACTCCTCCCATCACACCTGCCAACATCTGGCAAGTTTTGCAGCTCTGAAAACACCTAGGGATTTCTGCACAGGTTCCTTGCAGATTGTAAATCTACTTAGAGACTTGTACCTGAGGTGACTGACACCAGGAGGATGATGGGTCCAATTTCAGGGAGTCAACACCCCCAGTAGTTCCACTTTTATCATGGATAAATGTAAGAGCAAAAGTAAACAATTTAATTTTTTTTGCATAGTACACACTGGTATATACCTACTTTCTAATTAAACATGACAAACTACCCCAGTATCTCAAGTTTTTAAAGAATAAAAAATCCTATTTCTTGTAACAATTTTGCCTATTTTTATCCCTCCCATAGGACCTTGAAAGTCTTTTCCATGCCTTCTAGTTCTACCCATATTTCCCCAAAATTGCTTTTCAGAATACTAACAATAATGGTTGATTATATATCTCTCAGCTTCCCAGGCCCAACTGTCTGTCAGTCCTTTCTTCATTCCTACCATTGCTGCAAACATGGGGTTGAAAATTATTTATACTTCACACATTTATTGTCCAACTCACTCATTAGCTAACTCATTCCTGGCTCTAGTCAACCACCCTCTTCATGAGTTTCTTTAATAACTTTATGTGGGCTTGAGGTCTTGACAGTTTCAAGTCTGAAGTAATATAGGCAAAGTTTGAACAGGTGTGCTGAACTGGAGAAATAGGGAAAATCCCAAACTATCATCATGTGGATTTCTGACGTTGGGCATTCTATTTTTTTTAAGATTTTTAATGTTTTAAGTAATCTCTACAGTCAACATGGGGCTCAAACTCATGATCCCAGATCAAGAGTCTCATGCTCCCCTGATTGAGCCAGCCAGGTGTCCTTCTGATGCTGGGCATTCTATTTGTTATGAGAGCAGTTATATACTAGTTAAGCCACCGCTTAAATCTAAAAGTATTTGGAATGAAAGAGACAGCACAACAATATGCTAGTCAACAGAGCAGTTGAACTAAAAAGTCAAATCATGAAAGACAATACAGGAAGTAATTATTAAGTGATATTAGTTATTTTGAGAATTAAAAAAAGAAAGAAAGAAAGAAAGTTTGTTGCTTTGCTTCTTCCCAGCAAGTTCTAGTGTTGACCTATAAATGCAAGGTGCTTTGATAAGCCTGGGATTTTAAAAATCTATACACATAGTCTATATTTGGACTAGCTGTTAAACAAGTGTAAATTAGGTATAGCACTTTGTGCTGAAGCATCACAAACAGTGTTTTGCCATACATATTCACAAAATAAGCCCCCACACCCCTCTTCTCTACCATCTTAACAGACTCCACTATCAGTATAATGGAATTCCACCATGCTTTCTTTTACATTTTAGGGTTTTGTTGTAATTGTTGTTGTTTTCACAATTTCCATTATAATATTGATAGTTACACAAAAAAATCTCCACAGAAGTGCAATCTAGAAACACTCATATTATTTGGTAATAGACAGAGAAAATAGTTCAGTAATATATGAGACTGATTTGTGAGTCCTTCCCCCTGGTTAACTGACAGTTTCTATTAGTATTGTAGCATGGGCAGGTTCTGATTTTTCTGTTTGCACATTATTGCATAATCAAGTATCTTGGGCAAAGGTTGGCATATCAGGAAATTGGATATCAATTAATAGATACTTGCTTTCCTGTCAACCTTTGTTTAACAAATTTCATTGTGCTTCCTGCTGAAAAATGTTGAAGAAAAGAGGATTTTCCTTCATTGTTTCAGAAACAGAGAGATATGATAAAAGGAAAAACATTACTAAGCCAAACTGGCTCTTGAGGTATCCAAATTTTGAATTCAAAATCCCAAAAAGATAAATGGTGAGAGAAACTGGCAGGTAAAACCCTCATTTCTTATCTGGGAAGGGGAGATAAATGTCATTCAGGAACATCTACCCCTTTATTTGGCTTTTTCTCCTCAATCTCAGTAAACCAGCCACTGCTCATGATCCTCAGAGTTGGCTCTGCTCTCAGAGTGCTAATTTGGTTACATTTAGAGCAAAGTGTCTTCCCCTTTTAATATCTTCATACCTCTCTTGTCCATGGGGATAAGGAGAAGGAGAGAGAGGGAGAGAAAGACCGCTGAGAGAAAACCTTTGAGGAACATATACATGTAGGGCTATCACGGTAGACAAATTATTTCAAAGTGGTAAATCAGGAAATCACTTTAGACTGTGCTACAATTTCCCCTAACCAGATGCTACAAATTAACAGGATTTCACTTACAGTGGAAAAATATGACCTGAGCACTTTAAAAATTATTGATTTTTTTGTTGTTGGGTTTGTTGTTTTTTTTTTTTTTGGTTACTTATTGGTTATATCTAAGTTTGGGTCACTCTATGCATTTTAATCTATATCATCCTAAATAGGTAATCTCCTAATAATGTAATGATTGGTACACCCACATTTTTACTTTTATAGAATAAAATTCGACAATTTTACATATTTTATTTTGCAATCTCTAGTGGAGGCAAGTCAAATCTTTATCCCTATATCCACACAGGTTCACTTGTTCTGGTTTTATATAAGAAATTCAATTTTTTTTAAGATTTTATTTATTTATTTGAGAAAGAGAGAATGAGAGAGAGCACATGAGAGGGGGGAGGGCCAGAGGGAGAAGCAGACTCCCCGCCGAGCAGGGAGCCCGATGCGGGACTCGATCCCGGGACTCCAGGATCATGACCTGAGCCGAAGGCAGTCGCTTAACCAACTGAGCCACCCAGGCGCCCAAGAAATTAAATTTTAAATGAAACTAGGAATCAATAAAAAGGTAGAAAATGGTAAAACTTTCTTTTTTGTAGAGCCACAATAGGGGAATTCTACCTTTGAGGTCTAAGTTTAAAATTTTCTTCACTGAATGCTGGCTTAGCTTCCCAAACTGGGTGAATGCAGCAGTCCAGATGACACTGACCAAGCTTATGCCCTCTTCCTTTTGGACTGAATTATGAGCTCAAACAATATTAAAATTATGTTATGTTAATAAAAGAACATAGAAGACTTAAAAATGATGCATGAATTAAATTTATGTAGAATTTTTTTAAAAAAACCTGAATATACACAATTTGGAATCCAACAACAACTAAGACATTTCTGTACTGTTTTTCTTAGGTGATAATGTAAAGGTTATACTTTGAATGTAAAAAAAGCATTTTAACAGTCCACTACAGTTTTTGCTCATAAATTAATAATTCTACATTCAGACCGAAGAAGCAAATACTACTGTTTGAGACCTGAAAATTGATGAGCATGGATGCAGATTTTAAAATCCCGACTATGTACAAAATGTCTGAATTTCATAGCACATGAAATAAGTAGCCCAAGAAAACCATTCTGGGTTTCACACTGGCCATGTTTAGAATAGAAGGTTGCAAACTGCCAGATGACAACCTCTCAGATAATCAATTAAACCACATGCAGTATCAAATGAACAAGCAGTAGTTTGTGTAAGGCAAATAGAAGGTCCCCTTATGGTTCTAACTGCTCACAGACTCTTAAGAAACACAGAAACCAGAACTGGAAGGCAATTTAGAGAATCCTATTAACACACTCTTTAAAAAGATCAAATTGATGACCATTGAGTCTGAATGACTTGCCAAAGTTCCAACAAACCCTTCCATGGGATCTAAGTGCTCTGACAAGCAACTCTTTCCACTGCAGAGGGCAATCTTTCAAGTTAGACTCCCTATGGTCTCTAAAGGCAAAACAACCTGGAGTATTGAGGAAATTACCTAGATAATTAAAATTCCAAACCATTTACAATAATAAAGTAAAATCTCAAGCTTTGAGAGTAGCTTTGCAATCATAAAATAAAGATAAAATTTTGAAGTGAATACAGTGTAATGCTAAATAACGTATAGCATGGGAGAAAAGAAATATGTATATTTCTTTGACATTTATATTTCTTATAAATATTTATAGTTCTCTCATAAATATATTTTATATTTATAAATATTTCTTGTAAGTCTATTTATATATAATATATATTTCTTACATAATTTTTATATACATATATATATCTATAGAGAGATACTATATTTCCAAAATAAGAACCATTTTTTTTAAACCAGCTTTCTGTGTTTCTAAATGTTAAAAACAAACAAGCAACAAACAAAACCCCATTTACTATTATAATCAATTAACATTCTTAATCTCTTATTTTCTGGATCTACTTTGGTTTACCTGCTCATTACCACTAGTCTTTTTTTTTTTAGATTTTATTTATTTACTTGACAGAGAGAGAGCACAAACAGGGGGAGCTGCAGGCAGGGTGAGAAGCAGACTCCTTGCTGAGCAGGGAGCCTGATGTTGGGCCATCCCAGGACCCTGGGATCATGACCTGAGCCAAAGGCGAACACTTAACGACTGAGCCACCCACGTGCCCCTACCCCCAGTCTTTTACAATCACTGAGCCACCACAGATCCCCAGTGGGGCCTCCGCAGTGGTACAGGCAATATTGAGCAATATTGCCCCCTTATGATATTATTGTGGTTAATAGAAAAATCCAGAAAATGCATCTGCCTTATAGACTATTGTCCCTGACTATTTATAAGCATATACAAACTCTCCATTGAACTACTGAAAACTAGTCACAAGGGAAATTTTAGAAATGACTTACTCTAGGGGGTGTTTATCAAAAGAACCTTTCATCCAAACAGAATGTTACTTTACATTTGAATACTAATAACATACAGACCACCATCTAAAAACCAATGGCCAAGCCTAACAGCCTCAGGGAGCCATATTTTGCTTTTAGTATTAATCTGCTGCTGTTGGCCCCAGAGCCTTTTGCATCTCTTCTTCTTTAATACATATATCTCTGCCTCTGTATCATGTACTTGTACTCTCATAATACAAGAAAACAAGGAAGCTTAAAACACACAGATTTCCCTCAGTATGACAAAGTCTATAATTATAGAACAAAATCTTTGTGCTTTTTATCAATCAATTATAACAGATGCTTAATCATCACTTCTAGAAAATATAACCCATCCCCATATGTACTGGTAGATTCTTGATCAAAATTGTACCTTCCATGCTATGGACATCTTCACCAAAAGAGGTTTTATTGTTTTTTTTATTTATTTATTTATTTATTTATTTATTTATTTATTTATCTATCTATCTATCTATCTATTTATTTATTTATTTTTAACTGTTCTTTTTTTAAAAGATTTTATTCATTTGACAGAGAGAGAGACAGCAAGAAAGGGAACACAAGGGGAAGAGGGAGAAGCAGGCTTCCTGCTGAGTGGAGAGCCCCATGCAGGGCTTGATCCCAGGACTCTGGGACCTTGACCTGAGCCAAAGACAGACACTTAATGATGGCGCTACCCAGGTGCCCCCAAAAGAGGTTTTATTAATGTAGCAATCTTCTCAGTTATCATTCACAGGAACTGGCCGTTATGATTCAATGGATTAGCCCCATATTTTCTAAACTGTGTTCTACAAAAAACTTCATGAAGTGTTAAATGGGTCCCCCACCCTCCAAGAAAAAAATGCCCAATGAAACATGATTTTTAAAATATTGAATTCTTCACTCCACTCATGAAAATTTACAAAATCATTAGCATATTATGGGCCTGAAATTCCTGCAGCAAAGAAACCTATTTTATATCTTTAACATAATTTCCAATATGATTTGAGCAGAAATATTTCGATTATGGTGCCCACATTTACATTCTATAGAACAGAGTTCTCTTAAGAAACCATTATTTTAGCCCATACCACAGGAAATGACATTCTCACAGGAAATTTTGGTGCCTAGGGCCAAAACAAAGGAAAGATTCAGAAATAAAAACTCATTCAACAGCACAATTAAATATGCCCTCATACCAATGAATTATCTGTAGAATGTTTAACAGCATAAAAAAAGGAATATAGCGCAATCAATCCTGGTCCTCATACGCTCAAACGGTTATTCCCAAACTTTTTTTTTTTTTTTTGACAGAGAGAGAGACAGCTAGAGAGGGAACACAAGCAGGGGGAGTGGGAGAGGGAGAAGCAGGGCCCCCACCGAGCAGGGAGCCCGATGCGGGGCTCGATCCCAGGACCCTGGGGTCATGACCTGAGCCAAAGGCAGACAGACGCTTAATGACTGAGCCACCCAGGCGCCCCCCCCCCCATCTTTTTTCTAGTATGTGTATTATTTTGGAAAGGCAAAGCACAGAATTCACCGATGATGAGAAATCATGCTTGGAGAACACTTAGCCATGTCCACCCCTGCAATAACTCTAATACTACACAAAGATTCTTGGTCTATAAGTTGTGGAATCACTGGTCTACATAATAGGAATGGCACTGTTTTCCATAATTTTTTTTTTCTTTTTGGAAACAAGTTCACAGGAATCCTCACATATAAAGCTATGGTTCATTTTATGTGCAAAACAAACACCCAAATAGGGGAATTTCTGCAATAAAATTGATCAAAGGTACAGTTTTACCACAAGGGTCATTTGCTACACAAATTCATTTAATAAATATTTACTAAGTATATTCTACAGGACAGGCCCTAGGCTCTGTAACCATTCTAGTCTACTTCCCACCTGATATTTGAACTTATCTCTTGGATGGATATTTAGTGTCAGCAGGATTGGAAAAACAATATTACAACAAATTACCCAAATTATTGCTTCTTTTAAAACAAATTTTGGTTTGCATAGATGCACACATGCATACATACACAGAACATGTAGCAATGTGTGATCCAGAAAACTTGTTTCTTCTACTCATTAGTGTTATCAATTGGTAAGGCTTATTTAAAAAGTTCAGTTTAAAAAGAATAGTGATGTGATGCTGAACTAAGTAACATATTTTATATGTATGTATCAAACACAATCAGGATTCTATAGCCTTAAACCAGTAGCTTTGGTTATCCTTTAAAGTCGATTCAAAATAAATGTATTTCATGTCATGAATCATAGCATGTGAATTTAGCAAATATTTAACATAAAAGGAAATTGCATTGTAGAACTACGATGATGTTGTAATCAATAGAATCCATATCCTCTTTCAGATTGACTGAAGAAGCACAAATTAGGGCATTTAAAGAGCTGTGACATTCTCATGTCTTAATTTTATTCCCATTCTTGTGAAATGTTAGTTCCATGCATGCTGAAGTTTTTGTTCATTGTATTAATGCCTCTGTGTGATGCTTAAGTTCAATGGAAAATGAAAAGAGGGATACATGAGTTAATGCTTACAAATGACTTCTATTACTTGATGTGGTCTCCTGATAAGAAGGAATAAAGGAATTCTACATCTCCAGCCAGAGATATCAGAGGCTTGACTCTTCATTGAACTGGTGGTACTGAGCAAATTGCCAAGAGGTGAGACCTATCTTAGTCTTGGTGTTCCAAATTTTGCAGCTGAAGAATCTTCTTAATGGCTGGCATAAATGGTCCAGAAGTAAACTGTGCTGGAAAGCGAGCAAACAAATGAAAACCACAGCAGCCTCACTGCACTACTGAGTGTCATTGGGACGGGAAGGCAAAGCCTGATGAATCCATATACAATAATCAAAACTTGTGTCATATAGAACACTGCTACAACACTTCACTCTCCTTTCTGCTTTGAAATCAGCTTAAGAGCTCTCCAGTGAAAGGGGTAGCAGCTACAAAATACCAGCTGAGTGTATTATATTGTGTGCAATTATACAAATTCTGGCCGAATTAAGTCCCCTATGGTAAAATCTTTGTACATCACATTGAGCCAGTAAAAGCTTCTTCTTGGTCATGAGCCCAAATTCTGGGTTATAAAAACATTTCGTTGGAAAGCTACATATCTATTTATTTATGTGCTTGTGTATTTATTCATTCATTAATTCTTCATTCATACACTTTCAACAAATGTCTAATAGGTGCCTATCAAGTACACGGTCTGTCCATAGACATAGTTCTGCCTCATGGAGCTTATAATCTAATGGGAAAAAAAAATGGAGGAGAAAGATTTTAAGCAAATAAATACACCCTAATTATATATCACACTGTAATAAGTGCTTTAAGTGAAGAATAAGCTTTTGTGGAAAAGTAGAATGGGAGGATCTAATTTAGACAACAGTGAAGGTCACAGAAGAATATAAAATCATGTGTGCTCCTAACAGAGCACTTTTTGTTGCTCTGTAGTATGCGGTAGAAACACCACAGAAGCAGGGCCAAGTAAGCACCAGCTTTGCCATTCAGTAAGTTAGTGCTATTCCCAAGTCCTAAGGCTATTTTCTCTTCTGAAAAATGGAGATGAGGTTAACACCTGTGTTACCAACTTTACCAAGTTCATCATCAGGTTTGAAGATTAAATGACAAAACACTCGAAGTATTCCATAAATTGCAAAATGGCATAAAACTGTTAGTTATAATTTCCCTAAGTTACACCTCAACATGTATTATAAAATAACTTAAAGGATTCCAAATGGTTGGTAGGCTTCTTATGCAATGACAGTATGCATGATACAATACAGAACCCATATGAGAAAGAAAGGTCCTGGGTCAATGGGAGAAAAGAAGAGTCACAACAGCAGTGTCAAAGGCTGAATCCACATTGCTTTACTTGCAAAAACTGGAAAAAATTTTATATGTAAATAAGCATATTTGCACCATCACTTCAAACCAAATATTTCTATGTGCAACACACCATACAGTCCCTGAGCCAGGCACAGGCAAGAGGTGGTTCACAACAAGACAATGTGTGTAAGATCCATCTTTTAAGAAATATAGCAACATAAGCTTTACAACCTCCCCAAGGGAAAAGACAGAAAGCATTCTCTTTGCACTCTCTATACCATTCCTTCCAATATTAAACACAAACTTCCCTTCGTAAAAAGCATATTATGTAAGGTATTATTTTCATCCATCTCTGAAGTTCATTATATGCTTTCTTATCAGTGCCCCAGCATTGATGTATGATCATCACTTATGCACGAAACATACTGCCAGTGAAAAGTAATGTCCTCAATAAACAGCCACCTCCAAAATGCAGCAACCTGGAACCAAATGCCAACACACTCCATGGACCTTACCCCTGGAGTGCCTTCCATGTAAGCAGTTTTCCAACCCCAACTGGGTCAGAGAAACACTTTTTCCTTTCTGCTGAGTCATCCCCCAGCTTACTTTATAATAAGAGCATTACCACATTTCCAACCTTTAAAATGCTAATAACAATTGATATGCAAACTTTAAATATGGCCCAAGCCTCCAGAAAAAAATCAGTAAAGGATAGCTTTCTACTGTGTATTTGTGTAGCTGTGATAGTCTACCACGATTTTCTCTATAGAGAAGTGTGATACCACTTCGGAATCCATTCTGTAGGCATGCTATGGGCATCTGGAAAGCCTGCAACTGATTTACTGAATGTTAAGTGATTTGCCTAAGGCTAGATGTTCCCATAGACTTGGAAATAGAACCAAAAACTCCAAACCCATTAGGCTCTTTTCAGCACACTACCTGGACTCCTGGGATTCAGCTCTTCCTTTACCTGAGATTCTAGCACGGTGTTGGACACTATACTCTAGTTCAGCATTCTCTATTGGCAAAGAAACCTCTAGACTCTGAAAGGTGGTGGGGGGGAGGGATTGATTAACATAAATTTGATCAAAAATCCCTCAAAGCTGAATTCTCCAGACCTCAGATCCCAGCTCACTCTAGCCAAAATGACCTTCTCCTCTTTCCTACTCTTTCTGAAGAAAGGAAAGACAAACTGATAGTGCAAATGTCTGTATGTGTGTGTATGCATGGTTTTGTACACGAGTGAGACTGTATCCATTTTACAGTGATACAGCTCCAAAGCTGCTTCTTGTGATGTGCCAAAACTATGTTATGTACAATACTTATTTTACATCTAGACACTTTTTTAAAAAGTGGATTTTATAATAAGAAAATGCAACAAATGAAGAAGGAATACAATAGAACTAGAATAATGGATGAATATACACCTCATAACAACTAAAGATACACATTATATATTACCTAAAAGGAACTCAAGACCAAAAAAAAGACAATTTATGATTTACATGGATGATATCAGAAAAAAAATAATCCTGTAGCTACATTTTTGTTAGGACTGAGTTAATTTTAATGGACTAAGTATAAATTAATAACAAAGTACAAGATAAAGCATAGAAGTTACTATTAATACTACTAGCATTTGAATCTAGTTTTCTATCCTCAATACTTTAAAGTTAATTAAGTAAAAATTAAATATGTATAGCTTCTTCTCTGAATTAATAAATCAAACAATGGCTTATTCTAATCAAATTTAAAAAAAACCATGAGTACTTTAAAATATTGTTTTCATTTTTAAATTTATTTTTAAGAGTTATAGAACTACTTCATTCTCTGAGTAAAAATACTGTTTTGAAAATAAAATTTTCTAATTGTTTTACATCTTTAATATTTCTTTGTTTCCTACACTTTCAATAATTTTCCTCCATTTATTCATCTCCCCATCTAAATATTCAACACATGCTTTTATACATGAGGACCAATGCTTAAGCATCAGAATTATAACAAATGTATACAAAAATTTTCCGTGAACAGTGTTCTTTCACATATACAATGTCACTTAAATATATAAACTAAATCTAAATAATTAACCATGCATAATCTTAAAATATTATATGAAATCTTAAAACAAAAGCTAAGAGAAACAATGGAAGTTATATAAGACAAAATGGTTTTCATTTGACTGCTGTCGAGTCAGCTAATTATTAAAAAGGTGCATGAAAAGAAGAATTGGAAGATTAGGAAAAATGGAAATGTAGAATATCTCTATTCTTCATGATACAAGTTATAGCAAAATAATGTTAAATATTGAAATACTCAATTTCATTCTTAGACTGTCTCTACAAAATACCAAAAAGCATGATGTACACATGTATATATACAAATATATTCATTTATTTATTTGAGGACAGAGGTCTTCTTTGGAAGTACCATCTGTAGGCACTCCCAGTAGATAAAGACTGTGCTTTCCAACTATTTAAAGAGAAAAGTACCAATATTACTATTATGCAGTGTATGTTATTCTTTACAATCACCCCCAAAAGTTCATGAACATGCACATATCTTCTCCACCTTGAGATACAAATGCTTTATGTATTCTTATTTGAAACACTGGTAAGTTTTTATTTCACTAAATAAATGTTTTCAAAAATATATCTATGAAAACCCAAGAAGAAAATTTCAAGGAATGAAACTTCCATGATCATTTATCCTTAATTTTCTTTTAAGTTTTGCTTCTACTGCAACATCCTCACGCCTCTATCTAAATTTACATTTTAGCCAAAAGATTCATCTGAAGCCACATCTCAAATCATGTCAGTCACATGCTTAAAACATTTACGGGGCTCCTTATTTCTTGACAATTAGCATCTGAAATTGGCATGGCAGAGAAGAACCTAAGTGAACAGGAGTTTGTACTACTTTTCCAATTTCACCTTTTGATCTCCCCTTCATAATCTCCTATCCTGCTTATCTATCCATCCATACCTTTGCCATTTTCTTCCCTAACCCACAACACCCTCCTCCATCTATGCCACTTACACATGAAACCTTCCATGTCAGAAATAATCTTTCTCCCTCTTCCCAATATCAGCCCCCACCCCCTCCTTCCCTCTCTCTCTTCTGTGTGCTCCTTTCTTTTGTTCCTCTAATGGGACTGACTACACCCTACTTTTTGTTAACAACCATTTGTTACAACCTCTAATAGCTACAATACTCTTAAAGCAAGACCATTTCTTATTTAGTTTCATTACTTCACAAAACTTAGTTTTGTGTGACCAGTAAGGTGATTAAGGAAGTTCATAAATGGAATTTATTATTTTTAAGCAACATGATTGAAGGATGGTTCTAATCTTGTGCTTGCATTTCTCTGTTCTTTCCTTATGAAATATGACCTCCAAAATTATGCTTAACCATTGCTATTCAAAGTGTCTTTAATAATAGGTCAAGGGGAGCCTGGGTGGTGTAGTTGGGTCAGGTATCACACACTTGGTTTCAGCTCAGCTCCTGATCTCAGAGTCGAGGGATAGAGCCCCACATCAGCTCCTGTGCTCAGTAGCAAAGTCTGCTTGGGATTCTCTCTCCCCTCTCCTTCTGCCCCTCCCCATGCATGTGTGCAAATGCATGCTCACTCTCTCAAATAAATAAATAAATCTTTAAAAAATAGGTCAAATATCATAACCATAATTGTGAGCAAATATGTGAAGGGAAATCATATTTTTCTAGCATAAAATTTTACTCAGTCCACTCGAAGATATTTCAAATGTGAGGCAGTCCCATCTGTCCAATAGCTTTCAATCTCCAATCCTATCAATTCTTAAATTTGTTTACAATGAATATATGTTTAGAGAGCCACAAAATTACCATTATGAGAACACAAAAAAATAGTATACTATCGTATGTTGTGCATAATTATTGGCTTTGGGATATAAACTAAAAGATTATTCAGTATAATGGCTTGTATCTTCAATTTGTCTTTCTATTATTTGGGTCCACAGAAAATTGGGACACTTCAATTCACAGTGCATGAATTAGGCAACTATTGCTGAAGTTTTCAAAGGTACCAAGTATCAGCATGATGACAACTGGATAACTATTCTTAAAAATTAACTCAAAGAAAATGTGCAGTGCTGTACAAGAACGCATTCTCCTTATTTACCTGGTTGTTTTAATATTGTATAGAGTTCTTAAAGGACCACATCAATGTATCTTCTATTTCATTTGACATCCAATATACATATTTTTATATAATAATCCACTAAATATGCAATAATCTTCTGTGAAGAATTCTCTCTAAAGAATGTGAAATTCTCAATTAAGAAAATCACATATTATGTCAACTTGTTCCCTTAAGATCATAAAGCATACCGTTTGGACAGGATTATTTTTACAAGATTATAAAAAAAGTAAAACATATGTAATGTTAATTTTGAATGTTACGTATGTGATATCCCTTCTGTGTTTCTTACTAACACTTTTATTATTATAATGCCTTGTACAAAAATGTCCGAGGTGATATACTGAAAGAAAAGTACATGACTTGGGGCGCCTGGGTGGCTCAGTTGGTTAAGCGACTGCCTTTGGCTCAGGTCATGATCCCGGAGTCCTGGGATCGAGTCCCCCATCAGGCTCCCTGCTCAGCAGGGAGTCTGCTTCTCCCTCTGACCCTCCCCCCTCTCATGCTCGCGCTATCTCATTCTCTCTCTCAAATAAATAAATAAATCTTAAAAAAAAATTTAAAAAAAGTGCATGACTTTGAAATCATGTATTATAATTTTAAAACTTTAGATTGAGTGAAAATTTGATGAAATTAATTTTGTGTGGTCAAAGATTTCTTCCTACAAAATCCACAGTAGTATATATTTTAAATATATCTTGCTAAACAGTCTATTTAAAATAGTAGTTTTAATTTATTTGTAAATGTACCTATTTCTATAATTAATTGCGATGTTTCTCAAAATACTGTCCACAAAATACTTGCTTCAAAAAAGTGTGAAGCACTAGTTTTAAATGCAGGGACCCCAAGATTCCACTCCAGGGCTGGATCAGAATCTCTTGGAGTGAGGAACCTGGGAGTATGCATTTAAAACAAGTTTGCTCAGGTGACTCTGATATACACCAGACTTGAGAAACCTATAGGGTCTATCTGAAACCATGCCTCATTATATTCTCAATGTTATGTTGGAAAGAAAAGTCGCCAAATGGTTTTTCCCAAAAAACATTGTTTCCAAATGTTCATTCTTACAATTTCTAAAGTGCCACTCAACAGAAAATTAAGTCTGTTTCCAAATCCCAGGATATTTCAGCTCAATTAACAAATGAAAGGGGTTATTTTTCTTCTTATACCCTGTTGTCCTAAAGTGTCCTGAGCAAAAAAGCCTATGGTACCCACTTCGCACCTCGGGACACGAACCTCTGCTTTCCACACGTTACAATATTGAATCACGACAGCATGAAACATAGCTCTAAGTGACACTGGGCTCACTAGCCTTCTACTCTCCTGGCAGAGCGGCCCCTTCCGAGAGCCCGCCTGCGGCCCAGGCCCTCCCGTTCTCAGAGCCGCCAGAGCTCCGTCAGCACCTCCGACAGCGACTGGCGGAGCGGGGTTCCGGGATTCACTGCCAAATAAATTGACTTTAGAGAACCCACTGAGACAGAGGAAACTGACTGGAAACACCCTAGAATACACAGACCACTGCCACTGGTCCTCTTCAGCTGCCAACATCTCTTTCCAAAAGACAACAAAGGAAACCGTAAGTACCTCTTACCTAGAATATGAGCCACCCTCACAACTCGCCTCTCTTCCCCGGCTCCCCAGCGCCTGTTGCTAAGGAGGCGAGACGGCACTTGGGAAACCTCAGGACCAGGTGACAAACCGCTGGAGGAGCTGGGAGCACGAGGGCTGCGGCGAAAGCCGAGCGCTAGGCCGGCCCAGGACCCCTTCCTTCCGCAGGAAGGGTGCGCCCTCCTCACAGCACCGACGCCAGCGACGCCCCGACGCCCCCAGCGCACACCGGGCGCATGGAGCGAGCCGCACGCGCTGGGGGCTGGCTCCCGGAGAGCCGCTCCCTCTGTGGGCCAGGGAAGCTCGGCCCCGTCAGAGGAGGCCTCTGGCCCAGTACTGTGGGCCCAGACAGTGGAGCAGGGGCTCGGGGACAGCCCTGGGGAGGGCCGGCACTCACCATGTTGACTTCGGAAACCATGTCTATGCTGGCGATGTCGATGTTCATCCCCACGCAGACGGGGGGACCTGCGGGAAGAGCACGACACACTGATCAGCCAAGCTCGGGCACGGGGTGCGGGTGGCTCTGAGGATAGGGGTGCCTACCCGAGGAGTGGGAGCAAGGGAAATGCCCTCCACCCCCCCCTACTCCGCCGCAGCTCGACTTAAGCACCTTCCTCCTCCCTCCTCCACCCAGGCCGCCAGCGCGGTGGGTCGCGCTTCCCGCAGCGGCCGCGCACACCCCGCTTACCCCCGAAGTCGGGTCTTAGGCGAATGTCGTAGCCTTTCAACAGCTTGTCCACCGTCTCCTTCACAAAGGACATGTTCCCGGGATCGTTCACGCTGGGGGAGGGCGCAAGGGGTACAGATAGGAGGGTCAGGCGGCTGCTCACCCGCCAGCGCCCGGCGCGCACAGCCGCGCGCCCTGCCCGCCGCCCGGCCCGCTTCCCGTCAACCCACCCGCGACCCTACCTCTGGGCGCAGCACACCACCGCCACCAGCACTGGGGCCGAGAAAATGCCGAAAAGCCTTCCTCCCGCAAAGCCCCACATCCCTCCGCCGCGCCCCGGCACGGGGGAGGGGGCGCCCCGCCGCCGTCGCGACCCGCAGCCGGGGCTGCTCCTGCTGCTGCCGCCGCCGCCGCCGCGCTGGCCCCGAGCGGAGGAGGGAGGAGGGGGAGGGGGAGGGGAGGAGGGGGAGGAGCGGGCCCGGGGAGAGGAGGAGCCGCGGGCTGGGGAGCGGAGGGAGGGGGAGGAGGCAAGGCGAGCCGGAGGCGGAGCCGGCTGCGCCGCTCACCCTGGCCTCCCCCGCACTCTCCGCGGCCGGTGGCCCAGGCCCTCTGCGCTCCCTCCCGCCCCCGCGGCTGCGGAGCGGGACCTGGAGCCCGGCTGGGGACAGCAAGCTGGAGCCGCGACTGCGCGGCAGGAAGCAGGGCCGGGCTCGGCAGCGAAACCAGCTCCGCCGCGCTCCCTGGGACCGGGCGAAGGAGGGGACCGACGGCGACACGGGCAGAGGCGGTGAGGGAAACGCTATCGGCTTCCCCCCCGCCCCTTTCCTGGACCCGACCCCCTCTACGACCCCAGGCCAGCTGCGACACAGGCCGAAAGCCAGTGGGTGAAGTACAGTGCCTGTGCCCACGGGACTGCGCGCTACAGCGTCCAGATAGAGGCTGCGGGTCGGGGGGAAACCCCCACCTCACCTGCGGGGCTCAGAGCCTTGAGTCCCCAGGGTCCAGGAGAGCCAGATGGGCAGCAAGAGAGCCGGGAGCCTGGAGCACATGGCGTTGCTCCTCCGACCTAATCTGGGTGGGATCCGCTCTCCCCCACAGCCACTGAGCATTCAAACAGCGACGCGGGGATCCCCGCCCCTGCCCCCACCCATGGGCTTTCCCGCCTGACCCATGATCCAGCCCCTCGCATGGCGGCCCGATTAATTATTTATGCTCTGTAAGACCATTTAAAAAAATCGGCTCATTAAACTATTCCTCTCAGTCTCACCTCCGAACATTTCATACGAGCACTGGGCCCTACCTGCTCACGTAAATACATTTATAATGAATGGTAAAGAGAGGCCTGATTATGTGCACCTTATCAGTAAACTGGAGTCTAAATCAGACCTGGAGACCCTGGACTGTCATTCCAGCGCTGGGAAAATAACTTGCTTTTTCTGGTGCAGCGTGGAGCTGTCCGTGGTTCTTATAAAGCCAGGAAACTCCTTTTCCCTAGGATAGGCTTCAATCCTTTGGTTCTCATTAGAAAACCAATGATACTTTGGCTAAGAAACAGACCGATGTACACCACAAACCACCCTGCCCTGTGTGTCACCACAGTGTACCTAAGGGGTATTTGTTCACCCATGACCACAGGTTGCATATTTTTCTTTAGTGAATAGTCTTCAATAAAGTTTCTCTGTGCCTCAGACTTCGAATACTGAGAAACATGGTTACACAATTCTACTTGTGGTCAACCAACAAAACCTACAAATCAAGTTCACTTTTGTGCTTGACAGACTTTCTTGGGCCATTCCAGGACTTAATTAATTAATAGATAACTGCCTTTCTGTATTGGCTTACTTTTTTCTATAAAGATTAAGGTTTTTGGGGTGCCTGGGTAACTCAGTCGGTTAAGCATCCAACTCTTGGTTTCTGCTCAGGTCATGGTTTCAGGGTCCTGAGATTGAGCCCCACATGGGGCTACCCACTCAGTGCAGAGTCTGCTTGTCCTTCTCCTTCTGCTCCTCCCACTGCTCTCTCTCTCTCTCACACACAAATAAAATCTTTTTAAAAAACGATTAAGGCTTTCTTTTCTACTGTTGAGACTTTATGTAGGTAAATACCTAAGTCTAGACCTTTATTCTCAAGTTGGCATGTTTCTGTGCATTAATCTTAAATATCATCGTCTTTTTTAAAAAAAAATCAGCAATTTTATTTTTGGAACAGAAAATGTGACCACAGAACCTGAAAGGTTGATATTAAGATAGGTTAAAAGACAAATATAGCTCCCTAATTGTTTTCTGGAAAAGTCTGTTCACAATTACTTTGTGTTCTGTGTCCTGTTAATGTGCAATGGAATTATAAGGAAAATGAGTTCTATGTTATCATACCTTCCCCTCCACATTCATGGTTCAGTCTATTTCTATTTGTGTATACCTCTTTTAGAGAAATGCCCTGCTGGGGATCACAGCTATAGAAAGTAAACAATGAGAATAAAATGAGTAAAGCTGATAATATAATAAGTATTATCCCCCTTTCTACTATTTTATATGTTCTAAAACTTGCAAAACCACATTATAAATGTAATTATTATCCAACTGTGTACCACTTCAGATCTTAGCTTCAACCAGTGTCTGAGATTCTTTTTTTTTTTTTTAAGATTCTTTTATTTATTTGACAGAGAGAGAGATAGTGAGAGAAGAACACAAACAGGGGGAGTGGCAGAGGGAAAAGCAGGCTTCCTTCCAGGACCCCGGGATCATGATCTGAGCTGAAGGCAGATGCTTAATGACTGAGCTACCCAAGTGCCCCACTGTCTGAGATTCTTGACCTTATTTTTCATCCCAGTTGCTGCTTTAGCATGCAATTCCACAAGAGCTCTGATCAGCTTTGCATGAGAACAAACTCACATCCCTCACTTCATGTCCACATTCCTTGTCTCTCACCTCCCACTTTCAAGTTTCTCAGTTGACAATGAGATCCAAGATGCTACCTGCTCAGTACTTACATATGTGCAATCTGAAGTTGCAGGAGAGCTAGCCATCCATGGGGTGGAATTTTGGTGAATGAGAGGTGGGATCCAGGTAGATAGATAATTTCCCCTTTATTGCCCCCTAAGAAATGTCCTAAGATGCAGCAGTAGCTCCTATGTGTTCTCTCTTCTTCCATGCCTCAATCCACTTGTCCTTCATTCTTGTTTTCATCAGTATTGCACACTTTAGTAAAACTGTAGCACTTAAATTTTGCCTCAGGATATATTTTCTGGAGAATCCAGATTAAGTCATCAACCAATTGGCAAATTATTAAAAGTAACATCTAAATTGCAGTCTTTTTTAATACGAAAGCAAAATCAAAGAGAAACATTGTGGTGAGTATATACAGGTATAATTAATGTACATGAGTTATAAGACTCATCATGGTTGTTGCCCAGCTTGCACTTATATGAGCAACAAAGGCTAGGCATGCAGCCCCTGGACCCACCCTCCTGTATCAGCTCCTTCTCACATAGCCATTTTGGAGGGTTGAATGAACACTGAACTCCAGGTACCTCCATCCTGTGACTCTTCTTGCCAGGATTCCTGAAACCAAGAATAGTTCCATATCTCTACTAGATGGTGCTAATGTATTAGCCAAACCAGCAGGAAATTATTGATTCACTTTTCATTTTAACTTATTTTCTACTGAAGGAGAAAAAGGATATGGGGTCCCACAATGGGTAAATTTTCATGTCAGAAGAAAAAGGACAGGAATTCCATTGTTTCATAGGAAAGTGGTTTTAACCAGGGTAGAATAATATTTTGGGGTCCTTGAGGTAGGAAGAAAGAAGAGAAGAAGATAAGTGAAGAGCATCACATGATCACTTTACCTGGCTGACCCAAATGCCTTTCACCAAACTGTCTCTTGTTCAGTCTTAGTTGTCTCTTATTTGTAGAGAATCAACTTGTTTTTTTAAACAGCATCAAAGCTTCTGACAATATATTTTAAAGCTCTTTAAAAATAATTTAATCAATTGGAGGTATAACATATGAAATAAACTGTTAAATCTATAGTTAGCTGAGTCTTGGCACATGTATAAACCAGTATACATTCTCATCACCCCCTAAATTCCCTCTCAATCCTTAAACCTACATGTCATTCCCAGGGATTCTAGACAAGCACTGACCTAAGTTCTATCATTACAGATTTTTTTTTTTTTTTTTTTTTGCCTAGCATTTCACATAAGTGGAGCTATGCAGTTATGTTATTTTATATCTGGATTCTTTCTTTTACTACCGTGTTTCTGATATCTATACATGCTATTGCAGATCCATAGTCTGTTTTTCTTGACTCCTGAGTGGTGTTCCATTGTATGGCTATTTCACAACTTATTTATCCATTCATCTGTTTTTGAACCTTCCTAGTTTGGACTACTGTAAATACAAAGTCATATATAGGTCTTCTATGGATATATGGCTTAATTTCTCTTAGGTAAATACCTAGGTGTATAATGGCAGAGTTGTATATAAGCTAATGTTTAGCTTTATAAGGAACTACCAAAATATTTTCCACAGCAACTGAGGATTTTACATTTCAACTGTAATGCATGAGAATTAAGCTCTTCCATATCCTCTCCATCCATTCTAGTGGGTGTATAGTGCTTTGTCATTGTGATTTTAATTTGCATTTGCCTAATGACATGTAAGTATATAAACCAGTATAATTTATTTCATAGTGACCACTCATATCTTCATTTTGAATAAATAAGATTTTCCCCATTTTTAAATTGCCTTCCTAGTCTTTTTTATTAAGATGTAAGAGTTCTTTATATATTCTGAATACAAGTCCTTTGTCAGATATATGTAATGTGAATATTTTCTCCCAATCTGTGGCCTTGCTATTAACTTCTTTGATGGTATTTTTCAAAGAAAAGAAGAAATTAATTTGGATGAAGTTTAATTTACAACCTTTCTCCTTTATGGTTCATACTTTTGGTATTCTACCTAAGAAATCTTTGCCTAATCAAAAGTTATGATTTTCTCTGTGCTTTCTTTAAGAAGTTACTATTAATATTTAGATCTGTGATATACTTATAGCTCTTTTTTTATGGATGATGTAGGTAAGAGTCAAAGTATTTTTGTTCCATATGGATGTCTAGTTGTTTCAGCATGATTTGTTAAAAATCTTATTCCTTCCTCCATTGAGTTCCCCTTACATTTATGTTGAAAATCAATTGATTTTATATTTATCTTTTATTTAGCTATTTCATTGACCTATATGTGTATCCTTTCACCAATTTCATATTGCTTTGATTAAGGTAGCTGTAAAGTAAATACTGAAATCAGGTATCATAATTCATACAACTTTGTTTTTCTTCTTCAAAATTGTTTTTGACTACTCAAGTTCTTTGCATTTTTTTAAAAAATTTTATTTATTTATTTATTTGAGAGACACAGAGAGATAGTGAGAGGAGAGCATGAGTGGGGAGGAGAGGGAGATGTGGGGCTCAATCCCAGGACCCTAGGATCATGACCTGAGCTGAAGGCAGACACCCAACTGACTGAGCCACCCAGGTGCCACAAGGTCTTCTCATTTTTATAGACATTTAAGAATGATTTCATTAATTTCCATAGAGAAGCCTCATGAGATTTTAATTTGTGTTAAACAAAATCTATAGATGAATTTAGGGAAAACTAACATCTTGGACAATACTGAATCTTCCAATCTAGGAAAATCCTGTATCTCTCCATTTATTTAGACAATCTTTAATTTTTCACAAAAATATTTTGTAGTTTTCCATGCAAAGGTCTTCATTGGATTCACTAAATTTATCCCTAAGTATTTCATATTTTATACCATTATAAATGCTATTTTTAGTACTTCATTTTCCCATTTTTTGTTAATATATAGAAATATAATTTATTTTTATATATTGACATTGCACCTTAAAACCTTGCTCAATAGCTTATTATTTTAATAGAATTTAATTTTTGTAGATTTCCCAGGGTTATATAAAAAATTATGTCATCTGTGATTACAGACAGATGTATTTCTTCCTCTCCTATCTGGATGCTTTTTATTTCTTTTTCTTGCCTTACAGCACTGGCTGAGACCTCCAGTACAATGCAAAATAGAAGTGGTAAGAGTGGATACCCTTGCTTTACTCCAATATTATGGGAAAATTTTCAGTTGTTTTTGTTTTGTTTGTTTGTTTTCACCATTAAGTATGACATTAGCATCTCCCTCTTATTTTTCTTCTTTTCTCTCTACCCTTTCTCGTTCTCCTCCTCCTCCTTCTTTTTTTCTTCCTCCTCCTCCTCCTTCTTCTTTCCTCCTCCTCCTCCTCCTCCTCCACCTTCTTCTTCTTCTTCTTCTTCTTCTTCTTCTTCTTCTTCTTCTTCTTCTTCTTCTTCTTCTTCTTCTTCTTCTTCTTTCTTCTTCTTCTTCTTCTTCCTTCTTCCTTCTTCCTTCATCTTTCATCTTTCTTCTTTCTTCTTTCTCCTTTCTCCTTTCTCCTTTCTCCTTTCTCCTTTCTCCTTTCTCCTTTCTCCTTTCTCCTTTCTCCTGTCTTCTTCTTCTTCTTCTTCTTCTTCTTCTTCTTCTTCTTCTTCTTCTTCTTCTTCTTCTTCTTTCTTGTCCTTCTCCTTCTTCTTCTCTCCCTCTACTTCTTTTACTTCTCCTCCTTCTCCTTCTTCTTCTGTACCTTTCTGAAAAGTTCAGTCTTAAGAGTACAGCAGTACAAAGTATGCATCTGGCATAGATTAGAGTGCTTTTAGGCTCTGACCTAGGGTGTCAGAGCCCAGGCAATGTGAGGAGGGCATGAGGTTTCATAGCTGGAATGAGTGAAAAGGTCTATTTTTTGGGTTAAAGGCTTAGTTTGGAAGTCACAGCCAAAGCAAAGTAAGGAGAGTATCACTGGGGTGGGACAACCTACCATGTGTCAGGACCCATGGGAGATGAGGAAGGCAATGATGTGGGGAAAGCACCCCATGTTTGAAATCAGAGCCAAAACAAGGTAAAGCCACATCTCAATGGAGGTTGGTCTAATGTGGCAGTTGGGATCTCAGAGGGTGAGGAGAGTGTCCAGGCATGGGGTCTGCCCTATTGAAGCTCTAAGCCCAAGCAGAATGAGAAGTGCATCCATAAAAGGTGGGTTAGCCTGAAATAAGGAGTTGGAGCCCAAGCAGTGTTAAGAAGGCATTCCCAAGATGGGCATGAGTGAGGTGAGAAAATGATGCTGGGGTGATCTGTCATGGAAACTCAGAGCTCAGAAAAAGTGAGGAGGGCCTCCATGCACTGGGATGGCCCAAAATGGGGATTCAGAACCTGAACAAGGAAAGGAGAATATATACTGGGAATGGGAGTAGGGATAACAATAGGAGATTGGTTACATAGGGGGCATTGATCAAATGAGTAAATATGTTAAGGGTAATGGAAGCTAGGTTTCTCTCTGTTAGAGATGGGAGCTACAAATACCAGAAAGGGGAGAAACAATCCCTGTGATGTGAGACTGCAACAAAGGTATTAGTGTGAACTAACAATTTTCAAAATATATAGATAAAGACAAATATATACATATATGTACATACACATATATTTATTACATACACACACACACACACACATGCACACACATATATATATATATATTCTTTAGTTCTATCCCAAGGAAGCCTGGGAACAGTGACAGTCCAATAGCATTCAGCATCCCCTGCACCCAGATACTGGCTTCTACATATAATTTTCTACTGAAAAAAAAAATTTTGGTTCTTTGAGAAAATGGGTGATTCTTGAGATGAGCAAGGAAAGTATAAGGTGATTCTAGAGTATCTTGTGCCAAAAAATAAGAAATTGTTCAGAGAATAAGGAAGACATGTCAGAGACACAGAATTCAGCTTGAATGTGTTTATGCTGCCCAATTGTGGAAAAATTTGAGCATAAAAATAAGTAATGATAATAATGAACTATAACCCACAGAAGAAAATAGGAAAATTTGTGTTCATGTGCATTAATTAATTGTTTGATCCCAAATGGTATATATACATAGCTTTTAAGTATGGCCTCAACAAAATACTAATTATAAATGTGAAACATAATACTGCAGCTTAGAGATAGCACCTTAATCAAGTGACAAATATGAATAAATTGAAGAATGGAATAAATCAAAATAATGTGGCCCATGATACAATACATAAGAATACTGTATCAAGGGGCACCTGGGTGGCTCAGTCAGTTGAACGCCTGCCTTCTGCTCAGGTCATGATCCCAGAGTCCTGGGTTCAGCCTGCATGGGGCTCTGCACTCAGCGGGAAGCCTGCTTCTCCCTCTCCCTCTGCCTGTGGCTCCCGCTGCTTGTAATCTTTCTCTCTCTCTCTCTCTCTCTGTCAAATAAATAAATAAAATCTAAAAAAAAAAATAATACTGTATCAGTTCTGCAGCTTTTCTAACAAAGATATGTAAACTGAATATAATCAAGAGGAAATATCACACAATTCCAAATTTAAATTCTCCAATTACAACTTCAATTACAATGGCCCTGTACTATTCAGAAGTGTCAAGGTCATCAAATTCTGGAGAAGACTGAGAAACTGTCCCCAAACTGAAGAAAACTAAAGAGTCAGGGAATCTTACTGCATGTATAACTCTGAACTTGATCATTTTGCTATAAAAGACATTAATAGGACAATTGGTAGATCTTGAATGGGTTCTAAAGATTGCATGGTAGTAATTTAATATCTGTTTCTTGATTTTGATGTTTGCATTGTAATAACATAGGAAAGTCTCCTTGCATGTATGAAAAACACATATTTGAGGATGATAGTCATCAGCATGGCTTCTTATGCACAAATGGTTCAGGTAAAATTTGTTGTGAAGTACTTCGAAATTTTCTGTAAGTTTATGATGATTTCAATTTTTAAAAAAAGCTGAAGAAGAAGTTTTCTGTAGGTATCATTTATCAGATTAAGAAAATTGCCTTCCACTTCTGGTTTGTGGAAAGTTGTATCAAGAATGGAGTGGAATTTTGTCAGATTCTATAGTTGTTGTTGTTATATCTATGGGGATATTCATAGGGATTTTCTCCTCTATTCTTAATTGATGTAGTAAATGACACTGATTTTCAAATGATAACCAAGTTTTCTATTCCCAGGATAAATATTACTTGGTCATGTTGCTAACATTTTTAACAAGCCAATTAATTTGACTTCCTAATATTTTTTGTTAAGATTTCTGTGCTTACATTCATGAGCATTTCGGTGTATATTTGCCTTGTCTGGTTTTTGTTTCAAAGCAAAATGAGGCTACAATATGCTCACTCTTCCTCTAAGTTTTGAAAGATATTTTTTGTAAGATTGTTATAATTTCATTATTTTTTTTTTTTTAGAATTCATCAATGAAGCTATCTGAATTTGAAGTTTTCCTTAATTTTTAATGATAAATACAATTTAACAGGCACAAAGCTATTTAGATGTCTACTTCTTCTGGTGACAGTTTTGCAAATTTATATATTCTAATAAATTTGCCTACTTCATGTCATGTTGTCAAATTTATTAACAAAAAATGCTTATAATATTTTGTTATAATTTTATAGATACATAATTATGATCCCTCTTTCTTTCCTGATGTTGGTAGTTTGTTGTGTCCTCTTATTTTTTTCTTGATAAATCTAGTTCAAGGTTTATTACTTTCATTAGTCTTTTCAAAAAATCTGCTTTGGGTTTCATCGATTTCTTCATTTGTAACACTTGTCTGTTTAAACCTACCACCATCTTATCTGTTGTATGTTTCATATGTTCTTTGCCATTTCCCACTTTTTTCTGCCTTCTTAAAAATCAGTTGATTATTTTTTAGCATGCAATTCTATCTTTACTGTAGCTTTATTAATTATAACTTTCTGTTTTATCATTAAAAGTTTAGAGCATTCATCTTTATGTAGCCAGTCTATCATCAAATGTAGTAATACAACTTAATGTTTAATGCAAGACACCTTACCACAGTGCAATTTCACCACCCCTTGTGTACTATTTTCCTTTATTTTACTTTTATATGTTATAAATACCACAACACGTTGTTATTGCTTTAAATATCTTTTAAGAAATTTTTTAAAAGAAAATAATTACTTTATATTTACTTACATATTTTATATTCCTACCACCCTTTATTCCTTTGTGCAGAACCAAGTTTCTTTTTCTTTCTTCCTTTTTTTGATTTGTTTTTATTAAAATATAAATTATTATTTGTTTCAGGGATATGGGTCTGTGATTCATCAGTCTTACACAATTCACTGTACTCACCATAGCACATACCCTCCCCGATGTCCATCACCCAGCCATCCCATTCCTCCCACCTCCCTTCCACTCCAGCAACCCTCAGTTTGTTTCCTGAGCTTAAGAGTCTCTTATGGTTTGTCTCCCTCTCTGGTTTCATCTTGTTTCATTTTTCATCACTTCCCCTATGATCCTCTGTCTTGTTTCTCAAATTCCTCATATCAGTGAGATCATATGATACTTGTCTTTCTCTGATTGACTTATTTTGCTCAGCATAATACCCTCTAGTTCCATCTATGTCATTGCAAATGGCAAGATTTCATTATTTTTAAAGATTTTATTTATTTATTTATTTGACACAGAAAGAGAGACAGCGAGAGAGGGAACACAAGCAGGGGGAGTGGGAGAGGGAGAAGCAGGCTTCCCGCCCAGCAGGGAGCCCAATGCGGGGCTTGAGCCGAGGACCGTGGGATCATGACCTGAGCTAAAGGCAGACACTTAACAACTGAGCCACCCAGGCGCCCCAAGATTTCTTTTTTTTTTTTTGATGGCTGCATAGTATTCCACTGTGTGTGTGTGTGTGCATGCATGTGTGTATCACATCTTGTTTATCCATTCATCTGTTGATGGACATCGAGGCTTTTTCCATAGTTTGGCTATTGTGGACATTACTGCTATAAATACTGGGATGCATGTGCCCCTTCGGATCTCTACATTTGTATCTTTTGGTTAAATACCCAGTAGTGCAATTGCTGGGTTGTAGGGTAGCTTTATTTTCAAATTTGAAGGAACATCCATACTGTTTCCCAGAGTGGCTATACCAGCTTGCATTCCCATCAACAGTGTAGGAGGGTTCCCCTTTCCCCACATCCCTGCCAACATCAGTCATTTCTTGACTTGTTAATTTTAGCCATTCTGACTGGTGTGAGGTGGTATCTCATTGAGGTTTTGATTTGAATTTCCCTGATGCTGAGTGATACTGGGCACTTTTTCATGTGTCTGTTGGCCATTTGGATGTCTTCTTTGCAGAAATGTCTATTCATGTCTTCTGCCCATTTCTTGATTGGATCATTTATTCTTGGGTGTTGAGTTTGATAAGTTCTTTATAGATTTTGGAAACTAGCCCTTTATCTGATATGTCATTTGCAAATATCTTCTCCCATTCTGTCGGTTGTCTTTTGGTTTTGTTGACTGTTTCCTTGGCTGTGCAAAAGCTTTTTAACTTGATGAGGTCCCAATAGTTCATTTTTGCCCTTGCTTCCCTTGCCTTTGGCAATGTTTCTAGGAAGAAGTTGCAGCAGCTGAGGTCAAAGAGGTGGCTGCCTGTGTTATCCTCAAGGATTTTGATGGATTCCTGTCTCACATTTAGGTCCTTCAACCATTTGGAGTCTATTTTTGTGTGTGGTGTAAGGAAATGGTCCAGTTTCATTCTTCTGCATGTGCCTGTCCTGTATTCCAGACACCATTTGTTGAAGAAACTGTTTTTTTTTTCCATTGCACATTCCTTCCTGTTTTGTTGAAGATTAATTGACCATAGAGTTGAGGGTTCATTTCTGTGCTCTTTATTCTGTTCCATTGATCTATGTGTCTGTTTTTGCACCAGTAGCATATTGTCTTTTTTTTTATTCTTTATTTTTTTTTGTTATTATTATCTTATGTTAATCACCATACATAACATCATTAGTTTTTAGTGTAGTGTTGCATGATTCATTGTTTGCGTGTAACAACAGTGCTCCATGCAGAACGTGCCCCCCTTAATACCCATCACCAGGCTAACCCATCCCCCCTCCCGCCTCCCCTATAGAACCCTGTTTGTTTTTCAGAGTCCATAGTCTCTCATGGTTCATCTCCCCTTCCAATATCCCCCCCGTCATTCTTCCCCTCCTGCTATCTTCTTCTTTTTTTTTTTTAACATATAATGTATTATTTGTTTCAGAGGTACAAGTCTGTGATTCAACAGTCTTGCACAATTCACAGTGCTCACCGTAGCACATACCCTCCCCAGTGTCTATCACCCAGCCACCCCATTCCTCCCACCCCCCACCACTCCAGCAACCCTCAGTTTGTTTCCTGAGATTAAGAATTCCTCATATCAGTGAGGTCATATGATACATGCCTTTCTCTGATTGACTTATTTCGCTCAGCATAATACCTTCCAGTTCCATCCACATTGTTGCAAATGGCAAGATTTCATTCCTTTTGATGGCTGCATAATATTCCATTGTAAATATATACCACATCTTCTTTATCCATTCATCTGTCGATGGACATCTCAGCTCTTTCCACAGTTTGGCTATTGTGGACATTGCTGCTATAAATGTCAGGGTCAGGTACCCCTCTGGATCCCTACATTTGTATCTTTGGGGTAAATACCCAGTAGTGCAATTGCTGGGTCGTATGGTAGCTCTATTTTAAACTTTCTGAGGAACCTCCATACTGTTTTTCCAGAGTGGCTGTACCAGCTTGCATTTCCACCAACAGTGTAGGAGGGGTCCCCTTTCTCCCATCCCCGCCAACATCTGTTCTTTCCTGACTTGTTAATTTTAGCCATTCTGACTGGTGTGAGGTAATATCTCATTGAGATTTTGATTTGGATTTCCCTGATGCCAAGCGATGTTGAGCACTTTTTCATGTGTCTGTTGGCCATTTGGATGTCTTTGGAAAAATGTCTGTTTATGTCTTCTGCCCATTTCTTGATTGGTTCATTTGTTCTTTGGGTGTTGAGTTTCATAGGTTTTTTATCAATTTTGGAAACTAGCTCTTTATCTGATATGTCATTTGCAAATATCTTCTCCCATTCTGTCGGTTGTCTTTTGGTTTTGTTAACTATTTCCTTTGCTGTGCAAAATCTTTTTATCTTGATGAGGTCCCAATAGTTCATTTTTGCCCTTGCTTCCATTGCCTTTGGCAATGTTTCTAGGAAGAAGTTGCAGCAGCTGAGGTCAAAGAGGTGGCTGCCTGTGTTCTCCTTTAGGATTTTGATGGACTCCTGTCTCACATTGAGGTCTTTCAACCATTTGGAGTCTATTTTTGTGTGTGGTGTAAGGAAATGGTCCAGTTTCATTCTTCTGCATGTGGCTGTCCTGTATCCCCGACACCATTTGTTGAAGATACTGGCTTTTTTCCATTACACATTCTTTCTTGTTTTGTCGAAGATTAGTTGACCGTAGAGTTGAGGGTCCATTTCTGTGCTCTTTATTCTGTTCCATTGATCTATGTGTCTGCTTTTGTGCCAGTGCCATACTGTCTTGATGATGACAGCTTTGTCATAGAGCTTGAAGTCCGGAATTGTGATGCCGCCAGCTTTGCTTTTCTTTTTCAACATTCCTCTGGCTATTCGGGGTCTTTTCTGGTTCCATACAAATTTTAGGATTACTTGTTCCATTTCTTTGAAAAAAGTTGATGGCATATTGATAGGGATTGCATTAAATGTGTAGATTGCTCTAGGTATCATAGACATTTTCACAATATTTTTTCTTCCAATACATGAGCATGGAAATTTTTTCCATTTCTTTGTGTCTTCCTCAATTTCTTTCATGAGTATTCTATAATTTTCTAAGTACAGATTCTTTGCCTCAGGTTAGATTTATTACTAGGTATCTTATGGTTTTGGATGCAATTGTAAATTGCAATTTCTCTTTCTTCTGTCTTGTTGTTGCTATATAGAAATGACAGTGATTTCTGTGCATTGATTTTATATCCTGCCACTTTACTGAATTCTTGTATGAGTTCTAGCAGTTCTGGGGTTGGAGTCTTTTGGTTTTTCCACATAAAGTATCATATCATCTGCAAAGAGTGAGAGTTTGACTTCATCTTTGCCATTTCAGATGCCTTTTATTTCTTTTTTTTTTTTTTTTTCAGGGGGAGAGACAGTGAGAGAGGGAACACAAGCAGGGGGAGTGGTAGAGGGAGAAGCAGGCTTCCCGCTGAGCAGGGAGCCTGATGCAGGGCTCAATCCCAAGACCCTGGGATCATGACCTGAGCTGAAGGCAGATGCCCAGTGACTGAGCTACCCAGGCACACCCTGATGCCTTTTATTACTTTTTGTTGTCTGACTGCTGAGGCTAGGACTTCTAATACTATGTTGAATAGCAGTGGTATTGGAGAACATCCCTTCCATGTTCCCGACCTTAGGGGAAAAGCTCTCAGTTTTTCCCCATTGAGAATGATATTCACTGTGGGTTTTAAAGAGATGGCCTTTATGAACTGAGGTATGTACCCTCACAGTATCCCTACACTGTGAAGAGTTTTAATCAAGAAAGGTTGCTGGACTTTGTCAAATGCCTTTTAGCATCTATTAAGAGGATCATATGGTTCTTGTTCTTTCTTTTATTAATGTATCACATTAATCACTTTTATTGTATCACATTGATTGATTTGTGGTTGCTGAACCAACCTTTCAGCCCAGGAATAAATCCCACTTGGTCTTGGTGAATAATCCCTCAATGTAGTGTTGGATCCTATTGGCTAGTATTTTGGTGAGAACTTTTGCATCCATGTTCATCAGGGATATTGGTCTGTAATTCTCCTTTTTGATGGGGTCTTGTCTGGTTTTAGGATCAAGGTAATGCTGGCCTCATAAAATGAGTTTGGAAGTTTTCCTTCCATTTGTGTTCTTTGGAACAGTTTCAGAAGAATAAATATTAATTCTTCTTGAAATGTTTGGTAGAATTCCCCTGGGAAGCCATCTGGCCCTGGGCTTTTGTTTTTTGGGAGATTTTTGATGACTGCTTCAATTTGCTTAGTGGTTATAGGTCTGTTCATGTTTTCTATTTCTTCCTGGTTCAGTTTTGGTAGTTGATACATCTCTAGGAATGCCTCCATTTCTTCCAGATTACCTAATTTGCTGGCATAGAGTTGCTAATAATATGTTCTTATAATTGTTTGTATTTCTTTGATGTTGGTTGTGATCTCCCCTCTTTCATGCATGATTTTATTTATTTGGGTCCTTTCTCTTTTGTTTTTGATAAATCTGGCCAGGGGTTTATCAATCTTATTACTTCTTTCAAAGAACCAGCTCCTAGTTTCGTTGATCTGTTCTACTGTTCTTTTAGTTTCTGTTTCACTGATTTCTGCTCTGATCTTTATTAATTCTCTTCTCCTGCCGGTTTGGGCTTTATTTGCTGTTCTTTTTCCAGCTCCTTTAGGTGTAGGGTTAGGTTGTGTATTTGAGACCTTTCTTGTTTCTTGAGAAAGGCTTGTATTGCTATATACTTTCCTCTCAGGACTGCCTTTGCTGCATCCCAAAGATTTTCAACAGTTGTGTTTTCATTTTGATTGGTTTCCATGAATTTTTTAAATTCTTCTTTAATTTCCTGGTTGACCCATTCGTTCTTTAGTAGGATGCTCTTTAGCCTCCATGTATTTGAGTTCTTTCTGACTTTCCTCCTGTGATTGAGTTCTAGTTTCAAAGCACTGTGGTCCAAAAATATGCAGGGAATGATCCCAATCTTTTGGTACTGGTTGAGACCTGATTTGTGACCGACGATGTGATCTATTCTGGAGAATGTTCCATCGGCACTAGAGAAGAATGTGTATTCTGTTGCTTTGGAATGGAATGTTCTGAATATATCTGTGAAGTCCATCTGGTCCAATGTGTCATTTTAAAGTTTTTATTTCTTTGTTGATCTTTTGCTTAGATGATCTGTCCATTTCAGTGAGGGGGGTGTTAAAGTCCCCCACTATTATTGTATTTTTGTTGATGTGTTTCTTTGCTTTTTTTTTAATTGGCTTATATAATTGGCTACTCCCATGTTATGGGCATAGATATTTATAATTGTTAGATCTTCTTGTTGGATAGACCCTTTAAGTAGGATATAGTGTCCTTCCTCATCTCTTATTACAGTCTTTGGCTTAAAATCTAATTTGTCTGATATAAGGATTGCCACCCCAGCTTTCTTTTGATGTCCATTAGCATGGTAAATGGTTTTCCACCCCCTCACTTTCAATCTGGAGGTGTCTTTGTGTCTAAAATGAGTCTCTTGCAGACAGCATATCGATAGGTCTTGTTTTTTATCCAATCTGATACCCTGTGTCTTGATTTGGGCATTTAGTCCATTTACATTCAGGGTAATTATTGAAAGACATGAATTTAGTGCCCTTGTATTGCCTGTAAGGTGACTTGTTACTCTTATTGTCTGTGTTCCCTTCTCATCTGTTACTTTTAGGCTCTCTCTTTGCTTAGAGGACCCCTTTCAATATTTCTTGTAGAGCTGTTTTGGTGTTTGCAAATTCTTTTAGTTTTTGTTTGTTTTGGAAGCTTTTTATCACTGCTTCTATTATCAAAGACAGCCTAGTGGGATATAGTGTTCTTGGCTGCATATTTTTCTGTTTAATGCCCTGTGTCCTTTCTGCCCTCCAGGTCTTTGTGGTTAGGTCTGCTGCCAATCTAAGTTTCTACCATTGTAGGTTTCAGGTCTCTTATCCCGAGATGCTTTCAGGATTTTCTCTTTGTCTCTGAGACTTGTAAGTTTTACTATTAGATGTCAGGGTGTTGACCTATTTTTACTAATTTGATGGGGGGTTCTCTGTGCCTCCTGGATTTTGATGCCTGTTTCCTTCCCTAAATTAGAGAAGTTCTCTGCTATAATTTGATCCAATATACCTTCTGCCCCTCTCTCTTTCTTCTTCTTCTGGGATCCCTTATGTTATCACTTATCTCTCAAATTCTCCCCTCGTGGTCAAGTAGTTGTTTATCTCTCTTTTTCTCAGCTTCTTTATTCTCCATCATTTGATCTTCTATGTCACTAATTCTCTCTTCTGCCTCATTTATCCTAGCTGTTAGAGCCTCCATTTTTTATTGCACCTCATTAATAGCTTTTTTGATTTTGACTTGGTTAGATTTTAGTTCTTTATTTCTCCAGAAAGGGATTCTCTAGTATCTTCTATGCTTTTTTCAAGCCCAGCTAATATCTTTATCATCGTCTTTCTGAACTCTATTTCCGACATCTTACGAATGTCTGTATTGATTAGGTCCCTGATAGTCGGTACTATCTCTTGTTCCTTTTTTTTTTTAAGATTTTATTGATTTTTTGACAGAGAGAGAGACAGCAAGAGAGGAACACAAGTAGGGGGAGTGGGAGAGGGAGAAACAGGCTTCCTGCCGAGCAGGGAACCTGATGTGGGGCTCGATCCCAGGAACCCAGGATCATGACCTGAGCCGAAGTCAGACACTTAAAGACTGAGCCACCCAGACATCCCTCTTGTTTTTTTTTTTTTTATTTTAAGGTGAGTTTTTCTGCTTTGTCATTTTGTCCAGAGAAGAATAGATGAATGAGAGAACAAAATGCTAAAATGGTAACAATGACCCCAGAAAAATAAACACTAAACAAATCAGAAGAGACCTGAAACTGAGGGGAAAAGAAAGAAAAAAAAAAAAAAGAATTGATCAGTCTGGTGAATACAACACAACCACACACTTGACTTTGGGTGTATTTAGTCTGTTAGAATAAACTGCCTCCCAAAATTTTAAAGAAAGAAAAATATATATATAGAAAAATAAAGGTAAATATGATTAAGGGATGGAATATGATTGTGAAGATGAAAATTAAGAAAGATTTTAAAAAAGAATTGATAAGATAAGAGATTGGTTGAAAAAAGAAAGAAAAAAATAAAAAAAATAAATAGGAGAGAATGTGATGAGACGGGAGACTAGAACAAAGCCATAGACTAGATTTAGGGTATATTTTGGTGTGTTAGAAGAAACTGTATTCCCAAATTTTAAAGAAAGAAAAACTTACATATATACAAAAAATAAGGTTAAATACAATGAAGGGATAGAATATGACTGCAAAAATGAAAATTAAAATAGATTTTAAAAAGGAATTGGTAAGAGAAGATGTTGGTTGAATAAGGAAAGAAGAAAAAATTAAAAAAAAATAAAGAAAATTAAAAAAATTAACTTTGAAAGACTAAAGAATCATTGGAAAAAAGCCATGAATTCTATGTGCTGTATTCCCCTAGTCCCTGGTTTTGTCATTCTCATTGATTGGTAAAGTTGGTCTTAGCTGGATGTTCTTGCTGATCTTCTGGGGAGAGGCCTGTTGTAGTGATTCTCAAATGTCTTTGCCAGAGACAGAATTGTACCACTCTTGCCAGGGGCCAGGCCAAGTAATCTGCTCAGGTTTGTTCTCAGTAGCATTTGTTCCCTGAAAGCTTTCCATTCAGCTTTGGAGGACAAGAATGAAATGACTGCCTCCTAATGTCTCACCCCAGAGGAGCCAAGAACTAGGGCCCCACTCCTCAGTGAGCCCTCAGAGAAAAGCAGTCAATCAGTCCTGTCTACCTGGTCTCTGGCTGCACTCTGTGCTTACCTAGCCTGTACCCCAGCATTTCTATCTCTGGCACAGGACCGCTTTTGCTGTTTCAAACCCAGCAGATTCCTGTGGTACACTCCCATGCCACTCTTCCTGGGGGAAGAAGGGGAGTCTCCCCGGATCTGCCGCTTGTTGGATCCCTCCTCGAAGAGTAGTGGCCTGACTGTGCCACGGATCACAGTTTATGGCAACCCCGACCTGAGAGCCCATTCCTTGGCTCCGCCTTTGCAGCCAGCTTCCCTGCTCTGATACCTGGGAGCTCTGCCACAGTCAGGCACCCCCAGTCTTTCTGTGACCCCGAGGGTCCTGAGACCACAGTGTCCCAGCGAGGGTTCCACACAAACACACACACACACACACACACACACCGTTTAGACACTGGAGCGATGTCCATCAGTGGCACAGACTTCTAAAAGTTCTGATTTTGTGTTCTGCTGCTCTATCACTTGCCTGTAGTCGGCTGATGGAGGCTCCCTGTCCCTGTGGTCTATCTTCCTGAATATCCCCTCGGATTCACTTCTCTGCATGTCCTACCTTCCAGAAAGTGGTTGCTTTTCTGTTCATAGGATTGCTGCTATTTTTTTCTTCAATCTCCTGTTGAGTTTGTAGGTGTTCAGATTGGTTTGATAACTATTTAGCTGAATTCCTGGGACCAGATGAAATTTAGGTCTCCTACTCCTCCCCTTTCCAGAACCAAGTTTCTATCTGATATCATTTTCCTTGTGTCTAAAGAGCTTACACTAGCATTCTTTAGTGCATGTCTGCTAGTGAAAAATTCTCATAGCTTTTGGTCATCAGAAAATTGTATTTTTTCTACATGTTCATAAGATTACTTTGCTATTTATAACATTCAAAGTTTACAAATTTTTAAGTTAAATATAGTATTCTATTGTTATTTTGGCTTACATATTTATGATGAGAAATTAATAAAATTACTTATTACTGGTCTCATGTACATAATATCTTTAGATACACCCTTTGTTTACTTTTAAGATTTTTTTTCTTCTCTCAATGCTTATTAGCATTTTTTAAAAATTCAATTAGCCAACATATAGTACATCATTAGTTTCAGATACTTATTGGCAAATTTATTATGATATTGCTAAGTGTGCTTTTCATTTTGTTTATTCTTCTTGGGTATTCACAGAGCTTCTTAGATTTGTGTATTTATAGCTTTCATCTAATTTGGATAATTTTTGGCTAGTATTTTTTAAAATATTATTCCTTCTCCCTCTGGAAAATCCAATTACATGTATGCTGAATACTTTGATACAGTCTCATAGGTCACTAAATCACTTTTTTTTTTCTGTTTTTCCATTAAGCTTTAGTTGGATAATTTGTATTGTTATGTCTTCAAGTTCTTATATCTTTTCTTCTGCAGTGCCTAATCTGCCTTTAGTCATGTCCAGAGACACAATTATTTTAGAAATTTTATTTAAACTTTAAGAGTTCCACTTATTTCTGTTTTTATATATTCCATTATTGCCATCATTGTGTTCACTTCTCCTTTAAACTCTTGAGGTATTTAATAGTAAGCTCTTAAAAATTTCGTACTTGCTTATTTAATCATCTCTCATTGAGACTATTTTGAATAAATTGCTTTTTTTCTAGTTATATGTCACATTTTTCCGATTCTTAGTATGCTGATAATTCTTGTTTGGACTACACATTTTGAATTCTATGTTGTTCTGTGCTGGATTTTGTTATCTTCTTTTAAAGAGTATTGGACTCTTTTCTTGCAATCAGTTACTTGCTCATCTGTTTGATCTTTTCAAGGGTAGTTTAAAAGCTTTTTTTAGAGCAGGTCTAAGGTAATATTTAATCTAAGGCTAGCTTGGACACACTACTAAAGTATTATCTTTATGGAATACCTATTGAATGTCCCAGGCATTTAATAATGACTTTCCAATCTGGCTGGACAGAACTAGAATATCTCCCAGTCCTGTGTAACATCTGAAAATCATATAGCTTGTAGGTCTTTGCTTATTTTCTGCTTAGCATTGTGGATACTTACCCTATGATGCACAGCTTAGTATTCATCAACAGATGCAAGAGGACCCATAAGTCTGGAGCTTTCTTTTTGTACAGCATCCTTCTTTCCTATTCTATGTTTTGCAAGTTTAAGTTGCTACAATATCTCAGAATTCTGCTCTCTCTCTTCTCAACCCAGTGAATCTGTATTATCCTGTTTGAGTTTTTGTTCACTACATTGTGTTCCATAAAATCTCAAGGCAAAAAGGTAGTGCAATTATAGGGCCCCTGTTTCCCTTCTCTAAGGGGTCAAAGTATTGCACTGCCTGTTGTTCACTATGTAAATAAAGCTGCTTCATATATTTTGTTCAGCTTTCCTAGCTGTTTATGGTGGGAGCCTTCTCACATTTACATCATTATTGCCAGGAGAATTCTTGAGCTGATTTTGATTTTAGGAAAATCACAATTGAAAATTAAATTGTCATTACTCTCAGGCCAGATCTAGTAATCTGAAAGTAGCAAATGATTTCATCAATAATAAGAACACTTATCCACAAAATATCCATGTATTTAGTCAATTAAATACATAATAAATTTACTTACAAAATAGGCTTATATATCCTACAAGTACATTTACATCTATGGTAAAATCCCAATCAGAAATGCTATTTAACTTTTTTTTAAACTGGAGTAGTACTTCCTTAAACACCAATGGGAAGAGGGGGAAAATGTGACAATAAGCACAAAGGTAACCTGCTACCATTTTTAGTTAACTGAAGAGATAAAGACAAAAAAAAAAATCACAAGTGATAACACAAAATATTTTTTAGTAAATAAATAATACAGTCTATTGTTGTTCTTCTGGCCCTGAAACCTTTTATCAGAGGTACTGTAGCCAACTAGAAAGATCTTAAACTAGATTTATCATATGGATCATTTAAGTAGAATTCAAGATCTCTTATACCTGCTACTAAAGACAGTCATTTATCTGCCAGGAAAAGTCATGAGGCAGTGAGGGAGGAAAGAGATACAAACTATTCTGCTCGATCAGCTGAATTTAACCAGTAAAGTACCAAGATAGCAAACATGACAGCTATCCCGCAGTTCATTTGTGTTCCTATCACTTGGAGGAGTTCATAGAATCACAAAAAATACCCTTGTTAAATTTAGCCTCAGTTTATCAGCTGCAGATTTAAGGACAATATGCTAGATAAGTGATTAATAACATCAAATAGAGAGAGGTAAGTAGAAGAGAGAAAAACATATTCTCCTTATACAAAGGACTTTTTTTTTATTCTTTTGTTAATCCCCATACATTACATCATTAGTTTTAGATGTAGTGTTCCACGATTCATTGTTTGTGCATAACACCCAGTGCTCCATGCAGAATGTGCCCTCCTCAATACCCACCACCAGACTAACCCATCCTTCCACCCCCCTCCCCTCTAGAATCCTCAGTTTGTTTTTCAAAGTCCAGCATCTCTCATGGTTTGCCTAACCCTCCAATTTCCCCCACTTCATTCTTCCCCTCCTGCTATCTTCTTCTTTTTTTTTTTCTTAACATATATTGCATTATTTGTTTCAGAGGTACAGATCTGAGAGTCAACAATCTTGCACAATTCACAGCGTTTACCAGACCACATACCCTCCCCAGTGTCTATCACCCAATCACCCCATCCCTCCCACCTCACCCCCCACTCCAGCAACCCTCAGTTTGTTTCCTGAGATTAAGAATTCCTCATATCAGTGAGATCATATGATACATGTCTTTCTCTGTTTGACTTATTTCACTCAACATAATACCCTCCAGTTCTATCCACGTCATTGCAAATGGCAAGATTTCATTCCTTTTGATGGCTGCATAATATTCCATTGTATATATATACCACCTCTTCTTTATCCATTCATCTGTCGATGGACATCTAGGCTCTTACCACAGTTTGGCTATTGTGGACATTGCTGCTATAAACATCGGGGTGCACATACTCTTTTGGATCCCTACTTTTGTATCTTTGGGGTAAATACCCAGTAGTGCAATTGCTGGGTCGTATGGTAGCTCTATTTTCAACTTTTTGAGGAACCTCCATACTGTTTTCCAGAGTGGCTTCACCAGCTTCAATTCCCACCAACAGTGTAAGAGGGTTCCCCTTTTTCCGCATCCCCACCAACATCCGTCGTTTCCTGACTTGTTAATTTTAGCCACTCTGACTGGTGTGAGGTGGTATCTCATTGAGGTTTTGATTTGGATTTCCCTGATGCCGAGCGATATTGAGCACTTTTTCATGTGTCTGTTGGCCATTTGGATGTCTTCTTTGGAAAAATGTCTGTTCATGTCTTCTGCCCATTTCTTGATTGGATTCTTTGTTCTTTGGGTGTTGAGTTTGATGAGTTCTTTATAGATTTTGGAGACTAGCCCTTTATCTGATATGTCATTTGCAAATATCTTCTCCCATTCTGTCGGTTGTCTTTTGGTTTTGTTGACTGTTTCCTTTGCTTTGCAAAAGCTTTTTATCTTGATGAAGTCCCAATAGTTCATTCTTTCCCTTGCTTCCCTTGCCTTTGGCGATGTTTCTAGGAAGAAGTTGCTTCGGCTGAGGTCAAAGAGGTTGCTGCCTGTGTTCTCCTTTAGGATTTTGATGGACTGCTGTCTCACATTGAGGTCTTTCAACCACTTGGAGTCTATTATTGTGTGTGGTGTAAGGAAGTGGTCCAGTTTCATTCTTCTGCATGTGGCTGTCCAATTTTCCCAACACCATTTGTTGAACAGACTGTCTTTTTTCCATTGGACATTCTTTCCTGCTTTGTCAAAGATGAGTTGACCATAGAGCTGAGGGTCCATTTCTGGGCTCTCTATTCTGTTCCATTGATCTATGTGTCTGTTTTTGTGCCAGTACCATACTGTCTTGATGATGACAGCTTTGTCATAGAGCTGGAAGTCCAGAACTGTGATGCCGCCAGCTTTGCTTTTCTTTTTCAACATTCCTCTGGCTATGCGGGGTCTTTTCTGGTTCCATAGAAATTTTAGGATTATTTGTTCCATTTCTTTGAAAAAAGTGGATGGTATTTTGATGGGGATTGCATTGAATGTGTAGACTACTCTAGGTAGCACTGACATCTTCACAATATTTGTTCTTCCAATCCATGAGCATGGAACGGTTTTCCATTTCTTTGTGTCTTCCTCAATTTCTTTCATGAGTATTTTATACTTTTCTGAGTACGGATCCTTTGTCTCTTTGGTTAGATTTCTTCCTAGGTATCTAATCGTTTTGGGTGCAATTGTAAATGGGATTGACTCCTTAATTTCTCTTTCTTCTGTCTTGTTGTTGGTGTATAGGAATGCCACTGACTTCTGTGCATTGATTTTATATCCTGCCACTTGACTGGATTCCTGTATGAGTTCTAGGAGTTTTGGGGTGGAGTCTTTGGGGTTTTCCACATAAAGTATCATATCATCTGCAAAGAGTGAGAGTTTGACTTCTTCTTTGCCAATTTGGATGCCTTTGATTTCTTTTTGTTGTCTGATTGCTGTGGCTAGGACTTCCAATACTATGTTGAATAGCATGGTGATAGTGGACATCCCTGCCACATTCCTGACCTTAGGGGGAAAGCTCTCAGTTTTTCCCCATTGAGAATGATATTCACTGTAGGTTTTTCATAATGGCTTTTATGATATTGAGGTATGTATCCTTTATGCCTATCCTCTGAAGAGTTTTGATCAAGAAAGGATGCTGTACTTTGTAAAATGCTTTTTCTGCATCTATTGAGAGGATCATATGATTCTTGTTCTTTCTTTTGTTAATGTATTGTATCACATTGATTGATTTGTGGATGTTGAACCAACCTTGCAGCCCAGGGATAAATCCCAGTTGGTCGTGTGAATAATCCTTTTCATGTACTGTTGGATCCTATTGGCTAGTATTTTGGTGAGACTTTGCATCCATGTTCATCAGGGATATTGGTCTGTAATTCTCCTTTTTTGATGGGGTCTTTGTCTGGTTTTGGGATGAAGGTAATGCTGGCCTCATAAAACGAGTTTGGAAGTTTTCCTTCCATTTCTATTTTTTGGAACAGTTTCAGAAGAATAGGTATTAATTCTTCTCGAAATGTTTGGTAGAATTCCCCTGGGAAGCCATCTGGCCCTGGGCTTTTGTTTTTTGGGAGATTTTTGATCACTGCTTCAATTTCCTTAGTGGTTATAGGTCTGTTCAGGTTTTCTATTTCTTCCTGGTTCAGTTTTGGTAGTTGATACATCTCTAGGAATGCATTCATTTCTTCCAGGTCATCTAATTTGCTGGCATAGAGTTGCTCATAATATGTTCTTATAATTGTATTTCTTTGGTGTTGGTTGTGATCTCTCCTCTTTCATTCATGATTTTGTTGATTTGGGTCATTTCTCTTTTTTTTTTTGATAAGTCTGGCCAGGGGTTAATCAATCTTGTTAATTCTTTCAAAGAACCAGCTCCTAGTTTCGTTGATCTGTTCTACTGTTCTTTTAGTTTCTATTTCATTGATTTCTGCTCTGATCTTTATTATTTCTCTTCTCCTGCTGGGTTTAGGCTTTATTTGCTGTTCTTTCTCCAGCTCCTTTAGCTGTAGGGTTAGGTTGTGTATTTGGGACCTTTCTTGTTTCTTGAGAAAGGCTTGTATTGCTATATACTTTCCTCTCAGGACTGCCTTTGCTGCATCCCAAAGATTTTGAATAGTTGTGTTTTCATTTTTATTGGTTTCCATGTATTTTTAAAATTCTTCTTATTTTCCTGCTTGACCCATTCATTCTTCAATAGGATGCTCTTTAGCCTCCATGTATTTGAGTTCTTTCCGACTTTCCTCTTGTGATTGAGTTCTAGTTTCAAAGCATTGTCGTCTGAAAATAGGCAGGGAATGATCCCAAACTTTGGTACCAGTGGAGACCTGATTTATGACCTAGGATGTGATCGATTCTGGAGAATGTTCCATGGGCACTAGAGAAGAATGTGTATTCCGTTGCTTTGGGATGGAATGTTCTGAATAGGTCTGTGAAGTCCATTTTTGTCAGTGTGTCATTTAAAGTCTTTATTTCCTTGTTGATCCTTTGCTTAGACGATCTGTCCATTTCAGTGAGGGGAGAGTTAAAGTCCCCCACTATTATTGTATTGTTGTCGATGTGTTTCTTTGCTTTTGTTATTAATTGCCTTATATAATTGGCTGCTCCCATGTTAGGGGCATAGATATTTACAATTGTTAGATCTTCTTGTTGGATAGACCCTTTAAGTAGGATATAATGTCCTTCCTCATCTCTTATTATAGTCTGTGGTTTAAAATCTAATTTGTCTGATATGAGGATTGCCACCCCAGCTTTCTTTTGATGTCCATTAGCATGGTAAATGGTTTTCCACCCCCTCACTTTCAATCTGGGGCTGTCTTTGGGTCTAAAATGAGTGTCTTGCAGACAGCATATCGATGGGTCTTGTTTTTTAATCCAGTCTGATAGCCTGTGTCTTTTGATTGGGGCATTTAACCCATTTACATTCAGGGTAACTATTGAAAGATAGGAATTTAGTGCCATTGTATTGCCTGTAAGGTGACTGTTAACTGTATATTGTCTGTGTTCCTTTCTGGTCTATGTTGCTTTTAGGATCTCTCTTTGCTTAGAGGACCCCTTTCAAGATTTCCTGTAGGGCTGGTTTTGTGTTTGCAAATTCCTTTAGTTTTTGTTTGTCCTGGAAGCTTTTTAACTCTCCTTCAATTTTCAATGACAGCCTAGCTGGATAGAGTATTCTTGGCTGCATATTTTTCTCGTTTAGTGCTCTGAATATATCCTGCCAGTCCTTTCTGGCTTGCCAGGTCTCTGTGGATAGGTCTGTTGCCAATCTAATGTTTCTACCATTGTAGGTTTGCTCCATTCTACCTTCTGCCCCTCTCTCTCTTTCTTCTTCTTCTGGGATCCCAATTATTCTAATGTTGTTTCGTCTTATGGTATCACTTATCTCTCGAATTCTGCCCTCATGATCCAGTAGTTGTTTATCTCTCTTTTTCTCAGCTTCTTTATTTTCCATCATTTCATCTTCTATATTACTGATTCTCTCTTCTGCCTCATTTATCCTAGCAGTTAGCGCCCCCATTTTTGATTGCACCTCATTAATAGCCTTTTTGATTTCTACTTGGTTAGATTTTAGTTCTTTTACTTCTCCAGAAAGGGTTTCTCTAATAACTTCCATATTTTTTTCAAGCCCAGCTAGTATCTTTAAAGCGAGATTCTGAACTCTAGATCTGACATTGTACTAATGTCCGCATTGAGGAGGTCCCTGGCAGTCGGTATTACCTCTTGTTCTTTTTGTTGAGGTGATTTTTTCCATCTTGTCATTTTGTGCAGAGGAGAATAGATTAATGAGAGAACAAAATGCTAGCAGAGTAACAACATCCCCAGAAAATATACTCTAAACAAATCAGAAAAGACTTGAAGAGTGGAAAAAGAAACGGAAAGAGAGAAAAAAGAAAAAGAAAAAAAAGAAGAAAAAGATAAAGATAAAAACAAAAACAAAGAAAACAAAACAACAACAACAACAAAAAACCAGAATGTGATCAAATATGATCAGGCTGGTATATAGATCAGTGCCACACACTAGATTTTGGGTGTATTTTTTTCTTTTAGAGGAATGTGCCTCCCAAAATTTTAAAGAAAGAAAAACTTATATATGTACAAAAATAAGGGTTGATATGATGAAGAGATGGAATATGACTGTATAGACGGAAATTATAAAAAATTTTATAAAAGGAATTGATAAAAAGTTGTTTGAAAAAAGAAAGAAGAGGATTTAAAAAAAGAAAAAAAAAAAGGGAGAGATTGTGATCAGGCAGGGGAATAGAAAACACCATATACTAGAGATTTAGGGTATATTTTAATTTGTTAGAAGAAACTATCTCAAAATTTTAAAGAGAGAACAACTTATATATATATGTAAGCCAAAAATACGGGTAACTACTATGAAGGGATAGACTATGACTCTAAAAAAAAAAAAAAAAAAATTTTTTTTTTAAAAAGGGATTGATAAGATGTTGGTTGAAAAAGGGAAAAAGAAAAATTCAAAAAGAAAAAGAAGAAAAAAGACAGTTAAAAAAAATTAACTTTGAAAGACTAAAGAATCATGGTAATAAAGCCATGAATTCTATGTGCAGTATTCCCCTAGCGCTGGAGTTCTGCCATTCTCATTGATTGGTAAACTTGTTCTTGGCTGGCTGTTCTCGCTGATCTTCTGGGGCTGGGCCTGTTGCCGTGGTTTCCAAATGTCTCTGCAGGAGGCGGAATTGCCCCGCCCTTGCCCCCTCCCGGCTATGTAATCTGCTGGGGTTTGCTCTCCGGGGCTTTTGTTCCCTGCGAGCTTTCCGTACAGCTTTGGAGGCAGAGAGTGAAAATGGCGGCCTCCCAATCTCCACCCCAGAGGTGCTGAGAACTCGGGGCCCCGCTTCTCAGTGAGCCTCCAGAGAAAAGCCGTCAGTCAGTCCCATGTCCCCAGTCTCCGGCCGCACTCCGTGCTCACCGGGCCTGTGACCGCGCATTTCTATCTCTGGCACCTGACCCCGGGTAGAGTCTCCAAACCCAGCAGGTCCCTGCGGTGCACTCCCACGCGGCTCCTCCCGGGGGAGGAATGTGAGTCTCCCCGGGATATACCGCTTGTTGGGTCCCTGCTGGAGGAGCAGTGGCCTGACTGTGCCGCGGATCACGGTTTATGTCAACCCGGAGCTGAGAGCCCACGCCTGGGCTCCGCCTCTGCAGCCAGCTTCCCTGCTCCGTTACCTAGAGCTCTGCCACACTCAGGCACCCCCGGTCTTTCTGTGACCCCAAGAGTCCTGAGACCACACTGTCCCGGAGGGTTCCACCCCCTGCTTAGCCACCAGAGTGACGTCCCTAGGCAGAGCAGACTTTTAAAAGTTCCGATGTTGTGCTCCGCGGCTCTATCACTTGCCAGAAGCGGCCGACGGAGGCCCCTCCCCCGCCGTCTATCCTCCCGAATATCACCTCGGATTCACTTCTCCGCATGTCCTACCTTCCAGAGAGTGGTTGCTTTTCTGTTCAGAGAGTTGTTGCTATTCCTTTCTTCGATCTCCTGTTGGGTTTGTAGGTGTTCAGAATGGTTTGATCCCTATCCAGCTGAATTCCTGAGATGAGACGAAATCCAGGTCTCCTACTCCTCTGCCATCTTGCTCCGCCCCCCTCCTTATTTAATCTTTTAAAATTATGCAAATGATAAATATCACTGTAGGAAAATAATAAAGAATATAAGATTGACTTGTACCCAACAAAAAATAATACTGTTATCATTTTAGGGTATACCATTGATTTTTTTCAAGGGTCACTTTCAATATACAAGTTACTCTGGGAGAATGAGAGTTTGTAATTGGCTTCATAATAAACTAAATGATACATTATTAACATATTTCCAAAAATTAATAAACTTCAAAATCATTATTGGTGCCTAAATAGCAATTCTTATACAATAATCTATTTAACTTATTTCCTATGATTAGTTATACAATAATTTCCAATTTTTACCCATAACAAAACTATGAGGTAGGAGCTTCTAAAACATCACTTTCATCTTGTCTACTTGTTTCCTTCGGATGAGGTTTTAACAATGGAACTGTCAGTTCAAATGGCAAGCCTCTTGTTGAGGTTCCCAGAAAGTATTGATTCTGTGCCCCAGAAAGCAGCTGACAGCTCTCTCCCTCAAGCATTAAGTGAGTGTGTCTTTTCTTCACATTTGAACCAAAGATATTACGTTTTGTTTTTTTTTTTTTTTTTACTGATGATTGATAATTCTCTTAAGTAAACAGACTGCAGTAACATTATAGTCACTGGCTAAGTTCCATCAGTTTTTTTTTAATTCTCTTTGATTTTTCTCTTGGTCTTCTGTTATCCTTTCTTCAGGTCGCTTCTTCAACCCCTTCATTTTCCTGATTTGTAGTTTGCTTAGGTCTTGCTTCTGCATATGAATCCTTCCATAAGTTGTACCAAAAGTATCATGGGAGACATTTTTCTTCTTCTTTGGCTTTAGCGCTTTTGGCATTTTCATAGATAATTTATAAAGATCATATGATGCCAGATGTGTCCTCCTCAGAACCAGATCCAATGAGGGCCCCCATCTCTTCCAATTCAATCCTTGGTGTTCTACAACCAGAATTCTCCAACAGCAACTTACAGCTTCGAAAGTAAATCTTCCCATTCAATGCAGTGAAGTGCAGAACATTCTCTAAACCAGCCAGGCAGATATTTGGTACTGTGGCCTCTGAAGAAATCAGTAAGAAGACTTTTTAGCCTTCTGTAGTCTTCTGTTACAACAAAATCATCACCAGCAAATATTAACACGGGTTTTGTGCCCTCGGGACATTTACTATTCTTAATATCTTTTAGAGAGACAAACTTCTCGATACCCAATTCAATCATATCCAGCACATGGTAGTCAAACATAAGACCTATTACTAGATTATTTGGCCACTTCTTATTATGGAAGCCAAACATAAATAAAGAACAATCTGACTTCTTTGAAAAGAATTCCAATGATGTCTGATCCTCAAATGGTCTTGTAATGTTTTTCTTTTTATACAGAACTCGATATGGTTTTTTCAGTGCATACACATTTTAAGTACTTGTGCCACCATTGAATTTGCATTTCCCCCTTACAAAGTATAGCATTTTTAGTATTTTCACTGAGTTTCGGTTCTCTATTCTCAAGGAATCTCTTAGCTCTTTTCGTTTTGGGCTTTACAACTCGATCCAAAGCGTCCATGGCTACCGCAACACGAATCCCGGGAAACAAGAGATTACATTTTTTGTCAGTGTATATTCTATATATCGCTATATGCAATACATGGATTTTAATTGTAGTTTTAACTTGTTTTGTTATTACATTTGTTATTTATTTATTTCACTTGATTATTATTACATGTTTATTACATACATATTTATCCATATGCTTATACTCTTCTTTATTCTCCTTTTGTGAATTGCTATTCATTTGTTCATTTTTCTATAGATATTTTTGTATTTTTCTTAATGATTTTTAAGAAACTTTCAAGACAAATCTTTGCCAAATAGTTTATGGGACTGGTGATTAATACTTATTAAGTGCTTCCTGTATGCCTGGCACTGAGATAATTGTTCTCTATATAGTGTCTCACCTCACATAAACCCTCTAATAATGTGTAAGGGGGGTGTATTTATAACATTCATAGTATGTGTGAGGAAATTAATGTTTAAAGTGGTGAATGCTGCTGGAGCAACTACTGAGTACCCAAATCTGTCCTTCTAGTTATTGAATTACATCTTTGTCTTTGACACTCAGTACCTTAAATACTTATCTATGCTATTGTCATGCTATTTGGAGAAAAGTAAATTTTTAACATTGATGAAAAGTAAAATACACCATGAATTTTTGTATATATGGTGTATTTTGTCATATATGGTTATATATACATTTTTTTCACTAAGGAGTGGTCACAACTAATGAGTGAAATATATGTAATATGTATGTTTATATATTTTTTCACTAATATATGGTTATATATATATTCTTTTTTTTTGGTTATATATATATTCTAACTAATAGTATTACTATTATAATATTTTATTATATATAATATATACAATGATATATATTATACATATTAATTATTAATATATAATATATATCATATATATTATATATGTATATATGTATATATTATGTATAATATAAATATATTATATTTATATAATATAATATAATAATATATACATTATTTATATATTATGTAATATATAAATAAATGTATATTTATATTTATATATAAATATAAGATAAATTATATAAATATATAATATATAATAAAATAATATATTATTATATATAATAAAATAATATATACAATATATAATACATATTATATATCATATATATCATATATTTGTATTTATATATCATATATTTTAATTATATAATATATAATACACATATAATAATATAATATATAAATATATAAGTATACATATTATATATAAATATATATAAATATATAAATATATATAAAATATATATGAATAAATAAAATATATAAATATATATAAATTAAGTGAATTAGTTATTATTATAATTAATTCACTTAATTAACTATAATTATATAAATAATATAATTAAATATAATTATATAAATAATATAATTTAATTAATTAAATGATATAATTTAATTAATTAAATAAAATAATATAAATAATATCAAAATATATAAATAATATAATTATATTATATATTTATATGTATACTATATATTATATTTATATTTATATTATAAATATATATATATTTTTATTTATTTATATATTATATATTATATATTATATAATTATATCACATATATCATATTTATATTTATATATTTATATTATATATGTTAAATATATAATATATGTAATATATATAATAATAATATAATATATATTATATATAATATATAATATATAAATATATTTATATATAATGTATATATAAATATATAAAATATGTGTAAATATATATATAAATATAAATAAATATGAATATATATAATGTATATAAAATATATATAAATAAACAAAATATATAAATATATATAAATTAAGTGAATTAGTTAATTAAGTGAATTGGTTATTATAAATATAATATTATATTTATATCAATATTTATATATATCAATATTATTATAATATTATTATAAATATAATAATAACCAATTCACTTAATTAACTATAATTATATAAATAATATATTAAATATAATTATATAAATAATATAATTTAATTAAATAAAAAAATATAAATAATATATAAATAATATATATTATATTTATATATTTATATATTTATATTATATATAATATATACTATATATTATATATCATATATTTATATTTATATCAAATATATATTAATATATAATATATAATATATATGTAATAATAATATAATATACATTATATATAAATATATTTATATATAATATATAAATATATATATAAATATATATAAAGATAAATAAATATATATAAATATAAATATATAATATATATAAAATATATATATAAATAAATAAAATGTATAAATATATATAAATTAAGTGAATTAATTAATTAAGTGAATTAACTATAATTATATGAATAATATAAATTAAATATAATTATATAAATAATATTATTTAATTGATTAAATAAAATAATATAAATAATATATATAAATAATATAATAATTATATTATTATATATTATAATAATTTATAATAATATATAATATATATTATATATTATATAATCAAATATAATAAATAATATATATTAAATATATAATATATGTATTATATATATTTATATATAAATTTTATATATTTGATTATATAATATATAAATATAAATTTATATTTATAAACAATATATAATCTTATATATAAATATATAATATATTTATATATAGTAATATATATACTATATATGTATATATGTATATATGTATATATACATTTATTTATATAATATATAATATATAATATATATAAAATATATAATATGTTATATATTATATATAATATATAATATAATAAAGATATATTATATATAGTATAGATAAATATATATAAATATTTATATTTATATAGATAAACATATAATTATAAATATATAAATATAAATATATAAAATATATATAATATACAATAATATATAATAATAATTACATATAACATAAAGTATACAATTATATCATTGATATATTATATCATATTATATATTATTAATATTATAATTATATTATAAATTATTATAATTTATATGAATTATTTATAATTTATATTATTATAAATTATTATAATATATAATAATATAATTATAATTATAATATATAATGTATATCATATATATCATATATAATTATAATTTTAATAATTACTAATTCACTTAATTAACTAATTCACTTATTAGTTTTGACCATTCTGCTTCTTAGTCTATCATTTTTATTATTTTTTTAATTTGGATAATTGTATGCCTTATTTCTAAGATCACTATCTAAAAATAAGCAATAAATAGATAACTTGGAAATGCATCATCTGCAACATATTCTTGTAAAATAGGTTTTGTTTCCTCATTTATTTCTCTAATGGTATTAATATAGTGTGTACCTAAAGTAAATAATAGAGCAATAAAAATAAAGATCAATGATAAAGATCTCTCAGAATAAATATGATATAGGAAATTTGATGACAAATTTAAGTATCTTGGTGAAAATACAACATATACAGGCATATATGTATATATATATAGCCAACATAATCTTTGCAAACACACACAGACCTGTGATAGAAATTGACTGTGTATTATGCTTAAGGAATTTTCAAGAAATTTTTAAAAGTAGAAATCAATATGCTGTAAGCAATGTAATAAAATTCCAAATTAATAACTAAAGGATAGCCAAAATATCTCTTAACTAAATATTAAATCACTAAGAAAAATTATAGCCAAAATAATCATATATTTAGAAATAAGAGAATATTATAAAATTATCCCCCCCAAAACTCCCACTTATATAAAATTTCTATCTTAAATCACTTTATCAGAATATAAAAAAGATTAAAATTTGGGAGCTAAATTTTCAAGTGAGTAAATTTTTATTTTATTTTATTTTTAAGATTTTATTTTATTTTATTTATTTGACAGAGAGATAGAGAGCACAAGTAGGCAGAGAAGCAGGCAGAGGGAGAGGGAGAAGCAGGCTCCCCGCAGAGCAGGGAGCCCAATGCAGGACTCAATCCCAGGACCCCGGGATCATGACCTGAGCCAAAGGCAGCCGCTTAACTGACTGAGCCATCCAGGCACCCTCAAGTGAGTAAATTTTTAAAGAGAACAACAAAATTAAACTAAATGAGTTAGAAGGAAGGAAAGAAGGAAAAGAGAAGGAAAGTGGTTACATTAAAAATCAACATGAACACTACATCAAAAACTAATGATGTAATGTATGGTGATTAACATCACATAATAAATAATAAAAAATTAACCACCAAAAAAAAGTCCACATGAAAAGATATTTCTTAACATTAAAAAGTGTAATAAAAAGCAATGTCGTTAACATAACTATGAAAACTGTAAAATCCTTGGACTAAGCCTAACCACAGTGTTTAAACTTAGTGAGAATGTGTCTATTGCTTCATTATTAACTGTAATGTTAGTAGAAATGTATGATCCATTATCTACTTTAGGGAGCTATCTCCTATTACCAGATTGCTACATTTCTTTAACTGAGCTAGTATTAAATTTTACCAAATTCATTATCTGTTGATATAGAGATATTTTACTTTTTTCTTTAAATTCAGTTTTTATTGAGGTATAATTTACACACAATAAAATACCACATTATGAATTTTACATTATATTTTTTTTTTTTAGAGAGAGAGTGAGTTGGGGGGACAGGCAGAGGGAGAGAGAGAATCTTAAGTAGGCTCCATGCCTAGCACTGGGCCTGATGTGGGCTCAGTGTGGGGGCTGGATCCCACCACTCTGAGATCATGACCTGAACTGAAATCAAGAGTTGGATGCTTAAACGACTAAGCCAACCAGGGGCCCCTGAATTTTACATTTTTGAGCTCTAGCTTTGTTATATTCTAGTAAAGATTGATGTACTTTGTTCTGGCTGGCTTCCATGGTTGTACATGACACTTTCAAGACTTGCTTTTAAGCTTTTATAATGGTGGATCTAGGGTGGATTTTCCTCTAGGTCTAGTTTAGCCCTATAATTAAGACATTATCTTTCTAAAGTCTCCTGAATATCTCACGTATTTAAGGAGTTTTCTTCACTGTGGATATTGGGAATTCAAAAGATTCCTGGCTGTGTGTAATCTCTTAGAATTGTTTGAGTCTTTTCTGCACATTTTTCTTTGCCTGGCCATATAGAGTTTTACTTGAGGCATATGTAGAATGATTTTGAGCCAAAGATTCAAATGTACCTTGAACCAAAGACTCAAATGTACAAAAATGTACCACATCTCTGAACCTCTTTTTCTGTGTACCTGCTTCTGCTCTGAGACTCTTGTCTCCAAGTTATGGTAACCTTAGCTTCTCAGAACTCTGTTTCTTGCTCTTCAACTCAGCCAGCCTGACAGACTCTCTTTGGATTATCTTTTTTTGCACCAAGGTCTGGAAATTACTCCAGGTGGATATTTGGGTGATCATAAGGGATACCTCATTGGCTTTTCCTCTCTGAGTGATCTCAGTTCTGAGCCCACTAAAGTCTCTAGGTAGAATGTACTAATAAATTGCTGCTCAACACAACCCTGGATGCCGCTGTGTGGGATACACTTTCCCCATTGTTCCTTTACATTTCCTGAGATGATCCAGACCATGTAATGTAGGGAGACTTGCTGTGGGGACCATAAAACACCTTACATTTTTGTGACTATTTTCTTAATGCTCTTAAATATATGACCTACATAAAACTCTTATTTTTAGATTTTTCAGGTGCAAAATTTACAGATGGACTGGAAGTGGGAAAAAGTCAGATAGGAAAAATTAGAATAATCACAAATCTTTTTTTTTTAATAATCTTGACAATACACAAACTTTCAAATTAGGACTAAGCAGGTACTTCTAGGATAAAATACACATCTCTAGGGTTGAGATCAGACATTCACCCAAATCTTGTCATGGTGTGTCAGACACACACAAGCCATAAATGGAGCTGTGGCTACTATATGATATTAATAGATAAGCACCAATAATAAAGATAAATAAATCAGAAGCTACTTGATGCTCTCCATTTCATTTAATAAGAAAAGAGTGGTAGAGTGTGACACTGTGCTTCTCATCTTCATGGACATTTACAAGTGGACTTGATAAATACAGGATACCCTGCACTGGATTCTGCCAGTGGTTAAAGGAACACAAATATTGGTGACACATTCGTGGCATCTCACAGGGCTATTGCTGCCAAGCATGGATGATGTGAGGAACACTGCACAAGAGAAGTTTGAACACAAACTTCCCTTGGAACTCTCAGGTAGTATTTATAACTACCACCCATACCTTTATTTGTCTCCTGAAGTAGGATTGATTGCAAAATCCAATATCAGATTTTGACTCATCCTATCTAAACAATGTAATCTAAAGTCATATTATACTTCATTTCTGCTCTAAGTAAAATTAGATTGAATTGCATCACAATAGAGAGGAAATTCAACCTTACGTTTTTTGGTGTTGTATAGCAGATACAAATATAACTGCAAAGCCAACGACATATTGCATTGAACGTGAGGTTTTGAAGGCAAAGAAACTATCTCAGTATAAGCTCAGGATATATTTGGATTTACTCCTGGGAAACTACACTAATTCTCCAAATATTCCACTTCGGTTTGAAGCTGCTCATTAACCATTCTGCTTACAGGGTTTAGTTAAGCTCCTCTGAAATTGGATATTGTCCTGCAGGGGTGGGGGTGGGGGCTAATTCAATGATCATGTCCTATGGAACGTGGCACACACTGGTTTCTCTGCCTGTTGTCACTTTCATTCCAAGGACTGACCTTGGGCTACTTTTGCAATGACACTCTTGTAGTTACAGTGCCTTTGGATTTCCTGGTATCCAGTTTTCTTCTTGTCTATATTAATAGTTTCCACAGGAAGTCAGCAAGATGCTCCACTTCAGGGAGGAGGATTAGAGGACTAGAGAATTTTTTTAAAAGATTTATTTATTTGAGAGAGACAGAGCATGAGAGGGAGGGGCAGAGGGAGAGAAAGAATCTCAAGGAGACTCCCCGCTGAGTTTGGAGCCTGATTCAGGGCTCTCCATCTCACAACCCTGAGATCGTGACCTAAGCCGAAATCAAGGGTCGGTCACTTAACCAACTGAGCCACCCAGGCACCCCAGGACTAGAGGATTTTTTGACCTTAAAAAAAATTTCATCTGTATTAATGTATTTTATAAAGAATGAAATGTATGTAGGCTTTATTTCATTATTTTACTGTTAATATGTGTGATCAAAAATGCTTAGTGACTGTTCTACCAAATGCTATCCTTGATGCACATTTCCCTAACTTAGCATGATGGTTGTATAGTGGCCCTTGACAGTCCATGGAAACTCTCATTTTTGAATCTCTGTTTGGTAATCTAACGCTGGGCAGGTTCTGTGCTGATAGAATGTGCTGGGTGATGAGCAGCTTTCCTGGGGATCAGGGAAATAGCTGAGTGGTGAGTTTCAGGGACAAGGGAAGATGTGCACTGACACTTGTCACTAACTAGCAAAACCCAGCTACTGTGAGAAAATGCTTCAGGGAACATGAGAATTGACACCAACAGCAGTATCAGAAAGGAAAACAGCTCTCAGCAAGTTAGAGGCCAGAATCGTTCAACAGGGCACTACTGTGGTCTGGAATCAAGCCGGGGAATATTAAAATTCTGCAAGCATAAATAACAAGATTTGGGAGAAACTTTCCCTTATTTAGCACTTTCTGCTTTGTTTTCAAAGTAATTCTATCAATGAATTGTGTGTGATGATATTGAAGAAGAATTTACTCTTTCTTTAATCTTTCATATACAATCACATGAAAAAATAACAAAGAACATAAACATTTTAACTGGAAAGAACATACATTTAATATATCACTCAAATAAGGAAGGGAGTTACCAATGAATGCATGTTTTTTACTTGATGTCTTAAAAATATCTCAATTTAACTGGTACAAATTGGGTAACATTTATCCACCTTCCAAATCAATAAAAAGGTATTTTTATTCCCAGACCCATAAATCATTCAGTAAAATACTTTTTAGGGTCCAAAATATAACCCAAATTTCCACTGTCAGCTATGACTGACTAGCTTTCAAGAGACCAATCCTCCTACTTAGAACAAGCCGAAAAAAAAGGGATAAAAATAGAAAAAATATATATGAGAGGGTACTAGAGAGCAATTAAGGTAGGCAGGATTTGAAAGGCCAAAATCCTGGAAAGAGGGCAAATTCATTGAGAGAAACATGACCTTCTAAGCTATGTTTGTTCTGTTCCATCTGTCAGCCTTTTAGTGTGCTCTCCCAGACTTCCAACTACCGGTATGTGCATCTCCAAGTCTGATGTCCTGTTTTAGTCTGGAACCTCAGAATGCTGCTCTAAGTGGTGACAAGCTATACACAGGAGGGAGGGATTGTTATTGACATTGCCTCCGTTCCAAAGTAGTCCTTGGGAGTTAGTATAAAAAGATTCGAGATCTCTCAACTATTGAATATGATAACTCTGAGATAATGTGTTTTGCACCACTTTCCACAGTATCTCTGAAGAATTCAGCCCCAATTGTCTACTGTGGCAGCTGACTAAATTGGTTGACTTTTATTAGCTATTTTCCCTTCTCTATATAAATTTCCCATGCCACTACCATGGCATGCAATGTCGTTAACATTGCACCGCCCAAATAAATAACTTTTACTCTAATACTTATCTCATGGTCTGCTTCTAAAGCAGCCTAACTGATGATTTATAAGCTGTGTGTGGGCTGAGTCTGTGAAGTTGAACAGAAGTTGCTAAGAGACAAAGAAACCAAAAGAGCTTTCAGACATCTCACAGGGCTAATGAGATAAAAACTGAGTTCAGAGCTATCAAAGGGTGAGGACCTGAGAGGTCAAAATCCTGGGGAAAAAAGAGAAGCATAGATAAGAATATGCTAAGACATTTGCCAATTCCCAAGCAATGTTGTAGAGGCAAGAGGCAGAGAGGCTGAGCAGGAGGCAGGTAATAGCAGGTTGGAAAGCTAAGGAGAGCTACCAACACTCTCCCTATTCTGAGGAGACAACAATTGGAGTTCAGGTCAGCCAAAGTGGAGAGACCCAGGTAAATATACTCGACTTTCATTTGTGATCCTTAAGAACTGCAAACTAAGAGAAAGGATGAACCAGAAATAAAGCAAAGACATGATGAAACTCAGCTCCATGCCTGCCTGCATTAAAAAGATCTGTTCCTACTGTAATTACTTGCAGAAAGCTGAAGAATATCTTTTCTGGTGGAAGAAATATCAAATTGAGCACTTGCAACATTTAATATGCAATGTCAGCAAGAAACTTCATCTAAACCTGTGTTGTCCAATGTGTCAGTCATAAAACACATGTGTCTATTTACATTTAAATTTATTAAAAGTTTATAAAATAAAGGATCAATTCTTTAGTCACACTAGTCATATTCCATAGTGCTCAAAAACTGCAGGTGGCTAGTAGCTATGGTTTTGGACAACATACATATAAACATTTCTATCTTCATGGAAAGTTCTATTGAACAGTACTGATCTAGAACTTTTATGTTTTAAAACATCTGTCTAACACTGAATCAAATGTAAAAGGACACCAAGATCTAGAACCAATAAAAAACAAATAATAAAAATAAAATAATTATGATTCAGATAGTGGAGTTATCAGATGCAGACTTTAACAAAACTTTGATTAATATGCTTAAGAAATAGATCAAAGATGGAGAAATACTTCATAGAATCAATATCTATATAAGAGAATTAAATAAAAATTCCACAAGTGAAAAGTACAATGACACAGTAAAAGTGGGTCAAACAGCAGATGAGATTTAGCTGAAGAGAGGAATTATTACCTGAAGATATATTATTTGGAAAAAAACAGATTGAAGCATGGAAAGGAAAAAAAAAAGTATGGGAAAAACAGAATAAAAGAATAAAGGGCATAATATAACAGTAAAAAGATATAACAATTATAATTAAGGATACAGAAGGGGACAACAGATATAATGGTATGGAAACAATATCTGTAGAGATAATGGCTGAGACATTTCTAAAACTGGTAAAAAGCCACAGATTCACAAAAACTGTGAAACCAAATCAAGACAAAAAGAAAAATGCACTTAAATACATCATAGTAAAACTTTGGACATAAGAATCAAAGAAAAAAATCATAAACACTTGTCTGAAAATGTAAAAATTAACTCCAAAGAGCAGAAATAAGACTGACAATAGACTTCTGAATAGAAACAGGAAAACAAAGAAGACAATAAATAAAGTGAAGAAAGCAAGTAGCTGCCAACAAAGAATTCTACAGTCTCTGAAAACATTCTTCACTTTTGAAAAAAAATAAAGATTTATCAGACAAAAAACTTAGAGAAATTTTTGCCAGCACACTTACACTAAGAGATATATTAAAAAGAGTCCTTCCTGGACACGGAATCTAAACGTTGAGAGAAACATGGTATTGTAGAAAGAAACAAAGAGCTACATTAGTGATAAGTATGAAAATAAATCTGAATTACCATTGAATGTATAAAATATACTAATCTAATAATAACAACTTGTAAGAGTATAAAATGTATATTTGCATCTAAATTAATGATAGCAATAATTGTCTTGGAAGTGAAAAATGATTCATGTTAGACACTAATAAAATGTCTATTATAATTTCTATGGTAATCAATAAATGAATAATATAGCTAAAATCCTATTAGATCATTAACATCAAAAACTGAGATAAAGATAAATCTCACAACACAGGAAACGATTAACAAAATGGCAAGGCAACATACTGAATGGGAGAATTATTTGCAAATGATATATCCAATAAAGACTTAATATTCAAAATATATAAAGAAGTTATACAATTCAACACCAAAAAAACACAAATCATCTGGTTAAAAATGGAACCGAGTAAACATTTTTCCAAAAAAGACATACAAATGTCCAACAGACACACGAAAAGATGCTCAACATCACTTATCATCAGGGAAATGCAAATCATAACCACAATGAGATATAACCTCACTAGAATCAAAAAAACAAGAAATAACATTCTTGGTGAGGCTGTGGAGAAAAAGAAACCCTCCTGCACTGTTGGTGGAAATTTAAATTATACTGAAAACAGTATAAAGATTCATCAAAAATTTTAAAATAGAATTACCATATGATCCAGTAATTCCACTACTAGGTATCTACACACAAAAAAGGAATACACTAATTCAAAAAGATATTGCACCCTTATGTTTATTTCAATATTATTTACAATAGCCAAACAACCCAAGTGTCCATCCATAAATGAATGGATAAAGAAGATGTGGTATGTATATAATAGAATATTACCCATCCATAAATGACAATGAGATCTTGTCATGTGCAACAACATGGATGGACCTAGAGGGTATAATGCTAAGTGAAATAAGTCAGTCAGAGAGAGGCAAATACCAAATGATTTCACACATATGAGGAATTTAAGAAACAAAACAAAGAAGAGAAAAACAAAAACAAGACTCAAATATAGAGAACAAACTGGTGGTTGCCAGAGGGGAGGTGGGTGGGAGGATAGATGAAATAGATAAAAGGGATGAAGAGTATCCTTATCACCATGAACACAGAGTAGTGTATATAATTGTTGAATCCTTATATTGTACACCTGAAACTAATATAACACTGTATATTAATTATACTTTAAGAAAGATAAATCTAACAAATATGTACAAGATTTGAATGAGGAAAACCACAAAACTACAACTCTGATGGAAGAATTAAAGAAGACCTATATAAATAGAGAGATATTCCATGTGCATAAATAGGAAAACTTAATACTATCAAGATGTCAATTCTTCCCAACTTGCTCTATAGATTCAATGCAATCCCAATCAAAATCCCAGAAAAATATTTGTATCTACTGAAAAAATGTATTCTAAACTTTATATAGAAAGGCAGAAGACCCAAAATAGCCAACACACTATTGAAGGAGAACAAAATCAGAGGACTGACGTTACCCAGATTCAAGACTTACTATAAAGCTATAGTAACCAAGACCATGGTTTTGGTGAAAGAATAGACAAATACATCTATGGTACAAAATAGAGAGTGTAGAAATAGATCCACATAAATATAGCTAACTGATCTTGGACAAAAGAGCAAAGGCAATTCAATGAAGGAAGAATAACCTTTTCAACAAATAATGCCAAAACAACCGGGCATTCACATGGAAAAATCAACCAACAAAGATTTTACACCTTTCACAAAAATTAACTCAAAATGGATATCATAGAGTTAAATGTAAAATGCAAATCTATAAAACTCTTAGAAAATAACATAGGAGGAAATTTAGGTGACCTTGTGTTTAGTGTTGAACTTTTAGATACAATACAAAAAGCATAATCCATGGGAGAAAAAAATTGATAAGTTGGATTGATTAAAATAAATAACTTCTGCCCTGCATAAAACACTGCTAAGAAAATGAAAAGACAAGCCACAGACTGGTAAAACACATATCTAATAAAGTACTGGTATCTAATTATACAAAGAACTCTTACAATTCAACAATAACAATCCAATTAAAACATGAACAAAATACATGAACAGACACCTAACCAAAGAAGATATGCAGATGGCTAATAAGCATATGGGAAGATGCTCAACATCATATGTCATGAAGGAATTGATAACAACTATTGTTGTTAATTTAAACAACAATGAGACACCATTATATATCTATTAGAATGGATAAAATCCAAAGCATGGACAACACCAAATGCTAGAAAGGATATGGATCAACAGGAATTCTCACTTGTTGCTTGTTGGAATGCAAAATGATACAGCCACTTTAGAAGAGAGTTTCGTGGTTTCTCACAAAACTAAACATACTCTTACATTATGATCCGACAGTACCATTTCTTGGTATTTACTCAAATGAATTGAAAACTTAAGTCCACACAAAAACCTGTGCATGAATATTTACAGTAGCTTTATCATAATTGCCAAGATTTGGAAGCAGCCAAGATGTCCTTAAATAAGTAAATATATAAATAAACTGTGGGGGTGCCTGGGTGGCTCAGTCTGTTAAACATCTGCCTTCAGCTCAGGTCATGATCCAGGGGTCCTGGAATTGAGCCTCAAGTTGGGCTCCCTGCTCAGCAGGGAGTCTGTTTCTCCCTCTGTCCCTCCCCCTGCTCCTGCTCTTTCTCTCTCAAATAAATAAAATCTTTAATGAGTAAATAAACTGTGGTACACCAATACAATGGAATATTATTCAGTTATAAAAAGGAATGAGCTATCAAGCCACAAAAATACATGGAACAGTCTATTTTAAAAAAAAATTCAATTAGCCAAGTTATAGTACATTAGTTTCAGATGCAGTGTTCAACAATTTATCACTTTTGCACAACACCCAGTGCTCATCCCATCATATGCCTTCCCCAATGCCCATCATCCAATCACCCCATTCCCCCACCCAGCTCCCCTCCAGCAATCCTCAGTTTCTTTCCCATAGTGAAGAGTCTCTCTTGGTTTTTCTCCCTCTCTGATGACTTCCCATTTTTTTTCCCTCCCTTCCTTTATGGTCCTCTGCTCTGTTTTTTACGTTCCACATATGAGTGAAACCATATGATAATTGTCTTTCTCTGATTGACTTATTTGGCTCAGCATAATACCTTCCAGTTCCATCCACATAAATGTAAATGGTAAGTATTCATCCCTTCTGATGGCTGAGTAACATTCCATTGTATATATATACACCAACATCTTCTTTATTCATTCATCTGTCGATGGACATCTCAACTCTTTCCACAGTTTGGCTATTGTGGACACTGCTGCTATGAACATTGGGGTGCAGGTGCCCCTTCAGATCGCTACATTTGTATCTTTGGGGTACATGGAACATCTTAAATGCATATCGTTATGTGAAAGAAGCCAAACTACAAAGGCTACATACTGTATTATTCCAACTATATGACACTCTGGAAAATGCAAAATAATGGAGACAGCATAAAGATCAGTGGCTCCTGAAGATTCAGGGAAAAAGAGGGAGGGATCAATGGATGGAAATGGGATTTTTAAGAGTGAAAAACCTCTGTATGATACTGTAATGATGGATATATGTCATTATATATTTGTCAAAACCTACAGAATTTACAATATCAAGAGTGAGCTATAATATACACTATGGACTTTTGTTAATAAAAATTGATCAACATTGTGGATCTACATGTCCTGGTTCCCAGAGAAGAGACACTTCTACAAATAGATACAGTAATAGCTTTATCAAACATAAAGTTATGGTTGTTGTGCAGTCACTCTGGTATCCTTGTGCCAGTAAATCAGCTGGCTAACAATGAAGTTGCCATATTGGCAGAGGAATTGACTCATATGATTATGAAGAGGAATGGTACAGATAAAAAATATGTTTGATTTCTAGATGATCAATTGGAGCATTTCATTCATTCTTTTTTATTGAGGTATAATTGGCATGTAACATTATATTAGTTTCAGGTATACAACATAATGATTCAGTATTTGTATACATTGCAAAATAATTTCAACAATAAGTCTAGTTAACATTTGTCACCATGTATAGTTACAATTTTTTTCTTGTGATGACTACTTTCAAGATTTACTCTCTTAGCAACATTCAAATATGCAATACAGTTTTACTAAATATAGTCATCATACTATGCATTACATCCCTAGGACTTACGTATTTTATAACTGGAAGTTTGCACTTTTGACCACCTTCACCCATCTTGCCAAGCCCCTCCCCTTTTTTTAAAGATTTTATTATTTATTTATTTATTTGAGACAGAGAGAATGAGAGGCAGAGAGCACGAGAGGGAGGAGGGTCAGAGGGAGAAGCAGACACCCCGCCGAGCAGGGAGCCCGATGCGGGACTCGATCCCAGGACTCCAGGATCATGACCAGAGCCGAAGGCAGTCGCTCAACCAACTGAGCCACCCGGGCGCCCACTCTCTTTCTCTTTCTTTGTTTCTTTCTTTCTTTGTTTCTTTCTTTCTTTGTTTCTTTCTTTCTTTCTTTCTTTCTTTCTTTCTTTCTTTCTTTCTTTCTTTCTTTCTTTCTTTCTTTCTTTTCTTTCTTTCTTTCTTTCTTTCTTTCTTTTCTTTCTTCTTTCTTTCTTTCTTTCTTTTCTTTCTTTCTTTCTTTCTTTCTTTCTTTCTTTCTTTCTTTCCTTTCCTTTCTTTTCTTTCTTCTTTCTTTCTTTCTTTCTTCTTTCTTTTCTTTCTTTCTTTCTTTCTTTTTCTTTCTTTCTTTCTTTCTTTCCTTTCTTTCTTTCTTTCTTTCCTTTCTTTCTTTCTTTCTTCTTTCTTTCTTTCTTTCTTTCTTTCTTTCTTTCTCTCTCTCTCTCTCTTTCTTTCTTTCTTTCTTTCTTTCTTTCTCTTTTCTTTCTTCTTTCTTTCCTTTCTTTCTTTCTTTCTTTTCTTTCTTTCTTTCCTTCTTTCTTTCTTCTTTCTTTCTTTCTTTCTTTCTTTCTTTCTCTCTCTCTCTCTCTCTTTCTTTCTCTCGCTCTCTCTTTCTTTCTTTCTTTCCTTCTTTCTTTTATATTTCACATATAACTGATATCATATGGTATTTGTCCCTCACTCTGTCTGACTTATTTCACTTAGCATAATGCTCTCAAGGTCAATCCATGCTGCTGCAAATGGCAAGAGTTACTTTTTTTTTTTTTGCAAATATCTTCTCCCATTCTGTCGGTTGTCTTTTGGTTTTGTTGACTGTTACTTTTGCTGTGCAGAAGCTTCTTATCTTGATGAAGTCCCAATACTTCATTTTTGCCCTTGCTTCCCTTGCCTTTGGTGATGTTTCTAGGAAGAAGTTGCTTCAGCTGAGGTCGAAGAGGTTGCTGCCTGTGTTCTCCTTTAGGATTTGGATGGACTCCTGTCTCACATTGAGGTCTCTCAACCATTTGGAGTCTATTTTTGTGTGTGGTGTAAGGAAATGGTCCACCTTCATTCTTCTGCATGTGGCTATCCAATTTTCGCAACACCATTTGTTGAAGAGACTGTCTTTGTTCCATTGGACATTCTTTCCTGCTTTGTCAAAGGTGAGTTGACCATAGAGTTGAGGGTCCATTTCTGGGCACTCTATTCTGTTCCATTGATCTATGTGTCTGTTTTTGTGCCAGTACCATACTGTCTTGATGATTACAGCTTTGCAATAGAGCTAGAAGTCCAGAATTGTGATGCCACCGGCTTTGCTTTGCTTTTTCAACATTCCTCTGGCTATGTGGGGTGTTTTCTGGTTCCATACAAATTTTAGGATTATTTGTTCCATTTCTTTGAAAAAAGTGGATGGTATTTTGATGGGGATTGCATTGAATGTGTAGATTGCTCTAGGTAGCATTGACATCTTCACAATATTTGTTCTTCCAATCCATGAGCATGGAACGCTTTTCCATTTCTTTGTGTCTTCCTCAATTTCTTTCATGAGTATTTTATAGTTTCTGAGTATAGATCCTTTGCCTCTTTGGTTAGATTTATTCCTAGGTATCTTATGGTTTTGGGTGCAATTGTAAATGGGATCGACTCTTCAATTTCTCTTTCTTCTGTCTTGTTGTTGGTGTATAGGAATGCCACTGACTTCTGTGCATTGATTTTATATCCTGCCACTTGACTGAATTCCTGTATGAGTTCTAGCAGTTTTGGGGTGGAGTCTTCTGGGTTTTCCACATAAAGTATCATATCATCTGCAAAGAGTGAGAGTTTGACTTCTTCTTTGTCGATTTGGATGCCTTTGATTTCTTTTTGTTGTCTGATTGCTGTGGCTAGGACTTCCAATAATATGTTGAATAGGAGTGGTGATAGTGGACATCCCTGCCGCGTTCCTGACCTTAGGGGGAAAGCTCTCAGTTTTTCCCCATTGAGAATGATATTCGCTGTAGGTTTTTCATAGATGGCTTTTATGATATTGAGGTATGTACCCTCTATGCCTATACTCTGAAGAGTTTTGATCAAGAAAGGATGCTGTACTTTGTCAAAAGCTTTTTCTGCATCTATTGAGAGGATCATATGATTCTTGTTCTTTCTTTTCTTAATGTATTGTATCACGTTGATTGATTTGCGGATGTTGAACCAACCTTGCAGCCCAGGGATAAATCCCACTTGGTCGTGGTGAATAATCCTTTTAATGTACTGTTGGATCCTATTGGCTAGTATTTTGGTGAGAATTTTTGCATCCATGTTCATCAGGGATATTGGTTTGTAATTCTCCTTTTTGATGGGGTCTTTGTCTGGTTTTGGGATTAAGGTAATGCTGGCCTCATAAAATGAGTAAGCCATCTGGCCCTGGGCTTTTGTTTTTTGGTAGATTTTTGATCACTGCTTCAATTTCCTTAGTGGTTATAGGACTGTTCCGGATTTCTATTTCCTCCTGGTTCAGTTTTGGTAGTTGATACATCTCTAGGAATGCATCCATTTCTTCCAGGTTATCTAATTTGCTGGCATAGTGTTGCTCATAATATGTTCTTATAATTGTTTCTATTTCTTTGGTGTTGGTTCTGATCTCTCCTCTTCCATTTATGATTTTGTTGATTTTGGTCATTTCTCTTTTTTTTTTTTTTTTTAAGTCTAGCCAGGGTTTTATCAATCTTGTTAATTCTTTCAAAGAACCAGCTCCTAGTTTCGTTGATCTCTTCTACTGTTCTTTTAGTTTCGTTTTCATTGATTTCTGCTCTGATATTCATTATTTCTCTTCTCCTGCTGGGTTTAGGCTTTATTTGCTGTTCTTTCTCCAGCTCCTTTAGCTGTAGGGTTAGGTTGTGTATTTGAGACCTTTCTTGTTTCTTGAGAAAGGCTTGTATTGCTATATACTTTCCTCTCAGGACTGCCTTTGCTGCATCCCAAGATTTTGAATAGTTGTGTTTTCATTTTCATTGGTATCCATGTATTGTTTTAATTCTTCTTTAATTTCCTGGTTGACCCATTCATTCTTCAGTAGAATGCTCTTTATCCTCCATGTATTTGAGTTCTTTCCAACTTTCCTCTTGTGATTGCGTTCTAGTTTCAAAGCATTGTTGTCTGAAATAGGCAGGGAATGATCCCAATCTTTTGGTACCAGTTGAGACCTGATTTATGACCTAGGATGTGATCGAATCTGGAGAATGTTCCATGGGCACTAGAGAAGAATGTGTATTCTGTTGCTTTGGAATGGAATGTTCTGAATATGTCTGTGAAGTCCATTTGGTCCAGTGTGTCATTTAAAGTCTTTATTTCCTTGTTGATCTTTTGCTTAGATGATCTGTCCATTTCAGTGAGGGGGGTGTGAAAGTCCCCCACTATTATTGTATTGTTTTTGATGTGTTTCTTTGCTTTTGTTATTAACTGCCTTATATAATTGGCTGCTCCCATGTTAGAGGCATAGATATTTACAATTGTTAGATCTTCTTTTTTTTTTTTAAGATTTTATTTATTTATTTGACAGAGAGAGACACAGCGAGAGAGGAGATACAAGCAGGGGGAGTGGGAGAGGGAGAAGCAGGCTTCCCGTGGAGCAGGGAGCCCGATGCGGGGCTCGTTCCCAGGACCCTGGGACCATGACCTGAGCCGAAGGGAGACGCTTAACGACTAAGCCACCCAGGCGCCCCTACAATTGTTAGATCTTCTTGTTGGATAGACCCTTTAAGTAGGATATAGTGTCCTTCCTCATCTCTTATTACAGTCTTTGGTTTAAAATCTAATTTGTCTGATATAAGGATTGCCACCCCAGCTTTCTTTTGGTGTCCATTAGCATGGTAAATGGTTTTACACCCCCTCACTTTCAATCTGGGGGTGTCTTTGGGTCTAAAATGTGTCTCTTGCAGATAGCATATCGATGGGTCTTGTTTTTTAATCCAATCTGATAGCCTGTGTCTTTTGTTTGGGGCATTTAGCCCATTTACATTCAGGGTAACTATTGAAAGGTATGAATTTAGTGCCAGTGTATTGCCTGTAAGGTGACTGTTATGGTGTATTGTCTGTGTTCCTTTCTGGTCTATGTTGCTTTTAGGCTCTCTCTTTGCTTAGAGGACCCCTTTCAAGATTTCTTGTAGGGCTGGTTTTGTGTTTGCAAATTCTTTTAGTTTTTTTTTGTCCTGGAAGCTTTTTATCTCTCCTTTTATTTTCAATGACAGCCTAGCTGGATAGAGTATTCTTGGCTGCATATTTTTCTCATTTAGTGCTCTGAAGATATCCTACCAGTCCTTTCTGGCCTGCCAGGTCTCTGTGGATAGGTCTGCTGCCAATTTAATGTTTCTACCATTGTATGTTACAGATCTCTTCTCCCAAGCTGCTTTCAGGATTTTCTCTTTGTCTCTGAGACTAGTAAGTTTTACTTTAGATGTCGGGGTGTTGACCTATTTTTATTGATTTTAAGAGGGGTTCTCTGTGCTTCCTGGATTTTGATGCCTGTTTCCTTCCCCAAATTACGGAAGTTCTCTGCTATAATTTGCTCCATTATACCTTCTGACCCCCTCTCTCTTTCTTCTTCTTCCCGGGATCCCAATTATTCTAATGTTGTTTTATCTTATGGTATCACTTATCTCTCGAATTCTGCCCTCGTGTTCCAGTAGTTGTTTATCTCTCTTTTTCTCAGCTTCTTTATTTTCCATCTTTTGGTCTTCTATATCACTGATTCACTCTTCTGCCTCATTTATTCTAGCAGTTAGCGCCCCCATATTTGATTGCATCTCATTAATAGCCTTTTTGATTTCAACTTGGTTAGATTTTAGTTCTTTAACTTCTCCAGAAAGGGTTTCTCTAATAACTTCTATGCTTTTCTCAAGCCCAGCTAGTATCTTTAAAATGATGATTCTGAACTCTAGATCTGACATCGTACTAATGTCCATATTGAGTAGGTCCCTGGCAGTCGGTACTACCTCTTGTTCTTTTTGTTGAGGTGATTTTTTCCATCTTGTCATTTTGTGCAGAGGAGAATAGATTAATGATAGAACAAAATGCTAGCATGGTAACAACGTCCCCAGAAAATATACTCTAAACAAATCAGAAAAGACCTGAAGCAGTGGGAAAAGAAAGGGAAAGAGAGAAAAAAGAAAAAGGAAAAAAAAAAAGAAAAAGATAAAGATAAAAACAAACAAAAACAGAACAAAACAAAAACCAGAATGTGATCAAATATGATCAGGCTGGTACATAGATCAGTGCCACACATTAGATTTTGTGTGTATTTTGGTCTGTTAGAAGAAAGTGCCTCCCAAAATTTTAAAGAAAGAAAAACTTATATATGTACAAAAATAAGGGTTGATATGATGAAGGGATGGAATATGACTGTAAAGATGGAAATTATAAAAAATTTTATAAAAGGAATTGATAAGAAGTTGTTTGAAAAAAGAAAGAAGAGGATTTAAAAAAAAAAGAAAAAAAAAGGGAGAGAATGTGATCAGGCAGAGGAGTAGAAAAAACCGTACACTAGAGATTTAGGGTATATTTTGATCTGTTAGAAGAAAGTATCTCAAAATTTTAAGGAGAACAACTTATATATATATGCCAAAAGTATGTAACTACTATGAAGGGATAGAATATGACTGTAAAAATGAAAAATAAAAATGTTTTTTAAAAAAGGGATTGATAAGATGTTGGTTGAAAAAGGGAAAAAGAAAAATAAAAAAAAAAAAGAAAGAAAAAAAGACAGTTAAAAAAATTAACTTTGAAAGACTAAAGAATCATGGTAAAGAAGCCATGAATTCTATGTGCAGTATTCCCCTAGCGCTGGAGTTCTGCCATTCTCATTGATCAGTAAACTTGGTCTTGGCTGGCTGTTCTCGCTGATCTTCTGGGGGAGGGGCCTGTTGCCGTGGTTTCCAAATATCTTTGCCGGAGGTGGAATTGCCCTGCCCTTGCCGGGTCCAGGCTAAGTAATCTGCTCGGGTTTGCTCTCCGGGGCTTTTGTTCCCTGCGAGCTTTCTGTACAGCTTTGGAGGTGGAGAGTGAAAATGGCAGCCTCCCAATCTCCACCTTGGAGGAGCCGAGAACTCAGGGCCCTGCTCCTCAGTGAGCCCCCAGAGAAAAGCCGTCAGTCACTCCCGTCTCCCCAGTCTCCAGCCGCACTCCGTGCTCACCCGGCCTTTGACTGCGCGTTTCTATCTCTGGCACCCGACCCCGGGTGAAGTCTCCTAACCCAGCAGAACCCCACGGTGCACTCCCGCACCACTCCTCCCGGAGGAGGAAGGTGAGTCTCCCTGGATCTGCCGCTTGTTGGGTCCCTGCTGGAGGAGCAGTGGCCCAACTGTGCCGCGGATCACATTTTATGGCGACCCCGAGCTGAGAGCCCATGCCTGGGCTCCGTCTCTGCAGCTGGCTTCCCCACTCTGATGGAGCTCTGCCACACTCAGGCACCCCCGGTCTTTCTGTGACCCCGAGGGTCCTGAGACCACACTGTCCCAGCGAGCATTCCACCCCCTGCTTAGCCACTGGAGTGACATCCATCAGCGGAGCTGACTTCTAAAAGTTCCGATTTTGTGCTCCGGGGCTCTATCATTTGCCAGAAGTCACTGACGGAGGCTCCTCCCCTGCCATCTATCCTCCCGAATATTGCCTCAGATTCACTTCTCCGCACGTCCTACCTTCCAGAAAGTGGTCGGTTTTCTGTTCAGAGAGTTGTTGCTCTTCTTTTCTTTGATCTCCTGTTGAGTTTGTAGGTGTTCAGAATGGTTTGATCCCTATCCAGCTGAATTCCTGAGAGGAGATGAAATCCAGGTCTCCTACTCCTCCACCATCTTGCTCAACCCCCTTAATGTCTTATAGTTTTTAGTGTACAGGTCTTCTACCTACTTTGTTAAATTTATTCCTAGTTATTTTACTTTTTTTTTTTTGATGGATTTTAAACAGGACCATTTTACTAATTTTTCTTTTTGGTAGTTTATTAATATATAAAAATTCAATAGTTTCTTGTATAAGAACATTTTGTATCTTGCAACTTCATTAAATTTATTAGTTCTAATGGTTTTATTCATGGAGTCTTTAAAGTTGTTTACATATAATATCATGTCATCTGGAAATAGTTACAGTTTTACTTCTTACTTTCCAGTTTGGATGCCTTTTATTTTTTTCTTCTTGCATAATTGCTCCAGCAAGGATTTGTAATACTGTGTTGAATGAAAGTGGTGAGAGTGGGCATCCTTGTCCTGCTCCTAATTTTAGAGGAAAAGCTGTCAGCTTTTCAATTTGGAGCATTTCTTGATACTTATATGCCCAGCCTCAACTGTCAACTTGGGGGGGCAATAAAAATTTTCTGAAAGGGTCATGAAAAGCAGAGGTTCAGTGATAATGGTCATGGTCATCCCACCAGGTTAGCTAGCTGGCCCAGAATAGGTGGTAGCTGAGAACACTTACAATAGTAGTGTGGGGTACAGAGGTGATGCTTATCTATCATGGCCTCTGGAAGTACTGTCACGGTGTAAGCTGAGATTTTTGCCAGGAACCTTTTCTGGTAAATTTCCCATGAAATTGTGACCAGTTAGAATTCTTACAAAACTGGGGCACCTGGGTGGTTCAGATGGTGAAGCATCTGCTTTTGGCTCAGGTTATGATCCCAGAGTCCTGGGATGAGTCCCACATCCGGACCCCTGCTCCGCAGGGAGCCTGCTTCTCCCTCCCCTTCTACTCCTCCCACTACTTGTGCTTTCTTGCTCTCTCTGTCAAATAAATAAATAAAAATCTTTTTAAAAATTCCTTTTATTTATTTGACAGAGAGAGAGACATTGGAGAGAGGGAACACAAGCAGGGAGAGTGGGAGAGGGAGAAGCAGGCTTCCTGCTGAGCAGGGAGCCCAGTGCGGGGCAGATCCCAGGATTCTGGGATCATGACCTGAGCCCAAGGCAGACTCCTAACACCTAAGCCACCCAGGGGCCCCCTAAAAAAAATTCTTATGAAACTGTGGAATAAGTTTAATGTGAAAAGAAAATGGATCTTCATGGTGCAGACCATGGTTTGCAGCATATGCTGTTGGTACCAGACTTCCTTTGTTAGTTCCCAGATGCAGTGTTGGCTACTAATCACTCAAACTTACACCTTTTTTTCCAAACATTGCCGAGGTGCTGCCTCATCTGGAGATGGCTGGGAAATGGATGCTTTGCCCCCAGAGACAGTGCTTTGTTAAAGTGTTTTGAGGCAGGTGTATAACCACTAGATTTCTAGGTGGACAGACTTTGCTCTACAATTGATGTGACAGAGTGCCCAGGGATGAGGTAGAGGCAAAACACACTTTTTGTATTTTCTCTACCTCTCATATCATACTTGTTAATCACTCTCACAAATTTTTTCCAGATAGTATTTTTCTATAAATCACTGGAAAAGAATCCTCATCTTGGAAAGAATCTTGTTTCTAGGGAGTACAACCTAAGGCAGATGGTGATAGAAGTCATGACATTACCACGGTAACCATTACCCTTGTTGAGGTGGTGGCTGCCTTTACCTCGAGCGGCGCGGAGAGCCAAGCGAAGAGAGGCTGGCACAAGTGGAGCAAGCTTCTGAGATGACTTAGTTTGCTATTTCCCAATCTGATTGGTGATTACATGGCTGTGTTTACTTGTGAATACTAGTACTCTATACTTATAATTTTTGCAAAATTCTGTACACTTATATGTAAATTTAAAAGGTTTTGAATGTGCATACTTTTTTCCCATTCAATACTGTTTTTATGAATTTATCCTAAGGAAATACTTGGATAAGTAAATAAAATTATATGTACACAATAAACAAAACAATAAACTAAAATGATATGTTCTAATAAATTATTACTTCTCCCAAAAATATTGAATAACTACTGTAGTTCATATTACAGTACTTAGAATCTGGATATATGGAAGGAAGGAAGAAAGAAAGGAAAGAATTATTAGTATTTTATACAGAAAAGCTTTAAACATTAACAAATAGTGGACCCAGAGAGCGTGAACTTTGCCTGGAATGCTGATTGAGTTTGGAGTTTGGGGTGGTTGGTATCTAGAGAAATTTTAATTGTAAAATAATATTGTAGCTGAATTTTTATTTTTTTTTTATTTTTCTTTTTTAAAGATTTTATTTATTTATTTGAGAGAGAGAATGAGAGAGAGCACATGAGAAGGGAGAGGGTCAGAGGGAGAAGCAGACCACCTGCTGAGCAGGGAGCCCAATGCGGGACTCGATCCTGGGACTCCAGGATCACGACCCCAGCCGAAGGCAGTCGCCCAACCAACTGAGCCACCCAGGCGCCCTATATTGTAGCTGAATTTTTAAAGATAAGAATTTATCAGATGATTTAGTTTCTGTTAAATACATGTTTTCAAAAGATTTGCTGAAAATTTTGTTGTTGGAGCCCATTTTTATCCAAGTGAATATCAGTTGGAGAATATGCTTTTATATACACAAAATTCTTCAATAGGAATTACTGCCCCCAGGCAGTGAGGAGCAATGAAAGTAAGTAATATATTGTGTTTTCCTAATGCTGCTTCTGATTAGCTGTGTGATCTTTTTTTTTTTTTTAAGATTTTATTTATTTATTTAGTTAGTTAGTTAGTTAGTTATTTGAGAGAGAAAGTGAGAGCACAAGCGGTAGGGGGTGGGTAGAGGCTGAGGGAGAAGCAGGCTTCCCACTGAGCAAGGAGCCCAATGTGGGACTTGATCCCAGGCCCCTGGGATCATGACCAGAGCTGAAGGCAAACACTTAACTAACTGAGCCACTCAGGCATCCCTGATTAGCTGTGTGATCTTAGCCTGACCATTCTGGGCTACCCTTCCAAATATGTAAAATGATGATGTTTAAACTTTCTTCTAATGCTAAAACATTCTATTTTAACCTTGGATGCACTTACTCCTAGAATCAGATCTCTATTAGAATTCAATTTTAAAATTATTAATTTAAAATTTTAATTACAATTATAGGAAAATTACATAAGATAACTTAAAGTCATATTACATTATTATTATTGTTATTATTATTATTATTATTTAGTTTCTATGTATGCTTTACAATAATTTTGGTGGTTGTTTCAAACACAAAATATATAGAGCAAGATAAGTCATAAGCTCATATTATAATAACTAATAATACTTGTACCGTTAGTGAAAAGCAGAAGAAAACTTTTAATAAATAAATTGAAGATATGTACTCACCTAGTTTCATAAATGGTATAAAGTTTTTTGTGTTCTTTGACCGCATTCCTGAAAAAAAGTAAAAGAAGTATTAGATATAAGCTTTAACTGTATTGCTAAGATCTGAAATTCCTTCAATAAGCATGTTGTCAAATTGTGTCTATTTGGTGAAATTCGATAAATAATACTTAAAGAAATGTGTACACATTTTAAAAAGTAATACACATCACATTAGATAAGCTTAGGTTTTGGTTCTTGCTCTGATTACTAACCATTACAGCTGGAATGGTTACAGGACGACTGTTTTAATGAAGAAAAGAGAAAAAAAAATGAAAAATAAATAATTTCAAGGAGAGTAACCAAGTAAACCAATGGAAGTGAAATCCATAATTCAAGGCAGTAAAACCATAACTGACAGTGAAAAACTGTCAGTGAGAAGGAGAAATGAAGCCTGAGGCCTGGCCTGTAGCCTTTCTTCAACACCTATCGCTCACCTGGTTAGCTGTGATGGCAGCAGAACATGAACTACAGAAAAAAAACTACTGGACATTTGGGAAGTATATCTAGTTTTAATAAAAAGCCAGGCAACCTTTTTCCTGTGAGGCGAAACCATTGAAAAAGATGGAGTGAGGAAATAAAATAAGCAAAATAAATATCTCAAAGAGGCAAGAGAACATTAGCATCATGGGAAAAGAACAAAACATAAAAAAGAATCTGTTAACTTGTTAATTTTGAAATATATAACTGTTTTAGGAAGGAACATATTTAAAGGGATAAATAGAATTTAAATGGCTGAAGAAAAAATGAGTGAGCTGGCAGGTCATGTTGAGAGACTCTCAAAGGCAGGACTGAAGGATGAGGAGATAATAATGTAAAGGAGTAGAAAAGAGAAATGAAATATCTGGGCGCCTGGGTGGCTCAGTTGGTTAAGCTACTGCCTTCGGCTCAGGTCATGATCCTGGAGTCCCGGAATCGAGTCCCGCATCGGGCTCCCTGCTCGGCGGGGTGTCTGCTTCTCCCTCTGACCCTCCTCCCTCTCATGCTCTCTGTCTCTCACTCTCTCTCTCTCAAATAAATAAATAAAATCTTAAAAAAAAAAGAAATGAAATATCTAAGTATAGATGTCAAGCTCTGGATAACAGGAGGTACCAGAAGTGGAGGAAAAAAAAAACAAAACCAGGAAATAAATTACTTGATAAAATAAAAATAAATTTCCCCAAATTAAATAAGAAATATTTTACATTAAACAGGAGAAATTCCACTGCATTTTTATAATTACCATAAAGCTGTAGTAATATAATCTAGATAGTATTGTATTGGTGAAGGGATAGACACATTGACCAATTGAATAGAATAGAAAGTCCAGAAATATATCCCCAAAATATGTTCAAATGATTGATGACGAAGGACAAGCCTTTCAGCAAATAGGACATACATATGCAAAATTAGATTTTGACCTAAGCCTCATAACTTACACAAAGAAGATCTCAAAATTAGTTATATATCTGAATTATCATGTATCTAAAATTTTTCATTTTAGACATTTCTAGAAAAAAAAGGAAAAAAATCTTTATGACTTGAGATTAGGAAGACTTTGCAAACATAGCACCAAAAGCACAATCCATGATAAAATAACAAACTGTGTTTAATAAAAATTTAAAACATTAGTTTAAGAAATGAAATGTTTAAGGAAGTGAAATGACAAGCTACATGTTGGCAGAAAATATTTATAAATCACATCTACAACAAAGGACTTCTATCTAGGATATATAAAGAACTCTCAAATGTCAGTAGTAAGAAATCAAACAACTCAATTAAAAACTGAGTGAAAGGTATGAACAGATGCTTTAGCAAATAAGATATACAGATGGCACCCAAAAAGATGTGCCACAAAATTAGACATTAGAGAAATGCAAATTAAAATCATATTGTGACGCTATTACACAACAGTTAGAAGCTCTAGAATTAAAAAAATAAAACTAGTGAGGATGAAGGGCAACTGGAATTATAATACATAGCAGGTGGCTATGCAAAATACTACAGCCATAGTGCAAAAGAGTTGGACAGTTTCTTATGAAGTTGAAGATAAATTTACTATATAATCAACAACTGCACTTTTTGAGTATTCAGCAAAATAAAAGTACATTTTCACACAAGACTCATTGATAGTAGCTCTATTCATAATTGACTAAACCTAGTAACAACCCGTTTTGTTCAATAGGTAAATGAGTAAGCAAACAGGCTACATTCATTTGATGGAATAATACTCAGCAATTTTTAAAAAATGGGCTATTGATAAAACCACTTGGATGGATCTCAAAGGCATTATGCTGAGTAAAAGATACGGGCCTAAAAAATTTATATAATACATGTCTTCATTTCTATGACATTTTCAAAAAGATAGAACTGTAATAATTGAGATCAAGTTGGTGGTTTGCAGGGATTAGAGATGGGGGATAGCACAAAGGAATTTGGGTAGTATATTAGTCTGCTCGGGCTGCCATAGCAAAATATCACAGACAAGGTAGCATAAACAACATAAATTTATTTATTTATTTATTTATTTATTTATTTATTTATTTATTTTAAATAAAGATTTTATTTATTCATTTGAGACAGAAAGAGAGCATGAACAGAGGGAGAGGTAGAGGGAGAGGGAGAAGCAGATTCTCCACTGAGCCAGGAGCCTGATGCGGAACTCGAAACCAGGACCCTGGGATCATGACCTGAGCCGAAGGCAGATGCTTAACCATCTGAGCCACCCAGGAGCCCCAACATAAATTTATTTTCTCATAGTTCTTAGAGATAGAAGTCATAGACCAACATCCAGCAAGATCAGTTTCTTTCTGGCTTATAGCCAGCCACCTTCTCACTAGGTCTTCACATGCCCTTTTTCAGTGGTGCTTCTTCTTAGAAGGACACTAAGCCTATCAGATTAGAGTTTGACCTTTCTGAATGAATTTTACTTTAATTGATTCCTTAGGGGACCTATCTTCAAATACAGCCACATTGGGGAATGGGACCACTGTATGTGAATTATGGGGAGACACAAACATTTAATCCATAACATTCCACCCTTGGCACCTCCAATTCATGTCATCTCACATGCAAAATACATTAATTCCATCCTACAGTCCCCAAAGTCTTAACTCATTCCAACATCAACTCTAAAATCCAAAGTCTCATCTAAATCAGATATGGGTGAGGCTTAAGATACAATTTTTCCTGAGGAAAAATTTCTCTCCAGTGGTGAACCAGTGAAACCTGACAAATTATGTGCTTCCAAAATATAATGGTGGAATAGGCTTAGGATAGACATTGTCATTTGAAAGGAACAAAACCCAAAAAAGGAAGGTGTAATGGGTCCCAACAAATCCAAAAGCTAGCAAGTCAAATTCCCCTAGGTATTAATGTTTGAGAATAATCCTCTTTATTTGATGGTCTGCCTTCCAGGTTTGCTGGGGAAGTAGCATTATGCCTACTGCTCTATAGGGTAGTCTTGATCCTTTGACTCTCCGCCAGGGCCGCATTCCCATGGTATTCTGTGAAAGCTCTGCTTATGCAGTTCTCTGTGGTGGCTGCCTGTCCCAGCGAAATTAAGGAGAGGGTCCTACTTCTGAAACTGAGAAAGAATCAGCCTTGTCCCTGGGCCTGTGGTAGGATTGGCAGCCCTGATGCTCTATGAAGTATTAAATCATTCTACACTTTTCTTGAAGGGTAACACATGTTTGCAGCCTTCCTCCATTCCACCTTTTTGTTTATTTCCTTTCGTCCTAGCTGGCAGGGTTTCTGCTAGCATAATCCCATCTCTATCTCTATCTCTGCTCTAAGAATCTCATTTCCGACTTCTGTTGGGAGAGTTTGTTAGATCTATGATTCACATCCATAATAATCTCCTTACCAATTGGTTGTTCAGCCATAGCCTTAGTGGTCTTTTCAAGACATGCTTTCTCATTTTTTTGCAATATGGATAGGCTGAGAATTTCACAAATTTTCAAGTTCTGATTCCTTTTTGCTTAACAATTCCTTTTTAAAGATTTTTTTAAAATTTATTTGACATAGAGAGAGGGAACACAAGGAGGGGGAGTAGGAGAGGGAGAGAGGCAGGCTTCCAGCTGAGCAGGGAGCCCGATGCGGGGCTCGATCCCAGGACGCTGGGATCATGACCTGAGCTGAAGGCAGAAGCTTAACCGTCTGAGCCACCCAGGCGCCCCTTAACAATTCCTTTTTAAATTCATTTCTCTCCTCTCACATTTTACTATAAGCAGTCAATAGAACCTAGGGTGCACCTGCAACATTTTCCTTAGAAGTCTCATCAGCTAAATATCAATTTCATTATCTATAAGTTCTATCTTCCACAAAACACTAGATCATGATTCGGCCAAGTTCTTTGCCTTTTTATTACAAGGATTGCCTTTCTTCCAATTTCCAATAATCTGTTCTTGCTTTATATCTGAAACCTCACTAGAATGATCTTAAGTGTTCATATTTCCACCAACAGTCTGTTTATAATTATTTATGGATTCTCTAAGAAGATGGAGACTCTCTCTCCAGCTTTCCTCTTTTCTTCATGAGCTCTCACCAGAATCAGTTTTTTTTTTTTTTAGATTTATTTATTTATTTTAGGGAGGGAGAGAGGGAGAGTGCATAAGTGGAGGGAGGGGTAGAGGGAGAGAGAGAGGAGAAGCAGACTCCCTCCTAAGCAGGGAGCTCAACGCTGGGCTCCATTTCAGAACCCTGAGATCATGACCTAAACCAAAAACAAGAGTTGGATGCTCAACCAACTGAGCCACCCAAGTGCCCCTCACCAGAATCATCTTCAACATCCATATTTCTACCAGCAGTCCCTTCATGACAATCCAGGCTTTTTCTAGCATGCTACTTTAAAGTCCTCCAGCTTCTACCTATTACCCAATTCCAAAGCCATTTCCACATTTTTAGTTATTTGTTACAACAGTACCCACTTCTCTGTACCAAGATCTATATTAGTCTGCTACAGCTGCCATAACAAAATATCATAGACTGGGTGGCTTAAATAACAGATTTATTTTATCACAGTTATGAATGTTGTAAGTCAATGGTCAAGGTCTGGCAGGGACAGTTTCTAGTGAGAACTCTCCTCTTGGCTTGCTGACAGCCACCTTTGCTTGTCGTCACATGGTCTTTCCTTGGTGCATGAGCACAGGGAGAAAAAGAATGACTTTTCTGATGTTCCTCTTATAAAGACACTAATTTGATTAGATCAGAGTCCCACCCTTCTGACCTCACTTAGCCTAAATTACTTCTTTAGAGACCCTATCTTTAAATATAATCACAGGGCAGGTTAGGGCTTCAGTAGAAGAATTTTGGGGCAACAGAAACAGTCTATAGCAGGTGGTCATGGAATTATACTGTATCCTAAATTTGGTGTGGTTACATGAATCTAAGTGCATGAGAATTTTCACAAGTATATGAAAATTCATAGAATTTTATATCAAAAGTCATTTTTATTCAGTGATATTTTTTACATGTTATGATAGATCCAAATGGATTAAAAACAAGAATTCAGAGACAAAAATTTTCAGATTCAGTTTATTTTTTAAAATATCCAAAAATATTCTGTTTCCAGTAGATGTGCTTGAAAAAAAGGTTGAAAATGAAACAGAGAAAAGCTGTATCAAGGCAAAATAAAATTTAGGTCAAATATTTTGATAATGAGAAATATTACCTACTTATAAAAAGAAACTAGAAAAATGATATTACTATTATGAATAATATATATCTAACAATATAAACTTTTAATGTGTATAGCCATAATGGATAGAACTGTAGGAGAAATAAATAAAAAGTATTTAAAAAATAAATAAATAATAAATAAATAATTTAACTCATCCCTTTTGGAACTTACAAATTGAGAAAACAAAAAAACTGAGAAATATAATGTATAAATCTTACAATTAACAATGTTTGGCCAATGGCTATGTCTTGAATATCATATTTGGCATATAGAGAATACATGATCTTGTCAAGTATTCATTATATTGGCCATGAAGAAAGAACTTCAACAAGTTCCAAAGAATCAGTATCATTCAGATTGCTTTTTGAATATTATAAAATAGGTTCTTGCTAAAATTTCCTGTATTTTTGAAAAATAAATGATTCTTAGCTTTAAAAAATCTTAGGGGGATTATAAAACACTTAGAATTGGATGGCAGTTAATATGCTATATACCAAAATTTGATTTAACCAAGAACTGCTGGATAATTCAACATTAGAAAATCTGTCAAGCAATTTGTAATCTACAAAATTGGTAGGCAGGAAAAAATGTAAATACTTATCTCAATAGATGAAGAGATAGATTTTCATAAGATCAACACCTATCTACTTATGATATTAAAAGGTAACTGTTAGAAAATAAAAGGTAGAAGGAACCTTCCTTATCTTGGTAAATGTTACATTCTAAAAATCTACAGCATATATTACATTAATAGGATATCTTTACATGCCTTCTCTTTAAGCTCAAGATGGGATAAAAATGCTCACTTGTGTCATGAATTTAATGTAGCTTTAGAAATCCTAGACAATATTCTGTGGGAAGAACAAAAATGGTCAGGTGTCAGGATTTGAAAGGAAGAGATTGAACTTTTGTTATGTATAAATTACATGATAATTTAAATAGAAAATCCGAGAGACTTAAGTCACAAACAATTAAAACTGCAGAGTTTGGCAAAACTGCAGCTATATAACCAATTTTCAACGACAAATATCCCCACAAAATTGAAAGTGTTGGAAAATACAAATTTTACAAAATATCAAACTATTATAAAAATAAAATACCATTAACCACAATGTTGCTGGCACCCTGCAGAAAGAAATTGGACCCCCTCACACCCAAAACTTGGCCCGAACTTTTACACACTCATACACCCAAAGGATATGAAAAGGTTTATTGTTCACATAACGAGGCTTTTTTGTGTTAAGAGAGCAGGCTTACCAAGTGGGTCGGAAAATGGCTTGGGAGAGTGAGGAAATGAGATCAGGTTGGAGTGCTGTGATGGGGGTAGGGCTGAGTGAGTATTTCTGTACATGGACAGAGGCTTGTACAGTTTCAAACTTCAAGTGGTACCAAAAGAGGGAGCACTGGAGTTTCTTTTTTTTTCTTTTCTTTTTTTATTATGTTATGTTAATCACCATACATTACATCATTAGTTTTTTTTCTTTTTTAAAAAATTTTTATTGTTACGTTAATCACCATACATTACATCATTAGTTTTTGATGTAGTGTTCCATGATTCATTGTTTGCATATAAAACCCAGTGCTCGATTCAGTACGTGCCCTCTATAATACCCATCACCAGGCTAACCCATCCCACCACCCACCTCCCCTATAGAACCCTCAGTTAGTTTCTCAGAGTCGAAAGTCTCTCATGGTTCATCTCCCTCTCTGACTTCCCCCCACATCATTTTTCTCTGACTGCTATCTTCTTTTTTTTTTTTTTAACAAATAATATATTATTTGTTTCAGAGGTACAAATCTGTGATTCAACAGTCTTACACAATTCAAAGCGCTCACCATAGTACATACCCTCCCCAATGTCTATCACGCAGCCACCCCATCCCTCCCACCACTCCACCACTCCAGCAACCCTCAGTTTGTTTCCTGCGATTAAGAATTCCTCGTATCAGTGAGGTCATATGAAACCTGTGTTTCTCTGATTAACTTACTTCGCACAGCATAAAACCTTCCAGTTCCATCCACGTTGTTGCAAATGGCAAGATTTCATTCCTTTTGATGGCTGCATAATATTCCATTGTATATATATACCACTTCTTCTTTTCCCATTCATCTATCGATGGACATCTAGGCTCTTTCCATACTTTGACTATTGTGGACATTGCTGCTATAAACATCGGGCTGCACATAACCCTTCAGATCCCTACATTTGTATCTTTGGGGTAAATACCCAGTAGTGCAATTGCTGGATCATATGGTAGCTCTATTTTCAACTTTTTGAGGAACATCCATACTGTTTCCAGAGTGGCTGCACCAGCTTGCATTCCCACCAACAGTGCAGGAGGGTTCCCCTTTCTCCGCATCCCTGTCAATATCTGTCATTTCCTGACATGTTAATTTTAGCCATTCTGACTGGTGTGAGGTGGTATCTCATTGAGGTTTTGATTTGGATCTCCCTGATGCCAAGTGATGTTGAGCACTTCTTCATGTGTCTGTTGGCCATTTGGATGTCCTCTTTGGGAAAATGTCTGTTCATGTCTTCTGCCCATTTCTTGATTGGATCATTTGTTCTTTGGGTGTTGAGTTTCATAAGTTCTTTATAGATTTTAGATACTAGCCCTTTATCTGATACATCATTTGCAAATATTTTCTCCCGTTCTGTCGGTTGTCTTTTGGTTTTGTTGACTGTTTCTTTTGCTGTGCAGAAGCTTCTTATCTTGATGAAGTCCCAATAGTTCATTTTTGCCCTTGCTTCCCTTGCCTTTGGCAATGTTTCTAGGAAGAAGTTGCTGTGGCTGAGGTTGAAGAAGTTGCTGCCTGTGTTCTCTTTTAGGATTTTGATGGACTCCTGTCTCACATTTAGGTTTTTCAACTATTTTGAGTCTATATTTGTGTGTGGTGTAAGGAAATGGTCCAGTTTCATTCTTTTGCATATGACTGTCCAATTTTCCCAACACCATTTGTTGAAGAGACTGTCTTTTTTTCCATTGGACATTCTTTCCTGCTTTGTTGAAGATTAGCTGACTATAGAGTTGAGGGGCCATTCTATTCTGTTCCATTGACCTATGTGTCTGTTTTTGTGCCAGTACCATACTGTCTTGATGATGACAGCTTTGTAATAGAGCTGGAAGTCCAGAATTGTGATGCTGCTAGCTTTGCTTTTCTTTTTCAACATTACTCTGGCTATTTGGGGTCCTTTCTAGTTCCATACAAATTTTGGATTCTTTGTTCCATTTCTTTGAAAAAAGTGGATGGTATTTTGATAGGGATTGCATTAAATGTGTAGATTGCTCAAGGTAGCATTGACATCTTCACAATATTTGTTCTTCCAATCCATGAGCATGGAACATTTTTCCATTTCTTTTTGTCTTCCTCAATTTCTTTCATGAGTATTCTATAGTTTTCTGAGTACAGATCCTTTGCCTCCTTGGTTAGATTTATTCCTAGGTATCTTATGGCTTTGGGTGCAATTGTAAATGGGATCCACTCTTCAATTTCTCTTTCTTCTGTCTTATGTTGGTGTATAGGAATGCCACTGATTTCTGTGCATTGATTTTATATCCTGCCACTTTACTGAATTCCTGTGTGAGCTCTAGCAGTTTTGGGGTGGAGTCTTTAGGGTTTTCCACATAAAGTATCATATCATCTGCAAAGAGTGAGAGTTTGACTTCTTCTTTGTCGATTTGGATGCCTTTTATTTCTTTTTGTTGTCTGATTGCTGTGCCTAGGACTTCTAATACTATGTTGAATAGCAATGGTGATAGTGGACATCCCTGCTGTGTTCCTGAACTTAGAGGAAAAGCTCTCAGTTTTTCCCCACTAAGGATGATCTTCACTGTGGGTTTATCATAGATGGCTTTTATGATATTGAGGTATGTACCCTCTAACCCTTATACTCTGAAGAGTTTTGATCAAGAAAGGATGCTGTACTTTGTCAAAAGCTTTTTCTGCATCTATTGAGAGGATCATATGATTCTTGTTCTTTCTTTTATTAATGTATTGTATCACATTGATTGATTTGTGGATGTTGAACCAACCTTGCAGCCGAGGGATAAATCCCACTTGGTCGTGGTGAATAATCCTTTTAATGTACTGTTGGTACATTATTTTGGTGAGAATTTTTGCATCCATGTTCATTAAGGATATTGGTCTGTAATTCTCCTTTTTGATGGGGTCTTTGTTTGGTTTTGGGATCAAGGTAATGGTGGCCTCATAAAACGAGTTTGGAAGTTTTCCTTCCATTTTTATTTTTTGGAACAGTTTCAGAAGAATAGGTATTAATTCTTCTCGAAATGTTTGGTAGAATTCCTCTGGGAAGCCATCTGGCCCTGGGCTTCTGTTTGTTGGGAGATATTTGATTACTCCTTCAATTTCCTTAGTGGTTATAGGTCTGTTCAGGTTTTCTATTTCATCCTGGTTCAATTTTGGTAGTTGATACATCTCTAGGAATGCATCCATTTCTTCCAGATTACCTAATTTGCTGGCATAGAGTTGCTCATAATATGTTCTTATAATTGTTTGTATTTCTTTGGTGTTGGTTGTGATCTCTCCTCTTTCATTCATGATTTTGTTGATTTGGGTCATTCCTCTTTTCTTTTTGATAAGTCTGGCCAGGGGTTTATGAGTCTTGTTAATTCTTTCAAAGAACCAGCTCCTAGTCCCTTTGATCTGTTCTACTGTTCTTTTGGTTTCTATTTCAATGATTTCTGCTCTGATCTTCATTATTTCTCTTCTCCTGCTGAGCTTAGGCTTTATTTGCTGTTCTTTCTCCAGCCCTTTTAGGTGTGGGGTTATGTTGTGTACTTGAGACCTTTCTTGTTTCTTGAGAAAGGCTTGTATTGCTATATATGTTCCTCTCAGGACTGCCTTTGCTGCATCCCAAAGATTTTCAACAGTTGTGTTTTCATTTTCATTTGTTTCCATGAATTTTTTAAATTCTTATTTAATTTCCTGGTTGACCCATTCATTCTTCAGTAGGATGCTCTTTAGCTTCCATGATTTTGAGTTCTGTCCATCTTTCCTCTTGTGATTGAGTTCTAGCTTCAAAGCATTGTGGTCTGAAAATAGGCAGGGAATGATCCCAGTCTTTTGGTTCCAATTGAGACCTGATTTATGACCTAGGATGTGATCTATTCTGGAGAATGTTCCATGGGAACTAGAGAAGAATGTGTATTCCGTTGCTTTGGGATGGAATGTTCTGAATATGTCTGTGAAGTCCATTTGGTCCAGTGTGTCATTTAAAGTCTTTATTTCCTTGTTGATCTTTTGCTTAGATGATCTGTCCATTTCAGTGACGGGGGTGTTAAAGTCCCCTATAATTATTGTATTATTATTATTGATGTGTTTCTTTGCTTTTGTTATTAATTGCCTTATATAATTAGCTGCTCCCATGTTAGGGGCATAGATATTTACAAGTGTTAGATCTTCTTGTTGGATAGACCCTTTAAGTAGGATATAGTGTCCTTCCTCATCTCTTATTACAGTCTTTGGTTTAAAATCTAATTTGTCTGATATGAGGATTGACACCCCAGCTTTCTTTTGGTGTCCATTAGCATGGTAAATGGTTTTTCACCCCTTCTCTTTCAATCTGGGGGTGTCTTTGGGTCTAAAATGAGTCTCTTCCAGACAGCATATCAATGGGTCTTTTTTTTTATCCAATCTGATAGCCTGTGTCTTTTGATTGGGGCGTTTAGCCCATTTATATTTAGGGTAACTATTGAAAGATAGGAATTTAGTGCCATTGTTTTGCCTGTAAGGTGACTGTTAATGTATATTGTCTGTGTTCCTTTCTGGTCTATGTTGCTTTTAGGCTCTCTCTTTGCTTAGAGGACACCTTTCAAGATTTCTTGTAGGGCTGGTTTCGTGTTTGCAAATTCCTTTAGTTTTTGTTTGTCCTGGAAGCTTTTTATCTCTCCTTTTATTTTCAATGACAGCCTAGCTGGATAGAGTATTCTTGGCTGCATATTTTTCTCATTTAGTGCTCTGAATATATCCTGCCAGTCCTTTCTGGCCTGCCAGGTCTCTGTGGATAGGTCTGTTACCGATCTAATATTTCTGTCATTGTAGGTTACATATCTCTTCTCCCGAGCTGCTTTCAGGATTTTCTGTTTGTCTCTGAGTGTCGTAAGTTTTACTATTAGATGTCGGGTTGTTGACCTATTTTTATTGATTTTTGAGGGTGGTTCTCTGTTCCTCCTGGATTTTGATGCCTGTTTCCTTCCCCAAATTAGGGAAGTTCTCTGCTATAATTTGCACCAATATACCTTCTGCCCCTCAATCTCTTTCCTCTTCTTCTGGTTTCCCAATTATTCTAATATTTTTTTGTCTTATGGTATCACTTATCGCTCATATTCTGCCCCCATGATCCAGTAGTTGTTTCTCTCTCTTTTTCTCAGCTTATTTATTTTCCATCATTTGTTCTTCTATATCACTAATTCTCTCTTCTACCTCATTTATCCTAGCAGTTAGAGCCTCCATTTTTTATTGCACCTCATTAATAGCCTTTTTGATTTCTACTTGGTTAGATTTTAGCTCTTTTAGTTCTCCAGAAAGGGTTTCTCTAATAACTTCCATGCTTTTTTCAAGCCCAGCTAGTATCTTTAAAATCATCATTCGGAACTCTTCTTCTGACATCTTACTAATATCCATATTGATTAGGTCCCTGGCAGTCAATGCTGTCTCTTGTTCTTTTTTTTGAGGTGATTTTTTCCATCTTGTCATTTTGTCCAGAGGAGAATAAATGAATGAGAGAACAAAATGCTAACAGGGTAACAATGACCCCAGAAAAGTATACACTAAACAAATCAGAAGAGAACTGAAACCAGGGGAAAAGAAAGGGAAAGAAAGAAAAAAGAAAAAAAAAAGCTAAAGAAAAAACAGAAAATGATCAAATATGATCAGGCTGGGGCATAGATCAGTGCCACACACTAGATTTTAGGCGTATATTGGTCTGTTAGAAGAAAGTGCCTCCAAAAATTTTAAAGAAAGAAAAAAAAATTTTTTTAAGATTTTATTTATTTATTTGACAGAGAGAGACACAGCGAGAGAGGGAACACAAGCAGGGGCAGAGGGAGAGGGAGAAGCAGGCTTCCTGCCGAGCAGGGAGCATGATGTGAGGCTCAATCCCAGGACCCTTGGATTATGACCTGAGCCGAAGGCAGATGCTTAATGACTGAACCACCCAGGTGCCCCTAAAGAAAGAAAAATTTATATATGTACATAAATAAGGGTAAATATGATGAAGGGATGGAATAAGACTGTAAAGATGATAATTACAAAAGATTTTATAAAAGGAATTTATAATATAAAAAGTTGGTTGAAAAAAGAAAGAAGAGGATAAAAAAAAAGGGAGAGAATGTGATCAGGCAGGAGACTAGAACAAAGCCATACACTAGAGGTTTAGGGTATATTTTGTTCTGTTAGAAGAAACTGTATCCCAAAATTTTGAAGAGAGATCAAATTATATATATATACCAAAAACAAAGTTAACTACTATGAAGGGATAGAATATGACTCTAAAAATGAAAAATAAGAAAGATTTTTCAAAAAGGGATTGGTAAGATTTTGGTTAAAAAAGGGAAAAAGAAAAATTCAAAAAAAAAAAAAGCTAAAAAAAAATTACCTTTGAAAGACTAAAGAATCATGGGGGAAAAGCCATGAATTCTATGTGCTGTATTCCCCTATCACTGAAGTTCTGCCATTCTCATTGATTGATAAACTTGGTTGGCTTGCTGTTCTTGCTGATCTTCTGGGGGAGGGGCCTGTAGCAGTGGTTCCCAAATGTCTTTGCCAGAGGTGGAATTACCCTGCCCTTGCCTGGTCCGGGCTAAGTCATCTGCTCGGGTTTGCTCTTGGGAGCTTTTGTTCCCTGAAAGCTTTCCATACAGCTTTGGAGGAAGAGAGTGAAAATGGCGGCCTTCCAATCTCTGCCCTGCAGAAGCCAAGAACTTGGCACCCCACTCATCAGTGAGCCCCCAGAGAAAAGCGGTCAATTACTCCTGTCTCCCCGGCCTCCAGCCACACTCTGTGCTCACCCAGCCTGTCACCGAGCATTTCTATCTCTGGCACCCAACCTGTGTGGAGTCTCCAAACCAAGAAGGAATCCTGGAGTTTCTTAACAGCTTGCCCAGATGTAATGTATAAGAATGTGAGGAACAGATGCATCATTAAAGTTAGCAGTCAGACATCAAAAGAAGTAATCATATTCTTTAATTCAAATAGAAAGAAAAAAATTAACATACAATTCCTATTGAAAATATTAGCCTTTGGGGGGCACCTGGGTGGCTCAGTCAGTTAAGCATCCAATTCTTGATTTTGGCTTAGGTTATTATCTCAGTGTCCTGAGATTGAGCCCCATGTTGGGCTCTTCACTGGGAGTGGAGCCTGCTTAAGATTCTCTCTCTACCTCTCCCTTTGCCTCTCCCCTAGTTTGTGCACGTGAGTGAAAGTGCTCTCTCTCTCAAAAAAAATTTTTTTTTAAATGAGCTCTTTTAAGTGATATTTAAAAAGTTTTCAAAAATGAGACGTTCCATGCATATAGAGAGAATGACTTAATAATACAAATATGCTAATTCTTCCTAAATTAATCTAGAAAATCAATGCAATCCCAATCAAACTGCTGCTGGAATTTGAAGACATTATTAAAAATTCAACCATTTATTTAAAAATTTATAACAGAAAGAATGTCTTTTGACAACTCTGATTTTTTTTAAAGGAATAGCAAAAAGCGTCATTAATCATATCAGATACTGATATTATAAAGTTATAATAGTAAGACCAGTGTGGTGCTGGCACAAAAAGAAACTAAAAAAAGATTAATGGAATATAGTAAAGATCTCAATGGCACATGCAAGTATATATGAACAAATATATCTGGAAAATCTGGAAAAATTACACTAAAAATCAATGACCAAAGAGCATGTTAGCATGAAGTTTTGGAAAAACTGAGTCAACACATGAAGAAAAATATAAATCTCTGTCAGTAAATTCATATAGCAATTGGCTCTAGTCAAATTAAAAACCTAAATGTTAAAGGAAAAATACTATTTTTTTTTTTAGTTAGTTTTGGTTGTTCCTGTCTTTATAGAAATTTGTCAATTTCATCTCTACTATCTAACTTATAATTGTTCTTAGTATTCCCTCATAATCTTTTTTCCTTTTAGGTTAGTAATAATTCCTGTTCTTCCATTTCTGCTTTTTGTAATTTGAATCTTGTCTTTCTCTCTCTCTCTCTCCTTTTGGTTTGTCTAGGTAGGAGTTTATGCATATTGTTGACATTTTTCAAAAAATTATCTTTTGGTTTCATTGATTTTTTTCTATTATCTATTTACTTATTTCCATTCTAATCTTTATTATTTCTTTCCAACTGTTTGTCCCACCTTTAGTTTGTTTTCTTTCTAGCTTTTTTTTTTTTTTTTGAAGATTTTATTTATTTATTTGACAGAGACACAGTGAGAGAGGGAACACAAGCAGGGGGAGACACAAGCAGGGGAAGTGGGAGAGGGAGAAGCAGGCTTCCCACCAAGCAGGGAGTCCGATGCGGGGCTTGATCCCAGGACCCTGGGATTATGAACTGAGCTGAATGCAGATGCTTAACGACTGAGCCACCCAGGTGCCCCTTCCTTCTAGCTTTTAAAGGCTAGAAGTAAGGTTATTGATGAAAATCTTTCTTTAAAAAAAAAAAAAAACAATTATAGCTTTAAATTTTCCTAAGTACTATGTTAGCTGTATACTGTAGTTTTAGCAGGTTGTGTTTTCATTTACAATTATACTTAAATTATTTTCAAACTTCCCTTGTAATTTCTTCTTTGACCATGGGTTGTTTATAAGTATGCTTAATTTTCACACATCTCCTTCTGCTTTTTTATTTCTAATTATTTTTATTTCTATTATTCCATTTTGGTTGGATTTGTATGATTTGAATGCTTTCAAATTTGTTGATTTGGTTTCTGGCCTAACATTATGGTTTAGCTTGCAGAATGTCCCATGTGCAAAAATATTCATCAAAGTATTAGCATATTGACTTCAGTGACATACAAAAAGAATTATACCCTATGACCAACTGTGATTTATCCTAAGTATTGAAGGCTGGTTCAACATTTGAAAATAAATTAACAGAATCTATTTCACCAACAAGCTGAGAGAAAAATCACATGGTCAAATTAATAGATGCATAAATGGGAAAAAGTATTTGGGAAATTACTACACTCATTCATGATAAAAACTCTCAGTAGGAATAGAGGGAAACTTCCTCAGCTTGATAAAGAATATTTACCAAAACATGTATCTAACATTATACTTAATGGAAGAAACAGTTTTCTCAGTAAGATCAGAAAAAGACAAAGATGTCACCTCTCATCACTACCTTTCAACATCACACTGGAAGTTCTAGCTAGTAAAAAGACAAGAAAAGGAAAAGAAGGTATACAGGTTGAGAAAGAAAAATAAAACTGTCTTTGTTCCCAGATGACAAGATCATCCATATGGAAAAATCCAAAAGAACTGACAAAGGAATTGCCAGTTGTCACAACTAATGAGTGGTTATAGCAAGGTTGTAAGATAAAAGGATAATATATCAAAGTCAGTCAGTTTTATATATATCATCAATGAACACATGGATTTTGAAATTAAAAGCACATTACCATTTATATTAGCATCCCAAAAATGAAATATTATGTACAAATATAACAAAATATAAATAAGATTTATATGAGAAAACTATAAAACTTTGATGAGTAGACCCAAAGAACTAAATAAATGAAGAAATAGTCCATGCTCATGGATAGGAAGATTGAATATTGTTAAGATGGCAGTTCTTTCCGAGTTAATCTATAGATTTAACACAATCCCAATAAAAATCCCAGCAAGTTATTTTGTTAATTTTGAGAAACTGATTCTAAAGTTTATATGGAGAAGGAAAATCCAAAATAGCCAGCACAATATTAAAGGAGAAGAACAAACTTGGAAGACCACCAGACTTCATGACTTAAGTATAAATCAACAGTAAACAAGAGAGTGTAGTATTGGTGAAAGAGTAGACAAATCAGTGGAATGGAATAGAGAGCCTGGAAATATACTCATATTTATATAGCCAACTAATCTTTGACAAGGAACAAAAGCAATACAATGGAGAAAAGATAGCATTTTTATTTTTTTATTTAAAATTTTACTTAAAGATTTTATGTATGTATGTATGTATGTATGTATGTATGTATGTATGTATGTATTTATTTATTTATTTGAGAGAGAGAGGGTGAGAGAGAGCATGCAAGAGTGTGACCAAGGGGAGGGGTAAAGGGAGAAGGAGAGAGAGAGAGAAAGAGAAGCAGACTCCCCGCTAAGTGTGGAGCCCGACATGGGGCTTGATCTCACACCCTGAGATCATGACTTGTGCCAAAATCAAGAGTCAGATGCTCAACCAGCTGAGCTGTTTGGTTGAGCTCAGTTGGTTGAGCATCTGACTCTTGATTTTGGCACAAGTTCCCCCAATAGTATTGACCCAGGTCCCCCAATAGTATTTTTAACAAATGGTGCTAGAACAACTGAACATCCACATGTAAAAAGATAAATCTAGACACAGACTTTATAGTCTTCACAAAAATTAACTCAAAGCGAATAAAAGACCTAAATATAAACCACATAACTATAAAACTAGTAGAAGACACATAAGAGAAAATATAGATAACCTTATATTTGGCAATTACTTTTTAGATACAACATGAAAGGCATGATCCCAGAAAAAAAATAGTTGAAGACAAACCACAGACTGGGAGAAAATAGTTGAAAAAAAACAATGTGATTGGGGCGCCTGGGTGGCTCAGTTGGTTGGGTGACTGCCTTCAGCTCAGGTCATGATCCTGGAGTCCCGGGATCGAGTCCCGCATCGGGCTCCCTGCTCGGTGGGGAGTCTGCTTCTCTCTCTGACCCTCCTCCCTCTCATGTTCTCTGTCTCTCATTCTCTCTGTCTCAAATAAATAAATAAAATCTTAAAAAAAAATGTGATTATGGACTGTAATCAAATAACCCAATTCTAAAATGGGCCAAAAACCTGAATGGGTACCTCACTGAAGAAGATATAAATGTGGCAAATAAGCATATGAAAAGATGCTCAATATCATATATCATTAAGGAAATGCAAATTAAAATGATAACAATGCATACCTATTAGAAGGGCCAAAATCCAGAACACTGGTAACACCAAATGCTGGTAAAGATGTGGGGCAATAGGAGCTCTCATTTACTGCTGGTGGGAATGCAAAATTGTACAGCATTTTGGAAGACATTTTGGGAGTTTCTTATAATACTAAACAAACTCTTTGCATACAATCCAACAATTGTACTTTTCCATATATACCCAAATGAATTGAAAACTTACATCTATACAAAAACCTGCACACTGATGTTTATAGCAACTTTGTTCTTGGAAGCAACTTGGAAGCAACCAAGATGTCCTTCAGTAGGTGAGTAAATAAATGAACTATGATACATCACTGCAATGGAAGATTATTCAAAGATGAAAAGAAATTATCAAGCCATGAAAAGACATGTAGGAATCTTAAAAACATATTACCAAGTGATAGAAGGCAATCTGAGAAGACTACATACTGTATAATTCCAACTATATGACATTCTAGAAAAGGCAAACTATGGAGACAATAAAAAGATCAATGGTCGCCAGGTGTTGAGAAGGAGGGAGAAATAAATAGGCAGAGCACAAAGGATTTTTAGTGCAATGAAACTATTCTATATGATACAGTAATGATGGATACATGTCATTATACCTTTGTTCAAGCTCATAGAATGTATAACACCAAGAGTGAACTCTAATATAAACTATAGACTTTGGTTAATAATGATGTGTAAACATAGGTTCATCACTTGTAATAGATGTACCAATTTGAGGGGGGTGGTGATAATAAAGGAAGCCATACATGCGTGGGGTCAGGGAGTGTATGGGAAATCTCTGTACCTTCCACTTAATTTTGCTGTGAACCTTAAACTGCTCTAAAAAATAAAGTCTGTTTAAAAAAATTAAATAAGGATGAATTGTTGACTTAGGTTTAAAACATGGATTATAGCATTTTTGAAAGAAAATTTTGAGGGGCACCTTAAGCTCAGGTCATGAGCCCAGGGTCCTGGAATCGAGCCCCCTATCAGGCTCCCTGCTTGGCAGGAAGCCCGCTTCTCTCTCTCCCACTCCCCCTGCTTGTGTTCCTGCTCTCACTCTCTCTCTCTCTGTCAAATAAATAAAAAAATCTTTAAAAAAAGAAAGAAAATTTTGAGAAGAACCTTTGGGATCCAGGGCTGGGCAAAGAGTTCTTGTACATGACAACAAAGACAAAATTCATATCAGGGAAGTTTTCTAAGTTGAACCAGCAAATTTCAAGATAGACATTTTTAGGTCTGTGAAGGCCCTACTTCAGGGATAGATAGATTATAAAGTGGGCAAAAGTGTTTGCAAACTACACATCCAGTGAGACTCTGTTATCTATTGTGTATGGAGAACTCACAAAACATAAAAGTTAAAAAAAAAAATCCAATAGCCCAATTAAAACATGGGCAAAAGCCAGGAAAAGACATTTCACTAAACAGGATGTAAAAATAGCAAGTGAACACATGACAACATGTTCAACATCATCAGCTATTGGGTAGGTTCAAATTGAAACAATGAGATGTCGCTGCACACCTATCAGAATGGTTAAAGCAAAAAAAAAAAAAAACTTACATCAAATGCTGGCAAGGTGGCAGAGAAACTCAATCACTTACACATTGCTGATGAAAATATAATAAAACATTACCACACTAGAAAACAGGCTCTAAAAAACAAAATTCTAAGCATGCAAAAAACATACAACCTGCCAATTGCACTCCTGGGTTTATTCCAGAAATATGAAGATTTATGTTCACACAAGGATATGTGCACAACTTTTTGTAGCAGTTTTGTTCATGGGAGCCAAAATGGAATGGGCTAGATGTCCTTCAATAAATGAACTTTTGAACAGACTTCAGTCAATCCATGCTGTGGACTAGTGTTCAGCCACGGAAAGGGGCAAGCTATTTTCATTGATACATGCCAACTGAGGAAACTCTGGGGATATATGCTGGGTGAAAAGAGCTAATCCCCAAATATTACTACTGGATTATTCCATTTATATAACATTGTTGCAATGACAAAATTATACCCATGGAAAACAGATTGGTGGTACCCAGAGTTTAAGGAGAGGTAGGATAGGAAGATTGGCTATGGGACACAGGTTAAAGTGAGAAACATAAGGTTTGTGTCTTGACTGTGTCAGTGTAACTACCTTGGTTGTGCTCCTAGAGTATAATTGTCAGGATATTATCTTTGAGGGCACATGGGTAAAGGGCACAAGGGATCTCTCTGTACTACTTCTTATAGCCACATATGAATCTAAATTAAATGTTTACTTTAAAAACCTAAGCCATTTCCAGTTATGGAAAAAATAAATCATGGGAATAAAAGGTACAACATAGGGAATATTGTCAATGATATTGTAATAGGGTCGTATGGGGACAGATGGTAGCTACACTTGTAATGAGCATAGCATAATGTCAAATCATTATGTTGTATACACTTACTGTACAATGTATACCTAATGTACAAGTAATGTAGCATTGCATGTCAACTATGCTTCAATTAAAATAGTAACAACAAAATTTAAAAAAAGAATAAAATTAAAAGTTGTCATAAATATTTTAGGAAAAAATTACTATTAATTGAGTTTTGAAGTGGGAAAAGATCTTTTGAGAAAAAAGTGATAGAAAAAAATGAATAATCTTTCACAAGGTTTTAAAAGCTGAATATGATAAAAATATTACGAGCAAATTTTGATGGAAATATGAATTAAAATAATATGATAGCATTTTCATGAACGATTTGAAAAACATTTAATTAATATAGTCAAGCATTCTGTAACAAAAGCATTCTATTGCATGCTGGCAGTAATGTTATTAATTTTCATATGTCTGGTCTACAAGCTTCAAGAAATTTCATGCACTTTGAACCAGTAATTACAAACCTGGTTCATAAAACTGGGAATCTGTCCTTTGGAAATCTGAGCTAATTTCTGATTACAAAAAAGCTAGCTGCCAGTTGTATTGATCTAAATACTTTTACTGGTAAAATATTGAAAGATTAAGTGTATTACTAATAGTACAGAAATTGTTAAATAAAATAGGGTAACAGCCTTAAAAATAATTTTAAATAGGCATAATAATATCTATTTGAATAATCTTTAATGACATAGAAAATGCTCATAATATTAAGTGATGTCATAATACACAACCTTGCATGTGTTTACTTAGCAAATAGATCAAAACTTAAACAGTGTACAAAGACTAGCAGCGAGTTAATTTTTTAGTTATCTGTAATTTCCAAATACATATGCCATTTTATAATAATGAGGTGGCCATAAATTACTTTAAAAAAATTTTTAAGTAATCCCTATATTCATTGTGGGTCTCAGGACCCCGAGATTAAAAGTCATATGCTCTACCAACTGAGAAAGCCAGACACCTCAAGGTGACCATAAATCATAGATAAACTGAAAAAATTTAAATTTATTACAAAAATGTCTCTCAGAAAATTTTAAAATCTGCCTTTTTAACAAAATGTAAATTCAGAAAAATTAAAACAATTAGGAAGATATGCATTATATAACAATTGTATCAAAGATAATGTGTAGCGTAAAACAAGTATGTTGGCAGTCATACTGCTATTTATTTTCCTCATGACTTGTTGAGTCTTTAGCAATGTCAGACAATCAATAGTGATTAAGAGAGGAAAAGGCCTTGGTAACTACTACAGAATTGCTTTTCAATAATGCAGTTTTTGATTCTTTGTCCAGCCTTATTTTACATTTTCTCCTGAGGATCTGAAACTCCTAAAACTTTCTTAATCTTTTCAGTGATGAGAAACTTTTTTTTCCTAAGAGAAATATCTTTGGAATAAATGGCTAACAAATTGAATTTTTCTACAGATGAAGCCCTTTTAATGTAATCAGTTCCAATGTAAGTGGAGGCTGCCATTGAAAGCCTAGCACATCAAGTAATCCTTGCATTACAGAAGAAGCTACAAAGTCAATTTTGATATGGAAATATTTGTTATAAAATTAAACTAGATCTTATTGCCAAGGAGATTTCTGTGACTGCTCAAATGTGTGTCACCCTTCTCACAATACATTTAATGGAAACACACCATTGCTCTCTAGCTTCATGAGTGAAAAGCAATCATTGCTCTACATTTCCATCAATGGTTCTACCTTTTTTCACATCTGGTCTGCCATATGCAATTTATAGTATCCATGTAATCCCTTAGTCACTTCTGTAACTTTCAATTCAGCATGTAAACACACTTGGTTCTGAATGGGCTTCTTCCTTTTTCTCTTGGCTCCTGGGGTGGCCCGAGATCTGGAGCTGTATTGTCCCAACTGTGTGGGAGGATGAGACTATGAGCCCACAGTAACAGTCTCATTTTTCATGGGCTGGCAAAATACTACCACAGAAAGTGTTGACTGATAACAAAACGTGCTTTTTCCGCTTACTTTCTTAATGGCAGAGGTTAGGTGTATTAGGATGTTCAGACTCCCATAAGTTCAAAGGAGGTAGCCTTCTTTTTAGGAATTGTATCCCCTTGCCTGTGGCTGATTTACATGAAGGCAAATGACTCAGTCTTTGCCAATGGGAAAGTTTTTTTGTGTCTTCTGCAAAACATTTGGCTCCTAATAAATATAATCCTTTCTTTATTCTATATTTTTATTTATTTGTCATTCTGAAACCCTGAAGTATACTATCTAATCCATAATATCCCACCTTGCCAGATAGCTTCAGTCTGGATTAGTTGTTTTGTTTTGTTTTACAGATTTATTTATTTGAGAGAGAGAGAGAGAGAGCGTGAGCACAAGTGGGGGAGGGGCAGAGGGAGAGGGAGAGAATCTCAGGCAGACTCCCCACTGAGCATGCAGCCGAGGCAGGGGGACCCACGACCCTGAGATCACAACCTGAGCCAAAACCAAGAGCTGGACACTCAGCCTACTGAGCCACCCAGGCACCCCTGCATCTGTTGTTTTTTATGACTGTTGCAAAGCCGTGATCACAGGACTTCTGTTGTTGCCTTAGTGGGTTAGATACAGTTTTGTGAGTCTCAGGGTTTCTTTTTTCTTTATTTACTTACCAATTTTACAGAAGTACATGCTCAAGTAAATTCCTCAAAAGGGCATATGGAAGGTGTATTTGGTAGGATGGTTTAGATTACTACTAGCAAATTTTGAGGGAAAAAGGAGAATTTACTAATTATTTACTTAAAGAGTGTGTAAGTGGGTAGGTGGGAGACACATTTTTTTTTTTTTTAAAGATTTTTATTTATTTATTTTGAGACAGAGAGAATGAGAGACAGAGAGCATGAGAGGGAGGAGGGTCAGAGGGAGAAGCAGACTCCCTGCCGAGCAGGGAGCCCGATGCGGGACTCGATCCCGGGACTCCAGGATCATGACCTGAGCCGAAGGCAGTCGCTTAACCAACTGAGCCACCCAGGCGCCCCGGTGGGAGACACATTTGATCAGGATCCTCGTGCAGTTACTCTGGGAGTCTCTCTATTCTACTCACATTCAGATGTTTCTGTTCTCAGGCTGACTATCCTCATGGAAGTAAATTGAATGGAGCACCCCAGGTTTCACATATGTACACTTTCCCATCTAAAAGAGAATAAGAGGGTCTCAGCCACTCTGAGGGTCCTTACACCAGAATCAATCTGCAGTAAGGTGAGGGAACATGTTTTTTTCTTTCCCACCCTTTCAATGTAATTATGTCATTTATTTGTAATAGAGTCAGATTCTTTTCTCACAGTCTGCATTCCATCTTGGCTTTCATCAATATGCTGGTTGATCTTTAAATTTTTGAATGAAATAAAAATTCACTCTTTGTGGTATAAGTTCTATGGTTTTTGCAGACACATAGATTTATATACCCATCAGCAATGTACCATACAGAACAGTTAATCACCCCCCCCCCCTCCAATTTGTTTGTTGTTAACCCCTCCTTCACTTCCAACCCCAGGCAACTACTGATCTGTTCTTGGATGGTATAGTATTGCCTCTTCCAAAATGTCGTATAAATTGAAACAAACCATATAGAGTGTCTTGGATTTGGTTTCTTTCCTTAGCAAAATTCACTAAAGATTCATCCATGTCCTATGAATCAATACATTGTTTCTTTTTACAACTGAGTAGTGCTCCATTTTATGGATGTACCACAGGTTGTTTATTCATTCTCCCTAAGAGGATATCTGGGTTGTTTCCATCTTTGGCAACCATGAATAAAGCTGCTAATCCCCACTCATGTACAGGGTTTTGTATGAATATAAATTCATTCCACTTGCATAAATACCTGGAAGTGATTCCTTTATTATATAGTAAATGTATGTTTAATTTTATAAGACTCTGCCAAACTGTTTTCCAAATGGCCTTCCAAATAGTAAAGTATGAGAGATCCAGTTTCTCTGCATCCTCACTAGGACTTCTTATTTCTAGTTTTTGTTTTTAAATTTTAGCCAGTTTAATACTCATGTATTGTATCACATGGTAGTTTACTGTGTATTTTTTTTTCTAATGACAAATAATGTTGAGCATCTTTTCTGATTCTTATTGATCATTCATATGTCTTCTTTGGTAAAATGTCTAATTAGGTCATCTGTCCATTTTTAAAAATTTTGTTGTTTGTTTTCTTATTGTTAAGTTCTGAGAGTTCTTTATATATTCTGGATATATTCTGGATCTGATAAAGTCCTTAATAAAATATGTAATTTAAAAATATTTTCTTTCAGCTTGTAGCTGCTCCATTGTTTTAACAGTGTTTTACAAAGAGTATAATTTTTTACTTTTGCTGAAGGCTAATTTACCAATTTGTCCTTTTATGAATTATGCCTTCAATGTAATTTCTAAAATTTGTTTTTCTAAAACTGAACACATATTTTCTCCTTTTTTCTTCTAGAAGTTTTATCATTTTATGTGTTATATTCATATCCATGATCCATTTTGAATTAATCTTGTAAAAGATATGAAATATGTGTCAAGGTTCAAGGGTTTGAGTAAAGAGGACCTATTGTTCAAGTAACATTTGTACGAAATATTCTGTCTCATATTGAATTGTTTTTGCAATATTGTCAAAAGTTAGTTGACCTGATTTGTGTTGGTATATTTCTAGATTTTCTACTGTGACTCATTGATCTGTGATTTAAGTTCTCATCTTTTCCACACTCCTAACTACTGTAGTTTTATTATAAATCTTGAAATCAAGTAGTATGAGTACTCCAAATTTTCATTTTTCAAAATTGTCTTGGCCATTGTATACATTTATATATTTTAGACCTACCAAAACACTTGCTCAGATTTTGATTGGAATTATATTTCACCTATAGATAAAATTAAGAATTGACATTTTAGTAATATTGAGACTTCCAATCCATAAACATTAGATATCACCATTTATTTATGAATTCTTTCATTTCTTCCATCAATGTTTTATAAGGGTAGTTTCTGCATATATTTTGTTAGATATGTACTAAAGTAAAATATCACATAATCAGTGATATTTTAAAGATTTATTTATTCATTTATATGTGAAAGAGAGAGAGAGAGCAAGCATGGGGGGATGGGCAGAGGGAGAGGAAGAGAGATTCCCAAGCAGACTCCGGGCTGAGCAGTAGCCTGACATGGGGCTGGATCTCATGACCCTGAGATTATGACCTGAGCTAAAATCAAGAATCAGACGTTTAGATCTTTGGGGGGCGGAGCAAGATGGCAGAGGAGTAGGAGACCTGGATTTCGTCTCCTCTCAGGAATTCAGATGGATAGGGATCAAACCATTCTGAACACCTACAAACTCAACAGGAGATTGAAGAAAAGAAGAGCAACAACTCTCTCATCAGAAAAGCGACCACTTTCTGGAAGGTAGGACGTGCGGAGAAGTGAATCCGAGGTGATATTTGGGAGGATAGACTGCGGGGGAGGGGCCTCCATTGGACGCTTCTGGCAAGTGATAGAACCACGGAGCACAAAATCAGAACTTTTAAAAGTCTGCTCCGCTGAGGGACGTCACTCTGGTGGCTAAGCAAGGGGTGGAACCCTCCTGGACAGTGTGGTCTCAGGACCCTCGGGGTCACAGAAAGACCGGGGGTGCCTGAGTGTGGCAGAGCTCCCAGGTAATGGAGCAGGGAAGCCGGCTGCAGAGGCGGAGCCCAGGCGCGGGCTCTCAGCTCGGGGTCGCCATAAACCGTGATCCGCGGCACAGTCGAGCCACTGCTCCTCCAGCAGGGACCCAACAAGTGGCAGATCTGGGGAGACTCACCTTCCTCCCCCGGGAGGAGCTGCGTGGGAGTGCACCACAGGGATCTGCTGGGTTTGGAGACTCCACACGGGGTCGGGTGCCAGAGATAGAAACGTGCGGTCACAGGCCGGGGGAGCACGGAGTGCGGCCGGAGACCGGGGAGACGGGAGTGACTGACGGCTTTTCTCTGGGGGCTCACTGAGGAGTGGGACCCTGAGTTCTCAGCTCCTCCGGGGCGGAGATTGGGAGGCCACCATTTTCACTTTCCGCCTGCAAAGCTGTACGGAAAGCTCACACGGAACAAAAGCCCCAGAGAGCAAACCCCAGCAGATTACTTAGCCGGGAGGGGGCAAGGGCGGGCGAATTCCGCCTCCTGCAGACATTTGGAAACCACGGCAACAGGCCCCTCCCCAGAAGATCAGCGAGAACAGCCAGCCAAGACCAAGTTGACCGATCAATGAGAACAGCAGAACTCCAGGGCTAGGGGACTACTGCACATAGAATTCACAGCTTTTTTACCATGATTCTTTAGTCTTTTAAAGTTAATTTTTTTAACTGTATTTTTGTCTTTTTATTTCTTTTTGAATTTTTCTTTTTCCCTTTTTCAACCAACATATTATCAATCCCTTTTTTTAAAAAAAACATTTTTATTTTTCATTTTTAGAGTCATATTCTATCCCTTCATAGTAGTTACCCATAGTTTTGGCTTATATATATAAGTTGTTCTCTCTTTAAAATTATGAGATAGTTTCTTCTAACAGATTAAAATATACCCTAAATCTATAGTATATGGTGTTTTCTATTCCCCTGCCTGATCACATCCTCTCCCTTTTTTTTTTCTTTTTCTTTTTTCTTTTTTTAATCCTCTTCTTTCTTTTTTCAAACAACTTCTTATCAATTCCTTTTATAACATTTTTTATAATTTCCATTTTTACAGTCATATTCCATCTCTTCATCATATCAACCCTTATTTTTGTACATATATCAGTTTTTCTTTCTTTAAAATTTTGGGAGGCACTTTCTTCTAAAAGACCAAAATACACCCCAAATCTAGTCTGTGGCACTGATCTATATACCAGCCTGATCATATTTGATCACATTCTGGTTTTTTTGTTGTTGTGGTTGTTTTGTTTTGTTTGGTTTTGTTTTTATCTTTATCTTTTTCTTTTTCTTTTTTTTCTTTTTCTTTTTTCTCTCTTTCCCTTTCTTTTCCCACTGCTTCAGGTCTTTTCTGATTTGTTTAGAGTATATTTTCTGGGGACGTGGTTACTCTGCTAGCATTTTGTTCTCTCATTAATCTATTCTCCTCTGCACAAAATGACAAGATGGAAAAAATCACCTCAACAAAAAGAACAAGAGGTAGTACCGACTGCCAGGGACCTATTCAATACGGACATTAGTACGATGTCATATCTAGAGTTCAGAATCATCACTTTAAAGATACTAGCTGGGCTTGAAAAAAATATGGAAGTTATTAGAGAAACCCTTTCTGGAGAAGTAAAAGAGCTAAAATCCAACCAAGTAGAAATCAAAAAGGCTATTAATGAGGTGCAATCAAAAATGGGGGCGCTAACTGCTAGAATAAATGGGGCAGAAGAGAGAATCAGTAATATAGAAGATGAAATGATGGAAAATAAAGAAGATGAGAAAAAGAGAGATAAACAACTACTGGATCACAAGGGCAGAATTCGAGAGATAAGCGATACCATAAGACGAAACAACATTAGAATAATTGGGATCCCAGAAGAAGAAGAAAGAGACAGAGGGGCAAAAGGTATAATGGAGCAAATTATAGCAGAGAACTTCCCTAATTTGGGGAAAGAAACAGGCATGAAAATCCAGGAAGCACAGAGAACCCCTCTCAAAATCAATAAAAATAGGTCAACACCCCAACATCTAATAGTAAAACTTACGAGTCTCATAGACAAAGAGAAAATCCTGAAAGCAGCTCGGAAGAAGAGATATGTAACCTACAAGGGTAGAAACATTAGATTGGCAACAGACCTATCCACAGAGACCTGGCAGGCCAGAAAGGACTGGCAGGATATATTCAGAGCACTAAATGAGAAAAATATGCAGCCAAGAATACTCTACCCAGCCAGGCTGTCATTGAAAATTGAAGGAGAGATAAAAACCTTCCAGGACAAACAAAAACTAAAGGAACTTGCAAACACAAAACGAGCCCTACAGGAAATCTTGAAAGGGGTCCTCTAAGCAAAGAGAGAGCCTAAAAGCAACATAGACCAGAAAGGAACACAGACAATATACAGTAACAGTCACCTTACAGGCAATACAATGCCACTAAATTCCTATCTTTCAAGAGTTACCCTGAATGTAAATGGGCTAAATGCCCCAATCAAAAGACACAGGCTATCAGACTGGATTAAAAAACAAGACCCATCGATATGCTGTCTGCAAGACACTCATTTTAGAACCAAAGACACCCCCAGATTGAAAGTGAGGGGGTGGAAAACCATTTACCATGCTAATGGACACCAAAAGAAAGCTGGGGTGGCAATCCTTATATCAGACAAATTAGATTTTAAGCCAAAGACTGTAATAAGAGATGAGGAAGGACACTATATCCTACTTAAAGGATCTATCCAACAAGAAGATCTAACAATTGTAAATATCTATGCCCCTAACATGGGAGCAGCCAATTATATAAGGCAATTAATAACAAAAGCAAAGAAACACATCGACAACAATACAATAATAGTGGGGGACTTTAACATCCCCCTCACTGAAATGGACAGATCGTCTAAGCCAAAGATCAACAAGGAAATAAAGACTTTAAATGACACACTGGACCAAATGGACTTCACAGACCTATTCAGAACATTCCATCCCAAAGCAATGGAATACACATTCTTCTCTAGTGCCCATGGAATATTCTCCAGAATAGATCACATCCTAGGTCATAAATCAGGTCTCAACCGGTACCAAAAGATTGGGATCATTCCCTGCCTATTTTCAGACCACAATGCTTTGAAAGTAGAACTCAATCACAAGAGGAAAGTCGGAAAGAACTCAAATACATGGAGGCTAAAGAGCATCCAACTGAAGAATGAATGGGTCAACAAGAAAATTAAAGAAGAATTAAAAAAATACATGGAAACCAATGAAAATGAAAACACAACTGTTCAAAATCTTTGGGATGCAGCAAAGGTAGTCCTGAGAGGAAAGTATATAGCAATACAAGCCTTTCTCAAGAAACAAGAAAGGTCTCAAATACACACCCTAACCCTACAGCTAAAGGAGCTGGAGAAAGAACAACAAATAAAGCCTAAACCCAGCAGGAGAAGAGAAATCATAAAGATCAGAGCAGAAATCAATGAAATAGAAACTAAAAGAACAGTAGAACAGATCAACAAAACTAGGAGCTGGTTCTTTGAAAGAATTAACAAGATTGATAAAACCCTGGCCAGACTTATCAAAAAGAGAAGAGAAATGACCCACATCAACAAAATCATGAATGAAAGAGGAGAGATCACAACCAACACCAAAGAAATACAAACAAGTATAAGAACATATTATGAGCAACTCTATGCCAGCAAATTAGATAACCTGGAAGAAATGGATGCATTCCGAGAGATGTATCAACTACCAAAACTGAACCAGGATGAAATAGAAAACCTGAACAGACCTATAACCACTAAAGAAATTGAAGCAGTCATCAAAAATCTCCCAACAAACAAAAGCCCAGGGCCAGATGGCTTCCCAGGGGAATTCTACCAAACATTTCAAGAAGAATTAATACCTATTCTTCTGAAACTGTTCCAAAAAATAGAAATGGAAGGAAAACTTCCAAACTCATTTTATGAGGCCACCATTACCTTGATCTCAAAACCAGACAAAGACCCCATCAAAAAAGGAGAATTACAGACCAATATCCCTGATGAACATGGATGCAAAAATTCTCACCAAAATACTAGCCAATAGGATCCAACAGTACATTAAAAGGATTATTCACCATGACCAAGTGGGATTTATCCCTGGGCTGCAAGGTCGGTTCAACATCCGCAAATCAATCAATGTGATACAATACATTAACAAAAGAAAGAACAAGAATCATATGATCCTCTCAAGAGATGCAGAAAAAGCTTTTGACAAAGTACAGCATCCTTTCTTGATCAAAACTCTTCAGAGTATAGGGATAGAGGGTACATACCTCAATATCATAAAAGCCATCTATGATAAACCTACAGCGAATATCACTCTCAATGGGGAAAAACTGAGAGCTTTCCCCCTAAGGTCAGGAACACGGCAGGGATGTCCATTATCACCACTGCTCTTCAACATAGTATTGGAAGTCCTAGCCACAGCAATCAGACAACAAAAAGAAATCAAAGGCATCCAAATTGGCAAAGAAGAAGTCAAACTCTCACTCTTTGCAGATGATATGATACTTTATGTGGAAAACCCCAAAGACTCCACCCCAAAACTAGTAGAACTCATAGAGGAATTCAGCAAAGTGCAGGATATAAAATCAATGTGCAGAAATCAGTGGCATTCCTATACACCAACAACAAGACAGAAGAAAGAGAAATTAAGGAGTCGATCCCATTTACAATTGCACCCAAAACCATAAGATACTTAGGAACAAATCTAACCAAAGAGACAAAGGATCTGTACTCAGAAAACTATAAAATACTCATGAAAGAAATTGAGGAAGACACAAAGAAATGGAAAAACGTTCCATGCTCATGGATTGGAAGAAGAAATATTGTGAAGATGTCAATGCTACCTAGAGCAATCTACACATTCAATGCAATCCCCATCAAGATACCATCCATTTTTTTCAAAGAAATGGAACAAATAATCCTAAAATTTGTATGGAACCAGAAAAGACCCCGCATAGCCAGAGGAATGTTGAAAAAGAAAAGCAAAGCCGGCGGCATCAGAATTCCAGACTTCCAGCTCTATTACAAAGCTGTCATCATCAAGACAGTATGGTACTGGCACAAAAACAGACACATAGATCAATGGAACAGAATAGAGAGCCCAGAAATGGACCCTCAACTCTATGGTCAACTCATCTTCGACAAAGCAGGAAAGAATGTCCAATGGAACAAAGACAGTCTCTTCAACACATGGTGTTGGGAAAATTGGATAGCCACATGCAGAAGAATGAAACTGGACCATTTCCTTACACCACACACAAAAATAGACTCCAAATGGTTGAAAGACCTCAATGTGAGACAGGAGTACATCAAAATCCTAAAGGAGAACACAGGCAGCAACCTCTTTGACCTCAGCCGAAGAAACTTCTTCCTAGAAACATTGCCAAAGGCAAGGGAAGCAGGGGCCAAAATGAACTATTGGGACTTCATCAAGATAAAAAGCTTTTGCAAAGCAAAGGAAACAGTCAACAAAACCAAAAGACAACCGACAGAATGGGAGAAGATATTTGCAAATGACATATCAGATAAAGGGCTAGTCTCCAAAATCTATAAAGAACTCATCAAACTCAACACCCAAAGAACAAAGAATCCAATCAAGAAATGGGCAGAAGACATGAACAGACATTTTTCCAAAGAAGACATCCAAATGGCCAACAGACACATGAAAAAGTGCTCAATATCGCTCAGCATCAGGGAAATCCAAATCAAAACCTCAATGAGATACCACCTCACACCAGTCAGAATGGCTAAAATTAACAAGTCAGGAAACGACAGATGTTGGCGGGGATGCGGAGAAAGGGGAACCCTCCTACACTGTTGGTGGGAATGCAAGCTGGTGCAGCCACTCTGGAAAATTGTATGGAGGTTCCTCAAAAAGTTGAAAATAGAGCTACCATATGATCCAGCAATTGCACTACTGGGTATTTACCCCAAAGATACAAAAGTAGGGATCCGAAGGGTTACGTGCACCCCGATGTTTATAGCAGCAATGTCCACAATAGCCAAACTGTGGAAAGAGCCAAGATGTCCATTGACAGATGACTGGATAAAGAAGATGTGGTGTATATATATACAGTGGAATATTATGCAGCCATCAAAAGGAATGAGATCTTGCCATTTGCAACGACGTGGATGGAACTGGAGGGTATTATGTTGAGTGAAATAAGTCAAACAGAGAAAGACATGTATCATATGATCTCACTGATATGAGGAATTCTTAATCGCAGGAAACAAACAGTATTTTTGGGAGTGGGGGGTTGGGTGGGACGAATGGGGTGACTGGGTGATAGACACTGGGGAGGGTATGTGCTCTGGTAAGCGCTGTGAATTGTGCAAGACTGTTGAATTTCAGATCTGTACCTCTGAAACAAATAATGCAATATATGTTAAGAAAAAAAAAAAAGAAGAAGGTAGCGGTAGGGGAAGAATGAAGCGGGGGAAATCGGAGGGGTAGACGAACCATGAGAGACGATGGACTCTGAAAAACAAACAGCGTTCTAGAGGGGAGTGGGGTGGGAGCATGGGTTAGCCTGGTGATGGGTATTGAGGAGGGCACATTCTGCATGGAGCACTGGGTGTTATGCACAAACAATGAATCATGGAACACTTCATCTAAAACTAATGATGTAATGTATGGGGATTAACATAAGAATAATAAAAAAAAAGGAATCAGATGTTTAACCAACTGCACCACCCAGGCACCCCACCGATGACATTTTTAAAATTCAAATCTAATTGCTAATTGCTATTCTATAGAAATAATATTGACTTTTAAATAATGACCTTAATTCTTGAGACCCTGATAAACTCACTTATTCTAGGGGATTTTTTGTATATTCCTCCTAGTTTTCTAGACAATTATATCACATGATTTTTTTTTTCCATTTATAATATATAGGTCTATTCTTGAGTTACTGCACTGGTTAGGAGTTCCAGGACAATGTTGTTTAGGAGTATGTGAAAGAGCCTTCTTTCCATCTTTCCACTGTGAGAGTGGAAGCATTCATTCTCTCACCTTTATGATTGATGTTACTTGTAGATCTTTTTTAGATGTTCTTGACCAGGTGAAGGAAGTGCCCTTCTATTTGCAGTTTTCTAAGAGTGTTTTATTCATATAAAATTTATGTAACATGGAATTTATTTTATTTTAAAGTATACAACTTAGTGGATTTTAGTGTTCTTCACAATGTTGTATACCCTTAATTACCATCAAATCCAGAATACTTCCACATCCCCAAAATAAACTCATCCTTCCCAGTTTCCCCTTTCCCACCTCCTGGCAACTACTAATCTATTTCTTGTTTCTGTGGATTTGCCTATCTTGGACATTTCATATAAATGGAACCATAAAATATGTGGGGTTTTTGTGTGTTCAGTTTCTTTCACCTAACATTATATTTCATTTTCATCCTAATTGTAGCATGTATCAGTAATTCATTGCTTTTTGCAGCTAAATAATATTCCATTTTGGGGCATACCACATTTTGTTTATCTAGTCATCAGTTGATGGGCATTTGGGTTGTTTCTACTCTTTGGCTGTTATGAATACTTCTGCTGTGAATAGTCACATACATGTTTTTGTGTCAAACTAAGTTTTCAATTCTTTTGAATATACACCTTGGAATGGAGTTGTTGGATCATATCCTAATGCTATCATTATCTTTTTGAGGAACTGCCAAACTGTTTTCCACAGTGGCTACATCATTTTACATTTCTGCCAGCAATGTGTAAGTGTTCCAATTTCTCTATGTCCTAAACAACATTGTTATTTGTCTTTTTAATATTTTTTTAGATATCACATTGGGTATAAAATGGTACATTATTGTAGTTATTTCATTTCTCTAATGAATAGTGATGTTGAGCATCTTTTCATGAGCTTGTTAGCCATTTGTATAAATTCTTTGGCGTAATGTCTATTTGAATCCTTAGCCTATTAAAAAATTAGGTTATTAATCATTTTATTGTTGAGGTGTAAGGTTTTTTTTTAATATATTCTGGATGCTAGATGCTTACCAGATATATGATTTGCAGATATTTTCCCCCACATAATGGGTCTTTTCACTTTCTTGATAGTACACTATGATGCACAAAATTTTTCTTTTTTTTAAATTTAATTTCAAGTTGGTTAACATACAGTGCAGCACTGGATAAGGAGCAGAATCCAGTGATTTATCACCCAATACAACACCCAGTGCTTTTTCCAATTAATCTATTTTCCCCCCTTTCCTTCTTTAAGAAACTTTTGCCTAATTCAAGGTCACAAACATTTACACCTATGTTTCCTTCTAAAAGTTTAATAGTTTTATCTCCCGTATTTAGGTTTAATACATTTTGAGTTAATTTTTGTATCTGGTGTGAACCAAATTCATTCTTTTACATTTGGTATCCAATTATCCTAGAACCATTTTGTGAAAAGATTTTTTTTTCTTACTAAATTCCCTTGGCATTCTTGTCAAATATCAATTGACCAAACCCAAAATGGCCACATGAGAGACCCCAGGCTCTCTCCTTCCACAAAGATCAACAATTAGACAGCTATTTATAAACAAAAACAGCTCTTAGAGAGCTCTGGAGTCCCCTTACACTCCAGTAATACAGTCTAACAACAAAACAAAGCATAACTGCACAAAAAAAGAAGGAAGAACACCTTAATTTTCTCTGCATCATCCCATTCCCCAGGCCTGCATTGTTCAGTGCCAAGAGGCAACTCCTAAACTAGAAAGAATTCCACTTGTCAGGAAAAGAAGGGCTGAGTAAACAACCAGCTTCCCCAGCATTTGGGGCGCTACATGAAGGACCTTCTTCAGTTTCACCCCACCCAGCAACTGGTAGAGCTCAGACATACAGAGACAGCTACAAACAAAAAAGAAGAGCAAGAGCTACCTATATGTGTCATGCAGTGCAGGTCAACCATGGTTACCAGTGACCTGCTCTACAGATGACCCCAGCAACTATTAACAGTGAAGAAACCAAGGGCTAGCACACCCCCAGGGACCCCCTGCAGATACCATTTTTGCCCCACAGATATTCATGATCACAGACAGCAGCCACCTGAGTCCTTTTAGGCTTCCTCTCCTCATCACTGCCAGATCTGGGACCCACACTAGCAGTCAGCCCAGGCCTCTGCAACTGTGTGAGTGTAGAGCCTAGATCCCAGCAGTTGTTCCTCACCAATGTGCATACAATGGAGCCTAGCCTCTCCAGCTGCAGCATACCTGCATGACTCTAGCCTCCACTGCTTTGTACCCATTGGGAGACCATGCAGCCATAAGAGTACATGCCCATAGCCAAGACCTTCACAGCCCAAATCCAGCCTTGTCTGCTGTCACTAGCTGACACCCTGGATCTGATCTGTAACTAGTCTTTCCAGCTAGACACCTGCATGACCTCAGCCTGAATGTAGATGCTGGCCTCCCCTGCTGTGCACCCATGGCGACACCCAACATAGAGTACACCACAGCCAGGGCACCCACAGTTGCCAGTGTGCCTGTGCTTGCAGTTGGCCCTGGCCTTCGCTGGGCCTTGACTCCCACCACTATGTGTGTCTCTGCAAATGGACCCTGCCAATACAGAGGACCTGCAGCTGGCTCCTGCAGCTGAGTGTGTGCATACTGTTTGCTCTGGCCACAAATTGATGCCTGCACTAGTCCCTAGATACTGGACCTAAAGGCACTCAGGAGGACCCCAATAGTCTGTATAGCCACTTTTTGGACTCCTCACAGCTCTAGCTAAAGACCATTTAGTTGTCAATACTGTGTATCTTAGAAGTCTGAACTGATAAGACCTCACGCCTTCCTGGACCCAGACCTGCTTACATGCCCTGGACTTGGTGCCATGCCACACCAAAGTTAGCCCATAAAATGTAGAAAAGTAACTTCTTCAAATGCACAGACTCCTCTGCAAGGCTACAGGTAACATGAAGAATCAGGGAAAAATAACACCACCAAAGGAATACAGTAACTTCCAGTAACTAATCCAAAGAAATGGAGATACATGAATTGCCTGATAGTGATGTCAAAATAATTGTTCTAACGATGCTCAGAGAGCTACAAAAGAGCAGATGAATAATTTAATGATACCAGGCAAACCACAAAAACAAAATAAGAAGTTAAACAAGGAAAAAACAGAAAAGATCCAAGCAGAAAAATCAGTGAACTCAAAGACAGATCAATTGAAATTATACAATCAGAGGATCAAAAAAGAATAAAAAATGAAAAGTGAAGATTCAGTGCAATCCCTATAAAAAGTCGAAAGACATTTTCATAGAAGTAGAAAAAAACAATTCTAAAATTCATATGGGACCACAGAAGACCCTGAATAGTCAAAATAGAGAAAAAAACAAAGCTGGAAGCATCATACTTCATGATTCAAGCTATATTACAAAGCTATATAATCAAAGATTATGGTACTGACTTAAAAACAGATACATAGACCAATGGAACAGAATTGAGAGCACAGAAATAAAGCCACATATATATGGCCAATTAGTAATTAACAATGGAGCCAAGAACACTCAATGAAGAAAGGATAGTTTCTTTAACAAATGCTGTTGGGGAAGCTGGATAGCCACATGAAAAATAATGAAATTAGCCCTCTGTCTTACACCACTCACAGAAATTAACTCAAATTGGATTTAGGACTTAAACATAAGACCTGAAACCATAAAAATTCTAGAAAAAAACAGAAAAAATTCCTTGACATCAGTCTTGGCACCAGACTTTTTTGGATATTATATCCAAAGTACTAGCAGCAAAAGCAAAAATAAATAAGTGAGACAACATCAAAGAAAAATGTTTTATACATAAGGAGAAACCATCAACAAAATGCACAGGTAGCCTAGAACAGGAGAGAACATTTGCAAAGGATATATCAGGAAAGGGGTTAATATCCAAATTCCATAAAGAACTCATACAACTGAATAACAAGAAAAGAAACAATCCAATTAAAACTAGACAGAGGAACTGAATAGACATTTTTCCAAAGAAAGTGGCCAACAAGTACAAGAACAGGTGCTCAATATTATTAATCACCTGGGAAATATAAATCAAAACCATAATGAGACATCACTTCATATCTGTTAGAATACTATTATCAAAAAGACAAGAAATAGCAAATACTGGAGAGGATGTGAGGAAGAGGGAACCCTTGTGCACTGTTGGTAACAAAATTGGTGCAGCCACTATGGAAAACAGTAAAAAGGTTCCTCAAAAAATTAAAAATAGAACTGCATATGACCTAGTAATTCCACTTACGGGTATTTACCTGAAGAAAATGAAATCACTATATTGATATCTGCACCTTTATGTTCACTGCAGCATTATCTGCAATATTCAAGACATGGAAACAACCTAAGTATCCATTGATGGATAATTCAATTTAAAAATGTGATATATATACCATAAAAAGAAGGAAATCCTGCCATTTGAAAGTGTTTTTTCTTGCCTTCATATATACCTGATATTTTTTGTTGTTGACAGCTATATATTTTGTATAAGGCTTAAATATGAAAAAACAGTTTTCATCCCTACACATGGGTATGCCTTTTCTTCATCTAGGGCTTTATGATAGGGTTTCAATTAAACTAGTCGAGTTCAGTTCTGTTTGAGGTTTGTTCTTACATTTCCTTTCAGTTGCCACAGGCTTCAGATTCTTCTAGAGACATCTTATGTTTAGAGTAAAGGCTGGCTTGCCAGAGGTGTGTTTTCCACACTCCCACACCTCTCATGACTCCTCCATCCTTGGCTTTAAGCTCCTTTTGCACTGGGATTCAGAAAGGCTCAGCCCTTGCGGATTACTTTTTACATAATGTTTATTTTCCTGGTTTTGAGGGTGGAAGGTATTTTTTTTTTATTGTCTTAAGTCTCAGTCTTACTATTTATTTATGACTCTGTATTTAATGTGTTTTTCAAAATATTGTAAGGGGTTTCTCTTTTAAATTGTATTTTTTTTTTCAGTTGTTGGTATATAATCATTACAACTTACTTTTCTATACTGAACTGCTACCCAGGTTGCTAAATTACCTTATTAATTTTAGTAATCTCCCTCTCCATTATTTTTTGGCTTTTTTATGTACATGATCATGTTAATTCTTCCTTTATAGTCCTTATATTTTTTCCCTTCACCTTATTGCTGTAGTCATAACTTCCAGGTGAGTGTTGAATAGAAATAGTGATTTTTTTGTTGTTGTTTTCTTCTCAAGCATGGATAATATGGCAAGAAGTACACTTAAGTGTATAAGAAATTGGCATACTGTGTAATAAAGTGATTGTATGATTTTACATTCCTAACAGTAATAAATGAGAGCTCCATTTCTTCCACAATTTCACTAACACATGAGTCTTTTTAATGCAAACTATTCTAAAAAGTGTGTAGTGGTATCTCATTGTGGTTTAAATTTTTATTTCTTTAAATAAGCTGTAATTTTGAACATCTTTTCATGTGTTTACATTCTTTGGTGAAGTACCTGTTTAAAGATTTTGCCAATTATTTTGACTGGTTTCTCATTATTGAGTTTTAAAAGGTCTTTATATATTTTTCTTGTAAGTTTTTAATAAAATACATTCTTTGAAAATATTTTCTCCAATTCTGAGGATTCTCTTTTAATTTTCTTAAAAATGTCTTTCAAAGAGAAGCTTTTGTTTGTATGAAATCCATTCATCAAAATTTTTTTCTATTATGGACCATGCTGTTACTGTCATATCAGAGATACCTTGGCCTCCCCCAAGGTCAGTACAAAAGCTTTCTCTTATGTTTTCTTGTGGAAGCTATAGAGTTTTAGGTTTCATATTTAAATCTGTGATTCATTCTTAGTTAATTTTCATATATAGCATAAAGATAGAAGTTTATTTGTTTCTACACTTAGATATCTAATTGTTCTGCAATATTTTTGAAAAGATAATCCTTTCTCTACTGATTTGCCTTTGTGTTTTCTTTTATTTGTTAATAAAGTTTATTTACCAAGAGGTTATTTATAATAATATTTCAAAAGTGAAAACTGCAGTAGAAAAAGAATCTTAGGGCATAAAATTTCAGAGCTATTGCTCTACAGGCACTTTTATTTAAAAAAATTTTTTTTATTATGTTCAGTTAGCCAACATATAGTACATCATTAGTTTTTGATATAGTGTTCAATGGCTCAATAGTTGTGTATAACACCCAGTGCTCATCACAATGAGTGCCCTTCTTATTGTTCAACACATTATTGTTCAACACAATACTAGAAGTCCTAGCCTCAGCCATTGGACAACAAAAAGAAATAAAAGGCATTCAAATTGGCAAAGAAGTCAAATTCTCCCTCTTCGCAGATGATATGATATTTTATTTGGAAAACCCAAAAACTCCACCCCCAAGTTACTAGAACCCATACAGCAATTCAGCAGTGTGGCAGGATACAAAATCAATGCACAGAAATCAGTTGCCTTGTGCTTTCATTAAGAATTATTTGTCAAAAAAAAAATTCATTTTTCCATGTATGCATGTGTCTATTTACAGACTTTCTGTTCTATTACTTTGATGTAATTTTCTGTCTCCTCACAAATACCACATTGTCTTGATTATTAAAGTTTTATGAGTCTTGAAATCAAGTCATATTAGTCTTCCACCTTTGATCTTTTTTTCAAAATTATTGGCTTTACATTCCATAGGAAATTTAGTATTACTTTGTCAATTTCTACAAAGAACATGAGGAGATTTTCATTGTGATTGCTTTCATTCTAAGATCAATTTTAGGAGTCTTCTGACCCATTTATTTAGTTCCTCTAAGATTTCTATCAACAATATTTGTGGTTTTCAGTGTATATTGTTTTACATATTTTGTCAAATTTGTCTGAAGTATTTCATAGGTTTTGATACTATTTAAAAGTTGAGTTTTATTTTATATCTCAATTTTAATCAGTCATTATCAGTAGAAACAAAAAGATTTTTTTATATTCATATATCCTTCAATCTCATTAAACTCTCTTAAGATATCTAGTAGATTTTTGAGGATCACATTATCCCATATAAATAATCCTGTATCTATAATGATGATTATACTTCTTCCTTTCAAATTTGATGAATTTGAATTTCATTTTAAAGCCTTATTGTAAGTGATTAGAATCTTCATTATAATGTTTAACAGAAGTGGTAAGAGTAGGTAGGCTTGAATTTATCCTAATTTGAGGAGTCAAACATTCAGTCTTTCACTATTGTGATGTGAGCTCTGTAGCTTTTGGTAGATGTCCTTTTTCAGGAAAGGAAATTCCCTCTAATTATTTTTGTTTTGCTGAAATTTTTAGTAGGAATGGATGTAAATTTTGTTCAAGTGCTTTTTCTCCATCTATTGAGTTCATCATATTGTTTTTCTCTTTTTATTTAATATGATGATTTAAATTGAATGATTTAGAACAGTGGTCAGCAAACTATAGCCCAAGGTCCTGCTGCCGGTTTTGTGAATTTTTTTTTTTTATTTATTTTAGGGACACAGCCATGCCATCCATTTATGTATTGTATATAGCTATTTTCATGCTACAGTGGAAGAATTGAACAGTTGTGACAAAGACTATATAGCCATAACCTAAAATATTTATTAACTGGCCTTTAAAAGAAATAATTTGCTGATCCCTTATGTAGAATAATAAAACAACCTTGCATTTCTGTTATAAACTGTACTTGATAATGATGTATTACCCTCTTTATATATATTGCTAAATATAATCTTCTAAAATTTAGTTTAGGACATTTGTATCTATATTAATGAGGAATATTGGTTTATAGTTTTCTTACTTTGTAATGCCATTTTCTGGATTTCAATATCATGGTAAAGTTGACTTTATAGAATGAGTTGGGAAACATCCCCTGCTCCTCAATGTTTGAAAGATTTTGTGTAGAATTTGTATTTTTTTTTAAGTTATTGGTAAAATACACAAGTGAAGCTCTAAACCTGGAGTGCTTGTTTGTTTGTTGAGGGGAGAAGATTTTTAACTACAAACTCTTTTTCTTCAGTACAGACAAGGCTATTCACATTCTCATTTTATCCTGGTTTAGCCTTGTATGTCTTTAAAGGAATTTAAAATGCCAAGTTCATTGGCATGAAGTTGTTCTTAATATGTTTTTACTATCCTTTAATATCTATAGATTCTATATTGCTAATTTCTCTGCTTTGGTCTCTCCAGATTTTGGGCTCCATCTCCTCAACTCAAAACACTGGGTGTTGGGGAGGCGGAGCAAGATGGCGGAGGAGTAGGAGACCAGGATTTCGTCTCCTCTCAGGAATTCAGCTGGGTAGGGATCAAACCATTCGGAACACCTACAAACTCAACAGGAGATCGAAGAAAAGAAGAGCAACAACTCTCTCATCAGAAACCGACCACATTCTGGAAGGTAGGACGTGTGGAGAAGTGAATCCGAGGCGATATTCGGGAGGATAGACGGTGGGGGAAGGGCCTCCGTTGGCCGATTCTGGCAGGTGATAGAGCCGCGGAGCACAACATCGGAACTTTTAAAAGTCTGCTCCACCGAGGGACGTCACTCTGGTGGCTAAGCGGCGTGTAGAACCCTGCGGGACAGTGTGGTATCAGGACCCTCGGGGTCACAGAAAGACCGCGGGTGCCTGAGTGTGGCAGAGCTCCCAGGTAACGGAGCAGGGAAGCCGGCTGCAGAGGCGGAGCCCAGGTGCGGGCTCTCAGCTCAGGGTTGCCATAAACCATGATCTGCGGCACAGTCGGGCCACTGTTCCTCCAGCAGGGACCCAACAAGCGGCAGATCTGGGGAGACTCACCTTCCTCCCCCGGGAGGAGCCCTGCGGGAGTGCACCGCAGGGATCTGCTGGGTTTGGAGACTCCACCCAGGGTCGGGTGTCAGAGATAGAAACGTGCGGTCACAGGCCGGGTGAGCACGGAGTGCGGCTGGAGACCGGGGAGATGGGAGAGACTGACAGATTTTCTTTGGGGGCTCACTGAGAAGTGGGGCCCCGAGTTCTCGGCTCCTCCGGGGTGGAGATTGGGAGGCCACCATTTTCACTCTCCGCATCCAAAGCTTTACAGAAAGCTCACAGGGAACAGAAGCCCCAGAGAGCAAACCCCAGCAAATTATTTAGCGCAGACCAGGCAAGGGAGGGGCAATTCCGCCTCCGGCAGAGACATTTGGAAACCACAGCAACAGGCCCCTCCCCAGAAGATCAGCGAGAACAGTCAGCCAAGACCAAGTTTACCGATCAATGAGAATGGCAGAACTCCAGCGCTAGGGGACTACTACACATAGAATTCATGGCTTTTTACCATGATTCTTTAGACTTTCAAAGTTAATTTTTTTTAACTGTCTTATTTTCTTTTTTTTTTCTTTTTGAATTTTTCTTTTTCCCTTTTTCAACCAACATCTTATCAATCCCTTTTTAAAAAAAAAAAAACATTTTTATTTTTCATTTTTAGAGTCATATTCTATCCCTTCATAGTAGTTACCCATAGTTTTGGCTTATATATATAAGTTGTTCTCTCTTTAAAATTTTGAGATAGTTTCTTCCAACAGATTAAAATATACCCTAAATCTCTAGTATATGTGTTTTCTATTCCCCTGCCTGATCACATCCTCTCCCTTTTTTTTTCTTTTTCTTTTTTCTTTTTTAAAATCCTCTTCTTTCTTTTTCAAACAACTTCTTATCAATTCCTTTTAAAAAATTTTTTATACTTTCCATCTTTACAGTCATAATCCATCCCTTCATTATATCAACCCTTATTTTTGTAAATATATAAGTTTTTCTTTCTTTAAAATTTTGGGAGGCACTTTCTTCTAAAAGACCAAAATACCCCCCAAATCTAGTGTGTGGCACTGATTTATATACCAGCCTGATCATATTTAATCACATTCTGGTTTTTGTTGTTGTTGTTGTTTTGTTTTGTTTGTTTTTGTTTTTGTTTTTATCTTTATCTTTTTCTTTTTCTTTTTTTTCTTTTTCTTTTTTCTCTCTTTCCCTTTCTTTTCCCACTGCTTCAGGTCTTTTCTGATTTGTTTAAAGTATATTTTCTGGGGACGTTGTTACTCTGCTAGCATTTTGTTCTCTCATTAATCTATTCTCCTCTGCACAAATGACAAGACAGAAAAATCACCTCAAAAAAAAGAACAAGAGGTAGTACTGACTGCCAGGGACCTACTCAATACGGACATTAGTACGATGTCAGATCTAGAGTTCAGAATCATCACTTTAAAGATACTAGCTGGGCTTGAAAAAAATATGGAAGTTATTAAAGAAACCCTTTCTGGAGAAGTAAAAGAACTAAAATCCAACCAAGTAGAAATCAAAAAGGCTATTAATGAGGTGCAATCAAAAATGGGGGCACTAACTGCTAGAATAAATGAGGCAGAAGAGAGAATCAGTAATATAGAAGATGAAATGATGGAAAATAAAGAAGCTGAGAAAAAGAGAGATAAACAACTACTGGATCACAAGGGCAGAATTCGAGAGATAAGTGATACCATAAGACGAAACAACATTAGAATAATTGGGATCCCAGAAGAAGAAGAAAGAGAGAGAGGGGCAGAAGGTATAATGGAGCAAATTATAGCAGAGAAATTCCCGAATTTGGGGAAGGAAACAGGCATCAAAATCCAGGAAGCACAGAGAACCCCCCTGAAAATCAATAAAAATAGGTCAACACCCCGACATCTAATAGTAAAACTTACAAGTCTCATAGACAAAGAGAAAATCCTGAAAGCAGCTCAGGAGAAGAGATCTGTAACCTACAATGGTAGAAACATTAGATTGGCAACAGACCTATCCACAGAGACCTGGCAGGCCAGAAAGGACTAGCAGGATATCTTCAGAGCACTAAATGAGAAAAATATGCAGCCAAGAATACTCTACCCAGCCAGGCTGTCATTGAAAATTGAAGGAGAGATAAAAACCTTCCAGGACAAACAAAAACTAAAGGAATTTGCAAAAAAAAACCAGCCCTACAGGAAATCTTGAAAGGGGTCCTCTAAGCAAAGAGAGAGCCTAAAAGCAACATAGACCAGAAAGGAACACAGACAATATACGGTAACAGTCACCTTACAGGCTATACAATGGCACTAAATTCCTATCTTTCAATAGTTACCCTGAATGTAAATGGGCTCAATGCCCCAATCAAAAGACACAGGCTATCAGACTGGATTAAAAAACAAGACCCATCAATATGTTGTCTGCAAGAGACTCATTTTAGAACCAAAGACACTCCCAGATTGAAAGTGAGGGGGTGGAAAACCATTTGCCATGCTAATGGACACCAAAAGAAAGCTGGGGTGGCAATCCTTATATCAGACAAATTAGATTTTAAACCAAAGACTGTAATAAGAGATGAGGAAGGACACTATATCCTACTTAAAGGATCTATCCAACAAGAAGATCTAACAATTGTAAATATCTATGCCCCTAACATGGGAGCAGCCAATTATATAAGGCAAGTAATAACAAAAGCAAAGAAACACATTGACAACAATACAATAATAGTGGGGGACTTTAACACCCCCCTCACTGAAATGGACAGATGGTCTAAGCAAAAGATCAACAAGGAAATAAAGACTTTAAATGACACACTGGAACAAATGGACTTCACAGACCTATTCAGAACATTCCACCCCAAAGCAACGGAATACACATTCTTCTCTAGTGCCCATGGAACATTCTCCAGAATAGATCACATCCTAGGTCATAAATCAGGTCTCAACCGGTACCAAAAGATTGGGATCATTCCCTGCCTATATTCAGACCACAATGCTTTGAAACTAGAACTCAATCACAAGAGGAACGTCAGAAAGAATCAAATACATGGAGGCTAAAGAGCATCCTACTGAAGAATGAACGGGTAAACCAGGAAATTAAAGAAGAATTAAAAAAATACATGGAAACCAATGAAAATGAAAACACAACTATTCAAAATCTTTGAGATGCAGCAAAGGCAGTCCTAAGAGGAAAGTATATAGCAATACAAGCCTTTCTCAAGAAGCAAGAAAGGTCTCAAGTACACAACCTAACCCTACACCTAAAGGAGCTGGAGAAAGAACAGCAAATAAAGCCTAAACCCAGTAGGAGAAGAGAAATAATAAAGATCAGAGCAGAAATCAATGAAATAGAAACTAAAAGAACAGTAGAACAGATCAACGAAAGTAGGAGCTGGTTCTTTGAAAGAATTAACAAGATTGATAAACCCCTGGCCAGACTTATCAAAAAGAAAATAGAAATGACCCAAATCAACAAAATCATGAATGAAAGAGGAGAGATCAGAACCAACACCAAAGAAATACAAACAATTATAAGAACATATTCTGAGCAACTCTATGCCAGCAAATTAGATAACCTGGAAGAAATGGATGCATTCCGAGAGATGTATCAACTACCAAAACTGAACCAGGATGAAATAGAAAACCTGAACAGACCTATAACCACTAAGGAAATTGAAGCAGTCATCAAAAATCTCCCTAAAAACAAAAGCCCAGGACCAGATGGCTTCCCAGGGGAATTCTACCAAACATTTGAAAAAGAATTAATACCTATTCTTCTAAAACTGTTTAAAAAAATAGAAATAGAAAGAAAACTCCCAAACTCATTTTATGAGGCCACCATTACCTTGATCCCAAAACCAGACAAAGACCCATCAGAAAGGAGAATTACAGACCAATATCCCTGATGAACATGGATGCAAAAATTCTCACCAAAATACTAGCCAATAGAATCCAACAGTACATTAAAAGGATTATTCACCATGACCAAGTGGGATTTATCCCTGGGCTGCAAGGTTGGTTCAACATCTGCAAATCAATCAATGTGATAAAATACATTAACAAAAGAAAGAACAAGAATCATATGATCTTCTCAATAGATGCAGAAAAAGCTTTTGACAAAGTACAGCATCCTTTCTTGATTAAAATTCTTCAGAGTATAGGGATAGAGGGTACATACCTCAATATCATAAAAGCCATCTATGAAAAACCTACAGCGAATATTCTCAATGGGGAAAAACTTAGAGCTTTCCCCCTTAGGTCAGGAACGCGGCAGGGATGTCCACTATCACCACTGCTATTCAACATAGTATTGGAAGTCCTAACCACAGCAATCAGACAACAAAAAGAAATCAAAGGCATCCAAATTGGCAAAGAAGAAGTCAAACTCTCACTCTTTGCAGATGATATGATACTTTATGTGGAAAACCCGAAAGACTCCACTCCAAAACTGCTAGAACTCAAACAGGAATTCAGCAAAGTGGCAGGATATAAAATCAATGCACAGAAGTCAGTGGCATTCCTATACACCAACAACAAGACAGAAGTAAGAGAAATTAAGGAGTCGATCCCATTTACAATTGCACCCAAAACCATAAGATACCTAGGAATAAATCTAACCAAAGAGGCAAATCATCTGTACTCAGAAAACTGTAAAATACTCATGAAAGAAATTGAGGAAGACACAAAGAAATGGAAAAACGTTCCATGCTCATGGATTGGAAGAAGAAATATTGTGAAGATGTCAATGCTACCTAGAGCAATCTACACATTCAATGCAATCCCCATCAAGATACCATCCACTTTTTTCAAAGAAATGGAACAAATAATCCTAAAATTTCTATGGAACCAGAAAAGACCCCGCATAGCCAGAGGAATGTTGAAAAAGAAAAGCAAAGCCGGTGGCATCACAATTCCGGACTTCCAGCTCTATTACAAAGCTGTCATCATCAAGACAGTATGGTACTGGCACAAAAACAGACACATAGATCAATGGAACAGAATAGAGAGCCCAAAAATGGACCCTCAACTCTATGGTCAACTAATCTTCGACAAAGCAGGAAAGAATGTCCAATGGAAAAAAGACAGTCTCTTCAACAAATGGTGTTGGGAAAATTGGACAGCCACATGCAGAAGAATGAAACTGGACCATTTCCTTACACCACACACAAAAATAGACTCCAAATGGTTGAAAGACCTCAATGTGAGACAGGAGTCCATCAAAATCCTAAAGGAGAACACAGGCAGCAACCTCTTTGACCTCAGCCGAAGCAACTTCTTCCTAGAAACATCGCCAAAGGCAAGGGAAGCAAGGGCAAAAATGAACTATTGGGACTTCATCAAGATAAAAAGCTTTTGCAAAGCAAAGGAAACAGTCAACAAAACCAAAAGACAACCGACAGAATGGGAGAAGATATTTGCAAATGACATATCAGATAAAGGGCTAGTCTCCAAAATCTATAAAGAACTCATCAAACTCAACACCCAAAGAACAAAGAATCCAATCAAGAAATGGGCAGAAGACATGAACAGACATTTTTCCAAAGAAGACATCCAAATGGCCAACAGACACATGAAAAAGTGCTCAATATCGCTCAGCATCAGGGAAATCCAAATCAAAACCTCAATGAGATACCACCTCACACCAGTCAGAATGGCTAAAATTAACAAGTCAGGAAACGACAGATGTTGGCGGGGATGCGGAGAAAGGGGAACCCTCCTACACTGTTGGTGGGAATGCAAGCTGGTGCAGCCACTCTGGAAAATTGTATGGAGGTTCCTCAAAAAGTTGAAAATAGAGCTACCATATGATCCAGCAATTGCACTACTGGGTATTTACCCCAAAGATACAAAAGTAGGGATCCGAAGGGGTACGTGCACCCCAATGTTTATAGCAGCAATGTCCACAATAGCCTAACTGTGGAAAGAGCCAAGATGTCCATCGACAGATGACTGGATAAAGAAGATGTGGTATATATATATATACAATGGAATATTATGCAGCCATCAAAAGGAATGAGATCTTGCCATTTGCAACGACGTGGATGGAACTGGAGGGTATTATGTTGAGTGAAATAAGTCAAACAGAGAAAGACATGTATCATATTATCCCACTGATATGAGGAATTCTTAATTGCAGGAAACAAACTGAGGGTTGCTGGAGTGGGGGGTGGGGTGGGAGGGATGGGGTGACTGGGTGATAGACACTGGGGGGGTATGTGCTCTGGTAAGCGCTGTGAATTGTGCAAGACTGTTGAATCTCAGATCTGTACCTCTGATACAAATAATGCAATGTATGTTAAGAAAAAAAAAAAGAAGAAGAAGAAGTTAGCGGGAGGGGAAGAATGAAGCAGGGGAAATCGGCGGGATAGAGGAACCATGAGAGACGATGGACTCTGAAAAACAAACAGGGTTCTAGAGGGGAGTGGGGTGGGAGGATGGGTTAGCCTGGTGGTGGGTATTGAGGAGGGCACATTCTGCATGGAGCACTGAGTGTTATGCACAAACAATGAATCATGGAATAATTCATCTAAAACTAATGATGTAATGTATGGGGATTAACATAAGAATACAAAAAAAAACCACTGGGTGTTATATGCAACTGATAAATCGTTGCACACTATATCAAAAACTAATGATGTACTATATGTTGGCTAATTGAACATAATAATAAAAAAATAAAAAATAAAAAATAAATTTTCCTAGTTCTCTTAACAACTCTGTCAAGGCATTGACAGTAGGAGCAATTATAAGCTTACCCTGTGTGGGTTTTTTTCTTGTTTTTTTCTTTTTTTTTTTAAGATTTTATTTATTTATTTACAGGGAAATCAAGAGAGAACAAGCCAGGGGAGGAACAGAGGGAGAGGGAAAAGCAGGCTCCCCAGTGCAGGGCTGGATCCCCTTCCCAGGGCCCTGGGATCATGACTTGAGCCAAAGGGGGACACTTAACTGAGTGAACCACCCAGGCGCCCCCCCCGCCCCATGTATTTTCTATCTCTCAGCAATTACTTCCTTTATGATCTAATTTCAGTGTCTTAAAAGTCATTGTTTTATACTTTTCTGTCTGATTTTCCTTTGTTTCAGATAAGAGGTTAAATCCAGTCTTTAAAACTCTTTCTTGACTGGAAGGAGAAATTCCCTGATTTGATTATTGATCTTTAACTTTTCTTGTTTTTTTATGCATTTTAGATGATCTATTCTCTATCAGCATAGCTTCAGTTACATATCATAAATTTGATATCTTTTATTTATATTATCATTTGGTTCATATTTTAAAATTTTCCATTGTTATTTTTTACTTCCCTCATGCATTATTTAAAAGCACTGTCTTAATTCCCAAATGGGTAACTACATTCTAGTCATTTGTGAGCAGAGGGAAGGTAGGAGAGGAGGATTGTTGATAATCTAAATTTAATTTCACTGAGGTAAAAAAATGTAAGATGTAGTTTTAATTCTTCTAAATGTATTAATACTTTCCTTAGCTCCCATTATATTTAATTTTACTAAATGTTCTATGTATACCTAAAAATAGTATATATTCTAGAATTTTTTTTTTAAGATTTTATTTACTTATTAGAAAGAAAGTGAAAGAGAGAGAGACCATGAGCAGGGGGAGGGGCAGAGGGAGAGGGAAAAGCAGACTCCCCACTGAGCAGGAAGCCCAATGCAGGGCTCAATCCAAGGACCCTGAGATCATGACTTGAGCCAAAGGCAGATGTTTACCCAACTGAGCCACCCAGGCACCCCATATTCTGGAATTGTTACATGCAGTGTTATATATATATATATATATATATATATACATGCAGTGTTATAGATACATATATATATATATATATATATATATATATATATATATATATATATATATGAATGTGGTCATTCTTCAAATCTGATATATTCTTCCTGACTTTTTTGACTGCTGCTTCTATCAGTTACTGTGCATTATGGTGCAGCATATGTTAAGTTTTAGGAAGTGCTCATTCATTCTTTCAACAAAAATTTAACGGATTTCTATTTGTGCCTATTCATTTTCCTCAGCAAAAGATCCTCCTAGTTTATGCTTCTATGAAAATGTCTGGCTGTGGGCATGGGGCATAGGAGAAAAAAAAAGGTAGGGCTAGCTTTTTCATATACTTATTTCAACAAATCTCCCAGTTTCTGTCCCAGTTCTCATTCTTGCCTCTGTTATTTTTGCTTCCTGTGAGTCTGGAATCTCTTCTGTATCCATCAGATTGGCGCCTTTGCCATTTCACTTTCTCAGTCTAGATAGTTGCTTTTTCTATGGTTCCATAACTCAAAAGTTTACATCTATTTTATTTTATCCAATTATCCCCCTTTGATGAATGTTTTCTGATGCCCAACTGTCTTAGGTAAGCTTTTTTGGCTTATACAATAAGGAATTACTATTTTACATAACAAGAATACTGGAGCAAGTGTTTCTCCAGGTTTGGCTTGTTGACAGTTCTCGCATCTTTCCGTCTGTCAACTGTGGTGTTCAAGCCATCTTCAGGCCAGTTCTCCTCAGGGCCACGGGATGGCTCTAAGAGATTCCATCATTACTTCATGGGAAGACCCAAGACATGGTTCCTGTGCTTCATTCACTATCACTGAATCTTTCAGTTATGGGACAATGGTGGTTGAGATGGAAAAGGATAGCTGTTGAGGAAGGAGAGAAAGAGAGTGGCTAGATCATGTAGGCTCATGGGGGTTGCATTTATATTTTCATTTTATTCTAACTGTAAAGGGAAGTCATAGGGAATGATAGTAATCACATAGGGATTGGTGGGATTTCTTTTTGTTTAGCTTTAAAATATCACACTGGGGGACCTGAGTGGCTCAGTCAGTTGGGCTTCTGTCTCTTGATTTCTACTCAGGTCATGATATTAGGGTCCTGGGACCAAGGCCCACATTGGGCTCTGTGCTCAACGGGGAGTCTGCTGAAGATTCTCTCTCCCTCTCCCTCCCCCTTTGCCCCTCCTCCCACTTGTGCTCTAATTCTCTCTCTCAAATAAATAAATAAATATTAAAAAAACAAAATAAATAAAATATCACACTGGACTGTACATGGATGAGAGATTGATTATAGGATGACATATAAAGAAAATGGTAGAGAAACTTTTAGGCATAATAATCCAGGAGAGCTAAAACTAATATTAAATAATATATTTCTGTCCCCTGAATATAAATTAATACCAACAGAAAGTGACATTTTGCAAGTTTAATTCATTCTCCAAAAGGAACATTTTTCTCTGTATGGCTGTGAGCAATTTTTTTCCTTCATCTTTCTTCTTATGTTCTGTTAAAATAAATGCCAAAAATCATAGCAAAGTATACAAACAGTCACATATATGAAAGTTCCAATGTCAGTGCTTCAGAAAGGGTTTGCAAGTCCACAAAATTAAAAGCAGAGCTTCCTCTCCTTTTTAACTAGTGTGCTGCCTAATATATGTTGCAACTTATTGCAGAGTACGTCCCATACCTTCTAGATGAAAGCAGAAGTGTTATACAGAACTATAACACTATAATTTAGTGTTTGCTAATCTATTTAGACATAGTAAATAAGACCTATGAAAATGGACATAGTTTCAATGTGTTTTTCCATCCAGATGTATCTATTCTCTCTTTTTTTTCAAGTCTTCTCATTCAATGACATTTCAATAAATGTCATCATTCAATGATATTTTGTGATTATCTTCATTAAGGTGCTACAGAGTACTTACATTTACTCTAAGGTATTTTGTTAATTGATTGTCTAATGTGAAAGGACATTATTTTTGTATTTTTATATTCTTCTTGATGATTTAAAAGGCTTCCATTGGAACATATGTTAAGTAAGCAGCTAAGCATCTTTGTAAACTGTTAAAAATAATTTCTAATATCTGCTCAGGTTTCTATGTATGTATTATAGTACTTGAAAATAATGATACTTTTGTCCTTTCTTTCTTTGCTTGCCTTATTTCTCTGGAGAAAGCACCCAAAATAATACTAGTGAGGATATCTTTAATGTGACTACATAAAAATGGCAATTTCGTATGGCTTAAATTTAAATATTAAGAATTTCATTAAATATGGCTAGACTAAAAAATCCACTTAAAAGACAGTGATTCTCAGATTTATTAGGTTTTTTTTACAATTTTGAATATTTTTACTCAAAAAAGACAATTTCATGTCTGAGTCATCTTAATAGAAAGATACACAACTAATGAATCACTGAACACTACATCAAGAACTAATGATATACTATATGCTGGCTAACTGAACATAATAAAAAAAAGATGAAAAATAATAAGGAAAAATATATCTGAAATGGTACCCCAAAGGGAAAGTGATATGGCTATACTTTAACAAAATTGGTAAGACTTTAATAAACTTTAAGGCAATATCATTACTTGGGATCAAATGGATACTATAGAATGAAAAAGTGTCCAATTCACTAAAAAAGACTCTTTGAAACATTTATTTGTAAAAACAAACAAAACAGACAAAATAACAGTGAAGTTGAAGAAAATTTGAGCAGTACTATTAAAAAAACTGACCTTATATAATGACATTAATTCACCCAATGAATATAGAATACATGTTTTTGCAAGACTATGTAAAATATTTACAAATGTAATGTTGTCTTAAAGCCTAGCTCAATAAATTTCAAGGGAATGAAATAATATAAAGCATGTTTCTTAAATAAAATACAATTAATTTAGAAATCAATGACAAAAGATTTTCTTGAAAATTAACTCATGGATCAGAGAAAATATAAGGATTTTGAAAAATTTGAAGCAAACTCTAAAAATCTATATATCAAATTGTGGGATACAGCTAAAAATTATTAGGAGAAAAGTTACCACAAATACTTACATTTGAAAAGAAAAAAGACTGAAAAATTATTAACTAAATGTACATTCCATGAACGTAGAGAAAAAATCCAATTTGAAAAAGTAGAAGATAAAAATAATGAGGGATTATAGCAGAGATCAAATAAATAGAAAACAAACATATAATAAAGATTATTATTAGCAAGGCCAAAGTTTATTATTTGAAAAGACAAATAAAAAATGATGAAACTCTTGGTGAGATTTCAGTAAGAATAAAAATACATCACACACAGTCAATATTTAGAAATAACATATGAAGTATCACTACAGATATTGAAGAAATTTAAAAAATAAGATGTTATCATAAAAATCTTTGTTCTAATTCTGCAAAAATTGAGATATACTTTTATTTATTTAATTTACAATTTCTTGAAGAAAATAATCTTACCAAAACAGACCCCAGAAGAAATAGAGAAATTCTGGGTGCAAGAGTGTGCCTTGAGCCATGAACTTGAGAGCTACCCTGAATCATTGCTGCTTCCACATAAGGTTCTTCTAATAAAACAAAGCAAGGACTTGGGAACATATCTATATTAACATAATAGCATGCCACCAAATAATAAAACCTGCCAGAAAAAAAAGTGACAAAAAGAAATATAAAATGTGAAATGTAAAAATGTGATGAAAAAGGTGACACTGTGAGTGCCCCTTCTCCACCATCTTTGGCATCTACCTGCTCCACTTTCAGCATTTCCATGTCATTGCCAAGGACATTTTCTGGCTGCTAGAGTTTGGCTTCTCTACTTCCAGAGTTGGAGAAGTGCCTTAGAATGAAAGCTCTCCTGGAGCAAACCTCAATCAATAATGGAAATTTTAAAATACCTAGTTCAAACACCCTTTATGGAGTGCATCACAAATTTGCAAGCCATCCTTGTGCAGGGGCCACACTAGACTTCTCTGTATCATTCCAATTTTTAGTATAGGTGATGCTGAAGTAAGCATGCTCAAATGCCCAATCATTCTGAACAGCATCTTTGTTTTAGTGTCTGAAGTTCTCCAGGAAGACTATGTTCTAGTTACCCAGAAAGGTAACATTATTGATAATGTACTCAATTGCCTGTCTTTCCTTCCTTTGCCTCAGTTACTTCCATCATCCCCCCATGTGTTTCCTCCATATTTCAAATAAACTATTTCACCTGAATCCTCTTCTCATGGTCTCCTTCTGGGAAAACCAAAACTAAAGACAAAAACTCTAGTTTAATATTTCAAAAGCATTTAAAATGAAAAAAAAAAAAACACCTTAATGGTGATGAATATCATGGTAAACACTGTAAGAGAAAGAGAAAACAAAAAAGGGAAGGGTAAAACTATCAAATACAAATGGAGAAAAGATAAAAAGGGCATGAGAAAAAGGAATACAGATGGAAGACATACAAGAGAGTTCAACATATGGAATATGGGACTTCTCTGATAAAAACACTAAAGCATTGAAACTAGGCAAATATCTAAGATTATAATAAAATAAATAAGTCACAGAAATGAAAAGTACAGCATTAGGAATATAGTCAATAATATTATAATAATGTATGGTAACAGTGATGACTATCATTCTGAGTACTAAGTAATGTATAGAATTGTTAAATCACTATATTGTACACCTGAAACTAATACAATATTGTATGTCCATTATATTTCAATAAAAGACTATAAGTCAAGGAAATGATCATAGAATAAAATTATTTGAATTTACATATTGAAAGCACACTGCATAAGTGAAAGAGGTCTGTCTAAAATGGCTATATGCTGGGGCGCCTGGGTGGCTCAGCTGTTTAGCGTCTGCCTTCAGCTCAGGTCATGATCCCGGAGTCCTGGGATTGAGTCCCACATCGAGCTCCTTGCTCAGCGGGGAGCCTGCTTCTCCCTCTCCCACTCCCCCTGCTTGTGTTCCCTCTCTCGCTGTCTCTCTCTCTCTGTCAAAAAATAAATAAAAATCTATAAAAAAATAAATAAAATAAAATAAAATGGCTATATGCTGTGTGAATTTCAATCATAAGACATTCTGGAAAGGGCAGAACTATAATGACAGTAAAAAGAGCACTGTTTGCTAGGGGTTGGGAAGAGGAAGGAATAAATAGGTGGAGCACAGAAGATTTTTAGGGCAGTGGAACTATTCTGTATGTTACTGAAATGGGGGTACATAGCATTATACATTTGTCATAACTCATAAAAGGTATAACTCAAAGAGTTCACCCAGATGTAAACTATGGCCCTTAGTTAATAATAATGTACCAATATTGGTTCATCAATGGTAACAAATGTATCACCCTAAGGAAATATGTTAATAATAGGAAAAACCATGTTGACAGGGAGAAAGGGTATCTGGGGATACTTTCTGCTCAATTGTGTAAGCCTAAAACTGCTATAAAAAATAAAGTCTATTAATTTAAAGAAATGTAGGAATTGTGATCTTCATTTCAGAAGAGATATACAATCTAATGACAAAAGTATTAGATGAAAGAAGGGCAAAAGAAAGGCATTTTATAAAAAGATTACATTTACCCATGAATACATAAAAATTACTATTATCTATCCACCAAATAAAGAAGAAACTTTTAAAAGTAGAAAGTTAAAGAGATTCTAGTAGAAATAGGAACTAATAAGACATTGACACAACTCAGACACAGCCAGATTAAAAAGTTGAAACTTTAGGATTTAGAAGATCTAAAATTAATCAAAAACCCTAATATCTATATCTATATTATATCTCTCTCTATATATCTGTATATAGATACATATATTAATCTCAAAACTCTGTCATTAGAGAATATACCTTCTCTCAAGTGCACATAAAAATTTACAAAAATTGATAATTTAGTAGGCCACAAAAAACTTTATGTTAAAAAGAATGTACTGTGCAATATAGCTAGAAAAGAAATATATAAACAAAAAGCAACAAAGTATCTTTCTATCTGTACCACAATAATTTCTCTATTAAAAAGTCTTGATTTAAAGGGAAAATGAAAAACATTTAGAAAACTAGTGTTGAAAATATGACATATAAGAACCAATGGGATGCAACAAGTGGGATATAAAGTAACTATCAGAGGAAAAAATCATATAGCTAATTTTGCATTAACAAAAATGAAAAAAGGAAATAAATGTCTTAAAAATCTAATTCCAAAGACTCAGAGCCTGATGATTGTTTCCACACCACATGTGAACAGTTAGGTAGCTAAAAATAAAGGGCAACCCTCCTTGTGATTTGGAAACAAGTAAGATCTACTACCTAAAAATAGGTCTATGCCCTTACTTACCAAAAATGCATTAAATTCTACCATTAGAAAGTATTTCCTTTAGGTTTCTTTCCATTTCCCCCAACACCATAAGGAATTGTAATACATTAAAGTTTACTGAAACGTTAAGAATGTACTGGATAAATACTACTTCAATAAGAACAACCTGGGTGAAATAAATAAGAAATATGGAAAGGAAATCAAAGGTGGAGGTATAAGATGTCAATTAAATCCACAGAAATCAATAAATATGAGTTACTGCTAATAGCATTCCTATCACATTATTCTGGTAATTCCACTGGGAAATGCTAATTCCCACTGAAAAATAACCTATTCCAACATTTCTCAAAGTATAAAGTGTTGTCTGGGGTATGTTCTAATGTGCACGTTAAATGGCTACACACCACTTGTGGGTCACAGTGCCTAGCCCAGGACAGTCACATACTCATGAATCTCCAATGCTAACTTCTCCAGTGATGATAGGGATGAAAATTTGCTGTGGGTTTATTTGATAGAGTGGATTCCCACTGAACACATATAAATCTCTGCTCTTCTGGTACTAGCCGGAAAACACGCTTTCAGATCAGTTAATAACAATTTCCATACCTTTTCTTCAATGTAAATTGTAGTAATTGTAGTATCCACCTCAGGGGAGTTTGTGGATAACCAATAAGAATGCTGTAGGGACTTCCTGGAAGTATGGCAGAGTAGGAGGATCTTAAGCTCACCTTATCCCACAGATACAACTAGATAGTGTTATCTATCAATGTAAATAACCCCAAAAATGACCCAAAGACTGGCAGAACAGACTCTCCACAGCTAAATGTAGAGACGAGGCCTCATCAGAGCGTGTAATAAGGGTGGAGATGTGGTCAGGAGCCAAAAGGACATGCAGGACTCTATCACAGAGGGAGGAACACAGCAAGTATGGAGGGGAGAGGACCAGACTCCCACCTCAGGCATGGGGACCCACATGACAAAGATGAATCCCCATAACATTTGGCTTTGAAAACCAGGGGGAACTAACAATCAGTGGGGCTTAACACCTGGTACTTTAAAAATCAGAGGGCTCAGTACCGAGAGAGCCCAGAGGGTGGAGTCCCTGACCTTAAAGAGACAGTACAACAAAGAGCCCTCTGAGATACAGCATAGAAACTGTTTGGAAAATGCCTGGGGTATACAGAAATAATATTTATTTACGAATTTCAGAACATAAGCTGGAGGGGCAGAGATCTTTGGGAGGTATCTCCAAGAACAAAAGAGCTGGCATGTGTCATTTTTCCTCTACCACCAGCCTAGATACAAGGACACTTGTGAGAACCAACACAGCACCAACACTGTCCGCCTAGCTTGCTAACAGCATGCCCCACCCCAAATACTTTGCCAATCTGTCCCCTCCAAGACAGCTTGGGCAGGAGTTTTCAAGGTCAGTTGCAGGTCCCCTCCCACAGCAGACCAGCAAAGACCTTGCTGGCACTACACTCCCTGCCCCCACATTCTCCTGAAGACCTAACTCCCTCCAACATGCCCTTGGCTAGAGCCAACCCAAAGTGGTGCCACAAGTCTGGCAGTGTGCAAATAGCCCTGTCAGGAGCCAGTACCACTCCAAAGTGACTCCTCCACCCTGAGAGGGGAAGATAATCACACATTCCAGTACAACTGCAGCCTCAGCAGTGGGCTGGGGGCAGACAGCAGGTCAGACTGCAGGACCCACCTGCCAATGAAAGATCCACAGGGAACAACACAGAGAAAGCACCCTGTAGTTGAGTGCTACTACATCTCTAACAAACACCTAGTCTGATTCAACTCAAGCCCAAGGCAGCCAAAAGAAAGCTGGGCTGTCAAAAGAAAGCTGGGGCTGCAATACTGACATCAGACAAAATAGACCTTAAAACAAAGATTGAAACAAGAGAAAAGAAGGACACTATATAATCATAAGGGGAAACAATCCAACAAGAAGTTGAAACAATTGTCAATATTTATGCACCCAACATGGGAGTACCCAAATACATAAATGAGTTAAATGCAAACATAAAGGAACTAATCGATAGTGATATAATAATTGTAGGGGATTTTCAACACCCACTTACATCAACGGACAGATCATCCAAACAGAAAATCAACAAAGAAAGAGTGGCTTTGAATGACGCACTAGAACAGATGAATTTAACAGATATATTCAGAACATATCATTCTAAAACAGCAGAATACACATTCTTTTCAAGTTCACATGGAACTTTCTCCAGAATAGATTACAAACAGACCACAAAAAAAGTCTCCATAAATTAAAAAATGTTCAGAGTTGTATCATGCATCTTTTCTGACCACAATAGATATAAAACTAGAAATTAACCACAAGAAAAAAATCTGGAAAGAGCACAAATACATGGAAGTGAAATAACATGCTACTAGAAAATGAATGGGTCAACCAAGAAATCAAATAGGAAATTAAAAAATACATGGAGTCTGGGGCACCTGGGTGGCACAGTCAGTTGTGTCTGACTCTTGGTTTTGGCTCAGGTCATGATCTCAGGGTCCTGGAACTGAGCCCCAAGTCAAGCTCCCTGCTCAGCGAGGAGTCTGCTTCTCCCTCTCCCTCTGCCCCTCCCTCAGCTTGTGCTCTCTCTTGCTCACTCTCTCTCTTTCAAATAAATAAATAAAATCTTTAAAAAATACATGGAGATTAATGAAAATGAAAACACAACCACCCAAATTTTTTGGAATGCCACAAAAGCAGTTCTCAGAAAGAAGTTTATAGCAATTCAGGCCTCCCTCAAGAAGCAAGAAATGACACTTAAAGGAGCTAGAAAAAGAACAACAAACAAAACCTAAAACCAGCAGAAGGAAAGAAAGAATAAAGATTAGAGAGAAAATAAATGATAAAGAAACTAAAACAACAAAAACAAAAACAAACAAAAACTCAATAGAACAGATCAATGAAAGCAGGTGCTATTCTTTGAAAAGATCAACAAAACTGACATACATTTAGCCAGATACACCAAAATAAGAGGATTCAAATAAATAAAATCAGAAATGAAAGAAGAGAAATAACAACGAACACCATGGAATTACAAACAATTGTAAGAGAATATTATGAAAAATTATATGCCAACAAATTGGACAACATAAAAAAAATGTGTAAATTCCTAGAAACATATAACCTCCTAAAACTGAACCAGGAAGAAATAGAAAATTTGAAAAGACCAATTAGCAGCAATGAAATTGAGTCAGTAATAAGAAAAAAAAATCTCCCAACAAAGTCTAGGACTAGATGGCTTCACAGGAAAATTCTACCAAACATTTAAAGAGTTAATACCTATTCTTCTCCAACTATTTCAAAAAATAAAAGAGGAAGGAAAGTGTCCAAATTCATTCTGTGAGGACAGCATTACCCTTATACCCAAAACAGATAAAGACACTACAAAAAAAAAAGAGAGAGAGAGAAAGAGAGAGAGAGAGCTACAGTCCAATATCTCTGATGACCATAAATGCAAATATTCTGAAAAAAAATATAAGTAGAGCAAATCAAACATTTAAAAAGTCATTCATCTAGATCAAGGAGAATTTATTCCCAGGATGCAAGTGTGGTACAATATTTGCAAATCCATCAATGTGATACATCACATCAATAAGAGAAAGGATAAGAACCATATGATCATTTCAATAGATGCAAAACAAAAAAAAATCTGAGAAAGTAAAACATCCATTCATCATAAGAACCCTCAGCAAAGTAGGTTTAGAGGGAACATACTTCAACACTGTGAAGGCCATATATGAAAAACCCACAGCTAACATCATACTTAATAGTGAAAAATTGAGAGTTTTTCCCCTAATAGTGAAAAATTGAGAGTTCCTTGTCAGGAACAAGATGAGGATGTCCACTCTCATCACTTTCATTCAACATAGTACTGGAAGTCCTAGCCACAGCCATTAAACAACAAAAAGAAATGAAAGGCATCAAAATCATTAAGGAAGAAGTGAAACGTTCATAATTTGCTGATGACATGATACTGTATATAAAAAGTCAGAAAGACCACCAAAAAACTACTAGAACTAATAAACAAATTCAGTAAATTTGCAGGATACAAAATCAAGGTACAGAAATCTGTTGCATTTCTATACACCAATAAAGAAAGAGCAGAAAGAGAAATAAACAATCCCATTTACAATGGGACTCTTACAGTAACAGTCAGACACTTAACCGACTGTGCCACCCATGTGCACTCAAAATCACAAGATACCCTAAGAACAAACCTAACCAAACAGGTGAAAGACCTGTACTCTGAAAACCATAAAACGTTGAAGAAAGATGACACAAAGAAATGGAAAGACATTCCACATTCATGGATTAGAAGAACAAATATTGTTAAAATGTCCATAATACCCGAAGCAAACTACAGATTCAATGCAATCCCTATTAAAAAACTGACAGCATGTTTCACAGAAACAGAACAAATGATCTTAAAATTTGTATGGAACCATAAAAGACCTGAATAGCCAAAGCAAACTTGAAAAAAAAAGAGTAAAACTGGAGGTATCACAATCCCAAATATCAATATATTACAAAACTGTAGTAATCAAGACAGTAGGGTAATGGCAAAAAAAAAAAAAAAAAAAAAAAAAAAAAAAAAACAGATACACAGAACAATAGAACAGAGTAGAGAGCCCAGAAATAAACTCATAATTATATGGCCAATTGATCTTTGACAAAGCAGGAAAGAATATCCAATGGGAAATACACACTCTTTTCAACAAATGATGTTGGGAAAAGTGGATAGCTACATACAAAAGAAGGAAAATGAACCATTTTCCTATATCATCACAAAGCTAAACTCGAAATGGTTTAAAGACCTAAATGTGAGACCTGAAATCACAAAAATCCTAGAAGAGAACACAGGCAGTAATTTCTCTGACATCTGCTGTAGAAAATACTTCTGGATATGTCTCCTGAGGTAAGGGAAAGTAAAGCAAAAATAAACAATTGGGATTCATCAAGATAAAAATCTCCTGCACAGTGGAGGAAATAATCAACAAAACTAAAAGAGAACATACTGAATAGAAGATATTTGCAAATGACATTTTTGATAAGGGTTAGTATCCAAACTATATAGAAAACTTACACAATTCAACATCATAAAAAACAAATAATCCAATTAAAAATGGCAAAAGACACAAACAGACATTTCTTCAAAGAAGACATACAGATGGCCAACAGACATATGAAAAGATGTTCAACATCAGTCCTCATCAGGGAAATGCAAATCAAAACCGCAATGAGTTATCACCTCACACCTGTCAGAATGGCCAAAATCAACAACACAAGAAACAATAAGTGTTGGCAAGGATGTGGAGAAAAAGAAACCCTTGTGCACAGTTGCTGGGAATGCAAACTGGGACGGCTGCTGTGGAAAACAGTATAGAGGTTCCTAAAAAATTAAAAAATAGAACTACCCTATGATCCTGTAATTCCATTAATGGATATTTACCCAAAGAATATAAAAACACTAATTCAAAGGTATACATGAACCCCAATGTTTATAGCAGCATTATTTACAGTAAACAACTCTGGAAGCAGCCCAAATGTCCACTGATGATTGATAGATAGATGATAGATAGATAGATGATATATAGAATATAGATGATGATGATAGATAGATAGATGATAGATAGATAGATAGATAGATAGATAGATAGATAGATAGATAGATAGATACATACATACATACATACATACATACATGCATACATACAGATATATACATACATACAATGAAATATTGCTCAGCCATAAAAAATGAAATTTTGCCATTTGCAGACATGCATGATCTAGAGGTTATAATGCTAAGTGAAATAAGTCAGTCGGAGAAAAACAAATGCCGTATGATTTCATTTATAAGTACAATTTAAGAAGGAAAACAAATGACCAAAGGAAAAAAAAAAAGAGACAGACCAAGAACAAACTCAACTATAGAGAACAAACTGGTGGTTATCAGCGTGGAGGTGGGTGGAGGAATGGGTGAAATAGATGGGGATTAAGAGTACACTTATGATGAGCATTAAGAAATGTATGGAATTGATGAATCATTACATTGTATGTTAACTATACTGAAATTAAAAATTTAAAAATTAGAAAAGCACTTGTGGAAGTATTTTCAATATTTTAATTCCTCTTGACTTCACCCTAGGCTTCTACTGCTGGTATTACCTCCAATGTTAGGAGGTGATGGAAGCCTGCACTGTCAGGCTCCTAACCAGCATTTGTACTCCTCATGTTAGGTCCTCATTGTCTTGCCTGGCCCAGAAAATATATTCAATATGATTTAACTATTGCTAATGAGATCGTGATCTCATTAACCTGTTGTGAGTGCAACAAAACATAACTTAATGAAGTGTTTCTACAGGTGTTGATTGAAGCACCTGGCCTATGATGGACATTTGTGCTGCTCCTATAGTTTGGCTATTGTAAGTAATACTGCTATAAACATACAGGTGCATGTGTCCCTTTGAATTAGTGTTTTATATTCTTTGGGTAAGTACCCAGTAGTGTGATTGCTGGATCACAGAATAGTTTATTTTTAACTTTTTGAGTAATCTCCATAGTGTTTTCCACAACAGCTATACCAGTTTGCATTCCCATCAACAGTGCAAGAGGGTTCCTTTTTCTCTACATCTTCCCCAACCCCTGTTGTTTCTTGTGTTATTGATTTTAGCCATTATGACAGGTGAGAGGTGATACCTCATTGTGGTTTTGATTTGTATTTCTCTGATGATCAGTGATGTTGAGCAATTTTCATGTGTTGGCCATCTGCAATTCTTATTGAGGAAATGTGTATTCATGTCCTCTACCCAATTTTGATTGGATTATTCATTTTATAGGTGTTGATTTTTGTAAGTTCTTTATATATTTTGGATACTAACCCTTTATCAGATATGTCATTTGCAAAATTCTTCTCCCATTACATAGGTTGCCTCTTAGTTTTGTTGTTTCCTCCACTGTGCAGTTTTTATTTTGATATAGTCCCAATAGTTTATTTTTGCTTTACTTTCCCTTGCCTCAGGAGACATATCTAGAAAAATGTGGTTATGGCCAATATCAGAGACATTACTGCCTATGCTCTTTTCTAGGATTTTTATGGTTTCAGGTCTCACATTTAGATCTCTAATCCATTTTGAGTTTTTTTTTTTTTTTTTTTGTATGGTGTAAGAAAGTGATCCATTTTCATTCTTCTGCATGTGGATGTCCAGTTTTCCCAACATCATTTGGTGAAGAGACTATCTTCTGCCCATTGGATATTCTTTCCTGTTTTGTCAAAGATTAATTAACCATGTAATTAGGGGTTTATTTTGGGGATTTCTATTATTTTCTATTGATCTATGTGTCTATTTTTGTGCCAGTACCATAGTGTTTAATTACCACAGCTTTGTAATATAACTTGAAGTCTGTAATTGTGACAGCTCCAGATTTGCTTCCCCCTCCCCCCAAAGTTGCTTTGGCTATTTGGGGTCTTTTGTGGTTCATATAAATTTTAGAATAGTTCTAGTTCTGTGAAAAGTGCTGTTGGTATTTTGATAGGGATTGCATTGAATCTGTAGTTTACTTTGGGTTGTATAGACATTTTAACAATATTTGTTCTTCTAATCCATGAATGTGTAATGTCTTTCCATTTCTACCAAGTTTTTTCCTTTGCTCATTTGTTTTCTTTGTTAAATTCCACAAATGAGTAAAATCATATGGTATTTGTCTTTCTGTGACTGACTTATTTTAGGTATTAACTCATCTTTAAATGTTGGTAGAATTTGCCTGTGAAGGCATCTGGTCCAGGACTTTGGTTTGTTGGGAGTTTTTGTTTTGTTTTGTTTTGTTTTCTGATTCAATTTCAGTGCTGGTTATTGGTCTGTTCAAATTTTCTATTTTTTCCTGTTTCAGTTTTGGTAGTTTATATGTTCCTAGGAATTTGCCCATTTCTTCTACATTGTCCAATTTGTTGGCATATAGTTTTTCATAATATTCTCTTAGAATTGTTTGTAGTTCTGTGGTATTGGTTATTTCTCCTCTCTCATTTGTGATTTTATTTATGTGAGTCCTTTCTCTTTTTTTCTTGATAAGTCTGGCTAGAGGTTTTTCAATTTTATGGATTTTTTCAAAGATCCAGCTCCTGGGTTCATTGACTACTGCTGGTATTTTTAGTTTCTGTATTATTTATTTCTGCTCTAATCTTTATGATTTCCTTGCTTCTTCTGCTCTTAGGTTTTGTTTGTTGTTCTTCTTCTAGTTCCTTTAGGTGTAAGGTTAGGTTTTTATTTGAGATTTTTCTTGCTTCTTGAAGGAGGCCTGTATTACTATAAAATTCACTCTTAGAATCACTTTTGCCACATTCCAGAGGTTTCAGATCATTGTGTTTTCTTTTTCATTTGTTTCAATGTATTTTTTTATTTCTTTGATTTGTTGGTTGACCATTCATTGTTTAGTAGCATGTTATTTAACCTCCATGTATTTGTGCTGTTTCCAGATTTTTTTTTTGTGGTTGACTTCTAGTTTCCTAGCATTGTGGTCAGAAAAGATGCATGGTATGATTTTGGTCTTCCTGTATTTGTTGAGGCTTGTTTTGTGGTGTAATATGTGATTTATTCTGGAGAATGTTCCATGTGCACTTGAAAAGAATGTGTATTCTGCTGCTTTAGGATGGGATATTCTGAATATATCTGTTAAGTCCATCTGGTTGAGTGTGTCATTCAAAGCCATTTTTTTCTTTTTGATTTTCTGTTTGGATGATATGTCCATTGAAGTAAGTGAGGTGTTAAAGACCTTACTATTATTTTATTATTATTATTAATTTTTTTATGATTAGTTCCTTTATGTTTGTTATTAACTGTTTTATGTATTTGAATGCTCCTATGCTGGGCATAAATGTTTACAATTGTTATATATTCTTGTTGGATTGTCCCCTTTATTATTATATAGTATCCTTCTTTGTCTCTTGCTACAGCCTTTGTTTTAATATGTATTTTGTCCAATATAAGTATTGCTCCTCTGGCTTCATTTGACATCCATTTACATAATGGGTGTTTCTCCATCCTGTCTTTTTCAGTTTGCCAGTGTCTTTTGGTCTAAAGGCAGCATACTGATGGATCTTGTGGGGATTTTCTTTTAATCCATTTTGTCACCCTATGTCTTTTGATTGGAGCATTTAGTCCATTTAAATTCAAAGTAATTATTGATACATATATATTTATTGTCATTTTAAAATTTATTTTGTGGTTGTTTCTGAAGATTTTCTCTGATCTTGTCTTTCTTTCATGGTTTGCTGATTTTCTTTAGTGATATATTTGGATTTCTTTCTTTTTATTCTTTGCATATTTACTACTAGATATTGATATATGGTTATTATTAGGTTTGCATATAACACCTTCTGCATATAGCAATCTATGTTAAGTTGATGGCTGTTTAAGGAGTACATCTTTTTTCTTTTTAGTTCCTTTACTGATTTTTTACAGAAATATTCATTTTTACTGCTTTTGTGTTTCCCAAGTTATACTATCACTTTTGGTCTACCCTTTCCACTCAAAGATTTGTCTTTAATATTTCTGTCAGGGCTGGTTTAGTGGTCATGAACTCCTTTAGTTTTTCTTTGTCTGGGAAACTCTTTATCTCTCTGTCTATTCTGAATGGCAGCCTTGCTGGATACAGTATTCCTGGCTGCAGATTTTTCCCCTTTGGCAAGTTGAATATATCATGCTACTTCCTTCTGGCTTGCCATGTTTCTGTTGACAGATCTGCAGCTAGCCTTATGGGATTTCCCTTATAAGTTACTGTCTTCTTTTGTCTTGCTGCTTTTAAGATTTTTTTCTTTATCACAGTATTTTGCCAATTTAATTACAATATGTCTTGGTGTATGTCTGCTTTTGTTGGTTTTGATGGGAGTTGTCTGTGTCCCCTGGATATGGATATCTGTTTCCTTCCCCAGATTAGGAATGTTTTTAGCTATTATTTCTTCAAATAAATTTTCTGCCCCCTTTTCTCTCTCTTCTTCTTCTGAGACTCCTTTAATTATGAACATTATTACCTTTGATGGAGACACTGCATCCTCTAAGTCTATTCTCATTTTCATAACTTCTTTTTCTCTCATTCAACCAATTACTTTCCATTGCTCTGTCTTCTAGGTCACTAATTATTTCCTCTGCTTCTTCCATCCTGCTGTTTATTCCAAGTGTGTTTCTAATTTCATTTATTGCACCCTTTATCTCTAGTTATTCCTTATCTCTGTGATATGGGGCTCATTCATGTCTTCCACTCTTTTCTCAAGTCTAGTGAGTATCCTTACGTTCATTATTTTAAATTCTCTATCAGGCATGTGACTCATTTCTGTTTTGCTTAGATCTCTGGCCGTGGCTTTGTCCCATTCTTTCATGTGAGATAAATTTCCCTGTCTCCTGACTTTGTTTGTCTCTGTGCCTGTTTCTCTGTGTTAGGAAAGTCAGCTATATCTCCTGTTCTTGAGGGTAATGGCCTTAAGAATATGAGGTCCTTGAGTGCCCTCAGTGAGGTATCCCCTGCTCCCCAGGGCCTGCCACTTCCAGGAGTGTCTCTGATGTGTGCAGCATATGCTCTGTTGTTTTGTCGTTGTTGCTTTATCCTTCAGGCCAGTCATCTGCAGAGGCTCCCTTTGCCTGTCGTGGGCAGTGTTTTGTCCCTAACCTGAATGTGGCATGTTTTAACTAGGTGTGCTCTTCTCTGTTTGTGAAATTAGGCCTGTTGTCACTGCCACTGGGACTGAGGTTTCATAAAACTCCTGCATTGGGAGACATGATGTTGGCAGGGGTTTTGACTGGGCTTCTGGGGGAGGGAGGCCATCATCCTGGGACTGTAGGGGTTCCACTGGAGCATGGTGGTGGGGGGTGGTTAGTGGGTTAGTGGTTTGGTGTAAGCAAGTGAGGTAGCAAATGTCCATACTGCACTGGTTCTCACGGGTGACCCTGTTCTTATGACGAAGCATGTGGGAGGAAAACATGCTTGCTAGTTCCTTTTTCCCAGAGATGTCTCTTTTGGATGTAATCTCTCTGGAATGTGCCCCAGTATGAGTGAATAACCTCCCCACTATATGCCTCAGGTGCTCTTCAGATCACTGTCTCCTTGCTGTGTGTCTGAGGATTGTTTGTCTGTCTTCTCTCCAAGAGCAGCACAATGTCTCTGGGCTGTATCCCAGCCAAGCCCACTAATCTTTAAAATTCCAAGCTTTCTTTTGCCAGAAGTCACAAAATTAAGCTCCCCTCACTTTCCAAGACAATTTCTATGGGGATTCCTTTTTCCCTATGCACTCTCCTGAGTGCTAATCTGTCTCTTGCCCTTCTTTATGACTGTGACTGCCCCACCCACTGTAGCAGTCACAATCCATTTCTCTCCCAAACCATGTCTCTGCACTTCCTACCTTCTTTGATGTGGTCTCCTCTCTACCTTTAGTTGTGGAGTTTGTTCTGCCAGTGTTCAGGACAATTTCTCAGATATTTAGGGTGATTTCATGGTTATCTAGTTGTATTCATGGGATGAGAAGCCTAGGGTCTTCCTACTCTGCTGCCTTCTTCCTATCCTTGCCATGTTCTGATTATTATCAGATTTTTTTTTTTACCTTCCCTATCTTATCATGCTGTAGGTTCCTTAAGAATATGTATCAGAAAAAAGTTATAGGCCAATATCCCTAATGAACTTAGATGCACAGATAGAATGGTTATCACCAAAATGACTAGAGATAACAAGTGTTGAAAAGGATGTGGAGAAAAGAAACTCTTGTGCACTTTTGATGGGAATGTAAATTGATGCAGCCACCATGCAAAACAGTTTGGAGGTTCCTCAGAAAATTAAAAATAAAACTAACATATGAGCCAGCAATTCCACTTCTGGGAATATACCCAAAGGAAGTGAAAACAGGATCTTGAAGAAATATATGTACCACCATGTTTATTGCAGCATTATTCACAATAGCCAAGATATGGAAACAACTGAACTATCAATGGATGAATGGATAAAGAAAACATAGTATATATGTATTTATGCAATAGGGTATTATTCAACCACAAGAATCCACGAGGAGGATATCCCGCCATTTACAACATGGATAGACCTTAAGGGCATTATACTAAGCGAAATAAGACAAACAGAGAAAGACAATTACTGTATGATTTCTGCTGTACTATCTGTTATATTTGGTATTTTTTTAAAAGTTGAACTCATAGAAACAGGGAGTAGAATAGTGTTTACCAAGGACTGGGGGGGGGGTGGGGAGGTGGGAGGAATGAGGTGATGTTGGTCAAAGAGTATAAACTTCCAGTTATAAAATGAATAAATTCTGGGGATCTAATGTATGGCATGGTGATTATAGTAAATAATACTGTATTATATACTTGAAAGTTGCTAAAAGTAGATTTTCAAATATTCTCACCACAAAAAAGAAATGATAAATTATGTGACATGATACAGGTATTAACTATTGCTAAAGAGTTCTTCATCTTGCTATATATGTGAAATCAACATGTTGCACACCTTAGACTAGTACAAAATTAATATCAATTATATATCAATAAAGCTAGAAAAAAGGGTATGTATCAGGTCTTTCTTTGGAAATGGTATTATAATTGTATTGTGTTTAATAAAAATACCATGAATAGGTATCAACCAACATCTTATTTCTACAGCTGAATAATACCTTCATCTAATCCATCACCTTGCTTTCTTTTCTTCTTCTTCTTTTTTTTAATATATAATGTATTATTTGTTTCAGGGGTACAGGTCTGTGATTCATCAATCTTACCCAATTCACAGCACCCACCATAGTACATACCCTCCCCAGTGTCCATCACCCAGCCACCCTATTCCTCTCACCACCCCCTCCACTCCAGCAACCCTAAGTTTGTTTCCTGAGATTAAGATTCTCTTATGGTTTGTCTCCCTCTCTGGTTTTATCTTGTTTCATTTTTCCCTCCCTTTCCCTATGATCCTTTGTCTTGTTTCTCAAATTCCTCATATCAGTGAGATCATATGATACTTGTTTTTCTCTGATTGACTTATTTCGCTTAGCATAATACGATCTAGTTCCATCCATGTCATTGCAAATGGCAAGATTTCATTCCTTTTGATGGCTGCATAATATTCCATTGTATATATAAATCACATCTTCTTTAACCATTCATCTTTTGTTGGACATCTAGGTTCTTTCCATAGTTTGGCTATTGTGGACATTGCTGCTATAAACATTGGGGTGCAGGTGCCCATTTGGATCACTACATTTGTATCTTTGGGTTAACCACCCAGTAATGCAATTGCTGGGTTGTAGGGTAGCTCTATTTTCAACTTTTTTTTTTTTTTAAGATTTTATTTATTTATTTGACAGAGAGAGTGAGAGAGGGAACACAAGCAGGGGGAGTGGGAGAGGGAGAAGCAGGCTTCCCGCGGAGCAAGGAGCCCAATGCGGGGCTCGATCCCAGGACCCTGGGATCGCGACCTGAGCCGAAGGCAGACGCTTAACGACTGAGCCACCCAGGTGCCCCTATTTTCAGCTTTTAGAGGAATATCCAAATGTTTTCCAGAATGGCTGCACCAGCTTGCATTCCCACCAACAGTGTAGGAGGGTTCCCCTTTCTCCATATCCTCTCCAAAATCTGTCATTTCCTGACTTGTTAATTTTAGCCATTCTGACTGGTGTGAGAGGGTATCTCATTGAGGTTGTGATTTGGATTTCCCTGATGCCGAATGATGTTAAGCACTTTCTCATATGTCTTTTGGTCATTTGGATGTCTTCCTTGCAAAAATGTCTGTTCATGTCTTCTGCCCATTTCTTGACTGGATCATTTGTTCTTTGGGTGTTGAGTTTCATAAGTTTTTTATAGATTTTGGATACTAGCCCTTTCTCTGATATGTCATTTGCAAATATCTTCTCCCATTCTGTCAGTTGTCTTCTGGTTTTGTTGACTGTTTCCTTTGCTGTGCAAAAGCTTTTTATTTTGATGAAGTCCCAATAGTTCATTTTGCCCTGCCTCCCTTGTCTTTGGCGACGTTTCTAAGAAGTGGCTGAGGCTGAGGTTGAAGAGGTTGCTGCCTGTGTTCTCCTCAAGGTTTTTGATGGATTCCTATCTCAGATTTAGGTCTTTCATCCATTTTAAGTCTATTTTCGTATGTGGTGTAAGGTAGTGGTCCAGTTTCATTTTCTGCATGTGGCTGTCTAATTTTCCCAACACCATTTGTTGAAGAGACTGTCTTTTTTCCATTGGACAGTCTTTCCTGCTTTGTTGAAGATTAGTTGACCATAGAGTTGAGGGTCCATTTCTGACCTCTCTATTCTGTTCCATTGATCTATGACTCTGTTTTTGTGCCAGTACCATACTGTCTTGATGATTAAAGCTTTGTAATAGAGCTTGAAGTCTGGAATTGTGATGCCACCAGCTTTGCTTTTCTTTTTCAACATTCCTTTGGCTATTTGGAGTCTTCTCTGGTTCCAAAAAATTTTAGGATTATTTGTTCCATTTCTTTGAAAAAAGTTGATGGTATTTTGATAGGGATTGCATTAAACGTATAGATTGCTAGGTAGCATAGACATTTTCATATTTGTTCTTCCAATCCATGAGCATGGAACGTTTTTCCATTTCTTTGTGTCTTCCTCAATTTCTTTCATGAGTATTCTATAGTTTTCTGAGTACAGATTCTTTGCCTCTTTGGTTAGATTTATTCCTAGGTATCTTATGGTTTTGGGTGTAATTGTAAATTGGATCGATTCTATAATTTCTTTTTCTTCTGTCTTGCTGTGTGTGTATAGAAATGCAACTGATGTCTGTGTATTGATTTTATATCCTGCCACTTTACTGAATTCCTGTATGAGTTCTAGCAGTATTGGAGTGGAGTCTTTTGGGTTTTCCACATAAAGTATCATCTCATCTGCAAAGAGGGAGAGTTTGACTTCTTCTCTGCCAATTCGGATGCCTTTTATTTCTTTTTGTTTGTCTGATTGCTGAGGCTAAGACTTCTACTACTATGTTGAATAGAAGTGGTGATAGTGGACATCCCTGCCATGTTCCTGACCTTGGAGGAAAACCTCTCACTTTTTCCCCATTGAGGATGATCTTCACTGTGGGTGTTTCATAGATGGCTTTTATGATATTGAGGTATGTACCCTCTATCCTTATACTCTGAAGAGTTTTAAACAAGAAAGGATGCTGTACTTTGTCAAATGCCCTTTCTGCATCTATTGAGAGAATCATATGATTCTTGTTCTTTCTTTTATTAATGTATTGTATCACATTGATTGATTTGCAGTTGTTGAACCAAACTTGCAGCCCAAGAATAAATCCCACTTGGTCATGGTGAATAATCCTTTTTTAATGTACTGTTGGATCCTATTGGCTAGTATTTTGGTGAGAATTTTTGCATCCATGTTCATCAGGGATATTGGTCTGTAATTCTCCATTTTGATGGAGTCTTTGCTTTTGGTATCAAGGTAATGGTGGCCTCATAAAACAAGTTTGGAAGTTTTCCTTCCATTTCTATTTTTTGGAACAATTTCAAAATAGGTATTAATTCTCCTTGAAATGTTTGGTAGAATTCCCCTGGAAGCCATCTGGCCCTGGGCTCTTGTTTGTTGGGAGATTTTTGATGACTGCTTCAATTTCCTTAGAGGTTACGGGTCTGTTTAGGTTCTATTTCTTCTTGGTTCAGTTTTGGTAGTTTATAAATCTCTAGGAATGCATCCATTTCTTCCAGATTACCTAATTTGCTAACATATATTTGCTCATAATATGTTCTTATAATTGTTTGTATTTCTTTGGTGTTGGTTGTGATCTCCCCTCTTTCATTCATGATTTTATTTATTTGGGTCATTTCTCTTTTCTTTTTGATAGTCTGGCCAGGGTTTATCAATCTTATTAATTCAAAGAACTAACTCCTAGTTTCATTGATCTGTTCTACTGTTTTTTTTTGCTTTCTATTTCATTGATTTCCACTCTGATCTTTATTATTTCTCTTCTCCTGCTGAACTTAAGCTTTATTTGCTGTTCTTTTTCCAGCTCCTTTATGTGTAGGGTTAGGTTGTGTGTTTGAGACCTTTCTTGTTTCTTGAGAAAGGCTTGTATTGCTATATACTTTCCTCTCAGGACTGCCTTTGCTGCATCCCAAAGATTTTGAATAGTTCTGTTTTCATTTTCATTGGTTTCCATGAAATTTTAAAATTCTTCTTTAATTTCGTGGTTGACCCATTCATTCTTTAGTAGGATGCTCTTTAGCCTCCATGTATTTTGAGTTCTTTCTGACTTTCCTCTTGTGATTGAGTTCTAGTTTCAAAGTACTGTGGTCCGAAAATATGCAGAGAATGATCCCAATCTTTGGTATTGGTTGAGACCTGATTTGTGACCCGGGATGTGATCTATTCTGGAGAATGTTCCATGGGCACTAGAGAAGAATATGTATTCTGTTGCTTTGGGATGGAATGTTCTGAATACATCTGTGAAGTCCATCTGGTCCATGTATCATCTAAAACCTTTATTTCCTTGTAGATCTTTTGCTTAGACGATCTGTCCATCTCAGTGAGGGGGGTGTTAAAATCCCATACTATTATTGTATTGTTGTCAA